>NW_026648280.1:1483254-2966508 GCF_030028045.1 Hippopotamus amphibius kiboko
ACTCTTGGCTTAGATTCAGGATTCTGGGCTAGAAAGCAGCCCTCCTTTAAGGCCCTCAGACTCCAGTTCAGACGTTGGGGGTGGGGTGGGGAGGACAGGTGATGAGTCCCAGAAGCTTACTATGTCTCATCAGAAAATCTCCATCGATCCTACTTTACAAACATATACAAAATCCACACACCTCTCTAACCTCCACTGCCACCACGCTGGTCCACCCAGCATCAACACTCACCTGGACGACTGCGGTAGACTCCATCCTGGTCTCCCTGCCCACCCTCAGGCTTCCCCAATCTTTCCACTCTGCTACCAGAGGAAGCCTGTTAACACCTGTGTCAGATCACCTCCCTTCTCTGTTACAAACCTTCCACGGCTCCCGCCGCCATCACAACAGAGGCCCAGCTCCTCAGGCTGCCACTCCAGGCCGGACCCCTGACAGCCCGCTCTCTGCTCTCCCCAAACATAACAGAGACCTGCGGTTTCCAGAACACTCCTAATCCAGTCTCACCTGCACCTGTTTGTACCAGCTGGCTCCTGTGCCTTGGAAACCATTTCCCGCCTCATCCCCATCCTCGCCACACATCCTCCGTCAAGGACCGCCCTTCAGCGCCTCCATGCTCAAGACGGGGGAGCGATGAAGGCCACGTGCGGAAAGCCTACAGCACACCATCCCCTACACCGGAGGCGGTGAGGCCTCAGGGACCCTCCACTCACCTGAGACCGGTCCATAGGCGCCGCGGCCGCCATGGGATCCTGTGAGCTTCCAGAACCGGGTCGAGAAGCTGGCGACTGGAGCGGGCTCGCGGGAGCAGCCGAACCCCCACACCCCTACTGGGCGCGGTGGCCTCGGGACGACTGTCGCTCCCCGAGCCAGTCTCCCCGCCCCCCGCCCCGTAAAAAGGCGCACAGGCTCAGGGTGCCGCCTCCGGAAGCGGACGAAGACGGAGGGCGGGTGCCAAGGCCTCGGAAGGATCGCAGCCCCGGCCGACACCTCCGCGCAAGGCGGCCCGTCCCACGGCGAGGACCATGGGTCGTGTAAACGACGCGGCGAGAGGTCCGAGCCTTTTGACCGTCCTTCCCTGTTCGGTTCCGAAGAGCCGCACGGAGAGCACAGCCCAGCCACGACGCCCGGCCTCCACAGCCACTCCAGACAGTCGCGGCGCAAGCAAAACACGTCACGACCGCGACACCGGAAGTCCCGCCTGCGCCGGCAGCGGCGACAGGAATCGCCTATCTTCCGTGCTGTCATTGGCGCAGCGCGGATGCGTCGGGCATAGACTCCTGGGTAAAGGAGTTCGTGCCCTCCATCCAACCAGGGAAGGGACCCCTTTCTGGTTCTCCCAGAGAGCCACGCTGAGGCAGGCGGAGGGAGAAAGGTCGGGGAGAAATTGCGTCGGCGAGTGGCCAGTGCCCTCTTAAAGGCGAAGCGCCCGGATTTCGGTGGTCACCTGGGACAAGGCCGCGTCTTCCGCGGTCTCCAGCAGGTGGAGCATTGTTTCACGCTGGACGAGCCGCTTCACCTCTCAGCTTTTGGAGATGGAGATTGATTGATTGATTGATTGATTGATTGATTGATAAATTTATTTATTTATTTATTGCCTGAGTTGGGTCTTCTTTGCGCGCAGGTTTCTGTAGTTGTGACAAGCAGGGGCTGCTCTTAGTTGTCGTGCATGGGCTTCTCATTGCAATGGCTTCTCTTGTTCCAGAGCTCAGGCTCTAGGTGCCTGGGCTTCAATAGTTGTGGCAGGTGTGCTCAGTAGTTGTGGCTCAAAGGCTCTAAAGCGCAGGCTCAGTATTTGTGGCCTAGGGGCTTAGTTGCTCTGCGGCATGTGGTCCCAGATCAGGACTTGAACCTGTGTCCCCTGCATTGGCAGGTGGATTCTTGACCACTGTGTAACCAGGGAAGTTCCTGGAAACGGAGGTTTAAATTGAAAGATGAATATCCCTCTCTCATTCAGTCTTCGTGTAAAAACACTAAATGTTCCTCCTCTTTGTTGATACCCAAATTAGGTCAGCATCACTTGTGAACTTACTAAAAATGCAAATTATCGGATCCAACCTCCACCTTCTCACACAGAAGCTCCGGGGCGGGAGCTGTCATTAAAAGTCATGACCACCTACCCCCATAGTATGACAACTAAAATGGGAAAATAATACAACCTATCTCAGGGGAGAATGAGATGAAGGCCTGGTGTTAAATACACACAAGCTGTTATTATTCATCATCTCCACAAGGTTCTCACATATACAGCTACAGGATGATGTCAAAGGCTCCTCTTTGCAGAGGAGCCAAGATTGTTTAAAAAACTGATTTAAAAAACACTGATCATGTTTTTTAAATATAAAATACCATCACTCTCTGACTCAGCAAGTAGCATTATAGGCAATGGTTAAAATTTTGCATAAAGCATACCTGTATACCTTTAGTTCCATTCTTTTTTTTATATATAAATGTATTTCTTTCTTTCTTTCTTCCTTTCTTTCTTTCTTTCTTTCTTTCTTTCTTTCTTTCTTTCTTTCTTTCTTTTCTTTCTTTCACTGTGTTGTGTCCTTTTTTGCTGTGCACGGCCTTTCTTTAGTTGCGGTGAGTGGGGGCTACTCTTCATTGTGGTGTGCAGGCTCCTCATTGCTGTGGCTTCTCTTGTTGCGGAGCTCAGGCTCTAGGCACGTGGACTTCCTTAGTTGCAGCACATGGGCTCAATAGTTGTGACTCACAGACTTAGTTGCTCCGTGGCATGTGGGATCTTCCTGGAGCAGGGATCGTACCTGCATTCCCTGCATTGGCAGGTGGATTCTTAACCACTGCGCCACCTAGGAAGCCCCTGCATCCTTTTTGTAAACATTAGCTGCATGCAGTTTTCATAGATTACAGGTAGCTCTCTTGTCAAAGTGACAAATTTTGACAGGACATATGACTCAAAATGTAGAACTATGAAGACTAATTATCCTTAGGCTTAAGTGGACCATGGAGTTAATATAGTTTCCTCTCATGGTTCATTTCATAAGATGATGTCATAATTCATATCTAATTCACAGGAACAGAGACTCAAACTCCTGCCTTCCCGCTGAACTCTGAGGGCAGGGCAACCCAGGTACAAATGTGTGATCAGGACATGGTCCAGCCTGGTATCTAGTGGCTCAGGGTCACCATGGCTTGTGTCCTCCTCATGAAGACATCATCTTCCAATCACCTGGACCTGCAGCTCCCAAAGGAGCAATAATTCCTGGGGAGGTGTGCAAACTGGAACCAGTGAGGCCCAAAGAGGCAACCCCAGGAAGGAGCATAAATGACAAGATAAACTGAAGGAATACTTTTCACAATCACTCCTGACTATTTCCATTGGCCAAAATTCATTTGCATGGTCCCAAATTAAGTAAGGGAAGCTGGAACATGCCTGTCCTCTTGGGTGTCTAGAAGGAGAAAACAGTATTGGTGAACACTTAGCTAGTTTCTAGCACAATCCATTGATTTGATCAGCAGGTGCCCATTTTATTATTCATCCTCTACATTCCACACTTTATTTATTTTTATTTTGTGTGTGTGTTTGTTGTTTTTACATTCTACATTCTTACACCCTTATTGATGTGATAACCAAAACTATCCATTCACTGACTGCATTGCAAAGTTAGGATTTTAGGTGATGTCTTCTGCAACATATATCTTATATATATATAAAATCTCCACTCACACTTAAAATTATATGTCAGGGACACAATGGGAAAACATAATGAAATTGTTGAAGAAATAACCACCATAAGGTTTCTATGTGCAACAAATTCATCTTCAAAGAGAGTGAGTAAAATGAGACTATTTGAGACCAAATGTGAAGAATTTAATGAAAAATAACCAACACAAATATTTTAAAAATTATGTTTAAGGTTGGAAGAAAGTGATCTCAGGTAAGTAGTATGCAATGATAAAAGGAATGAGAATCTGAGAGGGGTGCATTTGTGGATTAATACAACCACTCATTATCTGTATAAAACATATTTCCTTTTTGGAGACAAAATGATGGAATTACCTTGCATATCAATAGCACATAAGCTGAGATGAGCAAATTAACGTTTAAATCTCTTATATTTTACAGAAAAAGATCAAAGATGTTAATAACATTACACTCTGTGTTAGATAATTACATTGTCATTTTCAGCTTAAACTCTAATAAGGAGAATCAGAATATATACTCTGCAAATCTGAAGGAGGGAAAATTGAAATGAAAAGAAATATTCAGGACTTTCCTGGTGGCACAGTGGTTAAGAATCTGCCTGCCAGTGCAGAGGAACATGGGTTCAATCTCTGGTCTGGGAAGATCCTACAAGCTGCTGAGCAACTAAGCCTGTGCACAACAACTATTGAGCCTGTGGTCTAGAGCCTGCAAACCACAATTACTGAGCCTGTGTGCCACAACTTCTAAAGCCCGTGGGCCTAGAGCCCATGCTCAGCAACAAGAGAAGACACTTTAGTGAGAAGCCCGCGCACCACAATGATGAGTAGCCACCTCTTGCTGCAACTAGACAAAGCCTGCATGCAGCAATGAGACCCAACACAGCCAATAAAGATAAAGAAATAAATGCATTTAAAAAAAAAAAAAGAAATATTCAATAGAAACGTTTTTAAAAAAGAAGTGAATAGATCAATTGAGGCAAAGAAAACATGTTTTTAAACACAATTATATCAGCTATCACATAAAATGAGTATGAAGTAAATGTGTACATTAGCAGTCAGTAATTTTTGGTATTAAAAATATCCAACAATAGAATGGATACAAAATACACTAAAATATAAAATTACAGAATATATATGAAACAGGTTTTGGAAAATATAGTTGTTATAATTATTTTAAAATTAACACATGAAAACATGTGAAATGTGTATTTATATCAGAAAAAAAGTTAATTTTAAGGGAAAAAGCATCACCAAGAAGATAAGATACTTAAACTGTATATTTAATTCAAAACACTATCTCGAATTACATGAAGCAACAATTTGAGTAATAAGGATAAAGATATAAATTCATGAATGTATGAAGCATTTTAATAGCAGCCATTCAATAATTAGTAGAAACATCCAATATAAAATTGTTAAAATTCTAGTGGATTCACATACCAAGACTGATAAATCTGGCCTGACAGAGACATGTGCATACAAATACAGCATGTTTATATTTAGTACAAGCTGAACATTTACAGAATTGTCAATAAACTGACCATAAAAAAATAACTTCACTTTGTATAGAATAAGACAAGAATGTAATTAAGACATCCACCAACAAAGGAGATGCATGGGAAATATAAAAAATGTGTTTGGAAATTAAGTTATAAAATAATGAAAAAAATAAAATACTGAATAACCCATGCATCATGAACATATAGAAATCAAAAATGTAAACTTATTTTTGTCAAGTAGTAACATACCCATATATTCTTTAGACATGTGTTTAATAAAATTCTATAGGGACATCAATAGCTTTGAATACAAATATCAGAAAATAAAGAAAGCATAATAATTAACAAGAGATAGGGAATTCCCCAGCCGTCCAGTGGTTAGGACTCCCCGCTTCTACTGCAGGGGACATGGGTTTAAGCCCTGGTTGGAGAACTGAGATTCCTGCAAGCCACCTGGCGTGGCAACAACAACAACAACAACAACTGCAGTAGGGAAAGAAAACAACAGTAATGATTCCATTCATATAAATTTCAAAATCAGACCAAAAAATCTATTATTAGTGATACACAAACACAAACATAAGGTGTCAAAGTTTGAGTTAAAAAAGAGTAAAGCAAAATTCTAGATAAAGTATTCCTCTGAAGTAGAAGATGTGATTTACAATCTGTGAGGTTCATAAATGAATTCTAATCTTGCTACGCTCTTTTTATCCTGTGGGGTGTGCATTGGTATTTATTTATTTTATTTATCTTTATTTTTCCTATATGTGTAATTTCAGTAAGATAAAGAGGACAAATCTTATGTTCAGGACTTAAATATGTGCATGTCAACACCCATAAAAACCCCACCCATACAAAGACACAGAACATTCCAACAGCCCTGCACAAAGTGACCATTATTCTGTCCTTTGTTACCATGTATTGGGTTCATCTGTGTTTTACCTTTTCTATGGAACTCTACAGAATGTGTACTGCTTTGTCTCTGACTTACATCACTGTCACTCTATGCCTTTTTCTGAGATTCACATGCATTTTTGCATGAAGCAGTTTTAACTACTGTGTTTTCTTCCATATCACAATTTAAGCATGTTCACATTGATGGGTGAATGGGTTGTTTCAAGCTCTTACTTCTTATCAATGAAGTTGTTAAAAACCTTCACGTATATATTGGAGAAAAAAATGCCCTCATTTCTAATCGATATATGCTTGGAACTGGATTTGTATGGTCCTGAGTATATACATACGTTGACATTTAATACAAATCTTGACACAAAAAAGTTGAAGCTGAAACTAATGAAAGCATTGTATGAGAATCAATTGGCTCTGTAGAATTTACAATCGAACCCGTTAGATATATTATTCTCATTTGTAAATTGTGTGCTGCACATCCATTACATCAGTAAAATTTGTAATCAACTTATGTAATCTATATGCAACTTTTTTCTCAAGACCAGATGTTAAACATTTATCATCACATTCCTATGTGTACAGATCTGATTATCTGCACTTGGGAATGCCCATGTGAATGTGTGTGTATGTGAGGAGTGAGCTCTTGTGGGTCTCTCTCTGGATGGCTATACCTCTACGTGTATGACCATTTGCACATTTGCATCTGTCAACGTGGCTGTGCAAAGGTGTGTACCTTTGGATCTGTACGTGTGCCCCTCTCTCCATGTACCTGTCTGTACTGTCCCTGTGTTCTCCTGTATAGTCTTTCTGTGTGTTCAGGAGTTTCTTTCTCTGGATGTCTCCATATTCTTTCTGCATGCTTGTGCCCCTGTGTCTGCATGTACATGTTTGTGCCAGTGGGTGCATCTGCCTATTGCCCACGCATGGCCCTATGAGCACTGTTCTTGGTATGTGTGGGACTTGTGTGCACACGTGTCTGTGTGTCTTTCTGTGTCTGTGTCTATCCGTTTTCCTGGGTGTAAGTGTGTGTCTTTAGTTAATATAAATACATCCTCTCTATTCTGTCTGTGTCCTGGTGGGTATCTGTGTGTGTATCTGCATAGGATTTTGTGTCCCACGTATGTATCTGAGTGTGCACATCTGCTGATTCATTTTTGTGGAGCCCTATGTGTGACAGTGCTGTGGAGTCCACTCCTGGCCTACTTATGTCCCCACGGCGTGTCTGGGTGTGCCCTGCATGTGCCTCCTTCTGGGTGCCTATGCTGCACCCACGTCCCTTGCTCTGCATTAGCCCAGTCACCCTAAGGGAATCTCTGAGTGCCACTCAGGCTCTGCAAGCAACTGGGTACTCCTGGACCAGGGTCCCAGCTGGTATATCTGGGCCCTCAGCTTGTCCCAAGTGAGGATTCACCTCCTCTGGGAGGCCTCTCTGACCAGCCCCTCATGTGGGCCTCCACCGTCCCCAGGCCCTGGCCTCAGAGCTCCCTACACTGAACTTTCAATTTCTCAAGTGCCCCAAGATCATTCCCACACTCCCTCCATCATGGCACAGGAGGTTCCCTCTGCCTAGAGGGAGCTACCTGTATTATAGGTTTAAATTGTATACAGGTTTAAATAATGTGGGAGGGGTTGTGACTGGAAGGGGGAAAGCAGAGCTCTGAGGGATCCTGGAGGCCAGGAAGCTGGTCTGACAGTCACCTCTGAACTCCGGGATTCTCCTGTTGAATACCGTTGACCTAAAACAGACTGCCAGAGATTTTTCCAGCAAAGATGGGTTTACTCAGGATAAACCAAGAATTGTAATTCAGAGTTTGCAACCACAGTGAACCACCGGGCCAGGCCTGCACAGCAAGGGAAGGAGAACATTTTTATAGAGGGAAAAGGAAACTGGGAGGGATATAGTAAACCAAGAGTCAAGGGCTTTTCCTTGGCTGAGTCCTTACCAGGAAAGAAGAGGAATCTTACTTCTTGTTGGGCTCTGCTGTAGATTGCAGGGCATGAGCACTGCACCTGCTGGCCGCTATTTCACGAAGGTTTCTATGTATTCATTTTTCACAATATAAACAAGTTCACAGAACACCAACCTCAGTCAGGGCCACGCCATGACCATGATGAAATGAGACAAAGTCAAAACCACCCTATCATCATATCTGAGCACAGACACCCCGAGTCCTGTGCAAACAACCAGACAGCCCCCTCTCCTGCGTAACGTGAGTGACAGTTTCATCTTCTACTAGCTGCTGCTTTAGTGCTGCTTCCTTCCCCTGCCTTGTGAATACCAGATTTCAAGATATCTGATCATAAATCCAACCCCACTTCCTGAGAGCATCCAGTTCAGACCAAAGCTCCATTTCCTTAAACCCTTCTCCAAATCACTGAACGCGAGCCCAGAGCCTAGAAAAGATCCTAATGGCTTTGTACGGAGGGCCCCACATTTCCCACGGTGTGGTACCCCACACTGCAGTGCACCAATAACCCTCATTGCTCCACCACAGGTGTCAGACGTGTTCCTAGTGCTGGACGCACTAGTACCACATATCTGCAGGCCCGAATGACCCCCTAAACTCCAGACTGCACATCCAACTAGATCCACTTTTCCTCTTAGATGTCTGATATGCACCTCGGAAACCCAGCTCCTCATCTCGCCCTGCCCTGCTCTCACTGCCCACCCCCTCTCCCCTCTACAGCCGCAGTGACCGTCGTCAACTGGTTCCTGCACCAGACGATGCTCTTGTCTGTCTGTCTTGACACCTGCTGTTACCTTTGCTGGAAATGTTCTTCTCCAACTCCGACCCTGCCTGGGGGTCCTGCATCCTTCAGGGGTCTCCACATCAACCTCTTCCTCCTTTCTACTTTGCTTCCTAAGCTTTAGTTCAATGTCCATCTTCCCATTTTACACACAAGACCACTGAATCCCAAGGGTAAGTGACATGACCAAGGCCATGTGGCTGGGGATGGGCACGGTGCAGACCGGCTGCAACCCCAATCAATGCCAACTCCAAGCTCTTAGACCCTAGGTCACCCTCTGCTCCTACATGTGCCCTCACCCCCCCCCAATACTTTGATTCTTCTTTCTCTTGTAGTTCTGCTGTCCCCAGACACATTTCTGTCAAAGCAACAATTCCTTTATTGCACCTGCTTCAGTTACTGTGTTCTCCACGTGAGAAGAGCTCCCAGGAAAAGGCTCACATCTCAGTCACCCATGTGTCTCAGCTCCTCATTGTGTGCCTTGTGAATGAAGGACAGTGTCTCATCACTCTTGCCCAAACAGCAGCAAGATCGCAGCTGGCCCTTCTACTGAACACAGAAGTGAAGACCAGATGTTGAGAAATGGGAGAGGCATCTTCATCCTCTGAATGGTATGTCACAACTGCTCTGCAAGAGACACAGGCCCGGGTCTCTGAGTGTGCTGCGTCACACTGAAAAGCTTCCAGGTGTGGAAAGAAACAATTTCTAGGAGAGGGTTTCTTTGACTCTCATGGACTCAGAAGTTCAACTTCAGGTATAGCTGTAGCCAACGCTGAGACAACTAACTCCTCCTGAGAGAGGACAGAGGAGGGAGGGGCCCTTCAGAGGCAACTCTCTTTCCCAAGTAATAGAAAACTAACCATGATGTCAATAAAAAATTGTATCAACTAGTGACTCAAGAAGAAGTGCATGCATGATAACAAAATGTGGTAAGTGCTACAGAATGGCTTTCAGCTTACAGTGGTGATGCAAAACTATCAAAATTATACTTGTGATTTTTTTTTTTTTTTTGGCCGCGCCACGTGGCTTGCACGACCTTAGATCCCCTACCAAGGATACAATCTGGGCCTTCGGCAGTGAAAGCACCAAACCCTAACCACTGGACTGCCAGGGAATTCCTGAAAACATAAGTGTTAATCCCTGGTGTTCTTCCATTTAATATATGTTTCAAAATTTATGTAAGCATCTTATAGATGACTGTCATTTGAATTAATTCCAGTACTTGGTTATTATCAAATTATTATAAACCTTTGTGTATATATATTTTGGTGTAAGAAAACACTCATTTCTAATTAATATCTGATTTGCTTGGTTATAAAATATAAATGTTTTAAAATAATAAGAAATCCTTACCTCAGACCTTATAGAAACATTAACTCAAAATAGGTTTCAGACCATAATGTAAGAACTAAAATCACAGAATGCTTTTTTTAAAAAATAAATTTATTTATTTATTTATTGGCTGTGTTGGGTCTTCATTGCTGCACGCAGGCTTTCTTTAGTTGTGGAGAGCATGGGCTCTAGGAGCATGGGCTTCAGTAGTTGTGGCACATGGCATTAATAGTTGTGGCTCGCAGTCTCTAGAGTGCAGGCTCAGTGGTTGTGGCACCTACAAGTGCTAGTGAAGATACAGAACAACTGGAACTCCCATATGCTGTTGTTGAGACTGCAAATTGGTACAGTCATCATGGAAAACAATTTGGTAGCTTCCTTTATAGGCAAATATACATATACCACAGCACACAGCAGTTCTCCTCCAGATGTTTACACAAGTTGAAATGTTTCCATCCAAATATCTGTTGCAAATATTCAGGGCAGTTTTATTCACAATAGCCAAAAACTTGGAAAAGTTGTCCATAAACTGGATAATGAATGAATGAATTGTAGCATATCCAGAAAACAAAATACTACTCAGCTATGAAAGGAAGAAACAAGGAACAGCATGAATGAATATCAAAATCATTATGCCAGGTGGAGAGAAAAAGACCATATATTGGATAATTCCATTCATCTGACATTGTAAAAAAAAAGGCAACAATGTAGGGAAAGAAAATACATACACGATTCCTAAAGCTGGGGTTTGGGAGTGGAGTAAGACTTCATGATGGAATATTTCGGGGTGATAGAAATATTTCACATCTTCATGGTGGTAGTGGTCACAAAATTTCATATGTATTTGTCAAAACATCAAAATATAAAGGCTTTCCCACATTCTTTGCACTCATAGGGTTTTTCTCCAGTGTGAGCCCTTTTATGTAAGATAAAAGTAGAGCAGTGGGTGAAGGCCTTTCCACATTCACTGCACACATAAGGCTTCTCGCTAGTGTGAATCTGCTGGTGCCTTGTGAGGTGTGACCTGAGGTTGAAGGCCTTCTCGCACTCCGTGCACTTGTAGGACCCAGGTGTGGATCATGTGGTGCTGGAGGAAGTGTGTGCTCTTGTTAAAAGTTTTCCCACACTCTGTGCGTTCACATGGCTTCTCTCCAGAGTGAATTTGCTCATGTCGAACAAGGAAGCAACTCTTGTTAAAAGCTTTCCCACATTCCTCACACTTATAGAGGTGTTTCCCTTCACGTATCAAGAGTCCTTTCACTGGTCCATGTGAGTCACATTCATAGAGACTATCTCCTGGAAAGACTTGCTGCTGTACAATTGTAACCGAAAGTGGGATCCAGCTGCTTGCCACTCAAAAGCCAATAAAGAGGCAAAGTTGGTGGAGAGGAAAGTTTGCTTTATTTTGGATGCTGGCAAATGGGGGGGAGGGGGCAGACACCTGTCCAAAGCCCAACTTCCATTTCCCCCACCCCTGACAATCAGGGGGCAAGGGCTTTTATAGACAGAGGAATGGTCTACATGCAGAAACAGTACAGTCAGCTCTGACAGTCATCTTGAAGTTGGTCATGGGTGGTCTGACCAGAGTTACCTTGGTTGTTTTAAGTACAGTTAATCTTCAGTTCTATAGTCAGTTTGTTCCCATTTCTTTGAGGCCAATTATCAGAATTGTGGCAGCTTATGTCATGGCTACAGTCTGGTCATCACGTAGTTAACTTCTTCTACCTAGTGGGGGTTTCAGTATCTATAAGACAGCTCACAGCATATGGCTTAGAATATTAGTTCCTTGAGAAAGAACTAAAAGTCCTTGACTCTGCTTAATGACTAAACTATTATTATTTGGTCTCCTTTGACTGTTTTCCTTTGTTTCTGCATTTTCTCATGTCTCTGATTAAACTTATTCTTTGGCCAAAGTCTTCCCACAGACAAACGGCAGGCAGAGGACATTGGGGGGATGAGGAAGGACTATAGCATCTTGCTCCATTTCATAATCCTTGACTGTAGACCATCATCTTTCCTAAACCATCATATTGTGTTCAGTGCTCATTTCTCCCTCTGGGGGGGGTCTATCCCTGGTCTCAAGTGTCCTTCCTGCAATTCCAATGGTCCATCTTGGTCCCTGGTTGGGCTCGCTGAGATAGCCATACCTGGGATGAGACTTCTCAGACGAGGCCAGGTGAGAAGGGGTAGGCACTGAATCTCAGGTTTTTTGTAGTCACCTGAAGGGAATACAATACTCAAAAGGCTTCTACAAACTATACTATAAGGCTACAGTGATCAAGACAGTATAGTACTGCCACAAAAATAGAAAGGAAGATCAATGGAACAGAATAGAGAACTCAGAGGTAAACCCAAGCACATATGGACAGCTTATCTTTGACAAAGGAGGCAAGAATACACAATGGAAAAAAGACAGCATCTTCAATAAGTGGTGCTGGGAAAATTGGACAGCAACATGTAAAAGAATGAAATTCTTCTAACACCATATACAAAAATAAACTCAAAATGGATTAAAGACCTAAATGTAAAGCCAGACACAATAAAACTCCTAGAGGAAAACATAGGCAGGACACTCTATGATGTACATCAAAGCAAGATCTTTTAGGACCCACCTCCTAGAATCATGGAAATAAAATCAAGAATAAACAAATGGGGCCTAATGAAACTTAAAAGCTTTTGCACAGTGAAAAAACCATAAACAAGACAAGAAGGCTCTCAGAATGGGAGAAAATACTTGCCAATGAAGCAACGGACAAAGGATTAATCTTCAAAATATACAAGCAGCTCATGCAGCTTAATACCAAAAAAGCATATAACCCAATCCACAAATGGGTGGAAGACCTAAATAGACATTTCTCCAAAGAAGACATGCAGATGGCCAACAAACACATGAAAAGATGCTCAACATCACTAATCATTACAGAAATGCAACTCAAAGCCACAATGAGGAATCACCTCACACTGATCAGAATGGCCATCATCAAAAAATCTAGAAACAACAAATGTTGGAGAGGGTGTGGAGAAAAGGGAACTCTCCTGCACTGTTGCTGGGAATGTAAGCTGGTACAGCCACTATGGGAAACAGTTTGGAGGTTCCTTAAAAAACTACAAATAGAACTACCATATGATCCAGTAATCCCACTACTGGGCATATATCCAGAGAAAACCGTAATCCAAAAAGAAACATGTACCATAATGTTCACTGTAGCACTATTTACAATAGTCAGGACATGGAAGCAACCTAAATGCCCATCAACAGATGAATGGATAAAGAAGATGTGGCATATATATACAATGGAATATTACTCAGCCATCAAAAGGAGTGAAATAGAACTATATGTAATGAGGTGGATAGACCTAGAGACTGTCATACTGAGGCAGGTTAATAACAAAAGCAGGAAGGGACAAGGCAAACATAAGAGAATGCAAGCCTCAGGGAATAAGTAACTTATGGCCTCTTTCACAAAAGATCCTGCCATGGGCAGCCCAGACATCTGAGTCAAGGAGATAAGGGAAAATCTAACGTCTGCACTCTGGCTTCTGTACCTTGCTCCTGCCTAGATAAGCATAGCTATAGGCTCCCCAAAAGCACAGGAACTGGTTTATGAAAGGAGAAACTTTCCTTTGGTTTGGGGGCTCAGTCTTTGGATGTGAATCCACTGGGCCTGTACCGGTACAATAAACATTGCTTCCTGTATTGCAAGCCTCAGTGTCCTGCCTACCTCTACCAATTCCTCCAATATTTCAGAGTGAAGTAAGCCACAAAGAGAAAAACAAATACCGTATGCTAACTCATATATATGGAATCTGAAGAAATGGTACTGATGAACCCAGTGACAGGGCAAGAGTGGAGATACAGATGTAGAGAATGGACTTGAGGACACGGGGCTGGGGTGGGGGGTGAAGGGGAAGCTGGGACGAAGTGAGAGAGTAGCATAGACATATTTACACTACCAACTGTAAAAGAGATAGCTAGTGGGAAGTTGCTGTATAACAAAAGGAGATCAACTTGATGATGGGTGATGCATTAGAGGACCAGGACAGGGAGGGTGGGAGGGAGTCGGGAGGAAGGGGATATGGGGATATATGTATAAATATAGCGGATTCACTTTGGTGTACCTCAAAAACTGGTATAAGAGTGTAAAGCAAATAAATTCTAATAAAGAGCTTAAAAAAAAGGCTTCTAAGTGATGGCAACATAGAAGAAAATAAGTCATACCAGAGAAAGGCCTTATGGGTGAAGCAAATGTCAGAGAGCCTCAATTAGAAGGTCCCACCTCATTCATCACCAGAAAATCCACATTGAAGACAACATGAGTGCTATGAATGTGGGGAATTCTTTAGGTGCAACTGATGAGGAAATTGAAACTTCCATACTTATAATTGCTTACTCTCTTCTATCTTGCAAAGGCCTGCTTGCCACTCTCAGTTAAACAGTAAAATGTATTACTAAGAGTGATCAGATAGGGGAAGAATGTCTCACTCTCAGGCACCCACCCCAAGCCTTTGTTTGAGACCCTTTGCACATAGACTTCTTAAGCGACCATTAACTTCAACCTGCAGTCAATATGAGAATGCAAATTGTGACCTTAGTACTGATAGGAATGGAATGTCCGGCTCCTACAAGTTCCTGTTAGGACCCCCTACCTTGTGTGTAACCCATGGCAACTCCCATGGTCTGTAACTGCCCGTGACCTATAGTAATTTGTAGCCAATCAGTTTGTACCAATTATAGCTGTATGTTTTAACCTATAAAAGGAGAAGACTCTTCTGAAACGAGCCCCCAGAATTTTGGAGCGTTAGCTCGTCTGGGTCCGCCGGTTCAATAAACCTGAGTTCTCCAACTCTCTGAGTGTTGTGCTTGGTTTCTCGTGGGATCGGTTTTTTCTTCAACACAACCACATTAAACAGAGAATTCACAGTGGAAAAGACCTTATGAATGGGTCTGTGCTACTATATAATACAGGGAACTATATTAAATATCTTGCAGTAACCTAAAATGGAAAAGAATCTGAAAAAGAATTTTGTATATATAAACTGAATCACTTTGCTATATAACTAAAACATTGTAAATCAACTATACTTCAATTTTTTAAAAAATGAAAGATCTCATGAGTGCAGAGGTTATGGTAAATTAGGTACTACTCCAAATTCCTAACACTGGAGAAGCAAGGCCTTGTAAGTGCAGTATATGTAAACCTTCACGTGAAACTCTAACCCGGTTACACATCCTCGATTTCACAACGGAGAGACGCCTAAGTGCAGCGATTATGGGCACATGTACATAGAAAACTTTCACCTCAATCAGCGCCAAAAAGTTGCAAATGGGGAAAGGTTTCAGCAAAGTGTCTGCTCTAACGTATCCCCAAGAACTACTCTATTATAGTATTTTTTTTTTACATTTTTGATTGTGATAAAATACACGTAAGAAAGTTTATCCTCTTCCCTTTAAATTTACGGTTTAATGTGTTTAAAAGTTCACATATTTGAACAACTAACTTCCAGAATTAGTTTCATCTTGCAAAAATGAAACTCTATACCCCCTACACAGCCTCACAAAACTTCAGTGTTAACGTAGTTGAAAAGTAACAAGATAGCTGATAACTATGAGTGCAGGTAGACTGTCATCATGATATGGTGTTACCATTGGGGTGTGTAGACCTGGGAACTTGTTCTGTTTCATAGAGTCTGAAAAAACAGGACCCTAACCGTTCTGGGCTTTTCTAAGACTGCTCCCCCAATCTGGGTGCGTCCACTTTAAGAGTAAGCAAAGCCCCGCCCCATCTTTAGAGCTTGGGAACTCCGTTTCCCAGAGCCCCAGTGGGAGCCTTGTAAGGCTTGAGTTGCTAGGCGTGGCGGCAGCGGAAACTACGTTACCCAGAAGCCTCTACGGTTAGAGGCGGCGGAGGCTGAGCCAATGAAAGCTTAGGAGAGGTACGCATTCGTGCTTACCCATAGCCTGGGGGCGGGACTTCCGGCGTATTGTAGGCTTTGAGGTGCTGTCCGGCTGTTCAGCCATTTAGGGCTTCAGCATCGCCTGGTGGCATCGATGTGACCAAGCGGAAAAGCGGGAGGAGAGGCGTTGGCCCGTTTCTCAGAGGCGTCTGTGAGGCCCCCTGAGCCCGTCCCGCCCCGCCCGCCGCCTCTCCCGGCTCCGTTCTTCTCACAGCCGGTGACCGAGGCCGCGCGGATGAGGCCGGCTCAGGTGGGTGCTGCGTCTCCCGGGCCCCCACCCGGCGCGACTCCCGCCTCCGAGTCCCCCATCCGGACGGAGGGGCGCCCGCTCAGTTCCCAGCCGGTCAGCCCCAGAGTCCAGAACAGAGGGCGGCCTTGTGAGGGGTCCCCTTGCAGCCAGTGGGCTGGGGTGTGGGAGAGGGTTTCCTCGGGGGCCCCGGTGCACGGCTGGCAGGTGCTACCGAGTCGGCAGCCTTGGGGAAACCTGGGGTCTCTTGTGTCGTGGACAGAGGGGAACGAGGTGTCTCACCTGAAACGGCAACCAGAGCGGGTGGAATCCGTGGAAGGTTGTGCAGGGAATGAGGAAGAGAGAATGTGCGATATTGTGATTTATAAGCAATATAGATTTGTTCATTCAGATGGCCAAAATGTATTTCTCTTGTGTATTTGTTTTCAGTACACAGTTCCAGTCTCACAATTCCCAAGACCCTTGGAATTTTCTAAGTTTTGAGAGTGATGGTGTCTTTTGTTATGTGAATGAGGTGTTCTGTGAAAGCAACTAAGAGTGGGAGCTGGATACCAGGAGAACCCACCTTAGGATTAAAGGGTTGGCTCTTTCAGCCCCACCTCGCCCCCTTTCAAGGAACGGTGAGGGGCTGGAGGTTGAATCTGGCTCCCTTAGCCAATTATTGAATCAATCATGCCTGTATAATAAAGCCAATATAAAAACCCAAAAAGTCAGGGTTCAGGTAATGTGCGGGTTGGGAAGTCACTGAGGCACTGGGAGGGTGATGCAGTCAGAGAGCGTGGAAGCTCCTGTGCATCTCTTCCATTTGGCTGTTCTTGAGTTGTGCCCTTTTATAATCAACCAGTAATCTAGTAAGTAAAGTGTTCTTTTCAGTTCTCTGACCTGTCTTAGCAGTTTATTTAATTGGGAAGATCTCATTTATAACCTGTGAATCAGAAGCACATGTCACATGTAAGGGCCTGGGCTTGTGACTGAGATGTAAATTCCTAGGGGCAGTTTTATAGGGCTGAACTCTTAACCTGTGGAATCTGATGCTGCTTCCAGGTAGATATTGTCAGAATTAAGTTTTTTGAGCGCCCTGCTGCTGTCTGAGGATTGCTTGGTGCTGTGTGGGAAGCCCCTTCCCCACGCCCCGCCCCACCTCCGTTGGAATTGGGTCCAGGAACCTAATTTAGAGGCATATCCAGATTTGAAGTTTAAAGTTGTTAAAAAAAAATGGATGGGATAGGGAGGCAAGGAGACTGGTGAGGAGGACATGGCCACAGAATTCAGGAGAATTGTGAAAAGAGTTTGGATAAATTATAAAAATAGAATTGGCAGATTTTCTTGTTGTATCAAATATGACTTTAAGCAAAAGTAGAGAATAAAAGATCTTCCCATTTTTTTTTCTCCCCTGAACATTTAAGGAATGGAGATGAGGAAGTCAGTGCAGTGAACGAGATTCAGGGAAAAGATCATAAGCTGTATGTGGACATGGTTATTGAGATGTCTCAGGATGGAGATGTCATAAGATGGAGACATCTCCTGGGTAGATGAATGTGAAGGTCTGGAGGACCAGGACAGTTGCTGGTCTGGAGCTTTCTAAGGGGTGGAGGGTGTGGGCTGGACCAAGTTGTAGCCTGCTGGTCAGATCGAAGAAAGGCTAAAGGTTGTTATTTCAGATGGTCTCTGTGGTGAGGTGTTGGGGGACTGAGACTGGAGTGCAGAACACAGATGGGTGTGCATCCCTGATGTTCCTTTAGAGAGGAGTAATCTGGCTGTAGGATCAATTCTGGTCTGTGTTTGTAGAAAGGTAGATCCAGATGAGGTGAGGAGCTGACCTGGAATGGAGGTTGAGTTGTGAGTTGGTGTTGATTCTCCCCACTGCAGGCTTAGCAGGCCCTCAAGAGCACTCCCTATAGAACAAGGCAAAGATTACCTGGGCTAGTGGAGCAGCTATTCCCAGACCAGGGTACTGCATCACCTCCTCAGAGCAAGAGGAACAATCCACTGTCTAGTTGAGGGCTTGCTGCATCTCCCTTCAGAGGACGATGTTACAGGCAGGTTCGAAAGGACTAGTAGCTGACCTGCCTGCTCAGTGCCTCCCTGCAACTCATTAACTTAAAAATACATGAAACAGTTAGTAATCGAAACACTAATGAGCCATCCTCCCTCTAAATATGTGCATGTAGGTAGGCAATTAGAAACAAACATGTTGAATTAGTTAAATTTGTCCAAACACTTAATAATTGGTCTGTGTGTTAATATACCTTTAAGTATTCCCTTATGACTTAAAATTTTATATACCCCATTCAGACTAGTCAATCCTAGGCTATTCCCCTATTCTCCACATTTTTACTGGGAAAACCCCAATAAAGGCTCTGGTCTAGGTCTCCCCTTGTGCCCTCTTCTGCTTCCTGATCAAATCTGATGCTTCTTAACGTGGCCCTGTGTGGCATAGTGTTTACTGTACACTTGGGAAATAGAAATCATAAAAATCTTTTTCAGCAATACTGGCCTCTCCGTATGCTCACTTACTCATTTACATCCATAAATTCAAATCTGCTGGGTCCAGTGGTTCACACACTTACCTTTTCAGGATCTTCAGTTCACCCACGTTAGAATGTGGAGAATAAGGGGACTAGTTTAGGATTGACTAGTCTGAATAATTCAGGTGGGTTTTCCAGCTTTGGAGCTCTCCCTTGCTGGCCGGTATCTGGCCCTGGGTTGATTTAGGGCAGGGGACATACTAACCTGGTGTATGAGAGTTAGATTAGGAGGTGGTTCAGACCATCGCCTCTGAATGATAGGGGAGATTTAAGCACATTTGGCTGTTAGTTTGGCCCTGGAATTGATGGATGGCGACTAGACGTACAGAATGGAAGGAAATATAGCACATGAAGTCACTCATGGAGTGAATTAACCCAATTTTTACAGAGCCTTGTGGTCTTTGAGGATGTGGCCATATATTTCTCCCAGGAGGAGTGGGGACTCCTTGATAAGGCTCAGAGACTCCTGTACCGTCATGTGATGCTGCAGAACATTGCACTTTTGTCCTCCTTAGGTAAGGCCCTCCCACCCACTCTGGCATCCTGGGCTGGGCTGTGTTCTTCCCCATTTTCCCAGGGGCACCTCTGGCCTTCCCACAGTGAGACCATGGGCACTGCTTCCTTTCCTGGTTTCCTGGCATGTTTGTCATTGGTGCCGGGGCTGGGCTCTGTGAACTGTATTCCTCTTCTAGCAGCCCATCCCCGCTGTTCTGAGGTCTTTTAAGACAGGGCTCAGGAGTCAGAAATCTTGATGTTTGTCTGAAAGATCCCACCAGTCTTGCACGTCCCTGGTTGGGTGACTCTCTCTAGAGGCATGGAACATGTGTCCCAGGCCTTCCCCTGCTTTTTGCTGACAGACTTTGGAGCCCACCTATGCCAGGAAGTTCAGGCATTGACCTGGTCACTACTTGTGGGGACCGCTGGGTTGTTTCTTTAAAGACCCTCCTTTGATATCCTTGTAATTTTGTTTTGTTTTATTTTGTTCTATTTTATTTTCCTACAAAGTTTTATTGTGGTTGAAGTACAGATAATTTACAATGTTGTGTTAATCACAGCAAAGTGATTCAGCTACACATATATATATACACACACATTCTTTATTCTTTACATTCTTTTCCATTATTTTTTTTAAGCTCTTTATTGGAATATAATTGTTTTTCACTCTTGTACCAGCTTATGAGGTTCACCAAAGTCAGTCAGCTGTATTTATACACATATCCTCATATCCCCTCCCTCCTGTGACTCCCCCCCACCCTCCCCGTCCCGGCCCTCTAAGGCATCACCCATCATCGAGTTGATCTCCCTTTGTTATACAGCAACTTCCCACTAGCTATCTATTTTACAGTTGGTAGTATATATATGTCTATGCTACTCTCTCACTTCGTCCCAACTTCCTCTTCGCCCCCCGCCCCCTCTACCCTGTGTCTTCCAGTCCATTCTCTGCATCTGCATCCTTATTCTTGCCCTGTCACTGGGTTCATCAGTACCATTTTTTTTTTTTTTAAGATTCCGTATATATGAGCTAGCATACAATATTTGTTTTTCTCTTTCTGGCTTACTTCACTCTGTATGACAGACTCCAGGTCTGTCCACCTCATTACATATAGCTCGATCTCATTCCTTTTTATAGCTGAGTAATATTTCATTGTATATATATGCCACATCTTCTTTATGCATTCATTTGTTGATGGGCATTTAGGTAGCTTCCATGTCCTGGCTGTTATAAATAGTGCTGCAATGAACATTATGGTACATGTTTCTTTTTGGATTATGGTTTTCTCTGGGTATATGCCCAGTAGGGGGATTACTGGATCATATGGTAGTTCTACTTTTAGTTTTGTAAGGAACCTCCAAACTGTTTTCCATAGTGGCTGTACCAACTTACATTCCCAGCAACAGTGCAGGAGAGTTCCCTTTTCTCCACATCCTCTCCAACATTTGTTGTTTCTAGATTTTTTGATGATGGCCATTCTGATCAGTGTGAGGTGATACCTCATTGTGGCTTTGAGTTGCATTTCTGTAATGATTAGTGATGTTGAGCATCTTTTCATGTGTTTGTTGGCCATCTGTTCCATTATTGTTTATCACAGCGTTTTTTTTTTTTTTTTTGGCTGCGTTTGGTTTTTGTGGCTGCACACTGGCTTTCTCTAGTTGCAGCAAGAGTGGGCTACTCTTTGTTGCAGTGCATGGGCTTCTCACTGCAGTAGCTTCTCTTGTGGCAGAGAATGGGCTCTAGGTGCCCGGGCTTCAGTAGTTGCAGCGTGCAAGCTCAGAGATTGTGGCATGCAGGCCCTAGGGTGCGTGGGCTTCAGTGGTTGGGCGTGTAGGCTTAGTAGTTGTGGTTCTCAGGCTCTAGAGTGCAGGCTCGGTAGTTGCAGAGCACAGGCTTAGTTGCTCTGCAGCATGTGGGATCTTCCTGGACCAGGGATAGAACCTGTATCTCCTGCATTGGCAGGCGGATTCTTTTTCTTTTTCTTTTTTAAATAAATTTATTTATTTATTTATTGGCTGCATTGGGTCTTCATTGCTGTGCATGAGCTTTCTCTAGTTGCGGCGAGTGGGGGGTACTCTTCCTTGTGGTGCATGGGCTTCTCATTGTGGTGGCTTCTCTTGTTGCAGAGCACAGGCTCTAGGTGCATGGGCTTCAGTAGTTGCAGCATGCAGGCTCAGTAATTGTGGCTCACGGACTCGAGCGCAGGCTCAGTAGTCGTGGAGCACAGGCTAATTGCTCTGCAGCATGTGGAATCTTCCTGGCCCAGGGATTGAACTCATGTCCCCTTCATTGGCAGACAGATTCTTAACCAGTGTGTTACCAGGGAAGTCCTGTCACAGGATATTGAATATAATTCTCTGTGCTACATAGTAGGACCTTGTTGTTTATGCATTCTATATATAAAAGCTTATGTCTGCTAACCCCAACCTCCCACTCCAACCCTCCCCCATCCCTCTGCCTGTTGGCAACCACCAGTCTGTTGTCTATGAATGAGAATCTGTTACTGTTTCATAGATGTGTTCATTTGTGTTGTATTTTGGATTCCACATATGAATGATATCATATGGTATTTGTCTTCCTCTTTCTGACTTACTTCACTTAGTATGATAACGTCTAGTTCCATCCATTTTGCTGTGAATGGTGTTATTTCATTCCTTTTTTATGGCTGTGTAATATTCCATTGTATGTAAGTACCATATCTTTATGCATTCATCTTTTGATGGACATTTAGGTTGTTTCTATGTCTTGGCTATTGTAAATAGTGCTGCTATTAACATAGGGGTACATGTATCTTTTTGAGTTATAGTTTTGTCTGGATATATGCCCAGGAGTGGGATTGCTGGATCCTATGGTAATTCTAGTTTTAGTTTTCTGAGGAGCCTCTACACTGTTTTCCACAGTGGCTGCACCAACTTACTTTCTCACCAACAGTGTAGAGGAGTTCCATTTTCTCCATACCCTCTCCAGCATTTGTTATCTGTAGACTTTTTGACTGTTGTGAGGTGGTATCTCATTGAGTTTTGATTTGCATTTCTCTACTAATTAGCATTGTTCAGCATCTTTTAATGTGCCTGTTGGCCATCTGTATTTTTCCTTTGGAGAAATATCTGTTTAGGTCTTCTGCCCGTTTTTGGATTGGGTTGTTTGTTTTTATTATTGAGTTGTATGAGCTGTTTGTATATTTTGGATATTAAGCTCTTATCATTCACATTGCTTGGAAATATTTTCTCCCATAGGTTGTCTTTTCATTTTATTTATGGTGTTCTTTGCTGTGCAAAAGCGTGCAAGTTTGATTAGGTCCCATTTATTTATTTTTGTTTTTATTTCTTTTGCCATGGGCGATTGACTTAAGAAAACACTGGTATGACTTATGTCAGAGAATGTTTTGCCTATGGTCTCCTCAAGGAGTTATATGTGTCATGTCTTATGTTTAAGTCTTTAAGCAATTTTGAGTTTATTTTTGTGCATGGTGAGAGGGTGTGTTCTAAATTCATCGACATGTGTATCGGCATCTCTCTTATTCCAGGTTGTCAGCACAGTGCCCATGATGAGGAGGCCCTTTCAGAGCAAGATGATGCAGTTAGAGAGTCACAGGTCAAGACTCCAAAGCCAGGTCCATCCATCCAGAAGTCTCATTCTTGTGAGATGTGTGGCCCACTCTTGAAAGACATTTTGCACCTGGCTGAGCACAATGGGACACACCCTGAGCCAGAAGTGTCTGTGTGTGTGGTGAGGCTTTCCCAGCACCAAAAGGAGCTGAGTCGAAAGAAACTCCCCGGATGGAATGAAGGGAGGACTTCATTTGTGAAGAACTACAGCATTCATGTGACAGAGAAGACCTTGACATGCAGGGAGGGAGGGAAGGACTTTCTGGCCAGTTCAGGCCTTCTCCAGCACAAGGCCCCTCATGTAGGAGGGAAGCCACACAGTGACACAGAGGGCAGGGCAACCTTTGTAAGTGGACAGAGTGATTACAAGTGCAGTGAAAATGGGAAAACCTTTAGCCACGAACGCATACTTGTTGAACAGCAGAAAAACCATTGCACTGAAAGCGGGAAGACCTTCAGAAGGTTCCACCTGGTTCAACACCAACCAATACATACTGAAACTAGGCTATATGGGCACCTTAGATGTGGAAGATTCTTTACACAAAGGTCTGGCTACATTGAACAGCAGAGAGTTCACACTAAGCCAACGCCTTATGAGTGTAGCCATTGTGGGAAGTGCGTTAAAGACAGCTCCAGACTCACTATTCATCAGAGAGTTCACACTGGAGAAAAGCCTTATAAATGCAGTGAATGTGGGAAATTCTTCAGGTACAGCTTCACATTCAAAAGACATCAGAGAGTTCACATTGGAGAAAGGCCATATGAGTGCAGCGTGTGCGGGAAATTTTTTGTAGACAGCGCCACGCTCATTATTCATCAGAGAGTTCACACTAGGGGAAGGCGTTTTGAATGCAGCAAATGTGGAAAATTCTTTAGGTACCACTTCACACTTGAGAGGCATCAGAAAGCTCACACTGGAGAAAGGCCTTATGAGTGCAGTGTATGTGGGAAACTCTTTAGGCACAACTCAAATCACATTAGGCATCGGAGAAATCACACAGGTGAAAGGCCTTATGAGTGCAATGTATGTGGTAGACTCTTCAGCCAAAATTCTCACCTCATTCGGCACCAAAATGTTCACACCAGAGAAAAAACTTATGAATGTAGCAAATGTGGGAAATTCTTTATGGACAGCTCCACCCTCATTATTCATCAGAGAGTCCACACTGGGGAAAAACCTTATGAGTGCAGTAAATGTGGGAAGGTCTTCAGATATAACTCCAGCCTCATTAAACATCGCAGAGTTCACACTGGGGAAAGGCCTTATGAATGCATCAACTGTGGGAGAGGCTTTAGCCAAAACTCCCACCTCATTAGGCACCAAGAAGTACACACTAAAGAGTATTGCAAACAGGGAAAGACTTCAGAGAAGAGTGTGGTCTGATTTAGTACTGGAAAGCACTGCTATGGAAGTGTTTAAAAGTTTTTTAATTGTGGTTAAATACACATAACATAGAATTTACTATCTTAGCCATATTTAAATGTAAGTTCATCAGTAATAATACATTCACATTTTGTGCAAACAAACATTCAGAAGTCTTTTTATCACATAAAACTGAAACTAAACCCATTAGACTCCTTATCCCCCCTCTCTTATCGCCTAACAACAACTATTCTAATTTCTGTCTATGAATTTGTCCGCTCTGGGTACCTTATGTAAGAGCCATAAAGTTTTTCTCCTTTTGTGTCTGGCTTATTTCACTGAAGATAATGTCCTCAGGGTTCATCTACATCCTAGCATGTGTCAGAATTTCCTTCCTTTTTGAGTAATACTCCAACTTATGTATAATACTGATGATGTATCCCATCATCAGTGGGCTCTTGGGTTACTTTCATTGTTTGGCTACTGCACATAATGCTGTCATAAGCATGATTGCACAAATATTTATTTGAGGCCCTACTTTTAGTACTTATTAGGTATATTCCCAGACGAGAATTGTTGGATAATGTGGTAATTCAATATTTAAATTTTTTGAGGAACTGAGGGGCTGTTTTCCATAGTAGTTGTACCATTTTACACCAGTACAGCTTAAAGTTTCCAATTTCTCTGTGCTTTCAGCAACACTTTTTATTTTTTCTTGTTTTCTTTTTTCAGAATACTATCCTAAGGGATATAAGGTGATTATTTCATTGTGGTTTTGATTTGCATTTAATGTTGTTGAACATTTTTTCATCTGCTTGTTGGCTGTTTATATTTGTCCTTTGGGAAAATGTCTCTTCCAATCCTTAACCCATTTTTTAATGGGGTTATTATTGTTGTTATTTAGATGTTGAAGTTCTTTATATGTTCTGTGTAGTGACTCCTTATCTGATAAATAATTTGCAAATATTTTCTTCCATTTTAAGGATTGTCGTTTCACTCTCCATTTAGTTCTTTTTTGCACAGAAATTTTAAATTTCAGTATAGTCCAATTTATTTCTGTTATTATTGCTTATCTTTGGTATCATGTCCAAGAAATTATTGCCAGTGTCATGAAGCATTTTTCCTGTTTTCTTCTAAGAGTATTACACTTTTAAGTCTTAATATTTGGGTCTTTCATTCGAGTTCATTTATATATATCATGTTAGGTAAAGGTTCAACTTCATTCTTTTGCATGTGGTTGTCTAGTTTTTCGACGCTATCTGCTGAAAAAACTCATTTCTCTTTGAATGGTCTCTGCACCCTTTTAAAACTTCTGAGCATGTGTTTGAGGGTTTGTTTCTGTGCTCTTTATTCCATTATCCTCTATGTATGTCTGTGTCAATACCACAGCATTTTGATATATACATTTAAATTTTTGAAATAGTGGTTTGACTCAGTTTTGAAGCCCTGGCAAGAGGACTGTCGGTTCCCCTTCTAGAACAGCTGATGAAGCCCACACCCCCAATCACTTCCCTTATTAGTCTCCCATACCCTGGACTACCATAAACCAAGGTGTCAGACATTTAGTGATAGCTCCTATGTTCCAGAACCCATACAGTTATTCAGAATAGCCAGTCAACAGAGAGCTCATGAAACCTAGCTAATCCCATTACTCTTGCCACACATAAGCTGCCCATCACAGCTCCAGCTTGCTGTTATCGTGGCCCTGGGCTCTGTGTTACCCTGTCTAACATCTTTATCTCATTCTGAGCTGTAAGTAACAAGCAGTCTTTCATGTATCCCAGTATCATCGTGTGGTAGGTTCCACCATCAAGAACCTTTCAGTCTTACAGAGCAGCTCCACACGCAGAAGGGTATTATGAGCACAGCAAATGTTGGAAAGTCTTCAGCGATTAGTCTGTCTCCACTCAGCACTAAGAAGTTCACACTAGAGAAAGACATTACATGCGCAGCCACTGAGCTCTTTCCTTTTTAATATAATAACAGATCAAAGCTCTGGACATTAACACCTGTGAGAAAGATATCCCCCGGAAACTGCATCTCATACATCCAGGCATCCTTACTAGGGAGATTTGTAGTTAGGGCCAGGTACATGGGAAGTTTTGGTGAACTCTCACACTTTCAGACCTACCTGGGGCTGTAACTAGAGTTCTCTCACAACACAAAAAACGTTTGTAACTATGAGGGCAACGTGAAGTAGACTTACTGTGATCATTTTGCAATATATACAAATTCTGAACCATTATGTTGTGCATGTGAAACTAATACATACTATCTGTTAATTATATCTCAATTTTAGGAACTCCCTGGCTGTCCAATAGATAGGGCTCCACGCTTCCACTGCAGGGGGCACGGGTTCCATGCAGCCAAAAGGAAAAAAGAATTATATCTCAATTTTGTTAAAAAGCAGGGAGAACAGATTGCTGTGCTCTCTTGCTTTATCTAGAGTATTCGCCAGCTACTTGTGCCCTTTGGTGAGACCTCATACCCCACCCCCTTGATTTGTTTGGGTGTGAACATCACCCAGCTTGGACAGAGGACTGGATCTGGCTTTAGCTGGCAGTTTTCAGAGGTTTCCCTTGTTCAGGGTTGTTATTGTCTCCTGATATTCTTGGCAGATTTTTCCAGCCTGCATTTTACCCAGCCTAGGAACTCTTGGCTCACCTTGCTGGTTTTTGCAGTAATGGTCTTACTGGTTTTTTGTTTTATTTTGTTTTTTGAGTATAGTTGATTTACAAAGTTGTGTTAATTACTGCTGTAGAGCAAAGTGATTCACATATATATATATTTAAACACTCTTTTCCATTATGGTTTATCATAAGATATTGAATATAGTTCTCTGTGCTATGCAGTAGGATGTTTTTCCATTCTGTATATAAAAGATTACATCTGCTAACCCCAACCTCCCATTCCATCTTATTGTTTAAGCTACATTTACTCTTGGGATTCCGTTTACTGTATGCTGTGGGAGAGAATAGAATTGGGCTTTGCCAGAATGAAATATACAGAGTTCTGGGGCTCTCAAGTCTGTGTACTCCAAAGGAAATAGCAGGAGGACAAACAATTCTCAGTGTAGATTTGGCCTAATTGTATTATTGCCTGAGGCCTCCTAGGAAAGTCTGAAAGACCCCTGCACCTTGATCTCATGCCCTGGATCTGAAGATTATTTGTGGATCCACAGTCACATGGGGCAGGTGGTTTGCAAACAACAGTATTTGGTAGTACCACGAATTTGGGCCCTTGAATTTAGTTGCTCTCCCATGTCTTCTGATATTTTTGACAGGTTGCAATATATACTGACAGCTGTCTCCTGAGACCCACCTAGGAGTTGTGTGTCCTGAGGGAAAAAATCATGTAGGTATATGTGCATGGACCTAAGGCTTAACAAGGCCCAGGGCTGGGAACATATTCTGTACAGAAACAGTGATTGGATTAATTGCAGCTGAGGGAGACTGCAGCAAAGTAGAGTGTATAAGCCCCTTTTAAAGGGGTAGCTGTACATGTTCCAGTAACTGGCCAAGTGAGAAGAGAATGTACAGATCTCCGACCTACAGTCCAGTCCACAGTAATCTGGGTGCATCCCCTTTAAGAAGCCTGAAACCCCACCCCCGCCTCAGAGCCTTAGGATACTCCAACTCTCACTTTGGGGCGGGGCCTTTGCTGGAGGTTGGGGCACCGCCCCCTGCCTGGGGCTCTATGAACTGTATTTCCAGGAAGGCACAGCGCCGCGCCACGGGGCACTGGACCAATGAAGGCTCAGTGGGGAGGCACTTCCGTTCTAGAGGGACAGCGTCTGGGCGGGCTTTGCGCTGTGGACCGAGGGCGACATTTTGTAAACTCGAATGTGTTAACTTCTGGGGAGCTTCAGAATACTGGGCCTTTTGGAAGGAAAGGAGCCGGAAAGCTGCTGTGCCCGCTGCTCTGAGGAGGGTCTGAGGCTTGGCGTGGGCGCCATCCGGCCTGACGCTTCCTCGGGCCGGGACAGGGGCAGCCGTGCCCGGGTCCCTGTTCGCCCACAGACGCCTTTGGCAGCGGCGGAACTGAAGCGTCCAGTTCGGGTAAATCCTGCGCCCTCTGGGCCCTCCCCCAACTCTTCTCATTCTGCAGAAGTGATTTTACTCTTTGAGTAATATTTATTTTACCAGGAAATCATCTTCCTCTGGTGGTATTGCAAGAGAAAATGATTAAGATAGCTTCTTAAAATTTTTATTTTAAGGGGAACGAAATGAATCATAAGGACAAAAAGTTGTAATGTTTCGAATCCCTAGCGAGATGTTAAGAACTCAAGAAGATATTTCCATCTTTCTATAATGAGGATAGAATAGAGGTCAAGTCCTAGCTTATTTCTTTTCTCCTAAGTTTAAAGAGTCATAAATGAGGTCCAGTTATCCCGAACTGCTGGAGGCCAAGCACTATTACTCCAACACTCCCTTTATCAGAGATTCCTTTTCAATGTGAAGTAAGTAAATGGTGGATCTGTTCTCTACCATAGGAGAAAAAAATGTAGGAAATTACAGAAATCTCTTTGACCGTTTATGGAAAAAAAACATGGCTATGTCAGAAAATATGGATAAATATAAAAAGTACACATTCCTGAGTTCTATTATGTAGTGTTACAATAATTTCAAATCAGAATTTAATCTTTGGATTATGTAAGCTGGAATTTTGTATAAAACAATAATCTTTAATATAATCAAAGTAAAATTTGTAAAGAAAGTATAAGAACTCCTGGCCACCTGTTAGGGCCAACTGCAAGCTATGGGAAGAGAAGAATCTATTATTGCCAAGAGACAAACAAAATAGGGTATCAAATGGAAGTGTCAGAAATAGACCTGTACATGAAATGAGACTAAATTTTAATATTTGTGGCTCAGTGCTATAATAGTGCTATGTGACCTGTGACAACCATTTCCTTGCCAACACGATCCCTTATTCTTCTGGCTCATTGGGCTCCAGTCACACTAGCCATGTGGATGCTACTCAAACACACCAGGCATGACTTGTTTTTCCCATTTCAGGAAAGCTTTTTCTTAAAGATATCCACAAGACTTTATGGCACAGCTCCATAACATTTTCTGCCTTGTTTTACATGCTTTATTTTTTCCCGTGAGCATGTGTCTTTGCCTGAAATATTAAATGGTTCACTCATTAATCTTCTTTTTTGTCTATGTTGCTGGTGGGAATTAATGTTACATGGCCCTGCTCTTCCCACAGGTTCCACATTCAGCAGAACCACTTATGGACCCTGCACTGGTGAGTGTCAGGTGTCCTGCAGCTCTTTTGGTGCCACTCTTCCTGACCTTAATGTCTCAATACCCTAGAGGAACCCTAAGCTCAGGTTTCTAAGTCCAGTCCAGAGCTTATATGGAGAGATTCCCATTTTTGGCAGCCAGTAGACTGAGATGTGAAAGGTTGTCTTAGGTACGGGGATGAGTATGTACAAATGCTTGGAGGTGAGGTTGAGTTGGGCGTGTTCTGTGACTTGTAGGTGTCTGTTAATGTCTAGTGAGAACAGAGAGCAAGTGGGAAGAGTCAGGCCTAGAGTCATAGCCTGAGAAGTTGGGTTTCTGTTCTGAGAGTGATAGCAGACATGGAATTTTTGGAACGGGGGAA
Source organism: Hippopotamus amphibius kiboko (assembly GCF_030028045.1). Classification (NCBI taxonomy): domain Eukaryota; kingdom Metazoa; phylum Chordata; class Mammalia; order Artiodactyla; family Hippopotamidae; genus Hippopotamus; species Hippopotamus amphibius. The sequence goes on from NW_026648280.1 coordinate 1,513,214, forward strand.
ACGTGATCTTACTTTCGTCTTAAGAGGCTATCCCTGGCTGCAGTGTGCAGAACAGACTGGGGAAGAGGAAGACAAGGAGCACATCAAAGAGGCTATTATAGTCATCCTGATGACTATTAGTTGTGGCTGGACCAGAGCAGTGGATGTGAAGGTAGGAGAAATACTTGTGGATTCTGGGTTTGTTTTTAAAGTAGGGGCTGACCAGATTTTCTAATGTGGAGGGGATCACAGATGCCTGCAAAGTTTTTTCCCTTTGCATCTGGAAGGGTGGAAGTGCCATCAACTGAGATGGGGAGGTCAGTGGTAGGAGTCCTTTTCACTGAGACTATTAGGAGTTGGGTTTTGGCCATTTTGATTCTCAGATGTTCCAGTGACTCCCAAGTATAGGAGGGAAGTGGGGCTTCCCTGGTGGTGCAGTGGTTAAGAATCTGCCTGCCAATGCAGGGGACATGGGTTCGAGCCCTGATGCAGGAAGATCCCACATGCTGTGAAGCAATTAAGCCCGTGTGCCACAACTACTGAGCCTGCACTCTAGAGCCCTTGAGCCACAACTACTGAAGCCCACGCCCATAGAGCCTGTGCTCTGAAACAAGAGAAGCCACCTCAATAAGAAGCCCATGCACTGCAATGAAGAGTGGCCCCCGCTCTCCACAACTACAGAAAGCCTGTGCACAGCAACGAAGACCCAATGCAGCCAATAAATTAAAAATCTTAAAAAAAAAAAGAGAGAAGTGGATGGCTGAACATGCAGATCTAGAGTGCTTGGGAGGCTTCAGGATGCCATCAGGGGACAAAGGAGGGGAGACGGGGCTGTCACAAAGACAGACAAGAGGAATGGTCATCAGCAGGCAGGTGGGGGAAGGGAAAGTTCATCAGGTGGCCCAGGTTTTCATGGGGGAGTGGCCATGAAATTGATGCAGAGTGAAGGCAGAAATGGAGGTGACATGACAGCAAAGTCAGGCTGGTGCTTATTTCTCCTCCTGTGCACTCACCAGGCTTTTGTGGTGGAACTTGGGGAGTTTCTGACAGAATGTCAGATGAGTTTGCCAAAGGCGTGTCAGTAGGGGTGGATTTTGAATGGGTGTTATATAAACAAAGATTGTAACTGTTGAAGAGACATAGTGTGGAATACAGAAGAGGAACCTGACAAGGGGTATTTAGATCTGCATGTTGTGACTGAAGTTAAAGGAAGGAACAAGGCCTGGTGGGGAAGCCTTTAGAACAGCTGCCAGTGGAGAGCTGGGGTACAGTGGCATCGTGTTGCATTGGGAAGCACTTTCTGATGCCATGTGCAGAGGGTATGTGAGTAGACAGGAGACATGCCAAATTTGTGGGCCTAGTGGTGGCGGTGGGAATCAGATGTATGAGGAGTTAACCAGTGAGTTATATGCATGTGGGGAAGGTGTGTGAAGTAACTCCCGAGGCCCTGGTACTAAGAGCGTAAGAGAGGAGGATGGGACTAAGTTTGTGTCTGGGAAACGAGATCCTGGAGACGCTCAGGCTGCTGTCTTGCAGGAGAGGGAGGGGGCCCTGCATATCAGGCCCACAGCTTAAATGGCATCTGTCCACCTGCCTGTTGTTGATGAGAGTGGACCTAGTGATCAATGAAGCATGAAGAGTTCTTGGGTATCATCCCCCTCTGAGTTAGGGCACTGTGGAGGATGATGAACCCACAGTGAGTATGGGCTGGGGTTAGGGGTACTTATGGGATCCTGGGGAGAGAGGCTGCTTATGGACACATCTGTCCCCATCATCACAGGGCTCTGTGACCTTTGAGGATCTGGCTGTGTATTTTTCCCAGGAGGAATAGAGGCTTCTTGATGAGGCCCAGAGACTCTTATACCGTGATGTCATGCTGGAGATGTTTGCACTTGTTGCCTCATTGGGTAAGGCCCTCACACCTTTCCCAGCATCCTGGGTAGGTGTCTGCCTTTCCCTTTTTTCCAAGGGCAGCTCTGTTCTTTTCACAGCTAGACAGTGGGCACGTCTCTTACTGCTTCCCTGTCATCTGTGCTATTGGTATCAAGGCTGAGTGTGTAGCCCCAATACCAGCTGCACTAAAGTTTTTCCAGTGAAGGTTTTCTGGGTCATAAGACTTGGAATTGGTTCAGTGGGTTCCATTAGTCTCAGAGACTCCCTGCGAAGTTGACTCTGTGGACCCCTGCACCTCTGTGCTGCAGGTTCTTCCCCCTTCCAGCTGACATTTCCTGGGCTCTTGACTATACCAGGAATTGTGGGATCTAACATGAATGCTATTTGTGGGGTCCACCTGGCTATTTCTGGGAGACCCGCCTCAAATTTGGGATTGATTGTCCGCCTGGGCTAGTACAGACCACTCACCTATCCTGTCTTTCCCTTAGGACTTGCATTTTCTAGGTCCCATGTTGTTGTCCAGCTGGAGCTGGGAGGAGAACCCTGGGTACATGGTAGAGTGACCATGACTCCGGGCACAGCATGAGGGGCTCAAAGTGGGCCTGGCTCTGGTGACTGGCGTCAGGAGGAGCACGTGATATCATGAATGGATTCAGATTATAACAGGAACATGTCCTGTGCCCAACAATACTGTTTTGGGGCCAAGGGCGTTGACTGTGTATCTCATTTCTGTCTTTTCTGCACATTCTTGACACTGTGCTCCTTCTGTCATATCTATTCTAACTTCAAACCCAGGATCATCCCTCACCTCTTTCTTCTACTCCTCATTGGTCCTCCCCATCCTCACTCTGATGTGCTTTCCAATACTGGCATACACTTAACATGTCATGAGGTCTGCACCTATCCTTAAGATAGGTTTGAACACCTGCTACTCAGTGACAGTCGGCCTGGGCCTCGACACACCTTTCCACACAGCGCCGAGACCAGCTCGGCGACTCGAGGTGAGTGCCGGGTGCCGCAAGCTTAAAGAAAACACAGACACAGATTTAAGAGAAAGATGGGACGGGGGTGGGGAGGGGGACTCAAGACCTCTAGGATCAAGAGCGTCGCTGATTGATCCCACGTTGCTTTTATTGAGTTCTTGGCATAGGCTAAGGGTCTAACACTCCCAGTTTAGACCCACAAACAAGTGTATTTTGAAGTAAACAAAGGCCTCACATGAGGGGGCAATGATCTTTGTTTGCCTCCTGGGTCCGATTTGAGCAGGGTGTGGATTTGAGCTGGGCGTGGAGAGCAAAGCAGCCCTGGGGGTAGGAGACCGCTCTCAAAAGGATTAAGGGTCTGTGCCCCACCCCTGTTGGCCTCTCTGCGACTGTGCCTGTCTTAGGTTGTTCCTCCCCTGAGGAATCTTACCCGTCTCTGGCTCACCAGCCATCCTCAGGGCCAAACAGGGTGATATGAGGTGTGCAAGTGAGAAAGGGGCTGCGCCCCCAGAGAGGGTCAATATTCTGTTTCCACGGTAGCCTATGCCCCCACGGCCTCCACGCCCAGCACCCTTAGTTCCTCCACTGCTCAAGCAGGACATTCTGCATCCAGTCGCTCGGCCCACATACTTTAATTACTTTTAGTAACATTTTCAAGGTTTCAGAAAGACTTCTGAATGTTTTCCCACAACACAGCACACACGTGTCACCAGCAGCCTGGGCCCTGGTGAAAACTGCTCCTGGAGGAGTGAGTTGTGGACCACAGCTCCTCCGTGTGCTCCACCCCATCCTTGTGTCTTGTCTGGTGAGCCGTCCCTGTTCTGTGACGTGGAGAGGCCCAGTCCTGCACAGCAGCCCTTTCTTAACCTGCCCCCAGCTCCCTTGTCCTGATAGCAGTCCCATGGATTTATTTCTTGGAATGTCAGACAGATATTTGTGATGGGGCTGCCTCCTTCTACCAAAATCTACATGAAGGTCACCTGTATTTCTCTGCTTTCAGGTTGTTGGTGTGAAGCAGAGGACAAGGAAACACCTTCTGAGCAGAATGTTTCTGTAGAAGTGCCACAAATAAATACTTCAAAGGCAGGTCTGTTCACCCAGAAAGCCCATCCTTGGGAGAGGTGTAGACTGGACTTAGAAGGTTCTTTGGGTCTAGCTGAGGACCTTGGAACAAACCCTGGCCAGGCACTGTGTGGGTCAGGTGTGAAATTTCACCAGCACAGTGGAGAGAAACTGTTTAGAAGAGACGTGGGGAAGGCCTTTGTGAGGAGCCACACAGTCCATGCATCTAAGTCTCTCACAGGCCAGGAGGCTGGGAAGGATTTCCCTGGTAGCTCTGGCCTTCTCCAGCACTGGGTCACTCTACAAAAGGATACTGAGTGCATGGAGCCCACTCGTGATGGACAGAGGCTCTATAAGTGCCACGATTGTGGGTAAGCCTTCTGCCGCAAACACTCACTTGCTCAGCACCAGAGAGTCCACGCTGGAGAATGGCCTTATGACTGCAGTGAATGTGGGAAATCTTCAGTTATAAATGCAAAGTCCAACTTTATTACACAGTGGCAAGTCCATAGGGGCACAAGGCCTTATGAGTGCAGTGAATGTGGGAAAGATTTTAGCAACCATTCGACACTTGTTCTGTAGCAATGAGTCCACATTGGAGAAAGGCATTATGAGTGTAGTGAATGTGGCAAGTTGCTTAGCCAAAGCTTTCAACCTTATTGTGCACCAGTAAATTCATACTGTAGCGAAGACTTTTGAATGCATTGAATGTAGAAACATTTTAGCCAAAGCTGTACTCATTAAGCACCAGAGTTCACACTGAAGAAAAGCCAAATGAGTGCACTAAATGTGGAGAATTCTTTAGCCAAAGCACCCAACTTACACTGAAATGTTCACACCAGAGAAAGGCCTCATAAGTGCAATGAATATGGAAAAGTTTTCTGTCAAAGGTCTTCTCTGACTGATCAGCAGAAACTTCACAGCTCTGGTAGACCCTATGAGTGCGGCAAATGTAGGAAAGGTTTCACCTGAATGTCTAACCTTGTTCGACACCAGAAAGTTCTTACTGGAGAAAGGCCTTCAAATGAGAGGAGAGCAGTGAATGAGCTGTCTCCCTAGTTAATATGTCATCCTGAGTAGGCTCTGTGAGGGAGTCCTTCACTGGAAGTTGATGCCATCTGTCTGCACAGCCCTAGTGTGGAGATTGCCTGTGAGTACCAGGTTCACAGGAAGCTTTTAATTGAAGGAGCTACGTTCTACTTTCTGACCTCCCAGGGCCCTTGCCACACTTAATGTCACTGAGTTTCTTCTCTCTACCAAGTGGCAAATCCCAGTACTGGACATCAGTTACCACACTGTGATCAGGGTAGATAGAACTTGTGCTCTTCTGTCCCCTAGAGGGAAGCATGAATAGTCTGAGCACTTGGGTGTTATCCTTCTCTTCTGTCAAATACCTAGGACAGGACTTAACCAGCTTTGACCATAGGGATCCAGTCCAGGTTCTCCTGGTGGCCTACAGAGTTTTACCTTCATTGTCTCATATCATGCTCAGGATGGATTTTTGTAGGTCCAGGTCACCCTTTTTGGAAATTATCTCCCTCAGTTTCTCTTCTCTATGCCATAATAAAGACTATTACTTAAGCCCCCTTTCCTCTTGGGTTTGTTCACTGTCAGACTGGTGTTGAGAACCAAGTTGGAATGTCAGGATGAGGAGCAACAGGTTTTGTGAGTGTTGCCAAGTTATACCTCAGTGGGGATAGTATCATGGCAGAGAACAGTTTTCATTCCAGTTTTGGTCTGATTTTGCATTGTTCCCCAAGGCCTCCTGGGGTGGCCTGTAGGGCTCTGTGGGACTAATGTTGAGACCTGGATGTTAGAATTTTTGATGGGTTCAAGGGTCACCCTAAGATGAGGACAGTTGTGAGAACCAGCAGTGATTTTGAAGCAGCATGAGTTCTCTTTTACACATGGGCTGTCACATCATGCCCCAGTACTGTTCAAGAGAAGAAGTTCTCTAGGTCCAGCTGGAAGAGAGCCATGTGTAGTAATGTCCACAACTCCGTAACCTGGTGTTGCTGAGTGTTAGGTTACAGACATCAGGTGGTAACCATATTTGGTACAGAAATACTCAGGGAATTAATAGGAAGTGAGAGACTAACAAGAAGGGATGAACCTATTCTAAAACTGCATCCACAAATGTTCTTGTGACTGGCTGTTTTAGGATAAGGTTTTTGCAGAAATTCTCAGGAGCTACAGAGCTGTTTCTCTCCTCCTGAGGTCCCAGCCTCTTTCAGACTGAATAACAAAGGTTTTAGGATTCCCATAGCATCTGCAAATTGTTTATCTCAAGGCCATTGCTGCACAGTGAAAACAATGGGGAATGAGAGTGGAAAATGTGTAGTCCGGCATGTGATTTTTAAGACACAGGCTGAGTTCCTGGATAACTCAAGTGCAAACACCCGTCATTGCTCACCAGTCTTCATTGCTACTGCAACAGAATCCCCGCCATGGACCTGGAGAGGTGCTGGGGTTAATGTGTGGTTGCCAGAGTTCTACTGAAAAGAGATTCAGATTTTTATGTGAAGCCACTTTCTATTAAAATTTGAGGGACTTCCCTGGTGGTCCAGCGTTTAAGACGCTGTGCTCCCAATGCAGGGGGCCCAGGTTCCATCCCTGGGCAGGGAACTAAGATCCCACATATGGCAACTACTGAGCCCACAGGCTGCAACAAAGAGCCTGCGTGCTGCAACAAAGACCCAGCACAGCCACAGTAAATAAATAAACAAATAATAAATTTAAAAAAAAATTGAGCTGTATAGTTGGTATGCATTGAAATGAACATACCTAAAAAGTACACCTTGGTAAGTTTTAATACATGTAAACACACAGAACCATCATCATAATTAAACATCCATCATTGCCATATCCACCTTCAGACATCTCTCCTAGGACTCCCAGGCAACTAGTATTGACTTACTTTTTTCCCCATTCAATTAGTGTTTTCTAGACTGTTAATATCATTGGCATTTTAATGTTTACTTTTATATTTGTCTTTCTCTTTCGTGATGCATAATTATTTTGAGAGTCATCTAAGTTGCAAGTGTGAATAGTTCATTTTCTTCCTGAAAAATAATAGAGGGGGTTTTGTGGTTTGTTTCCAGTTTGGCTACCACAGATAAGCTTACTGTGAACATGTACATAAAATTCTTCATATGAATGGATGGTTTCATATTCTAAAATGAATGCCTGTACCCTTTTGCTTTCCTGGCAACGGTACAGAAGAATTCCAGTTCCCCTATAGTCCTCACCAGTACTTGATTGGTATCTTCAATATTTAAAATATTGCTTGTTTTAAAAGTGTGTAGAGGTATCTCACTATGGTCTGATTGCATTCCCCTAACGATTCATAATGTTGAACATTTTTGTGTTCATTTGCCAGGTGTATGTCTTCTTTGATTAAATGCCTGTTCTTTTATTTATAACTAAGAATACAGAAGAGAGGGAGGCAGCATCTTCCTTGAGGTTTTCTTTCCAAAGAGTTTGCGCAAACATCTTAAAAAAACAAAAACAAAAAACACTCCTTGGTTCTGATGGAAGAAAGAGTTCGCCTATTGAGGAGCGGAGAAGCCCTAGTGGGCTAGAGGCCGAGGCCGAGGCCGAACCCATCATCGCCGGGGCAAAATTAACGTCGCCTGTGTCGGAGCCCACCCGCAGCCCCCGGCCCTCCTCCCCGACCCTGGGGCCGCAGGGGCAGAGGCGGTGAGGCTCACCCTCCTGGTTCTCCCGCGGGCGGCGCCTGGCCATCCGGCCTCAGGCTCGGAACCCGGGAAAATCCCACATAGGTGCTTCCGCAGACCGGGCCCCACGCGAGCCCTCGGCCGAACCCCTCACGCCCTCCTCAGGCCTCTCCACCCAGCCTGGTTCCCACCTCCGGACCCGGGAGACCCCCTCCCGCTCCCCGCGGCAGCCGGAGGGGCCCCGGCGGAGGCTGGTCGCTCCCTCCGCCCCACACCCGGGCCGGGAGCGCGGCTCCGGCCTCCGCCCCTTGAGTCTGCAGGTACAACCTCCAAAGAGAGCACGAGGTGCACCCTCCCGGCAGGACCCACGACCCGGACGATCCTGCCAGCCCTGCCGACCTCCCGGAACTCGGCCTCCTGCACTGCTGCTGAAGCCCTTCATCTGCAGACGTTCCCCGAGCTCCGTAGGGAAGAAGAGATACAAGAGGGCCGTCATCTGCAAACCAAGCAGGCCCAGGGGAACCCGGCCTGACAGCATCTTGATCTTGGACTTCCGGCCTCCAGAACTATGAGAATATGTATCTGTTGTTTAGGCCACCCCATCTGTGGTATTTTATGATGACAGCCCTAGCAAACTAATACAATTACCAATTCACTTATGCATGAGTATTTGCATATTTTTGCCTAGTTATTGACTTGCATCAATAAAGCTGGTGTTGCTGTGAAGATTAGAGTACAAGCATTTCTGTGGACACATTTTTATTCCTCTTGGAGGTATACCTACACATTAGATGGCTGTGTTACATAAGTGCATCTGTAATTTTACAGAAATTACCAGTTTTCTAAAGTGGGTTTTATCATTTTGCATTCCAACAGTAATGTATGGGAGTTCTGTTTCACAACTTCACCGACTTGGCATTGCTGTGTCTTACTGTGGTCTTCATTTGTATTTCCCTAGTGATTAATGTTGAACATAGTTTCCTATACTTATTATTCATATATCTTCTTTGGTGAAATATGTATTCAAAATTTTTAATTAAAAATTGTTTTTTCTTGTTGTAAATGTTATGTTAAAATTCTGGACATCAGTTATTAATCAGATGTACTTTCCAAATCAGATGTACTTTGGCTTGTACTTTAAACTTTTTTTTTTTTTGGCTGTGCCCTGTGGCTTGCGGGCTCTTAATTCCCCAACTAGACCAGGGATTGAACCCAGGCCACCACAGTGAAAACACCAAGTCTTTACCACTGGACCACCAGGGCATTCCCTAAACTTTCTTAAATGTCTTTTAAGTAGCAAAGATTTTTAATTTTGAGTAAGTCTCAATTTATCATTTTATTCAGGTTTTGATTTTTATGTCTGGTAAAAAAAAAAAATCTTTGTCTAACCCATATTCAAAGAGTGCTCATCGGACTTCCTAGGTGGCACAGTGGTAAAGAATCTGCCTGCCAATGCAGGGACATGGGTTCGAGCCCTGCTCTGGAAAGATTCCACATGCCACAGAGCAACTAAGCCTGTGCGCCACAACTATTGAGCCTGTGCTCTAGAGCCCATGAGCCACAACTATTGAAACCCATGCACCTAGGGCCCATGCTGCACAACAAGAGAAGCCACTACAATGAGGAGCCTGCGCACACAATGAAGAATAGCTCCCACTTGCAGCAACTAGAGAACGCCTGTGTGCAGCAACAAAGACCCAATGCAGCCAATAAATAAAACAAAAAACAAAAAAACCCAGTGTTCATCATTCATATCTTCTATGATATGTCTGTTTTATATTTCAGTCATTCAAGGTTATGATCCATTTCAAATCAATTAGTAAATGACTTGAGGTATTTCGAGGGTTTTTGCTACTTTATTTTTCATATGGATGTCATCATCTTAGATCATTTTGTTGGAAAACATTATCCTTTCAGTCTTGAAATATGTTGGTAATTTTATTGAAAATAAATTGACAGTACTGGTGTGGGTCTATTTCTGAACTCTATCTTCTGTGTCTATCCATTCAACAATATTGTGCTTTTGTTAGTAAAGCTCTATAGTAATTCTTAAAATCAGATTAAAATCTTTCAAATTTGTGGTTCTTTCCAAAGTTTGTTTTGGCTATTTTAGGTATTTTGAATTTTCATATGATTTTAGAATCATTTTGTCAGTTTCTACCAAAATCACTGGGAATTTGATAGTTGTGTCAACCTACAGAATTACAGGAGAATAAATTAAAATATTAAGTCCTTAGATTCAGAAACATGGTATGTCTCAGTAATATTTTGTAAATTTGCTTAATAGTTTTTTAATGTATTGTTAAATATATTCCTAAACATTTCATGTTTTGATACTATAGTAAGGGGTATAGTTTTCCAATTTCCAAACAGTTATTGTATACTGACTTTTTATCCTGGCACTTGACTAATCTATTAGCTCTCTTAGCTTTTTAAATATATAATTAATGATTTTCTAAATAGATAAGCATGTCATCTGTGAATAATGACCATTTTAGTTCTTCCTTTACAATTTATACATCGCTTACTTCCTTTAATTTACTTATGTCACTGGCACAGACTTTCAGTGCAATGTTACACAGAAGCTGTGAGAGTGGACATTCCTGCTTATTCCTAATATTAGGGGGAAAGCACTCAGTTTTTCCCCATTAAGTGTAATGTTATTACCATTAGGTTTCTAATGCTGTCGTATATTAAGGAAATTGATTCTGATATCAGTTCTCTGACACTAACTACCCAGAGTTTGTGCCAGTCTCCACATCTTTAAAGGTTCAGTCCTCCACAAGAAAGCCCTCACTTCAGACATGCGCTTCAAGTTGCACAGCCCAACAGCACTTCTGACCAGCTGGCTATAATTTCAGGTGTTCCTATGATGCCCTCAGTTTCGACAATTTGCTAGAATGACTTACAAAACTCACTAAAAGTGCTATACCTACAATTCCAGTTTTGTTATAAGAAGTACAGCTCAGGAAGAGGCAACAGAAAGAATGCAATGGGCAAGGTATGGGAGGGTCCCAGGTGTGAAGCTTCTGTGACCTCTCCTGGGGAGACAAGGCATATCACTCCTGCACATCAATGTGTTCACCAACCAGGAACCCCCAACAAGCCTTGGTGTCCAGTGTTTCAATTGGAATCTCATTACATAGACACAACTGATCAGATCATGTCCACATGCCTGAACATCTAGTGCCCCTGCTCTCCCCACAGGTCTGTGTGGCTCAGTTTTAAACTTATAATCTTATGACTTGTCTTTCTGGTAATCAATCCCCATTCTGAAACTTTCTAGGGGCTTACCAAGAGTCACTTCATTAGCAAAAGAAAGAATCCTATCACTCTGGGAATTTCAAGATTTTTCAAGCTCTGTGCCAGGAATCTGGGACAAAGTAGATATATTCAGTATACCATACCTTCTAGTTAATATGGATTAAATTAATATTTTTTCAATTGTTAAGCCAATCTTATATTCATGATAAATCTCTCTAGATTTTAATTATTGTCAGGAATGTAAAGTTGGCTTAACAAATGAACACACACACACAATTTAATTTCCTAAAATTCTGTGAAGGATTTTTTTGCATCTATGCTCATACATTGGTCTATAACTTTTGAAATGATATTAAAATAAGTTTATTTAAAGAATTGGTCAAGTAATTGATCAAGTCAGCTTAGTGAAGTTCACTCTGGAAAATTCTGTCCAAAAATTAATCAGGATTTGTGTAACTTGGATTAAGTTTTTTTTAAATACATCTTTATTGGAGTATATTGCTTTACAATGTTGTGCCAGTTTCTGCTGTACAACAAAGTGACTCAGCTATATGTATACATATATCCCTATATCTCCTTCGTCTTGAGCCTCCATCCCACCTGGCCTATAATTTTAATTTTATTACCTAGTTTTGTTCTGAGGGTCAATACTGGCTTCTAAAAATTAGTTGGGAAATGTCCTATATGTTATTACTTATTTTTTGGAAGAGTTTGATGGAACTTTAATTATTCATTAAATATTTGGTAGGATTTGTTAGTGAAGCCATCTTGGCCTTAAGTTTTTAGTGAGAGGACCTCTTACATATATATATGGCTTATCATTACTAGTAATCTGGAAATGCTAATTGTCTTTAATGAAAAAGGATTTTCCAGATTATATATTTCTTCTTGAGGGAACCTGGTTAGTTGATATCTTTCAATGAATTTTTGTCCTCCACGTTTCCATTTATTGGGAAAGAGTTGTTTAAAATAATCACACAGAAACTTCCCTGGTGGTCCAGGGGGTTAAGACTCCATACTTCCAATGCAGGGTGCATGCGTTCCATCCCTGGTCGGGGAACTAAGATACAGTATGCTGCGTGGCACAGCCAAAAAAATAAAATAAAATCATCACACATTACCCATTACGTTTCAAAGATATCTAGCACTATACCTTCTTTTCTTGCTCATATTTGTAAACATGTGATTTCTTTTTTTTTCTCTGATGTGGTTGGAGGTGTTATCAATTCTACTAATTTATTCAAAGTATCTGTTTTAGATTTCCTTGAAAAAAATTAACAAAGTATATGAAACTGATTCTTAACATACTGGACATCAAGCAAATAATCATGACCTATGAAAGAGGGCAAACAAATGATGTGAGCCACATGGCCATCCCAGTGTACTATGAAAAGAAATTTCCAGGCCCTAATACAAAAATGCTGAGTCCTAGCAGACCCCAAAAGTCACCCTGAGTTGAAACAGCTTAGAATCTGGGCCTGCTAAGGTGTCTGGAGTCCAACAGAGCACAGTACAGGACAGAGAAAACTTTACAAGCATACAGAAGGTCATCCTGAAGTATTCAGCTCAGTACTAATCTGTATATGCAGGTAGGAAAGGACTAGAGGCTGGGTAAAGAAATACTCAAAAGGATTCAATGAAACAATTTTGAAGGCTAATGTGGAGAATGGAATAGCACCTGTTCCAACCAGTTTAAGTGGGAAACTTTATGAAGCATGAGGTAGAGAATACAGAATTATTGTGTCTCAGTAGGGGGAGAGAAATTAGCCTTAAAATGAATGCTAAAATGTTTGGAATCAAGATCCCAAAAGATCATATTGTTTCCAAGGAACTTAAACATGTAAAAATACCAAGAATATCTACTGAAATGCATGTATTTCCAGTACCCAAAAAGGTAAAATTGAGTGTCCAATCAAAATTACACAATGTTGACAGTATCCAACAAGGTAAATTTTAGAGTAAAGAATATTAGTATAAAGAGAACCCTTTTCTTAATGATAAAGCGGTCTACTCATTCAGTAGACATAACAGTAGGAAATGTTTATTCTCCTAATAAAAAGACTTCCAAATACACAAAGCAAAACCTAATGGAACTAAACAGAGAATCAAGCAAATCCACTTTTATATTCAGGGATGTCAACAACCTTATTCAAATAATTGATAGAACACGACCCCCCCCCCCCCATCAGTAAGGATACAGAAAACTTAGACATTATCAACCATCTTAACCGAGTTGACATTTGTAGAATTCTCCACCAAACGAGAACACAATATACATTCATTTTAAGCTAACATGAAACACAAGATAACCCATATTCTGGGCCATAAATAAAATATCAATAAAGGTAAATAATTCAAGTCATAAAGTATACACTCTGACTGCAATGAAATAAATTAAAAATCAATTACTGAAAAGATAAGGAAAATCCAAATTAACACACTTCTAAAAAGAACCATGTGTCAAAGAAGAAATTTAAAAGGAAACTGGAAAAGGTTTTACATGTAATTAAAATGAAAATACAACATATCAAGTTTTGTGGGAGGCAACTAAAGCAGTTGTTACGGGGTGACTTTTAGTGTTCAGCACCTATATTAGGAAAAGCCCCAAAGGTTTCAAATGAAGGATCTCAGCTTCTATGTTAAAAAGTAGGAGAAGAGAAATGAAATACAATAAAAGCAAAAGGTGAGGGTAAAGTCAAAATGGGAAGGGGAAAAAAAAAACAGGAAAAAATAGAAAAATCAGTGAAATCAAGTGCTTTAATTAGATCAATAAAGCTGATAAAATGCTGACCAAGAAAAAAAGAGAAATACAGACATCACCAGTGTCAGGAATAAGAGAGGTTGTATCACTGCAAATTCTACAGGTACTAAAATAATAAGAGAATAGCTTGAAAAACTTGACTACTTAAATAAATGAAACTCCTTGAGAAAGATACAAACCACCAAAGCTCACTGTAGGGGGAAAAAAAAGATAAATTCTATAAACCTGTGTTCACTGTGGAAATTAAAATTATAGTTAGAAACCTTCCCACAAAACAGACTCCAGGCTCAAATACTTCACTGGTGAATTCTATCAAACAATTAAGAAATAAATAAAATAATGTCAATTCTTCACAAACTCTTCCAGAAAACTGAAGAGCAGGAGATACTTAACTAACTTATTCTGTAAAGCCAGCATTATGCGGATACCAACCAAACCCAAGTGTTAAAAAAGTTAGAGACTAAGATCCCTCATGAGCATAGATGCAAAAATCTTTAAAAGAAAAAAAAAAAAAACGCATATAAAATTCAACAATGCATAAAAAAGTAAGTGGTACATCATGACCAAATGGGGTTTAGCTCAGAAATGCAAGGTTGGTTTAACTTTTGAAATCAGTCAATATAATTGCTCATTAAAAGACTAAAAAGGTCAAAAAAGAAAACAAAACTATGATTGTGGTCACCAGTATCCAAGAAATGCCCCCACAGATCCCTACCTGTTTGTATTCTCACTGTTGTGAAGTGAGTCCCCTTCCACCTTGTACCAGGATTAGGCTGCGTTACCCACAGAATAAGTCAGAAATGACGGCACGTCACTTCCAGGTTAATGTTATAAGATACTGTGGCTTCATTCTCATGAGTTCTCTGCTGGGTCACTTGCTTTGGAACTATTTCTCTAAAGTGGAATACTTTAAGCAAAAGTATGGATGAAAAAGAATGAACTACTGATACACAAAACATTGACAAATCACAAAAAAATTATGCAGAGTTTAAAAAGCCAGATACATACTAGTATATTTTAAGTTATTCTATACATACACACACTTTAAAATTCTAGGAAATGCAAACAAATCTATAGTGACAGAAAGCAAGATAAGTGGTTGCCTGGGAACGGGTGAGGGGGAGAAATATTATAAAAGGAACCAGGAAACTTGGTTTCAATGGTGCAAACATGTATCAAAACTTATCAAATTATACACTATAAACATGTGCAATTAATTCCAGAGAATGTTTAGATTGCTCAGACTGCAACCATAGCCATTAGATTATGAGACACAGATATAAGAGTCCTGAGAATTTCCATAAACCCTCATATCAAAGTCACAGTGATGGAAACATTTGTGGATACACCTTTAGAAGAGTTACATTCCTTAGTTTATAGTCTCCCAACTTCCTATTAATCAGTGTCTCTGTATCAATTATGATTCCTACCTGGTCCTTTTTAGGGAAAGTGACATCTGCCTACCAAATAACAGATTTCAGGGATGCTGGTAGGTCCCAGGGAATCAAATTCTCCTCAAAAGTGCTGGGGAATATGTTCCCTCAGAACAAGAAACCCAATTCACGTTGCTTGCAGACACATCACTGGTTGTCATGACAAACACCCACTGCTCAAGAAGACCTTGGTCACACTAATCATCTCGGCGTACAGGACACACGATTAGGCCTGCAAAGATTGGTATTCTTTCCTAGGAGGCCTTGAGTAGCAATGCAAATTAGGCTGAAAGTAGAATAAGAGCTGTTCTTTCCTCACCATTCTGCAAATACCACTGAGACACAACAGCTGGAGCTCTCATACAAGCTGTTCATTCTTTCAGGCTGGCAGAGCCCAATGTGCTCTCAATTCAACCCACAAAGTGAAGAGAATCCCTGGGACTGAAGGTAGTTAAAAACTAAGGCATTTGTTACAAAACCAGAATACGAGGCAGACAATTCCCAAGTTAGATGACTTGGGGGCTGGACAAATCCATCACGAGTGCCACATGAGACCAATAAAGTCTGAAAAATGGAAATCTCTGCAAGCAGCCAGCAGAACAAAGCTTGCATTCTTCTGACCCAAACTGGGTCACATCCATGCTTAAACCAGAAAGGGGCAGGAAGGAGTGAGGGTCTTCAACGGGCTCAGGCTACTGACAATTCCCTCTAGGGAAGGGAAGAAGAACAGAGATCTCACCCATCAAAGCATGTTGGGGGTAATTTATGCACAATGTGGGACCCTGCTGTTGCACGGATGCATGGCTTCTTTCAGAGACACTGACAGTGATATGCTTCTGGCAAGTGTGCAGAGGCCTTTCACAGTAGACAAAGGCATGTTATGAAGTGCAATATTGCTCCAGAAAGCTTCCCATATAGCTGGCATACAGAAGAATCTCCTCAGAGTGGGAGTTCAAATGTACAAGGCTCATCTTTTTGCTGATGGCTATTCACATAGGTGACTCTTGGAGCTTCTCTCTGGTGTCACCCACTATGGCATATTCCCTGCTATCCTAAAGCCTTTCTCCAGCATGAACTTTCCAATGTCTGATGAGGGAAGCTCTCTGCCTGAAGGCCTTCCCACACTCACTGCACTTATATGGCCTTTCTCCAGTGTGGATTCTATGGTGTTGAACAAGTACATGTTTGTGGCTAAATGCTTTTCCACACTCACTGCACACATATGGCTTTTCACCATTGTGAACTCTCTGGTGTGCAATAAGGTCAGAACTTTGGCTAAAGAACTTCCCACATGCAATGCACTCGTAAGGCCTTGCTCCAGTGTGAACACTCCAGTGCTTAATGAGTCTGTATTTGTGGCCAAAGTATTTCCCACATTCGCTGCACTCATAAGGCCTTTCTCCAGTGTGGATACTCTCATGCTGAACAAGTGTGGATTTGTGACTGTAGGCTTTCCCACATTCACTGCATTTGTAAGGCCTTGCTCCAGTATGGACTCTCTGGTGTACAATAAGGTTAGAGCTATGATTAAAAACTTTCCCACAAATGTCACACTCGTAAGGCATTTCTCCAGTGTGGATTCTCTGGTGCTGCGCGAGTATGGGTTTGCGGCTGAAGGTTTTCCCACATTCGCTGCACTCATAAGGTCTTTCTCCAGTGTGGACTCTCTGATGCTGAACAAGTGAGTCTTTGCGGCTGAAGGCTTTCCCACATTCATTGCACCTGTAATTCCTTTGTCCACCATGAAAGGCCTCTGCACACTTGGTGTTACTTTGTGGCTTCCACTTACTAAGAGGGGCATGGTGCTGGAACATGCTTGAACTAGTTGGGAAGTCCTTACAACCCTCCCCCATGGTAAAGGGCATGTCCAATGATTGGATGGGGCAGTTGTTCACGAGAAAGGCCCTACCCTCATCTCTTCTGCAGGGTTTCTTTCCACTGTGCTGCTTCTGGTGGTGAAGGTTTGCACTGAACCAGAGTTGTTTCCCACACCCCACACACATGTATGGTTTTTGCCCAGGGTGTGTTTCCTCGTGCTCAGCCAAGTGCAAAACATCTTTCAAGATCAGGCCACATGTCTCACAGGGGTGGGCCTTCTGGGAAGATGAAATCGTCTTAGGAATCGTGACCCGCAACACTCCTTTTACAGAAACGTTCTGCTCAAAACGTATCTCCTCCTTCTCCATTCCATGCCAACAACCTGAAAGCACACAAATGTTGGTGAAGGACACACTGACACTGGTGGGAAGGAGCAATCTCATTACAAACGTGTGTCTAAGGTTTGCTGTCAGGACAAGAGGCCAGCACTCAAGTTGAATAAAAGGCTGCTACGCAGTAGTTGGCATCTAAAGGTCATAAGATGGAAGTGGCCTTGGTGGGGAGAGGACACAAATGTGAGGAACAGCCCAGGAAGAGCAGGGTGTCCAGTGAAGTCATCCACTAATGGATTTTAACAAGGCCTTGGCTGCTGGGGAGACGTGCAGAAGGGTGTGTTCCCTGAATAGCTACAACCAAATGGAATAAGTGGTATTTAAAAACTAATTTGTGTACGTCTCATGACATGTGAAGCATATAAGCCAATGCTGGAAAGCAGTGCAGAGGAAGCAGTGGAGAGGAGGAGCTGGGATGTGGGCAGAGGTAACGGACAGTCAAAAGTCAGAGCATAAAAGATAAATGTGTAACTGGGAAAGCAAAGATAGGAATGAAGTGCAACCAGTGGCCTTGGCACTTAAACAACTGTGGGCATGGCAAGGCTGGGGAATTATTAGAACCCAGCCCGCCATCACACCTTTCCTCAGCTCCCACTCACCAGGGCCACCCCCACTCTGAGCCTCTCTGGTCATGGCTGGAGTCAACTCGGCCCAGTCAGATATCCAGGGCTCACTATCCAGCTCCAGTGGGGCAACCCCATGCAATATGGAAGACGCATATCCTAAGGAAAAGACAGGTAAATGACCAGCACTGGTCTGGGTGACCCACCCCTCAGAGAGAAAACAAAATATTATAAAAATAACTCTGAAGTAGTGTCTTGCAGGAATAGCCCAAGGTCCGAAAAGTAGTGACCATACTGGTCCTTGCAATTCCTGACACAGGCAGCCTGCTAGAAATGTCAGCTAGAGGAAGGGGGTAGAACCAGGGGCACAGGGAGGCCATGGATCTGGACAGAGGCATCCAGTGAGGGAGAGGACAAACTGGAGATGATCCACTGGGTAACGACAGGATGCCTCACACCTGCATCCATCCATGTACACCTTCAGGGCAGCAGGTACTGGGACTGCTCAGAAGTCAGAGGTGCTAGTGCACGCAGCTCACAACTGGCATCCATAGCACCTACTCCAGGGAACTGGGGAAGGAGGTAATGTCTATGGCTTTGATACAGGAAACAGGGAAGGGGGAGAGCCCAGTCCAGAGCACTGCAGGGGATGTGAGGGCCTTACCCAGTGAGGCCATAAGTGCAAAGTTCTCCAGCATCACTTCACGGTACAGGAGCCTCTGAGCCTCATCAAGGAGCCCCCACTCCTCCTGGGAGAAGTACACGAACACGTCCTCAAAGTTCAGTTTCCCCTGCCACAATGGGGAGAGCCGAGTATGTGAGCGATCTCTCCCAAGGGCCCCCATCTTGCCCCCACCTAGGTCCTCAACTCAGAGGAAATACCAGGGCCAGGTGCCACATATGTCTGCTCTCTCCTCAAGGTCCCTTTGATCACTGTGTCCACCCACATCAGGGTGGGCAGAAAGGCACTATCCAAGCTCTGGGGCTGGCATGTGGGGCTGCACCCCCACACACCTCCTTCCAGCAGTTCTCCTGGAGTGGCTAAGATCATGCTTATCAGACAACCAGAGTTGGGCTCATCTTTCTCCCATAAGTTCCCAACACCAGAGCCCAAGGGCCATCAGTTCATACCCCTTTCTACATGCACACCACTCTTTTGGATCAATCTCGATCTCACAGCTCTGCACCCCCACCCAGTTATTGGCCTCCACCATCATCTGCCTAGCTCATTAACTGTACTGCCATTGTGATGTGTAGGTTCTCCCTCATAAACCTATGTACACGCCATCTTCCACTCTTTGGATGTCTCCATCCTGAACCCCTCCATAGAGGTTCAGCCGTGTCCAACAGCTCACTTGACACCTCCACAGAACTTCAGCCGTGTCCAACAGCTCACCTGACACCTCCACTCAGTGTTCTCTCAAACATCTCAGACTCTTCACATGGCCACAAATTAACTCCTGATACCCATGCAGAGTTACTTCTACCACCAACTTGTCCATCTCAGCCAATGGAGCTTCTACTCTTGTGACTGATAAGGCCTAACACCTTGGGGCTGTCTCTTCTGCACATCAAAAAACCTGACCCAATCACTTCTTCCATCTACATCGCCAGCCCCTCTGGCCCATCCATTATTACCACTCACCTGGAATACTGAAGCAGCCTCCACCCTGGTCTCCTTATCTCTAATTCCTTCAACCCTCACCATACACAGTCTGTTCTCCACTTGGCATCCAGATGGAGGCTGTTAAAAGCTGGATCAGATTACCTCTCGCCTCTGCTCCACACCCCCCACGACTACACCACCCTCAGAACAGAGGGGTAGCTTGTCAGCTGGCCATTTCACGCCTGACTCCTGCCCACCTGCTCTTGATGGCTACCAGACGTGGTGGGGACCTGTAGTTTCTCAAAAACTCCCATCTCAATCTCTTCAAGTATTTGCACATGCTGGTTCCTGTGCCTGGAACAAACTTGCACACCTTATTACAATGGTCACCAGAAATGGGAACCCTGGTGTATGACGCCTAGTCTGGACTCAGAATCCTGGGCTTGGGGTTTCTCCAGGGTCCTCAGACTCAAGAGCTGGGAGAGTACAAGTGTTTTATGACATCCCAATCCTAGAGACCTCATGGGTGCGGGTGAAATCAACGAGAACCTGGACATCCTCCCCCTCACCTGTACAAAGCCCAAAATTACTTCTGAGATCAGGGGAACCTGCAGGGAGAGGGAGACTGTGAGAGACAAACAACCACGAAAGAGCCCCAAGGGCTCAGGCCTATCTCCTACTCCTGCCCTACCACAGACCTGGGGCTGTCTACCGCTGTGCCTCAGCCCTCAGGGCCACCTAACAGCTGTGTTGCCTTGGACTATGTCTCAACCTTTCTGAGCCCCACTGTCCACACCCTCATCTCAAGTCTGTTCACACCTGGGCAGTCTACGGAATACTTTTTAAACTATCAGATGGTGTTCAGAACTTTCCGTGACACCCATCACCCTCAGAATGTAGGCACAGCTGCTCAGACTCTGATGTTTTCAGACACCAAAGGTCCCCGGTTTCCCGAATGCTCCGGCTGTGTCGCACCTCCAAGCCTCTGCACAAGCTGGCCTCTCCGCCTGTAACGTCTTTCCACATTCCACCATGCTGGTTGTCAGAAATGGGACCGACCAAGAGCGCCCCCACTGTCTGGACACATGGGCCTGAGCTGCGGGGACCTGAGACGTCCCTCATTCGAGGCTTTAGGATTTAGAGATGGAGGCCGGGGGAGGACCCAGGGGCGCAGCACCCACCTGCGCCGGGTCCGTCAGCACCGGGGCCGCCATCGGCACCTGAGGACTGGGGAGGGCGAGAGGGAGGGGAGTAGCTGGAGAGCGACAGGTGCGAGGCCCCGGGCTGCGGCGGCGGGGTCACCCGAGTGGTGCCACTGCCGACCCTCAGGTCCGCCTCTGTTTAGGGAAGACAACGGCTCTCGCGTCTTCCGTGCAGTTTCACCTCGGCTGTGACGCCCCGCTCCACAAAATGATTTCGTTGACTAATCCGAAAGCAAAGAAAATGTCCGCCCAAGAAGAGAACAGGAAGTCCCGCCCTAGCGTCTTCCGTACGAAGGGAAATGCCCCTTTCCTGGGCCTTCATTGGCCCAGGGCTGCCAAGGCTCCTGGGTAATGTAGTTCCCAAGGCACCAACGATGGAGTGGGGCCCCTCCAGGTCAAAGGCGGGGCAACCTAGCAAAGGAAGCCTAGAAATGGCTTCTTTTAGTTTGAGGATTAGGCGGAGCGGCGCTTTCTCTTAAAGGAGCCGCATCCACATTTCCAGTTAGTGTAGTCTGTAGCACATCACAAAAATGTTCAAAACATATTATTTGGGGCTTCTTAACGTAAAGAATGCTCACCAGAAAAATCAAGTGGACACACTATATGCTAATATCACTCAGTCCCCTATTTGTTATCAAGTAAATACACACACGTAGTGTGAAGCGCTAGGGTTAGCTGTGTGGACCTCAGCATTTAGAGTCAGGAACAAGGACAGAGACTCCAGATACGGCCACCACGACGAAGTGCAGGAGGGATTTGGGGCAACGCTGAACAGATGGACAATGCTGGTGTCTGGTTACTTCAGAAAACATTTCTCCTGCCTTTATAATCAGTGATTGTGTCTAACCCTTTTTTGAGTAACACTTTTTTATAAGAAATCTTCCCAAGCCCAAGCTCCTTCTGATCGCCCCCACGACAGGCCAATAAATCGGGAGACAACTTGTTGGAGCAATGGATAACAACATTAATCAGAAAGCTAGCAAACCTAGAAGATGGCACTGCTGTCTTGAAAAAACCCATCTTCCCTCAGTCCAGATTCTGGCTCCTTTTATGTAGATGAGGAGGAGGGGGAGAGGCCCACCACAGTGCCTTTCAGTGGCTGAGCAGGACCCACAAATGGTGGCGCACTGACAGTTGCTCTCTTGGGGGAGGGGCCCACTGCAGCACCGACCAATGGCTGAGCAGGGCTGCTATAGCTAGAGCTTGCCCTGCCCCATTACAGAAATATTTCTCACTGTGTATACACAGATGTATTCAATTCCTTTTAGATATCTTACAAATATCTGAAAAGTGACGGGAGAATTTTTCACTTACTAAGCTATGGCAAAGTCATTCTGGCTTATATATAATTTAACTTGAACTTTAGGCTAATTAAAATAGCCTGTTTGTGACTTATCAAATATGCACTGTACATTTGCTTTAATTACTGAAGAAAAGGGCACATTGACCAGAAGTAAAGAAATGTCCATTTTAAAGATAAAGATTGGGACTTCCTAGGTGGTGCAGTGGTTAAGAATCTGCCTGCCAATGCAAGGGACATGGGTTTGAGCCCTGCTCTGGGAAGATTCCACATGCCGTGGAGCAACTAAGCCTGTGTGCCACAACTATTGAGCCCATGTGCCGCAACTATTGAAGCCCAGGCGCCTAGAGCCCATGCTCTGAAACAAGAGAAGCCACTATGATGAGGAGCCCTTGCACCAGAATGAGGAGTAGCCCCTGCTCTCAGCAACTAGAGAAAACCCATGAGCAGCAACGAAGACCCAAAGCAGCCAATAAATAAATAAATGTATAAAAAAATAAAAAAATGAAGATAAAGATTAAACACTTCCCTTCCTGGGATGCCAAAGCCAGTACTCCTTTGATGATAAGACTCTCTTCTCATGCCTTAGAGGACTGGGACGGGGAGGGTGAGGGGGACTCGAGGGAGGGTGGGGGGGGAGTTGAGGGAGGGAGGGAATACGGGGATATGTGTATAAAAACAGATGATTGAACCTGGTGTACCCCTGAAAGGAAAAAAAAAAAAAAAAAAAGACTCTCTTCTCAGGTGCCGAGGCCATACTGGGTTGTTGTGTATGTGCTGGTCTGTTTTTTCGTTTTTGTTTTTTTTTTTTTAACCTTGAAGGAGTGTATCCCTGATTTGTTTGATGTTCTTTGTTATAACAAGATATAAAACTGTGCTGAATACCATGCTTCTTTAGAGCAGCTCCTCACAGTAATTTGAGAAGCTGTCTCCTGGGCTATAATCCTCAGTTCTGACCAAATAAAACTCTTTTCTATTCTTATTATAGATTGTTTATTGTTTATTTCCCATCAACAAAGTTGATTTACCAAATGTCATCTGGCAATTCGGAGGATAACAAGAATAGTTTCTGTGCAGAAGAAATAACTACTAAACTAAATTTCTATACACAGTAAAAATGTCTTTTAAGAAAGTGTGACAGTTCTTTCCTGGTGGCGCAGTGGTTAAGAATCCACCTGCCAACACAGGAGACACGGGTTCAATCTCTGGTCTGGGAAGATCCCACATGCCTTGGAGCAACTAAGCCCGGGTGCCACAACTACTGAGCCTGCACTCTAGAGCCCGCGCTCCACAACAAAAGAAGCCACAGCAATGAGTAGCCCCCACTTGCCACAACTAAAGAAAACCTGCATGCAGCAATGAAGACCCAACAACAGCAACTAAATAAATACATTAAAAAAAAAAGTGTGATGGGATTTCCTGGTGGCACAGTGGTTAAGAATCCACCTGCCAATGTAGGGGACACGGGTTCGATCCTTGGGCTGGGAAGATCCCACTTGCTGCAGAGAAACTAAGTCCATGCACCACAACTACTGAGCCCACATGCCACAACTACTGAGGCCCACGTGCCTAGAGCCCATCCTCCGCAACAAGAGAAGCCACCACAATGAGAAGCTCAATGAAAACAGCCCCTGCTCGCCACAATTAGAGAAAGCCTGAGTGCAGCAACAAAGACGCAACACAGCCAAGAAATAAACTGTAAAAAAGAAAAAACAAAGGGATAAAGGGAGAAATCTGGTGGGAAGAGTGTTGGCTTATGGGTTTGAGGCTTATTGTCCTGCCAATGTTGAGCCCTTAAGAAGGGAAAGGGCACAGGTGAGTTTGGGGTGAAGAAGGAAGGTGAACCTTGGGATCCTCGACTATTTCATTACTTACATCCAGAACTCAAGAGTCTTTTCTTCACCACTGTTGTTTTTGATACTGGGTGTCCCACTGGCAAAAGAAACTTGGTAATGTATAACTGGTTAATTCCAATGAAATCGCTTTATTGTGGCCCTCAAGATCCTCTTTAAATTCCTTCGAGAGAAGGAAAGATGAGCATCAGCTGTGCAGGAATATTGAAATACAGACCCATCTACAAAAAGGGTAGTCTCTAGATGACAGTCTGGCAGACTGCTTGACACTGATTTCTTCTCCACCACCATCTCTGCAGCTTTGTTACCAGACGGAAGCTCGAGTGCTGGATGCACAGTGAGGCCAAACAATACCAAAACGTTGCAGTTTAGAGCAGAAGAAGGTTTATTGCAGGGCCATACAAGGAGAGGGGTGGCTCATGCCGTAAAAATCCTGAACTCCCCGAAAGCTTTCACCAAAGTCCTTTTATAAGAGACGTGGGGGAGGCAAGTGGTTAGTTGCTACAAAGTTCTTGGTGTCAAAGTCTTTGTTCTTTAGGTCAGCTAAGGATGTTCCCCATAAATCTCCACCAAACAAATGTTATTTATTCTCTGTTCTGACAAGAAAGGGCAGGGTCCGGAGGCACAGCTCTCACCCTCTGAGGTCCACGTCCTGGCTAAGAGAAGGAGCTCACTGTTTAGGCCAGTTGCCCTATCAGGGAGCATTGTTCCAGCACCCAGTCTGGGTCCTCCCACCAGTGCCCAGGCCCAGGTGGAGGCAGATCTTAGCTGGCGGTGCCCTAAGGGCGAGTTCTCTAGACCCTGCCCAGCCCTCAGCACTGAGGGAGAAGGCGCCCAGGAAGCAACTGGCCCTCAGGCTCCTCAGGCTGCCCAAACAGGGGTGGGGGTGGGGTGCCAGGTCCTGCGGACTGCAACCCACGCAGAAGGCTACCCCCACGAGGTCACAGACGCGGGGATTGGCAGGCCTGGACCGGACCAGGACGCGACTGTGGCAAGGGTTCTGGAGGACACAGCCCCCAGCCTTCCCTTCAGGGACCCCCAGGTCACCCTAACCCTAACCCTAACCCAAGGCCGGAGGGCCTGAAAGGCCCCGCGGAGAAGTCCGCCAGCCTCCTCGGACCACACTCTCCGCCACAGGACCACGACCAGCCGAAACCTTAGCCCAGCGGAGCCTCTAACCGGCCGCTCAAGTCTGGCGCCAACAGTCACACGCAGCGTTCTCACGACAACGGTTGCCCGGTAACGCTCGCGTGGTAACGGCGCGTGAAAATGGCTGCGCGACCTGCCCGCTCCGCCCCGCCCCGCCCCGCCCCGCCCCGCCCCTATTACAAGTCCACATCCTTCAGGTTTGGCGGTGTGAGGACTACATTACCCATCAGGCGCTGCTCTCCCCGCTGTCGGTGCTCGGCCAAGGAAACAGACGTTTCCGCGTGTGCGGAACCCGTTGGGCGGGACTTCCAGCGTCTCCTTAGGGCGGTCGTTTTGGGGTCTGTTGGTCCGGTAGCCTGTTCAGTGGCTCCGGAAAGCTGGTGTTGAACTGGGGTAACGAGAGCGGGAAGGCGCGAAAGGAGTCAGGCATTCTCTTCACTGCACCGAGGCGGGTCTGACGTTGGGGCAGCGGCGCCGGGGGGGACCTGATTCTGGGTCGGAGACAGGGATGCCTGGGGCCCGACATGGTCCGCAGCTGCTGGCCGCGCTCCGCCCACAGACTCCGATGGCGGCGGCCGTGCTGAGAGTCCCGGCTCAGGTAAACGCACCTCCTCCGGTTTCTCATCGCCCTCCCCCACCGGAAACTAAAGCCCCCACTGATCGTCCCCTGCTCAAGCCCCTGGGTCCAGGTCTGTAGGGAGCTTATGGGTGGGGGAGGGGGGTCCCCATTTCTTTCAGCCAGTATGATGGGGTGTCGGACAGGGTTACATGCAGAAGAACCGGCATAAAGACTTGGAACAGTAGCAGAGCTGAGAGTCTTAAACTTGAGGTTTGTCTCGCGTCTGCACGGAACAGCTTAAGGGGATGAGTCACACATGAAAAAGCAGCCGGAGCAGCTGGACCTTCATTCTGCCGCCGCTGGTGGCCACAGAGGGTTGTGAAGAGGAGGGACTATGTGTCAAAGTTTTCCAAAGGCTTTTCAGGGGAAAACAGCCGGGATGGGGGTGACGAGGGTGGAGACTAGGAAACCTGAGAGGAAGTAAATACAATAGACTAATAGAGAATCCTGGTGCGGAGTGGACCATTGCTGGTGGCAAAAGGGGGATGAATGATTAGATCTCTGATGGGCTTCACAAACTTAACAGGCAGGATTTTCTGCTGCACCAGATGTGGCTGTGAAAAAGTAGGGAGGGAAGGACGATCCTGTATTTTGGTTTGCAGGGAGCAGGTTTCAGGGACAAGATTGGGAGCTGCATTTTAGACATGGTAACCCTGAGATGTCCCACAGTGGAGGTGTCCCATGGGTAGCTTGCTCACTCACTCATGGGGTTCTGGGGAGGGGTGGAGGATATGGGCTGGAGATAACCAAGGGATGGGTGGTGGTCTGGACCAGGGCGAGGACGGAGGGTCATATTTAGGAGGGAGAATCAAAGTTTTTATTTCACCTGAGCCTGGAGGGTGGGGCTGCCTCCAGAGTGGTGGAATCCTGTACTCCAAAGTGGTTCTGACTGGCGTGTGTAGGAATGGAAGATTATAGGGTATAAGGACCCAGGTCTGGGATGGAGACGGAGATGTTCAATGGTGTAGATTCACCACTCCAGGCTCAGGAGGCCCTCATTTCCACTCCTTGTGGATAAAAAGAATACTCAGCTAGGTAATAGAGCATCGCCTTTGGTGCCTAAGTTCCCCCAGCTTTTAGGGCAGGAGGGGTGAGCAACTGCTCCAATGGAAAGGCCCCTAGCAGGAGTCCCTTCTGGAGAGTGTATAGCAGGCAGCCAGTAGGACTAGTATCTACTGTTTTCTCAGGTCCGAGCCCCAAGTTTATTAAATTGTAAATTTATGAAATAAGTATTCCTTTAACACTAACTGGTAAAAGTACATCTATACGTGTGTACACAAATATGCATGTATATACATACACATGTACATAGGCAATTAAAATAACATGGCTTTAACAAGTTAATGGATATAAACAATAATTGGTTGAACTTTCAATATACTGCTAAGCATTCAATTAAAACAAACATCTTCAATATCTTATTTTCGTAATTAAAAAGCATGTTTAAAAAACTACATTTTTTACAATTAATTTATTTATTTTATTGGCTGTGTTGGGTCTTCTTTGCTGTGTGTGGGCTTTCTTTTTAGTTGCAGTGAGTGGGGGCTACTCTTCATTGTGGTGCGCAGGCTCCTCATTGCCATGGCTTCTCTTGTTGCAGAGCACGAGCTCTAGGCACATGGGCTTCAGTAGTTGCAGCACATGGGCTCAATAGTTGTGGCACACGGGCCCAGTTGCTCCGTGGCATGTGGGATCTTCCTGGAGCAGGGATTGCACCCGTGTCCCCTGCATTGGCAGGCAGACTCTCAACCACTGCGCCTGCCACCTAGGAAGCCCCAAAACTACATTTTTAATACCTCCCAGTTCATGTTAAAAAACTACATTTTTAATACCAAGCAGGAATTGTTGGCAGAAGCATCACTTATGAGGACAGTAAGAGTTGATATTTAGAACTTGATACATAGGAATGAGTTTGATGCAAATAATAGCCCCATTGAGTGGACACCATTATTATCCCCATTTGAAAGATCACAACACTGAGGCACAGGGAAGTGAATATTTGTCCAAGGTCACACAGCTGATAAGAGGCATCACTGAGGACTGAGGTCCAGGTGGTATAAGACACCTTGGTTGAGCCTTTGGGGCCCCATTACTGCCTGCTTCTCACAGCCTTGCTTTTCCATAGGTTGCTGTGGCTGCAGAATCACTTGCAGACCATGAAGAGGTAAGTGAAGGGTGTCCTAGATCCTCACCCTTTTCACCTCCCACCTGCATGGGCTCCAGGACTATAGTGTCTTGGGACTCTTTACCTGCTACTCTCCCTACCCTGCCATCTGAGATCCCTGGAAGGTGGTCATCCAAGATCAGGTCCCTGAGTCCAGACCAGGAATTATATGGCTTGATTTCCATTTCTGGCAACCTTAGAAGGAATTCCATTCATGGTGATCAACATTAGAAGATGCTGGAGGTGAGGTTGAGCTGGGAATGCCCAGGCAACCTTAGGTCTCCATTATGGCTGGTGGAAACAGCAGGAAGCAGGAGTTAGATCTGGAATGGTGGG
Organism: Hippopotamus amphibius kiboko; assembly: GCF_030028045.1. Lineage (NCBI taxonomy): Eukaryota > Metazoa > Chordata > Mammalia > Artiodactyla > Hippopotamidae > Hippopotamus > Hippopotamus amphibius. The sequence goes on from NW_026648280.1 coordinate 1,541,268, forward strand.
CTGAAGAGGTGAGCCTCTATTTGGAGGGTGATGGGAGCCATAGAAGGTTTGGAGCAGAGGCGGGAACTGATCTGATCCTGGCTTAAGCTTTTCTGCTGCAGAGTAGAGAGCAAATTGTTGGGCTGCAGGGAGAGCAGGGAGGAGGCTGCTCCAATAGTCCAGGTGAGTGTTGTTGTAGCTGGACCAGAATAGTGGCAGTAGAGGTGGGAGATGTGTTAGAGTATGTCTGTCTTTTTAGGTAGGTCTGAGCAGACTTTCTGATATGGAGGGTGAGAGAGAGAAGATGAAGAGTCGGGTGACTGTGAGATGTTTGGCCTCAGTAGCTAGAAGCACAGTTAGTACTACCATGTCAAAGTTGGTGGCAACAGTAATTTTCAGTGGGAATATTAGGAGTTAAGTTCTGGCTGTTCAACTGAGATGCTCCAGAAACCCTTGTGTGGATTCATCCAGTGGCCACCTGGACATATAGGTTTTGAGTTCAGGTGAAGGGTTCAGATGGGATTCACCCACAGTACGGATGGTGTGTGGATCAGGATGGAGCTGTGAAAAGATTTGGCAGGGGGCACCTTCAGGTCCCATGGCAGTGTGTTAGGTAACAAGAGAGAGGAGTGTGAGGCCGAGGACTGGGTCTTTTGCTAGATGCGGTGGTGGGCTTCATAGAAACACATGAGGGAACGTAGTGGCCATGGGGAGGTGTTGTAGGAGTGAGGAGGATCTGGCTGGTGGCCAGGGTTTCCATGGGGAGTGGACATGAAATGGATGTGGAGTGACAAGGTAGTGAGATGACAGCAGAGCTGGTGCTACTGCTTATTCATCCAACTATGGGCTCCCCGGGCTCTTGTTCTCCCTGGTGGGACCTGGAGGTTAGCACAAGATCACACAGGGTTCTCTGGGACAGTTGGTGGGCCTAATGTGAGACAAGTGGACTTGGGCTTTGAATAAGTGTCTGAGGAAGCTGAGACTGCTGAGGGGACAGCTTTGCATCACAGAAGTGGAAGTGGGCCATGTATATCTGAGATCCGTGTGTGGTTTCAGGTGGCTGAGGATGAAGCAAGGAAAAGGGCTGAGTAGGGAGGCCTTCAAAGCAGGCTGGGGGTTGACCCTGGCAGTTAGGGCCTCTGGAACACTGGGACAGGGTGGTATTCTGATTGCACTTGCCAAGCTCCCTCAGGATACCATGTGCACACTGGCACGTGGTGAGGCCAGGGAGATGCAGGATGTGGCGTATGGGGTGGTGGTAGCAGTGAGGGGTCGGGGCCCTGAAGGGAGGTGTGGTGTAAAGAACGATGTAGAGGGACTTCCCTGGCGATCCAGTAGCTGAGACTCCACAACTCCACTGCAGGGGGCTCGGGTTCGATCCCTGGTTGGTGAACTAAGACCCCACATGCCACGTGGCATGGCCAAAAATTGAAAAAAAAAAAAAAAAAAAGAATGATGTACACATTGGGAGGGAGTGTCAACTGATGGTCCCAGGCCCTTGTACTGGGGCTGAAGGGAGAATGATGACTCAGCTTCGGCTGTGTTTGGGAAGCACAATCTGGAGGATTGCTGGCGAGTTGTCTGGCAGGAGAAGGGTGAGGCTCTGCAGGCCAGCACCAGGGCTCATATAACACCTGGGCCCCTGCCTGCTGTTGCTGAGGGCTGAACAGTGATCAGTGGGATGGCCAGGAGAGGGTTGGCATCAGTGGCACCAGGGCCTGGGATCTCCTCTGAGGTGGGGAGCTCAGGAGGAGGGTGAATGTTGGGGAGATGCTTAGAATCCTGGGAAGGGAGGCTGCACATAAACTGAACCATCCGCATCTTGGCAGGGCCGAGTGACCTTTGAGGACGTGGCTGTCTGCTTCTCCCGAGAGGAGTGGGGGCTCCTTGATGAGGCCCAGAGGCTCCTTTACCGCAGTGTGATGCTGGAGAACTTCTCACTGATGGCCTCTCTGGGTGAGGTCCTTATACCCCACAGCTTAGACAGGGCTCTGCTCTTCCCCTTCTTCAAGGGCAGGTCTGTTCTTCTTCCGTCCCAAAGCTGGTCCATGGGTACTGCATCCTTCCCTGTGTCCTGTAGTAGGTACTGTGAGTGACAGCCTGGGCTGGGTGCACCACCCCTTCTGTCCCCAAGCTGCCCCAGAGTTGTGCAGGAAAGGGTTTGGGGATCAGGAGTGTTGCAGTCAGACTGATGGATCACACGCTACTGGCCTCTCCCTGTCCTCGTGACACTGGAAATCCACGGCAGTCCTGTGCCCTCAGGGCTCCTCTTCCTCTGGCTGATGTGGGATCTGCCTGTGCCAGGAACTGAGGCACCAACACAGTCACTGCTTGACTGGGTTGTTCCTGCAAGATCCTTCTCCAAGCCTCTTGTTTGTGATATTCAGTCTTCATTCCTGTGGGCTGCCATGTAGTGTGTTGCTGTGACCTGCCCGCCTTGTTCCTCCCTTAGGACTCACATCCTCCAGGATCCATGAAATCACTCAGCTGGAGTGGTGGGGAGAGCCCTTTGTGCCTGCCTGTGGAGTCACGACCGCAGCCACGCCAAGAGGTATTTGGAGGGAGGAAGTGGGGAGGGGGGATCTCAGGGATGGGTTCATATCATACCAGGAGTCTCTCCAGGGGGCCCTGATATTTTGGTGTCAAACAAGGGGTCAAGGCTGATTTCCATCTTTTCTTCCTCAGCTGCCCACTTCTCAGGTCTACTATGATTTCTGACCCAGGGCTGTCCCCACCCGTCCTCCACTGCTCCCTTTGCAGTGCTCGCCAACAGGAGCCCCGTTTTGTACTCTTTTATGACATGGCCAGGCAGGCGTGGCCATGAGAGGAAACACAGGAGAGCCTAAGGAAAAAAACAAAGTTTATTGTGCTCACAGGTCCTGAGAGACAGTCACTGCACACGGAGAGGAGCGCAAGGGGGTGGGCTCAACCGAGCAGGGGGTAAGCAGAGGGTGAGGACCTGTTGGCAAGTGTCCCTATTGGTGGCAGGGGGGAGTACGCAAGAAAAGGCACGAGAGGAATTTACTGGTGCATTTGAAAGTAACTAGGTCACACTCAAGGGAGAATAAGAAGGGCAACTTGTGGCAGAACCAGCCTCCTCACACTGGTGCCCCTGGGCGGGGTGCTCACAGCCTGTTTGTGGGGATGCTGAGGTAGCAGGAAAATTGGGAGCTTCAAAGGTTGCAATACAGTCGACCTTGTGGTGTCTCAACATTACTATCGACTCTCATTGGGATGGGCAACGCTTGCCACCTGGGTTGTGGCAATGTTAAAGGTGAGTGGAATAGTTTTGTCTTGCCACTGAAGGCAAGCTTTGACAAAGGTGACAACTAAGAAGGGTACATAATGAGGGTTTGAAACCCAGGGTGCAGCCAGCATGGCACATGGTAGGGGAAAGCCAGGAGAACAGTTAGGTATCCCTGGGTTTAAGGGAGTCTTTTGGAAGCTTTTGGTTATGTTACAAGAGTTTTACTACTTGTCCTAATTCTTGTGGCTTGGCCTGTACTGTCCTGAGTTACTAATACAGCACCAGTACCGCCTTTCCCAGCTGGGAAACAGTCACAAGCCAGTCTTATCTATGACCATTTGCATTGAGAGACTGGTAGGTTTATTGAATAAGGGCCAAGGTTTCCTGCAGCTTTTGTACGTGATCTGAGAGGACCACTGAAAGGCACTGGTTGGCAGTCATAATCTGATCTTGTTTGACGAAGGCTGCTGTTACTGGTGCCAAAGCTGGTGTTTCCTGCTGCTATGACAAGTCCGATTAAGATAGGAAGAAATATTGCCTGTTTTGCCCAGTGTCCTTGGGTTGATGGAAAAAGGGAGGTAGCTGGTGGATAAAGAACTGGTGGGGAGGGGATCTTCTCTGGGTCCTGGCAGTAATTGTGGGCTGGGCTGTTTAAATAACTCATGGACAACTTGGTAAATTTATGTTGGGTTCCTCCAAAGGTAAAGGCAAACTTAGGCTGTGACTAATGAATGGGTCATAGGTCCTGAATGAAATGTACTGGCCAGATCCACCACAGCCAGGTTGTCACTAGCGCCCTCTGGATGTCTTCTGTTAACTCGATTATGTTAGGTTTTGGAGCCTTGATGGGGAGGACTTGAGCTTTAAGCTTTCAATAATCAACAGTTAAGTGCCACTCCTGGTAAGCAGAAATAGCGGGAATAATCTCCCCTTCTTTTAGTAGGTCTTGAACAACTGGCCAAAGGTCAGTACCTTGTTTCAGGTGATAACTGTGGCATGTTTACTACCTTCACCAGCAGGGACAGCTCCAGTGTCTCACTTTGTGAGAGGGACTTTAGCTTATTCAAGTGTCATACACATCTATCTATCATAGGAAAACTCAAAAAACATCAGGGGTTACCATCATGGGCAGCTGTTTGATAAAGATTGTCAACACCTGGTGCAATTTGTTCACCATGACTAGTTCTACCAGTATTACCCTGGAGGCAGTAGGTGGCATCAGCAAGTCTGAGCAAGAATGGTAGGGGTGGTCACCTGTGTGCCAGGAGGCAGGTGTGATATGTCAGAATTTGTGAGTCAGGGTGGGCGGAGCTCTCATGGCACATCTGGAGATCAGATCCATCCATGGCCCCCCATTTGGTGTGAGACATACCAATAAGATTAAGCAACAAAGCTCTGTATTGGGAGCAGCGCCTGCTAGAACAATTCCTGGACTCTGACAAAGAGGGCCTTGTGGATTAGAAACGTGCTCAGGGTTCTCCTTGTCTGAATTGATAGCTCCATTGAACCATTCTACTTTTTGCAGAGGAGCAAATGGGCTTCCTTGACAGTTTCCCATTGGGCATCTCCAGGCCATGAAAATCCGATTCAGTTAACGGCAGGGCTTCTGAGTCCAAAGTGGTGGGAGAGGTTTCAGGTTCCTCATCTGAGGTCTTTATAATCCCATAAAAATTTTTGGTCTCCTGTTGTGCCAACCCTGGCCTTTGGGACACCCTCTATCCTCCCTGAGGGCATTCAGCTTCAAAATATCAGGTGAGAATTGAACTTGGAGGGCCAGAGTATCTTTAATTATGCATCTTAGCCTCCCTCCTAATGCTGGCAGCTGCCCCATCTTGGGCTGAATGTGCACCTGTATCAAAGGCTCTCAGTAACCAGTCAGCTCCCTTTTCCCCACCTCTTTGAATGAAATCTTTTAAGTATTTCTAGTCTTGTGAAATTACGAGTTTCACCTTCTAATTCCTTGTGATCTCCTGTGTTCTTGAGCCACTGCGTCTGAAAAAGCCTGGGATGCTTCCTTCCTGTGTCCCCCCCTCGCAGGCAGCAGACTCCCTCTCTAGGATGACCTCAGCTGGGTTGGGATCCATTCAGGAGAGCTGTGGTGGTCAGACCTCCTTTTCCGATCATCCCTAGACCTCAGGAGCTGAGCAGTAGTTGGCATGTTGATAGGCAGTGGCACTAAGCAGAGCCCAGCAATATTGCAAATCCTGAATAATTGGCTTACTTCCTCTGGTTATTGGGAGGTGTTGGAATTAAATGTTCCTGCTAATATCCTGGCCCATAAGATTTTCAGCCACTGATCTCCAGGGATGGGACCTCCAATACCCACGGGATCAGGAGACAAAGAGTGACAGCAGCAAGACCTGCAGTGAAGAAAGGGTTGCCAGCACCATCGACCTTCACAGAGTGCCCTGGTGGACTTCTTTTAAGGGGATGCAGCATCACTGGTTAGAACTGAGGAGGAATATTAGGAAGATGTGAGGGAATTTCATTGGTGCATTTGAATGGCACTGGGTCTCAGTCAGGAGAGTAGGAAAGAGAACTTGTGGCAGGGGCCCACCTTCTCACACTGGTGCACGTGGTGGCATAGTTCACAGCTTGTTTGTGGGGATGTTGAGGCAGCAGGAGAATGGGAAGTTTTCCAGGTTACAGTACAAGCTTTCACTCCATGTGTCATGAGGTATACACGTATCCTTAATAGTCCTTGAATACCAGCTACTCAGTTGCCTTCAATTTTTCTGGGCCTGGACGCACCCTCCTGCACTGTGTTCCTGTGTCACCAGCAGCTAAAGCCCTGCTGAAAGCATTTGTAGAGGAGTGTGTTGGAGACCCTCCCTCTCCTCCCTAGGGTGCACCCCATCCTGTATCTGCTACTCATGAGTCCCCTGATCTGTGAGGTTGTCAGGTCCAGCACTGCACAGAGGGCTCACCCTCACCCTGCCAGTAATCCTAGGGACTGTTTGTGAGGGTGCGGCCCCATCCTACTGAAGTCTACATACTCTACATATACTTCATCAGCATTTCTCTGCTTTCAGGTTGGTGGTGTGGAGCAGAGGCTGGGGAGGGAGCACCTGAGCAGAGTCTTCATGTAGAGGGAGTGCTCAGAGCAAACCTTCACCAACACCAGAAGCTGAACTCTGGAGAGAAACCCTCAAGAAGAGAAGAGGGTGAGGAGGGTGGGAAGGTCTCCCCAAATAGCTCTGGTCTTCCCAAGCATCAGATGGCTCACAGTGGTGGGGAGCCACACATGAGTGCCAAAAGTGAGGAGGGCTTTCACTCTGGAAAAAGGCATTACAGATGCAGCGAGTGTGGGAAAGCCTTTGGTCAGAAATACTTACTTGTTCAGCACCAGAGACTACACACTGGAGAAAAGCCTTATGAATGCAGCGAATGTGGCAAATTATTTAGCCATAAGTCCAACCTTTTTATACACCAGATAGTTCACACTGGTGAAAGGCCTTACGGGTGTAGTGAATGCGGAAAATCCTTTAGCCGCAATGCTGACCTCATTCAACACCAGAGAGTTCACACTGGAGAAAAGCCTTTTAAATGCAGTGAATGTGGAAAAGCCTTCAGGCATAATTCCACACTCGTTCAACATCACAGAATCCACACTGGAGTAAGGCCTTACGAGTGCAGCGAATGTGGGAAATTCTTTAGCTTTAACTCAAGCCTCATGAAACATCAAAGAGTTCACACTGGAGAGAGACCTTATAAGTGCAGTGAATGTGGAAAATTCTATAGCCACAAGTCAAGCCTTATTAACCACTGGCGAGTTCACACTGGAGAAAGGCCTTATGAGTGCAGCGAATGTGGGAAATTTTTTAGCCAAAGCTCTAGCCTCATGCAACACCGAAAAGTTCACACTGGAGAAAAGCCTTTTAAGTGCAATGAATGTGGAAGATTCTTCAGTGAGAATTCTAGCCTCATTAAACACCAGAGAGTTCACACTGGAGCAAGACCTTATGAGTGCAAGGAATGTGGGAAATTTTTCCGCCACAGCTCCAGCCTTGTTAAACATCGGAGGATTCACACTGGAGAAATGCCTTATGAATGCAGCAGCTGTGGGAAATCATTTAGCCAGCGTTTCAACCTCATACAACACCAGAAAGTTCACAGTGAAGAAAAGTCTTGAATGCAGCTAATGTTGAAAAGTCTTTAACCAAAGGTCCACTTTGATTCAGGAACAGAAACTTCACAATTCAGACAGGCCTTATGAATACAGGGGACATGAAGAAAGATTTCAGCCAAAGTCTTAACCCTGTTTGGCACCAGAAAGTTCAGACTGGAAAAAGGCCTTAAGAGTGCAGGGTATGTGCTGTCTCCTAGTCAAACTAACCTAAACATACAGAGTCTGAGAGTAGCCTTTGTGAGTCAGCCAGTAATTGAATATCATTCTCTGAGAGTAGCCTTTGTGAGTCAGCCAGTAATTGAATATCATTCATCCAAACAGGCACACTGGGGCAGGATGAGAACTGCTGACCTCCTGCTCCTCCTCAGAGGCTAGTCATCTGCCTGGCAGTTCTAGTGAGAGGGAGGCTTGTGTCCTTGGCTGCCTCAGTCTGGAGTGGAATTTTCATCTCTGAGTTCGCAGCAAGGAGAGAGGGTGTGGTCTTGGTTCAAATGTGACTGGCTCTTGCTGTTCTGGGTATTAGATTTTCTTAAATAAATGTTTCTTCATTTGCTGTATATCTAAGGCTCATTTCCAGAGGCTTTAAATGGTGTTTTTATAATTTTCACCAGTTTCACTGGGAAGCAGGCCTGCAAAGCTCCTCACACTGTCATGCTGGAAGTTGATCCAAATATTTAACTTTTTAAGAACTTGCCACCTTGCGTTCTAAATGGCTATGCCTTCTTCCTGGAGTGTATTTGATTTCCAGTTTCTTCACATCCTTGCTGACCTTCATATATGACATTGGCCATTCATTTTAGCCATTCTAATAGGTATATAGTAATATTTCATTGTGGTTTTAATTTGCATTTCCCTAATGACTCCCTATGTATTTTCCATCCAGATATCTTCTTTAGTGAATTACCTGTTCAAAGTTTTTTGCCTACTATTAAAGAATTGTCTTGCAATTTCTTAATATATTCTGGATGCAAGTTACTCATTTGATATATGCTTTACCAATATTTCCTCACAGTCTGTGGCTTTGGTTTTCATTTCTTAAGAGTATGTGTCCTAGAGTAGAATTTCTTACTTTTCATGAAATCCAATTTATCCATTTGTTCTTTTATTGATTGTACTTTTGGTATTGTACTCTTTTTCTCTTAGGTATCTTTGCCTATAAAAAAAAGCCTTATCTGTGTATGCTATTGGAGTCTTAAGAGTCCTATTAAATATCCAGTCTTGTGTAAATTTAAATACAGATAAAAAACTCAATGTATGTAGAAATGTTTACAATGTGAACATATCCCCTATCTCTTCTGAGACAACCTAGAAAGAAGTGGCATTCTAGCAGCCATGAGCATATTTAATGTCCAGTTATTGGCTTATGAATACATCCCTGGAACATGTAAGAACTCTTACAGAATATTTAAAGATGAAACAGTACCAATTATATAGAAATTCTTCTAAAACAAGATTCAAATACTTCCCAACTAGTTAAGTAAACGATGGTATGAAAACACTATGGAACAATACCCACATGAATACAGATACAACAAAACCTTAAAATTTTAGCAAACTGAATCCAACCATATACATATGTAAACACATAAATCATAACCTAGTGCTGTTTATCAGGAATGCAAAGATGATTTAACCATTGAATCTATAATGTAATCTATATTAATAGACAGATAAAAACCATTATCTCAAAATGTAGTGGAAGAACTTCACAATTCAAAATGAATGAATGATAAAAATTCTCAGTAAATTAGGATTAGATGGAAATTCCCACAACCTGATATAGGGCATCTATGAAAAAAACAACAACTAACATATTTCATGGTGAAAGCCTAATGCTTTTGCCCTGATACTGGGAATAATACAAATATGCCCATGCTCATCACCTCTACTTAACATTATATAAGAGGTCCGTGTTAGTAATGTAAGGAAAAAAAAGTTCTAAAGATTGTAAAGCTAGAACCAAAACTGTCTATTCATGTAAGACATGATTATGTTAAAAATGACAACTCATTCACCAAAAAGCTAGGTCTAGTGACTGGGTCCCAGGATAAAAAGGCCAATATACAATAATTACTTGTGTTTCTAAAGTAGTAATTACAGAACTATAGTCCTAATCAATACAGGTGAAAAAATATATAGCAAATTCAGAAAAAAGTAAAAATAATAAAATATGCATAATTGGATTTTTGCCAGAGGAAAATATGGCTGAATGAACACCAGGGAAACAATCAGCCCTCATCCCCACAGTGTATTATGCAGCCAGGGAGAATCCCTTAAGACCTAAGTCAGGGCACCTCCCTCAGCTCTAAACCTTCCATGGCTTCCACCACCCTCAGAAGGCTCAGCTCCTCATTTGCCATTTAACGGCTGATTGCTGCCCACCTGCTCTCTGGTCCCAACTTTAACAAAGCATAGACTTGCGGTTTCAAGAACATTCCCGGGTCAATGCCACAACCAAGCACATCCACATGCTAATTCTTGTCCCTGGAAACCCTTTCCTCATCCTACAGGTTCCCAAAATTGGAAGTGCTCCACACAATCCCCGTTCTTGATTAAGGACCATGGGTCAAGAATGACTCACCCTCTGGGTACCCCAAACTCCAGGGCAGAGAGAGCGGTGGGCGAAAAGTCCTAAGACAAAAGCATCCCCTCCATCGGGGCCCTGAGGCTAATAGGACGAGGGTCCCAGTGGCTGGCGTCCTAAAGCCCACCCACTCACCTGCGTCTGGCCCAGCTAGCCGTCGCCAGTCCACCCTGTGAACTGGGCGGGGACCCGGGCGAGCCCATCAAGCGTAGTGTACTCCCCAGTCGCCCTGTCCTGGTCGGACCGTGACCTCAGCTTACTCGCACTCCAAGCCTCGGCTGCCCACGTGTAAAAGACACACAAGGGCAAGGACTCCAGGCACCTGGAGGATAGAGGGTTGGTGCGGGGCCGGAAGAGCACGCAGCCAGGCGGGGGTCACGGATCGCACAAAGGCATAGAGGTAGGTCCTACTCTTTTCCTCGCTCCTTCCTTCCTTGGTCCCTAAGTACCGCCCGGGAAGCACCCCAGCCCAAGGATCGGTCTCCACTGAGGCGGTGAACTGACCCCACGGGAGCCTTTATGACGGCATCAGAAGTGCCGCCTCCACCTTCGCGGGAGGCAAAGCTTCTTTCCTGGGTAGTCATTGGATGAGCGCCCGCCTCCCACGCACAAGCACAGACTTCTGGGTAACGTAGTTTCTGTCCTGCCTCCCGTCAGGTAAGCACGGGTCCTTCCCATTCTCTACGGCAAAGGCCAAACAGCCCTGCGAGGGACCCTGGGAAATACTGCTCTGCCGTTCCAAAGACAGGGACTACGCCAGATTTTTGTGGCCGCGTTGGGCGAAGCCCTATCCTGAAAGATATCTAATTGGAGACCTCTGCCTGTGCGGCCTAGGCAAGCGTCCTCAACCTGTCAGACCCTCGGGAAAAACATATAATTAAAGAAACAAAATGAAAGGATTAAAAGCTAGGTAATAGGTAATAACTTGTTTGCATTGTCTTTGTGTGCTAACATTAAATGATGCTCCGATTCAGCTTCTCCCAAACCAGTAGCATCAGCATCACCAGAGAATTTGCTGCAATTGCCTGTACAAGGGCCCCACGCCACAATCAGTCCACAGATAGCCTGAATCTGCAGCTCCCAAGAGAGCACTAAATCCTGGGGGGAGTGAGAAAACTGAAATCACTAATACCCAAGGGATATCCCAATGGAGGAGCAAAAATTGGAAGACATAATTTCATGATCACTTCTGCCGATATTCCATTGCCCCAAACTCATTTACTTGGCCCATGTGAGGGAAGCCGGCATCCATAAAGAGAAAATTCTATAGGAGAGCATCTACCCAGTTTCTGGTATAATCAATCAGTTTAGTCATCAGATAATCTATTTTATTACTTCTCCTACACATTCAGCACTATTTATTGATTTGGGGGTGATAACCCAAAACCCCATTCCTCCATCTTAATGTTAGTATTTCTCTTCCTAATCTAAACTAAGACCAGAAGGCTATAAACCAAGTAATTTGTCACTCACTCCCAATGTAATTATGGTTCTGGAATAGAGTGGAAGGAACTATTCAAGGACCTGATGAAGAAAAAGACCCACCAATCTAGATTTCTATACAGAGCAAAGCTGTCTTTCAGGAAAGAATATGACTATCTTGAGATCAAAATGGGAAATTTAGTGGAAGATTAACACACATAAAATGAAATCCTAAAGTTTATGTTTAAGGGTTTGGAAACTGATCCTAGATGAAAGATCTGCAATATTAAAAGAATGTGGATCCAAGGTGGGTGGATACAACTGCTCATGATTTTTATTAAACAGTAATAACATTTCCTTTTGGAGTCACAATGATGGAATCAACACACAAAGTCTCAAAACATACACTGAGATAGGACATATTGGTTAATGTTCCAAGTCCTTTATATAGCCTGGGAAGAGGAAAAAGTATGTATAACTCTGTGCTCTTTAAATAAGTGCTTATAAATCTCAGTTTAAACAATAACATACAGAATGAGAGTATATGCTTTCCAAACTAGAATAAAGAAAATCTGTAAGTAATTAATAGAAAGTTTTTTTTTTGGGGGGGGGCATAAAAAGGACAAGTGACACAAAGAAATCCAAAAAATTAGAGGACATATTTAAACCCAAATTACATATATCAACTATTACATTAAATAAATATGGAATAAACTAAATTAGCAGTAAGTACTTTTTGATGGCTCAAGTCCCTTCACAAGAGATTTTCAAGGGGAGGTTTTGAATGTCCATTCAAAGCACAACTAATATTCCGTGGCATCCTCAGCCACCCCATCTCCACCAGTGAAAAAAACAAGGGGCAGAGAAGAATGTTGGCTTTGGCTGATGGCAAGACCTTATGCTGAATATCATTAGAGCTCACGATCAAACTTCTTAACAACTAAAATCTGCTAAGATGCGATCAGGACCTGCAGTATATTTGTATCAGAAATCCCATCGGCACATCTCCTGGTGAGGAAGGAATAGGATAGCACAAAAGAGTAACACATGAATTACAATAGCTGACTTTTAAGCATATCCACAGATCCAACACTGTGACAGGCACTTTACAACACTATCCTTTAACCTGCACAACTTGGTAAAGTGGGAGAGTCAACACACTTGTTCCATAAATAGTGAAGATGAGGGTTCTAATGGTTATTCAATCTTCTGGTTTACAGGGGAGGAAACCGAAACCCCAAAAGGTCCGAGTTGCCCTGAGTTATGGCCACTGGTAAATACCAGACCTGAGAATTGTGCTTGAAGTGATGCAAGTCTCATCACTGCTCTACACACACTCCTGCCTAAAGTCATCTAATCTGGGCAGGACCAGGGCCCCTCCTGGGTCAGAGAAATAAGCTCATGGAAAATTCAACTGCCTATACTACCATCATGGGGACAAGAAGTCATTGTGCCCTGTGTCCCAGAAAGGGACCTTCAGCTCCACTCGCTCACTCAACACACTTGCTAGGTGCTGCTCGAGACTCTGGAACACACGGCCAAGCCATGCATCATGTTTCCCATGGATGCAGAGGGCTCTCTCTTGAGGATGGAGGGGGAAAAGTCATTCCCTGGGGCTCATCCCAACATCCAAACTGTGCACATGTACCATCAGCTCTGCCTCCTAACATGTCCCAGGTCATCCTCATTCCACCATCTCCAATGCCACCATCCTGGGCCAGTCCACTGTCGACATACTCCTGGAATACAGTGGCCTCTTTCCTCTCTCCCACATCAGTTCTTGATCCTCCTCAGTCCATTCCCCACAGAGCACCCAAAGGGAGATTTAGATACAAATAACATCGTTCCACTCTCCTGCTGAATTCCTTACTCAGCCTCCCAGAGCAGTTGCAATAAAATCCATGTTTCTCGTGATGTGTCGGGCCCTGCCCCCTCCACCTCACTGCCTACCACTTGTCTCCTCTGGACTCGTGGGTCTTTAGCTGTTTCCTCTAACAGTCCTAGCTCTCGCCTGCCTCAGGATCTTGGCACATGTTGTTCTCTTCACAGGAGTGCTCTTCTCCACCTTCAACATAGCTTGGACTCTTCCATCCCTTGTGACAGCTCTTCTGTAACTCGACACATGAGGGTCTGCTTGGTATCATCCTTGTGTATCATCTGTTCCTCTTCCCATGCTATATAGTTTAACATACACATTTCTACTTTTACAGAAATGAAGAGAGACTGGTGGGGAAGTGACATGACTAAGGTCAGCCAGCTGGTGACAGGCACAGCTCTGGAGTGTTGGAATTGCAACTGTCCCCAAAGTCCAAGCTCGTAGCCATTGGACCACTCTTCCTGATCACATCTTGTCCTCCATACCGAAGTTTTGACCTTTTCTTCAGCATGCTGAATGGGGATCACAGGCATGTTACTGTCACAGCACCAGAGTTGATATACCTCACCTGTGTGTTATCATGTGCGTTTCCCATTCTAGACAGCAAGACACATGTCTCAGTCACTCATGTATCTCCATGACCCTGGATACTGTGTGAGGTGATGGGGATGAAGGATGGGGTTCTCAGGACTCCTGCCCATCATACCAGCAAGAACACAGCAGACCCCTTTGTAAACATAAAATTAGATGGGGAGACACAGGCCATCAGTGAAGGGGTTCCTTCATCCACTGGAATGCATATCATTCCTGCTTTGGGACAAACTGAGTTCCAGGTCTCTGTGTGGGCCACGTAACAGCCAAGAGCTTTCAGAAAGAAGGTCCGTCTGCTGAGAACCAAATCATGTTTTGGGAGAGACTGGCCTCTATCTCTGCAGTGCAAGGGCTCAGCTACAGCTAACAGTAACACCATAGTCACAGCAAGAATTGAGGACGTGAAGGGAGACAGGGTTTCTCTTGGGTTTGAACTCTCAGATGCCAAGGAACATTTTTCCTGTGGCCAAACTATTTGCCCCAATAGTTACTTTAAAAAAGTCTGTCCCTGATATGAGTTCTCTGATGTTGCCTAAGCCCTGCCTTCTGGTAGAAGGCCTTCCCACATCTCTTACACTTCTAGGATTTCACTCCACAGTGAATCTTTTGATGGGTGGTAAGGGTTGAACTGTAGCTGTAGGTCTTTCCACACTCACTACACTCATAGGGCTTCTCCCTAGAGTGACATCTCATGTGTCGAGTTACAGAAGAGCTGTCAGTAAACGCTTTCCCACATTCTTTGCACTGAAAGGGCTTCTCTCCAGTGTGGGTTCTATTATGCCGAATGAAATCAGATTGGTGGCCGAAGGCCCTTCCACATCCATTGCACACATAGGGCTTCTCTCCACTGTGACTGCGCTGGTGCTCTGTGAGGTGTGACTTGCGGGTGAAGGCTCTTCCACACTCAGTGCATACATAGGGCTTCTCTCCACTGTGAATCCGCTGGTGCTCTGTGAGGTGTGACTTGCGGCTAAAGGCTCTCCCACACTCGATGCAGTCATAGAGTTTCTCACCAATGTGAATGCTGTAGTGTCCAGTGAGGTCTGCTTTCTTGAGAAATACCTTCCTACATTTTTTGCATGTATAGAGTTTTACTCGAGTGTGAATTCGCTGATGTCGAAGAAGGAAGTGATTCTTGACAAACTCTTTTCCACATTCCTTGCATTTGTAGGAATTCTTCCCTCCATGAAATAATGGGTCTTCCTTTGATCCACGTGATTCACACCCATGAGGAGCATCTCCTGTAGAGACCTGATCTTGTATATCTTCTGAGCACAGAATGTCATGTATCCCCAAATCACCACTTTTGGGGTTCATCTTTCCAGGGCGGGTTTCCTTGTGAAGGACTGTTCCTGTCTTCAAGTGTCCTCCCTGCTTTTCTGATACTCCTTCTGGTTTCCTGACTCGCCCCAAGGTAGAAACACTGACGCCTTCCTGAGTCGGTGACTTTTGGAGTAAGCATCCCTCAAACAAGGCTGGCTGAGAAGCAGTAGTCTCTGTGGTCTTGGTTTTTGCTTTTTCACCTGAAGGGAATCCAGTACACAAAAGAGGCCTATTAGCAATACCAACACAGAAGAAACAAAATCACCAAGCCAGCAGGAAAACGAACATAGAAATGTTGCCCCTGATACCTGCTGGATTTTTGTTTTGTTTTTTTCCTAGTCCTTGGATACCTGACACCTGTAAAGGGACAACGTGAAGAAGAATTTGGGGCGAGAGCTAGAAGAGGTAGAGTGGAGTCTCTCCCTCACTGTCCGAGGAGAGGGTAACGATGACACTGTATATGCTGTATTTGTTCTAAGATAGGACGTCACGTGGTGCTACAAGAACACCAGGAAGGGGGCATCTAACCCAGCCCAGATGAGAAAAATATGTCAGGGGAGGCTTCCCAGAAGAGGTGTCTTGAGGTCTGAGTTCCAAAGAACTAGGAGTAGTTACCAGATACAGAAAGTGAGAGGGCACCACAGCCAAAGGAGACAGAGTGTACAAAGGTGCAGAGTCTAGAGAGAATCCTGGAGTCCATGGAACTGAAGGGCATATGAGGATGGCGGAGGTGTAGACAGAGATACAGCAGAGGTGGCAGAGCAGATTAGTGGGAAAAGGAGGCACTATACAACAAATGGAGCTAAAAAATCTGGTTACCCAGATGAGGAAAAAAGTTATTGCATTTCTACCTCAGAGCACACAGAAAATTAATTCCAGGTTTATTACAATTTAAATGGCAGAAACCAAATTTCAAAATATTTTGGTAAGCAATAGAAAAAAAAGAATATCTTTTTTTACTTTGGTGTAGGGAAAGATTTCCTAGCAAGATATGAAAAGCAGAAATCATAAAACAAAAGATAAATTGACCTAACAAAATATGAATTTCTTTTCATTAAAAGATACTTTAAAGAAAATAAAAATGCAGGCTTAACCCTACTAGAAAACAACTGAAGCACATGATGGGTAAAAGATTAGTGTCAGGAATATGCAAAAAATCTGACAAATCAAAGAGGGGAGCAACCATCTTAAAGTTGGGGCAAAAAAAATCATATACTGACATTAATAAAAGATGACACACATGTGGCCACTAAACAAATAAAGATCTGCTCAACTTTCTTAGTAATGAAGGGCTACAAAACAAAATTATGGTGAGATACTCTTACATCCATTTGACTGACAACAGTTAAGGAGCCTGGCAACATCAGATGTTGGAAAGGATATGGGCCAGTGGAATCACCTAGACACTGGAAGTGAAAATTATTAAATCCACTTCAGAAAACAACTGGGTGGGACTTCCCTGGCAGCCCAGTGGTTTTCTCTGTGCTTCCAATGCAAGGGGCGTGGGTTCAGTCTCTGGCTTGGTAAATAAGATCCCACATGCTGTGCAGTGCAGCAAAAAAAAAAAAAGAAAAGAAAAGAAAGAAAGAAAGAGAAAACAACTGGGTATCATCTTAATGTTCCAAGCATCTAGTTATCCAAAATTCTACTCCTAGGAACAATATCAAGAGAAACTCCCGCACATATGCACAAGGACACATGTATAAGAATTTTCACAGCAGGACCATTTGTAAGAGTGAAAAGCTGGGGAAAAGTAAATGTCTAAGAGAATGAATATTCTGTGGTATATTCATGCAAGAGCATATTTTACAGCTGAAGAACATGAGTGAACTACAGCTATATGTATTATAAATATTAGTAACATAACATTGGATTAAAAAGCTAGCTCGCCCTTTCAGCCTTGGCGTGTGGCTCGCAGGCTCAGTCCAGTTCAAGATGCTGACAAACTTCAGGGCTGATACTTGAAAGAAGCTGTTGGAGGAGGAGGAGATAGCGTATATTTGAACACGTGACAATTGATATATACAGAATAGAGGCTTTCACTTACTGTCCCTTTCATGGTGGTGAAAAGGTGCCAAATATCTATAAGAACATATATCTGCCCTAAAGAGAATTTCTGTAGAATTCAATTCCATTTAAACTATTAAGTAGTTTTTCTGCCAACCAGCCCCAGCCTGAAGCTCAACATAGTAACTACACTAGCTATTGTATCAGTACAACTATCTTAAGACAACTTTGTCAGCTGCTTTAATTTACAGAGGTTATTTTTAAATCCCATTGTTTTGACTATTCTAAACGTTGTATGCTTCAAAACATCCTTTTAAAAACTTGGTTTTTGTGCTTAGAATTTTTTCTATAATAGATTATTTCGATGATTAAATGTGACCGCTTTGACAGTGGATTTCTAAAGATCAGGGAGGAGTTTGTTGCATAGGGTTTTAGCGTGGGGAGAGTGGGTTGAAGAGCTGTTCTACACTTTGATTATGGTGGTGATTGCATTTGTCAAATTTTGGAGTAAGTTTTACTGAATGTAAATTCAACTTCAATAAACATGACTTTAAAAACTTTAAAAAAATAAATAAAAATAAAAAGCTAGCTCAGGTGACTATAGGATACCCCATTATAAAATGCGAGAAAAAAAACTACACAATATATTGTCTAGGTATAAACAAATATATACATACAGGTATGAGAAAACAGTTTTAAAAAGCAATGGATTGGGAATTCCCTAGTGGTCCAGTGGTTAACACTCCACGCTTCCAATGCAGGGGGTGGGTGTTTGATCCCTGGTTGGGGAATTAAGATCCCACAATGCCACATGGCACAGCAAAAAAAAAAAAAAGGAACAGACTGGACATTTAGATGAAGCAGACTGAATGAAAGACACAAAATACCAAAACTGACACAAGAAAAAACAGAAATCTGAATAACCCCACAACTATAAGAGAATAGATTTTGTAATGACATAAGTCACCACAAAACTAGGAATGAAATAAATCCAAATTATGCAAAATGGTTATCTCTGTGCTGCAGGTATGGGGTGAAGAGAGAAACACTCCAGCTTCAGTGCTGTGGTCCTCAGAATTGCCTCTAAAGCACCATAAAGAGTAAGGAGATGACACCAGTCACTGACGAGAATGTGGAGCAATGGGAACTCTCACACGTGGCTGGTGGGAGTGCGGGATGGTCAACCACACCGGAAATTGTTTGGCGGTTTCTCTTAAAGTTGAATATACACCTATCCCATGTCTGAGCCAGTCCAATCCTGGGTATATGCCCAACAGAACTGCTCGTAGTGGTTATGTTCATACCATCCAAGAAAAGGGTAACAACTCTGATGTCCATCAATAGAAGAATGGATAAACTGCAATATATTACTACAATGAGATACCACACAGCATGAAAATATCACACTCCAGCCATGTGCAACCACCTGAATGAATCTCATGGACATCCTGATGATCAATAGAAGATGATCGTACTGTGAAAACATACTGTGTAATTATGTTTTATCCACTAGAGAACAGTGAAAACTCACTAATGGTGTCTGACTATTGGTGGTTATCTTCGTAGGCGGTGGTATGGACTAGGAAGGCTCAAGGAGCCTCCTATGGTCTGTATCTTGACCAGAATGTTGGTTACTTGGATTTATTCACGTGTAAAAATTCACCTACCCCTTAATATTCACGAACACTACGCATAAATTACACTTCGCTTCAAAAAAAAAAAAAAACCAGAAAAAAATAGTGACAGGGGATGAACAGAAGTCCAGTATAGACCTTTCTTCTAAGAATGAAACATCTCTAAAAAGCTGGTTGTACAGATAGTCACACCAAACAGAGGCCATTCTAGAGCTCAGGAAGGAACTAAGAGATGAAAAGTTCCCAAGAAGGCGGGAGATGTTTCTGGTGCAGAAACTGGTCACAGCTTCAGTGGGAGATAAGAAGAGAAGCTGCAGGCAGCAATCAGATGCAGATGAGTCTGAAAGGATTCAGGAAAGAGAAAGAGAAGTAAGCAGTCTTTATTTCCAACATGAATTTTCTCATAGGCTGAGGCCCCAGCAGCTGGGGAGTGGTGAAGGTTTGGAATAAGGTGAGCGGCTGAGAGAGCTACTGCAGGAGACAGAGCTGGGTGGATGCACAGAGCAGATGTACAGAGACAACAGGGTGTGTAGCACCATGCATACAAGAGATGACGAGAGAGTTGATAATGGTGGTAATGGTGAAGCTCAGGAAGGGGATGGACTCAGGAAATGGACGTGGGGTATAAAATGGACAGGAACTGGGGCTGGCTGGATGAGGGATCTAATGATTGTTCAGGGTTGGCTTTGGCCTTCTCAACTTCCTGGATGTGACTGGTGTTCCCAGGGAGGTCCCGACAAGAAGCTTCCACAGAATTTCAGAGGTAGCAGTCCCTCCCAGTCTGCATGCTGTCGTGACCCCTCCTCCTGCCTGGCTCTTGGCAACCCACCTGGGGAAGTGCTTTGGGAAAGGCCTTTCTTCACCATCCATAGCTTCTGTCCAGGATCCAACAGGTAGGTCAGTTCTCGTTTGGGAACAGGATACCCTGTTTGTGGAAATACAGGACAAAGGTGTTTTGTGAAGACCACGAAGACCCTCTCTGTAGACTGTGGTATTCAGGACAGGGACGGTTCCAGAATAATGGTGTTCCCACACAAGAAAATAAAAACGCTGACCTGGATCCTGAAACCAAGGCACAAACACCAGCCCTGGGCAATGTCTACATGATAGCCCCCATCCTACAAAGCCCAACACTGAGCAGGTGTATCCCCTGCTCACAGGCAGCCACGGGACTCTGGAAAGATCACCGCCTCCTTCTGCAGCTGTTTTCTAATTAATCTAAATCAGTGTGTCTCACCAGGTGAGGCCGGATTCTCACCACAGACTAGTTCAAACCAGATCTCTGGGGTTAGGCCTGGGCATTAGTCGTTTCCAAGGCTCCCTGGGTAATTCTGGCACCAGAGAGGGATGAAAGCCCTGGTCTCCATTAACTTGCAGAGGGTACCCCCAACCATCCGCCGTCTTGAGCAGACCAGTGACTTAAGCCTGTCGCTCACTCAGAAGGGACAGCCTTGACTGCAGGGGGAAGGCAAAGGCGAACGGGGGTTACGCTGCCCCAGTCACTGCTCCAGCACCTTGTAGCCGGTGAGGGATCTGGATGAGGCTCAGGCAGAGAACGGCACTGGGAGAGGGAGAAGGAAAACAGAGAACAGGGCTGGCCTCCGTCCCTGCCACAGTCCAAAGGCAGCCGGGCTGAGACGTGACACCAGGGCCTCTGGTCCTGAAGCCTGGCCTGCTGAGCGCTGCACCAGGGGGAAGACGGCTCGCAGGCCCAGGGTGGGGTCAGCAGCTGGGAGAACGCGGGCCGCTGACGGGGGAGAACCGGAGCGTGAAGCTTTAACTGTCGGGGACCAGGCGATGCTGTGAGGGGTCTTCCTGGTGCTTCTCCAACTTGTGCATGGTAGGAACCACAGAAGAGGCAGACACAGGGGAACCCGCATGGTGACGTGGGTAACGGTGGACATTCCCACAGAACCACCTTTCATCTCCTCGCAGCATCATTTCACAAAGGAAACGGCTTTGACTACCAAGGAAGGCAGAGGATGACATCTCACTGTGAAGGGCCATCTTCGACGTTTGAGCTCAAAGGTCAGCCTTTTAGCTTTCTGAGAAAGTCACTGCCACGGCTATGTTTTCCTTATATGGTGGGGCAGGGAAGGCTGCCGGGGGCTGTGGATGCTCCAAAGATGGATCCGGTGGAAGCCGCAACAGTAGGTGCATGAGTAAAACATGCACTGGGCTGGATACTTAAGACTGTGCGTTTTACTTAAGTAATAACATTAGGAATGTAATAACATCACTGAATAATATATAAGAGAATTTAAATTATCACAATAAAATATTTTGCTCCAAAATCTGATTGATTCCTTTGGGCAGGAGGTCCCCAGAGGGGAGAGAACTGGGTTCAGAGTCAGGCAGCTTTGGGAAAACATTGCACCTCACAGGATTCAGTGAGCAGGGCAGGGCAAGTGCCTGGAACAGGCCTGATGCAGCATCAGTGCTCAGGGGACATGAGCTGTGACTAATTGTTAACTAAAGGCTTTTCTTCCAACCAAACCACTTAAATCAATTTCTTCAAAAGGGAATCTCTTATCACTCGAGAAAAATGGGAAAACATTTCCCTTGCCACAAATGAAAGGTTACCATCAAAACACAACAATGATATCAAAATAAGGTGATTAGGTCCCAGCGGGCTCATAAGCCTGCTCAGGGGTGTGAAAGTTGGTGGCCACTCGCTCTGCTGAAAAAGGAAATCAGCAATGGTCATGGGTGGAAGGCATGAATGACTCATCATGAACTGAGACAATTTCTTGCCAAGAGTCAGGAGGGAAAAGGCTTTCTCAGAGTGTCCATCAAAGCCATCTGGTGATACATCTGTGTGTCCTCTAAAAGTCATCTGCAGTCCCAGCAGAGAGAGTGGGGAGGCCTCAGGAATGGGATGGTCATACAGACACCGAGGGCCAAGGAAGACTTCCAAATGAGACTGTGTTTTTTACAAAGAGGATGGGCAGCATGGATGGCAAACGCCTCCTGGGGGCCTGCCTGACTCTCCCTCTTCTTGGAGAATCAGCCCATCACCCACAACCCAGCTAACTGGGTGGTGGGGGTCACCTGACTCAATCAGGTTGGGCCAGTCAGATCCCCCTCAGGGGAATCTTTCATAAAAGCCCCAGGCTGAGTCTGTGCTGAGTGCTGGGGTGAGAGGTTGAGGGATGTGTGGGCTCAAGGGGTCACTTCCTGTCACAAAAACACCTACACAGAGGAATTCCCTGGCAGTCCAGTGGTTAGGACACAGCACTTTCAATCCCAAGGGCCCAGGTTCAATCCCTGGTGGGGGAACTAAGATTCAGCAAGCCACGTGGTGCAAAAACAAGCAAACAAAAAAACACCTACACAGAAAACGTATGACATAGACATGCAGAGAAAAGTAGAGATAAGAAATCCGAGGGTCTTGCAAGGACTGGACTGAAGTGCCCACTCCTACCCAAAGTTGTTGTGAAAAGACAATGACATGAGCAGAGCCACAGAGAGAAGCCAGGAGGAGACCCAGAGCCAGGGCATGAGCACATGTCCTCCCAGTTCCTGAGGACAGCTCCTCAGGACAGCCTGCTACTGGGATCCCCACTTCCTTCCGTGAGAGGGACCACGCTTCTTGTTCAATGACCCATGGTAGAGACAAAGGGAGATCAGGCAAGAGGAGGGGAGCCCGGAACATGGAGGGGATGACCGGGAGGAGGACAGGCAGCTCCAGAGACCTTCTCCACCATCCGGGCCTTCAGTGAGAGGATGGAACTGAGAAGGAGGCTGCAGGTCCCCCCCAAGGAGGTGAAGAGAAGCCTTACCCAGTGAGACCAGGAGCCTGTAGGTCTCCAGCAACACCTTCCAGTACAGGGTCCTCTGAGCTGGGTCCAGTAATGCCCACTCCTTCTGGGTGAAAGTCACAACCACATCCTTGAAGGTCACTGGTGCCTGGAAAGTCAAGCAGAGTAGCATCATGCACTCTGGGGCTGTTGGATGGGATCAGAGCCTGTTTAATTTAGGTGTTGTCTTTCCCAGCCTACTATAGCTGGGAACAGAGGCTCTGGTGGCCAATGGACAAGGTGTGCGTTTCAACTACTTGAGAGCTGTGTGACCCTGGGCAGGCAACAATGTCTCTGAGCCTCAAGTTCCTCTTCTGTAAAGCATTCTGTATAATAACAGAAAGTAACTCTGAGGAGGTGGGGAATGAATGAGATGAAACGTAAAAATGATCCCTAAGAGCAAATCAAGGGCCCAATGGAAGCTCGCTGTTACCACTGTTTTGTTATGATTATTTTTTCCTATTTGCTCCTCAAAAGCCCTGGAAAATCTCAACCCAGCATTCAGCTCTGCACAAAAGTGCCAGACCCCAAGCATGTGAGTGCAGGGAGTACTTTAGCTAGAACTAGAAAGACCAGGAAGTACCTCAACAAAGAGGTGGCATTTAAGCAGAGGCCTGAATAATGCACAAGGATGGCCTGCTGAGTTCTGAGTTCCAAAGACAGTGTCCCGGGTGGAAGGGACTGCAAGGGCAAAGGCTGGGAAGTGGGTAGGAGCTTGGCAAGTGGAAGATGGTGTAGCTGGAGGGCAGTGAGCCGGGGAACGAGGGGAGGGGAGGACGACACACAGGCAGCACAGAGGGACAGCTGCAGCAGGCCACGGTGGGGGTTTGAACTGATGCTAGTGTGATGCGCGCCCACCAGCTCTCCAACCAGCTACTAAGTCCCTGCTACATACAGGGCTGGCCCTGTTCTAGCTCTAGGGATAGAGCCACAAACAGGGATTCACAGATCCTCAACAAGCAACTGAATAACTGAGCAAGACAATGTCAGATGGCCCTGAGGGTTCTGGTGACAAGAAAACAGAGTGGGGAGATTAAAGAGGCTGGGGCAAATCCTGGAAGGCCTCTCTGAGGCAGGGCACACGACTGGAATGAAGAAACAAAAAGCAAATACACAAGACAACTCCTGACAGTGACTGGGGCTATGACAAAAGTAAAAACAGTCACACACTGCAGAGAAGCCCGAGGCCTGCTGTGTATTGACGTTAAACGCACACCACGCTCCCACACAGCACCACCACCCAATTTTGAACAGACTCACTTTTCACCAAAAAGGAAATGTCTTAGAAATATGAATTTATTGCTGTACATGGCAAGCCTGCCTTGCATGTTGTAAAGAGATGGCAACTGCCAAGATGAATCCAGTGAACTTCCTGGCTCCCAGCCTGCCCAAGGTTCCCCCTAGCAGAGGAACAGTGATTCCAAAAACATGGCACCCACTGTGCATCTGTCCCCAGGCTCTCCCTCTTTCCCCAGGCCTCAACTGGACACAGTCCTGAGACCAGGGGAACCCCAGGACTGGATTCCCCTGGGTGAGTCCCTAAGATCATCACAGGACAAGGGCTCTGCTCCCTGACGTGTCTGGAGCAATGCTACCTGGCTGGGTATGGGGGAACACATATCACACATATGTCCTCTCTGATCACCTCAAACCAGGGGAGGAAATGTAATAGTCTCATTAATCTCAAGAGATGGGAGACAAGAGCAGCGATGAGACCTGCTCAATGCCTCAGCCCTGCGAAGGTAATGGAAAGAATGCACACTGAAGTCTCCATACTGTTGTTTGAACTCTTTCCTAAGGCTCAGGCCATTCAGATGGTGCAGGGACAGAGGGAATTCTGAGACGTCCCATTTCTCTCTTGCTTATATTGCCAACAGGACAAACCCAAGGAAATGGCCTCCTTGGACCCTAGAAATTAAAGTAATGAAGAGCCCAACTAGCATTTCCTGAGCACTGCCTGGGTGCACTGTCCTGCATTCAGTGGTTTTCACTCCCTGCCCCACTCATCTCTCACCAGGACCCCAAAGAGAAGACGCTGGGATTTACCCCATTTCGCAGCAGAGGAAACTGAGGGGTTAGGACTTAGCAGACTTTTCTGCTACCAGGCAGTGGCAGAGCCTGGAGCTGAACCCAGGCCGTGGGCTCTGAAACTCGTTTTGCACACCGGCAACACACACTTGGGCTGGAAAGGTGGCTGAAGACACTATGAGGAACAGAGAGCGCCACGTCTGTGTGGGGGAGCCCCCTCCCTGGCTGCTGGCTCCGCTCACAGTCAAGTCTGCTCCCCACTCGACAGCCAGAGGAAACCTATAAAACCTGGATCAGATCCCTTCCCTCCTTGCCTACAAATCGTCCTTGGTTTCACCAACCCCAAACGAGACCCCTTTCCTCAGCCTGCCATTCCAGACCTGACTTTTGTTTCGCTACTCTGTTCCCAAAGGGAAAATGGAGATTCGCAATTCCACCCAGCTCAGCCTCACCTCCCAGCATTTTCACCTGGTGGTGCGCATGCCTGGGACACCTCTGCACCGAACATCGATTAACTGAGCTGGGAACTCTTCCACGTCAACCCTGGCCTGGATTCAGGACACTAGGCTGGGACTGACTGACCGGCCTCCACGGCCCCCAGGCTCAAAGGCAGAGTTAGGAGACGTGAAGAGACCCAGAACAACTTTCCTCTGAATGGGGGCGGCAGGAAGACGCGGCTGGAGGTCCAAAGGGTCTGAGAGGCCTTCTACTCACCAGGGCCGGGTCCGTCTGTGCCTCAGCCGCCGCCATGGGACCCTGCGCAGGAACCCGGGCCTTGAAGCGAAGGAGACCAGGGAGGGTCCCAAGGGCTCAGCTGACGCCCCTCCCCTGCCTCTCGTCCACCCTCAGCCTTGCCTGGGCGCAGGGCGGGGAGGAAGCCTCTTCCCGAGACGCTCTGCTCCCGGGCTCGAGTCGGCCTGCTGCTCGGAAGCTGCGGACAACCGGAGAACTGACGCAGGCGCAGCCGACACAACCGCCACGAGGACGCCGGCGAAAGTCTCGCCCAACGCGGGATCTCAGGCCGGCACAGTCATTGGCCCGGAGCCTCAGGCCGCAGAGCCTCCTGGGTAATATGGCTCCTGCGGCACCACCTGGTCCTCAATGGGCGCCTTTCAGGGAATTGTCCAAGGTTCAGAGGTGCCCCCGTGAGGGCCTCTGGGAAACAAAGTTCGCGGGCTCTGGGGGCGGGGCAAGGCCCATCCGCTTCTTAAATGGCCACCACCTCATTTTTGGGTTGTGTATTATGCAGCTAAGAAAAATGGTTATCTGTGTTATTTCATGTGCCCAAAGGATAAAATCCCCAAGGGACACACTAGACCATGATATCATGAAGATATAAAGTGAGTCCACTCAAAGATTCGACCTGATAGATATTATCTTGCTGCTCTTCAGTTAGAGGGAGACTGAAGCTTGGGAGTCATGCTGTGAGTCCAACACTGCTGAGGGACGACAGGTAAGACTTCATAGAGGGGAAAAGGCAGACATTATTAGGCAGCCTTGAATCACGTGGCCATGATGCTGTCTGCTTTTCCCTCAGAAGATGGCTCTGCCTCTCACTGATTGTATTTGTATCCAACCCAGCTGTTACATCAAGATAGTATTTCTTACTCCATATTCCAAGGCATGTTCACTTCTTTTTGTAGTGTGACACCTGAGATCTATTTGAAAAAGAGAGATACTACCAAATTTCATTTCCTGCTACGATATTCCCTGCAGTGGTAGAAGTGTGTAGAAACTGGCCACTTAAACTCTAAACGTTCTGGTTTTCTTTATTTCAACCTGTTTAGTCAAATAGAATAACATTTTCCAAAGGATCTGAAATTATCTCTGAAAAACATTTGTGAAAGGCAAGTGACTCCCCACCAGCTTCAGGGAGTTTACTAGCAAGATTATGCACAATTACTTCATTCGATGCATTAACCTTTATTCAATAAAAGTTCACTTAGAAGATGCCACGTTTTCATTACATAATATCTTTATTACTGGGGATCTGCATATGACTGTGGTTACATAGCTCCATGTCCTCAGATCATAATGTGGCTTCAACTCCTAATCAGCCTCACACTACAATAATCAAGATGATTCAAGGTTTTTGTCCAAGCTGGAAGATGGATTTGTCATTAACTGAGATGAGAAGAGTGGTGGAGGTGGGGTAGATGGAAGAGGTTATGAGGAAATAGTAGTCTTTTAATTTTTTTACTTTTTAAAATAAATTTATTTATTGGCTGTGTTGGGTCTTCACTGCTGTGGGAGGGCTGTCTCTAGTTGTGGCAAGCAGGGGTTACTCTTTGTTTTGGTGCATGGGCTTCTCATTGCGGTGGCTTCTCTTGTGGAGCACGGGCTCTAGGCATGCAGGCTTCAGTAGTTGTGGCTCGAGGGCTCACTTGCAGCTCGAGGACTCTAGAGCACAGGCTCAGTAGTTGTGGCGCATGGGCTTAGTTGCTCCATGGCATGTGGGATCTTGCTAGCCCAGGAATCGAACCCATGTCCCTTTCATTGGCAGGCAGATTCTTAACCACTGTGACATCAGGAAAGTCCCTCTCTTGTTTTAGAATCAATCAAACATCGAAGTGAAGCAGACTGTAGGCATTTCAATGTAGGGCTCTGTTTGTTGGTTTGTTTATTTGTTTATTGTAAAAAAAGTGAGAAGTTTTATTCTTCAATGGACTTTTTTAGAATGATCATAACTATGCAATCCAGACTCCCCAACAGAAGAAAATGTTCAGAAATAACAAAGTAAAATGTCTCATATATGGATTCCTGCAGTTACAGGTAAGTCCAATGTTTTAGAAAAAGTAAACACAGAAAGCAGTGTATCTGGGAAATATTTAAGGACTCTCTGACCTGGAGATACAAAAGGATGCTCCTTTGTCTCAAGGTGGGACAAATGTGCGGTACCATTTACATTCCAGATCTCTCAAAAGGATCAGGCTGAGGCAAATTCCAGTTGAGCCCACACCCTTCCTTAGGTTCTTTTCCTTGCCTTGTACTCTGTTATTAAACTTCTCCTGATAATTTTCCCTAAATAAACCATATGTTGGCGAACCCTATGTCAGGTTCTGCTTCTGCAAAACCCAAGCTTAGGCAGAACACATTTGGTCAAAACCTAAAATATTAATCATGTGAAGTATGTCAGTCATATCAAGTTTCTTTTCCATAAGAATATGAGTGAAGGCCAGGAAACCTGCCTTAAATGTGTAACTGCAGAATCAGACTAAAACTGGCCCTATCCTGTTTCTAACAAGATACTGAGTAATTTTTCAGACAAAAGAATAAAACCACAGGTCATGCAGCCAAACCACGTACTAAAAAGATTTCAGCCTCAAACAACACCCAGAACCAGTTTTTTTCTGGTCCCTGCCTGTAATTTTCTTCTTATATACTGTCTTTTTCTGGTTTTGGTATCAGGGCAATGATGGCAATGTAGAATAAATTTGGGAGTATTCCATTCTCTTCAATTTCTTAGAATAGTTTGAAAAGGACTTATATTAGCTCTTCTATGTTTGGTAGAATTCCCTTGTGAAGCCATTCAGTCCTGGACTTTTATTTCCTGGGATTTTTTTTTTTTTAATTCCAAAGAATGAGAATATACATATTTTTCAAGTGCACATGGAACACTCTCTAGGATACACCACATACTAGGACACAAAACAAGCCTTAACAAATTTAAGAAAGTATTTAAAGCATCTTTTTTGACCACAATGTTATAGAATTAGAAATCAATCACAGAAAGAAAAAAGAGGAAAAAAAAAGTGACTACGTGGAGACTAAACAACATGCTACTAAAAAAACAATGGGTCAATGATGAAATAAAAAGGGAAATCAGAAAATCCTTGAGACAAGTGACAATGAAAACACAGCCTTACAAAATCTATGAGATGCAGCAAAAGCAGTCCTAAGAGGGAAGTTCATAGAGATACAGGCCTACCTCAACAAACAAACAGAATCTCAAAAAAACCAAACAAACAATAAAACAACCTAACACCTAAAAGAATTAGAAAAAGTAGAACAAGAAAAATCCAAATTCAGCAGAAGGAATGAAATTATAAATATGAGAGAAAATAAATAAAACAGAGAAAACAAACTAGCAACAAAAAAAAAAAAAAAAAAGAAAGAAAGAAAGAAAGAAAGAAAAGGAAAAGAAATAAAGAAATAAAGAAAAAAAGAGAAAAGATCCATAAGACCATGAGATGGCTTTTTGAAAGGATAAACAAAATTGAAAATGTCTAGTCAGACTCACCAAGAAGAAAAGAGAGATGACCCAAATAAACAAAAGAAGATATCAGGGCTTCCCTGGTGGTGCAGTGGTTAAGAATCTGCCTGCCAATGCAGGGGACACAGGTTCAATTCCTGGGCTGGGAAAATCCCACGTGCCATGGAGCAACTAAGCTCGTGCACCTCAACTACTGAACCTGCACTCTAGAGCCCATGAGCCACAACTACTGAGCCTATGAGCCACAACTACTGAAGCCCCCAAGCCTAGAGCCTGTGCTCTGCAACAAGAGAAGCTGCCCCAATAAGAAATCGGCACACCAAAGCAAAGAGTAGCCCCTGCTCACCACAACTAGAGAAAGCCCTAGTGCAGCAATGAAGACCCAACACAGCCAAAAATAAAATAAATAAAATAAATCTTAAAAAAAAAAAAGAAATCAGAGGACAAATAACAACTGATACCACAGTGGGGGGGAAAGAAAATATTACAAACATTCACATACCAACAAACTGGACAACCTAGAAGAAATGGACAAGTTTCTAGAAACATGCAGCCTGCCAAAAATGACAAGAAGAAAGATAATTTGAACAGATCAATCACTAGAAGTGAAGTAGAATCTGTAGGGAAAAAAAAAAATTCCCTGCAAACAGAAGTACAGGACCAGATGGTTTCATGGGAGAATTCTACCAAACACACAAAGAACTTATATTGATACTTCTCAAACTCTTCCAAAAGAGTGAAGAGGAGGGAACCCTCCCAAAGTCACCGTCACCTTGATATCAAAACCAGACAAAGACAATACCAAAAAAGAAAATCCCCCAGGAAAAAATCCATAATACATCTTTGTATGCAAGAAAAATGAAGGTAAAAGGAATGCAAATGCACTTAGTTAAGAAACTCTGAAGGTAAAAGAGGAAGTTATAGAATGTTTGTGGAAAAGAAAACCTGAAGGGAGAGGGGACTTGTGTGTGGTCAGGACTAAGAATAGAATAAATTTAACCAAGTAAGTGAATTTTAATATTAAGATGGTGCAAAGACCTGAATTTGGTTTTCTCTCTGTTGAGGACAAACGTTTCTTAGAATACTGCTCAGCTATTGGGACTTCCCTGGCAGTCCAGTGGTTAAGACTTTGCCTTCCAAAGCAGTGGGTGTGGGTTTGATCCCTGGTTGGGGAGCTAAGATCCCATATGCCTCATGGCCAAACAACCAAAACAAAAAAAGCAGAAGCAATATTCTAACAAATTCAATAAAGACTTAAAAAATACATATATCTAGATATCAGATATCTAGATCAGCTATTGATAGCAGATTATAAAGCTTCTTTATCTTATAAGTAATCCATTATAACTTCCTGTATTTGCCTTTGAAATATTTTATTGTCACTTTGGAAAAGTGAATAATTAAACGTTTCACAGTGACTTATACTACTTAGTCAAGTGTTTTAAAACCTTTTTGATGTTTTTGACAAAATTCCCAAGGATCGATTTCTAATTCAAGGGCTTCCTAGGTGGCGCAGTGGTTAAGAATCCGCCTGCCAATGCAGAGGTCACGGGTTCAATCCCAGCTCCAGGAAGATCCCACATGCCGCGGAGCAACTAAGCCCGTGTGCCAAAAAAAAAATTCTAATTCAAGTTCTTTTGACTTCTAGAGGGCCCCTGAAGAATCTCAGAGCTAATTAAGATTATTTGGTATGTTAAATTACATGGGAAGCATTGCCAAATGAGTAGTGATAAACCCTACCAGGTTATAATATATAGGTAAATGTCTTTGATATAAATATTCTAGATATTATATAAAATTTCTAAAATTTGACTATGTCCTGGTACGTTAGTCGTAAATCTTGAAGTAAAAAATTCCACAAGTATAACAGAACTAGATTACAGAACCAGAAAATGAAGCAAACTAAGGGACACAGGAAATAGGCAGCAATATTGAGAGGAATCACAAGGTGATGTTAAATAACAAAAACGTGTGTCAACAGAATTTACTGTGGGAATTTGGAAGTTTGCATAAACCTGAGAGTCTGAGAACCATGACATTGCTGAGGTTAGGAATCAACTGACTCTTAATGACTTCCAGTGAGTCACAGACAATGACTGATAACTTCCCCTGATGATAGAGGTTTTGTGGAGACACAGGAAGGGTCTAATTTAAATACCACGTTCTCACTTAGTGTAGAGTGATGCAGTTCTTCTAAGACGGTGTCTGGTCCAAACTTTTTCTCTTTAAAAAAATTATAAATAGGGGACTTCCCTGGTGGTCCAGTGGTTAAGACTTTGCCTTCCAGTGCAGGGGGTACGGGTTTGATCCCTGGTCAGGGAGCTAAGATCCCACATGCCTTGTGGCTAAAACAAAACATAAAAACAGAAGAAATATTGTAACAAATTCAATAAAGACTTCAAATATGTTCCACATCAAAAGAAATCTTTTTAAAAAAATTATAAATGGGACATGTCATTGATGTGAAATCACAGTAAGGCAAAGATGATAGAGATAGATAGATGATAGATATATAGGAAGATGATACAGATAGATGATAGAAGAATGCATTTATTTTAACAGGTGAGGAACGGAAGCTGAGGCCCTAGGAGGGTAGAGAGTGTTGATTACTATGATAAAGAGAACATCCAGGTACTTGAGAGGCAATGAACAGCCTTCCACCAAGGATAAAAATTTAGAGACACATCATTAAAGTCTCCATGACACAACATGCCCCTGATCAACAGGTACCACAGACACTAAGCGTCTACTCAGAGCAGGAGCTCATCTTCTTCATCTTATTACTCACAACCTACCTAATCCTGAAGCCTCTACAGTGAACCCTGTTTATGGTCAGTGTATTTACTGAGAAGCCAGTGAGACAAGTTTCAAAACAATACAACTGAGGGGTGAGGGGAGGTGTCAGGCACTCCTGATGCACATTGATGAGGGTCAACAGGCCTCTGGTTTCCTCAGCAAATGCTTTTCCTGTTTTCATGGCTTTGTTCTTATCTGTCTATATCTGTGTATCTATAGATATAACCTATCTAAGGTTTTTCCTCTTTTATTGTCCTAAACTTAGGAAGTGAAATTTAAGAGCAGTTAATCTTAGGTTTCCTGAGGTAAATGTTTTCTAAGAATCAGATACCTGAAAAGAAGAGATGCTTACCAAATGTGCACTTGTTCCCAGAACAAGGACTGCCATGGCAGCATCTGTGAGTCTGCAATGGGGACATATAAGCCTGAGATAAATGTTTAGAACCCCATGATGTCACCTGCTCCTTGGAAGTGATTGCCACATCAACTGTAAGTATACTGACAATGTCTGTATAGGGAAAGGAGAGAAACTCTGAAAAACATTTGGGACTGTGTAACTATCAAGAGCTATTAAAAGTGCTTAATGAAACAGATATCAGGGCTTCCCTGGTGGTCCAGGGGTTAACATTCCACACTTGCACTGCAAGGAGAGCAAGTTCAATCCATGGTCAGGGAATCCCACATGCTACGCAGCCAAAAAAATAAAAAAACAAAAAACAAAACACAAACCTTGAGATCTAATAAGAGAAGGAAGCCAATAAAACAACTATTGGGACTTTTTAGTTGATGAAAAGGCTTTCTGCAAAGTATTTCTTCCCATAACTCAGAGCATTAAGTGTAGTGAAATTGAAGGAAAAGGCAGTGTAAGGTTAGAAAGTATACCCACAGCTGTGCAAATGAATGTTAAATGTGCATTGTCATTTTGTTATGTATTTCAAGACATAGCTATGTACCATAGGTGTTTCAGACATGTTTCTAGGAATATGGAATATATCAGCACACAACATGTAAATACGTATTTCCTTACTGGAACTTACTCTGTATTTGATAGAAACATACAATAAGCAGTTCAAATATTAAGTTGCTTTAGGATAAAAGAAGGCGATGGATCCTTAAGGAAGTAAGAAGGGCAGAAAATGTGTGATGAAAAAATAGTTTACGATGAATCCAGACACTAAACTGAGTGTCTGTATTTGGACATATAGTGAAGATAAAAACTGAGGACATATTTTAGGTGGTTAATTTCTTCCTTTCCAATTGCTACATATTATTTTGCCTTTTTCCCCCCTTATTGAATGAAATTGGAACTCCAGGATGATACTGAATAAGAGGACAATGAGCCGCTGTCCTCCTTTTATTCTAATGGGACTATTTTAATAATGGTTCAAACGTACAGTATTTCTAATTGCCCTTTGTAAATATTATTTATAAAGTTAAGAAGGATCACTACTAGGGAGTTCCATGATGGCCTAGCAGTTAGGATTCTGAGCTTTTGCTGCCATGGCCTGGGTTCAATGCCTGGTTGGGGAACTAAGATCCCATAAGCCACTCAAAAAAAAAAAAAAAGAAAAAAAAAAGAAAAAAAGAAAGAAAGATCACTTCTATCCTTAGTTTTTTATCTCTAAGTGAAATAGGTATGAACAATTCACAAATTGAAGTTTTTTTTTAAAAACTCCCTTTCACAATATCATCAGATGTAGAAACTACCTGGAGATGTTTAAGACCTACAAGCAGAAAACTAAAAAACACTGCTAAGAAAAGTTAAGATCTAAATAAAAGATCTATCAAGTTTATACATTGGGGCACAGTATTTCTCTCTAAATTGAAGATTAAATGCAATCCTAAACAAAATTCTAGTAGGATTTTTTGTGATGTACAAATTGAAAAGTGGATTCAAAGCTTCATACTGAGGAATTCCCTGGTGATCCAGTGGTTAGGACTCTGAGCTTCCACTGCAGGAGGCATGAATTCCATCCCTGGTAGGGAAATTAAGATCCTGTATGACACAGTACGGCCAAAACAACAACAGAAAAACCCACAAAAAAACAGTCTTTCTCTGGAAAAGCAACTAAAATGAGCAGACCAGGTCTGGGAGAATATTCGTAAATATTTCCATTAGAGGACCTTAATCCATGAAGAAACATCAAAACTCAATAATTAAGATAACAAATTATATGAACAAAAATTTCAGAAAAGAAATACGGTTGTCTGATTCACTTTGCTGTACACCTGCAACACAATATTGTAAATTAACTATACTCCAATAAAAATTATAAAAAAAGAAAGAGTTGGAAATTAACACATGGAAAACCACTCACATTGTGTCAATAGGGAAATGCTAATTAAGATCACTAGATACACCTATGACATCACTGAAATTAGAAACCCTGAACATACCAAGTGATGATAAGAATGTAAAGAACAGGAACTCAGGTTCTGGTGCTTCTCATGAGACTATAAAAAGATAAGATACTACCATTATAGAAAACACTGACTGGCCCCATTATAGGGTATACATCTACCTACTCTATGACACAGGAATTGTGCTGCTAGATATTAACTCAAGTGAAGGAAAGCGTAAGTCCAAAAGGCATTTCCCCAGTGTGAACTTTGTTTTTTATGTGCTTGGAGCTGCCTACAAAGAACTACACTCATAAGGCTTTTCTCTAGTGTGGATTCTCTGATGGACAACAAGACTTCTTCTGTAGACAAAGACTTCTCCACATTCATTGCACATATAAGGCCTTTCTCCAGTGTGGATTCTCTGGTGGACAACAAGACTTGTTTTGTAAGTGAAGGGCTTCCCACATTCACTGCATTTAAAAGGCTTTATTCCAGTGTGGACTTTTTGGTGCTGAACAAGTGTATACTTGCGCATGAAGGCTTTCTCACATTCATTACACTTATAGGGTCTTTCTCCAGTGTGGATTCTCTGGTGCTCATCAAATTTAACTTTGCCTTTGAGAGTTTTCCCACATACGCTGCACTCATAACGCCTTCGTGCAATGTGAACATTCTCATGTCTATTCAGGGCAAAGCTGCTTGTAAAGATTTTCCCACATTTGTTACACCCATAAGCCTTTTCTAAAGTATGAATTCTCTTATGGACAATAAGACTTCCTTTGTAGATATAGGCTTTCCCACATTCACTGCACATATAAGGCTTTTCTCCAGTGTGGATTCGCTGGTGATAAAGAAGCCTTTTCTTGAAGACGAAGGACTTTCCACATTTGCTACACCCATAAGGCCTTTCTCCAGTGTGGATCCTCTGGTGTACAAGAAGGTTATTTTTGTAAAGGAAGCGCTTCCCACATTCACCGCACTTATGAGGATATTCTCCAGTGTGGATTTTTTGATGCTGAACAAGTGAATCCTTGCGAAGGAAGGTTTTCCCACATTCATTACACTCATAGGGTCTTTTTCCAGTGTGGATTCTCTGGTGCTCAACAAGTTTATATTTGTGGGCAAAGACTTTCCCACAATTAGAGCACTCATGAGGCCTTTCTCCTGTGTGAACCTTCCTATGGTGAATAAGACTGGAGCTGTGTCTAAAGAACTTCCTGCAGTCACTACACTCATAAGGTTTTTCTCCAGTGTGAACTCTCAGGTGCTCCGTGAATTTATACTTCTTACTGAAGGCTTTGCCACATTCGCTGCACTCGTAATGCCCTTGCCCAGGGTGAGAGAACTCCCTGCTCTGTCTGCTTCTACGTGTATGCTCTCTATTGTGGGAGGGCTGGTGCTGGGGAAAGCCCAGGCTGCCTAGGAAATCCTTCTCAACCTCTCTGCATGTGAACATAATCTCAGCCAGGTACGAAACATCTTTCTCTACCAGGGTACTTGTACTGGAAGTCAGAGTCTTCAGGATACATGGCTCTGGCTTTGGACTCCTGTCTTCTGTTACTTGTTCTACGGAAACACATTGTTCAGAAATGGCTTCCCCAGCTTCTACTCCGTGCCAACAACCTGAAAGGAAAACAAAAAAATACTGATAAAGTGTATGGAGACTTTTGTGGGACAGGAACCCATTACAGCTTTTTGTATGACACATCAGAGAATAAGTCCATGGTGTAGTATTCAAAACGAGGGAGGAAGACAGGTGGCAGAAGGGGCTGTTGTGAGTACCAGACCTCTGATAGTCACAGAATAGGGGGAGATCTCATAAACAGCAAGAAAACAGGATGCCAGCATATGCTGCTGTGTAGCAGTAGAGGCCTGGAACAACCCACTCCCTGGCCAATGGTGTTCAGCAGGATTTTTTGGTGGTGACAAGTGTACTGTGTAGAATGTGTGTCCCACTCCAGGAAAATGCATTCACACCATTCACATCTGACTACCCAGAGTCAAAGAACTATATAGTACTTGCACCTCCATGATACATTAAGGACAGACTGCAGGACAACATTGCAGGGAGAGAGAGGGAAGGAGAAATGTGGATGATGCTGAGGCAGAAAACAGCCATGAGTAAGAACACATGGTAGATACGAAAAGGAGGCAAAGTGTCAAAACGGGGAAGAACAATAAAATGAGGCACAGCCATGATGAGTTTAAGACTAAAACAGGCACGGAGAAGAACATTTCCCTGTAGGATTAGGACTCACTGGTGATATAATGCCTTCCTACAGCCCCTACTCATCAGGACCAGGATCCAATTAACCTTCTTCCTAGGACTAGAGAGCTGTCCACCTTGTCAGGCACGCAGGGCTGCCTCCACCCCTCAGCTCAGGCTGGGTGACTATGAAGTCTACCAGATCAACGACCTAAGGGGAAATAGGGCAGTTATGAGAAAGACACTGGCCCACAGTGAACTAAACAATAACAGATTTCAAGAAAAATATTTATTAGTAGAAATGCTTGAGGAGAGTCTTGAAAAAATAATCTAGTGTTGACCACAGATGCTGACCATGTAAGTGTCAGTAACTCCTGTGACAGGCAATGCACAGAAAAGGATGAGGCAGAACCCTGACAGAGACCTTCCACACAGCTGAACAGTCAACACACCAAGCGGTGGCAAAGCTAAGTAGCATCAGTCAGGTAGGCGTCAAGCCTCTGAGACCAAAGCCTTCTGTGGAAGGCTTCAGGGCACATGGTACAGGGCTGACCACACACAGGGTGGGGAAATGCAGCTCAAAGGCTGGGGAATCAGGAAGTAAGCAGTGTCCAAGGTCCAGGCTGGGAAGGAAGGAGGGAGCCATGCAGAGAGAAGGGCAGAGTCCAGTGCAGGGCGACGGTGGGAACATGGGTCCTTACCCAGGGAGGCTACGAGTGACAGGTTCTCCAGCATCACGTCACAGTACAGGAGTCTCTGAGCATCGTTAAGGAGCCCCCACTCCTCCTGGGAGAAGGACACAGCCACATCCTCAAAGATCACATGGCCCTGTCGTGAGGGGGACAGATGAGTTCACAGCAGCCTCTGTCACCAGGACCCCCGGGTCATGGCCACCCACCCCAGTGACGCAGCTCAGAGGAGTCACCAGGTCCTGATGCCACAGGAACTGCTAGCATTACGTCATTCAGTTACAACAGAGAGGAAGACAGGTAGTCTCCCAGACGCTCTGGGGCTGCCAAACAGACCCCGGGCCACTGTTCTGAGTCAGCTCTCCTGGGGTCACATGGATCACACCAGACACAATGACCCATGTGCTCAGCCTCGTGAGTAAACCCTGGGGATGAGGGCGCTGAGTCCATCCTCACACTCCCTCCTTCTCCATCGCCCAGCCCTGAAGGGTTACAGCTCCCTCACAGGCCTGACCATGACCCCCACCCCTCCCCCACCCCCACCCCCTCCGCCCCAGGCCTTCAGCATCTCACTGTGTTCCCCATGTGCCACCCAGCACGCGGCAACCAGGCAAACAGCACCAGCACATGGTGCTTCCCCAGGCCTCTGCAGGACCCAGCACTGCTTTCCATCCTGCTACCTGGCCCTGCTCCCCATTCCCACGTCTGCACCCAGACCTTGTGTGGCAGTTGGATGCCCGGAGCCCTCTTCCTCCTCAGTGTTGCACCTGCTGACCCCACACCACTCACTGCTTCCTCTCTCTGCTCTTCTCATTCCAAGCCCAGCCCCTCACCCACCACAGCCCAAGACCCTGTCCCAGCTGCACTCAACCTCCCTCAGCTGGTCTCTCATCCTATCTCACACGCTTCAGGCTTCAACCACAGTTATCACAAAATTCTGAGCCTGTGAAGGGGATAAAAGTCCCCAGGTCTTACGTTACTGTCATCTGACCTCCATTCCTGCCTTTCCTCTCAATCTACAGCTTATCTGCCCCTAAGGATCCTATGCCAACACCAGAACCTCCACCTGAGGCCACTGCCACCCACCACAGTCATGGTCACTGCACTGCTTCATCTGTCTTAGTGATGACAGCCACCCCATTCAGGTGCCCAGGGAGGTGAACCAGTCCTCAGAGAACACCTCCCCACCCTATAACCTTCATGGCACCAATACATGACCTGAGGGTCTTGAGTCCAACATGGTTCACACGCCACCACCTGCTTAGGAGTATCGGCAAACCTGAAACCCCCTTCCCTGATCTCCAGGTGTTTCTAGTTGCCCAGCTGACACCTCCCATGAGACACTTCTGCAATATCTCAGACTCAGCATGAGCACGTGGAACTCTGGACAGTCCTTCTGTTCATTACTCCTACTTCTGACTTCCCATCTCAGGCATGGCGTCCCCACCAGCACCTAACGGCAAACATGCTGTGGTCATGTCAGACTACACTCTCTCGCCCTGTACAGTAGAACATCATCCAGCTCCTCAGGCTGCCATCCCAGGAATGACTCCTTCCCTCAGGCTTTATCAGCCCACCTCATGGGTCCTGCAGTTGCCTCAACACTCCCCACTCAGTCTCATCTCCAGGCACATGGACAGGCTGGGTCCTGTGCCCAAGGACACTTCACCACTTGACCTTCTCCACTGCACACATGGGGACACCTCAGTACAACTTCACGGATCTGGTGCCTGAGGTGACCCCAGGGCACAGAACTAAGGACCAAAAATCCAGGACAACACTTTTTCCTACATCTGTGTGTCAGGACTGTGGTAGGGATGACAACTAGGTAAGTACTGGGGCTTCCTCCACTTACCTGTCCAGGGACCACTGACATTGCTGCTACCATGGGAACCTGTTAAAAGAGGGAGAATCTAAGACAAACGTGATCACGGTGAGGATGTAAAGGCTAAGCTGTTTCTTCCCTTCCTTTTCCTGGAGATGAGTGATCTCAGGCTGATCTGTGACCTCAGATCCTCAGTCTTCAGAGCTATAACTTGACAACTCTATGGCTCTGAACAAAGACTCAACCACCCCAAGACTCACTGTCTTTATGTATAAAACGGCAATATTTATGGTGCCTATCTCATGATGTTACTATAGACATCAAATGCATTAGTGTGTGTGTGATGCTAAGACTGAGCTATTACAGAACACAGGATTAACGTGTATAAATGTTTTTAAAAACTCGGTAGTTCTTACATGTCTTTCAAGTCACTGTATAAATGTGACATTTAATCAATACTTTGAGTTTTCTGTGATTCCCTATCTGACACCAAATATATGATGTCTCTTCTACCACCAATGATCTGATTCTATGATACCAACTGGGTGCCCTACATTTAGTCGTATTCTGACACTACCTGAGGTTTAAAGGTTTAAGGGCTCAGTCCCACAAGACTGCCCTCTTTAGAAAGGCCAGTTCCAATCTGTGGTCCCCAGGCTAACGGTACTTCTGTCCCACTTGGCTACAAATTCAGGGTTTCCCACGAACCCTTTCTAAGTTATGATAATTTGCTAAGGACCCACAAAAATTAGAAAAACAGTTTTCTTACTTTTTCTGGTTTATTACAATGGATACAACTTAGGAACAGCCCAATGGAAGACATGTCTAGGTCTGGAGGGCGTGGGGGTGGAGGACAGCAGGGGGTTTCCAGGCTCTTTCAGTACCTGCCACCCTTCCAGCACTTCCATCATTTCAGTGTGTTCACCAATCTGAAGGAATCTTCAGTTTCATTCTTCAGCAGTTTTTATACCTAATCTCTAGTTTCCTTCTGATCCTTGGGAGGCCCCAGGGTGGAGGGGGGTTTAAACTTCTAATTGCTTGGTTCTTCTGGTGACCAGTCCCATCCTGAGGCTACCTAGGGGCCCCACCCTCAGTCACCTCATCATAATAAACTCCTGTGTGACAAATGGGGCTGGTTGTGAATAACAAGAAAAGTCCTAACTCCCAGGAAATTCCAAGGGGTTCAGAGCTCTATATGAAGAGCCCAAGACAAAAGCTAAATTTACATATATGTTTTCATTTATTATTATTATATACATATATTGTCATTTTAAGCAGTTATTACTTGCTTACACAAGATTAACTTGTTAAATCTATTTATTTTTAACTTTGTAGTCTCCTGGGAGACCTGAGGCACCTGTGCCCTTGGCTGGGCCTGGGCTTGACTCACTGGTCAGCATGGCCCACTTTTTGCTGGCTCAAAAAGGAGTGCACAATCGGCTAAGTGTTCAGAGCAGTGAATCTACACAACCTCACATCTCCTTCTCCATCTCCAAACCAGGCAAGGCTCCTTACTCCTTATACCCTTGCTTCCCCAGAAAGCCCTGGAAAATCCCACCCACTCTGCCCTGCCCTGCCCTGCCCTATCCTGCCGCCCCAGCTCTCTCTTCTTTCATCTCAGGTCCCCTTTCACAGAAAAGTGACAAGACTTTCCCTCCTAAATTTGAGACCCAGACTTGGCCGGAGTCCAGGACTTAGTCTGTCACCACATGGACATCACTGAGCCAGCGACCTCCTCCCTCAATCCCAGACTACAGATTCCAGCAGCTCCTATGTTACTTCAACCTGGAATCTCAGAAACAGCATGTCCTGAATCCAACTTTGAATCTCTCCCAACTCTGACTTCTCACATCAGTTGCTGGTCTCAAGTCTTCCAGATGCTCAGCCAAAAGAAAACCTTTATTGTCCTTTACTCTGTCTTTAGCTCAGAGCCACGTTCACTGAACCAGGAAATCCTACCAATCATCTTTAAGGTTTATTGGGAATCTAATACTTATATTCCTTTGTGAAAAATTAATACACAGACACCTCAATTAGAGCTGGCATATCAGAAGGGGGAGCTCTCACTGACCTGAGACAATAATGGAATCCAAAAGGGTGAAGACTCTTCTTTCCTGGAAATGACTCAGCCAATGAAAACCCATCAACTCTTCAGGAAAAAAAAAAAAGCCATGGACTTTTTGGTGGCTACAGGCCTTCTAACTTCCTTCTTTAATCTCTATAAAAGTGATAGCTCGCCATGGCTGCACACCTCATTTGGAATTCCCTTATGATCCCTGGATTAAAAAAAAAATCTTTGCAGGAGAAATAGGGGGCAGCCTATTTGTTTCAGGTCAGCAATTTCCATAATCACCATTCTGGTCCAGAAACCACCTTACTCTGTGGAGTAGAATGCACTAGGCTTTCCCAGGTCTCCCTGCCTCCACCCTCATCACCCCTTCCCCAGTCTGCTCTCTCTTGAGCAGCCTTCAGATCGTCGCCCTGATTTATTCACAACCCTCCATGGCTCCCAGAACGCTGACTGTTGGCCCAGCTGACCCAGACTGTTAACTCCTCCTTAAATGCCTGTCCCTGCAGAAGGGACTGGTACCCGAGGTTTCCCGCATGCTCTGGCTCCTGCGAATCTCCAGGATTTGCACGTGCTGGGCCCACGGCCTTTAACACTCTCCGCACTTCACCACACAGCCTGTCAGAAATGGGGCCACCACACACGCACACCGAAAGTTCTGGAGACACGGGCCTGAACCGCAGTGCCCTGAGTAGGAGACCCTCACTAGGGGCTTGAGGATTTGGGTCAGGATCTGGGGGGCGGAACAGTCACCTGGGCCGGGTCCTGTAGCGCGTCGGTTGCAATAGGACCCTGCGGGCGCAGCGGTGTCAGGAGACGCGTGGGATAACGGCGGAGACCTCGGCCGAGAATCCCGGAAGCGGGTTCCGCAACCCGCTCCCTCCAGGGCCGTGTGGACGGCGCCCCCTCGGGCTCTTTTCAGTTTCTCTAAGCTCGACTCCACCCAGTGACCCAGAATCTTGGGTCCCGCAGATGCAGTAAAAGCCGCCAAATAACCTTCCTCAGAAAGACGCCGGAAGTCCCGCCCCACCTACTTCACAATCCCGGAAGAGCCTCAGTTTGGGGCCTTCATTGGAGAGGAGAACAAGGCCTGTCCGCGGAGCGTCTTCTGGGTAATGTGGTTCCCCTCGCTCCACCGATTGCGGTGCGGAAGAAACCCTCCCCCAACCTCCCGGCGCTAATGGGCCAAGTCCGTGCGGGAAGAACAACTTAGAAACACATCAAAGTAGACCCATCGAAGCCTGCATGTATAATCTTTCAAAAATTCTAATTTAACTCTCATTTCTCAACATAAAAGTTTATTCAAAATTAGGGAAAAAAGCGTTCCAGTTGTTAAAACAGAGTAGCCAGAGTCCTTACGTGTTTTTGTTTATGAAAATTTTGGAAGTATTTTCAAGCAGGGAAAATCAAGTTAATAAGATTTTGGAATAAAAAAGGGAATTATGTGCAATAAGTATCTTAATTATTAGCTAAAAAATATGAAATTAGATAACAGAACTGTATGGTGGATACTGTCAACCTAAATAAACCTGAGAGACAATAATCAAGCACAACACATTTACTTGGGATCAAAGAACTGCCATTCGGGGCACACATTAAAGTAGCAACAAAAAAGGTGTCCGGCTAGGGAATAAAAGTCAGGAGCTTTTAAAGGCAAAGAGATTTGCTGACAAGTTGCAGGTGTTCTTGCAGAGTTCTTGAAATATTTGCAGGTTGGCCCAGATCAAAAGTTCATGGTTTCACAAGATGGGGAGGTGCAGGAGTTCCACTAATTAATAGCCTCCCAGCTCCAGGTTAAAATCCCTTGACATAAGTGACTCCATTTTATTTCAAATTTCCCAACATTATTAATTTGGTATTCATATTTGTACAGATTTATATGTTCTGCCTTGCAGGAATTCTCAGAGCAAATATAAAAACTATCACAGCATATGCACAAACTATATGATAATAGCACACTTTCTTTAAAAAAAAAACAAAAATTGGAATGACAAGGAAACACAAGAAGATACTGAGGTATCTATAAATTTTTAAAGACAATATATAAATAATAAATTCAGTGAGTACTGGAAATTAACGAAAGATTTAAAATCTGAAAAGGTAAAATTTTTGTATGCCACTTGAGATTAGAATTACAAAAAGCAAACAACATTAAAAAAAATCTTATTTTCCATTAGGAAAAGGAAACCAATCAGATTGATGGGATTAAGGAAGTCTGACATTACCAAGTGCTGGTAATACTAGAGAAATTAGTAAATATCAGAAACCGTCATTGGGTATCTATTAAAATTATTTTGCAGAAGTGTTTGGTATTACACAATTACTTTAAACCTCTGTCCCTTCATGCAAAAAATAATGTCTATTGATATGTGCACTGCGTAAAGCAGTGTATCAAATAGAAAACATGTCTGATGTTTCTAAGGAGCATTGCTTTACCTGCCAAAAGCATGAAAAAAATAAACAAGAGAAAAATTTCAAGAATCGAATATAAAATTGAATTTTAAAAATTCTGAACATATAAATCCATTCAAATATGAAGAAATTTTTGATACATATGTTAAAAGAAAATTTCACAGACTTTAATTTGGGGATATAGTTTGCTTTTATGCAGTGATTCATGACTGGGAAGCAGTCCAGTCAAGAGAATAGAGAGAATCTCCAAAGAGCTATTCAGAATGTACAGACTATGTAGATAAAAATACTTGAGAACAAGGAATTCGTACTAGGCAATAACTGATTGGTCATAGCAGGGTTAACTTTCTTTTTATGGGGCACAGGGAAGTTTTGGAGCAAGACTGTGAAAAACAAGCTAAGCAGGCATATATTTTTTTAAAGTGTACAATTTGATATTTTATTCTTATTAGTAATGTATATATGGCAATCCCAATCTCCCAATTAATCCCCCCCCCCTTCCCCACTTGGTGTCCATATGTTTGTTCTCTACATTTGGTCTCTATTTCTGCCTTGCAAACCGATTGACTTGTGCCATTTTTCTATATTCCGCATATGTGTGTTAATATACGATATTTGTTTTTCTCTTTCTGACTCATTTCACTCCAAGCAGGCATATTTTGATTAGCTGGTCTTAGGTTTCCACTCATGAAAAAGCCAGATATTTACAAGAAACTGAAATCGAGAGAAGTTTCAGCACCCGGATTTGGGTCTGAGCTGAGACACTGTGTCTTGGACTAGTTTACATATTTTAACACATGATGGGGGAAAAAAGTAAAATCACAAACATTATATTGTTTTTTGGCTTTTATGAATAAAGCTACTGTTACTGTGAATATTTCCACTGAAACATTTCTGAGTCATAAGATTTAATTTTTCTTAGGGATATAGCTACAAGTGAGATTACCGTGTCATATAAGTGTATATATATAGCATTACAAGAATATTTTCTAAAGTTATTTATCAATTTATATTCCCTTAAGAAATATATGAGTTGTAGCTGTTTCATCTCTACATTAACATGATACTGTCAGTGCTTGAATTTTAGTCATTCCAGTGAGTGTGTAGTAGTCCCTTACTGTGGCTTTATTTGTTTTTTTGTTTGTTTTTTTGGCACACGGGCTTAGTTGCTTCGTGGCATGTGGGATCTTCCTGGAGCAGGGATTGAACCTGTGTGCCCTGCATTGGCAGGCGGATTCTTAACCACTGTGCCACCAGGGAAGTCCTTATAGTAAATTTTTAAATAAGAAAAAACAGATTTTTTAATTTGTTGTTTTCAAAAAATGTTTTGTCTATTCTAGCTTCCTTGCATTACATAATAATTGGAGAATCAGCTTATCAATTTCTACAAAAAGAGATTCCTGGGATTTTTAATGGATAGTGTGTTTGTAAGAAAAAT
Source organism: Hippopotamus amphibius kiboko (assembly GCF_030028045.1). Classification (NCBI taxonomy): domain Eukaryota; kingdom Metazoa; phylum Chordata; class Mammalia; order Artiodactyla; family Hippopotamidae; genus Hippopotamus; species Hippopotamus amphibius. The sequence continues at coordinate 1,585,878 of NW_026648280.1, forward strand.
AAGAGCACTGTCCTGGCGGCACAGTGGTTAAGAATCTGCCTGCCAATTTAGGGAAAACAGGTTTGATCCCTAGTCTGGGAAGATCCCACATGCCGTGGAGAACCTAAGCCCGGGCACCATAACTACTGAGCCTGTGCTCTAGAGCCCACGAGCCACAACTACTGAAGCCTGTGCACCAAGAGCCTGTGCTCCTCAACAAGAGAAGCCACCGCAGTGAGAAGCCTGTGGACCGTGACAAAGAGTAGCCCCCAATCACCACAAGTAGAGAAAGCCTGCGCAAAGCAACGAAGACCCAACACAGCCAATAAAATAAATAAGTTAATTAATTTTTAAAAATCTGATAAATACATTTAACATTTCCAATAAAATACTTGTATTCATAAAACTAGTACAGGCTAAAGTATTATTATTATTTCTTTGCTATTTTGTATAGCTTGTGGGATCTTAATTTCTCGACCAGGGATTGAACCCAGGTCCTTGGCAGTGAAAGTGCTGAGTCCTAACCACTGGACCACGAGGGAATTCCCTGATACAGGCTAAATTTAGATACCAATGAAGGAATAGGCAAAACAACTACAATGAAAAAAATCAGGAAAGTGAGTGACTCAGAGACTCACAGAATTGGGCAAGTGGGCATTTTTCTGCATCATAGAATTGTTCTATACCTAGATTGGGAAGTTTTCTCATGGATAAATGCATATCAGTCATCAAATTGTACAGTGGATGTTTGTGTATTCCCCTGAAATAAACTTTACATTACAAAAGCTTAAAACACCTCCTGAGCTTTAGTTAATGGTTTGGATCTTGCCATGGCATGGGTAGTGTCTGTGAACCTAAATGCAGAGTTGTCAAAGAAGGCATGGCAGCAGCAGTTCACCCTTGTCTTCGAGCACATCCAACATCCAGTTCTTGATTTCTCAATACCTTTCTCTACCAGAGAGAAAATCTCCTTGGAGAAAAAACTGATTCCTGGCAGGAAAGGAAATTTGCAGGATGACTGTAATATCTTTCGTACCAGAGCTAAGTGCACAAAATGTGATGTGACATCAAAATGGGACAAACCAGCCAGCATGAAGGAATTCCTTAAGGACTGAAATCTGGGAACTTTTGAGATTTAAAACAAGACAGTGCTGGATTCTAACTCACTTAAATATTTAAGAATCTACTGATACAAATTAATTTTAAAAAATGAACAGACAACTCATTGGGAAAGCTGACTTCCAAAGTAGAATGCCAGCTAATAAAGATGGGAAATTGATGGAGTCTGAAAATCATCAATGGTGGCTACAACTATGGGGGAAATACAGATGTGGAGCAGTACATTTATATAGTTTCAAAATATCTGCTGATATTGACTGAAATAGTAATTTTTTAAAGTTACACAAACTTAAAGAAGTGACTAAAATTAATATCAACATTGGTAAGCATGGACATCACATGCCTCCTGATAGGAAGTACTGTGAAAGATAAAATATCACTTCTGTGGTTTCTCTGTAAAATAATGCAGAGGTGAAATACAATCATTAGGAAACATCAGAGAAGCAGAAGGAAATTTTACAAAATAAATGACCTGTGTTTGTCCAAACAGTCAAGTCCAAGGAACTCAATGAAAGGCTGATGAACTGTTTCATTAAAGGAGTGTAGAGAGGAATGATAACTAAATGCAACACACAATTCTGGATTTGGTCACAGACCAGGAAAAATACCAAGGGACAATATCGAGATGAATGATGACATTGGAATATGGACTGTGGATTAAATAATAGTACTAGAATTCCCCAGTGGTCCAGTGGTTAGAACTCCGACCTTCCACTGCAGTGGGCATGAGTTCCATCCCTGGTCAGGGAACTAAGATCCTGCAAGCTGGGCAGCGTGGCCAAAAAAAAAAAAAAGTAAAAAATGGTATTTTACCAACATTGAACTTCCTGATTATGATGATACTCTAATATAAAATGTGCTTTAGGAAACATGCAGTGAAGTATTTGCATAAACTCAAATTGCTCAGAAATACACATGTATGTATGTGGAGAGAGAAAATGATAAAGAAAAAGGTGCAGGGGCTTCCCTGGCGGTCCAGTGGTTAAGACTCCGAGCCTCCACTGCAGGGGGCATGGGTTTGATCCCTGGTTGGGGAACTAAGATCCCACATCATGCTACATGGCATGGCAGGAAAAAAAAAAAAAGTGCAAAACAAACATTTGCTTAATATGAGTAAAATTCATACAAGAATATCCTGTGTAATTCTTGCAAATTTTCTATAAGTTTGAAACTACTGGATTGACCAAAAAGTGTACAGAAAAAGCTGAAAGAATTTTGCCAACCCAATATATGAAAAATTTAAAAAAACAAAAATCAATATGTTTTACTACCTCATAGAAAATACCTATCATATAATCAACTCAAAAGTTGCATAATGTATAACTTGATGCTATTTTACCCATTCTTGGTGGGTTTTTTTTTTTTTTGAATGGATTCCTTAAACATCTACAAAAAAATTCTACAACATTAGCCATACATATGATCTGTTATTAAATATTTCCCCCAAGATCAGGGGTAAAAGAGAAATGATTGGTATCTCCTCTGTCATTCAACATTATTCCACATGGACTATTTAATTCTGTATGGCAAGAAAAAACATATACATGTGCATTAGAAAGAAGAAATAAACTGTCTTCTCTTACCTCCTTAAAACACATGCTAGTTCCTTAAAAAACTACAAATAGAACTACCATATGATCCAGTAATCCCACTACTGGGCATATACCCAAAGAAAACCATAATCCCAAAAGAAACTTGTACCATAATGTTTATTGCAGCACTATTTACAATAGCCAGGACATGGAAGCAACCTAAATGCCCATCAACAAATGAATGGATAAAGAAGATGTGGCATATATACACAATGGAATATTACTCAGCTATAAAAAGGGATGAGATGGAGCTATATGTAATGAGGTGGATAGAACTACAATCTGTCATACAGAGTGAAGTAAGCCAGAAAGAGAAGGACAAATATTGTATGCTAACTCACATATACGGAATCTAAAAATGGTACTGATGAACTCAGTGACAAGAACAAGGACGCAGATACAGAGATTGGACTGGAGAACCCGAGGTATGGGAGGGGGCGGGGGGTGAAGGGGAAACTGAGACGAAGCGAGAGAGTAGCACAGACATACATATACTACCAACTGTAAAATAGATAGTCAGTGGGAAGTTGTTGTATAACAAAGGGAGTCCAACTCGAGGATGGAAGATGCCTTAGAGGACTGGGGCGGGGAGGGTGGGGGGGACTCGAGGAGGGGGGAGTCAAGGAAGGGAGGGAATACAGGGATATGTGCATAAAAACAGATGATTGAACTTGGTGTACCCCCCAAAAAATAAAAAATTAAAATAAAATAAAATAAAATTCATCCAATAAAAAACAAAACAAAACAAAACAAAAAAAACACATGCTAGAATATCATCTTCCATCTCAGTCCTAATGTGAACAGTCTATTAATGTTGTAACTCGTCCCTGCCCCCATGTTTTTTGTTTTTTGTTTTTAATTTTTGCTGGAGTATAGTTGATTTACAATGTTGTGTTAGTTCCAGGTATACAGCAAAGTAAATCAGTTATACCACTGTATATCCACTCTTTTTTTTTTTTTTTAAAGATTCTTTTCCCACGTAGGCTATTACAGAGCATAGAGTTCCCTGTGCTATACAGCAGGTTCTTACTGTTCTTTATTTTATATATAGTAATGTATATATGTCAATCCCAATCTCCCAATTTATCCCTCCTCCCCCCTCACCCCCTGGTAACCATAAGTGTGTTTTCTACATCTGTGACTCTACTTCTGTTTTGTAAATAAGTTAATTTGTACCCCCCTTTTACTTAGATTCCACATATAAGTGATATCATATGATATTTGTCTTTCTCTGTCTCATTTACTTTACTCAGTATGACAATCTCTGGGTCCATCCATGTTGCTGCAAATGGCATTATTTCGTTCCTTTTTATGGCTGAGTAATATTCCATTGTATCCATGTGTCAGATCTTCTTTGTCCATTCCTCTGCTGATGGACATTTAGGTGGCTTCCATGTCCTGGCTGTTGTAAATAGTGCTGCTGTCACCATTGGCCCCATGTTTTTCTTTACCCATGTCCTGCTCTTTTCTCTTTTCCAGACCCATCACCTTCCAACATACTATGTAACAGTAACTTAGGAACACTGCTAACTGACTGTTTTGCTCAACCAGAATGTAAGCTTTATGAGGGCAAAACCATTTCAAGTTTTGTGCATGTGCATCGCATATACCGAGAAAAGTGTCAGACCCACATAAGATATACAATAAATTACTTCTGTGAGCACTCAATAAATAATGTCACATTAGCTTTTTTATCCACTTGTACCACTCTGCTACTCATCATAACTTTACTAATTCACTGACCTCCCTTCAGCTTCAGTACCCTGAATGCTGTCATGAATGGGAAAGAACCCTATTTTGGAGACAAAATCTTCAAGGTGATGAAGAATCCAGCACAGTCACGCGCTCAGCTCCCTTCTCTTTCAGATTTCAGTGCTGCTCACCTACACTAGACAGGAAGCTCAGGGGCAGGGCCCATTTCTGTCACCCAAGCACCTCCCTCCCCAGCGTGCCCACAACACAGTGAGGGGTTCTGTAGACGAAGGGTGGAGGTCTCACAAGATGCCTGCCCATTACAGCAGCAAGTATACAGTAAGTCCTTGAGTTGAGCACCTGAGGGATGAATGTATGGAAAGAGCTGGGAGTTGAGGGAACAAACTCTAGGATTTCCTTCATCCAATAGAAAACACATCACTCCTGCGTTGGGGCAAACTTGGGGGCCAGGTCCCAGGCATGGAAAGAAGCACCCTTTGATGAGCACCAAAATGTTTGCAGCAGGGTTTCTCCAACTCTCCGGAATCCACAAGTACAGCCACAGCTATAATTCATTCCACCCTCCAGAGAGAGGATGGAGGAGGGCAGGGTCTTCAGGAGTCAACTCTTTCCCAAAGAACAGAAAACTATGCACTCTCCCAAAAGCAAACAGAAATAGAGCTCTTATATATACGTATTTTTTCCTTTATGGTGTATTACAGGATATTGAATATTTTCCCTGTGCTACACAATAGGACCTTATTTACCTATTCTACATATAATAGTTTACATCTGCTAATTCCAAACTCCCAATCCATGCCTCCCCCACCCCTTCTCCCCCTTGACAACAAGTCTGTTCTTACTGAACTCTTAGAAGCTCAACAAGAAGTGGTCATACTATGTGCCCCACAAAAAAGGTGCATGCTCACTATGAAAATGCGAGGTGTGTATGCAGCCTTTTAATAGGTTCTAAAGAAGGCCCCCAGGTAAGGAAAATGATCATTTTATATTTTTCTATACAGCACATTTTTTAACCTGAGTTAATACTGATTATCTTGTGTAGCTTGAAAACTAGTCTCAAAGGAAAAGAAAAAAAATGTCAGGACAAATTTCATGTACTCGTATCCCATGCCAGTACAAGAGAATAAGTTCACGGTGGCAACTGTGAGATCCACACAAACATGACACCTGTGTGTATTCATTTGGACTCACCTGTTAAAGTCCCTGGCACTTTATTTTGTGTAAAAAAAAAAAAACAAAAAACCAAAAAACCCACAAAAAACAAAAATGAAACAAAACAAAAAAACCCAAAAAACTTCACACAGACATTTATAAGATCAGACAGAAGAATCCTTCTCCTTTACCTTGAATTCAACTGGGATGTGTTTTATTTTACTGGTTTTAGCCATAATCCAACCACTAGAAAGCTGCAGAGAGGAATGTGGAAATGTCCAGTCCTCTCCATGGGATTAGAGAGGCTGAAACAGCAGAGACAGGAAAGAGCTAGGACTCACCTTAGAAGGCCACAGCCATATAGGATGATCACCTTACTGTCAAGAGACAACAAAGAAATCCTCTGAAAAACCATGTTCAATGCATTAGCCAGTGTGGCCCTTCAAAGTCATGGCAGATCAAGCCACTTCTCTGCTTCAAATCCTCCAAAGTCTCCCCATTTCATTCTGTCAAAGCCAAGACCCTAACAGCATTATACAGTGTTTGACTGTGACTGGACCCCCAAATTCCTCTCTGAATTAATCTATTCCCTCTCGTCATCACTGATTCAGCTCCATCACCTCCGTGATGTCCTTCAAATATTCTCGGTTGTGTCCCAGCCAGAAAGCCCTTGAACTGGACATTCCCGCTATGTGGGAAGAACTTTCTCCAGATACCCATACAGCTAGCACCTTCTTCTCCTCCAAGTCTTTGCATAAATGTCAGCTTTGCGAAGAGACCCCACTTTAACGATTTGATTTAAAATTATGACCTGTCTTTATCCCCTCATAGATCGGTGTGTATGATTTAACTTACCCTGCTCCATTTCTTCCCTTCAGTAACACTTATGACCTTCTAATTTTTCATACACTTTATTGTTTATTACACTGCTTATGTAAACTCTGCAGGGCAAGATTTTTTCTTTTTTCAACGTGTTTTGTTCAGTGATGACTTTCAAGTGCCCAGAACACTGATCCTGGCATCCAACAAATATCTAAGTGAATAAATGAATGATTAAAGAAAAAAGGAAAAAAAAAAACAACCATGTAGAATAGAATCAAGAAAGAATGAGAGTTGGGGGTGAGAGGAGGGATAAATTGGGAGATTGAGACTGACACAGACACACCACTATATATAAAATAGATAACCAATAAGGACCTACTGTATAGCACAGGGAACTCTACTCAATACTCTGTAATAACCTATAAGGGAAAATAATCTGAAAAAGAATGAGTATGTGTATATGTATAACTGAATCACTTTGCTGTACACCTGAAACTAACACAACACTGTAAATCAATTATACTTCAATAAAAATTTTTAAAAAGCCTCTAAGTGACATGGATCAAGTTATCTTCCACCTTGCTAAACATCTTTTAAAAGAACCTGTTAAAAAAAAAAAAAAAAGAACTGTGGAAGACTGAAAATGCAGCCAATTAACAGACTCATGTAATTGATTTGCCTGCCATTAAACAAACACAACTTATTTTCACTGAGGTTTGTTGAATTTTGGAGTGAATTTCCTTAAATATGCTAAATGTTTCTATTTTGCAAAATGTGTGCATATACTAATAAATATACTTCTTTAAAACTAAAAAAAGAAGAAGAAGAAGAAAGAGATAGTATCAGGTATTTAAAACCAGACAAACAGGAGTTTACGTATAAAAAAATATTCAACAGTCTTTAGGGGTGCAGATTTTAATGTGTACATCCCTATGGGGACCATTCTCTCCTTAGATATAAGATGCAAGTGTTGTGCAATGTTATTTTCAGTATTCTAATTTCTTACAAGTTCATGTAGCTCGTGACTCAAGTGCTCTTATTTCTCACAGAGTTATGCTCCTAATGGCTAGAGATGTTTGGAACAAAGGCTTCCAACAAATGCTGGTGGAGCAGCCTTCACTGTTCAACTTTCCTGACACAGGACAGCAGTGAACACATATAAAAATAAAGTGCTGGGGTCCTTTTCTCTCTCAAACACTGCCCCACAAAAAATAGGACTGATGAAAAACTGCAACAGGTTTGGCAGGAAAGTGTGAAGGAAACTGCAAAGGCATTTATTTTTTGCTTTATATGTTTACAGTCTTTATCTCTATCCCCTCCACATCCTTGTTCTTTTCTTTTCTTTTTTTTGGCCATGCTGTGGGGCTTGCGGGATCTTAGTTCCCCAACCAGGGATCAAACCCAGGTCCTCAGCAGTGAAAGCGTGGAGTCCTAACCACTGGAACGCCAGGGAGTTCCCTTGTTATTTTTCTTTTTAACATAATGCTGAGGTGGCTTTGTAACTGCCAAGCAAGGGGGAGCCCTGTGGCTGAAGGCTGCTATAAGTGCACAATGACCCCCGAATCTGTCTTCTCTATGCTTCCTCACAGGGAAAGACCGAGCTCCATCAAGTTCTGATGTGACTCTATGTGACAAGTGGTGACCTGTCACAGAAGGTTTTCTCACGGCAATAACTATGCGGCTCCTCTTCACCACACGTGCTCTGGTGGCAAGGACGAGCCTTTTCTTTCGGCTAAGGAGTGCCCTTCTAGTTACATTCAGAATGTCGGTCCTCGGTGTGTTCTTCTCTGCTGCTGACGGAGATGGACCCACGGGTGACATGGCTTCTCGTGGAGTTTCTCTACAGTATGAATCCTCCAACAATGAGCAGGGGCTGAAGGCTTCTGACACCCACTGCATTCACAAGGTGTCTCTCCCATGTGACCATTTGTGCATCTAAAGAGTGGACAAAAAAACCCTCTGAAGCATTCTTTACACTCAAAGGGTTTTTCCTTCCATTGTGGATCCCCTCATGAAAAACAAAAGAGCAAGGGGCGAAGGCCCTTCCTCTCAAGTATGAACCCGCTGGTGCTGCAGGAGATGTGACCTGCGTTTGAAGGCCTTCCCGCATGCGACGCACTTGTACGGCGTCTCCCCGGTGTGGATGACGGAGTGCTGGATGAGGTACGTGCTCCGGTGAAAGGCTTTCCCGCACTGGGCGCATTGGTAGGGCTTCTCCCCAGTGTGAATCCGCTGGTGCTGCAGGAGTTCTGAGCTGCACCTGAAGGCCTTCCTACACTCTGTGCACTCGTAGGGCTTCTCTCCAGTGTGGATGATGTAGTGCTGGATGAGGTGTGCTCTGTTGCTGAATGATTTCTCACATTCTTTGCATTCGAAGGGTTTCTCTCCAGTGTGGGTCCTGTTATGCCGAATGAAAGTAGAGCGGTGGGTGAAGGCCTTTCGACACTGGCTGCACTCATAGGGCTTCTCCCCGGTGTGAACCGGGCGGTGCTGCAGGAGGTAGGACCTGCGTTTGAAGGCCTTCCCGCATTCGACGCACTTGTACGGTTTCTCCCCAGTGTGGATGAGGTAGTGCCGGATCAGGGTGGAGCTCTGGCTGAAGGCTTTCCCACATGCGTTGCATTCATAGGGCTTCATTCCGGTGTGAATCCGCTGATGTCGAACAAGGTACCACTTCCTGTTAAAACCCTTCCCGCACTGCTTGCATCTGTAGAGGTTATGAATCAGGGGGCCTGTTCCTGGTCCCTGTGGGTCAGGGAGAATATCTCCCTGAGAGACTGTCTCTTGGAAGGCCACGGAGTGCACACCATCATCCATCCCCAAACCATCACCTTCAAGGCTCATTTTCCCAGGATGGGTCTCCTTGTGGGCGTCTGTCTCTGCCCTCAGTTGACCTCTCTGCATTTCCAAAAGCCCTTCTGGATCCCTGGTTTTTCCCAACCTGGAGTCCCTTGAAGATCCCAGAGTCAGGCTTCCCCAGAGCCAGGCCCCCTCAGACAAAACCGGCTGAGAAACAGGCTCTCTGGTCTGACGTTTTACTCTGTCACCTGAAAAGAATCCAATACACAAAGGGGGACTTTTGGTGATGCAACATGGAAGAAACGAGAGCAATACTTCAGTGGACAAATGAGGATGAAAGCAGCACCTCTGATATCTGCTTGTGTTTTTACATCAATATAACCTAGATTTCCAATTACTTTTTATGATCCTTGTACTCTGACACCATTAAAGGGAAAATATGGACAGCAGGCCAGAGCAGGAGACAGAGGACCTGGAGTAGGGGAGGGAGGACAGTGTCAGTAATACCGTCTGGGAGAGCATTTGCCCCAAGGATTGATGTATAGGTTCTACGAGAATGTAGGGAAGTGGCACCTAGCATGACTGGGAAGAAAAAGGGCATCTTCCCTGGGACGTGTCCCACAAGCTGGGTCTTAATGCAGACGTCAGAGTTGCGAGAAGGAAAGAAGGATGGGACACTGGGCTTAAATGGAAGGAGTGAGAGTGGGTAGACTCACCTTTGCAGGGTGCTTAAGAGTTAGAAGAAGAAAATGGACTATTACTCAGCCATAAAAAAGAACGAAATAATGCAATTTGCAGAACCATGGATGGACCTAGGGATTATCATACTAAGTGAAGTAAATCAGAGAAAGACAAATATCATATGATATCACTTATATGTGGAATCTAAAAAAAAATGAGGGACTTACCTGGTGGTGCAGTGGTTAAGAATCCACCTGCCAATGCTGGGGACATGGGTTTGATCCCTGGTCTGGGAAGATCCCACATGCTGTGGAGCAACTAAGCCTGTGCGCCACAACTACTGAGCCTGCACTCTAGAGCCCACAAGCCACAACTACTGAAGCCCGTGCTCTGCAACAAGAGAAGCCACTGCAATGAGAAGCCTGCACATCACAATGAGGAGAAGCCCCCACTCACTGCAGCTAGAGAAAGCCCACGTGCAGCAACGAAGACCCAACATAGTCAATAAATAAGTAAATAGGACTTCCTAGGTGGCGCAGTGGGTAAGAATCTGCCTGCCAATGCAGAGGACACAGGTTTGATCCCTGCCCCAGGAAGATACCACATGCCATGGAGCAACTAAGCCCGTGCACCACAACTACTGAGCCTGTGCTCTAGAGCCCCTGAGCCACAACTATGGAGCCCATGTGCCGCAACTACTGAAGCCGACATGCCTAGAGCCCGTGCTCTGCAGCAAGAGGCCACCGCAATGAGAAGGATGCGCACCACAATGAAGAGTAGCCCCCACTCTCTGCAACTAGAAAAAGCCCATGTGCAGCAAAGAAGACCCAACACAGCCAATTAAATAAATAAGTAAATAAATTTATGAAAAAAATAAGTAAATAAATTTATTTAAAAAGTAAATAAAATAAAAAATAAAAAAATGATACAAATGAACTTATTTACAAAACAGAAAAAGACTCACAGACATAGAAAACAAACTTATGGTTACCAAAGGGGAAAGGGGGTGGGGAAGGAAAAGATAAATTAGGAGTTTGGGATTAGCAGATACATGCTACTGTATATAAAACAGATAAACAACAAGGACCTACTGTATAGCACAGGGATCTTTACTCAATAGCTTGTAATAACCTATAAGGGAAATGAATCTGAAAATGAATATATATATGTGTATATACGTTATATATTTATATATACATATATACATATACATATTCAGTTACGTATATATGTATATATATAAAAATGAATATATGTATATACATATATATATAACTGAATAACTTTACTATACACCTGAAACACAACACTGTAAATGAACTATACTTCAGTTAAAAAAAAAAGTGCCTAGAAAATGGCCTGGGAAGTAATAAGTGCTATATAAGTGGTTGATAAATAAAACACTGAAAATACTATTTAAAAAAAAGAAAAAAAAAGGGAATTCCCTGGCTGTCCAGCGGTTAGGACTCTGCACTTCCGCTGCAGGGGGCCCGGGTTCAATCCCTGGTGAGGTAACTAAGATCCCAGAAGCCTTGCGGCACAGCAAAAAAAGATTCACAAGAAGAAAATGGCACCAAAGTCCTGGTGAAGGCCACACTGAAGGGGCGGTTACAGTAAGAAGAGAATAAAAATCTCAGAAGAAAAGGGGTGGAGGGCCACACAAAGGCAAATGGTACGACAGACAAGTTTCTGCTCTCTTGAAAGGTGCTAGTGTGGTGTTAGCAGGGAAAGCTCTGTAGCCAGAATGCCTCAGTTCGAGGCAAGGCTTGTGGGATCCTAGTTCCCCGACCAGGGATCAAATCTGTGCCCCCTGCAGTGGAAGCGCAGAGTCCTATCCACTGGACAGCCAGGGAAAGTCCTCCTTTCTTCTTTAAGTCATAATTTCCTCACCTGAGAGACTAGAGGACTCTGTTTCTCTAGCTGTCATGAGGGTTAAATGCGAAATGCCTGTAAAGCTCTCAGCACAGATCTTGACGTAGTGTATTTGTGGTGGTTAATTTTACATGTCAGCTTGGCTTAGTTATTGTGCCAAGCTGTTTGTCCAAACACCATTCTGGACGTTGCTGTGAGATGCTTTTTAGATATGACTGACATTGAAATCATCAAACTTTGAGAAAAGCAGGCTACCCTTCATAATGTGGGTGGACCACATCTGATCAATTAGAAGGCTGAGGGACTTCCCTGGTGGTGCAGTGGTTAAGATTCTGCGCTTCCAATGTAGGGGGCCTGGGTTCAATCCCTGGTCAGGGAATGAGATCCCATATGAATGCCACAACTAAGAATTCACATACCACAACTAAGGAGCCCCCCGGCCGCCACTAAGACTCGGAGCAACCAAATACATAAATAAAATAAATATTTAAAAAAAAAAGAGAGAGAGAGGAAAGACTGAGATGTCCTGGGAAGGAAGGGATTTTGCCTCTAGACTCAAGACCGCAAGCATCTATTCATCCACATTCCTGGCCTGCCCTGCAGATTTCAACATCGCTCAGCCCTCACCATCACATGAAGCCAAATCGATAGAATAAACCTCTATGTACACAAACTTCCTTTTGGCTCTGATTCTCTGAAGTCTAATATTATTCTTCTTATTGCTGTACTGGGCAGTTAGGATGACTGCAATACCATCAGCAAGAACAAGCCATCTTGTTCTACAGGCCAAAGAGAGTGGTCTCCGTAGGACCCAACCCTGCTGACACCTGGCCTCTAGAACTGAGACAATTAATTTCTGTTGTTCAAGGCACACCCACTCCCCAAAAAGAAAAAGAACAATAAAACCTATTCACATGATAGAGTGTGAAGTGTGGGTACCACTGCAGGAGGAGCTATTGACAAGGATGGGGCACCAGGCACCTGCCACAGTCCTAGAAATAGTCTAAATTTTGGGTGAGGTGGAGGATACTTCAGTTTATACATATGTAAAAAGTGAAGCTGATTTCCCACTCCTGGGCATATATTCAGACAAAACTCTAATTCGAAAAGCTACATGCATCCCTATGTTCACAGCAGCACTATTCACGATAGTCAAGACATGGAAGCAACCTAAGTGTCCATTTACAAAGGAAGGGATAAAGAAGATGTGGTACATATACACAATGGAATACTACTCAGCCATAAAAAGGAATGAAATAATGCCATTTGCAGGAACATGGATGGACCTAGAGATTGTCAAACTGAGTGAAGTCAGTCAGACAGAGAAAGACAAACACCATATAATATCACTTATATGTGGAAAGTAAAAAAAAGACACAGATGAACTTACCTATGAAACAGAAACAGACTCACAGACATAGAGAACAGACTTGTGGTAGCCAAGGGGAGTGGTGGGGAGAGCTGGATTGGGAGTTTGGGGTTAGCACATGCAAACTATTACATGTAGGATGGATAAACAAGGTCCCAATGTGTAACACAGAGAACTACATTCAATATCCCGGGATAAACCATAATGGAAAAGAAAATAAAAAAGAATATATATTATATATACATATATATGTATAAATGAATCACTTTGCTATACAGCAGAAATTAACACAACATTCTACTGGCCTCCTAGGTGGCGCAGTGATTAAGAATCCGCCTGCCAATGCAGGGGACATGGGTTCGATCCCTGCTCCAGGAAGATCCCACATGCCACAGAGCAACAAAGCCCATGCGCCACAACTATTGAGCCCATGTGCTGCAACTACTGAAGCCCATGCACCTAGAGCCCGTGCTCCATAACAAGAGAAGCCATGGCAATGAGGAGCCCATGCACCACAACGAAGAGTAGCCCCTGCTCACTGCAACTACAGAAAGCCCACACACAGCAACGAAGACCCAACACAGCCAATAAATAAATAAACTTATAAAGAGGGAAAAAAAAGAAATTAATACAACATTCTAAATAAACTATACTTCAATAAAATTTAAAAAAAGAAAAATTAAAAAAAGAAAAAGTGAAGCTGATTATGAAGGATTTATGTATATCACTGTACACGTCCAATATACAAAAATTAAGTAGATTTTAAAAACAAAAGGTATGTAAGTCAAGTATATAGAGTCAATCCTTGAATAACACGGGTCTGAAACCCACAGGTCCACTTATACTTGATTTCAGCCCTTTGTATCTGTGGGTTCTGCATCCCCTGGAATCAACCAAGCTCGGATCAAAATATCACACAATCTGCAGTTGACTGAATCTGCAGATGTGGAACCATGCATAGGGAGGGGGACAGCCCACCGAAAGGGACCTCAGCATCCACGGATGTTGGTATCTGCGGGGGCACTGGAACCCACCCCCTCATACAGCACAGGACAACTGTCCATCATTTCCAAAATGAGACAACTCTTTCAAGAGTTGTCAACACAAGTTGTGGGCTATTACAGACCTGAAAGCATTTGTGTTTGTTTTGTTTTTCCTCCAAGCACAAGCAACTTGAGTACATTTTTATGTTGGTTAGAGAGGAAATGAAGATAGACAAGTCAGAAAATAAGTGAAGAAAAAATTCCCTGAGAAGGCCAAGGCATAACGGAGGCTCTAGCGGACGAACTCGACACGATCTAAGACATCGTCCACAGACTGTAAGAGGGGAAACCACATGTGTGAAATAAAGAAGTCTTTAAGGGCTTGGGAGCAAGAAGGACATAGCCTTTATTTTTATGACACTGATTATAGTGAAGGCGGCAGCGACTAAGGAAGAGGCAGAGATGCAGAGGGTGTCTGAGTGGCTGCAGGAGCTGGTAGAGAACAAATGTGGGGAGACCTGGCAGAAATCTCTGGCACCATCCAGGCAAAAACAGATGAAAGCTGGGACTAGGGTGCTGGTGGTGGACTCAGGACACATGGATACCCTCAAACGGGCAGGCCTGGGGATGGACGGATGTTGGGTTTCATGGAGACAGAGATGCTGGCTGAGGTGTTGCCAATCTTCCAACCTGCTTAGATGGCAGGATGTTCTCAGCATGGGGCATGGGGGAGGGGTGGGAAGGATCACCAGGGTTTTCGAAGGCATGATGAGCTTGAGGGGCTTCTGAGACACGTAAGTGGAGATCTGGGATTAAAGAAATGGGGGATGAGGTGGCGTGTGGAACAGAGTGTCAGTGGTGCGGCTGGCCAAAGACACAGGAGGGCTGAGAAGCCTGAAGGACCAACAGAGACGAGAGACCGAGACTCATAGTGGATTATTCCAGCTGCAATCAGCAGCACAGATGTGGGGCTGAAAACATCAGACATCTGCTTAGTGTTCTTTAGGGCAAGAGAGACAGGAAGATACAGTGCAAGGGGTTGCTTCTGAGTATCTAATGAACAGACAGGAGGGTGGATAAACGAACGGAGAAGGTGGAAAAGAGTTCAATGCAGTGTATAGTGTCGATCACAACTTCACGGGGAAGAAACGCCCCTTTTCCTCTGAGTCTAGAAGTCCAGGGAAAAATGTGTGATACCACCACTAACTATGATTAATACAACTATATGGATACAGTGAGAGCTGACCTTGGTCGACCCTCTCTGTAGACAGGGCACTGTACTAGGCAGTTTCCCACATTATCTCATTACACCTTCAAACCCACTCACATGGAAACTAGCCTCACTCTGACTTCCTGAGAGCAGGGTGAGTAGAGTACACAGAGACCATACAAACTAAGCCCCTTGGCTCTTCTCCTTGGGCCCAGAGCTGAACCACACTCTTCAGTCCTGAGCACCCAGCTGCCGCCAAATGCCTAGTTCCTGCCCATGGGATACAGGGCAGTAAAGTATATGTGCATCCGGGTGTGACCTCTCCCCTTCCTCTCACCGCTTCCCCTCCACCTGCTGGATCATGTCAGACCAACCCTAGAGCGACACGTTTACGTCAGAAGGTGCCTGGGTCTCTAGATACAACTAGAGATGATCATGCTAATGAAGAAAGTCAGAAAGAGAAAGACAAATACCATAGTATATCAATCATGTGGAATCTAAAATATGGCACAAACGAACTTATCTATAAAACAGAAACAGACTCACAGACATAGAGAACAGACTTGTGGTTGCCAAGGTGGAGCGGGTAGGGGAGGGATGGATTGGGGGTTTGGGATTAGCAGAGGCAAACTATTATACAGAGAATGGATAAACAACAAGGTCCTACTGTACAGCTCAGGGAACTATATGCAATTCCTGGGGCTAAACCATAATGGAAAAGAATATAAAAATAGAATGTATATACATGTACAACTGAGTCACTTTGCTGTACAGCAGAAATTAGCACAACATTGTAAATCAACTGTACTTCAATTAAAAAAAAATTGAGAGAATAAACATTAAAAAAAAAAAGGTGCCTGGGTCGCTAAATAATGGTGTGGTCCCGAGCTGGCCAGCTGACGCACACTATACTCTAATGTGAGAGAAACCACCAGACCCCACAAAGGCTTTCACACAACAGCTCAGAGGCACCAGTGCCCATGCATTCTGAAGGCTGCCGTGAACCCACCTGCCCAGCACTATTGGCTCCTACCTGGGCACCTGCTATGTGGGAGGCCTCTCGTTACTGTCCACAGCTCCTGCCCATGCTCCAGCAGGTGGATCAACTCCGGTTTGGGAACTGGATGCCCTAGGGATGGAGAAAGAAATAGGATGTAGGTTTTTTTTTTTCTTTTTATAAATTTATTTATTTATTTATTTTATTGGCTGTGTTGGGTCTTTTTTGCTGTGCGCGAGCTTTCTTTTTAGTTGCGGTGAGTGGGGGCTACTCTTCGCTGCGGTGTGCAGTCACTGCCGTGGCTTCTCTTGTTGCAGAACACAGGCTCCAGGCGCGTGGGCTTCAGTAGCTGCAGCACATGGGCTCAACAGTTGTGGCTCACGGGCTCTAAAGCACTGGCTCAATAGTTGTGGCGTACGGGCTTAGTTTCTCTGTGGCACGCGGGATTTTCCTGGAGCAGGGATCGAACCCGTGTCCCATGCATTGGCAGGCAGATTCTCAACCACCGTGCCACCTAGGAAGCCCAGGATGTAGGTTTTTGATGAGAAGAATGAAACCCCTCCATCCTGTCTGGGACGTCATGACAGAAACAAGACCATGAATGCAGTGGTTCCCAAAGTAAAGAAAATGTTGATTTATGACCAGGAAACCAACGGCACAAACACCACTCCTGGGCCACAACTGCTGTAGAGAGTGGTGCTGTTTATCTACACAACTCCACTGCCCTTGGACCTCATCAGTGGAAGCCAGCCCTGCACAGGCACACGCCACTTTCACACACAGCCATGGGACCCGGGGAATACCCCAACAAAAATTAAAAAACAAATAAAAACAAAAAAACACAACAATGAAGTGGAAATAATGGCATCCACATCCTGCCATGTTCATGCGGGTGGCTCAGGACTGTGAGCCAGAAGCCGGTCCCTCTGTTGAAAAGAAAAACTAGCCACAAAGCGGGCCATGGCATACTCACTCGCACTGATCTGAGACCTTCTCTTGACAATAATCAGCATGACAGACAGAGAAGGTGGAAGGACTGGGTTTTGTACAATGTCCACCCAGGGCATTTCATGACATTCCTGTGCACCTTCTAAGTGATCTCCTGCCCACTGGAGGATCACGGCCCAGGCCACAGGAAACATGTGAGGATCACACAGACACCAGGGGCCTTTGAACCAACACTGTGCTGTTTAGGAAGATCCCTGGGTGGCACTGATGACAAATGCCATGTAGGGGTCTGCTTGACTCATCCTCTCTTCTGAGAACAGCCCTGCTAACTGGGCTATGGGGACATTTGACTCCACCAGGCTGGGCCAGTCGGCTTCCCTGCCGTGGAATCTGGAACAGGGACCTCAGACTGAGGCCCGAGGGTGCTAGGCACTGGGAATAGGGCTGGTGGTCAGGAGGACATTGTTTCTATTACACCAATCCCTGCTACTGACACAGGGAGACCAGGCAGGAGGAGAAGGGACCAGACAACTGCAGGGCCTATGGGGAGGAGCAAAGGTGACTCCTGTGACCTTGATCAGCCCAGAAATGAGGAGCCTGGGGTCCCTCACAGGCCTGAGAGCTGAGCACTTACCCAGTGAGACCAGGAGCCCACAGGTCTCCAGCATCACCTCCCGGTACAGGGTCCTCTGGTCCAGGTCCAGCTGTCCCCACTCCTCCTGGGTAAAGGTCACGGCCACATCCTTGAAGGTCACCACCACCTGGAGAGTCAGACACAGGTAGTGGTGTTGGTCTTGTGCACTTGAGTGGGATCAAACCTGTCACTCTGCTGCTGGTGAAGGTGTAGAGAGACCCAGGCTTGAATCACTGAGGCCTCCTGATCCCCAAGTTCTGTGTTGGGCTCAAGGGGAAGCAGATGCAACCTTGGGACATAATGCAGCTGTGGCTGAGGGGAAAACCTCCCGTGAAGGAAGCCACTGGGGATGACAGAGACAACGATCGGTGTTCCAGGAGGACGGGGGCAGATGGTCAGTGCGCTGGGAAGAAAGATCATGGTGATAATTCCAACAACGCGGACAGCAACGGGCAGCAGCTGAGCCTCCCTGGTCCTCACAGCCTGGGTGCACCCACCCTGGGCTTCACACTCAAAGATTCCTTGCTCTGGAGCCAGACTTGCAGGGCTTGAATCAAGACTCGAATCTGACACTTGTTGGCGGTGTGACCATGGGGAGGACATCCCATCATTTCTCTAAGCCTCGATTTCTGCATCAATACAATAATCAGTCCCATTTCACCAGGCAGTTGGAGAACTAAAGAGAAAATGTTACTTGGCAGATGCTGGACTGCCTGCACAGTTAAGTGTTCAATGTATTTTGTGACTTTCACTAATCCTCCCACAGTCCATGAGGTAAATGCCATCGTCACCTCCATGTCAGCCAGAGGACTGAGGCTCAGGCAGTTCTAGAAAATCATCCACAATCTCTAATTTAAGGAACAGAAGTGGGGGAATTCCCTGGTGGTCCAGTGGTTAGGACTCCACGCTTTCACTGATGAGGCCCCAGGTTCAATCTCTGGTCAGGGAACTAATATCCTACAAGCTGTGTTGCACAGTAGGGGAAAAAAAGGGGCGGGGGTGGGGGGGCCACAGAAGTGGGAATTGAACATCCACCCAGCAGAAGACAGCACAGAGTTGCCAAAAGATGGGCAGTGGGAGCCAGAATTAAAACAGCCAGGAAAAGACTATCCTAAGAGGTCACACTGATGCACAGGAAGAGTGGGGAGTGACAGCCCTGCAGAGAGCTGGGAACAGGGCCCCAGACAAAGGAGCGTGCAGGGGGAAAAGCTGAAAATTGGGCAGGAAGTTTGCAAGTTCAGGACCTTCTGGCCGAGTGCAGTAAGGGAAGAAGGGTAGGGGAAGAGGCATGGGGGAAGTCACGGTGCAGTAGGTTGTGTTTATTTTAAGTATAATGGGAGTAGGAGTAGGAGGACCCATTCCTTCATTTAACGATTTATTGGGCACCTTTTAGAAGCCAGGCTGTTCTAGGTCTTGGTAGAGAGCAGCAACAGGCGCTCACGTTCTAGGGCTGGAATGAGATGCAAAACAAGCAACTAAATAAAAGAGCAAAGCAATGTCAGAGGGACCTAAAGGTTCCAAAGTCAAGAAAATAGAGCGAGAAGACTAAAGAGGCTACAGCCTGCTTCAGATGGGGCACCAGTGAGGAAGGGAGCCAAGTGGGTGGGAAATTAACAAATAAGACAAGTCCTGACAGCGCTCAGGACTTGATGAGGGTACTCAGGGCGACGGCTATGGAGTTATTCAGGACCGCTTGTGTTTTCCTGTCCCAGCGGACACCACACTCCTGCACACTGCAGTCGCTGACCATATATAACTGAACCTCAAACAGGAAAAGACTCACGACTGTTAGTGGAAGCCAGTTCCAGGCTGTAAACTGAAACATAAACTCCTCGCCCTTCTGGGCACCCTGCCTGTCCCGACACCTTTTCTGTCCTAGCCAAGTTGCTGCGGGCTACTCCTGCCTCTTCCTCACCCCAGCAGGTACAGGACAGGGAAACCCAAGGGTCAGATTCCCCCAGGCATGAGCCTCGAAGATCAACAAAGGCTCAGGAGGCACGTCAGTGCAAAGAAACAGAGTGATGCTCCCTGGACCGTGCTGGACACTGGGGGATACACGGCACCCACCTGCCTTTTCTAGTTCCCTCAACCCAGCTGGAGGAACTTTCATACAAAAGCCAAGGACAGGGACTTCTCTGGCGGTCCAGCGGTTAAGACTCTGCGCTCCCAATTCAGGGGCACAGCTTCCATCCTCGGTACAGGAACTAGGATCCCGCATTCCTCACAGCGCAGCCAACGGAAAAAACAAACGCACAAGGGCAGCAGGGGAAGTTGCTCAAGGTCCTCGGCTCGGGAAGGGGCGCGGCCGCACCTCACAGAAGGGTCTCCAGACTCTGCGGCCTGACTCCTCCCTGCGGGGCCTTCCACGCCAGGCGCGTGGCGTCCGGGGGAGTCTGGGAGCCACCTCTCGCCCTTCCACACAGTGTCCCGCTGACGGACAGACACGGGACCCTCCGCAGGAAGCCCCCAACCTACATTCGCACCCGGAGCACAGCGACCGCATCCCGAGGCTCCGACACACCACGGCCTGGAGAGGACACGGCGACGAGTCCCCGGACACAGCCAGGCTGCACCAGCGCGCCCCGGCCACGTGGGTGGGGACGGAGCGGGCGTGGCCCGGCGCGCCGTCCACTCACCTGCGCCGGGGTCACCAGCGCCGCCATCGCCCCGCGGGGAGCGCCGGGCCGCGCGAGGGCGCCGGGGAGCGGGGGGCGCGGTGCGCTTCGCCGACCCTCCCCAGGCGGTACAGAGGCGCAGGTGGGCCCGCCTTGCTGTCCTCCCCGCTCACTCCCAACGACCCGGGTAGAAGTCACCTAAGATAGAAACCGAACCACCCCACCACCAACAAACGGCCTCCCGGGCGACGCAGGAAGTCCCGCCCCTGACAACGAGGCCAGCAGCGCCCCTTTTCTGTGACGTCATCAGTCCGGCGATCGCAGCCATCCCGCGTAGCATCGCCTTCCGGGTAATGTAGTTTTTGTCCTGCACCGTCCAGGGGAGGGAGTCTCTGCTCCTTGTACGTGCCAATGGTCCAGAGGCCTAGGCTGTAGCTGGCAAAGGGCCTGCAGAGGCTTCAACGAAGGAGGCGACGCATTGGCTGTTTCTAAAGGGGCCGCATGCCGGTTTCTCTGTTGTGTTTTCTATATCTTGTCATTTAACATGCTCCTAACTGAGCAAGTGGGCATACTGTATGGTAGACTTTTTAAACTTCTTATTCTGCTGCCTCACCATCCCCACAGTCTGTGAGCACCCCACTCAGGTGACTGGGTACCAGAGTGATGAGGCTGTGGCCCCTGACACAAGCTCCCCTATTTGTCCTCTCTTGTGACCTAGCAACATTCCTATGCACCAGTGAAATCCCCTCATGACATTGGCCTGTGTACTCCCCCTGACCTTGTCTAGGGGCCCTCCCTCTCTGTTTCTCTCTCTCACTCTGTTTCTCTCTCTGAGCTCTCCTCCTGCTTGGTTGAGTCGGCTCCCGGCATATCATGATATCACTCAGATACAAAGTACCTACAGTCATAGATGTGAACTAATAAACATTATCTTGCTACTGTTCAAATACATGCAGACTACAGTTTTACAATCAGTTTTGTGAGTTTCAGTGCATTTGCTCAGCGTCAAGAGAGAAAGGACTTCACACATGTCCATTACTGAGATGTTGTGGAAGAAGAGGTTGAGTGTCCCTTAAACAGGTGGACAATAGAAAAACTTTGCTTTCTATAAATGTTTAAATAATTTTATGAAGTTCCTCAAAAGTATGTTTGGAACATATGCAGAAGATTTATTTTACAAAAAGTGAAAGTGCTTTAACATAAATTATAAATTTAAGTTTATGTTATTATCCAAATATCTTCATATTTATTCTGTCCTTCCTGTTTTTTGAAAACATAATCCCTTTAAGGGGAGACATTATATTGTAGACTACATTCAGCAAGTAGGAATCCAAAGAAAAACCTTAACACACACATTGCAATGTCACTAAGTCACAAAATGCCTGCTTTCAATAGTTGGCAACCAACAAATATTATCGTATTATCCTCCAACTTCCTATGGATCGAAACTTCAGAGATAATTTTGTAGGCTTCAGTATATGCATTCAAGGTGAGACAGGCTGGGACCTGGGACCTGGGACTCTTCGCTGCAGTGCTTGCACCTGGACAAATGTCTTAAGCAACAGATACAAAGAAACTATAAGGGACTAAAAATAACTGGGTACATGTGCAGTTAGGGAAAATTATGAACAGCAAGATACAAAAGGCCAAAAACCCAACTGCCACTTCTGAAGTGTCAAGAGCAAAAGCAAAGTACTGTGAATAAGCCCTACACAAAGCACCACCAAGGGGGTAGGCAGACCACCTAAGCCACCCCTCCATTCCAACCTACGGTTCGGCACCTACCCTCATCCCATTTAAGGGACCAGTTCACCCCCACCTCAGAGAGCAAGCAAGGGAAACTGTTACTTGCTTTCCCTCCCTAGCGCTGCATGTAGCAGGAGACCCACTAAAGCCTTGCCTGAATTTCTTGTCTAGCCTCTGATCAATTTCTATTGATTAAGGAGGACAAGAACCCTGGTCAGTAACAAAGAGATAAGAAAGAAAAAATTTCAGCCAGGATCATGACAGGGGAAATGGATGACAGCAGTAAGGAGGCCTATAAGGAAGTAGATGATTTGGTATCTGCCTGTTTCCCATACAAAATAATTCTTTTCTGCATGGGTACGTGTCAGTATTTGTGTTGAAACCCCAGCAAGCCCAGCTATTTTTTTAAAGGTTTTTTGGGGGGGGAGGATGTGGACCCTTTTTTAAAGTCTTTTATTGAATTTGTTACAATTTTTTGGGGGGATGGGGAGCCCACCTCACAGCATGCAGAATCTTGGTTCCCTGAGCAGAGATCAAAACCATGCCCACTGCAGTGGAAGTGCAGAGTCTTAACCACTGGACCACCAGGGAGTCCCTGAATTTGTTACAATGTTGCTTCTGTTTTTTTTATTTTTTTGGGGGTACATCAGGTTCAATCATCTGTTTCCATACACACATTTGCTTCTGTTTTATGGGTTTTTATTTTTTTGGGGGGTACACCAGGTTCAATCAACTGTTTTTATACATATGGGTTTTTTTTTATTTTTGTTTTTGTGGTCCAGAGGGGTGGGGCATCTTAGCTCCCTATCCAGGGATCAACCTGCACCCCCTGCACTGGAAAGCAAAGTCTTAACCACTGGACCACCATGGAAGTCCCTAGCCCACCTATTTTTTCCATTAAATATTTCTAACTCAATTTCCTGAAATAGATACTGCTATGGTCTCAACATTTGTGTCTTCCTCAATTCATATGTTCAAAACCTAATGCCTGACGTGATGGTATTAGGAAATAAGGAACTGAGAAGTGGTTAGCTCATGAGGGCTCTACTCTCATGAATGGAATTAGCGTCCTTATAAAAGAGGCCCCAGGGACTTCCCTGGTGGTGCACTGGTTAGGAATCTGCCTGCCTATGCAAGGGACATGGGTACAATCCCTGGTCTAGGAAGGTCCCATGTGCCGTGGAGCAACAAAGCCTGTTTGCCACAACTACTGAGACTGCGCTCTAGAGCCTGCGAGACACAACTACTGAAGCCTGCGTACCTAAAGCCCATGCTCTGAAACAAGAGAAGCCACCGAAATGAGAAGTCTGCGTACCACAATGAAGACCCAACACAGCCAATAAATAAATAAATACATTTTCTAAAAGTTTAAAAAAATAAAAAATAAAAGAGGCCCCAGAAAGTCCCCATCCCTTCCCGTCATGTGAGGACATAGCATGAAGGAGGCTGTCTATGAACCAGGATGTGGGCTTTCACCAGACACTGTGTCTGCCAGCACCTTGAGATTGGACTCGCAGCTTCCAGTACTGTGGGAAATAAATGTCTGTTGTTTATAAGCCACCCAATCTATGGTATTTTCTTATAGCAGTTTTGAATAGACTAAGACAAATACAATTAATTTTTAAAAATGACACATCTGAAAAAAAAAGCAACTGGACCAACTGCTATTGCCTACTAGGACATTGGCTGCCATGACCACAGTCTGAGCATGTGTGCAACAGGGGCATCTTATCCCCAAGAGAGAAACATTTGTTATTGTTTGAGGATGATGTTAGTGCTCCAAATAATTATCCTGAAAATTGCTAAAGGGTGAACAGATCTAGCCCTTTTCTTTTCTTTTCTTTTTTTGGCTGCATTTGGTCTTTGTTGCTGCTGGCGGGCTTTCTCTCGTTGCAGCGAGTGGGGGCTACTCTTTGCGGTGTGCAGGCTTCTCAGTGTGGTGGCTTCTCTTGTTGTGGGCTCTAGGCACACGGGCTTCAGTAGTTATTGTGCATGGGCTCAGTAGTTGTGGCATGTGGGCTCTAGAGCGCAAGGTCAGTAGTTGTGGTGCATGGGCTTAATTGCTCCTCGGGGCATGTGGGATCTTCCCGGGCCAGGGATGGAACCCATGTCTCCTGCATTGGCAAGAGGATTCTTAACCACTGTGCCACTAAGGAAGTCACAGATCTAGCCCTTTCCTGTACAAACTGTATTTTGAGGTAGCCAAATAGAAAATTATGGAAAAGTCTTCTTTATGGAGGATTTCCAGCTAAGAAATGCAGAAATAGCAATAGAAGTAAGTACAAATATTTCAACAGCTTATAAAATAATCAACTATCCAACAATCATCAGGGAATGAGGACAATAGATAAAAGATGCTTGGGACTTTCCTCGTGGTCCAGCGATAAAGAATCCACCTTTCAATGCCAGGGATGCCGGTTCGATCTGTGGTTAGGGAACTAAGATCCCACATGCCATGGAGAAACTAAGCCCGCTAGCCACAACTAGAGAGCACAGGTGCTTTGGAGCCCAAGCACCACAAGTAGAGAGAGAAAAAAAGAAAAAAAAAAACCCAGCACACCACAACTAGAGAGAAAAAACCCGCACACCACAATTAGAGAGAAGCCTGCATGCTGCCACGAAAGTTCCCACATGCCTCAACGAAGATCCCACATGCCACAACTAAGACTTGATGAAGTCAAAAAATAAAAAATAAAGATAAATACAATATTAAAAAAAAAAGATGCATGGCAAGTTGGTACCTGGATAGAAACACTCATAAGATTGGAACCAAGTATTTTGGAACCAAGTTGCAAAAGAGAGACACCCAGACAGCAGAACAGGCTTATGTGATGCAGCCACAACTTCTCAGCACTGTGCGTGGAGTATTATGACTAAAGGCCGCATCAGTATTTCAGACTTGTTTGGATGACAGGACTATTCGGTGAAATTGGGTAAAATAATCTGTTATTCATGATGAGGTCAAGGTGGTTTGAGACATTCAAGAGGAGAACCTGGAAAAGGAGATGGGAGAGCATTTAGAACAGACTCAAGATCTGAGTTAGGGCTGGACAGACACCTACCGGCTGGCCGAGCAGCATGAAGAGTGACGAAGAGGGGAGAGGCCACAACATGGCAGGAAGCCAGTCCACTCATTTGATGGCCCCAGCTTCCTCTACAGTCAGATGGAGAGACTAGGCCAAATAGCATATTGGTATTTCTCCGGCACAAAGGCCAGGGAAATAGAATGCAAGAAAAAGCCTCTGAGAATCTGATGGACAAAGGGGAGGATGACTAAAATGAAGAATGTGGAAAAGGGTGGATGCAGAGTATGGTAGAGAGAGTAATTTCAAGGGGAAGAAATATTCCTTTTCTCCTAAGTCGTGAAGACAATCTATAAGAAAATGTATGATATCACTATTATTTATTATGATTCAGATAATTACATGGAAAATATGAACAGCTTATTTTTGTTGATCCACATCCTATGAAGAAGGCACTGTTCCCTGCATTTCTCTGCCTTATCTCATTAATCCTCAAGCAACCCAAAGCCACAGAAATAATTACTCTGTCAGGAGAAAAGCGAGAATTTTTAAACAGTAGTTAGTCGTAGCACATGGACTATATTCAATATCTTGTAATAACCTATAACGGAAAAGAATCCAAATATATATATATGTGTATATATATGTATATATACACATATGTGCATATATATACGTATGCATGTATGGTATATACATATATATAAATGAACCACTTTGCTGTATACCTGAAACTAACACAACATTGTAAAATAACTTTACTTCAATTAAAAAAATAGGGGGAGGACTTCCTTGGTGGTGCAGTGGTTAAGAATCCTCCTGCCAATGCAGGGCACATGGGTTCAATCCCTGGTTTGGAAAGATCCCACATGCCACAGAGCACCTAGGCACATGTGCCACAACTATTGAGCCTGTGCTCTAGAGCCCTCGAGCCACAACTATTGAGCCTGCGTGCCACAACTACTGAAGCTGGTGAGCCTAGATCCTGTGCTCCACAACAAGAGAAGCCACTGCAGTGAGAAGCCCGTGCACCACAACAGTGGCCCCCGCTCGCCACAACTAGAGAAAGCCTGTGCACAGGAAGGAAGACTTGCAGCAAGGAAGACCCAATGCAGCCCATAAATAAATAATTAATTTTAGAAAAATAGGGAATTCACTGCCAGTCCAGTGCTTAGGACTCTGAGCTTCCACTGCAGGGGGCACAGGTTCGATTCTGGTTGGGGAACTAAAATCCCTCAAGCCACTCAGCATGGCCAAAAAATTGTTTATAATAAATAAATAAATAAATAAGTAACTGACTGATGCACAGCATATTTCAGATCCAATAAATTAGGTTAATTAGAAAAAACCTCCTGCAAGGCAGGCTTCACATTCCCCATGCTACACAGGATTGTAAACCAAGCCCATTTTCTCTCCTCCTCAGGAACACAGATAAACCACACATCCCAGTCCTGGCAGCCAGGTGTGGCCTCCTCTAAATGGAATGTGAGTAGAAGGGATGTTTGTGTGCAAGCAGTTATGACTTCTGCCCTCCTCTCTCATTTCCCCTATGCAACCTGGACAATGCCAGAGCAAACTTAAAGCCAGATGGTGACAGGAGAAGGCACCTGGGTCCCTGAACAACTGTGCTGTCCAGAGCTCCATGCTGACCCACACTGGACCTTGATGTGAGTAAGAAACAACCAGGCCCCCAAGGAGGCCACACCGAGGAGCTTCCCACAGACCCCAGAGGCAGGAGTTCCCTTGGGGTCTGAAGCCTGCTGTGGCACACATCTAGTCAGCTCATGGCTGTACTTGTGTACACATACTTTGGTCTCCTTTTCAGCAACGTGGTATGCATCTTCATCTTACAGTATTAGGCATCTCCTCCTGTGGGTCTTGCCCTAAATGGTTCTATTTCGGATTTTCCTCACAGCGTCCCCATGAAGCAGGTGCCTCACAGGCATCATTTTCCATAGGATGAAATCAAGGCTCAGGTTGATAAATGTACTTGCTGAAAGGCAGGGATATGATGAGCAGCTGAACCAAACTGGAGACCCAGGTTGGTTGTGTCTGGCATCTGTAATGTATAAGCACAAAGCTATACAGTGCTGCTCCAGAGCGGGCCAGGGCCTGGCACGATGGTGATCTCTACTTAAAAAGACAGAAAGATCATCAACCAAAGAAAATAAATTGATTATTTGAAGCTTAATTAAAAATAAAACTTTTCTGTTCAAGAGAAGTTAAGAAAGTGAAAACTCAAGTCACAACTTGGGGAACTATATTTGCAAGAAATATATATGATATATGACTGTGATTCTCAATTTGTAAATACTCCTTATAACAGTAATAAAAAATAACACAATTTAAAGTATTTACAAAAGTTTTGAAGGTATACATCACCAAAGAAGTATAAAGGCTAAATAATAAAATGAAAATACACTCCTTGTCATTAATCACCATTGTAAACACCATTTAAAGCCATGGCAAGGTACTGCTACACACTCATTTGAATGACTAGAATTCAAGAATGGATAGTACCAAATTGATAAAGATGTGAAACAGTTTCCACTCTCATATATTTCCTGAGGGAATAGAAACTGACTTCCCTGGAGGTCCAGTGGTTCAGACTCTGCACCTCCAGTGCAGGGGGCGTGGGTTGGATCCCTGGTCAGGGAACTAAGAACCCACACACTGTGCAGTCAAATAAATAAATAAATAAATAAATAAATAAATAAATAAATAATAATTATAATAAATTGAAATCAGTAGATAACTTTAGAAAATACAGTTGTATTCTTTCGAGATGGAATACATATACATATTATATGACACAGTAATTTCACTTGTGGGTATATCCTTAAGAAAAATTGAATCATATATTTCAGAAACACTTCTGTGGAAATAGTCACAAAAATATTAGCTTTATTCATAAAAGCCAAAAAACAATATAATGTTTGTGATTTTATTTTTATTTTTCCCTTGTCACATGTTAAAATATCTAAACTAATCCCAAGATAGAGTGGTTCATGCTACAACTCAAGTCCACATGCTGGAACCTACTTCAATTTCTATTTCTTGTAAGTATCTGGCCCTGTCAGAAGTGGAAACCTAAGGCCAGCCAATCAGAATATGCCTGCTTAGCTTTAGTTTTTCACACCTTAGTTCCAAAACTTCCCTGTGCCCCATATAAGGAGAGTTAACCCTGCTATGACCAATCAGCAATTGCCTAGTATGAATTCCTTGTCCCCAAGTATTTTTGTCTAAGTAATCTTAAGTAATCTGTGAATTCTGAATAGCTCTTCCCGTTTTCTAGACTGGATGATTTCCAGTTTATGAATTGCTACATAACAGCCAACCAGATCCCCAAATTAAGGTCTCTGGAATTTTCTTTCAACACACATGTCAAGATTTTTTTCCTTTAAAAAAAAAAATCTATTTGTATGGTCTAAATTTTTAAAATTCAATTTTATATTCTACGCTTGAATTTTTTATGTCTTTGCTTCTTTTTTTCTTGTTTTTGGCAGGTATAGCAATGCTACTTAGAGCTATCTGAAATGTTCCTTGATTGCTATACTGGTTTATGTAGTGCATATATCAATAGAAGGTACTTTTTGCATGAGGGGACAGAGGTTTAAACTAACTGTATAATACTAAACACTACAGCAAAAGAATTTTAATGGCTACCCAATGCCAGTTTATGATATTTACTAATATCTTCAGTGTTACCAACATTTAGTAACATCAGACTTACTGAGTCTCATCAATCTGATTGGGTTCGTTTGTATTTGCATTTTCCTGATGGAAAATATCGTTCTTTTACTTTTAGAAAATTCGGTTTCCTTTTTGTAATCTAATCTCAAGTGGCATACAAGAATTTTGCCTTCACGGGTTTCAAATATTTCTCTCATTAATTTGTAGTACTTATTGAATTTACTTATTACACTTAAAAAGTATAACTGGCTCAATATCTTAAGTGCTCTCTTCTTATTTCAATTTTTATGATTTTTTTTAAATAAAAGAAGCCTGCTATTATCATATAGTTTGTGTATATGCTGTGATCATTTTTACATACGGGTTGAGAAGTCCTGCAAGGAATGCCAAATTAATAGTGCTGTGAAATGTGAAATAAAAGGGAGTCACATGTCAAGCGATTTTAACCTGGAGCTGGGAGGCTATTAATTTGTGGCTTTCCTGCACCTGCCCATCAGGTGAAATCATGAACTTTGATCTGGGCCAACCTGCAAATATTCCAAAGACTCTGCAAGAATGCTGGGAACTTGCTACAATAATGGGTTTATACCTCCCGCTAGTGATAGCCTTAGCACTCAACCCTGTTCAACAAAGACTAGCTTCTGCCTCCAACTCCAATTAAAATTCTTTGTAACGAAAACTTCCCTTTGCCATGAAAAGGTCCTGACTTTTATTTCCTAGCAGGACACATTTTGGGTTGCTACTTAAATGTGTGTCCCTAACTGCAAATCTTTGATCCCAAACAAATGTGTCATGCTTGATTAGTGCCTCGCGGGTTTACTTAGATCCACAGTAACAAGGACAGACTTCGTTATCTAATTTAAATACTTACTCTGTTAGCCAATAATGAAGAAACAGATACTTTGTTGCATGGTTGTTCCCTTCCTAATTTTTTGTTCCAAAATCTTATTGACTTGATTTTTCCTTACTTGAAAATTCTTCCAAGATTTTTATAAGACAAAACAAAACAAAACAAAACAAGTAAGGACTGTGGCTACTCTCAGCCTTTTCACAACTAGAATGCTTTTTTGTTAATTTTGTATAAACTTTTATGTTGAGAAATGAGAGTTAAATCAGATTTTTGTAAAGATTATACATAAAGGCTTTGCTGGTTCTACTTTGATGTATTTTTAATTTGTATTTCCCTCAGGGACACGGTGCATTAATTCCCTGAGGTCTTTTACATCAAAACCAGAACCGAGAGGAACTACATTACCCAGGAGTCAGTGCACGAACAGTTCTTTTTCTCTGCATCAATGAAGGCCCCAAACTAAGGCTCTTCCGGGCTTATGAAACGACGGGGCGGAACTTCCGGCGTCTTTCAGACTGCAGTTTCTTGGCGGCTTTAGCAGCCGTCTGCGGGACCCGAGGCTCTAGGTCACTGGGTGGAGCCAAGCTTAAAGAAACTGAAAAGAGCCCGGGGGGAACACCGCCCACACGGCCCTGGAGTGAGCGGGTTGCGGAACCAGCTTCCGGGATTCTCAGCCGAGGTCTCCGCCATTATCCCACGCGTCTCCTGACACCGCTGCGCCCGCAGGGTCCTATGGCAACCGACGCGCTTCAGGACCCAGCCCAGGTGACTGTTCCGCCCCCCAGATCCTGACCCAAATCCTCAAGCCCCCAGTGAGGGTCTCCTGCTCAGGGCACTGCGGTTCAGGCCCGTGTCTCCAGAACTTTCGGTGTGCGTGTGTGGTAGCCCTATTTCTGACAGGCTGTGTGGTGAAGTGCGGAGAGTGTTAATGGCCGTGGGCCCAGCACGTGCAAATCCTGGAGATTCGCAGGAGCCAGAGCATGCGGGAAACCTCGGGTACCAGTCCTTTCTGCAGGGACAGGCATTTAAGGAGGAGTTAACAGTCTGGGTCAGCTGGGCCAACAGTCAGCATTCTGGGAGCCATGGAGGGTTGTGAATAAATCAGGATGACGCTCTGAGTAGAGCTTTAAATTTATTTATTTATTTTATTGGCTGTGTTGGGTCTGCACACGGGCTTTCTCTAGTTGCCGTGAGCAGAGGCTGCTCTTCCTTGCATTGCGTGGGCTTCCCATTGTGGTGGCCTCTCCTGTTGCCAAGCACGGGCTCTAGGCGCGTGGGCTTCAGTGGTTGTGGCACATGGGCTCAACAGTTGTGGCTCATGGGCTCTAGAGCACAGGCTCAGTAGTTGTGGCACACGGACTCAGTTGCTCCGCGGCATGTGGTATCCTCCTGGGGCAGGGATCGAACCCATGTCTCCTGCATTGGCAGACAGATTCTTACCCACTGTGCCACCTAGGGAGTCCCTGAGTAGAGCTTTAAAGTATTTCAAAGGCTGCTCAGGGGAGAACAGACTCGGGAGAGGGTGATGAGGGTGGAGGCAGGGAGACCTGGGAAAGCCTGGTGCATTCGACTCCACAGAGTAAGGTGGTTTCTGGACCAGAGTAGTGGCTGTGGAAGTTGTTGACCTGAAACAAATAGGCTTTTCTTTTTCTTTTGGGATCATGGGGGAATTGCAAACAGGGTGTACAACCATGGTGAACTAACACTTTTATAGAGATTAAAGAAGGAAGTTACAAGGGCTACAGTCACCAAACAGTCCATGGCTTTTCATTGGCGGAGTCCTTTCCAGGAAAGAGTGTTCATCCTTTTGGATTCTGTTATTGTCTCAGGTCAGTGAGGGCTCCCCCTTACGGTGTGCCAACTCTAACTGAGGTGTCAATAAGATTCCTAATGAACCTTAAGGATAATAGGCAGGATTTCCTGGTGCTGTGAATGTGGCTCTGAGCTAAAGACAGAGTAAAGGACAATAAAGGTTTTCTTTTGGCTGAGCATCTGGAAGACTTGAGACCAGCAACTGATGTGAGAAGTCAGTTTTAAGGAGAGATTCGAAGTTGGATCTCAGACATGCTGTTTCTGAGATTCCAGGGTTGAAGTAACATAGGAGCTGCTGGAATCTGTAGTCTGGGATTGAGGGAGGAGGTCGCTGGCTCAGTGATGTCCATGTGGTGACAGACTAAGTCCTGGACTCAAATTTAGGAGGGAAAGTCTTGTCACTTTTCTGTGAAAGGGGACCTGAGATGAAAGAAGAGAGAGCTGGGGCTGCAGGGCAGGGCAGAGTGGGTGGGATTTTCCAGGGCTTTCTGGGGAAGCAAGGGTATAAGGAGTAAGGAGCCTTGTCTGGGATGGAGATGGAGAAGGAGAAGGAGGTGTGAGGTTGTATAGATTCACTGCTATGAAGAGTCAGCTAACTGTCTGTTCCTTGTAGAGCCAGAAATAAGTGAGCCATGCTGACCAGTGAGTTAAGCCCAGGCCCAGCCAAGGGCACAGGTGCCTCAGCTCTCCCAGAAAAGTACAAGGTTAAAAATGTATAGATTTAACACAATAATCTTGTGCAAGCAAGTACTAACTGCATAAAATGAGAATATGCTACAATAATCTACATATGTTTAGGTTTTGTCTTAGGCTCTTCACATAGAGCTCTGAACCCCTTGGAATATCCTGGATTTAGGACTGTTTTTTGTTACTCAGAACTAGCCCCTTTTATCACACAGGAGTTTATTATAATGAGGTGACTTAGAGTGGGTCCCCTAGATAGCCTCAGGATAGGCCTGGTCAGTAGGAAAGGAAGACTAAACTTTCAGCCCCATGTGGACATCCCAAGGATCAGAGGGGAACTGGAGATAAGGTATAAAAATTGCTGAAGAATAAGATTCAAGGAGCCTCACGATTGGTGAACATATTGAAATGATGGAAGTGCTGCAGTTTGACATGTACTGAAAGGGCCTGGAAACCCCCTGCTGCCTCCACCACTACTACCTAGACCTAAGCGTCTCTTCCATTTGACTGTCCCTAAGTCGTATCCATTACAGTAAGCCAGCAGAAGTAAAAAAAAGGTGTTTTCCTAAAGATTGTGGGTCATTTTTATCAAATTATCAAAACTGAAGAGGGGTTCATGGGAAACTCTAAATTTGTAGCCAAGTGGGACAGAAGTCCTAGTAGCCTGGGGACCAGGGATCGGAACTGGATTATGAAAAGAGGTCAGTTTATGGGACTGAGCCCTTAAGTCTGTGGACTCCAGCACTAATTTCAGTAATACACTAATAGGAATGAGTTGTAGGGCACCATGATGGTGTCATAAAATCAGAGTAAGTGGTGGTTGAAAACAGATACCTTGTCTCAGAAAGCCTTGAAAGACATGTAAGAAAAACATAATTTTCAAAAACATTTATAGATATCTTAATCCTGTGTTCTTTAATAGTTTAATCTTAGCTTGGGAGAGGCAATAATGCATTTGATATTTATAGAACATAAGATAGACATCCTAAGTGTTGCCGTTTTACACATGAAGACACTGAGACTCAAAGAAGTTGTTTTGTCTAAGGCTATCCAGTTGTCAAGTTATAGCTCTGAAGACTGAGGATCTGAGGTCAGAGGTCAGCCTGAGATCACTCATCTCCAGGAAAAGGAAGGGAGGAAACAGCTCAGCCTTTACACCCTCACCATGATCACCTTTGTCTTAGATTCTCCCTCTTTTCACAGGCTCGAGTGGTAGCAGCAACGTTTATGGTCCCTGGACAGGTAAGTGGAAGAAGCCCCAGTACCTACCCAGTTGTCATCCTTACCCCTGGTCCTAACACACAGATATAGGAAAAAGTGTTATCCTAGGATTGTTGGTACTTATCCCAGGGCCCTGGGGTCACCTCAGGCACAGGACCATATCAGAGCCAGAAGTTGTACTGAGGTGTCCCCATGTGTGCAGTGGAGAAGGTCAAGTGGTGAAATGTCCTCTGGCACAGGAGCCAGCCTGTCCATGTGCCTGGAGGTGAGACTGAGTGGGGAGTCTTGAGGGAACTGCAGGACCCATGAGGTGGGCTGATAAAGCCTGAAGGCAGGAGTCATTCCTGGGATGGCAGCCTGAGGAGCTGGATGGTGTTCTGCTGTACAGGGTGAGAGACTAGTCTGATGTCAGACTACTCATGACCACAGCATATTTACCTTTAGGTGACGGTGGGGACGCCATGTCTGAGACTGAGACGGGAACTCAGAAGTAGGAGTAATGAACAGAAGGACTGTCCAGAGTTCCGTGTCCTCGTGCTGAGTCTGAGATATTGCAGAGGTGTCTCAAGGGAGGTGTCAGCTGGGCAACTAGAAACGCACACCTGGAGGTCAGAGAAGGGGGTGTTCAGGTTTGACGATACTCCTAAGCAGGTGGTGGCATGTGGACCATGTTGGACTCAAGGCCCTCGGTTCATGTGTTGGTGCCATGAAGGTTGTAGGGTGGGGAGGTGTTCTCGGAGGACTGGCTCTCCTCCTTGGGCACCTGGGCAGGGGTGGCTATCGTCACTAAGACGGATGAGGCAGTGCAGGGACCATGAGTGTGGGGGGTGGGATGGCCTCAGGTGGAGGTCCTCCTGGTGGCACAGGATTCTAAGGGATGGATAGGCTGTGGATTGAGAGGGAAAGCAGGAATGGAGGTCAGATGACACTAAGGTAAGACCTGGGGCATTGTTTCCTCTCCTCAGGCTCAGAGTCTTATGATAACTGTGTTTGGAGACTGAAGAGTGTGAGACAGGACGACAGAGCAGCTGAGGGCAGATGAGTGCAGCTGGGAAGGGTCTTGAGCTGTGGTGGGGGCAGTGGGGCTGGGCTTGGAATGAGAGGAGCAGAGAGAGGAAGGGGTGAGTGGTGTGCAACACTGAGGAGGAAGAGGGCTCTGGACATCCGACTGCCACACGAGGTCTGGGTGCGGACGTGGGAACAGGCAGCAGGGCCAGGTAGGGGGATGGAAAGCAGTGCTGGGACCACCTCTAGCAGTGGGTCCTGCAGAGGCCTGGGGAAGCACCACGTGCTGGTGGTGTTTGCCTGGTTGCCGTGTGCTGCGTGGCACGTGGGGAACACAGATGATGAAGGCCTGGGGCGGAGGTGGCAGGGGTGGGGGAAGGGGAGGGGTCATAGTCAGGCCCATGAGGGAGCTGTGACCCTTCAGGGCTGGGTGATGGAGAGGGAGGGAGTGTGAGGATGGACTCAGCACCATCATCCCCAGGGTTTACTCACGGGGCTCAGCACACGGGTCATTGTGTCTGGCGTGATCTGTGTGACCCCAGGAGAGCTGACTCTGAGGACAGTGGCCGGGGGTCTGGCTGGCAGCCCCAGAGCATCTGGGAGAATACCTATCTCCCTCTCTGTTGTAACTGAATGACATAATGCTAGCAGTTCCTGTGGCATCAGGACCTGGTGTCTCCTCTAAGCTGGGTCACTGGGGTGGATGGCCATGACCCGGGGGTCCTGGTGACAGAGACTGCTGTGAACTCACCTGTCCCCCTCATGACAGGGCCATGTGATCTTTGAGGATGTGGCTGTGTCCTTCTCCCAGGAGGAGTGGGGGCTCCTTAACGATGCTCAGAGACTCCTGTACTGTGATGTGATGCTGGAGAACCTGTCACTCATAGCCTCCCTGGGTAAGGACCCATGTTCCCACCGTTGCCCTGCACCGGACTCCGCCCCTCTCTCTGCATGGCTCCCTCCTTCCTTCCCAGCCTGGACCTTGGACACTGCTTACTTCCCCGATTCCCCGGCCTTTGAGCTGCATTCCCCCACCTGTGTGTGGCCTGCCCTGTACCATGTGCCCTGAAACCTTTCACAGAAGGCTTTGGTCTCAGAGGCTTGACATCTGCCTGACTGATGCCACTTAGCTTTGCCACCGCTTGGTGTGTTGACTGTTCAGCTGCGTGGAAGGTCTGTGTCTCAGTTCTGCCTGCTCCTTTCCTGTGCACTGTCTGTGTCAGGAGTCACAGACACTTACATGGTCAGCATTTGTGGTCCACACTACATTTTGCAAGATTCTCCTCAAGTGCTTCTACTAATAAATATTTTTCCTGGAAATGTTATTGTTTGGTTCACTGTGGGCCAGTGTCTTTCTTGTAACTGCCCTTCTCCTCTAAGGACGTTAATCTGGTAGGTTTCATAGTCACCCCACCTAAGCTGAGGGGTGGAGGCAGCCCTGGATGCCTGAGGAGGTAGGCAGCTCTCTAGTCCTAGGAAGAGGGTTAACTGGATCCTGGGCCTGGTGAGTAGGGGCTGTAGGAAGGCATTATATCACCAATGAGTTCTCATCCTACAGGGATATGTCCTTTGCTTGCTCCTCTTTCAGTGCCAACACTCATCATGGTCATACTTTTTTCTTTTCTTTCTTTCCTCCCCATTTTGACACTTGCCCACATTTCATTTCTACTGTGATTTCTGACTCCTCTGTTTTCTACCTTAGGGTTCTCCACATCTCTCCTTTCCCTCTCCCTGCAATGTTCTCCTATTTTACGTATTTTGTATATTATATGTGTATATCCTTAATGTGTTATGAGAGGTGCATGTTTACTTATATTGTCTGAACACCAGGCAGTCAGGTGTAATTTCATTTTCCTGGATTTAGACACACATTCTACGGAGCTGACACTTGTCAGCACCAGAAAGTCCGGCTGAAAGCCACTGGCCGAGGAGTGGGTTGTTCTGGCCTCTCCTCCTGGCACAGTGCCATATCCTGTATGCTGTGCTCTTGCTGGTTTGAGACATTTTGGGTTCTGTGATCATCAGAGGCCCAGTATTGCACAGTATCCCCTTCTACCACTTGACCCTTCCTCCCCTGTTTTGATAATAAACCCATGGACTTATTCCTACGTGTGTCATGCTCAGGTTTGTAATGGGCTCTTGTCCCACCAAAGTCTCCACACACGTTATCAGCATTTTTATGTTTTCAGGGTGTTGGCGTGGAGCAGATACTGAGGAGGCTGCTTCTGAACTGTGTTTTTCTGTAGGACAAATGACACAAAACAGGATTCCAAGTCCAGACCCATCTATCCTGAAGACTCTTACTTCAGATACGTGTGCCCCGGTAGAGAAAGATGTTTTGTCCCTGGCCGAGCACCAAGGAGTGCATCCTGGGCTGAAACCATCCTTTTCTGGGGCTTATGGGAAAACGTTCAGTTCTCACCTACGGCACCACCAGAAGCAGCCCGGTGGAGAGAAACACCTCAGAAGGGAGAACGGGGCCTTGCTTGTGACGAACTGCAAAGTCTTTTTACCCGACAATATGTTCACATGCAGAGAGGTTGAGAAGTGTTTCCTAGGCAGCCTGGGCTTTCCCCAGCACCAGCCCTCCCACCATGGAGAGCATCCACGTAGAAGCAGGCAGATCAGGGAGGTCTCTCACCCTGGGCAAGGGCCCTATGAGTGCAGCGAATGTGGCAAAACCTTTAATAAGAAGTATAAATTCACAGAGCACCTGAGAGTTCACACTGGAGAAAAACCTTATGAGTGCAGTGACTGCGGGAAGTTCTTTAGACTCAGAGGGGGTCTTTCTCATCATCGGAGAGTTCACACAGGAGAAAAACCTTTTGATTGCAGTAAATGTGGGAAAGTCTTCATCTACAAATGTAAACTTGTTCAGCACCAAAGAGTTCACACTGGAGAAAGACCTTATGAGTGTAATGAATGTGGGAAGGCCTATGCCCGCAAGGATTCACTTGTCCAACACCAAAAAGTCCACACTGGAGAGAAACCTCATAAATGCAGTGAATGTGGGAAGCTCTTCCTTTATAGAAATAAACTTCTTGTGCACCAGAGGATCCACACTGGAGAAAAGCCTTTTAAGTGCACTGAATGTGGGAAGTCCTTCAGTTATAAAACAAGTCTTATTATCCACCAGAGAACCCACACTGGAGAAAGGCCTTATATGTGCAGTGAGTGTGGGAAAGCCTACGTCAACAAAAAAAGTCTTATTGTCCACCAGAGAATTCATAACGGAGAAAAACTTTATGGCTGTAAGAAATGTGGGAACTTCTTTATAAGCAGCTTTGCCCTCAACAAACACCAGAATATTCACACTGCACAAAGGCGTTATGAGTGCAGTGAATGTGGGAAAGCTTTCAAGAGGAAAATCAGACTTGCTGAGCACCTGAGAATCCACACTGGAGAAAGACCCTATGAGTGTAATGAATGTGGGAAAGCCTTCAAGCTAAAGAATACACTTGTTAGCCACCAAAATGTCCACACTAGAGCAAAGCCTTTTCAGTGTGGTGAATGTGGGAAGCCCTACAGTAACAAAACAAGCCTTGTTGTCCACCAGAGAATCCACACTGGAGTAAAGCCTTTTCAGTGCAGCCAATGTGGGAAGCCATACAGTTACAGAACAAGTCTTATTGTCCACCAGAGAATCCACACTGGAGAAAGGCCTTATGAGTGTAGTTCTTTGTATGCAGCTCCAAGCTCATAAAAAAGAGGCAAGTTCACACCGGGGAAATGCCTTGTGGACGTATGCTTTCCTTCACTTGAGTTAATATCTAGCAGCACAATTCCTGTGTCATAGAGTAGGTGAATGTTTAACTTATGTGGGGTCAGCCAAACTTTTCTAAAGTGGTAGTATCCTTTTACCATCTCGCCAGAAGCACCAGAACCCAAGTTCCCGTTCTTTCCATTCTCACCAACACTTGGTATGTTCAAGCTTTCTAATTTTAGTGACACCATAGGTGTATAGTGGTATCAAGTGATTTTAATTTTCATTTCCCTAGTGACATGATGCTGAGTGGTATTCAGTGTGTTAATTTCCAACCATATATTGTTATTGAAATTTCTGTTCATTTGATTTGTCATTCTAATTACTGAGTTTTGGCATTTCTCCATGGATTATTAAGATCCTCTAATGGAAATACTTAGCAATACATTCTTCCAGAATTGGTCTTGTCTTTTCAATCGCTTTTCCACAGAAAAAGTTTTTTATTTTAGTGTAGTCTAATTTGTCCATTTATTCTTACACTTTTTCCCTTGTTTCCTCCTGTAACTTTTATGGTTCAGGGTTTTTATTGATGTAAATGAATCATTTTCAGTTAATTGTGGAAGTTACTTTAAAAAATATGGATATCCAATTGCTGCAGTGATATTGATTTAAAAGATTATAACTTTTCCCCTGAATTGCTTTAGTATCTTCATCAAAGCTCAGTCATTTATGTATATGTTTATTTCTGGCATTTCTATTCTGTTGCATTTATCTACTTTATTTATGCCAGTATTTTCATGTATTGACATATTTGTTTTTATGTGTCTTGAAATCAAGGTTGTGTTGTACTCCTTTGACTCTCTTTTTTTTTTCCAAAGTCATTATGACCTTTCTTGGTTCTTTGCCTTTCCACTTGGAGTTTAGAATCCACTTTTCAGTTTATACAGCACAA
Organism: Hippopotamus amphibius kiboko; assembly: GCF_030028045.1. NCBI lineage: Eukaryota > Metazoa > Chordata > Mammalia > Artiodactyla > Hippopotamidae > Hippopotamus > Hippopotamus amphibius. The sequence goes on from NW_026648280.1 coordinate 1,625,052, forward strand.
AAAATTCTACTATGAGTTTGACAGGGATTGCATTTAGTCTTCAATTTAATTTTATTTTTATTTTTTGGTCGCTCTGCACAGCTTGCAGGATCTTAGTTCCCCAACCAGGGATTGAACCCGGGCCACAGCAGTGATAGCGCTGAGTTCTAACCAATGGACCACCAGGGAAGTCCCCTAATCTTCAATGTAGAAAGAAACACTGAGTGTCCCAATCCATAAACATGAACATTTCCTTTTATTTATATCTTATTTAATTTTTCAGAGCAGTGTTTTAAGATTTCTGCTTATAGGTCTTACATATGTATTTTCTATATCTGATAATATTGTGAATGAGAATTGAAAAATTGTTTTTATTTGTGAGTTGCTTAGTGCTAGTACACTAAGAGAGAAACCATGGATAGAAGCGAGCCTTCTTAATCTTATAAATAACATCTACAAAGAGCTATTAGAAATACTATTCTTTTGAACCATTACTAACATATTCCCATTAGAATAAAAGGACGACAGCTGCTCATTGTTCTCTTATTCAGTATCTGGAGTTCCACTTTCATTCAGTAAGGCAAAGTAATGAATATGTAGCAACTGGAAAGGAATAAATAAACCACCTAAAATATGTCCTCAGTTTTCATCTTTACTGAGTCCAAATGTAGTCCCTCAACCCATCATAAACTCTTAATTTTTTCATCACCTGTTTGCTGTCCTTACTTCCTTAGGACCCCGTCACCTATTGCATGATGCAACTTAATGTCATAGATGAACTGCTTATTATATTTTTCTGTCAAACACAGAGTAAGTTCCAGTAGGGAAATATGTATTTACTGTTGTGCACTGATATATTCTGTATTTCTAGAAACATGTCTGAAACACGTATGGTACTTTTCTTCCCCCTTTTTTTTGGCCTCACTGCGCAGCATGTGGAATCTTAGTTTCCAGACCAGGGATCAAACCTACGCCCCCTGAAGTGGAAGCACGGAGTCTTAACCACTGGAACGCTGGTGAAATCTCCCATGTGGTACATACTGACATCATAAAGTACGGAACAAAATGACAACACACACTTAACGTTCATTTGCACAACCGTGGCTATACTTTCTAACTCTCCTCATCCTGCCTTTTCCTTTAGTTTTATTATCATCAGTGCTCAGAGTTCTGGGAAGAAAATATGTTTTCTGAGAGGCCTTTAAATCTACTAAAAATCCCCAATAGGCAAATTAGTGGTTTCCTTCTCTCACTTATGAGATATCAGATTTTTTTTTTCCTCCTCACATTCCAGTAGGATTTTGATTATTTCAAAAACCAGTTTTCTGCTATCAATTTCTGCCACTCCTCATGGATATCTATTTCATTAAGCACTTTTAATAGCTCTTGGTAGTTACACAGTCCCAAATGTTTTTCAGTTTCTCTCCTCTCCCTATGCAGATACTGTCAGTGCACTTACAGTTGACATGGTAATCACGTCCATGGAGCAGATGACATCGTGGGGTTCTAAGCCTTTATCTCAGGCTTATGTGTCCCCATTGCAGACTCACAGATGCTGCCATGGCAGTCCTTGTTCTGGGAACAAATACACATTTGGTTGGTAAGTATCTCTTCTTTTCAGGTATCTGATTGTCAGAAAACATTTACCTCAGGAAACCCAAGATTAACTAATCTTAAATTTCAATTCCTGAGGTTAGGACAATAAAAGAGGAAAAACCTTAGATAGGTTATATCTATAGATACACAGATATAGACAGACAGATAAGAACAAAGCCATAAAAACAGGAAAGGCATTTTCTGAGAAAACCAGAGGCATGTTGCCTCTCATCAGCATGTATCAGGAGTGCCTGACACCTCCCCTCACCCCTCAGTTGTATTGTTTTGAAACTTGTCTCACTGGCTTCTCAGTAAACATACCGACCATAAACAGGGTTCACTGTAGAGGCTTCAAGATTAGGTAGGTTGTGGGTAATAAGATGAAGAAGACGAGCTCCTGCTCTGAGTAGATGCTTAGTGTCTGTGGTACCTGTTGATCAGGGGCATGTTGTGTCATGGAGACTTTAATGATGTGTCTCTAAATTTTTATCCTTGGTGGAAGGCTGTTCATTGCCTCTCAAGTATCTGGATGTTCTCTTTATCATACCAATCAACACTCTCTGCCTTCCTAGGGCCTCAGCTTCTGTTCCTCACCTATTAAGATGAATGCATTCTTCTATCATTTATCTATCATCTACCTGTATATCTATCATCTATCTCTCTATATCTATCATCTTTGCCTTACTGTAATTTTCATGTCAATGACATGTCCCATTTGTAAGATAATTTTCTTAAACAGAAAATAAAAATTTGGATCAGACACCCTCTCAGAAGAACTGAATCACCCCACACTCAGTGAAAACAGGGCTTTTAACTTAGACTCATCCTGTGTCCTGGCAGAATCTCTATGATCAGGGGAAGTTATCAATCATTACTGCCTGTGACTCACTGGGGGTCATTAAGAGTGGGTTGATCCATAACCCCAGCAATGTCATGGTTGTTAGGCTCTCAGATTTATGCAAACTCCCAAATTCCCACAGTAAATTCTATTGACATATGTCTTTGTTATTTAATTCATCTTGTGATTCTTATCTCGAATCCTGGTTCTTTCCTTTGTCCCTTATTTTGCTTCATTTGTTAGTTTCCTAACCTATTTTCATCACACTGGTGATATTTTTTACTTCAACCTCAAATAGTATTATAAAAATCATAATGTTTCCTATGAATATTTTGAATGTGTGTCTAAAGTTAATAATGACTTTGATACACTACACTCCTCCTCCCTAAGTCCCCAACCCAGAGAAGGAACACTGTTCACAATCCATGAGGATCTCTCCAGATGGAAATGACAACTTCATACAAATATTCAATAAGATCTTGGAGAATACCCCCTAACCACTAGACTGCCAGGGAATTCCCTCCCTTGGATTTTTTAATTGAAATATTTATTGTGAAAGTCAGTGATTCATATGCAATGGTAAGAATGCAGAGAGGGACTTCCCTGGTGATCTAATGGTTAGGATTTGGCGCTTTCACTGCTGTGGACCAGGTTCAATCCCTGGTTGGGGAACTTAGATCCCACAAGCCTCGTGGCACAGCCAAAATATAAATGAAAGAAAGAAAGCAGAGAGATCCTGTGTGTACTTTACCCAGTTTCCCAAATAGTAAGACTATCTTATGATATCACAACAACATTGACGTTGATACTATCATCTGATCTTATTCAGATTCCTCTAGTTGTAGTTGTACTCAGGTGTGTGGCTTTACCCCTCTGTTTTTTTGTTTTGTTTTTTTAATTTTTATATTGGGGTATAGTTGATATCCCTCTGGGTTTTAAAGCCACTGTCTTTATCCTGGATACACCATCAAGGCAACACAGAATTTCTCTCACTTTTTCTTCCATTTTACTTTTGATGTGGATTTTTAAATTCCATTTTGATTGAGCATTGTTTAAACTTCATGGAAAATACTTAAATTTGTACAAACTCAAAACTATAACACAAGAACATTTCATCACTTTCATTCCTGTTCTTCCAATCTGTTAAACCTCTGTCCCTATATTTATACTCTTCTACTAGAGTCAAAAAACATGGTATATTTCATACACCATTCTGGACCATAATTTTTCACTTAAGAATATGCCCTGGTAAGGGATCCCTTGACACTGTTGGTGGGAATGTAAATTGTGGCCACTGTGGGAAACAGTATGATGGTTTCTCAAAAATCTAAAAATAGAACTACATTTGACCCAGCAATTCCACTCCTGGGTATATATCAGAAAAAACAAAAACAAAAAAACCCACTAATTCAAAAAGATACATGCACCCCAGTATTCATAGCAGCATTATTTATAATTGCCAAGATATGGAAGCCACCTCAGTGCCCATCAACAGGTGAAGTGGATAAAGATGTGCTGTGTATATATACACAGTGGAATATTACTCAGCCATAAAAAAGAATGGAAATTTGCCATTTGCAGCAATGTGGATGGAGTTGGAGGGCATTATACTAAGTGAGATAAGTCAGACAGAGAGACAAATACTGTATGATATCACTTATATGTAGAATCTAAAAAATAAACTAGTGAATATAACAAAAAAGAGTCTCACAGATAAAGAGAACAAACTAGTGGTTGCCAGAGGGGAGAAGGAAGAGGGGAGGGGTAAGACAGGGGCAGGGGATTAAGAGGTACAAACTACTATGTATAAAATAAATAAGCTACAAAGATATACTGTATAACAAAAAGAATATAACCAACATTTTATAATAACTATAAATGGAGTATAACCTTTAAAAATTATGAATCACTATGCTGTACAGCTGAAACATACAATATTGTACATCATCATCTCTATCTATCTATCTACACTTCAATACAAGGCATGACACCTTAAAACTAGAGGAGAACATAGGAAAAACATTCTCTGACATAAACCATAGCAATGTTTTCTTAGGTCAGTCTTCCAAGGCAAAAGAAGTAAAAGCAAAAATAAACAAATGGTACCTAATCAAACTTATAAGCTTTTGCACAACAAAGGAAACCGTAAACAAAATGAAAAGACAACCTACAAACTGGGAGAAAATATTTGCAAAGAAGGTGATCAACAAGGGCTTAATTTCCAAAATTTACAAACAGCTCATACAACTCAATAACACACACAAAAAAACCCAATCAAAAAATGGGCAGAAGACCTAAATAGACATTTCTCCAAAGAAGACATACAGATGGCACCTAGGCACATGAAAAAGTTGCTCTCAACATCACTAATTATTAGAGAAATGCATATCAAAACTACAATGATGTATCACCTCACACCAGTCAGAATGGCTATCATTAAAAAGTCTACAAATAATAAATGCTGGAGAGGGTGTGCATAAAAGGGAACCCTCCAACACTGGTGGGAATGCCAATTGGTGCAGCCACTATGGGAAACATTACAGAGGTTCCTTAAAAAACTAAAAGTAGAGTTACCATATGATCTAGAAATCCCCCTCCTGGGCATATAGCCAGAAAAAATTCAAACTGGAAAAGATAACATGCACCCCAATGTTCATAGCAGTGCTTTTTACAATAGCCAAGACATGGAAACAGCCTAAATGTACACTGACAGACGAATGGATAAAGAAAATGGAAAATATATATATATATGAATATTGGAATATTACTCAGCTATAAAAAAGAATGAAACGTTGCCACTTACAGCAACGCGGATGGATCTAGAGATTATCATACTGAGTGAAGTAAGTCAGACAGAGAAAGACAAATACCATATAATATCACTTACATGTGGAATATAAAATATACAAATGAGCTTATTTACAAAACAGAAACAGACTCACAGATGTAGGAAACAAGTTTATGGTTACAAAGGGGAAAGCAGGTGGGGGAGGGATAAATTAGGAGTTTGGGATTGGCAGGTACAAACTACTATATATAAAATAAACAAAAAGGTCCTGATGTATATATAGCACAGGGAACTATATTCAGTATCTTGTAATAGACCATAATGGAAAAGAAAAAACAGTAAATGAGGTCAGCTGGGAGTCTCCTGGGCTGTGTTGGGAGAGCTGGGACTAGGTTTTGGATGACAAAGAGGTAGACAGAAAAAAGGTGTGACTGGTGTAGAGTCAGCACATGCAACACTGAAGAGGAGGAGGGCTTAGGGCATCTGACTTCCACACAAGGTCAGAACATAAGTGTTCTTGTTTTATTCTGTGACTTGCAGTTTTAGGTTTTTCTGTATATGTCTATGATCCATAGTTATTTAATAAACTTTTTAAAAACATGTATATCCAATTGCTACAGCATATTGCTCTAACAGATTATTCTTTTTACACTAAATTGCTTTTGTTTCTTTGCTGAAAAACAACTGATCAGTTGTGTGTATGTTTATTTCTAGACTTTCTATTCCATTACATTTATCTATTTGCATTTACCCTAGCACTTTCATGTGTTGATTAATTTTTAAAAAATTAGTATTGACATCAACTTCATGTACTTCTCCAACTTTCTTCTTTTGTTTCCAAGTTGTTTTGGCTATTCTTGGTCCTCTGCACTTGCATATGAATTTTAGAATCCACTTCTCAATTTCTATTAAAGAGCTTACTGAGATTTTGATTTGGATGTCACTTAACACACAGATCAATTCAGAAGGAAATACTGAGTATTCCAATCAGTAAATGTGAGATATATCTCTCTTTTTACTTAGGCCTTCAGTTTTTCCTCTGACTTTAAAAAGTCTCTATTTACCCTTCTTGCATATTCTGTATTCCTCCAAGTATTTTCTACATCTGATGGTATTCTAAATTTTAATTATATTGACTATATTTTCTAATTTTTTTGTATTTTTCCTACTCTGGCCTTTGGGGCCTTATTCCTGGAGAGGCTGTCCTTCCCAGGGCTAGATAATTCCTGGAGGTTAACAAATCCCTCCCCTGTGAGCATGCTCATTATATACAGAGCAACCAATCTGGAGTCTGCACCCCCAACCATAACCTTATCACACTCACACACCAAACCCATAATCCTCCCTGCCCTACACTACCCCAGAGCCACATACAGGACAACTAGGGTCCACCCTTCCAGACCAGAGCCCGCTGAAAATTTCACACTGTCTGTCTTAGTCTTATAGGTCTGCTGTAACAAAACACCACAAACTGGGTGATTTATGAAGAAGAGATATTCACTTATCACATCCTGGTGGCTGGAAGTTCTCAGATGCCATAAGGATGCCTCATATTGGGTGAGTGTCCTCTTCTCAGTGGCAGCTAGGGATGGCCTCTGTAGCCCAGAGTCTGCCAAAATTTTTCAAGGCTATGAGCCATGCTCTTCTTGACCTTCTGCCTCCTGAACAACCCTGGTCATTTGTTATGTGACCCAATATGACATGCTGTGCCTCCTGTTTCTAGGGAACTGTGTAAATGTCCTTCCTCATCATAATAATTTCCATGTCTGCATGTCTCACAGTGCCTGATTAAAACATGTCCCTGGTATATTTCAACACAGAGATTTGGGGCAGGGCGGCAGGGGTGGGGGTGGGGTGGTGGTTTGGATTTCTCAACTGTTTATTGCTATTGCAAAGAAATAGGATGGTTTATTCCATACGGATCTTGAATTCTTCAAGCTTCAGATACTCAGTTCTAGCAGATTTTTTTTTTGGTTATTTATTTATTTTTTATTGAAGTATAGTTGATGTACAATATATAAATTACAGGAGTACAATATAGTGATTCACAATTTTTAAAGGTTATACTCCATTTATAGTTATAGAATATTGACTATATTCCCTGTGCTGTACAATATATCCTTGTAACTTATTTTATACCTAGTCGTTTGTACCTCTTGTTCCTCTACCCTTATGTTGCCCCTCCCCCCTTCCCTTTCCTCACAGGTAACCACTAGTTTGTTCTCTGTAGCTGTAGTCCGCTTCGTTTCTGTTATGTTCACTAGTTTGTTGTATTTTTAAGATTCCACATGTAAGTGACATCATACAATATTTGTCTTTCTCTATCTCACTTATTTCACTTAGTGTAATACCCTCCAAGTCCATCCATGTTGTTGCAAATGGCAAAATTTTCATTCTTTTTTATGGCTGAGTAGTATTCCATTGTATATATTTATTTTTGGTTATGTTTTGCTTGTAGATCCGATAGAATTTTCTCCATACATCAGTTTTATTTTTTCCTTAACAGTATGAATAATTTTATTTCTTTGTATTGCCTCATTATAGTGACTATAATCTCCATCTCAATATTGAAGTCTAGTTTTATTAAAATTTCCAGTATAATAGTGAATGTAAGTCTTGTTTAGTTTGGCTTAGTCTTATTTTTCTACTTTATTAAGACACAATATGCCATTAAGTTGAGTCCATTCTTTTCGAATATGTTTGGTCTATAAATTTAAAAATTACAAATAAAAATATAAGTATTTAGTCCATTAAAAAAATTCACAGGGAAATATACACTGATATTTAAACAATATTTAGGTATCACAGCCTAGTCACGTTGAGGTACACAATTAATCATCACGAGTCCACCTCTTGTCAACTTGGCACTATACAAACTTAAACCATTCCTTATCTCCAAATAAAGATAATAGCAAGGTCGTGATACAAGCATCCTGTGTACAACCAAAAATACAATAACTCAACAGAAAGGATGCAGATTTCCCAGTAACAGTCACTCTTCTTGATATCCTATAACCAAATACTATGATATAAATTTAATAATACTTAAATACTGTGATGTAAAGTCAACACATCTTCTGTTAAATGATAAGGGGATGAAAGAAGGAAGAAAAAGATATTGGCTATACACATACATTCATGTTAAAGTAAGGAAGAAATACAACATTATAGATTACTATCCTCATTTCTGTAAATGGTCACATGAGCTAATTAATGTGTACCTCTTCTGCAACCTAGTCCATGTTCCTTTTGCCCTCAGCAGCACCTCAAATGGTACTTTTTATTCCCTGGTGGGGTGACCAAAGCATTCTTTCCTGAAGCGTCTGGGCCATGAGTTGTCCTGCCTGAAGTAGGTGGTGATAGTTTCTCACTGATTTTACCATAGATCATGATAAGACACCTTAAGGGAGCTCTGCATTCCAGCCACACACTTCCTTTGTGCAAGTAGCAGCAGAAAGTACAGTCCAACCTGCCCCTGATAATCAGACTCAATCACCAGAGCCAGCACAGTAACTCTTACTTTGCCTGTTGCTTCAGAAGCACAAGTAGCACCGAGTGCAGACCGGAAGTGTTCCTTTCCAGGACAACAGAATCATTCCACTGCAGTAGTGGAAACACTCCTCCATTTGGAACTAAGAACTCCACACAACTGGTGCTTCATGAGGACAGGAAACAAAAATTTTCCCTAGTGCCTCTCTATAGATAACTCTCAGTGGTGCCACTCCCATATCCACCCCTTTTGGACCTCCCTGGTGGCACAGTGGATAAGACTCCATGCTGTCAATGCAGGGGGGCCCAGGTTTGATCCCTGGTCAGGGAACTATATCCCACGTGCATGCTGCAACTAAGGAGCCTGCCTGCCACAACTAAGATGGGGCCCAATCAAATAAATAAATAAATATTTAAAAACAAAACAAAAGTACGCAGGCTTTAAATTAAAAAAAAAAAAAAAAAGACAACATCCCTTGATTCCTGGACACATCAATCCAGTCTATGGGACAAACAGTCCTATTTGCTGTGTGATGATTCAGAGCATATACAGCTGCCTGGGGAATCTTTCCCCAGCTCTCCAAGTATTGCCACGTAGTCATCTGCCCAGGCCACAGGAAACATGTGAGGATCACACAGACACCAGGGGCCTTTGAACCAACACTGTGCTGTTTAGGAAGATCCCTGGGTGGCACTGATGACAAATGCCATGTAGGGGTCTGCATGACTCACCCTCTCTTCTGAGAACAGCCCGACTAACAGGGCTGTGGGGACACCTGACCCCACCAGGCTGTGCCAGTCAGCTTCCCTGCCATGGAATCTGGAACAGGGACCTCAGACTGAGGCCTGAGGGTGCTGGGCACTGGAAAGAGGGCTGGTGGTCAGAAGGACATTGTTTCTATTACACCAATCCCTGCTACTGACACAGGGAGACTGGGCAGGAGGAGAAGGGACTAGACAACTGCAGGGCCTGTGGGGAGGAGGAAAGGTGACTCCTGTGACCTTAATTAGCCCAGAAATAAGGAGGAGGGTGGCAGAAAGATGGCAGTGAAGTAGAAGGACGTAGATTGCATCCCTCTCTACAGATGCATCAGGAATACACCAAAAGACTCAATACTTCCCACAGAGAACCAGCTGAACACCAGCAAATGACCTCAGACACCAGAAAGGACTGCAAAGATCCCGACATAACTGGGTAGGACAGAGGGACAAAAAAAAAAAGGAGGAAGAAGAGGAGAAGAAAGGATAGGGACGGGTCCCACACCCTTGGATGGGGGGATCTGAAACAGAGGGGAGATTACTGAATTTGGGGAAATGTCCCTTATCTGATGGGGAAACCCCTTCTCCAATGGGGAATTTCCCTGGGTCAGAAGGGAGGCATTTAGGACTGTTCAAAGAGGGTAAAGTGGCTGAGCTGTGGCAGATGGGAAAGAGGGAGAAAAACACAGATGGTCTGCACCACGGCTCAGCGTGCCTGGACTGAGACATCGATTCACAGCTGAACAGGGGGTCTGGGAGCTGGAACGTGGGAACCGGAGAACTGGAGAACCAGTTCAGGGTGAGAAACATTGTTGGCAGTGGGGAGACAGACTGAGAGGATAGGAGGGAAGAAATCTGGAGGTGAGAGTGCCTACCACGGAAAGCTGTGCAGCCATAGGGGCGGCTGGATACCGCTGACTCACAAGCAGAGGGGAGGAGCCGTGGGTGTAGCCTCTCTCTCAGCACCTGCGACGGACAAAGGAATGACCCTTGTGGGCCTAGCTAACTCACTCAGGGATAACAAAGGTCCCCGGGTGGGGCTGGCCTAGAGTGCCTGCAGCTGAGAGCCAAAAGGCCGCAGAGTGGCCCAGCTCTGGAGACATTCTGTTTACACCTGAGCCACCAGCATCCCTCTGCAACAGGCATCGCCATGGCCGACTGAGCTGCCATGACCCAGGCAGGGAGCCCCAGCAGAGTTGTAGTTGGGTGAGGAGCCGTGGTTGGAGTTGCTCGCTGCCCAAGCCGCCGTGACCCAGGCAGGGAGCCATTGCTCATTCACTCCCAAGGGAAGGAGCCACTATTGTACCCTCTCTCTCCCCACACACCAGCGCTTACAGACAAACAATAAAGGAAGCTCTGCTGGTCGCAGAATAATACAAAAAGCCCAAGGCAGGTAGAAGGACACTTACAGCTGAGACTCCAAGGAAACAGAAATATTAATATTAATTCTATTGATCTGGTGCATTCTGGGGTCAGTTCTAGTTTTTTTTTTTTTTTTTTTAATTAATTACAATCTTAGTCCTAAGGGATCTACACGTTTTATAACATATTTTTTATTCTATTTGTATTTTTAGCCTTTTTATATATTTCTATTTCTAGCTAAGTTTTTTGTAGTGCTATCTCTCCTACCTTCTTTTCATCTCTATCTTTTATATATTTCTATTTCTTTCTTTTTCTTTTCATATTTCCAGTCCCACTGCACTCTTCTGTTGCCCTGCCTTCTATCCTTTTTTTAGTTTATTTTATTTTAATATACTTATAAGCAATATTATCGGTCTGCTCTGTTTCCTTGCTTTATTCTCCAGATGACACACTGCTTTGGTATTTATTATTAGGTTTTGTCTTTATCTTAGTTCTAAGTATAATTGTCTGATTTCATTCTGAGAATCTTCAGTCTGTCTGGTGGTACTCTTGCTCTTTATTATATTTGATCCTAGCTTTCAAAATCTCCCTGGATTTGTGTTTGTGTGTGTGTGGTGGATTTTTTTGTTTGTTTCTTTGTTTTTGTTTTTGTTTTGTTCTGTTTTGGTTTTGAATTTCTGTTGGTTTTCTCTTTGATTGTCTGATAGCATACTGGGGTTCTTCTGTCAGGTCTTTCTAGTGCCTTATGTTCTACTGGATTCAGCATTTGTATGTGTTTCCTTGACTTAGTATTTGTTTGACTCAACACTCTGCCATTAGTCTGGGGCTTGGACAGTCTTCTTTAAACCCCTTTATTGCCAGGACAAGCAACCTCTGAAGTTTGCACTACTATGAGAAAACTTAGAAACACCATGCAGGCAAAGGAGCAGGAAAAAAACCCAGAAGACCAAATAAATGAGGAGGAAATAGGAAAATTGCCTGAAAAAAGAATTCAGAGTAATGATAGTAAAGATGATACAAAATCTTGATAACAAAATACAGAAAATACAGGAAACAGTTAATAAGGACTCAAAAGAACTAAAGAGCAAACAAACAGTAATGGACAACAAAATAACTGAAATTAAAAATACTCTAGATGGTATAAACAGCAGAATAACTGAGGCAGAAGAACGAATAAGTGAGTTGGAAGATAGAATGGGGGAAATAACTATCACAGAGCAGGAAAGAGAAAAAAGAATAACAAGTATGGAAGACAGTCTCAGAGACCTTGGTAACAACATTAAGTGCACCAACATTCAAATCATAGGCATCCCAGAAGAAGAAGAAGAAAAAAAGGGGGTCTGAGAAAATATCTGAAGAGGTTATAGTGGAAAACTTCCCCAGCATGGGAAAGGAAATAATTAATCAAGTCCAAGAAGCTCAGAGAGTCCCATACAAAATAAACCCAAGGAGCAATACACCAAGGCACATATTAATCAAACCAATGACAATTAAACACAAAGAAAAAATATTAAAAGCAGCAAGAGAAAAGCAACAAACAACATATAAGGGAAAACCCATAAGGATAACAGCTGATCTTTCTGCAGAAACTCTGCAGGCCAGAAGGGAATGGCAGGATATACTGAAAGTCCTGAAAGAGAAAAACCTACAGCCAAGAATACTCTACCCAGCAAGAATTTCATTCAGATTTGACAGAGAAATCAAAAACTTTACAGACAAGCAAAAATTAAGAGAATTCAGCACCACCAAACCAGCCTTACAACAATTGCTAAAGGAACTTTTCTAAGTAGGAAACACAAGAGAAGGAAAAGACCTACAGAAATAAACCCAAAACAATTAAGAAAATGGTAATAGGAACACACATGTCAATAATCACCTTAAATGTAAATGGATTAAATGCTCCAACCAACAGACACAGACTGGCTGAATGGATACAAAAACAAGACCCTTATATATGCTGCCTACAAGAAACCCACTTCAGACCAAGCGATACATATAAACTGAAAGTAAAGAGATGGAAAAAGATATTCCATGCAAATGGAAGTCAAAAGAAAGCTGGAGGAGCAATACTCATATCAGATAAATTAGACTTTAAAGTAAAGACTATTACAAGAGACAAGGAAGGACACTACATAATGATCAAGGGATCCATCCAAGAAGAACATATAACAATGGTAAATATCTATGCACCCAACATAGGAGCACCTCAATACATAAGGCAAATGCTAACAGCCATAAAAGGGGACACCGACAGTAAGACAATAACAGTAGGAGACTTTAACACCCCACTAACATCAATGGACAGATCATCCAAACAGAAAATAAATAAGGACACACAAGTTTTAAATGACACATTAGACCATCTCGACTTAATGGATATTTATAGGACATTCCATCCAAAAAATACAGAATAAACTACAGAATAATAATAGGACATTCCATCCAAAAACTACAGTGCACACGGAACATTTTCCAGGATAGATCACATCTTGGGTCACATATAAAGCCTTGGTAAATTCAAGAAAATTGACATCATATCAAGCATCTTCTCTGACCACAGTCATGAGACTAGATATCAGTTACAGGAAAAAAAGTGTAAAAAATACAAACACATGGAGGCTAAACAATATGCTATTAAACAACCAAGAAATCACTAAAGAAATGAAAGAGGAAATCAAAAAATATCTACAAACAAATGACAGTGAAAACACAACAACCCAAAACCTATGGGATGCAGCAAAAGCAGTTCTAAGAGGGAAGTTTATAGCCATACAGTCTTACCTTAAGAAACAAGAAAAATATTGACTAAACAACCTAACATTACACCTAAAACAATTAGAGAAAGAAGAACAAAGAAACCCCAAAATGAGCAGAAGGAAAGAAATCATAAAGATCAGATCAGAAGTAAATGAAAAAGAAAGGAAGGAAACAATAGCAAAGATTAATGAAACTAAAAGCTGGTTCTTTGAGAAGATAAACAAAATTGATAAACCATTAGCTAGACTCATCAGGAAAAAAGGGAGAAGATGCAAATCAACAGAATTAGAAATGAAAAATGAGAAGTAACAACTGACACCACAGAAATACAAAAGACCATGAGAGACTACTACAAGCAATTATATGCCAATAAATTGGATAAGCTGGAAGAAATGGATACATTCTTAGAAAAATACAATCTTCCAAGACTGAACCAGAAAGAAATAGAAAATATGAACAGACCAATCACAAGTATAGAAATTGAGACTGTTATTAAAAATCTCCCAACAAACAAAAGCCCAGGGCCAGATGGCTTCACAGGCGAATTCTATCAAACATTTAGAGAAGAGCTAACACCTATCCTTCTCAAACTCTTTCAAAATATAGCAGAAGGAGAAACACTCCCAAACTCATTCTATGAGGCCACCATCACCCTCATACCAAAACCAGGCAAAGATGTCATAAAAAAAGAAAATTACAGGCCAATATCACTGATGAATATAGATGCAAAAGTCCTCAACAAAATACTAGCTAACAGAATCCAACAGCATGTTAAAAAAATCATACACCATGATCAAATGGGGTTTATCCCTGGGATGCAAGGATTCTTCAATATATGCAAATCAATCAACGTGATATATCATATCAGCAAATTGAAGGATAAAAACCATATGATAATCTCAATAGATGCAGAAAAAGCTTTTGACAAAATTCAACATCCATTTATGATAAAAACTCTCCAGAAAATGGGCATAGAAGGAAATTACCTCAACATAATAAAAGCCATATATGAGAAACCAAAAGCCAACATCATTCTAAATGGGGAAAAACTGAAAGAATTCCCTCGAAGAACAGGAGCAAGACAAGGGTGTCCACTCTCACCATTATTATTCAACATAGTTTTGGAAGTTTTAGCCACAGCAATCAGAGAAGAAAATGAAATAAAAGGAATCCAAATCGGAAAAGAAGTAAAATTGTCACTCTTTGCAGATGACATGATATTACACATAGAAAACCCTAAAGACTCTACCAGAAAACTGCTAGCACTAATTGATGAGTTTAGTAAAGTAGCAGCATACAAAATTAATGCACTGAAATCTCTTGCATTCCCATACACTAACAATGAAAGAGGAGAAAGAGAAATTGAGGAAACTCTCCCATTTACCATTGCAACAAAAAGAATAAAATACCTAGGAATAAACCTGCCTAAGGAGGCAAAAGACCTGTATGCAGAAAACTATAAGACACTGATGAAAGAAATCAAAGATGACACAAACAGATGGAGGGACATACCATGTTCTTGGAATGGAAGAATCAACATTGTGAAAATGACTATCCTACCCAAAGCAATTTACAGATTCAGTGCAATCCCTATCAAATCACCAATGGCATTTTTCACAGAACTAGAACAAGAAATCTTACGATTTGTATGGAAATGCAAAAGACCCTGAATAGCCAAAGCAATCTTGAGAAGGAAAGACGGAGTTGGTGGAATTAGGCTTCCTGACTTCAAACTATACTACAAGGCCACAGTGATCAAGACAGTATGGTACTGGCACAAAAATAGAAAGGAAGACCAATGGAACAGAATAGAGAACTCAGAGGTAAACCCAAGCACATATGGGCACCGTATCTTTGACAAAGGAGGCAAGAATATACAATGGAAAAAAGACAGCCTCTTCAATAAGTGGTGCTGGGAAAATTGGACAGCAACATATAAAAGAATGAAATTAGAACACTTCCTAACACCATACACAAAAATAAACTCCAATTGGATTAAAGACCTACATGTAAGGCCAGACACAATAAAACTCCTAGAAGAAAGCATAGGCAGAACACTCTATGACATCCATCAAAGCAAGATCCTTTTTGACCCCCCTCCTAGAATAATGGAAATAAAATCAAGAGTAAACAAATGGGACCTCATGAAACTTAAAAACTTTTGCACAGCAAAAGAAACCATAAACAAGACAAGAAGGCAACCCTCAGAATGGGAGAAAATACTTGCCAACGAAACAACAGACAAAGGCTTAATCTCCAAAATATACAAGCAGCTCATGCAGCTTAATACCAAAAGAGCAAATAACCCAATCCACAAATGGGCGGAAGACCTAAATACACATTTCTCCAAAGAAGACATACAGATGGCCAACAAACACATGAAAAGATGCTCAACATCACTAATCAGCGATATGCAAGTCAAAGCCACAATGAGGTATCACCTCACACTGATCAGAATGGCCATCATCAAAAAACCTAGAAACAACAAATGTTGGAGAGGGTGTGGAGAAAAGGGAACTCTCCTGCACTGTTGGTGGGAATGTAAGTTGGTACAGCCACTATGGAAAGCAGTTTGGAGGTTCCTTAAAAAACTACAGATAGAACTACCATATGATCCACTACTGGGCATATACCCAGGGAAAACCATAATCCAAAAAGAAACATGTACTGTAATGTTTATTGCAGCACTATTTACAATAGCCAGTACATGGAAGCAACCTAAATGCCCATCAACAAATGAATGGATAAAGAAGGTGTGGCATATATATACAATGGAATATTACTCAGCCATAAAAAGAAATGAAATGCAGCTATATGTAATGAGGTGGATAGACCTAGAGTATGTCAGAGTGAAGTAAGCCAGAAAGAGAAAAACAAATGTTGTAAGCTAATTCATATATATGGAATCTAAAAAAAAAAAAAATGGTACTGATGAACCCAGTGACAGGAGAAGAATAAGGATGCAGATGTAGAGAATGGACTGGAGGACACGGAGTTTGGGGGGTGGGGGGCAAAATGGAAGCTGGGACGAAGTGAGAGAGTAGCACAGACATATGTACATACACTACTAACTGTAAAATAGATAGCTAGTGGGAAGTTTGTGTATAACAAAGGGAGATCAATTCAATGATGGGTGATGCCTTAGAGGGCTGGGACGGGGAGGGTGGGGGGGAGTCGCGGGAGGGAGGGGATATGGGGATATGTGTATAAACACAGCTGATTCATTTTGGTGTACCTCATAAGCTGGTACAAGAGTGTAAAGCAATTATATTCCAATAAAGAGCTTAAAAAAAAAAAGAAAAAAGGAGGAGCCCGGGGACCCTCACAGGCCTGAGAGCTGAGCACTTACCCAGTGAGACCAGGAGCCCACAGGTCTCCAGCATCAACTCCCAGTACAGGGTCCTCTGGTCCAGGTCCAGCTGTCCCCACTCCTCTGGGGTAAAGGTCATGGCCACATCCTTGAAGGTCACCACCACCTGGAGAGTCAGACACAGGTAGTGATGTTGGCCTTGTGCACTTGAGTGAGATCAATCCCGTCACTCTGCTGCTGGTGAAGGTGTAGAGAGACCCAGGCTTGAATCACTGAGGCCTCCTGATCCCCAAGTTCTGTGTTGGGCTCAAGGGGAAGCAGATACAACCTTGGGACATAATGCAGCTGTGGCTGAGAGGAAAGCCTCCCGTGAAGGAAGCCACTGGGGATGACAGAGACAACGGTCGGTGTTCCAGGAGGACGGGGGCAGATGGTCAGTGCGCTGGGAAGAAAGATCATGGTGATAATTCCAACAACGCGGACAGCAACGGGCAGCAGCTGAGCCTCCCTGGTCCTCGCAGCCTGGGTGCACTCGCCCTGGGCTTCACACTCAAAGATTCCTTGCTCTGGAGCCAGACTTGCAGGGCTTGAATGAAGACTCTGGAATCTGACATTGTTGGAGGTGTGACCATGGGAAGGACACCCCATCATTTCTCTAAGCCTTGATTTCTGCATCAATACAATAATCAGTCCCACTTCACCAGGCAGTTGGAGAACTAAAGAGAAAATGTTACATGGCAGATGCTGGACTGCCTGCACAGTTAAGTGTTCAATGTATTTTGTGACTTTCACTAATCCTCCCGCAGTCCACGAGGTAAATGCCATTGCCACCTCCGTGTCACAGCCAGAGGACTGAGGCCCAGGCAGCTCTAGAAAGTCACCCACAACCTCAAATTTAAGGAGCAGAAGTGGGAATTGAACATTCAGTAAAAGCGGGAACAGAATTGCCAGAAGATTGGCAGGTGGGGGCAGGGGTAACTTAGCCAGAATTATTATAAAACAGCCAGGAAAAGACTATCCTAAGAGGTGACACTGATGAACAGGAAGAGTGGGGAGTGACAGCCCTGCAGAGAGCTGGGAACAGGGCCCCAGACAGAGGAGAGTGCAGGGGCAAAAGCTGCAAACTGGGCAGGAGTGTTGCAAGTTCAGGACCTCCTGGCTGTGTGTGGTGAGTGAGGGACACATGGAGGGAAAGAGAGATGGAGTTAAACAGGGGGCAGACCAAGTAGACCCTGTGGGCTATAGTCGGGAGAAAGACTGTATTTATTATAAATGTGATGCGAGCACCTGAGGTGAAGACCCTTTCAATCACTGAACCACTTGTTGAGTACCTGTTACAAGCTCAGGCTGTCATCCTAGGTCTTGAGCAGCAACAGGCGCTCACACTTTAAGACTGGAAAGAGATGCTAAACAAAGAACTAAATAAATGAGCAAGACAATGTCACAGGGATCCAAAGATTCTAAAGTCAAAAAATAGAGTGAAAAAAAAATTGAGAGTGAGAGGACTGAAGAGAGCCTGCTTTAGATGGGGCACCAGGGAAAGCCTCTTTCAGGACCTCACTGGAGTGAGTCTGAAATAAAGTGAGGAAGGGAGCCAAGTGGGTGGGAAATTAACAAATAAGACAAGTCCTGACAGCGCTCAGGACTTGATGAGGGTACTCAGGGCGACGGCTATGGAGTTATTCAGGACCGCTTGTGTTTTCCTGTCCCAGCGGACACCACACTCCTGCACACTGCAGTCGCTGACCATATATAACTGAACCTCAAACAGGAAAAGACTCACGACTGTTAGTGGAAGCCAGTTCCACTGGCTGTAAACTGAAACAAACTCCTCGCCCTTCTGGGCACCCTGCCTGTCCCGACACCTTTTCTGTCCTAGCCAAGTTGCTGCGGCTACTCCTGCCTCTTCCTCACCCCAGCAGGTACAGAACAGGGAAACCCAAGGGTCAGATTCCCCCAGGCATGAGCCTCGAAGATCAACAAAGGCTCAGGAGGCACGTCAGTGCAAAGAAACAGAGTGATGCTCCCTGGACCGTGCTGGACACTGGGGGATACACGGCACCCACCTGCCTTTTCTAGTTCCCTCAACCCAGCTGGAGGAACTTTCATACAAAAGCCAAGGACAGGGACTTCTCTGGCGGTCCAGCGGTTAAGACTCTGCGCTCCCAATTCAGGGGCACAGCTTCCATCCTCGGTACAGGAACTAGGATCCCGCATACCTCACAGCGCAGCCAACGGAAAAAACAAACGCACAAGGGCAGCAGGGGAAGTTGCTCAAGGTCCTCGGCTCGGGAAGGGGCGCGGCCGCACCTCACAGAAGGGTCTCCAGACTCTGCGGCCTGACTCCTCCCTGCGGGGCCTTCCACGCCAGGCGCGTGGCGTCCGGGGGAGTCTGGGAGCCACCTCTCGCCCTTCCACACAGCGTCCCGCTGACGGACAGACACGGGACCCTCCGCAGGAAGCCCCCAACCTACATTCGCACCCGGAGCACAGCGACCGCATCCCGAGGCTCCGACACACCACGGCCTGGAGAGGACACGGCGACGAGTCCCCGGACACAGCCAGGCTGCACCAGCGCGCCCCGGCCACGTGGGTGGGGACGGAGCGGGCGTGGCCCGGCGCGCCGTCCACTCACCTGCGCCGGGGTCACCAGCGCCGCCATCGCCCCGCGGGGAGCGCCGGGCCGCGCGAGGGCGCCGGGGAGCGGCGGGCGCGGTGCGCTTCGCCGACCCTCCCCAGGCGGTACAGAGGCGCAGGTGGGCCCGCCTTGCTGTCTTTCCCGCTCCGTCCCTATGTCCCGGGAAAAGCTCACCGCAGGTGGGGACACACCAGCCTCACCAGAAAGAAAAGCCCGCTTCTCCGGCGCAGGAAGTCCGACCCCTGACAGCGCGAGCCAGCAACGCCCTTTTCCGTGATGTCCTCAGTGCGGCGCTCACAGCCATCCCGCGTAGCACAGCCTTCTGGGTAGTGTAGTTCTTTTTTAAAACATTTAAAAAATTTTATGTCTGTCTGTCTACCTGTCCATACACCCACCCACCCACCCACCCACCCACCCATCCATCCATCCATCCATCCATCCATCCATCCATCCATCCATCCATCCATCCATCCATCCATCGGCGCTGGGTCTTTGCGGCAAGCTGGCTTCTGTAGTTGTGGCACTTGTGAGTAATGTAGTTCTTGTTCTGCATCCGTGCAGGAGAGTGTGTCTCTGCTCCTTCTAGGAGCCTGGGGCCTAGAGGCCTGAAGACAAGCTGTCAAAGGAACTTCCTGAGCCTCTAATGAAGGAGGCAAGGCATGGGATATTCCTAAAGGAGACGATCCTGTTGTGTTTTCTGCGTCTTGTCCTTGAAGATACTCATAACATAACAAGTGGACATAATGCATTGTAAATTTTTTAAGCTTCCTATTCTGCTGCCTCAGCATCCCCACAGGCTGGCTGTGAGCACCCTGCCCAGGTGACTGGGTACACCAGAGCGATGAGCCTATGGCCCCAACTAAATCTCCCCTTCTTGTCCTCACCTGTTGTAACACGGAGGAGCCAAATCTGACTACTTGTTTGATCTGTTTCTTTTAGTTTAACCTTTGCTTCTGGCTGCTTTTGTTCATTAAAAGGATACTGTCTATACATAATGGCCCACCTCAGGGAACCCTGCCCCTCTGCCTCAATGTCAAAACAAAGTGCCTTTGTTCAGGGAAGCATCCTGAACTTGTCCACCTATGGATGGCTGCAAGAAAGAAGAAATTAACACATCCCTTTTCTGAGGCTGACCTTTCTAGGGGATATTTGCAAAACTTATGCCTTTTTACTTTACTTCCTCATTGCCTCCCCCTCTCCCTTCTATAAAAAAACTGACATCCAGACCCCAATAAGATGGTTATTTTGAGACACTAGTCTGCCATCCTCTCAGTCTGCTGCCTTTCTAAATAAAGTAGTATTCCTTGCCTCAACACCTTGTCTCTGATTAATTGGCCTGTCATGCAGCGAGCAGAGTGAGCTTGGACTTGTTAACACTGTGACCTAGTGACATTCCAACCCACCAGTGAAATCCTCTCATGATCTTTAGCCAATTAGAATATGCCTGCACAGCTTTAGTTTCTCATGACCTAGCTCCAAAACTTTCCTCTGCCTTATATAAAAAGTGAAACCCTGCTATTGCCTACTAGGACTGTCTTATTCTCAAGCATTTTTCTCTAAATAATCTGTGCGTTCTGAATTGCCCTTTGGAGCTCCTTTCTGTTTTCTAGACTAGTTGCTTCCCAGTTCATTAATTAATGTGAGATTTTCTTTTACACATGTGTATCAAGAGTATTTTTTGGTTTGTTTTTTGTTTCTTTGTTCGTTTTACATCTTTGTATTTTATGGCCTGAATTTTGTTTTTCCCACACTATGCAGCATGTGGGATCTTAGTTGCCCAGACAGGGATTAAACCTGCATCCCCTGCATTGGAAGTGCAGAGACTTAATGACTGGACAGCCAGGGATGTCCCTCATGGCTTGAATTTTTCAAATTCAATTTTACATTCTATTCTTGAAATTTTTATTTCTTGGCATCTTTTTTCATGTTTTTGGCAATTGTAGCAATGCTTTCTAAAAATACCTCAGATGTTCCCTGGTTGATACACTGGCTTATGTAGTGTATATATCAACAGAAAGTATTTTTTGAACAGAAGGACATAGGTTTATAGTTACTATATAATACCAAACTCTTCTGCAAAATAATTTTAATATATACCCAATGATAGTTTATCATATTTAATAATTTTTTCAGTTTTAGCAACATTTGGTAATGTCAGATGTATTGCATTTCACCAATTTGTTTAGTTTTTTTTCATTTGTATTTTCCTGATGGAAAATAAGGTTATTTTGTTTTTAAAAATGCTGTTTGTACAGGATAGAAAGCCGAGAGATAAACTATGGTCAACTAATCTATGACAAAGGAGGCAAGGATAAGCAAAGGAAACTATAAGCAAGACGAGAAGACAACCCTCAGAATGGCAGAAAAGATTTGGAAATGAATCAACAGACAAAGGATTAATCTCCAAAATATATAAACAGTTCATCCAGCTCAATATCAAAAAAACAAAGAACCCAATCAAAAAATGGGCAGAAGATCTAAGTAGGCATTTCTCCAAAGAAGACACATGGATGTCCAAGAGGCACATGAAAAGCTGCTCAACATTACTAATTATTAAGAGAAATGAAAATCAAAACTACCATGAGGTATCACCTCACACCGGTTAGAATCAGCATCATCAGAAAATATGCACACAGTAAGTGCTGGAGAGGGTGTGGAGAAAAGGGAACACTCTTGCACTGTTGGTGGGAATGTAAATTGATACAGCCATTATGGAGAACAGTATGGAGGTTCCTTGAAAAGCTAAAAGTAGAGTTACCATATGACCCAGCAATCCAACTACTGGGCATATACCCAGAGAACACCATAATTCAAAAAGACACATGCACACTAGTGTTCATTGCAGCACTATTTACAATAGCCAGGACATGGACGCAACCTAAATGTCCATCAACAGATGAATGCATAAAGAAGATATGGTACATATATATATTGGAATATTACCCAGCTGTAAAACGGAATGAAATTGGGACACTTGTAGAGTCATGGATGGACACAGAGAGTGTCATACAGAGTGAAGTGAGTCAGAAAGAGAAAAACAAATATCGTATATTAATGCATATATGCAGAACATAGAAAAATGGTACAAAACAACTGGTTTGCAAGGCAGAAATAGAGACACAGATGTAGAGAACAAACATATGGGCACCAAGTGGGGAAAGTGGGGGGGGGTGGGATGAATTGGGAGATTGGGATTGCCATGTATACATTACTAATAAGAAAAAAAATCAAATTGTACACTTTAAATATATGCAGTTTATTGTATGTCAATTGTATCTCAATAAAAGTTCTTGACCCCCCCAAAAAAAGTTATAAATGAAAAAAATAAATAAATAAAAGTTCTTGAAAAAAATGCTGTTTGACTTTTGTAATTCTGGTCTCAAGTAGCATACAAGAAAGTTGCCTTCACGAGTTCCCTGGTCGTCCAGTGGTTAGGACTTGGCTGTGGCCCTGAGTTCAATCCCTGGGCAGGGAACTAAGATCACACAAGCTGGGCAGTGCAGCCAAAAAAAAAAAAAAAAGTTGCCTTCTCAGGTTTTAAACCCTCCTCTTTTTAATTTGTAATATTTAAAAAAATTGTAGCACTTATTGAATTTTTTATTTATATATTAACTCTTTAAAAATTATAGGTGGTTCAGGGCTTCCCTGGTCACAATGGTTAAGAATCCGCCTGCTAATGCGGGGGACATGGGTTCGATCCCTGGTCCAGGAAGACCCCATGTGCTGTGGAGCAACTAAGCCCTTGCACCACAACTTCTGAGCCTGCGCTCCAGAGCCCATAAGCCACAACTAATGAGCCCATGTGCCACAACTACTGAAGCCTGCGAGCTTAGAGCCCATGCTCCACAACAAGAGAAGCTACCGCAATGAGAAGCCCACGCACTGCAACGAAGAGTAGCCCCTGCTCTCTGCGACTAGAGAAAACCTGCACACAGCAAGGAAGACCCAACGAACCCAATAAATAAATAAATAAATAAATAATTTTAGAAAATTACAGGTTGTTCAATATCATCTTAAAGTGTTTTATTGTTTCAATTTTAATTTTTTAAATGAAAGAAGCCTGCTACAATCGTATAGTTTGTGCTTATGCTGTGACAATTTTTATATTTGCTTTGAGAACTCTTGTAAGGCATGCCAAATTAATAGTGTTGTGAAATGTGAAATAAAATGGAGTCACTTATGCCAAGGGGTTTTAACATGGAGCTGGGAGGCTGTTAATTAGTGTACATCCTGCACCTTCCAAGCTGGTGAAATCATGAACTTTGATCTTGGCCAACCTGCAAATATTCCAAGGTCTCTGTAAGAACACCTACACCTGCAACTTGTCACAGTAATGGACTATTACTTCCCTCTAGTGATAGCCTGAGTACACAATCCTGTTCAACCAAGACTAGCTTCTGCCTCCAACTCCAATTAAAATTGTGTAATACAAACCTCTTTTTGCACTTAAAAGCCCCTGACTTTTACTCCCTAGCAGAACACCTTTTGGGTTGCTACTTGAATGCGTGTCCCTAATTGCAGTTCTCTGATCCCAAGTAAATGTGTTGTGCTTGATTACTGCCTCTCTGGTTTACTTAGGTGGACAGTATCAACGATAGACTAAACTTATCTGATTTTATATCGTTATTATCTTAGCCAATAATGAAGCACACCAACATATTTTGTTGCATATAATTCCCTTTTTCATTTCAATATCTTATTGACTTGATTGTTGTTACTTGAAAATTCTTCCAAGATTTTCATAAAGAAACAAAAACAAGGACTGTGGCTTGTCTCAGTCTTTTCACAACTGGAATGCATTTTTTCTAATCCTATATCAAGTTTTATGCTGAGAAATGCGAGTTAAATCAGAATTTTATAAAGATTATAGGTATAGGCTTTGCTGGGTCTTTTTTTTTTTTTTTTTTTTTTTTTTTTAATATAGTTGATTTACAAGCCTCTGTTAGTTCCAGGTGATGTAAATACTTTTTTTGTCTGTCCCTGTCGCGCAGCATGCGGGATCATAGTTCCCGGACTAGGGGTGGAACCCACGCCCCCTGCAGTGGAAGTGGGGAGACTTACCCCCTGGACCGCCGGGGAAGTCCCCTGAAGTGTTTCTAATTTGTGCTTCCCAACGGACTTAACCCATTAGTGCCCTGCAGGTTGTGGGTGGGTTTCATCCGCACCTCAATGGGTGGCGTGAAGGCGACTACATTTCCCAGAAGACTGTGTGCGGACCGGCCACCTTCTCCGCACCAGTGGAGGCCCCTAACAGGGGCTCTTCCGGGATTGTGAACTAGGAGGAGGTGGGAGTTCCGGCGTCTTTCTGTTGGCGGCTGTTTGGAGGCATTTGCAGCGTCTGAAGGACCCAAGGCTCTAGGTCACTGGGTGGAGCCGAGGTAACGGAAACTGGAAAGAGCCCGAGGGGACTCCATCCACACTCCCCTGGAGTGAGCGGGCTGCGGAACCTCATTCCGGAATTTTCGGCCCAGGTTTCCACCATTATCCCGCTGCGCCCTCAGGGTCCTATGGCAACCGACGTGCTAGAGGACCCGGCCCAGGTGACTGTTCCGCCCCCCAGATCCTGACCCAAATCCTCAAGCCCCTAGTGAGGGTCTCCTGCTCAGGGCACTGCGGTTCAGGCCCGTGTCTCCAGAACTTTCGGTGTGCGTGTGTGGTGGCCCCATTTCTGACAGGCTGTGTGGTGAAGTGCGAAGAGTGTTAAAGGCCGTGGGCCCAGCACGTGCAAATCCTGGAGATTCGCAGGAGCCAGAGCATGCGGGAAACCTCGGGTACCAGTCCTTTCTGCAGGGACAGGCATTTAAGGAGGAGTTAACAGTCTGGGTCAGCTGGGCCAACAGTCAGCATTCTGGGAGCTATGGAGGGTTGAGAATAAATCAGGACGACGCTCTGAGTTCGAGTTTTAAAGTATTTCAAAGGCTGTTCAGGGGAGAATAGACTGGGGAGGGGGTGATGAGGGTGGAGGCAGGGAGACCTGGGAAAGCCTAGTGCATTCCACTCCACAGAGTAAGGTGGTTTCTGGACCAGAATGGTGATTATGGAAATTGTTGACCTGAAACAATTAGACTGCCCCCATTTGGGTTTTTTTTCAGGATCATCAGGGAATTGCAACTTGCTTGTGCAGCTATGGTGAACTAACACTTTTATAGAGATTATAGAAGGAAGTTAGAAGGGCTGTAGTCACCAAACAGTCCATAGCTTTTCATTGGCCGAGTCCTTTCCAGGAAAGAAGAATCTTTCTTCTACCTTTTGGATACTGTTGTCTCAGGTCAGTGAGGACTAACCGTTCTGGTGTGCCAACTCTAATTGAGATTTCTGTTTATTAATTTTCTTACAAAGGAATACAGATAATAAGGTTCCTAAGAAACCTGAGAGATAATTGGCAGTGAATGTTGTTCTGAGCAAAAGGACAGAGTAAACGACAATAAAGGTTTTCTTTTGGCTGAGGATCTGAAAGACACGTCAGGGAGGGATTAAAATTTGATTTTGGAGGGAGTGTCCTGACAGTCCAGTGGTTAGCACTTGGTGCCCTCACTGCCATGGCCCTGAATTCAATCCCTGGCAGAGGAACTAAGAAAGATCCTGAAAGCTGCGTGGGGCAGCCAAAAAAAAAAAAAAAAGGAGGAGTCAACAGTCTGGGCCAATTGGTAACATACCTGCTGCTGGTGTCTGTAATCTGAAACTGGGGGAGGAGGTCTCTGGCTCAGAGATGCCCATGTGCTGGACTCCGGCGAAGTCTGGATCTCAAATTTAGGAGGGAAAGTCTTGTCACTTTTCTGTGAGCGGGGACCTGAGATGAAAGAAGAGAGAGCTGGGGCTGGAGAGCAGGGCAGAGTGGGTGGGACTTTCTGAGGCTGTCTGAAGATGGGAGGGTCCTATGGTTACAGGGCTTTTGGGGAAGAAAGGACATAAGGAGTAAGGAGCCTTGCCTGGGATGGAGATGGAGGAGTTGTGAGGTTGTGTAAATTCACTGCTCTGAACACTCAGCTAACTGCCCGCTCCCTGTGGAGCCAGAAAAAGGTCAGCCATGCTGGTGGAGCAGCCCATGCCCAATCAAGGGCACAGGTGCTTCAGCTCTCACAGGAAACTACAAGGTTAAAAATGTACAGATTTAACAAGTTAATCTTGTGTAAGCAGGTAATAACTGCTTAAAGTGAGAATATATATCTGTTCTATAATAATATATATTATATATGTTTAGGTTTTGTCTTGGGTTCTTCACATGGAGCTCTGAACCGCTTAGAACTGTGTGGGAATTAGGACTGTTTTTTGTTATTCACAACTAGCCCCTTTTATCACATGGAAATTTATTATAATGAAGTGACTTAGGGTGGATTCTCCAGATATCCTCAGGATGGAACTGCTCTCCAGAAAAACCAAGTGATTAGAAGTTTCAACTCCCAGACCTGCCTGGCACCTCCCAAGGATCGGAGGAGAGCTGATGATTAGGTATAAAAACTACTGAACAATGAAATCCAAGGTTCCTTCTGATTGGTGAACACATTGAAATGATGGAAGTGCTGGGAGGGTGGCATGTACTGAAAGGGCCTGGAAACCCCCTGCTGTCCTCTACCCCCTGACCCTGACCTAGACATCTCTTCCATTTGGCTGTTCCTAAGTTGTATGCATTACAGTAAATCAGAAAAAGTAAGAAAAGTGTTTCCTAACTGTGGGTCATTTTAGCAAATTATCAAAACTGAGGAGGGGTTCATGGGAAACCCTGAATTGGTAACCAAGTGCGACAGAAGTACTGGTCGCCTGGGCACCAGGGGTTGGAAATGACTTCTGAAAAATGGCAGTTTACAGGACTGAGTCCTTAAACCTGTGGATTCTGTTACTAGTTTCTGGAACTGTAATAATAGGATTGAGTCATAGGGCACTCAGTTGATGTCCTAAGATCAGATTATGGGTGGTGGAAAAGCAATAGTTGCTCTCAGAAAGATCTTGAAGACGTGAAAGAAACACCTAATTTTCCAAAACATTTGTAGAAATGTTAATCCTGTGTTCTTTTATAAACTATTTCTTAGCACAGAACAAGTACTAATGCATTTGATGTTTACACAACATTATGAGATAGACATCCTAAGTGTTGCTGTTTTACACATGAAGACACTGAGTCTCAGGGAGGTTGAGTCTTTGTTCATGGCCATAGAGTTGTCAAGTTGTAACTCTGAAGACTAAGGATTTGTAGTCAGAGGTCAGCCTGAGATCACTTATCTCCAGGAAAAGGAAGGGAGGAAACAGCTCAGCCTTTACATCCTTACCATGATCACCTTTATATCACATTCTCCTTCTTTTCATAGGTTCCCAAAGTAGTTGCAGTATTTATGGTCCCTGGACAGGTAAGTGGAAGATGCCCCACTATCTACCCAGTCATCATCCCTACCCCTGGTCCTGACATACATATATAGGAAAAAGTGTTATCCTGGATTTTTGGTCCTTAGTTCTGTGCCCTGGGGTCACCTCAGGCACAGGAGCCATGAAGTTGTACTGAGGTACAACTTCATGTGTGCAGTGGAGAAGGTCAGGTGTCCTTGGGCACAGGAGCCAACCTGTCCACGTGCCTGGAGGTGAGACTGAGTGGGGAGTGTTGAGGGAACTGCAGGACCCATGAGGTGGGCTGGTAAAGACTGAGGGAAGGAGTCATTCCTGGGATGGCAGCCTGAGGAGCTGGTTGGTGTTCTGCTGTACAAGGTGAGAGAGAGTAGTCTGACATGACCATAGCATGTTTGCCTTTAGGTGATGGTGGGGACACCATGTCTGAGACTGAGACGGGAAGTCAGAAGTAGGAGTAATGAATAGAAGGACTGTCCAGAGTTCCACGTCATCGTGCTGAGTCTGAGATATTGCAGAGGTGTCTCACGGGAGGTGTCAACCAGGCAACTAGAAACACACACGTGGAGATCAGGGAAGGGGGGGTTCAGGTTTTAAGATACTCCCAAACAGGTGGTGGCATGTGGACCAAGTTGGACTCAAGGTCCTCAGGTCATGTGTTGGTGCCATGAAGGTTAGGGTGAGGAAGTGTTCTCTGAGGACTGGCTCACCTCCCTGGGCACCTGGACAGGGGTGGCTATCGTCACTAAGACAGATGAGGCAGTGCAGTGACCATGAGTGTGGGGGGTGGGAGTGGCCTCAGGTGGAGATTCTGGTGGTGGATTCTAAGGGGTGGATAAGATATTTATTGAGAGGGAGAGCAGGAATGGAGGTCAGATGACACTAAGGTAAAGCTTGGTGTTTTGTGTCCTCTCAACACACTCAGTTTGTGATTATTGTTAATGGAGCGTGAAGAGTGTGAGACTGGATGACAGATTAGCTTGAGTAAATGAGCTCAGATCAAAGTCTCTTGGGCTGTGGTGGGGGCAGTGGGGCTGGGCTTGGAATGAGAGGAGCAGAGAGAGAGGAAGGGGTGAGTGGTGTGCAACACTGAGGAGGAAGAAGGCTTCGGGCATCCAACTGCCACACAAGGTCTGGGTGCGGACGTGGGAACAGGCAGCAGGGCCAGGTAGGGGGATGGAAAGCAGTGCTGGGACTGCCTCTAGCAGCAAGTCCCACAGAGGCCTGGGGAAACACTGTGTGCTGGTGGTGTTTGCCTGGTTGCCGTGTGCTGGGTGGCACATGGGGAACACAGTGAGATGCTGAAGGCCTGGGGCGGAGGTGGTGGGGGTGGGGGAGAGGTGGGGGTCATAGTCAGGCCCATGAGGGAGCTGTGACCCTTCAGGGCTGGGTGATGGAGAGGCAGGGAGTGTGAGGATGGACTCAGCACCCTCGATCCCAGGGTTTACTCACGAGGCTGAGCACATGGGTCTTAGTGTCTGGTGTGATCTGTGTGACTCCAGGAGAGCTGACTCTGAGGACAGTGGCTGGGGGTCTGTATGGCAACCTCAGCATCTGGAGACTGCCTTTCTCCCTCTCTGTTGTTAACTGAATGATGTAATGCTAGCAGGTTAGGACCTGGTGTCTCCTCTGAGCTGGGTCACCGGGGTGGATGGCCGTGACTTGGGGGTCCTGGTGATAGAGGCCGCTGTGAACTCCTCTATCCCCCTCATGACAGGGCCATGTGATCTTTGAGGATGTGGCTGTGTCCTTCTCCCAGGAGGAGTGGGGGCTCCTTAATGATGCTCAGAGACTCCTGTACTGTGATGTGATGCTGGAGAATCTGTCACTCATAGCCTCCCTGGGTAAGGACTCATGTTCCCACCGTCGCTCTGCACTGGACTACACCCTTCTCTCTGCATGGCTCCCTCCTTCCTTCCCAGCCTGGACCTTGGACACTGCTTACTTCCCCGATTCCCTGGCCTTTGAGCTGCATTTCCCCACCCTGTGTGTGGTCAGCTCTGTACCATATGCCCTGAAACCTTTCACAGAAGGTTTTGGTCTCAGAGGCTTGACATCTGCCTGACTGATGCCACTTAGCTTTGCCACCGCTTGGTGTGTTGACTGTTCAGCTGTGTGGAAGGTCTGTGTCTCGGTTCTGCCGCCTCCTTTCCTGTGCACTGTCTGTGTCAGGAGTCACAGACACTTACATGGTCAGCATTTGTGGTCCACACTACATTATTTTTGCAAGATTCTCCTCAAGTGCTTCTACTAATAAATATTTTTCCTGGAAATGTTATTGTTTGGTTCACTGTGGGCCAGTGTCTTTCTCGTAACTGCCCTATTTTCCTCTAAGGACGTTAATCTGGTAGGTTTCATAGTCACCCCACCTAAGCTGAGGGGTGGAGGCAGCCCTGGATGCCTGAGGAGGTAGGCAGCTCTCTAGTCCTAGGAAGAGGGTTAACTGGATCCTGGGCCTGGCGAGTAGGGGCTGTAGGAAGGCATTATATCACCAATGAGTCCTCATCCTACAGGGATGTGTCCTTTGCTTGCTCCTCTTTCAGTGCCAACACTCATCATGGTCATACTTTTTTCTTTTCTTTCTTTCCTCCCCATTTTGACACTTGCCCACATTTCATTTCTACTGTGATTTCTGACTCCTCTGTTTTCTACCTTAGGGTTCTCCACATCTCTCCTTTCCCTCTCCCTGCAATGTTCTCCTATTTTACGTATTTTGTATATTATATGTGTATATCCTTAATGTGTTATGAGAGGTGCATGTTTACTTATATTGTCTTTGAACACCAGGCAGTCAGGTGTAATTTCATTTTCCTGGATTTAGACACACATTCTACGGAGCTGACACTTGTCAGCACCAGAAAGTCCGGCTGAAAGCCACTGGCCGAGGAGTGGGTTGTTCTGGCCTCTCCTCCTGGCACAGTGCCATATCCTGTATGCTGTGCTCTTGCTGATTTGAGACATTTTGGGTTCTGTGATCATCAGAGGCCCAGTATTGCACAGTATCCCCTTCTACCACTTGACCCTTCCTCCCCTGTTTTGGTAACAAACCCATGGACTTATTCCTACGTGTGTCATGCTCAGGTTTGTAATGGGCTCTTGTCCCACCAAAGTCTCCATACACGTTATCAGCATTTTTGTGTTTTCAGGGTGTTGGCGTGGAGCAGATACTGAGGAGGCTGCTTCTGAACTGTGTTTTTCTGTAGGACAAATGACACAAAACAGGATTCCAAGTCCAGACCCATCTATCCTGAAGACTCTTACTTCAGATACATGTGCCCCGGTAGAGAAAGATGTTTTGTCCCTGGCCGAGCACCAAGGAGTGCATCCTGGGCTGAAACCATCCTCTTCTGGGGCTCATGGGAAAATGTTCAGTTCTCACCTACGGCACCACCAGGAGCAACCCAGTGGAGAGAAACATCTCAGAAGGAAGGAGAATAGCACCGTGCCTGTGACAAACTGCAAAGTCTTTTTACCTGACAGTATATTCACATGCAGAGAGGTTGAGAAGTGTTTCCTAGGCAGCCTGGGCTTTCCCCAGCACCAGCCTTCCCACCATGGAGAGCATCCATGTAGAAGTAGGCAGAGCAGGGCAGTCCCTCACCCTCGGCAAGGTTGTTGTGAGTGCAGCGAATGTGGCAAAGCCTTCAATAAGTATAAATTCACGGAGCACCTGAGAGTTCACACTGGAGAAAAACCCTATGAGTGTAGTGACTGTGACAGCTCCAGTCTTATTCGCCATAGAAAGGTTCACGCAGGAAAAAGGCTTTATGAGTGCTCTAATTGTGGGAAAGTCTTTGCCCACAAATATAAACTTGTTGAGCACCAGAGAATCCACACTGGAAAAAGACCCTATGAGTGTAATCAATGTGGGAAAGCCTTTCTCCGAAAGGGTACACTTGTTAAGCATCAAAAAGTCCATGCTGGAGAAAATCCACATAAGAGCAGTGAATATGGGAAGTCCTTCCTTTATAAAAATAAACTTTTGCACCAGAGAATCCACACTGGTGAAAGGCCTTATGGGTGTAGCAGATGTGGAAAGTCCTTTGTCTTTAAAAAAAGGCTTCTTGATCACCAACGAATCCACACTGGAGAAAAGCCCTATATGTGCAGTGAATGTGGGAAAGCCTATGTCTACAAAGGAAGTCTTGTTGTGCATAAGAGAATTCATACTGGAGAAAAGGCTTATGGATGTAAATGTGGGAAGTTCTTTACAAGCAGCTCTGCCCTCAGTAAACACCAGAATGTTCACACTGCAGAAAGGCCTTATGAGTGCAGTGAATGTGGGAAAGCTTTCAAGGTCAAAATTAAACTTGTTGAGCACCAGAGAATTCACACTGGAGAAAGACCCTATGAGTGTAATGAATGTGGGAAAGCCTTTAAGCTCAAGTATACGCTTGTTCGGCACCGAACAGTCCACACTGGAGAAAAGCCTTTTAATTGCAATGAATGTGGGAAGCCTTTCAGTTACAAAACAAGTCTTCTTGAGCACCAGAGAATCCACACTGGGGAAAGGCCACATATGTGCAGTAGATGTGGAGAAGCCTTTGTGTACAGAAGAAGTCTTGTTGTCCACCAGAGAATCCACACTGGAGAAAGGCCTTATATGTGCAGTGGATGTGGAGAAGCCTTTGTCTACAGAAGAAGTCTTATTGCCCACCAGGGAATCCACACTAGAGAAAAACCTTCAGTGTAGTTCTTTATAGGCAGCTCCTAGTTCATAAAAAACAAGGAAGTTCACATTGGGGAAATGCCTTCTGGACTTATGTTTTTCTTGAATTAATATCTAGCAGCACATAGAGTAGGTGAATGTTTAATTCATGTTGGGCCAGTTAAACTTTTCTAGAGTGGTAGTATCTTGTTACAGACTCACCAGAAGCAGCAGAACCCAAGATTCTATTGGGATGTTGTAGGTGGATAGTGATACCTAGTGATTTCAACTTGCATTTTTCTAATGACAGTGCTGAGTGGTTTTGCACGTGATAATTTCTATTCATATTTGGTTTTTTGAAATTTCTGTCCATATGAATTGTCATCTTAATTACTGAGTTTTGACATTTCTTCATAGATTTTTGATTAAGGTCCTTTAGTGGAAATATTTCTCAATACATTCTTCCAGAATTGGTCTTGTCATTTCCAGAGAAGAATTTCTTAATTTTAATGGAGTTTAATTGGTCCGTTTATTCCACTGTTTATGCTTTTGTTGTTGTAAATGAAAAATATTTCCCAAATTTAAAGACCGAATTTTTCCTTCTGTAACTTTTTTTTTTTTGTTGATCTATCCTGGAGAATGTCCCATGTGCACTTGAGAAGAATGTGTAATCCGCTGTTTATGGATGTAATGTCCTATAGATATCTATTAAATCCAGCTGATATATTGTGTCATTTAAAACTTGTGTTTCCTTATTAATTTTCTGTCTGGATGATCTGTCCATTGGTGTAAGTGGGGTGTTAAAGTCCCCCACTATGATTGTGTTACTGTCAATTTCCTCTTTCATAGTTGTCAGCACCTGCCCTATGTATTGAGGTGCTCCCATACTGGGCGCATACATATTTATAATTGTTATCTCTTCTTCTTGGATTGATCCCTCAATCTTTATGTAGTGTCCTTCCTTGTCTCTTGTAACATTTTTTATTTTAAAGTCTATTTTATCTGATACGAGTATTGCTACTCCAGCCCTCCTCCGACCTCCATCTGCACGGAACATCCCTTTCCATCCCCTCGCTCTCAGTCTGCATGCATCCCCAGGTCTGAATTGGGTCCCCTGGAGACAGCCTATACGTGGGTCCCATTCCTGCATGCACCCAGCCAGTCTGTGTCCCTCGGTTGGCGCATCCAGTCCACCCACATTCAAGGTGATTATCGATATGTATGTTCCTATTACCATTCTCTTAATCGTTTTGGGTTTGTTTTTGTAGGTCCTTCTCTTTTCCTATGCCTCCCACCTAGAGAAGTTCCTTCAGCACCCGTTGTAAGGCTGGTTTGGTGGTGCTGAACTCCCCCAGCTGTTGCTTGTCTGTAAAGCTTTTGATTTCTCCCTCGAATCTGAATGAGATCCTTGCTGGGTAGAGTATTCTTGGTTGTAGGTTCTTCCCTTTCATCATTTTAATCATATCGTGCCACTCCCTTCTGGCTTGTAGAGTTTCTGCTGAGAAATCAGCTGTTAACCTGGTGGGAGTTCCCTTGTATGTTATTTGTTGTTCTTCCCTTGTTGCTTTTAATAACTTTTCTCTGTCTTTAATTTTTGTCAATTTGACTACTGTATGTCTTGGCGTGTTTCTGCTTGGGTTTATCCTGCCTGGGACTCTCTGCGCTTCATGGACTTGGGTAGCTATTTCCTTTCCCATGTGAGGGAAGTTTTCAACTATAATCTCTTCCAGTATTTTCTCAGGTCCTTTCTCTCTCTCTTCTCCTTCTGGGACCCCTATAATGCGAATGTTGGTGCGTTTAATGTTGTCCCAGAGGTCTCTTAGGCTGTCTTCAGTTCTTTTCATTCTTTTTTCTTTATTCTTTTCCGCATCAGTGATTATCACCATTTTGTCTTCCAGGTCACTTATTCATCCTTCTGCCTCAGTTAATCTGCTATTGGTTCCTTCCAGTGTATTTTTCATTTCCATTATTGTGTTGCATATCTCTGTTTGTTTGTTCTTTAATTCTTCTAGGTCTTTGGTAAACTTTTCTTGCAGCTTTTCGATCTTTGCATCCAGTCTTTTTTCAAAGTCCTGGATCATCTTCACCATCATTATTCTGAATTCTTTTTCCGGAAGAGTGCCTATCTCCTCTTTATTTAGTTGTTTTTCTGGTGTTTTATCTTGTCCCTTCATCTGGTACAAAGTCTTTTGCCTTTTCATTTTCTCTTTCTGTGGCTGTGATTTTCAGTTCCACAAGATGAAATAGTGCTGATACTGCTTGATTCTGCTGTCTGCCCTCTTGTGCCTTCTCTAACTTTTACAGTTTAGGTTTTTTATTGATGTAAACGATTCATTTTCATTTCATTATTGGAAACTTTTTTTTTCCCCTCAGAATGGTTTATTCCTCCCCAGCAACGTCTCCATCCCTGGTCCCTTTATTTGCTCTTACATTTTTCTCCTTACTTGTTACAAACCCATATCAAGTACTAGCCACCCAATTAAACTGATCAGCTTGAAGAACACCCCCAGCTCTGAATTTGTAAGAAACAATTTTAGGACAAAGAAATGGAAGAACAACATTGTGGACAATGTACAAACTTGGAGGCCTTACAATATTACAGCTCATTATGTGCTGGAATTTGAAATCAGTTTAAGCTATAGTCAAACAAATTCTAGGAAGAAAGACTAAAAAGAACTAAGATGCCAAGGCTATTTTGAGGATGACAAGAAATCATAGCAAAGGAGGGTCATGACCATGTTTCATTCTGGGATTATAGAATTGTGAGTTCTTCAATTAAACTCACTTTCCCTAAAATTATTGTGTTGTAAATGCCGTCTTCATGTTTCCAGCCAAGATAAGGGAGAGTTAAGGGTTGCATACACAGGCAAGAA
Source organism: Hippopotamus amphibius kiboko (assembly GCF_030028045.1). Classification (NCBI taxonomy): domain Eukaryota; kingdom Metazoa; phylum Chordata; class Mammalia; order Artiodactyla; family Hippopotamidae; genus Hippopotamus; species Hippopotamus amphibius. The sequence continues at coordinate 1,660,423 of NW_026648280.1, forward strand.
TTAGGTTTGAGACATTTCAGATTTTAGTCTCAAGAAAGAGGGGTTGCTTTGCCACACACAGATTCCAGTGCAAGAATCTGAACCTGAGGGAGTAATGCAGGTGATAAACATATGAAATGGAAGGGACCAGGGGAATGGATGGAGACAATTACTATAGAAGTGGCCGGTCAGAAAACGGCCAGGGATTTTCACATTTTATTAGCTACAGTGTAGACCCTACAGCTGCCTCATTCCGTCCCCTCCCCTTCCCCCCAGGACGGGGTCAGGCCTTCCCAGGAGCCCCTGCCTTTGCCACCTGGGCCCACTGGGACTTCTGCTGCAGCTGAGCAAGGGTCTCCCTCTGTTGCTCTGACTGCCACTCTAGGTCCCAGAGCTGGGATTCCTATCGCTTAATCTCAGCTGTGATGTAGTCCAGCCTTTTCCCCACTGTTGCCCGAGCTTCTCCCAGCTCCTGTTTGACCAGCACAAGACCCAGGAGTTTAAAGACCACGTTGGACCCATCCAGCAAGGCCTGTTCCTCCTTCACGATGTTATTTTCTGTTAGTTGTGCCTCTAGTTTCTGCCTACCTGACATGGATTTACTCAAGTTTTTCTGTAGCTGTTGATATTTCTCCACCTCTCCTTGTAGCTTCTTCTGGATTAGTTCAGCCATGGCGGGAGGAAAGCCTGCGGGGAGTGGGAGAGGGGCGCTGAGTCTCACACACTGGAACGCACTGAGCTCCCCTTCTGGCCTGTGGAAATGACAGCCTTCTTCAGAGGCAGCCTCTTGGGCACCGCAGTCTCTCTGGATCCGGAATATCAGCTCCACCCTGGCCCCAAGGGGTGGTGGCGGAAACAGGACCCCAAACCCCTCAAACCAAACCCTGCCTACTCATGTTCTCTAGAAATTCTTTTTTAAAACATGGATACTGAATTGCTGCAGTAATTTTTTTTCTGCAATGATATTGACTTAAATACCTTCGCCACTGAATTGCTTTTGTTTCTTCATTGAAGATCAATCATATGTGTATGTTTATTTCTGGACTTTCTCTTCTGTTGCATTTATCTCCTTTATTTATGGCCAATAGTTTCATGTGTTGAATAATTTGTTTTTATAATATGCCTTGAAATCAAAGTCTTGTACTCCTTGGACTTTCTTTTTCAAAGTTGTTATGGCAGTTCTTGGTCCTTTGCCTTTCCATAAGAATTTTAGAATCCACTTGTCAATTTGTACATCCCTAAAACCTACTGGGATTTTGACTGAAATTGCATTTAGTCTTCAATTTAGAAAGAAATACTAAGCATCCCAATCCATAAACATGATACATCTGCTTTTATATAGATCTTAATTTTTATTAGCAGTGTTTTTTAGTTTTATGTTTATAAGTCTTGTGTAACTTAAACATCCCCAGGTATTTTCTACATCTGATGACATTGTGAATGGGATTTTTTAAGTTTCAATTTGCATATCATTCATAGCTATTACACTTAGGTATCAAACTAAGGATAGAAGCAATCCTTCTTAATCTTATAAATAACATCTACAAAGATCTTTATAGAAATACTAAGCCTTTGACCCATTATTAAAGTATTCACATTAGGATGAAATAAAAGGAGGACAGCTGCTTGTTCTGGAGCAGGCCAGGACCAGTGGCACTCCCTGGAGAGTGCCTTGGAAGGGCAGCTGGGTTGGAGCAGCCCTGGCAGGGAGCAGTTTATTGGTGTTTTCTTTCAGGGGAAATTTTTCCCGTTTTTAACACTTATAGAGAAAAATAATAAAGGTCTGAAATCAAGGACTTTAGATTCCACTTTTAGAAACTGGGAAAAGAAAAGAAATCCAGAGAAAGCAAAAGAAATTAATACATATCAAACCAAATATGAATACAATTTTTAAAACACTACAGAGAATATTAGTGAAACTCAAAGCTTTAAAAATGAATAAAATTAATAAACCTCTGCCGAAGCAGATCAGAAGAAAAAGGGAAATACACAATTTTCGACTACCAGTAATGTGGGAGGTGACATCACTGCAGATTCTACAGGTATTAAAAGGATAGTGAGGAAATATTATTAATTCTTTTATGCTGGTAAATTCAGTTGTGTAAATAAAACGGACAAAGTCCTTAAAAGGCACAAATTGCCAATACTGACTCAAGAAACAATAGGTAATCTACATAGCTCTGTATCTATTAAAGTAACTAAATTTGTATTTGAATCTTTTTCCAGAAGGAGAGCTACAGGCCTAAACAGGTGCACTGTTGAATCCTACTTTCATTCAGGCCTTTTGCTGAGTTGTCCATCCTCAGTTGAAGCTCCATGCTGTTCACAATGGACTCTTTCACCTCAAACCTCTCCCCACATGACTCCAATCCCAAAAGTTAACTTGGAAGAATATGACCAGATTATACATAATTGGGGGCAAGGAAGGGCAAAGTCTCATATTACTAGCTGATAAAGAGGAAATTGGGCTTCCTAGGTGGCACAGTGGTTAAGAATCCGCTTGCCAATGCAGAGGACATGGGTTTGATCCCTGCTCCAGGAAGATCCCACATGCCATGGAGCAACTAAGCCCATGGGCCAAAAAAAAAAAAAGAGAGGAAATTACGTCAATATATCACAGAAAAATAGAGGTCCTTTATCAATTGGGAGTGATAGGGCAAGCAGCTCTAATTAGAAGAATATACTTAAAATACATTTTATAAAAATGTTTTTAAAGTATTTAAAAATTGTATGTAGACATAACTTACTAAACGTTTAATATACTTCAGAAGTTATAAAGTACAAAAAAGAAAAATAAAAAATAATATAATGTTCAGAATGTACAAATAGATCTACACCTTAGACTGTTGAACACTTGGAAAACTTACTATGCCAAAAATGAGTTGGCAATGAAGATCACAGTTTTCTAAATTTTGGATGTATAGACATGGAACCCCTTTTGAAAATAGAGTTCCGTGAAATAAGGAAACAATTGGAGTCAATTTTATTTACTTTTCCTAAGGGAATCACATAACTAGTACTGGTCTAGAGGAATAGGACATAAATCAATTCATTCTTTATAACAGATTTGTTAGGCCATCAGTGCATTGTTTGAACAAGAATTCTGGTTGATAGAGGGGACAGTGGAAATCTTGCAGAGATATGCATAACATGCAACTTTCTTTTCTGGATGATTTATTGTAAACGTAAACATTTCCTGGACTGGAGCTGAAAACCACAAAAAAAAATAGAGAAAATAATTTTTCCAGAATGAATGGAAACATTTCTATTAGAGGAATCTGTCAATTATAACTTGCTGTGGGGGAAGATGCCTCCGGTGTCCCTACTGATCTCAGATAATTTATTTGGAGAGAAAACACGTAAGAAGGCTGGGCTAGTCAACTGCATGACATTTGCTGTATTTCCTGGTTTTGGCTAGTCTGTATTAAGTTGAATTATTTCTGGCATTGCAATAGCTTTCCAACTGTGTTTTCTCTTAGTGATGGTGAGCTTGTCACTGTGAATGGCCTAGAGTTATGGTTCTCAAACTCTGCGTCATTTAGAATCAACTGATAAACTTGGCAGTTTACCCAAATGCTGCAGAGCCTGAAAGAATGTGAGGCCTGAGGCTGGGTGCTCATGTTGCTGGTTTGCATTTTCTGTCACTGGCAACTACCAGAGCAGATGGGCTCCCATAACTAGTAAACTAGGTACTTTTTCTTAGCTGCTCTTTGAAAGGTGTTGAAGACCTTTCTCTTCTACTGGCCAAAACACTTGTAAAGCATTCTAGAAAGAAAACCTCAGGAGCATTCCATCAAGAAAGCCAGAAAATGGAAATAGAGACACAGATGTAGAGAACAAACATATGAACACCAAGTGGGGAAAGCAGGGAGGGTTGGGGGGGAATGAATTGGGAGATTGGGACACCAAATTGTGTGCTCTAAATATATGCAGTTTATTGTATGTTAACTGTATCTCAATAAAGGTTCCCCCCCAACAAAAAAAAAAAGAAAAGAAAAGAAAAGAAAGCCAGAAGACAATATATACACAATGGAATATTCCTCAGCCATAAAAAAAAAAAAGAATGAAGTAATGTCATTTGCAGCAACATGGATGAAACTAGAGATGATCATGCTAAGTGAAGTAAGTCAGAGAAAGACAAATGCCATATGATATCATTTATATGTGGAATCTTAAAAAATATGATATAAATGAACTTATTTACAAAACGGACTCACAGACATAGAAAACAAAGCTATGGTTAAAGGGGTTGGGGGAGATAAATTAGGAGTTTGGGATGCTTCAGTGATCTTCACTCTGCCCTGCCCTTACCCAAATGCTTTAGCCTAGACCACAGGCTTGGAGAGGACAAGGACAATGCAGGTCCTTACCTGGAGCACTGCTCAGCCTGCAGGACAAGTATTTGTTGAATGAATGACTGATTTGGGCAGAAGCCACATTTCAGAGCTAAATGTTCCTCAGATGACATGAGGGATAGGGTTGGTGGGAAATGTTGATGAAGTTGAAGAGAAAAGACCAGGTTTGGGAAATCAGACCATGAATAACAGCAGTGGGCCTGCAATCCTATGTTTCCAAAGCCCTTGACAGAGGGGCCTGTCCTGTCCCACTGCTGTGCCCTGCCTTTTCTGAATGCCACCATGCATATGTGGGGCAGTGGGAGCCCTTGCCTGTGAAACTCAGTGTCCTTCATGGATGACTCCAGGCCTCCATCCGTGCCTTTGCCCCCTCCTGTCAAGGAAGAACCAAGACAGCTGTGACTGTACCATGGCCAGCGAAGCCTCATGGCTGCGTCCCCCTAGGCTGGCTGCTCCCTCAGCTGTTCCATGCCGGGGAAAGCAGGCCTTGGGCCCAGAAGAGAACCCAGCATGCTGAGCACCTAACGCTTGACCGCATTAGAGTAGACCACCTTGGGTCAAGAAATTCAACTCAGCAATTCTGGTGGTAACTGACACTTGGTATTTCTGAGGAAACAGAGATGGGATCAGAGGAAGTCCCATATTAGAAATCAGATGTCAAATGCACTGATAGAGGCTGCTTAATTAAATCTCAAATACAGACCTCGGATAGGAAATAAGTTTTTTTTTTAATTTTTAAAAATATTTATTTAGGCTGCACAGGGTCTTAGTTGTTGCATGCAGGTAGGATCTAGTTCCACAACCAGGGATCGAACCCAGGCCCCCTGCACTGGGAGCATGGAGTCTTACTCACTGGACCACCAGAGAAGTCCCAGGAAGTAAATTTTTAAAAGATGGTTAATCACCACTCAAATCATCTGTTTTCATACTCACATTTTCATATACTCAGCTTTATTAAGGTAGAGTCTACCTTTTCTACACTTTCAAGGCATCTGTGGGTGTGTGCATGTGTGTGTTCTAAGTGATCTGTCCCTGTTCTCAGAGTTGCCTCATGATAATAAAATAGTACTGATACTAACCCAGGAGTAAAGTAGCTATGGGGGAGGTGGAACATACAGGCATTTTCTGGGAAACTTTTCAAGTTTTCAACAGTGCATTTTTTTTAAACATTTAAAAATGTTTAAAAAATATTTATTTATTTATTTCAGGTGTACTGGGCCTTAGTTGCTGCCTGTGTAATCTTTTTTAGTTGTGGCATGCAAACTCTTAGTTGCGGCATGCATGAGGGATCTAGTTCTCCAACCAGGTATTGAACCCGGTCCCTTGCATTGGGAGCTTGGAGTCTTAACTACTGGACCACCAGGGATGCCCCAACAGTGCCTTTTTTAGACTCATGAATCCTGCAGACACTCACCCCACTGAGAGAGAGATGAGGTGGGAGAGAGGCTGTGTGGGTGGGAGCCCAGGGAGTAGAGAGGAAAGGAGGTGGCTGTGCGCATGCTCACAATCTTAGACCAGCCATAGTGGTTGGAGCAGCTCGCCCTCAATGAGATGATGCTGGGCCACTGAGGGGAAAGGGAGAGAAGATTCTGCAGCTGATGATGCCCAGAACAGGGACTTGTTTCACTCAGTGGGTGAGTCCTCAAGTGATGGTGTTTATTAGGCACTATTACCAACACCAGGAAAGGCCTGTGCTTTAACTGCCAAGAAGCTAATAATGAATTGGAACACCTTCTGCGGATGAGAACAAGTTAAAACGATAGATTCTGTGCTCAACAGGCAAGCTATTTCCAAATTAGTAGCACATTTGGCTTTATGGGGCATGATGAGGGAGAGATTGTAGAGGATCTCATATTGTCATTGACTTTAGTTTCATTTAAAAAGTCACACAAGGGAGTTCCCCGGTGGCCTTGTGGTTAGGATTCTGGGCTTTCATTGCCATGGCCTGGGTTTAATCCCTGGTCAGGGAACTGAGACCCCGTAAGCCGGGCAGTGCTGACAAATAAATAAATAAATAAATAAATAAATAAATGTCACACAACAGGGCTCTCCATAGTAAGGATAGTAGCTAATGTTTATTAAATCTAACTGCATGCTTGTTGCTTTTTTAAATGTCCTACATCTGTCAGCACAGGTATTCCTCCAAACTTGATGAGGGAAGTACTCTGAATATCCCCATTTTACAGATGGGGAAATGAAGGCATAGAGAGATTAAGTAACATGCCCAAGACCACACAGCTAGTCAATGGAAGAGATAAAATCTGAACAGCAAGTTGACAATATTAGTCCACAGAGCAGGCTTCCCATCTTGCAGTTGGTCTATCTCCTCTATACTCAGGACCCTGCTCACTTATGCCCAATCTCCAGCTTTCCCCTTAAAAGTTTTTTGTCTCCCTCCCTCCCTCCCTCCCTTCCTTTCTTCCCTTTTCTGTTCCCCTTAAATTTGAAAAAGGAGTGACCCATAGGATTTATCCTGCTTGGAGTGAATTGCCAGCTCCCATTCTTTTCTTCTGGGGACATCTAGAAAAATAACTTTGAAAGAGCAACATTGAGTAACAGTGTCTGCCATCATGGCCATGCACCACCCCCAGTGAAACTGACTCTGCAGCTTCTCAGCTTCCTGGCACTTCTGTGAAGCCATATCTGACCTACAGTTGCAGCTGGGTGTGACTTACATTAAAATAAGACCCTCAGAAAAAGAACAAAGCTGGAAGCATAACTCTTCCAGACTTAAGACACTACTACAAAGCTACAGTAATCAAAACAGCATAGTATCGGCACAAAAACAGACATATAGATCAATGGAACAGAACACACAGCCCAGAAATAAACCCATACCCCTACAATCAATCTTCAACAAAGGAGGCAAGAATATACAATGAAGAAAAGACAGTCTCTTCAGCAAGTTGTGTTGGGAAAGCTGGACAGCCACATGTAAATCAATGAAGTTAGAACACTCCTTCACACCATGCACAAAAACACACTCAAAATGGCTTAAAGACTTAAATATAAGGCATGACACCATAAAACTGCTAGAAGAGAACATAGGCAAAACATGCTTTGACATATATTGTAGCAATGATTTTTTTTAAATTAATTAATTTATTTATTGGACTTATTTTTTTATTGGCTGTGTTGGGTCTTCATTGCTGCGCGAGGGCTTTCTTTAGTTGTGGTGAGCAGGGGCTACTCTTCATTGTGGTGCTCTGGCTTCTCATTGTAGTGGCTTCTCTTGCTGCAGCATATGGGCTCTAGGAGTGGGGGCTTCAGTAGTTGTGGCACATGGGCTCAATAGTTGTGGCTCACGGGCTCCAGATCACAGGCTCAATAGTTGTGGTGCATGGGCTTAGTTGCTCCATGGTATGTGGTATCTTCCTGGGGCAGGGCCCAAAGCATGTCCCCTGCACTGGCAGGCAGATTCTTAACCACTGTGCCACCTAGGAAGTCCCTGTAGCAATGATTTCTTAGGGCAGTCTCCCAAGATGAAAGAAAAGCAAAAGTAAACAAATGGGACCTAACGAAACTTAGAAGCTTTTGTACAGCAAAAGAAACCATAAACAAAATGAAAAGGACAACCTACAGACTGGGAGAAAACATCTGCAAACAATGTGACCAACAAGGGCTTAATTCCCAAAATATAAAAACAGTTCATACAGCTCGGTATAAAAAAAACAAACAACCCAATTGAATAATGGACAAAATGGGAATTCCCTGGTGGTCCAGTGGTTAGGACCTGGCGATTTCACTGCTGTGGCCCAGGTTTTATCCCTGGTCTGGGAACTAAGATCCCAGAAACTGTGTGGCGTGGCCAAAAAACAAAAAACAAAAAAGAAAAAAAAAAAGAAATTTCTCCAAAGAAGATATACAGATGGCCAACAGGGACATGAAAAGATGTTCAACATCGCTAATTATTAGAGAAAGGCAAATCAAACTTACAATGAGGTGCTAACCTCACAACGGTCTGAATGCCCATCATCAAAAAGTCTACAAGTAATACATGCTGGAGAGGGTGTGGAGAAAAAGGAACTCCCCTATATTGTTGGTGGGAATGTAAATTGGTGGAGCTACTATGGGGAACAGTATGGCGATTCCTTACAAAACTAAAAATAGAGCTACCATATGATCCAGCAGTCCTATTCCTGGGCATATGTCCAGAGAAAACTCTAATTGGAAAAGATACATGCACCCCAATGTTTATAACAGCACTGTAAACAATAGCCAAGACATGGAAGCAACCCAAGTGTCCATCTATAGAGGAATGGATAAAGATGTATATAAATTAGGAGTATGGGATTAACAAATACATATCGCTATATATAAAAGAGATAACCAACAGGAGTTATTGTATAACATAGGGAACCATATTCAATATCCTGTAACAACTTATAGTGGAAAAGAATCTGAAAGAGAATATGTTTTATATATATAATTTTATAAAATATATGTATATATTTTACATATTTTTTCATATCTATTTTAATATATGTACAACAAAGTGATTCAATACACCAGAAACTAACACATTGTAAATCAACTATAGGACCATAAAAAGACATTGTTTAAGAAAATAAACATACCAAACAAAAATATTAAAATAGATATGAAAATTTTTCTTTTTTACAAGGTCCTCAGCAAGACAAAGAAGAGCCCAGTCTACAAGCATGAGATAGGAACCTATTAGAGAATAAACTATTAGGCTCCTTCTTGAGCTGGAAGTATCAGAGTCTGACTTGGGATGGAAAAACTTTGAGCCAGGGTTCCCTGTTTAGGATGTGTCCTGAATTCCATCAGTGGCCTCATTCTATCCACCGTGCTCCTCATTTCCTCCCATGCTGCCACCCCAGCCTCCCTACAGAGAGAAGGTGCCCACCAGGTCCTCATCTGTTCCACCATGCCCTTCCTGCCAATGCCCTGAGCTCTGCCTCCTGCCATGGTCGTCATGGAATAAGCCCCGCCCCGGCCGGAAGAACTCCGTATAGGTGCGGAATCTCATCTGATGGGGTAGTCAAGAAGACCTGGGTGGGCCGTACCAGCCACTGCAGGTCTGGTCTGGTCCGGATGGCAGTCACCCTTGGGATGTGGTTGGCACCGGAGACGGCCAGGTCTGTGCGCAAGTCCTAGAAGGAAAGAGAAGGGGAAAGCTGAGGGGGGCTTGCAGGTTCTGGACACAGGTGGGGCGAGCCGAGTTCTCAGTGCCACCTGCAGCAGAGCGAGGGAGGGAAGAGAAACAGTCCTGCTATGGACTGCTGGTTGCTTTTTATATGCTCCTCGTCTTGGATGGAAAGTCTCCCCTTTCCTCCCAAGAATTCTGTCCCCTCGTCCCGAACGGAAGGTTTCCCCTTTCCTCCTAAGAATTCTGCCGCGCACTGCCTTTCTCTTCCAGCCTGCGAGGGCGTTCGCATTATTCCCTCAGCATCCCTCGCTCGAAAGGGGGTTGCGATAAACGTACTCGACTTCTGCACTGACGCAGGAGCCCCTCCAGAGTCTCCGGGCTGCACTTGCTTCCCATCAGTGGACCGCCTAGCACACCCACCCGCTTCCCCTCCTCCCCGCCGCGCCCGCCTGCTGCCCGCGGAGGGAGGACGCCCACTTTCTGCCGCCTCCCCGGGGAGCCGGGCTCCAGGGAGCGAGTCTCCGCCTGGCACGTCTGCTCGCCTCCCGCCGGGCACCAGCCACAGCGCGCGGGCGGGCGCTCTGAACCGCGCTGCTCCGGCCGGGGCAGCCTCCCTCCCCGGCGAAGGAGGGACCCCAAGCGGCGGGCCCCGCGAGCCCAGCCTTCTTGCGCATGGTCGGGAGAGCCGGTGCCGGAGGAGTCGGCCAGGGAGTGACAGCAGGAGAAACTGTCTCCGGCCCGGGAGGCGCTGCAGTAGCGGGATGACGCCACGCGGTAGCTGTTGCTGAATCCCAAAGAATTCAGGATGGCTGTGGGTGGAAGCCCGCGGGGCGGAGCCGGGGGGCGGAGCGTTGCCCCTGGCCAGCAGGCCGGCGCCTAGGGGTCCGCGCCTGCCCAGAGAGCAAACCAGAAGCAGGGAGCGTGCAGCTCTGCCTCCACGCTTTAGTAACAGCCTGTTATGAAGGAGCCCGCACGTCACTGGGGTAAACCATCGCGGCGCTGGAGGGATGACTCGCGGGCCAGGGCACCTCTACGGCCCCTTTGCCGCCCCCGCAGCTCTCTCAGCCCCTGCCTCTCGTCTGCTTCTGGCCCCCTATCATGGGAGCGTTTAAGCAATGGGGAGTTAGGTCTCGTGGATCCCCCAGAGTGGGGGAATTCGGGGATGACCTCCCCCAAGACAGCAAGGGAAGTCCGTAAAACCTGACTACGTAGCCTTCTTTTGGGCGCTACCTAATTTGGGCACTTCCTTCTTTGGGTATTTGGGGGAGGAGCAGGCGGGAGCTGCTGGCTGGTACAGCCGGCGCGGAGGTGCAGCGCGGGGCGGACGCGGCAGCGCGAAGCGTCCGGATTACTCGCACGTGTTCTAGGCGGACCCTGGTGCCCCGGGTGCGGTGCGGGGAGTGGGGTGGGGGGCATCTTTTTCCCAGTGTACGGAGAGAGGCAGAACAATTCTGGGGCTCAGGTATAGAAGAAACAGGTACCTGACTGCAAGGGGGTAAGCCGCGATCTCGGAAGGAATGCGCTCCCACCCCCATTTACGATTTGAGTCCTACTTAAGTGTGTACGGTGGTAGCAGGCCCTCAGCCCCTCGCCCAAGCCCCCGGGCCCAGAGCAATACTAGGATTGTCACTGCGTTTGCAAGCGGGAGGTGGGGGGGGGGGGGGTGTCCAAAGTAAGAGAATAGGGGAATTCCCTGGCGGTCCAGTGGTTAGGACTCCGCGTTCTCACTGCGGTAGGATAACCGGCTTCACATGCTGGGTTTTTTTGTTTTTGTAGTGTTTTGTTTTGAGCTTTTTAAATGAAAAGAGCGCATTTATTATTATTTGTCCTTGCTGATGTGAGGATATTAGTGTTAGTGTCAAATTCTGGCAGAAGCTCCAGGAAAGGATGTCTGACGGGATCATTAGACTTGTTCTGAGCTGGGGCTCCGGGGCCCCGGGGAGGGGGCACGTTTTGTGGACAAGATCGTAAGTTCCGGGGAACCGGGTGGGGTGAGCTTCTTGGCGCAGCGGAAGTCCGAGCTGGGGTGGTGAGAGTGGTTCGGTCCTCCAGGGCGCTGGGCTGACTGACTGGGAGCCCCCAGCGGGTGCTTTTTCCAGCGCGGACCTGGACGCTGGAAGGACCGTGCACCGCAGAGCCCAGGGCAGAGAACACACACACACACAACAAATCCAGAACATGGCAAATTCTGATGGGCAAATGACTGAGCAACTTCAACGAATGAATGGTCCATGAATTTTAAAAAATGAAGTGATTGATATGTGGATTGAGACTTCCCAGATACATCTCCTAAAAGTTATAAAGATCCATTTTGGATCTGACAGTCTTAAAGAACAAACATAGTTTTTTGGAAAATTGAAGAAAAGAAACCGAACAAACCTGAGCACCGACAATATATTTTATAACCCCTAAAAATTTTGTCTGAAAAAGTTATTAGGAAAAGTTATTTTGGAATTACATTCTGAAGAGATTAGGCTTTGAACAAGATGTTGGGATTATAAGTAAAACAACCCAGCAATATGCATGAGGACAGGGATTTCCCTGGTGGCACAGTGGTTAAGGATCTGCCTGCCGATGCAGGGGACAGGGGTTTGATCCCTGGTCCCAGAAAATCCCACATGCTGCAGAGCAACTAAGTCCGTGCACCACAACTACCCAACCTGCGCTCTAGAGCTGGGGAGCCACAACTACTGAGCCTCGCACCACAAATTCTGAAGCCCCTGCGCCTGGAGTCTGGGTGCCTCAAAAAGAGAAGCCACAGCACTGAGAAGCCCACGCACAGTAAGGAAGAGTAGCCCCCGCTCTCCACAGCTAGAGAAAGCCGGTGGGTAGCAACGGAGACCCAAGGCAGCCAAAAAAAAAAAAAAAAAAAAATTTGGGGACAGATGAAACAAGAATGGCCATGACTTGATCAATAATGATGGGGTCACGGGGCTTCATAACATTCATTTCACGTATGTATTTGAAAATGCCCCTTACAAAGGGTAGAATATGTCCTATCAATTTTATATTAGGCGGGATGGATTAAAAAGGGCAGAGGAAATTTTTGTTTCAATCAATCTTTTAATGAAAAGATCATAACATAACAGTTTCTTGTCACTGTGCATTAAGCCTGCAGGCTTCTGAATGGCGAGATCGGTGAACGGCTTTACTATGACATTGAGGGCTGCGTATCTGCAGCTTTTACCTGAATTTATCCAAACTCTCGAGGGCCATGACCTCAGTGTGATGACTGTTAGTGGCGGTGGCCAGTACAGGAGTGCAATCACGGTCCCCTCTTCCTGGGAAGGGCGTGTAGCAGAACTTGATCCCTCTTCCAGTTCCAGTTAAAGAAAACAACTAAACCCTATCCCTCCCCCTCCCCCTCGAGGTATCAATATTTGTGAAAGGGTCAGGGCCCCACCTGGGATTCCCCAACGGTGGAGGGGGAAAGCAAGTGATGGGTTGCGGGGCAGAGAGGCTCCCCTGAGCACCTGGCCCCACCAGGCCGCTAAGTGGGCGGGAGCCCTGGGGATCCTCCCTACTCCCCACCTGCCCACCCCCCCAGGTCTGTTATGCAGCATACTTGAGTACAATAAATTACAGCAATAAATAGCAAGGTGAGGTAAGGGGAGGGATTCCTGGTAGAAAATTAAAGTGGAGTGACAAGCTGGGGGTGGGTCCTAGGCAAGCAGGGGGACCCGGGCAGTCGGGTAGCCTCTATTCCCACAGCGCACACCCACCCCCTGATCTGGAATGTCAGACTGGCTCTGGTCAGGCCTCGATCCACCACCCCCTCCTGGCATCCGCCTCACAGGTTCAATGACGCCCAACCTGACTCTGGGGAAAGCGAGGGCCTTGGTCCCTCCAGGGGGCTGGGATCCCTGGTCTGTTCTAAGGCCTGGCACCTTTGCTCTTTCCCCCAAGCCAAGGGGAAGGGTCCTACAAAGGGCGGAGGAAACTTTTGGTTTCAGGGTTTTAAGCATGTATCAGAACACATCACACACTTTAAAGATACACAATTTATTAGAAGACTATTATGTTACTTCAATAAAGTTATTTTACAAAGTAAATATAATAAATACTCGAGTTATCACTTCCAAATTATTTTACTATGTTTTACTCATATATACTCCTGAAATTACTTGTGATCACTGTAGCAGTGTGGTGGGAATACAATATTGTGCTACTGCACACTCTTCCCAAATCCATGTTTAGTGAGACCCTTTTGTCAACTTGAACTTGGCCAGGATAGGCATACATACACCAAAGAAACTGAAAAACTAAAAAAACGGGCCTTGTTTATTTGACTAAATGGCTAGGCTTAGGAAAGTGGTGCAGAATATGTTAAGAAGGTAGATAATGCTTGAAAGTACATGGCCTCAGCGAGTGTTATACTCAGTATAATATACTGTGAATAGCACCAAAAAATTGAGGAAATATTCTGATAGTATTCAAAAACAATACTGCCTTTTAGTAAAGGTGACACATCACTGCTGAAGAATGAGTGAAGTTCCAACACATCTTTGTTAGACATATGTCTTTTATTTATTAACGAAAAGGGAAACATCAGCCAAAATCCATTTCAAGACAAGCAACTGGTATTAACAGTCATTAAAGAAGACATACAAGTGGCAAATAAACAGGAAAAAAATGCTCGACATCATGAAATATCAGAGAACTACAATTAAAATCACAGTGAGATGCCATTACGTCCCTATTAAAACAGCTAAAATTAAATAGACTGACAATACTGAGTATTGGCAGGATGTGGAGGAACAGGAGCTCTCATATACTGTTGGTGGGAACACAGATGGGTCCAACCAGTTTAGATCACAATTTGGCCATTTCTTAAATATTGAAACATTCACATACTCTGAAGTATAGGCACGAGAAAACTAAAACACATATTCATATAAAGAACTGTATGCCTATGTTCATTGCAGCTTTATTTCTAACACCACCAAACTGGAAACAACACAACTGCCCATGAGCAGACGGGTGGATAAACACATAGTAGCATATCCATAGAGAAAAATACTACTCAACAATAAAAAAAATGAACTATTCATACAAGTAACATTGATGAATTTCAAAATAATTAGGCAGTACGAAAAATATTTTTTAAAAAACAGCAAACACTATAATTCAAGTAAAATTCTAGATGATGCAAACTAATTTACTGTTGAAGGTAGTAAATCACTGGACTCCTGCAGGCTTGGGAAGGACGAGAGAGTGAAAAGGGGCATGAGGTAAATCATGGTTATGTTCATTATCATGATTCTGATGGTTTTATGGCCTTATATGTATGGCAAAAATTTTCAAACTATACACCTTAAATATGTATGGGTTACTGCATGTCAATTATGCCTCAATAAAGTTTCTAAAAAAATGGCTCAGAAAAAAAAATAAATAAAAAGTCTGGTCCTCCTACTCTTTCTGGAAATCAGGAGGTTTAACAACTTAGTACTGACTCCGCTCTATTTTTTCCCATTCCTGGGGAAGGGCAGCCCTGAATCAGTGCAGGAAATACTGGCAAGCAATGAAGGCTGCTGCAGTCTGGTACAAGAGGACCACTGGCTGGACCACAAAAGCCACATCCCTGGACAACAGAATCTCCATTCTCTGTTCTCATTTCTCTGCCTTTATAGCAACGGGCTTGAGGTGACCAGCCCAGAAAGAACGGAAATTCACAAAACTTTTAGATTATTTGCTGACAATGATCAGCTATAGGAGGTACACAGCTCTGGAGGGGCTATGATTCCTCAGAACCATAGTCACTGGAAGATTTACGGATACACATTAGAAGAGGCACACTCCATTTAATCTACTGCAGGCTCTTCCACTGACCATGAATCCTACCCAGGATTTCAGTACCAATTATGGTTGAAACCTGGCTCTTGTAGTCTGAGGAGGGATTCCAGTCCACAGAACATCAGGACACTTGTCTCCTTTGTAGAATCTGGTGAAAAGCTTCCCATCAATAGTGCTGGGCATTATAGGACACCCTCTGGGAATATGGGAACAAATTCATGGCTGTCCCAAAGGCCCTGGAGCTTGCCAAAACCAGTGACCCCTCCTCAGGGAACCTGTGATCACATAATACGCAGGCTTACCAAACACACATTAGGGCCACAAAGCACTGCTTTAGTTCCTAGGAAATCTTGGGAAGCAATCCAAATTAGGCCAAAACTGGAATGAAAACTACTCTCCTGTCATTGTAATGTCCCTGTTGAGGCACACGAAGCTGAGGGCCCATGAAAGCTGTTCATCCCTTCATAAAAACAGGCCAATTCTGTTTCCCACCTGCCCCTCAATAGTGAATACAACCCCAAAGATTAAAGGTAGATTAAACACTAAGACCTTTATTGCTGCACAAACCAGAGCAATGGTGGGGAAGTGGGGTGGGGTGGCAATTACCAGTTGGTGACTTGGAGGCAGGAAAATCAACCACAAGTGTCATGTAAAACCAACAATTTAGATGAAGGGTCAGATTCATACTTAATCAAATGGAAATAGGAAAATGTAAGGGCACAGATGACTCAAGATTTCCTCCAGGGAATGGGAGAGAGCACAGACATTTGCATTGTGTTAGCACATCAGGGTGGCTGAGGAAATACTGCACAAGGTAGGAGAGGTGAGATGGATTCTACCAGAAAAACTGCAGCGGTGTAACTCTGACAAGGGCCCTGGGGAGTTTAGAACATTCAACATAGCTCCTGTAAGCCTCACAGATGCCTGGAACTCATGGGGAATTTCATCCCGATGGATGTGGGATGTTTGCAGGTGTGGGGTTCAATTTCAGGCAGATGGCTCCCTCATGAAAGCTGTCCAGTGCTGTTATAATGAACAAGGAGACAGCACATTCCTTCAGGTCTAAGGCTTTTCTCAAAGTGTGGGCTTCCTGGTACTAAACAGTGTTAGCTGTTTGGAGTAAAGGATTTTCCATACTTCCTGCGTTCATGGGGTCTCTCCCTGGTGTGAAATTTTCGGTGGAGATTGAGGCTGGAGCGTTGGCTAAAGGATTTGCCACATTTACCACATTCATAAGGCCTTTCTCCAGTATGAACTACCTGGTGTTGAATGAGAACAGACTTTTGCCTAAAGGATTTCCCACACTGCCCACACTCATAAGGCCTTGCTCCAGTGTGAATACTGCAGTGCTGAATAAGGCTGGTGCTTCGACTAAAGGATTTCCCACACTCATCACATTTATAAGGCCTTTCTCCAGTGTGAATTCTCTGGTGTTTGGTGAAGATGGCTCTTCTGCTAAAGGACTTCCCACACTGGCCACACTCAAAGGGCCTTGTTCTACTGTGAATTCGCTGGTGTTCAACAAGGCTGTAGCTTTGTCTGAAAGATTTTCCACATTCAGCACACTCATAAGGCCTTTCTCCAGTGTGACTTCTGTTATGCCGATCGAGTTTGGATTTGGATCCAAAGGCTTTCCCACATTCCCCACACTCATAAGGCCTTTCACGAGTGTGAACTCTCTGGTGTCTAATGAGAGTGGCTCTTTGGCTAAAGGATTTCCCACACTGGACACATACATAAGGTCTTGCGGTGGTGTGAATTCTCCGGTGTTGAACAAGGGTGAAGCTTTGTCTAAAGAATTTCCCACATTCGCTGCACTCATAAGGCTTTTCTCCAGTGTGGGTTCTCTGGTGCCGAACAAGATTGGATTTGCACCCAAAGGCTTTTCCACATTCCTCACACTCATAAGGCCTTTCTCCACTGTGAGTTCTGCAGTGTTCAATAAGATTGGAGCACTGACTAAAGGATTTTCCACACTCACCACATTTATAAGGCCTTTCTCCAGTGTGAACTCTCTGGTGTATAATGAGGGTGGCTCTTTGCCTAAAAGATTTTCCACATGCACTGCACTCGTAAGGCCTTTCTCCAGTGTGGACTCTCTGCAGCCGAACCAGTGAGTACTTACAGAGGAAGGCTTTCCCATATTTGCTAGACTCATAAACTCTTTTCCTAGTAGAGACTCTTGGGTGGTAAACAAGACTGTGTTTGTGGCTGGATGCTTTCTCACATTCATGCAACTTGTAATGACTTTTTCTACCATGAAAGGCCTCTCTGCACTTGGTGATTTTGTTGGGTTTCTCACTGGTGGGAGTGATCTGGTGATGGAGAAGACCCAAAGTGGCTGAGAAGTCCTCTCCAACCTTCCTACAGGTGAAGGGATGCCCTGATACATGGACTATGTGGCTCTTTACAAATGATTCTCTATCCACATCACTTTTCTCTGCACTGCAATGCTTCTGAAGCTGTTGTAGGTTTGCACATGCCCCAATCAAGTATGGTCTCTGCCCAGGTAGGTCACCCAGGTGCAAAATGTCTTTCAGGATTGCAACACATTTCTCACAGGGGTGAGCCTTCTGGCTGAATGGACCTACCTTTGGAGTCCTGACCTGTGACAGAGCTTCTAGAGAAACATTTTGCTCAGAAGGTGTCTCTTTATTCTCTGCTCCATGCAAACAAACTGAAAGAAGAGAAATATTTGTGAATCATGATGATTATGGTGGGAGAGTATTAATCATGTTTTCTTTTTTTAACTTTCTGTATAATATGATGTTTTGACATCTTAAAAAACCTTCATGGCTAGGGAAACAGTGGCCATGTTTATATATGTCTGTTAGATCCATTTGGTTTATAGTGCCAAAACACTGAAGAGGAGGGAACACATCAAAACTCATTTTACAAAGCTAGTATCACCCTTACACTAAAGTCAGATAAGAACACTACAACACAAGAAAACCAAAGGCCAGTATCCTTGATGAACATAGATGCAAAAATCCTCAACAAAATACAGTAAACCAAACTCAATAGCACATTAAAAGGCTCATACAACATGTTCAACTGGGATTTACCCTTGGGATGCAAAGATGTTACAACAAACACAATAAATGTGATATACCATATTAACAGAAAAAGGATAAAAAATCAGATAGTCATCTCAAGAGATACAGAAAAAGCATATTCCAAAGTTTAACATCCTTTCACATACAGACTCTCAACAAACTTGATACAGAAAGAATATACAACATAATAAAGGCCATATATGACAAGCCCACAACCAAGATCATACCCAATGGTGAAAAGCTGAAAGCTTTTTTGCAAAGATCAGGAACATAACAAAGTTAACCACTCTCACAACCTCTATTCAACACAGTACTAGAAGTGCAAAGCAGAGTAACTGGGTAAGAAAAAGAAATAAAGCCATCCAAACCAGAAAGGAAGACATAAAATCATCTCTTTGTGGATTACATAATCTTACATAGAGAAAACCGTGAAGACTACACCAAAAACACATTAGAATAAACAAATTCAGTGAAGTTGCAGGATACAAAATCAACATACAAAAATCAGTTGCATTTCTATACCCTAAAAACAAACTATGCAAAAAAGAAACTAAGAACCAATTCCTTTTACGATGGCAAAAAACAAATCAAACCAAACCAAACCAAACAAACAAAAAACACCCTCAGGAATAGATTTAAACAAGGAGGTGAAATATATTTACACTGAAAACTATAAAACACTGATGAAAAATATTAAAGACACAAATAAATGGAAAGATATCCTCTGTTCATGGATTGGCAAAATTAATATTCTTAAAAATACTACCCAAAGCAGTCTATAGGCTCAGTGCAGCCCTTTTCAAAATTCCAATGGCATTTTTCACCAAAGCAGAAAAAACAATCCTAAGATTCATATGGAACCACAAAAGACCCTGAATAGCCAAGGCATTCTTGGGCAAGAAGAACAAAGCTAGAGGCATCACACTTCTTGATTTCAAATTATATATTACAAAGCTATAATATCAAAATAGTATAGCACTGGCATAAAAACAGACACATAGACCAATGGAACAGAACAGCGAGCACAGAAATAACCCTTTGCACATATGGTCAACTAATGTTTGACAAGAGGGCCAAGAATACAAAATAGAAAAGAGTAACCTGTTTAATAAATGGTGCTGGGAAAACTGGATATCTACATACAAAAGAATGAAATTGGACCCTTACCTTACACCATACACAAAAACAACTCAAAATGGGTTAAAAACTTACATGCAAACTCAATATAAAAACAAGCAAACAAACAACCCAATTAAAAAATGACCAGAGAATGTGAATGGACATTTTCCCAAAGAAGACATACAGATGGCCAACAGAAACGTGAAACAATGCTCAACATCACTAATCATCAAGGAAATGCAAATCAAACCACATGAGATATCACCTCTCAGAATGGCTGTTACCAAATGAACAACAACAAAAAAAACGTGTTGGTGAGGATGTGGAGAAAAGGAAACCCTTGTGCACTACTGGTGGGAATGTAAGTTGTTGCAGCCATTATGCAAAACAATATGGAGACTCCTCAAAAAGTTAAAAATAGAACTACCATACAATCCAGCAATTCCACTTCTGGGTACCTCTCTGAAGAAAACAGACACTAATTTGAAAAGATATATGCACCCCTCTGTTCATTGCAGCATTATTTACAATAGCTAAGATATGGAAGCAACCTAAGTGTTCTTAACACACACACATACACACACACACACACACACACAAATTAATAATGATGATAATAATAATAAAGGGGGGAAAGGTAGTGGCTATGTTTATGGTCTTGATGGTGGAGATGGTTTCAAGGATGTATACTTATTCCCACACTTATTGAGCTGTATCGAGGAAATATGTGCACCTTTTCATATGTCAATCATTCCTCAACAAAATGGTTTAAACATAAATAAATAAATAAATAAATAAATAAATGAATAAATAACCTTTAACATTTACTAAAAGGGACCAATGGTCAAACTTCATAAACATAATCATTAGTGGGGCTCAAATTATATGTGAGGATTCCACTACTTTTTTGGCCATGCAGCATGCGGGATCTTAATTTCCGGACCAGGGATTGAACCCATGACCGCTGCAGTGGAAGCACAGTCTCAACCACAGGACTGCCAAGGAAGTCCGGGATTCTACTACTTTTACACATCATAACTGTATACTCTTAGGAATGTAACTAAATACAAAACAGAGAAAAATAGGTAT
This sequence comes from Hippopotamus amphibius kiboko, assembly GCF_030028045.1. Taxonomy (NCBI): domain Eukaryota; kingdom Metazoa; phylum Chordata; class Mammalia; order Artiodactyla; family Hippopotamidae; genus Hippopotamus; species Hippopotamus amphibius. The sequence continues at coordinate 1,680,927 of NW_026648280.1, forward strand.
GTCTCACTTGAACTGTAACTTTTCCTAAACTTTTCAATGTCATAGCATCTGTTACCCCAAATATCCCATATTGGGCACAGCTGTTCTAACATGCTGAATAATAAATTTAAATTAACATAAGTCTTTGACACAAATTGACTTAATAAAATGGTACCTCACAGGCCACCCAGTTAAAATAGTTAATATAGCCCAATGTATGTTAAAACAGGGCCTTCAAGGATTAAAACTTGTTACAGAAAATCTAATAAATAAAGGGGTGATTATCCTCACTGCTTTTCCATTCTAGAGCCCAATTATGCCTGTTCTTAAATATGGAATAAATAAAGGTGCCTCATGGTGGATTACTATAATACTGTAGTTCCATCCATCAGGACCCCATACCTAACATCACTAAAAATTATGTCATATATACATATTGTTAAATATTAATTATATGTATTATTAAAATTACTGACTTAATCAGAACTGGGACACCAGGTGTCACGGATCTGGACACATTCATCTTTCCAGGGTGAGGGCAAACAAGGTAAATGCTTTGTTTTAGGCTGACTGCAAGACTTCTAAATCCTAGATCCTTCCCTGTAAGCAGGACTTAGAACTACTTGGGGTGGGTCAGTGCACACAGCTCAGCACTGGTACCCACAGCACATACGTCAAGAAAGTGCAGAAGTTAGCAGAGCCCATGGTCTGTCTGTGGAAAGGACAGAGCTGCCTCTGGAGGACAGAAGATAAGATAGAGACTAGGACCCAGAGGTGAAGGCCTTACCTATCGAGGCTGTAAGTGCAAAGTTCTCCAGCATAACCTTGTGGTACAGGCATCTCTGAGTCTCATCAAGGAGCCCCCACTCGTCCTGTGAGAAGTAAATGGCCACATCCTCAAAGGTCACACAGCCCTGCCAAGGTGAGGACAGATCATTCCATGATCAACTTCTCTCCTATGACCCCAAGTTCCTTCACCCAGACATCTATCCTCTGTTCATCTTCCTTCCAATGTCCCCACCTTAGAGGAAATATCAGGCCCTGGGGCCACAGATACCTGCTCTCTTCTCATGGTATCAAGATCACCGTGTCTGCCCATACCAACAACAGGTATGCAGGCAGGGAGACGCCATCTAAACTCTGAGCCTGGCATTAGGGCATATGCCTTCTGGTCAGGCAATTCCCCTAGAGTCCCAAATTGTGCCTCCAAGAGACAACCAACTGTGAGCTTGGGGTTTCCTCAGGGTCCTCAGGTCCATGGACTGGAAGAATCCCAGGACACAATCCCAGAGACAAAGGGTGGGGTCAGGACCATTGAGGGCCTGGACTATCTTCCACTCACCTTTGTACAGTCCATAAGCACTTCTGTAGTCATGGGAGTCTGTGGGAAGAGGGAGGTCATTAGAGGGATGTAACCATGGCAGGCTCAGGAGGCTCAGGCCTCCCTGTACCCCTGTCCAGCACTGGAGCAAGGTGACCTGGGATGATTGCATTCTCTCTGAGCCTCAGTCCTTAGTGCTCTTACAACTGTTATCTTGAGACTCAACCTCCCTGTGCCTCAGTGTTTTCATCCCCTTTACAGTCTGTTTTTACTCTGACCAACTTGTGGAAAACTTGAAAAGCCTAACTCACACCATGTGTGTCTTCTATTCACAACCCTCCATGGCTTCCAGCGTCCTGTGATTAAAAGTAAAACTTCTCACCTTGTCATTCCAAGTGGGAATGATTCTGGCTCGATCGCCCCTCCACCACTTTACATAAGCCGGTCCCTCTGCCTGTAACACTCCGAATATCTCATCACACTGGTTTTCAGATATGAGGACTCCACCCATGAGATCCTCACTGTTCTGGATGCAGGGATTTATACCGAGTAGAGTGCAGGGATTTATACCGAGTAGAGTGCGGGGCTTCAGTGTCTGGTGGAGTGAGGGCGGTGAGGGCCCGGAGGACGAGCGTTTACCTGAGGCGGGTCCCTCTGAGTCGCCGCCGCCATCAGAGTCCGGAAGGAAGGGGTCTTAAGAGGCGGGCCACAGACTCGGGACTCGTGTACAATCGTCATCTACGGCCGCAGGCCTGAAGACTCGCCGCTGTGCGGTGGGGACAACATCGCCTCGAGAGCCTCCTCGCTCTGGTCACCCCGGGCCTGACTCCGCGCTGCTAAAGGGCTCGGGTCGCGGCTGGACACGGAAGGAGCCACAGTGACCGCCACCACAGCACGCCGGAAGTCCCGCCCAGATCCTCTGGTGGGAACCAGGAAACGCCCTGCTTCCGGGCGTTCATTGGCTGCACGCCTTGGTCCCCGGCCCCTGGCATTGTGGGTAGCGTAGTTCCCAAAGCCACACCTGCCACAGAGGGGGCGCCCCACACTAGGATCGCGGAGTCCCTGAGGCCGTGTTAGGGCCCTGTGGTCCGGGCGGCGGTCTATCCTGTGGGGCGGTACGAAGGTTGCTCCGGGATGTGTCCGGGTGAGGAGCTGGCGACGCTTCGACCCCACCTGGGAACCTCTACGCGGACCCGGCTGGTAGCGGGCTACGTGGGAGGTCTCCCCAGGCGCGGGGGTTGGGGGAAGACGCCGTCGGCACCTTTTGCGAAACGTCCTGAGTTCCCTCTCTGGTGTGAGAGCCGCTTCCACCTCTCTCCGACCCCTGACCTCAAAACGGGCTTGTGACCTGACCGGATCTGGGTTGGCAGGTTTGGCTGCGCCTCCTAGAGGGTCGCCTGAAAAGGTCGCGAGTTGACTTCGTAGGCGAAAAGTTGAGAATCTGCCTCGGGAGCGTCATGAGGGGACTCGGTCCCCGGAGGGTAGCGCGGACTTGTCGCTGGCGCCTGAGTCTGCGCCTGACCTCTGTGAGAGGAAGGAGTGAGGACCTTCTTCCTGGCACGAGCGGTGGAGACCTCGCGCCTGGAGCCCCAGAGGGACCGAGGAGGCCTTCGGGGGGCTCCAGGGTGACCCTTCCCAGGAGGATTCTGATGGACACAGGAGGGTCCACGGTGTCTTCGGGCCCTTTGAGCGTCCCTGCAGCTCCCCACTCTCCCACCTGGAAAGCCCTCAGGACAGCTCGCGACCCTTTTCTCTGGCGGCCCTGGCTGGCGCCCCCTTGCTGCTGCGTGTGAAAGTCGGAATTCAGCCCTTGCGGGAAAAGGGGACGAATGGAGACTTTGGGGCCAGGGATGGAGTCTCAGCCCCCAGGGGAATGCCCTTAAAGACGCCCACGGAGGTGTCCACTCCGTGTGGGTGTCTCCACCGGCTTCCGCGCCCCCCCCCCCGCCTTAGTCACTGTCACCCCACTGGCAACGGGCACTGTAGGATCTGGAGTTCCACCCTGTCCCTCTTCCCACGCCCACTATGTCTAGACGCCGCTGTCATCTCCAAGATGTGACCTCAGATCACACGTGCCATAGTCGTCTTGAAGTGCGTCTCTTCCTGGAGAAAAGGAACTAACGAAGTTCCTTTGGAAAGCGGAAGCAGGGATAGACTGTCGCTGAACTGCCCCCCAGCGAAGAGCACAGGGTGGAGCATAGATCAGCCTGCGCCTAGGCCTGGGTACTCCTGAGGGAGGCCCCGCCGTGGACGGGGTAGACTGACAGTGGACCCCCCCACCCGCGCCACCGAGTCAGGGTGTCTGGAAAAGCAACAGAATTCAATGGTGGATTCTGTTGAAGCATAACTCATCCCATTATTAAAAGAGAGAGTTGTAAATTACTTGAAGAGAGTAGGAAACCTTTGTGGAGAAATAGGACACCCTCAAGCCTAAGCGAACACAGCTAGGGAATAATTGATACTTATAGTTCCTCCTGGCTTCTCCACCAGCTGCTGCAATGCTGCCTGACCAGGTTAGCAGCATATATACTAGGAGAGCCAGCCTGTCGCTCCTAGGTGAAGCCTTTCTGGGGTCTCCACTGACCACCTAAGGTGTTCAGGGAGGTATCCTCACTCTGGCTGGTCAGGATTCTTGTTTTTCTTTTTTTAAAGAACTTTTATTGAGATACAGTTAACATGCAGTAAACTGCATATATTTAGAATGTACAATTTGGTATCCCAATCTCCCAGTTAAACCCCCTCCCCCCAACCCTCTCTGCTTTCCCCACTTGGTGTCCATGTGTTTTTTCTCTACATCTGTGTCTCTATTTCTGCCTTGCAAACCGGTTGGTTTGTACCATTTTTCTATATTCCGCATATGTGTGTTAATATATATTTGTTTTTCTCTTTCTGACTCACTTCACTCTATATAACACTCTCTAGGTCCATCCATGTCTCTAAAAATGTCCCAGTTTCATTGCTTTTTACAGCTGAGTAATATTCCATTGTATGTATGTACCACATCTTTTTTATCCATTCATCTGTTGATGGACAATTGGTTGCTTCCATGTCCTGGCTATTGTAAATAGTGCCTCAATGAACATTGGAGTGCATGTGTCTTTTTGAATTATGGTGTTCTCTGGGTATATGCCCAGTAGTGGGATTGCTGGGTCATATGGTAACACTATTTTTAGTTTTGCAAGGAACCTCCATACTGTTCTCCATAGTGGCTGTATCAATTTATATTCCTACCCACAGTGCAAGAGCATTCCCTTTTCTCTACACCCTCTCCAGCATTTACTGTTTGCAGATTTTCTGATGATGCCCATTCTGACCGGTGTGAGGTATTATCTCATTGTAGTTTTGATTTGCATTTCTCAAATAATTAGTGATGTTGAGCAGCTTTTCATGTGCATCTTGGCCATCCGTATGTCTTCTTTGGAGAAATGCCTATTTAGGTCTTCTGCCTTTTTGATTGGGTTGTTTGATTTAGGTCTTTTTGATTGGGTTCTTTGTTTTTTTGATGTTGAGTTGCATGAACTGTTTATGTATTTTGGAAATTAATCCTTTGTCTGTTGATTCATTTGCAAATATTTTCTCCCATTATGAGAGTTGTCTTCTCATCTTGCCTATAGTTTCCTTTGCTCTGCAGAGGCTTTGAAGTTTCATTAAGTCCCACTTATTTATTTTTGTTTTTATTTCCATTACTCTAGGAGGTGGGTCAAAAAAGATCTTGCTGTTACTTACGTCGAAGAGTGTTCTTCCTATGTTTTCCTCTAGGAGTTTTATAGTGTCTGGCCTTACATTTAGGTCTTTTATCCATTTTGAGTTTATTTTTGTGTATGGTGTTAGGGAGTGTTCTAATTTCATGCTTTAATATGTAGCTGTCCAGTTTTCCCAGCACCACTTATTGAAGAGGCTGCCTTTTCTCCATTGTATATCCTTGCCTCCTTTGTCATAGATTAGTTGACCATAGTTTATCTCTGGGCTTTCTAGCCTGTTCCATTGATCTATATTTCTGTTTTTGTGCCAGTACTATACTGTCTTGATCACTTTAGCCTTGTAGTGTAGTTTGAACTCAGGAAGCCTGATTCCACCAACTCTGTCTTTCCTTCTCAAGATTGTTTTGGCTATTCGGAGTCTTTTGCATTTCCATACAAACTGTAAAATTTCTTGTTCTAGTTCTGTGAAAAATGCCATTGGTAATTTGATAGGGATTGCATTGAATCTGTAAGTTGCTTTGGGTAGTATAATCATTTTCACAATGTTGATTCTTCCAATCCAAGAACATGGCATATTTCTCCATCTGTTTGTGTCGTCTTTGATTGCTTTCATTAGTGTCTCATAGTTTTCTGAGTACAGGTCTTTTACCTGTAGTTAGGTTTATTTCTAGGTATTTTATTCTTTTTGTTGCAATGGTGAATGGGATTGTTTCCTTAATTTCTCTTTCTGATCTTTCATTTTTAGTGTATAGAAATGCAAGAGATTTCTGTGTGTTAATTTTGTATCCTGCTACTTTACCAAATTCATTGATTAGCTCAAGTAGTTTTCTGGTGGCATCTTTAGGATTTTCTATGTACAGTATCATGTCATCCGTGAACAGTGACAGTTTTACTTCTTTTCCAATTTGGATTCCTTTTATTTCTTTTTCTTCTCTGATTGCTGTGGCAATGACTTTCAAACTGTGTTAAATAGTAGTGGTGAGAATGGACATCTTTGTCTTATTCCTAATCTTAGAGGGAATGCTTTCAATTTTTCACCATTGAGAATGATGTTTGCTGTGGGTTTTTCGTATATGGCCTTTTTTTTTTTTTTAATAGACATGTATTTTATTTATTTATTTATTTTTTGGCACATGGGCTTAGTTGCTCCGTGGCATGTGGGATCTTCCTGGAGCTGGGATCGAACCCGTGACCTCTGCATTGGCATGCGGATTCTTAACCACTGCGCCACCTAGGAAGCCCCCGTATATGGCCTTTATTATGTTGAGGTAGGTTGCCTCTATGCCCACCTTCTGGAGAGTTTTTATCATAAATAGGTGTTGCATTTTGTCAAAAACTTTTTCTGCATCTATTGAGATGATCACGTGGTTTTTCTCCTTCAATTTCTTAATATGGTGTATCACATTGATTGATTTGCGTATATTGAAGAATCCTTGTATTCCAGGGATAAACCCCACTTGATCATGGTGTATGATCCTTTTAACGTGTTGTTGGATTCTGTTGGCTAGTATTTTGTTGAGGATTTTTGCATCTAAATTCATCAGTAATATTGGTCTGCAATTTTCTTTTTTTGTAGTATCTTTGTCTGGTTTTGGTATCAGAGTGATGGGGGCCTCATAGAATGAGTTTGGGAGTGTTCCTTCCTCTGCAATTTTTTGGAGGAGCTTGAGAAGGATGGATGTTAGCTCTTCTCTAAATGTTTGATAAAATTCACCTGTGAATCTATCTGGCCCTGGACTTTTGTTTGTTGGAAGATTTGTAATCACAGTTTCAATTTCATGACTTGTGATTGGTCTGTTCATATTTTCTATTTCTTCCTGATTCAGTCTTGAAAGGTTATACCTTTCTAAGAATCTGTCCATTTCATCCAAGTTGTCCATTTTATTGGCATATAGTTGCTTGTAGTAGTCTCTTATGGTGCTTTTTATTTCTGTGGTGTCTGTTGTAACTTCTCCTGTTTCATTTCTAATTTTATTGATTTGAGTCCTCTCCCTCTTTTTCTTGATGAGTCTTGCTAGAGGTTTATCAATTTTATTTATCTTCTCAAAGAACCAGCTTTTAGTTTTATTGATTTTTGCTATTGTTTTCTTTGTTTCTATTTCATTTATTTCTGCTCTGATCTTTATGATTTCTCTCTGTCTACTAACTTTGGGTTTTGTTTGCTCTTCTCTCTCTAGTTTCTTTAGGTGTAAGGTTAGATTGTTTATTTGGGATGTTTCTTGTTTCTTGAGGTAGGATTGTATGGCTATAAACTTCCCTCTTAGAACTGCTTTTGCTGCTTCCCATAGGTTTTGGATCGTGTGTTTTCATTGTCATTTGTCTCTAGGTATTTTTTGATTTCCTCTTTGATTTCTTCAGTGATCTGTTGGTTATTTAGTAGCATATTGTTTAGCCTCCGTGTGTTTCTGTTTTTTACAGTTTTTTTTTCCTGTAATTGATTTCTAATCTCATAGCGTTGTGGTTGGAAAAGATGCTTGATACGATTTCAATTTTCTTAAATTTACCAGTGCTTGATTTATGACCCAAAATGTGATCTATCCTGGAGAATGTTTCATGTGCACTTGAGAAGAACATGTAATCTGCTGTTTTTGGATGTAATGTCCTATAAATATCTGTTAAATCAAGCTGATTTATTGTGTCATTTAAAACTTGTGTTTCCTTATTAATTTTCTGTCTGGATGATCTGTCCATTGGTGTAAGTGGGGTGTTAAAGTCCCCCACTATGATTGTGTTACTGTCGATTTCCTCTTTCATAGTTTTTAGCATTTGCCTTATGTATTGAGGTGCTCCTATATTGGGTGCATATATATTTATAATTGTTATCTCTTCTTCTTGGATTGATCCCTTGATCTTTATGTAGTGTCCTTTCTTGTCTCTTGCAACATTTTTTATTTTAAAGTCTATCTGATATGAGTATCACTACTCCAGCTTTCTTTTGATTTCCATTTGCATAGAATATCTTTTTCCATCCCCTCACTTTCAATCTGTATGTGTCCCTAGGTCTGGAGTGGGTCTCTTGTAGACAGCATATATATGGATCTTGTTTTTTTGTTTTTTGTTTTTTGTTTTTAAGCTCTTTATTGGAATATATTTGCTTCACACTCTTGTACCAGTTTTTGAGGTACACCAAAGTGAATCAGCTGTATTTATACATATATCCCCATATACCCTCCTTCCCGTGACTCCCTCCCCTCCTCCCTGTCCTGGGCCTCTAAGGCATCACCCATCATCAAGTTGATCTCCTTTTGTTATACAGCAACTTCCCACTAGCTATCTATTTTACAGTTGGATGGGTCTTGTTTTTGTATCCATTCAGCCAGTCTGTGTCTTTTGGTTGGTGCATTTAGTCCATTACATTCAAGGTAATTATCGATATGTATGTTCCTATTACCATTTTCTTAATAGTTTTGTTTTTGTTTTTGTAGGTCCTTTTCTTCTCTTATGTTTCCCACTTAGAGAAATTCCTTTAGCATTTGTTGTAGGGCTGATTTGGTGGTGCTGAATTCTCTTAACTTTTGCTTGTCTGTAAAGCTTTTGATTTCTCTGTTGAATCTGAATGAGATCCTTGCTGGGAAGAGTATTCTTGCTTGTAGTTTCTTCCCTTTCATCACTTTAAATATATCATTCCACTCCCTTCTGGCTTGCAGAGTTTCTACTGAGAAATCAGTTGTTAACCTTATGGGAGTTCCCTTGTATGTTATTTGTCATTTTTCCCTTGTTGCTTTTAATAACTTTTCTCTGTTTTTAATTATTGTCAGTTTAACTAGTATGTGTCTTGGTGTGTTCCTCCTTGGGTTTATCCTGCCTGGGACTCTCTGTGCTTCCTGGACTTGGGTGGCTATTTCCTTTCCCATTTTAGAGACGTTTTTGACTACAATCTCTTTCAATATTTTCTTGGGTCCTTTCTCTCTCTCTTCTCCTTCTGGGACCCGTATAATGTGAATATTGGTGCATTTAATGTTGTCCCAGAGGTCTCTTAGGCTGTCTTCAGTTCTTTTCATTCTTTTTTCTGTATTCTCTCTCTTTTTTTTTAAATTTATTTTATTTATTTATTTATTTATTTATTTATTTTATTGGCTGTGTTGGGTCTTCGTTGCTGCACACGGGCTTTCTCTAGTTGCAGCGAGTGAGGGCTACTCTTCCTTGTGGTGCACGGGCTTCTCATTGAGGTGGCCTCTCTTGTTGCAGAGCATGGGCTCCAGGCAAGTGGGCTTCAGTAGTTGTGGCACCTGGGCTCAATAGTTGTGGCTCATGGGCTCTAGAGCGCAGGCTCAATAGTTGTGGCGCACAGGCTTAGTTGCTCCATGGCATGTGGTATCTTCCTGGGGCAGGGATTCAACCCGTGTCCCCTGAATTGGCAGGCAGATTCTTACCCACTGCGCCACCTAGGAAGTCCTCTGTATTCTCTTCTGCATCAGTGATTATCACCATTCTGTCTTCCAGGTCACTTATTCGCCCTTCTGCCTCCGTTAATCTGCTATTGGTTCCTTCTAGTGTATTTTTCATTTCTGTTATTGTGTTGCATATCTCTGTTTGTTCTTTAATTCTTCTAGGTGTTTGGTAAACTATTCTTGCAGCTTTTCGATCTTTGCATCCAGTCCTTTTTAACAGTCCTGGATCATCTTCGCCATCATTATTCTGAATTCTTTTTCTGGAAGGTTGCCTATCTCCTCTTCATTGAGTTGTTTTTCTGGTGTTTTATCTTGTCCCTTCATCTGGTACAAAGTCCTCTGCCTTTTCATTTTCTCTATCTTTCTGTGGCTGTGGTTTTCAGTTCCACAGAACAAAATGCTGCTGATACTGCTCTCTGCCCTCTTGTGGAGGAAGCTATCTAGGAGGCTCCTGCATGCTTCCTGATGGGAGGGACTGATGGTGGGTTGGGATGGGTGGGCGGAGCTCAGTAAAACTTTAATCTGCTTGTCTGCCAATGGGTGGGGCTGTGTTCCCAGCTTGTTGGTTGTTTGGCCTGAGGCTACCCAGCACTGCAGCTTACAGGCTCTTTGGTGCAGCTAATGGTGGACTCTGGGAGGGCTCACACCAAAGAGCACTTACCAGAATCCCTGCCGCCAGTGTCCCTGTCTCTTTGGTGAACCACAGCTCCCCCCCCCCCCACCTCCTCAGGCAAGCATCCAACACCAGCAGGTAGATCTGGTTCAATCTCCTATGGGGTCACTTCTCCTTCCCCCTGGGCCCTGGTGAGCATACTATTTTTTGTATGCCCTCCAGGAGTGGAATCTCCGTTTCCCCAGTCCTATGAAGGTCCTGCAATCAAATCCTGCTGGCTTTCAATGTCTGATTCTCTGGGGATTCCTCCCCCCATTGCTGAACCCCCAGGTTGGGAAGCCTGACATGGGGCTCAGAACCCTCACTTTAGTGGGTGGACTTCTGTGGTATAGCTGTTCTCCAGTTTGTGAGTTACCCACCCAGCATTTATGGGATTTGATTTTAACACGATTGCGCCCCTCCTACTGTCTTACTGTGGCTTCTCCTTTGTCTCTGGATGTGGGTGTCTTTTTTGGTGAGTTCCAGTGTCTTTCTATTGATGACTGTTCAGTAGTTAGTTGTAATTCTGGTGCTCTTGCAAGAGGGAGTGAGCACACGTCCTCCTACTCTGCCATCTTGAACCCTCTCCTGTCTGGTCAGAATTCTAATATTGCTAGCATTGTGAAGTCTGCACAACCTCCAGCCAGTTCTCAGCCCTAGCAGCAGTTCTCTGTGCATCCTTGTCAAGTCTTACCCTGAACAGGCACAGTTTTCTTCCATACACCCTGGTGACCCCATGCAGATTCCTTTTCTTTCTTTGTTTCTTTTATTCTTTCTTACTTTTTTATGTTTTTCAGATGTTTGTTTATTTATTCATTTATTTATTAAATGCAGCATGTGGGATCTTAGTTCCCCGACCAGGGATGGAACCTATGTCCCCTCACTTGGAAGGGTGGAGTCTTAATCACTAGCCCCCCGGGAAGTCACCCCTAGCAGATTTCTGAGGTGTCTTCATTGCTCACATCCCATTTTCTGTCAGGCTCACACAGGAATTCAAGCCTCCTCCTCTTTCCTGAGCTCTGACCAGATGGAAATCCATGGAGTACAGTGTGATGTTTCCAAATTATTTAAAGGCTGGAAGAAATTGGATTTGAGGTAGGAGCTCCTTCTAGAAAGAGACTTACTGGAGTTAGGTAAAAAGTTTTTTGAGCTGAATAAGGGGGGAGGAAAGTCCCAAAATGAAAGGCTCAAGTCATACTACCTCTCTTCCTAATAGGATATGTCAACATCTGTTGTAGATTGATTTTGCTATGTGTAGTTTACTCAGGGAGAAAGATGGCTTCCTCTGACTTTCTTCGGGGAATGGAATAGACACTGTGAGGGAAGGAATTTAAGATGTGGGCTGCAAGCCTGACTGGGATGGGCAGTCCCTGACTGGGAAGAGGAGCCAAGGGGCCTCAGGAAATGGAATAGATAAAACTTTAAGGAGGTGGTGGATGAAAGGGAGTATTCCTGTTAGGAAATTATATATCACTGCATGTTTGTACACTGATGGGCTGTCCAAAGAAAATAGGGGAGGAAAAGGATCATGAAAAACAGATTAAATTACTTAATATGTCAACATCATTGTACACTAGGGAAATTCTAATCAAAACCATGAGTTGCTAATCTGCATCTACCAGAGTGACTATTGGGAAAAAAGGGAAAATAAAAAGTATTGATGAAGTGTGGAGAAAGTAGAACACTCACACATTGATGATGGGAATGTAAAATGCTGCAATGTGAAAAACAGTTTAACAATATGAAAACCAGTTTTCCTCTAAAACTTACTACAGAAATTCCACTGGACTCAGCAATTCCACTCCTGGGGATACACCTGAAAGAATTGAAAGCAGGGACTCAAACACATTTGTGTGCACCAATGTTCATAGCAGCGTTATTCACAATAGCCACAAGGTGGAAACAACTCAAATGTCTATTAACACACAAATGGATTTTTAAAATGTGGTACATTCAAACAATGGAATATTATTTAGTCATAAAAAGGAATGAAGTTCTGATACATGCCACTACATGATGAATCTTGAAAACATGAAAAACAATTAAAGCCAGATGTGAAAGGAAAAATACTGTATGATTACATTTGTAAGAAATATCTAGAATAGGCAAGGTTGTACAGCCTGAAAGTAGAGATTACCAGGGGCTGGACACAGAGGGGAATGGGGGCTTATTGCTTAATGGGTACACATTTTCCATTTGGTTTGATTTTTTTATTAAAGCTAGTGGTGGTCGATGCAAAAGTTTGCAAATATATTTAATGCCGCTGAATTTTATACTTGAAAATTATTAAAATGGCAAATTTCCTGTTATATATAATTTTAAAAAGCTGCAAAGTGAGAGACTTTTGTCCAAATTCCAAAATTAAAAAATTTACTAGTAGACTATTTCAGAATGTCATGAACTTTTTTTTTTTTTTTAATTGGCTGCGTTGGGTCTTTGTTGCTGCACACGGGCTTTTTCTAGTTGCTGCGAGTGGGGGCTACTCTTCATTGTGGTGCGCAGGCTCCTCATTGTAGTGGCTTCTCTTGTTTTGGAGCACAGGCTCTAGGTGCGTGGGCTTCAAAAGTTGAGGCACATGGGCTCAATAGTTGTGGCCCACGGGCTCTAGAGCACAGGCTCAATAGTTGTGGCACTCAGGCTTAGTTGCTCCGTGGCATGTGGAATCTTCCCAGGGCAGGGCTTGAACCCATGTCCCCTGCATTGGCAGGCAGATTCTTTACCACTGTGCCACCTAGGAAGTCCCATGAACTTGTTTTTTAGATGAAGCTAGAAAAGCTGGCTTGATTGTACAAATAATTACCACAATATTAGACCTCTTATAGAAATATGAATTTTAGGACCTAATTGTTCCTGTCTACATAGAATATACTTTCCTATCAAGAATATGAAAATTATCAGTCATTCAAATATTAATAGATGAGGGAAAGAAATAGAACTTCCTGTAGGGAATAGAGTCAAATGGTCACAGCCAAATTAGCAAGTGTTTTCCTTGCCTAGAAGATAAAACAACTGTCTTACAAGTGACACGAGTATCACTGCAAATAAGCACAAAGGGGCTGAATGTTGGGAAACATAAAGACAAAAATATAGAGAGATCAATCAGCCACTGGCCTGGAATAACAAATAGAGTCATCCAAATAGACAAAAGAGAAGACAGTGAGTAAAAGGAGAAGAATGAGCTCACAAGGATCAAGATGGTACATGTGGCTCTGGCTTCAGCAGAACGTCTAGAAGAATGGCTGTTGCTGTGAATGTGTTGGACCCGCTGCTTGTGCCTGTGGAGGAAAATGACCATGGAGCCACTAGCCCAGACCATGAGGGCTGAACTTATGAAGTCTGTTGTGAAGAATATGGCTGTAACTACAAAACTTGTAATTCTGTCTGGATTCACTGAGGAACAGTATCCATAATTTACTTTCATATTAGTACTAAAGTTTTCACTGTGAGTTGTACTAGTCATTTGGAAAAGAATAACGATATTTACCAAAAGATGCAAGATCCAGCAAAGGAAGCAAAGGAAGGCAACGCACTTTGGTGATCTCATCCTGTGTTCCATCCACCTAGAGAAATTGGGGCAAAGTCTAATGGCTTGGAAGCCACTGAGGATGGAAGCAGTGCTAAAACAAATCCCTCTGGCCACCCTTTGCAAATAGAAGAGAAAGTTACATCCAGCCTCATTCAGGAAATGTTTTGATCCAAAAGCTGCCATTGTATGAGGGATCCCTCTGGAGAAAAGCACCAAGGAGTTGGCTAAGACTAGTTGATTGAGAATCAAGTCTGTGGGTCTCACCTTGTGTCCAGTGAGCAAAGTGAAGTTATAAAGACAAAGGAGGAATGAGTTCCCAAGGAGTCCCACTCCCATCTGAGTGACTAAGATAATTCCCACTTCCCACTTTGAAGGAGCCATCACATCAGTATCTATGGGACATTGATTTTCGTTGGAGCCAGAGGAATGGGCAGTTGAACAAACAAACAGAAATATGTTACCATCACCACCATGTCGAGTAACCCCCAGTGCTAAGCATAACATGTAATTTCTCAACTTAAATGAGCATTAAGTATGTGTTTATGGATGCAGAGGTTACTCCCTGAAGATTCTGTTTCTGCCTGGAAACATGTAATGCCTATTTATGGGATCTGGGTGAATGCATCATGGCACATCTGTGCAACAGAGTTTTCTACATCTGTAAATTGAGTGCAGAGAATCTCTACACTGACCTGAAGTTATGACCTGGATGCATTGAAAAGCCAGCTACAAAACTGTATGTAGAGTGTGCTGGAGTTTTCCCAAGTATATGGAGGAATGAAAAATACAGGCACAGAACATATATTTATATAGGATGGGGCAGAATTTAAAGCTAGACTTTTAAGGAAAAGAACTTTTTAATGTGTTTTATTTGTACTAGTGTACATATTTCACATAATCATTAAATGACAGTAAAGCAAAGTAAGTGTTTTAAAAGCACTAAATTCACAGGTTAAAAAATGATTGACTATCCAAATGGTGGTCTCTATATCAAAGGAAATACTTCAAGTGAATTAAAAATACAGAAGTTTGACTGTATATCCCTAAGGGCAAAATATGAGACAAAACTACCTACAAAGAAACCTTATGTATTGTCTACATATTTTACTGTAATGTATTGATAGAGTATTTTGGAATAAAATATGTTAATATAAATGGGAAAGTGTTTGTATATGTGACAAAATAAATGTAAATATAAAACTAAAGAACTTGAATAAAAGTTAAAATCTGCATTTGATAAAAGCAATCAATATTAACTCATATAATATTAGATTTTAAATTGATATGTATTTCATTTCCCTTTCTATTGAACAAAAATCTGGAAATTTTGGATAACCCTACAACAATGCCTAAGTCTAGCACCCATTTTACGGAGTCAACATATGACCCAGTATGAGTAAACAGAGTGTCTTGCAAGGAGGAAAGAAAAATGTCACTCACATTTAGGAAAGGAACTTTCCAAGATAATCCTGAAGCTACTTCTCATATAAGGGAAGGAAGAAAGTAGAACACTGATGTGAAAGGATTCCAGCTGAAGAAGCTGCTCCTGCACAATTTTGGTACCGTAGTAACTTCAAAAATTTCACTCACGTAAACCTTGTCTTTAAATGATATAAAAATAACTGCAGAAGTTAATGCTGGAAGATGTTAAGGAAGCAACTCATTGTTCAGAAAACTGATAAAGGGTAAATAGCAACCATTTCGCCTGCAGTGTCTGTACAGAGTATATTTCACAGAAAAGAGTGTTTGTGCAGGCACGCAAAACTGGACTGTTTTAGATAAGACCTGTAGGTGTCACATGAAAATATTATCCATCATGGGAAAACATAGGAGATGCAAAATTAAGTAAGAAAAAATAAATTCAACAACATTTTAGGGGAGACTTCCTCATGAGAACAGTTCCTCCTTCCTAATGCTCTGATGTTTCACTATTGGATGATGAAAGATGAGCACATCTTCAAATTGTGAAGACACGAAACCACTATGCTGGACAGCACCTTACTGAGTCTCCATCTTCCTGGCATTGTATTTCAATATGGCGGGAATAATAGCTGTGAGATGAATTTCAGTTTCCATGATCAAGAACTGAAATAGTTTTGCACTTGAGAGATAAAGGTATTATTATTAGGATCAATAATATAATTTAGAATAGTCAAAAATCAAGACAGCCAACTTTTTTCCTTTATATAAGTAACAGTCTCCTTGAAATGTATAAGCAAAAATAATAAGTGAAATTTTGGAAAACAATATTAAAATGAAGTAATGTGGGGAGAACATTGAATGAAAACTAAAAACTGTATTTAACTCATAGGATTCATCTTAAATAACAGAAGAGAAAAATGTTGTCATGGATGCCAATTTCCCAGTGTTAATAATTACATGCACATTAAGAAGTATATTATTGAATAAAATTCCAATGAAAATATTAACCTTCTGAAGTTCCTCTACTGATATCAAGATTACACAAATTTTTGTAAAAAAAAATCAGTTTAACAACATGAACTTGCCTTACTATGTATAAAATATAATAACTACAGGTTGCTACTGGCAAAAGCCAAAATGGAATAGACCAAGGAACTTGCAAATTATGTGTGTTTGCAGGTATTTATATGATAAGTCTATAGACGTTTATACATGATAAAAGTTGATGAATTAGTTTGGATAAATGACTTATTTAATATATGCAATTAAAATATTTGGAGATTTAATTAAGGCATTGGAGCTATATTTCCAACTTTACTCTTAGAGAAAATAAATACCAGATCTAAACATAAGGAATACCTAATCTCTTAGCTAAAAATAGTGCAGTATAGCATTATAATTTTCTCTGAGTGAAGTATTACTAAGTATGTACCAAACTTGAGGACTTAAAACATTTTTAGCATATTTGTGTTTATAAAATGTAGAACTTTTTTCACTTTTATAATATCTTTTGCTGAAATATTCCTAAAACAAAGAAATAAAGCTCAATGAAAACATTTAAATATATAACAACAAGAAGTGATAATAATCTCAGTGCTTTTGGGGGAAATGTATATGAATAAGCAATTCTTAGAAAAAGACCACATTGGAAAATAGGATTTTCTCATAAAAACCATAAAAGGCCAAGTTACACTGAAAAGGACATTGAATGTTTCATATATACACATACTATTGCTGAAATTTCACTTTACAGTCAGTTTTCTCTAATAAGAAATTATACTGAGCATTTCCTGGCAGTCCACTGCTTAGGACACTGCACTTCCACTGCAGAGGACACAGGTTCGATCCCTGGTATGGAAACTAAGATCCTGCGTGGGCTGCAGTGTGTAGCAAAAAAAAAAAAAAAAAAAAAAAAAAAAAAAAATTGTATCATCTGTCTTTTCTCTCAAAACCAATAGTCAAATGATTTAAATTTTAGATTTTTAAAAAATTGGCTTGCTATATGGTAAACTGTAAAAATTCATATTTTCCTGCTGCCTCAACATCCTCACACACAGGACATAAACATGCCACCAGGGGAACCAGGTGCACCAGTGAGAAGGCTGGCCCCTGCCACAAGTTCCCCTTCTTGCCCTCCCCGACTGTCACCAAGGATCATTCAAACCTTCCAGTGAAATCCCCCTTCACCCTTTGCTTGTCTACTCCCCCCTGAACCTCAAGAGAGGCACTAACTCACAGATTCATCCCCCTCCTCCTCTCTTGGTCCTTCCCAGCTGCTTGCCTGAGCCCACTCCCTTGGGGAGCTCTCCCCATGTGGCCTCCTCTTGCCATGAGTGACTGTGTCTCTAGGACCTGTGAGTGTAACTGTGAGTATAACAAACTTTGTTTTCCCGGGCCTCTCCCAGGTTCCCTCTTGTAGCCACATGTGACAGAACATATGAACGGAGACAAAACATCCACAAATTTAAATTGTTTTGAAAATCATTTCTCGTGCTGAATACATAACATTTTATATGATATATTTTTCTAATCTTATTTCCAAAATGATTGTGCAGTTTAGGATTCAGTAAATAAATGCTCTGTAAAATATATCTCAATCATATTTCAGTAGCTCAAAGAGAACAATATGTATTTAAGTGTGAGGACATGCCTCAGTAAACACACTACAACACTAGTGATAAAAAGAGTCTGGCAGGAGTCGGGTGAGGGGGTGGTGAGTAGGAGAAGAACATATCTCATTACTGATGTCCATTCATATCCCTTGAACATTGATTAGTATGTTTTATAAGAGATGCAGAAGATGAATTCACTCAGCCATAAATCAGCAGATGTGATCTAAGAGAAATCTTAGTGACTGAATATCAATTCACCAGAAGGATACTCACTAAGTGAAGCAGGGTTCCCTATGAAAGGTAAGAAGGTGGAAAGGAGCAGGGTAGGGGGTGTCAGAGTGAACATTCACCTTAAATTAATACATGTATTGATTTGTTACATATTTCACAATGACATATACAGTTTTACAATAACAATTTAACCTTTTATAATTTGGAAAACACCACTTAAGATTGAAAGGACAAAATTTGGGCAGAACTAATGGAATAAAAATATGCAATAGCATTAGGACAGTGAAGTAAACTATGAGAAGGGCAAAGATTTGGGAATCTTTAGGAACACACATCAAAAAATTAATTTAAGTATAAAATAGGTAAGAAGACATGGTATG
This sequence comes from Hippopotamus amphibius kiboko, assembly GCF_030028045.1. Taxonomy (NCBI): domain Eukaryota; kingdom Metazoa; phylum Chordata; class Mammalia; order Artiodactyla; family Hippopotamidae; genus Hippopotamus; species Hippopotamus amphibius. The sequence goes on from NW_026648280.1 coordinate 1,699,142, forward strand.
CAAACTAATAAAATTTATGTAAATAGAAAGCCAGGAAATGCTGTAAATCTGGAAGTTGCTGTGGTTATGCATCATTCCAGCTCTTAAAGACTTCAGCAATACATGGCAAGAAAGGATCCTGATATCTCCCTGCTCATAGGGTTTGGGTAATGAAGGGAGGCTCTAAATTAAGTGACTCCTGTTCTCAGAGAGAAGGATGTAGACATGGTTATGGACAAGTTCTCTCGTCAGATTTTTATTTTATGGTTTTTATTCTCATCATTTTAGACTGATAAACATACATCTTAGAGTGTAGAGAGAGCAAGAAGTTTATCACAGAATGTGAATAGCAAGGCATTTTAACATCTGGTTACATTACATGTCAGGGTAATTGTACTATCTTAAGATATTAAAGTCTTTGATTATTCTTTTTTTTTCAAACCCCACAATCATTAGCCATACTGTTTTTATTAAAGCAACATGTCATTTTCTTACATGGGGAATGATAAGACTTTCAGGTCTCTATACAGGAGATAAATGTTAATTCTTTTGCTGATGACAGAATTCTATCATAAAGACACCATTTAGCACAGCAGGCTCACAAGAAAATATAATAAAACCAAATGTGCGTTCCAGCCCTATCACTCAGAGATCAACTAATTACTCAGAGCTGGGAGATCAGTATCATTATCTAGTTGCTGGGCACATGCCTGCAGTGTGAACTCTTTAGAGTAAATGCTGTGAGGTGCAGCATCTTAGTCAAAGCAAAATGAAGGAAGATTTCATAGATGGTGTAATTGTGAGAAAAGAGGAGAGACGCCAGGCATCAAAGCAGTGGGCAAAGGGGGTGGTAGCATCAAATGTTCTCAGGAAGCATAATTTCTCACTATATACAAAAGTATATTCGTGTTCCAATCCCAGAAAATGAGAGAGAGAGAGAAGTTGATTTATATTGGTGTTTCAAACTGGACTTTCTGTTACATAATTCTCCTGTGAATCTGAGAGTTACCTAAAAGATAGACACTTACCAAATAACATTGGCAGTCAGGACCGTGTGTTCTCAGGCAGCATCTGCGCAGGTATGGAAAGGGGCATCTGAACGCAAGATAAAGGTTTGGAATACCATGATGTCATCTCCTTATTGGGAAGTGATTATCATGTCACCTGTACTTTCAGTGACAGTACTTCCATAGGGACTTGAGATTGCCTTTGAAAAGCATTTGCAGATTGCACAAGTCATTGAAAGCAATTAATATTGATTATAACCTTTTCCATGAAACATTACAGAAACAGCTAGGGAACAATTTACTTGTGACATATTTAAAAGGTCTCAGGGAACACTGAGCAGGTCAGAAAACATTGAGATCTAATAAGTAAAAGAATGATACTAGCCTCTCATTATCTAGTGTCAATGGAAATATTCACAAACCAATCTATGATAGGAATAGAAAACAGTTTTACTCAAGCTGAGAACTATAGCCTAGGAGATAGGGAGGATGATACTTCAGCAAATATTTTAAAGAGTTGAGGAGTGCTAACCAAAATTTCCAACAACAGAGACCTGGTTAAAATAAAGAGGTGTTTATTTGGGGTTTGTTAGGACTGTAGCATGGGAGGTAGTAATCCAAGAAGTACTTTAACTGTATTCTGCCAGACCTCCAAATGGGGGGAGACTTCTAAAGGCAAAAAAGCATGCAAGGTTACCGCAACTACTGAGCCTGCATTCTAGAGACTGTGAGCCACAACTATGGAGCCCATTTGCCACAACTACTGAAGTCCATACGCCTAGAGCCCATGCTCCAGAACAAGAGAAGCCACCGCAATGAGAAACCCTGGTACTGCAAGGAAGAGTAGCCCCTGCTCACCACAACTAGAGAAAGCCTTGGGCAGCAACAAAGACCCAATGCAGCCAAAAAAATAAATTAATAAATAAATAAAAATAAATCTTTAAACAAAACATAAATCATTATATACACTACCAAATTTAAAATAGATGACTAGTGGGAAGCTGCTACATAGCACAGGGAGATCAACTTGATGCTTGATGATGCCCTAGAGGGGTGGGATAGAGAGTGTGGGAGGGAGGCTCAAGAAGGAGGGGATATGGAGATATATGTGTAAATACAGCAGATTCACTTTGTTGTACAGTGAAAACTGGCACAACATCATAAAGCAATTATACTCCAATAGAGATCTAAAGAAAAATAAATGGGCCCCCTCTGCCCCAATAAAGAGTCATGGCAAATACCGACTAGCAATGAAAAAATGGGAGTGATACAATGTTTTAAGCAGATTTTGCAGTTTGTAAAATTGTGGAAGTTTTATATGGTGCCTTAGATAACAGAAGAATAAAACTGTAGCAGAAAACAAACTGTCAATATTTGGTAATTATTGAAATAAGATATTTTAAATGCTATGGAAGCTACCAAACATCTACAAAATTGAAAAGGATGAATTAATGAACTGTGTGAATCCATCACAGCCTTCAACAGACCCAATCCATAGTGAAACTCACTTTATGTATAATCCTATCCTGTCACCCTTTCAAATCTTCTCTTAAAGCAAATCCAAGAAGTTGTATTCCTGCATCCCTAAATACTTCAGTGACTATCTCTGGAAGATAAAGACACCTTTACTTAAATAGGTGGTGCCTTTATCACATATAAATATAACAATAATCCCTCCCTTTCATCAAATTTCTTAGATTTTAGTCATTATTTAGAGCAATATAGATATCTCTGTATGCCAGGTTAAATTCTTAGCTATTTTGTGCTTTCTATTTCTTTTATGTTTCCATTCATTTTTTTTTTTCTTTTCTAATTCTTTTCTTTTTTTGGCCTCGCAGTTTGGCTTAGGAGATATTAGTTCCCCGACCAGGGATGGAACCTGTGCTTCCTGCAGTGAAAGGGCTGGTGTCTTAACTACTGGACCCCCATGGAAGTCCCTACATTGATTTTTAAAAAATTATTTATTTATTTATTTATTTATTTATTTATTTATTTATTTATTTTATTGGCTGTGTTGGGTCTTTTTTTTGCTGTGTGCAGGCTTTTTTTTTTTTTTTTTTTAGTTGCGGTGAGTGGGGGCTACTCTTCACTGTGGTGCGCGGGCTCCTCATTGCCGTGGCTTCTCTTGTTGTGGAGCATGGGCTCTAGTTGCGTGGGCTTAGTAGTTGCAGCACATGGGCTCAATAGTTGTGGCTCACGGGCTCTAAAGGGCAGGCTCAGCAGCTGTGGTGCACGGGCTTAGTTTCTCCATGGCATGTGGGATATTCCTGGAGCTGGGATCGGACTCTTGTCCCCTGCATTGGCAGGCGGATTCTCAACCTCTGCGCCACCTAGGAAGCCCATACATTGATTTCTATTATTATTATTTTTAAATGTTTATTTATTATTTTTGTTGTAGTGGGTATTAGTTGCAGCTTCCAGGGTCTTTAGTTGCGGCATGCATGCTAGACCAGGGATTGAACCCGGCCCCCTGCATTGGGAACACAGAGTCTTACGCACAAGACCTCCAGGGAAGTCCTTCCATTGATTTTTAGGTGCTATTCTCAACCTGATCATGTATCTTGCTACTAATCATAAAAATTTTTTTTCATCCTTTTTCTTCTTTTTAGACTTCCCCAGGAACATTTACTCTTGCTTTTTAGTTTGTCTCTTTTCAGCATATCATCGTTTCCGGTGGTTCTTTTTCCTTCCTTATCTCCCTAATTATTTTTTAATTAAGTAATTAATTAATTGGCTGAGTGGAGGCTTTCTCTAGTTGTGGAGAGCTGGGGCTACTCTTCATTGTGGTACATTGGCTTCTCTTTGTGGTGGCTTCCCTTGTTTCAGAGCATTGGCTTTAGGCCCTGGGGCTTCAGTAATTGCAGTGCAGGAGTTTAGCAGCTTCCAGGTATGTGGGATATTCCCTGACCAGGGCTGGAACCTAAGTCCTTTGCATTGGAAGGCGGATTCTTAACCGCTGCACCACCAGGGAAGCCCCTCCCTAATCATTTTAATATGTTCATTTTAATTTCTTCATTATTCTTTTCGTCCCTTTGTTCTAGATGGCATGTGTTGTTTAATATAATGGGGAGTAGGAGGGTTGTGCACTTCCTCCTTCTATAGTTACTTTCTCCTAGCTGCACGAAATCCTGTCTTCTGTGTGTATAAAGTAAGGGATTAGCCATGCGCTCTATTACAGCTAGTGAGTGTGTAGGGACCAGAGGTCACGGAGGACGCGCTGCTGAAGGACTCGGATAGCTGCTGGACACTGGAGCAGCCACAGTGACGGTCACCACAGCAACGCCGGAAGTCCCGCCCAGATCCTCTGGTGCGACCGAGGAAACGCCCTGCTTCCGGGCATTCATTGGCTGCGCGTCAAGGGCCGCGTCACCCGGCATTGGGGGTAACGTAGTTGCCACGGGCCCACCAGACGCAGAAGGGGCGCCCACACCGGGATCTCGGAGTCCCGGAGGCCCTGTTAGGGCCCTGTGGTCTGGGCGGTGGTCTAATCTGGGGGGCGGTACGGAAGTCGTCCCGGCAAGTGTCCGGGTGAGGGGCCGGCTACGGACACACTGGGGTCCAGGGCTTGCGTAGACGTTCGAGGACACACGCGGGCCCCCCACTGGAACCCGGGTGGTCGCGGGCTACGTGGGAGGACTACGTGGGAGACCGTCGGGACCTTTTTCGAACCGGACCTCTGACCCCAAAACGGCTGGTGACCTGACCGTATCTGGATTGGCGGATGTGTCGGTGCCTCTCGTGCGGGTCGCCTGGAAAAGTCGGGAGTTGGCTTCGTAGGCGAAAAGCTGAGACTGTGCCCCCGGAGGGTAGCGCGGACTTGTCGCTGGCGCCTGGGTCTGCGCCTGACCTCAGTGAGAGGAAGGAGTGAGGACCTTCGTCCTGGGAGCAGTGGTGGAGACCTCGCGCCTGGAGCCCAGAAGTGCCGGGGAGGCCTTCGGGGGGCTCCAGGGTGACCCTTCCCAGGAAGATTCTGATGGACACAGGAGCCTCTGCGGGGTCTGGAGGCCCTTTGAGCGTCCCTGCAGCTCCCCACTCTCCCGCCTGGAAAGCCCTCAGGGCAGCTCGCGACCCTTTTCTCTCGCGGCCCTGGCTGGCGCCCCCTGGCTGCTGCGTGTGAAAGTCGGGATTCTGCCCTTGGGTGAAAAGCCGGTAGATGGAGACTTTGGGGCCAGAGATGGAGTCTCAACCCTCAGGGGAATGCCCTTACAGACGCCCACGGAGGTGCCCACTCCGCCTGGGTGTCTTCTTCGGCTTCCACAACCCCCTGCTCCCTGCCTTAGTCACTGTCAGCCCACGGGCAATGGACACTGTCCCAGCCTGGCTCTCCTCCCACCCCCACTGTCTAGGCGACGCTGTCCTCTCCAAGATTCGACCTCAGATCACACGTGCCATTGCTGCCTTGAAGCGCTTCTGTTCCCAGAGGAAAAGAGCTATCCAGATTTCCTTAGAATGGGAGCAGGGAGAGACTGTCCCTGAACCTCCCCCAGCGTGGAGCGCAGGGAGGACTCCTGAGCGAGGCCGGGTTTTGAACGGGGTAGGCTGGCAGTGGACTCCACCCCTCACTTACGCATCCTCCCAGAGTAGGGGTGTGTGGAAAAACATCACAATTCAATGGTCAATTCTGTAGAAGCATGAGTCATCCTGTTATTAAAAGAGAGAGTTGCAAAGTACTTGAAGAGATTGTAGGAAACCTTTGTGGGGAAGTAGGACACCCTGAAGCCTACACCAACACAGCTAGGGGATCGTTGGTATTCTCAGTTTCTCCTGGCTCCTCCACCAGCTGCTGCAATGCTGCCTGACCAGGGTAGGAGCATATATACTAGGACACCCTGTGACTCCTAGGTGAAGCCTTTCTGGGGTCTCCACTGATCACCTAAGATGTTCAGGGAGGTATCCCCACTCTGGCTGGTCAAGATACAAATATTGCCAGCATTGTGCAGCCTGCATAACCTCCAGCCAGTTCTCAGCCCTAGCAGCAGTTCTCTGTGCACCCTTGTCAAATCTCACCCTGAACAGGCACAGTTTAGTTTTCTTCCAGAAACCCTGGTGACCCCATAAAGATTTTTGAGGCATCTTCATTGCTCACATTATCTGTCAGGCCCACACAGGAATTCAAGCCTTCTCCTCTGCCCTGAGCTGTGACTACATGGAAATCCACAGAGTACAGCATGAAGCTTCCAAATTAATTAAAGGCTGGAAGAAATCAGATTTGAGGTAGGAGCCCCTTTTAGAAAGAGACTTACTGGAGTTAGGTAAAATATTTTTTGAGCTGAATAAGGGGGGAGTAAAATCCCAAAATGACAGGCTCAAGTCACATTATATACTAGCTCTCCTCATAATAGGATATGTTTACATCCTGTTGGAGATTGGTTTTCCTGTGTGCAGTTTACTCACAGGGAGAAAGATGGCTTTTCCTGGCTTTATTTGGGGGATGGAAGAGACACTGTGAGGGACAGAATTTAACATGTGAGCTGCAAGCCTGACTGGGATGGGCAGTGAGGAGGAGGAGCCAGGGAGTCTCAGGAAATGGAATACATAAAGCTTTAAGGAGGTAGCGGATGAAAGAGAGTTTTCCCATTAAGAAAGTAGGCATCAGTCTATGTTTGTGCACTGATGGGAAGTCAGAAGAGAGGGGAAAATAGACGAGGAATGGATCATGAAAAAGAGGATTTAATATGTCAACATCATGTACACTAGGAGAATTCTAATCAAAACCATGAGATACCAGTCTTCATCTACCAGATGACTATGGGGGAAAAATGGAAAATAACAAGTATCGATGAAGCTGTGGAGACATTGGAACACTCGCATGTTGCTGATGGGAACGTAAAATGCTGCAATGTGAAAAACAGTTTAACAATATGAAAACCAGTTTTCCTCTAAAACTCACTACAGAAATTCCACTGGACTCAGCAATTCCACTCCTGGGGTTACACCTGAAAGAGCTGAAATCAGGGACTCAGACACATTTGTGTGCACCAATGTTCATAGCAGCCTTATTCACAATAGCCAAATGATGGAAACAATTCAAGTGTCCATTAACACATCAATGGGTTTTTAAAATGTGCTACATGCATACAATGAAATATTATTCAGTCTTAAAAGGAATGAAGTTCTGATACATGCCACAACATGACTAATCTTGAAAACATGACAAATAATTAAAGCCAGACATCAAAGGGAAAATATTGTATGATTCTACTTGTAAGAAATATCTAGAATAGGCAAGCTTGTACATACTGAATGTAGATTAGAAATTTCCAGGGTTTGGACACAAAGGGGAATGGGGGATTATTGCTTAATGGGTACACAGTATCTATTTGGTTTGATTATTCTTTTTTAAAAAGCTATTGGTGGTAGATGCACAACATTGTAGATAAATTTAATACCACTGAATTTTATACTTGAAAATTATTAAAATGGCAAATTTCTGGTTATATATAAGTTACGACTGTACATACAGACACCAGAAAGCTGCAAAGTGAGAGATTTTTGTCCAAATTGAAAAATTTCCTATTAGACTTTTTCAGAATTTCAAGAACCAACTAGACAAGCTGATTTCATTGTATAAATATTTACCCACAATATTAGACCTCTTGTACGAAAATGAATTTTAGGACCTACATGTTCCTTTCTACATAGAATATACTTTCCTATCAAGAATATGAAAATTATTAGTTAACCAGATATTAATAGATGAGTGAAAGAAATGGAATTTCCTGTAGCGAATAGAGTCAAATGATCACGACCAAATTAGCAACAAGTGTTTTCCTTGCCTAGAAGATAAGACAACGGTCTTAAAATTGACACGAGTATCACTGCAAATAAGCACAAAGGGGCTGAATGTTGGGAAACATAAAGACAAAAATATAGAGAGATCAATCAGCCACTGGCCTGGAATAACAAATAGAGTCATCAAAAGAGTCAAAAGAGAAGACAGTGAGTAAAAGGAGAAGAAGGAGCTCACAAGGATCAAGATGGTACATGTGGCTCTGGCCTCAGCAGAACATCTAGAAGAATGGCTGTTGCTGTGAATGTGTTGGACTCGCTGCTTGTGCCTGTGCAGGAAAATGACCATGGAGCCACTAGCCCAGACCATGAGGGCTGAACTTATAAAGTCTATTGTGAAGAATATGGCTGTAACTACAAACCTTATAATTCCGTCTGGATTCACTGAGGAACAGTATCCATAATTTACATTCATACTAAAGTTTTTACTGTGAGTTGTACTAGTCATTTGGAAAAGAATGACGATATTTACCAAAAGATGCAAGGCCCAGCAAAGGAAGCAAAGGAAGGCAACGCACTTTGGTGATCTCATCCTGCGTTCCATCCACCTGGAGAAATTGGGGCAAAGTCTAATGGCTTGGAAGCCACTGAGGATGGAAGTAGTGCTAAAACAAATCCCTCTGGCCACCCTTTGCAAATAGAAGAGAAAGTTACATCCAGCCTCATTCAGGAAATGTTTTGATCCAAAAGCTGCCATTGTATGAGGGATCCCTCTGGAGAAAAGCACCAAGGAGTTGGCTAAGACTAGTTGATTGAGAATCAAGTCTGTGGGTCTCACCTTGTGTCCAGTGAGCAAAGTGAAGTTATAAAGACAAAGGAGGAATGAGTTCCCAAGGAGTCCCACTCCCATCTGAGTGACTAAGATAATTCCCACTTCCCACTTTGAAGGAGCCATCACATCAGTATCTATGGGATATTGATTTTCGTTGGAGCCAGAGGAATGGGCAGTTGAACAAACAAAAAGAAGTATGTTACCATTACCACCATGCTGAGCAACCTCCAGTGCTAAGTGTAACTCATACTTTCCCAATTTAAATGAGTAATAAAGGACTTCCCTCTTAGTCTAGTGGTTAAGACTCTGCACTGCCCATGCAAAGGGCTTGGGTTTGATCCCTGGTCAGGGGACTAGGATCCCACATGCTGAAACTTGTGGCCAAAAGTTTTTTTTAAAAAGAAGCATAAGTATGTTTGGGTGCAGAGGTTACTCCTGAAGATTCTGGTTCTACTTCGAAACATGTAATGCCTATTTAAAGGATCTGGGTGATTGCATTACTGCACACCTGTGCAACAGCGTTTTCTACATCTGTAAATTGAGTGAAGAGAATCCCTACACTGATCTGCATTTATGACCTGGATACATTCTGCATTTAAAAGCCAGCTACAAAACTGTGTGTAGAGCGTGGTGGAGTTTTCCCAAGTATATGGAGGAATGATAATACAGCCACAAAACATATATTTATATAGGATGGGGCAGAATTTAAAGCTAGATTTTTAAGGAAAAATACTTTTTAATGTGTTTTATTTTTACTAGTGTACATATTTCACATAATTATTAAATGATAGTAAAGCAAAGTAAGTGTTCTAAAAAACTAAATTCGCAGGTTAAAAAAAGGATTAAATATCTAGTTGGTGGTCTCTATATGTAAAGGAAATGCTTCAAGTGAATTGAAAATACAGAATTTTTTCTGTATATCCTTAAGGGGAAAATATGAAAGTGAAACTACCTACAAAGAAACCTTATGTATTTTCTACATATTTTACTATAATGTATTGATAGTGTATTTTGGAATAAAATATGTTAATATAAGTGGGAAAGTTTGTATGTGAGACAAAATAAATACAAGTATAAAACCAAAGAATTTGAATAAAAGTTAAAATCATCATTTGACAGAAACCATCAATACTAACTGACATAGTATTATATTTTAAATTGATATGTTTCATTTCCCTTTCCATTGAAGTAAAATCTGGAAATCTCAGACAATTCTACAACAATGGCTAATTCTAGAACCCCGTTTATGGACTCAACATATGACCCAGTATGAGTAAATAGAGTGTCTTGCCTGGAGGAAAAAAAAAAGTTATTCACATTTTAGGACAGGAACTTTCCAAGCTAATGTTGAAACTATTTGTCATATAAGGGAAGGAAGAAAGTAGAACACTGATGTGACAGGATTCCAGCTGAAGAAGCTGCTCCTGCACGATTTTGGTACAGTAGTAACTTCAAAAAGTTGACTCATGTAAACTATGCCTTTAAATGATATAAAAATAACTACAAAACAATGCTGGAAGATATTAAGGAAGCAACTCATTATTCAGAGAACTGATAAAGGGTAAATAGCAACCATTTCCCATGTAGTGTCTGTACAGAGTATATTTCACAGAAAAGAGTGTTTGTGCAGGCACACAGAACTGGACTGTTTTAGATAAGACCTGTGGATGTCACAAAAAAAAATTACCTATTATGGGAAAAGTTTAGAGGTGCAAAATTAGATAATGCAATATAAATTCAACGTTTTAGGGGAGACTTCCTCATGAGAACAATTCGTCCTTCCTAATGATCTGATGTTTCAGTATTGGATGATGAAAGACGAGGACATCTTCAAATTGTGAAGACACAAAACCACTAAGCTGGACAGCAACTTACTGAGTCACCATCTTCCCGGCATGGTCATTTCAATATGGCGGGAATAATAGCTGTGAGATGAATTTCAGTTTCCATGATCAAGAACTAAAGTGGTTTTACACTTGAGAAATAAAGGAATTGTTATTAGGATCAATAATATAATTTAGAATACTCAAAAATCAAGACTGCCAACTTTTTTTCCTTTATATAGGCAACAGTCTCCTTAAATGTATAAGCAAAAATACCTAAGTGAAATTTTGGAAAAGAATTTTAAAATGAAGTAATGTGGGCAGAACATTGAATGAAAACCAAAAACTGTATTTAAATCATAGGATTCATTTTAAATAACAGCAGAGAAAAATGTTGTCAGGGATGCCAATTTTCTAATGTTAATAATTCTGATCACTCTAAGAAGTATGTTACTGAATAAAATTCCAATAAAATTTTAACATTTCTGTAGTTCCTCTACTGATATCAAAATAACACAAATTTTTGTGTAAAAAAGTCAGTTTAACAACATGAACTTGCCTTACTATGTTTAAAGTATAATAATAACTACAGGTTGCTACTGGCAATACTCTGCATGTATTTATACAATAAGTCTGTAGACTTTTATATATGATAAAAGTTGATGAATTAGTTTGGAGAAATGACTTAATATATGCTATTAAAATATTTGGAGATTTAATTAAGGCATCAGCTATATTCCAACTTTAATCTTAGAGAAAATAAATAAATACTAGATCTAAACATAAGGAATAGCTAAAATCTTAGCTAAAACTATGCAGTATATCTGTATAATTTTGCCGGAATAAAGTGTTACTAAGTGTGTACCAAACCTGAGGACGTAAATATTTTTAGCATGTTTGTGTTTATAAAAATTAGAACTTTTTTCACTTTTATAATATCTTTTGCTGAAAGATTCATAAAACAAAGAAATAAAGCTCAATGAAAACATTTAAATATATATAACAAGAGGTGATTCTAATCTCAATGCTTTTTTGGGAAATGTATAGGAATAAGCAGTTCTTAGAAAAAAATCACACATTATAAAAAAGGATTTTCTCATTAAAACCTGAAAAAGCCAAGTTACATTGAAAAGGACATTGAATGTTTCATATATACACATACTATTGCTGAAATTTGATTTTAGGGTCAGTTTCCCTTGGAAAAAATTATATTGGGAATTACCTGGCAGTTCACTGGTTAGGGCACAGTACTTCCACTGCAGAGGACTCGATTCCATTCCTGGTTGGAGAACTAAGATCCTGCATGGGGGGCAGTGTGTGGGGAAAAAAAAAAGTTCTATCATCTTTCTTTTCTCTCAAAACCAATAGCCAAATGATTTAAATTTTAGATTTTTTTAAAATTGGCTTGCTATATGGTAAACTGTAAAAATTCATATTTTCCTGCTGCCTCAACATCCTCACACACAGGACATAAACATCCTACCAGGGGAACCAGGTGCACCAGTGAGAAGGCTGGCCCCTGCCACAAGTTCCCCTTCTTGCCCTCCCCTGACTGTCACCAAGGATCATTCAAACCTTCCAGTGAAATCCCCCTTCACCCTTTGCTTGTCTACTCCCCCCTGAACCTCAAGAGAGGCACTAACTCACAGATTCATCCCCCTCCTCCTCTCTTGGTCCTTCCCAGCTGCTTGCCTGAGCCCACTCCCTTGGGGAGCTCTCCCCACGTGGCCTGCTCTTGCCATGAGTGACTGTGTCTCTAGGACCTGTGAGTGTAACTGTGAGTATAACAAACTTTGTTTTCCCGGGCCTCTCCCAGGTTCCCTCTTGTAGCCACATGTGACAGAACATATGAACGGAGACAAAACATCCACAAATTTAAATTGTTTTGAAAATCATTTCTCGTGCTGAATACATAACATTTTATATGATATATTTTTCTAATCTTATTTCCAAAATGATTGTGCAGTTTAGGATTCAGTAAATAAATGCTTTGTAAAATATATCTCAATCATATTTCAGTAACTCAAAGAAAACAATATGTATTTAAGTGTGAGGACATGCCTCAGTAAACACACTACAACACTAGTGATAAAAAGAGTCTGGCAGGAGTCGGGTGAGGGGGTGGTGAGTAGGAGAAGAACATATCTCATTACTGATGTCCATTCATATCCCTTGAACATTGATTAGCATGTTTTATAAGAGATGCAGAAGATGAATTCACTCAGCCATAAATCAGCAGATGTGATCTAAGAGAAATCTTAGTGACTGAAAATCAATTTGCCAGAGGGATACTCACTAAGTGAAGCAGGGTTTCCTATGAGAGTTGAGAAGGTGGAAAGGAGCAGGGTAGGGGGTGTCAGAGTGAACATTCACCTTAAATTAATACACATATTGATTTGTTACATATTTCACAATGAAATTTACAGTCTTACAATTACAATTTAACCTTTTATAATTTGGAAAACACCATTTACGATTGAAAGGAGAAATTTGGGCAGAACTAATGGAATAAAAATATGCAATAGCATTAGGACAGTGAAGTAATCTATGAGAAGGGCAAAGATTTGGGAATCTTTAGGAACACACATCAAAAAATTAATTTAAGTATAAAATAGGTAAGAAGACATGGTATGCAAACTAATAAAATTTATATAAATAGAAAGCCAGGAAATGCTGTAAATCTGGAAGTTGCTGTGATTATGCATCATTCCAGCTCTTAAAGACTTCAGCAATACATGGCAAGAAAGGATCCTGATATCTCCCTGCTCATAGGGTTTGGGTAATGAAGGGAGGCTCTAAATTAAGTGACTCCTGTTCTCAGAGAGAAGGATGTTGACCTGGCTATGCGCAAGTTCTCTCATCAGAATTTTATTTTATGGTTTGTATTCTCATCTTTTTAGACTGATAAATATACATCTTAGAGCGTAGAGAGAGCAAAAAGCTAATCACAAAATGTGAATAGCAAGGCATTTTAACATCTGATTACATTATATGTCAGGGTAATAGTACTATCAAGATATTGAAGTCTTTGGTTATTCTTTTTATCTTTTCCAAACCCCGCAATCATTAGGCATAATGTTCTTATTAAAGCAACATGTCATTCTCTTACGTAGGGAATGATAAGACTTTCAGGTCTCTATACAGGAGATAAATGTTAACTCTTTTTCCTGAGGACAGAACTCTATCATAAAGACACCATTTAGCACAACAGGCTCACAGGAAAATAAAACCAAATGTGCATTCCAGTCGTATCACTCAGACCTCAGGTAATTACGCAGAGCTGGGAGATCAGCATCATTATCTAGTTGCTGGGCACATGCCTGCAGTGTGAACTCTTTAGAGTAAATGCTGTGAGGTGCAGCATCTTAGTCAAAGCAAAATGAAGGAAGATTTCATAGATGGTGTAATTGTGAGAAAAGAGGAGAGACGCCAGTCAGCAAAGCAGTAGGCAAAGTGGTTCGTAGCATCAAATGTTCTCAGGAAGCATAATTTCTCACTATATACAAAAGTATATTTGTGTTCCAATCCCAGAAAACATGAGAGAGAGAGAGAGAGAAGAAGAAATTGATTTATATTGGTGTTTTAAACTGGATTTTCTGTGACATAATTCTCCTGTGAATCTGAGAGTTATCTTAAAAATAGGCACTTACCGAATAACACTGGCTGTCAGGACCATGTGTTTCCAGGCAGCATCTGTGCAGGTGTGGAAAAGGGCATCTGAATGCAAGATAAAGGTTTGGAATACCATGATGTCATCTCCTTATTGGGAAGTGATTATGATGTCACCTGTACTTTCAGTGACAGTACTTCCATAGGGACTTGAGATTGTCTTTGAAAAGCATTTGCAGATTGCACAAGTCATTGAAAGCAATTAATATTGATTATAACCTTTTCCATGAAACATTACAGAAACAGCTAGGGAACAATTTACCTGTGACATATTTAAAAGGTCTCAGGGAACACTGAGCAGGTCAGAAAACATTGAGATCTAATAAGTAGAAGAATGATACTAGCCTCTTATTATCTAGTGTCAATGGAAATATTCACAAACCGATCTGTGATAGGAATAGAAAACAGTTTTACTCAAGCTGAGAACTATAGCCTAGGAGATAGGGAGGATGATACTTCAGCAAATATTTTAAAAAGGTGAGGAGCGCTAACCAAAATTTCCAACAACAGAGACCTGGTTAAAATAAAGAGGTGTTTATTTGGGGTTTGTTAGGACTGTAGCATGGGAGGTAGTGATCCAAGAAGTACTTTAACTGTATTCTGCCAGACCCCCAATTGGGGGGAGGCTTCTAAAGGCAAAAAAGCGTGCAAGGTTACATAAACTCTTTGTTAAGAATTAGGATTGTATGGAAACACAAAAGACGCAGAGTAGCCAAAGCAACCTTGAGAAAGAAAAACGGAGCTGGAGGAATCAGGCTCCCTGACTTCAGACTATACCACAAAGGTACAGTAACCGAAATTGGCACAAAAACAGACAGATCAATGGAACAGGATAGAAAGCCCATAAATATAACCGTGCTTCTATTGGGCAATTAATCTATGACAAAGGAGGCAAGAATATACAATGGACAAAAGATAGTCTCTTCAAGCAGTGGTGCTGGGAAAACTGAACAGCTACACAAAAATGGAATAAAAATACATAGGAATTAATTTAACCAAGAAAGTGAAAGACCCTGAAAAGTACAAGAGAGTGTTGAAAGAAATTGAACACAAATAAATGTAAAGATATTCGATGCTCATGGATTGGAAAAATTAACATTGTTTAAATGTCCATATCATCTCAGGAAATCTACATATTCAACGCAACCCATGTCAAAATCCCGAGGACATTTTTCACAGAAATGGAACAAAAAAATCTAAAATTTATATGGAACCACTAAAGACCCCAAATGGCCAAAGCAATCCTGAGAAAAGGGAACAAAGCTGGAGGTATCACACTCCTTGATTTCAAACTATGTTACAAAGATATAGTAATCATGGATTTCCATTGTGGGGCAGTGGTCAAGAATCAGCCTGCAAATGCAGGGGACACAGATTTGATCCTTGGTCCGGGAAGATCCCACATGCTGCAGAGCAACAAAGCCCAAGAGCCACAGCTACTGAAGCCTGCACAAATAGAGCCCATGCTCTGCAACAAGAGAACCGAACACAATGAGAAGCCTATGAACCACAATGAAGAGTAGCCCTCACTCTCTGCAACTAGAGAAAGCCTGTGTACAGCAATGAAGACTGAACGCAGCCAAAAATAATAAATAAATAAATAAATAATTTTAAAAAAGATATAGTAAACAAAATGGCATGGTATTGGCAGAAAAACAGATTAGTAAGAGAACTAGATTAGTAACACAATTGAGAGCCCAGAAATAAACCCACACATATATGGACAATTAATTTACAACAAAGGAGCAAATGGAGAAAGAATAGTCTCTTAATTAAATTGTGTTGGGAAAATTGGAGAGCCACATGCAAAAAGAAAAAAAAAAGAATAAAAGAAAAAAAAAGAAAAAGAAAGAAAGAAACTAGACCACTATCTTGAACCTTACAGAAAAATTAACTCAAAATGGATTAAGGAATTGAATATAAGACCTGAAACCATAAGCATCAGAAACAAAAGCAAAAATAAACAAATGGGACTACATGAAACAAAATACTTCTGCACAGCAAAAGAAACCATCAGCAACATGAAAAGACAACCTATCCAATAAGAGATGATATTTGCAAATCATACATCAGTCAAGGGGTTAATATCCAAAATATATAAAGATCCCATACAACTCAGCAACAGATAACCAAACAACTCTACTGAAAAATGGGCAGAGGACCTGAATAGACACTTTTCCAAAGACATACAGATGGGCAACAGGCACATCAAAAAATGTCCAAAATCATTAATTATTCAGGAAATGCAAATCAAAATCTCTTGCCTGTTAGAATGCTTTTATCAAAAAAGGTAAGAATTAACAAATGTTGGCAAGGATAAGGGGAAAAGGAAACCCTCGTGCAGTGTTGGTAGGAATGTAAATTGGTGCAACTACTATGGAAAACAGCATGGACATTCCTCAAAAAATTAAGACTAGTAGTGATACTACAATATCATCTAGCTATGTCACTTTTGTACATTTATGCAAAGAATAGAAAAACACTAATCTGAAAAGACTTTTTCTCCCCTATTTTCATGGTAGCAATATTTACAATAACCAAGATATGGAAACAATCTAAGCCCCCATCAATGGATGAATGGGGAAAGAAATGAGGTATATATACATACAATGGAATACGACTCAGCCTTAACAAATGTGAAATATTGCCATTTGTGACAACATGAATGTAACTTGAGGGTATTATACTAAGTGAAATAAGTCCGATAGAAGAAAGACAATGCTATATGATTTCACTCAAATCTGGAATACAAAGATCAACCAGCAAAATAAGTGAATAAAGCAAACCAAACAAAACCAGAAGTGTATATACAGAGAACAGATTAGTGGTTACCAGACAGGAATTGGTGGGGGTGGGGAAGGGAGGGAGAAATGGGTAAAGGGGATCTACTCTATGGTGACAAATGGAAACTAAAGTTTTGGTGGTGAGCATGTGTAGTGTATACAGAAGTAGAAACATAATATTGTACATATGAATCATATAATGTTATAAACGAATGTTACCTCAATAACAAAAAATTAAAAAGAAAAAACTTTGAGGAACCTGCATGCTGTTTTTGACAGTGGCTGTACCAATTATCAGTCCCGCCAATGGTGTAGGAGTATTCTTTTTTTCTTTCTTCTGCTTTGTCCATTCTGCTGTTCATGGTCTCTATTGCCTTTTTCATTTCATTTAGTGTATTCTTCAGCTCTAGAATTTCTCTTTGGTTCTTTTTTAGGACCTTACCTTGGCTTCTTTTTTAGAATTTAGAATGTTTTAAAGGATCTCTTTGTTAAATTGCCTATTTAAAAAATTTTATTTACTTATATATTTATTTATTTAACTGTTCAGGGTTTAGTTGTGGCATGTGGGATATAGTTCCGTGACCAGGGATCGAACCTTGGGCCTCTGCACTGGGAGCGTGGAGTATTAGCCACTGGAACACCAGGGTAGTTCCCTCCATTTTTTAATGTGTTGTTTTCCTGAATTTATTGAATTGTCTTTTCGTTGTTTTTTTGGTTTTGGTTTTTTCAGCTGTCTGCATGTCTTGTGGGATCACAGTTCCCCAACCAGGGATTGAACCCGGGTCCTAGCAGTGAAAGCGCGGAATCCTAACGACTAGACCACCAGGGATCTTACCTTTCTGCTTTTTCTTCTAGCTCACTGAGCTTCCTTAAGACAGCTATTTTGAATTCTTTATTGGGTAAATCACAGATTCCTTGTCTTTGGGGTCAGTTCCTAGAGAATTATTGTGCTCCTTTGGCTGCGTCTATTTTCTTGATTTTTCACGTTAGTTGTAGTCTAGCATTATCTTCTCATTTGAAGTAGCAGTCA
Source organism: Hippopotamus amphibius kiboko (assembly GCF_030028045.1). Taxonomy (NCBI): domain Eukaryota; kingdom Metazoa; phylum Chordata; class Mammalia; order Artiodactyla; family Hippopotamidae; genus Hippopotamus; species Hippopotamus amphibius. The sequence goes on from NW_026648280.1 coordinate 1,716,994, forward strand.
TCTCTTCCAGTCTTTACTGACTGACTTTGGGAAATACCTTCTCTCAGCACTGCTCATGATTTTGAGACTTTCTTAGACCTTCTACACACACACTTGCTCCACACTACTTACTCCCTTTTGCAGCCAGATTCTTAAGCTTGTATGCCTTCTTTCTAGCCTCCCAGGCCAGGCAAAGAATGATGCTAAATGCTTAAGTTTCTGGTCTCTCGCTGGAATACAGGTTTTGGCTGGCTTTCTGTGCACTCACTAGCCATCTGCAAAAGCTCACTCTGGCTGCCATGGACAACATGCACAGGGTCCTGGCTACAGGGTCGGGGTGGGGTGTCAGTGAGGTACACGGATTTCAGGGCCTTCCCATAAGCCAGTTGGGGGGATGTGCAGCTGGGACATCCCCGGCAGCTCATGAGTGCACCTTGCCATGGAGTCCAGTCTTCCTTAGGAGGATCTGAGTCCCTTTGACATGTTTTGTTCTGAGCCCCGACTGCTGTTCTGCCAGCCACTCACCACCCCTTAGGCTTGCAGCTCACAACTTTCTGCTCTGAATGAGGCGAAAGAGAAATGAGCTGCCTTGGCCAGCATCCTGGACAGCTCAGGAAGCCAGCACTCACTCACTGTCATTCGCTGGAGAAATTGTGACTGAGAAGGCCTCTCTTGGCACTTGGCTGTACCACATTCAGGGTGGGGTGACACAGGTAAAGTCAACCCGCTTCTCTTATTCTCTTCAATGGGTCCAATCTTCACTTTTTTTGCTCCAGTGGTGGACTGGAATTTTAATTCTGGACCTAGAGTCCTACCAAGACCCTCTCCTCCATGGATGATTGTCTAAATCATTGTTCTCCGAGGACTCCTGGATAGCAGCTAAGAAGGGCCAGAGAAGGTTCATGGGCCACTTCAGGGTTCACAGCCGGGATTGAGGTCTGTAAGCCTAGTACCTAATGCATGGGTGGGCAAGATTCCCATTCCCTTGGCATGTGGTGCTGCTGATGGAGTCCAAGTCGAGCAGGGCTGTAGCTGGGTCTCCAGGGATAGGGAGCTGTTTTGGGGTCTGTCTCCAGCGCTGTGGTTGGAAAGTCAGCTGCCTGAGTGCTCGCCTGTCTCCTCAGAATGGGTCTTCTCATCCTTGGGCTGCACCGGATTTCACAATCACCTTCCTGGATCCCACAGCTCCCACAAAGGCACTTTTGTCCATGGATGGATGCCAGTTGTTGTAGGGGGAGGTGGGTATGAAGTCAGGTCTCATTCTGCCATTTTGCTGATATCACTCTCTGCCTTACATTTATTTGAGAGTCTCATCCATGAAAGATTTAAAGAATGCTGGCTAACTTTTTCTTGTTGGACTTTAATTTTTAGAGTAGTTTTAGGTTTACAACAAAATGAAGAGAAAGGTAACCTCCAGTACTGAACTTAACACGTATTTTCTCAATTTAAATGAGCATTAAGTATGTGTGCTTATGGGTGGAGAGGCTATTCATGAAAGTTCTACCTGGGAACAGTTTACATATCTATCTTCAGGACCCAGATGAATGAACTATGGTCCGAATGCACAGCAAGTGTTCCACACCTGTAAATTGAGTGGGGAGGATCTCTACACTCTGATCTATAGTTCCTAACTGGATGCAACCTGAAGTGAAAATTAGGTGGACTATGTAATGTGTGTCTTGTATGCTGATTTTTCCCATGTAGGCAAGGAATAAAAATTTAGGCACAGACATATAAAGGATGGAGCAGAAATCAAAGCTATACTTTCATGAAAAATATCTTGTTTTCTTTGTAGAAATATAAATATTTCATATAATGATGAAACTATGAACCATGTTAAATTGTTTAAACACATAAAATTCAATGGTTAAAAAAAATGTGGGCATGTGATTGGCTTCCTTCTCTCACTCATTACATGTCAGAGTCCTCTTCTCGCATGCAATTGGGATTTTATTTTTTTAATAATTTTATTTTTTATTGAAGTATAGTTGATTTACAATGTTTAAGGTATACAGCAAAGCGATTCAGTTATATATAATACATTCTTTATGCATACTTTTATATATTATACTATATATATATATTCTTTTTCAAATTTTTTTCCATTATGGGTTATTACAATATATTGAATATATTTCCCTGTGCTGTACTGTAAATCGTTTAGGAGTTTTATTTGTTCATTTCAAAAGCAGTTTCACTTCCATATGTCCCTGCCATTCCTGCTGGATATCTTTATTAGGAACTTTTAATAGCTTTCAGTGGCTTGCAGAATCCCAGATGTTTTCCAGAGATAATCTCAACTCCCCTTGCAGACATTGTGACTGGTTTTACAGGTGAAATGATAATGATTTTGCAGCAAGGAGATGAGATCACGGAACCCCAAACCTTTCCCTTGGGCTTAAATATCCATTTTGCAGGCTTGCCTGTATTCTGCCGCAGTAGTTACTGTCCTGAAAGCAAATCCAAATTTGGTAAATTGTGCTTTCCTTTAGTCAACTTTCAAATTTATTTGTCATTATTTATCAGGAAATCTAGGATAACCTGTTTTTAAACAATGACAAAAAATGGTCTTTTGAGGTTGGAAAGCAGAAACTTTAGATGAGCAATGGGCAGTTTATCTCCCCACCATCTGAGAGCAAGGGACACTTAGTTTGGATTCTCCCTGTGTTTCCACAGAACCTCTATGATTAGGGATAATTTCAGTCATTATTACCGATCAGTGCAGGTCTGTGCAGGCCGGAGTGATTAATTACTTCAGCAATGTCAAGATTGCCAGGATCTCTGGTTTATGCAAACATTTTGATAGAGGATAGATAGACAGATAGACAGATAGATAAGCAGAAATACATACAATCTGGAAATGAGCAAAGCAAGAGGCCTGTGCACACTCTTGTCCACCTGCTTTAGGGATGCCTCACATTTCTCTCTCCTTTTGGTTATATTCTCTCTAAAACTTCTCTCACTTTGCCTCTCACTAAATACACCAATGCTGTCAGACTTCCCTCTGAGGCTTCATGACTCGGGTATATGATGAGTAACAAGATAAAGAAGGTGAGCTCCCACTCAATAGACACCTGGGGTCTGTGTGAGAAAAAGTTGCTGCTGTGTGTTTGTGCACATTGGTTGATGTTGTTTTGGGCTGGAGAAACTCGTGTTAAATGAAGTGTCTAATACAGTTTCTTTAAGTTTGTATCATGGTGGAAGGCTGTTTACCATCTTTCTCATTTAGTCCAATGAAAGCCACATTTATCTTGCATTCAGGGAATTGAAAATCTTAGGTAAGAATGGATGTGGCAATAACATTGTGGGGTTTTGGAATAAGGAGTAATCACAATTACTTAAGGTGTCAAAATACAAATGTTACTCTGACATTTAATCAGATTTTCAATGTACCTTGATAATCTCATTCTTGAACTAATCTGACATTTTCTCTACCCTCCCAGGAACTTGTGTGTCCTTCAGAATTGATCTATTCCTATATCTATAATCATATCTCTATTCATCTATATTTTTTTACTTTTTGTGTCTTTCATGTTATATTAGATATACACCTACATTACACAGATAGAAACACACCACTGTAAATATTTAGTAAACTCTCAGAACTGTGATAATATTAAGGAATTACCATTTATATTTACCTGTGATAAAATACTGTAAAATTAAGTAAACGTATCTTTGACTTTTACAGAAGTTCACTGAAGTATTTAGGGATAGAGTGATAAGGTGTCTGGGATTTTCTCTAACAAGAGATGTTGTTGTGGAATAAGTATTGGTGTGAACAGGTTCTAATGAAGCTGTGTCATGGGTCCATGTGGTTCATTATGTTATCCTTGTTGATTTTTCAGCTGTTTGATAAATTCCATGATAACATTTTAAAAGGGTCTTTTAAAAAATCTGTCTTTTTTATTGGAGTTTACTTGCTTTATAGTACTATATTATTTCGTTAATTAATGAATGCTAACAATTTGTTCTCTCCAAGTGTTTCAAAAATACTTCAGTTCTCTAAAGTATCATATTATTTTCTTTTCCAGTGTTTAATCTTTCACTTTTAGATAGTATGACATTAAGTCCCATAATCTACTATCTTTCTCATCATCTTTCTTAAGCCGGGAAAAGCAATGTAAAGGCATTCTGTATTAGAAGACCTAAATGAAAGGAGTGCAGTCAACCAGGTAGGAAAAGATGTAATCTGGAAAAATGTAAGATCCACCTAAGTGGCTGTGGTTTCCAATCTCTGGTCATTTTTTAACTTGTGTTACCAGCTCATCACATCCAGATTATTGTTTGAGAGACTCCCAATTTTTAGAATTACAAAAACTATAGGTAAAAGCATGAATAGGTAAGCAAAAGATGTCTGTGTTTTAGGTGAAGCATCTGGTCTCTCACTACCTGACCTTGGTAATAAATAAACGTGCAGTATATTAAGGGTATAAACTACCGTACAACACATATATTCCTAAAAATTACAGACTTTTATTTTTTCCTTTCTTTTCCTTTTCTGTCTTTCTTTCTTCCTTTTTTTTCTGGTATACTATGGTTATATCTCAGTAGCACTTTTAATTGTATAGAAATGCAGTAACTAACACACCACTGTAAATGAACTATACTCCAATATACAATAAAAAAATGCAATCATATTGCTGGAGACCACTACTTAAACATTAAATGTCTGGCATACTCAATCAAAGAGACAAAATATTATCATGAATATATTTATGGGCATACATGAATCCAGTTTTAATATTGGGATACAATGCAGTTGTATAAATGCTAAATGTTATAGAATGAAATTAATTTCTATTCATATTAATGAGATTACATTAGACACCAATGCAAGTTTAAAAAATCAACACTTGACAGGTTTTCTAGCTGGAAAGAATGCTATATTTGAAAAAATGCTATAAATGAAAATATCATTTGAAAATATGAGGAAAAACTCCTTATGAAAATGTGTTTAGTTAGGTAAATAAACAATAAAATTAATGAGAAAACACTGAAAAAAAATGAAGAATTTAAAAGCAGACTAAATAAAATTAGAGACAAAACATGGTCCTTACAAAGGAAGGAAAGCTTAAATATAATAAAAAATGCAGTCAGCTAAATATGTGTGATTTTACAGTGTAAATGATATTTCTAAATATCTAATAAAAAGACAAAAATAATTATATATAATGGGAGACATAATTCTACCAGATTTTTTGAAAATTTCAAATGTAACATATTTAGTAGAGTCAGATATTAACATTAATGTTATTTAATATGTATTCATTAACAATGTTAATGTATTCATTAACAAGAGCAAGTAACACAAAGTATTTGATTGTGTGTGTGTGTTTATGAGTGTGTGTGTGTGGGGCGGGGAGGGTAAGAGAGAGAAATGGAGAGTGACTGAGACAGAAGTAGGAAATTGTTTAGGTGTATAGTATGCAAAATATTAGGAATTTAGTGTTTGAGTGAAAATGAATTTCTGAAATATGGGCACAATTGAAAAAATAGAACTAAAACTCTACTGCATGCCATTGAAATGAATACATATACTTACATGCTTGTATATGAACACAAAAATGAAAAGCTAGTAGATCAATTATGTAAAAGTATGTGCTTTTAAAACATGAACCATGGGCTTCTGTGGTGGCACAGTGTTTAAAAATCTGCCTGCCAATGCAGGGGACACGTGTTCGATTCCTGGGCTGGGAAGATCCCACAAGCCACAGAGCAAATAAGCCCGTGCGCCACAACTACTGAGCCCATGTGGCACAACTACTGAAGCCTGCACACCTACAGCCTGTGCTCCACAGCAAGAGAAGCCACCGAAGTGAGAAACTGTCACATCACAAGGAAGAGTAGCCCCCACACACCACAACTAGAGAAAGCTCCTGCATAGCAACAAAGACCTAATGCAGACAATAATAAATAAATAATAAAATAAATCTTTAAAACAAAAGAAAACATGAATCATCATATACACTGCTAAATGTAAAATAGATGGCTAGTGGGAAGCTGCTACATAGCACAGGGAGATCAACTCGATGCTTGGTGATGACCTAGAGATGTGGGATAGGGAGGCTGTGAGGAAGGCTCAAGAAGGAGGGGATACGGGAATATATGTATAAATACAGCAGATTCACTTTGTTGTACAGTGGAAAATGGCACAACATTGTAAAGCAATTATACTCCCATAGAGATCTAAAGAAAAAAAATGGTGCCCCCTCCCCCCCAAAAAAAGTCATGGCAAATACCTATTAGCAATGAAAAAATGGGAGTGATACAATGTTTTAAGCAGATTTTGCAGTTTGTAAAATTGTTAAGGTTATATATGGTGCTTTAGAGAACAAAAGAAAAAAATTGTAGCACAAAACAAACTGTCAACATTTGGTAATTATTGAAATAAGATATTTTAAATGCTATGGAAGCTACCAAACATCTACAAAATTGAAAAGGATGAAATAACGAACTGTGTGAATCCATCACAGCCTTCAATAGACCCAATCCATAGCGAAACTCATTTTATGTATAATCCTATCCTGTCACCCTTTCAAATCTTCTCCTCTTACAGCAAATCCAAGAATCTGTATCCCTGCATCCCTAAATACTTCAGTGACCATCTCTGAAAGATAAATACACTTTTACTTAACTTTTGGTGTCTTTATCACATATAAATATAACAATAATTCCTCCCTTTCATCAAATTTCTTAGATTTTACTCATTACTTAGAGCAATATACATAACTTCGTATGGCGGGTTAAATTTTAGCTATTTTGTGCTTCCTATTTCTTTTTTCATTTCCATTGATTTGTTTTTTCTTTTCTTTTCTTTTTTTTGGCGGGTGGGGGCAGGGCTCACAATGCAGCTTACGGGATATTAGTTCCCGGACAAGGGATGGACCCATGCCCCCTGCAGTAAAAGAGCCGAATCTTAATCACTGGACCACCACAGAAGTCCCTACATTGATTTGTATTATTATTTTTTCTAACATTTATTTATTTTTGTTGCACTGGGTCTTAGTTGTGGCTTCCAGGGTCTTTAGTTGCAGCATGCATGCCAGACCAGGGATCGAACTGGGCGCCCAGCATTGGGAGCGAGGAGTCTTATCCACAGGACTTGCAGGGGAGGCCTTCCATTGATTTTTAGGTGTTCTTCTCAACCTGATCATGTATCTTGCTACTAATCAAAAATTTTTTTCATCCTTTTTCTTGTCTTTAGATTTATCCTCTTCCCCAGGAACATTTGCTTTGTTGTTTGTTTTCAGCATATCATCTTGTTCTGGTGGCTCTTTTTCTTTCCTTATCTCCCTAATTATTTTTTTAATTAATTGGCTGTATTGGGTCTTCAATGCTGCCCCTGGGTCTTCTCTAATTGTGGAGAGCTGGGGCTACTCTTCATTGTGGTGCGCAGGCTTCTCATTGTGGTGGCTTCTCTTACTGTGGAGCATGCGCTCTAGATGCTCAGGCTTCAGTAGTTGTGGCACCTGGGCTCAATAGTTGAGGCTCGTGGGCTCTAGAGCAGAGGCTCAGTAGTTGTGACAAACGGACTTAGTTGCTCTGCGGCATGTGGGATCCGCCCAGACCAGGGATGGAACCCGTGTCCCCTGCATTGGCAGGCAGATTCTTAACCACTACTGCACCAGGGAAGCCCCTCCCCAATTATTTTAATATGCTGATTTTAAACTCTTCATTATTTTTTCCCTCCCTTTATTCTATATGGCACGTGTTGTTTAATATAAATGGGGGGTAGGGAGGTTGTGCACTTCCTCCTCTAGTTACATTCTCCTGGATGCATGAAATTCTGTCTTCTATGTGTATAAATCAGGGGATTAGCCATGGACTCTATTACATCTAGTGAGAGTATAGGAAGGAGGGGTCAGGGAGGACAACCCAGCTCATTCCACACTTGGTGGTCTTTCTGCTCACTTTTCAACTTTACATGGCTGGGGAGAAGCAGCACTAGGCACAGGTGTGTCCAACCCAAGTCATAGTCCCCGGTCTGCAAGATGACAGGTAATGAGGTGGTAGCCCAGGGATCACTGATCAGTTTGACTTGCTCACATCCTCCTGTATGGCGGGCGACAGAGACGCAACTCGTGTACAATCGTCGTCTACCACCGCGGGCCTGCAGACTCGCTGCTGTGCAGTGGGGACAACGTCTGCCCTAAAGCCTCCTCGCTCTGCTCACCCCGAGCCGGACTCCGAGCTGCGGAAGGAGTCGGATGGAGGCTGGACATTGGAGCAGCCACAGTGACGGTCACCACAGCAACGCCGGAAGTCCCGCCCAGATCCTCTGGTGCGACCGAGGAAACGCCCTGCTTCCGGGCATTCATTGGCTGCGCATCAAGGGCCGCGTCACCCGGCATTGGGGGTAACGTAGTTGCCACGGGCCCACCAGACGCAGAAGGGGCGCCCACACCGGGATCTCGGAGTCCCGGAGGCCCTGTTAGGGCCCTGTGGTCTGGGCGGTGGTCTAATCTGGGGGGCGGTACGGAAGTCGTCCCGGCAAGTGTCCGGGTGAGGGGCCGGCTACGGACACACTGGGGTCCAGGGCTTGCGTAGACGTTCGAGGACACACGCGGGCCCCCCACTGGAACCCGGGTGGTCGCGGGCTACGTGGGAGGACTACGTGGGAGACCGTCGGGACCTTTTTCGAACCGGACCTCTGACCCCAAAACGGCTGGTGACCTGACCGTATCTGGATTGGCGGATGTGTCGGTGCCTCTCGTGCGGGTCGCCTGGAAAAGTCGGGAGTTGGCTTCGTAGGCGAAAAGCTGAGACTGTGCCCCCGGAGGGTAGCGCGGACTTGTCGCTGGCGCCTGGGTCTGCGCCTGACCTCAGTGAGAGGAAGGAGTGAGGACCTTCGTCCTGGAGCAGTGGTGGAGACCTCGCGCCTGGAGCCCAGAAGGGCCCGGAAAGACCTTCGGCGGGCTCCAGGTTAACCCTTCTCAGGAGGACTCTGGTAGACACAGGAACTTCCGCGGGGTCTGGAGGCCCTTTGAGCGTCCCTGCAGCTCCCCACTCTCCCGCCCGGAGAGTCCTCAGGGCAGCTCGCGACCCTTTTCTCTCGCGGCCCTGGCTGGCGCCCCCTGGCTGCTGCGTGTGAAAGTCGGGATTCTGCCCTTGGGTGAAAAGCCAGTAGATGGAGACTCTGGGGCCAGGGATGGAGTCTCAACCCTCAGGGGAATGCCCTTACAGACGCCCACGGAGGTGCCCACTCCGCCTGGGTGTCTTCTTCGGCTTCCACAACCCCCTGCTCTCAGCCCACGGACAACGGGCACGGTCCCAGCCTGGCTCTCCTCCCACCCCCACTGTGTCTAGGCGAGGCTGTCCTCTCCAAGATGCGCCCTCAGCTCACACGTGGCATCACTGCCTTGGAGCGCTTCTGTTCTTAGAGGAAAAGAGCTATCCAGAATCCTTTGGATGGGGAGTAGGGAGAGACTGTCCCTGAACCTCCCCCAGCGTGGAGCGCAGGGAGGACTCCATCTGAGAGAGGCCCCGCTGTGATCCAGGGTAGGCTGGCAGTGGACCGCCACACCCACCTCCGTCACCTACGCGTCTTCGCAGAGTCAGGGTATCTGGAAAAGCAACACAATTCAATGGTAGATTCTGCTGAGGCATAACCCCTCCCATTATTAAAAGAGAGAGTTGTAAATTACTTGAAGAGAAAGTAGGAAACCCTTGTGGGGATGTAGGACACCCTCAAGCCTAAAGCAATACAGCTAGGGGATCATTGCTGATCTCATTTCCTCCTTGTCCCTCCACCAGCTGCTGCAATGCTGCCTGACCAGGGTAGGAGCATATATACTAGGACACCCTGTGACTCCTAGGTGAAGCCTTTCTGGGGCCACCTAAAGTGTTCAGGGAGGTATCCCCACTCTGGCTGGTCAGAATTCTAATATTGCCAGCATTGTGCAGCCTGCATAACCTCCAGCCAGTTCTCAGCCCTAGCAGCAGTTCTCTGTGCATCCTTGTGAAGTCTCACCCTGAACAGGCACAGTTTTCTTTCAGACACCCTGGTGACCCCATGCAGATTTCTTTTCTTTCTTTCCTTTTTTTTTTAAAACGTTTTTCAGACTTTTTTAATGCAGCATGTGGGATCTTTGTTCCCTGACCAGGGATGGAACCCTTGTCCCCTGCGTTGGAAGGGTGGAGTCTTAATCACTGGACTGCTGGGGAACTCCCCCCAAGCAGATTTCTGAGGCCTCTTCATTGCACACATCTCATTTTCTGTTAGGCCCACACAGGAATTCAAGCATCCTCATCTGCCCTGAGCTGTGACTACATGGAAATCCACAGAGTACAGCATGAAACTTCCAAATTATTTAAGGGCTGGAAGAAATCGGATTTGAGGTAGGAGCTCCTTCTAGAAAGAGACTTACTGGAGTTAGGTAAAACGTTTTTTGAGCTGAGTAAGGGGGGGAGGAAAATCACAAAATGACAAGCTGAAGTCATGTTATATACTAGCTCTCTTCCTAATAGGTTATGTCTACGTCCTGTTGGAGACCAGTTTTGCTATGTGCAGTTTACTCACATGGAGAAGATGGCTTTCCCTGACTTTATTTGGGAAATGGAATAGACACTGTGAGGGAAGGAATTTAAGATGTGGGCTGCAAGTCTGACTGGGATGGGCAGTGGGGAAGAGGAGCCAAGGAGCCTCAGGAAATGGAATAGATAAAGCTTTAAGGAGGTGGTGGATGAAAGGGAGTTTTCCTGTTAGGAAGGTAGGTATCAGTCCATGTTTGTATACTGATGGGAGGTCCAAAGAAATTAGAAGAGGAAAAGGATCACGAAAAACAGGATTAAATTGCTTAATATGTCAACATCATTGTACACTAGGGAAATTCTACTCAAAACCATGAGATACCAATCTGCATCTACCAGGGTGACTATGGGAAAAAAGGGAAACTAGCAAGTATTGATGAAGCTGTGGAGAAAGTGGAACACTCGCACATTGCTGATGGGAATGTAAAAAGCTCCAATGTAAAAAACAGTTCAACAATATGAAAACCAGTTTTCCTCTAAAACTTAGTATAGAAATTCCATTGGACTCAGCAATGCCACTCCTGGGGATACACCTGAAAGAATTGAAAGCAGGGACTCAAACACATTTGTGTGCACCAATGTTCATAGCAGCCTTATTCACAATAGCCTAAAGGTGGAAACAACTCAAATGTGGATTGACACATGAAAGGATTTTAAAAAAGTGATATTTTCATACAGTGGAATATTTTTCAGTCATAAAAAAGGTTGAAGTTCTGATACATGCCACAACATGATGAATCTTGAAAACATGAAAAACAATTAAAACCAGATGTGAAAGGAAAAATATTGTATGATTCCACTTGTAAGAAATATCTAGAATAGATAAGCTTGTACAGCCTGAAAGTAGAGATTTCAGGGGCTGGACAGGGGAATGAGGTATTATTGCTTAATGGGTACACATTTTCCTTTTGGTTTGATTTTTTTTTTATTAAACCTAGTGGTGGTAGATGCAAAAGTTTGCAAATATATGTAATGCCACTGAATTGTATACTTGAAAATTATTAAAATGGCAAATTTCTTGTTATTTATAATTTTAAAAAGCTGCAAGGTGGGAGATTTTTGTCCAAATTCCCAGACTAAAAAATTTCCTAGAATACTATTTCAGAATTTCATGAAATTTTTTTTGATGAAGCTAGAAAAGCTGGTTTGATTGTGTAAATAATTACCACAATATTAGACCTCATAGAAATATGAATTTTAGGACCTAATTGTTCCTGTCTACATAGAATATACATTCCTATCAAAAATGTGAAAATTATTACTCAACCAAATATTAACAGATGAGGGAAAGAAACTGAATTTCCTGTAGAGAATAGAGTCAAATGATCACGACCAAATTAGCAACAAGTGTTTTCCTTGCCTAGAAGATAAGACAACGGTCTTAAAATTGACACGAGTATCACTGCAAATAAGCACAAAGGGGCTGAATGTTGGGAAACATAAAGACAAAAATATAGAGAGATCAATCAGCCACTGGCCTGGAATAACAAATAGAGTCATCAAAAGAGTCAAAAGAGAAGACAGTGAGTAAAAGGAGAAGAAGGAGCTCACAAGGATCAAGATGATACATGTGGCTTTGGCCTCAGCAGAACATCTAGAAGAGTGGCTTTGGCTATGAATGTGTTGGACTCGCTGCTTGTGCCTGTGCAGGAAAATGACCATTGAGCTGCTAGCCCAGACCATGAGGGCTGAACTTATGAAGTCTATTGTGAAGAATATGGCTGTAACTACAAACCTTATAATTCCGTCTGGATTCACTGAGGAACAGTATCCATAATTTACTTTTATATTAATACTAAAGTTTTTACTGTGGGTTAGACTAGCCATGTTGAAAAGAAAAAGGATATTTACCAAAAGATGCAAGATCCAGCAAAGGAAGCAAAGGAAGGCAACGCACTTTGGTGATCTCATCCTGCGTTCCATCCACCTGGAGAAGTTGGGGCAAAGCCTTTTGGCTTGGAAGCCACTGAGGATGGAAGCAGTGCTGAGACAAATCCCTCTGGCCACCCTTTGCAAATAGAAGAGAAAGTTACATCCAGCCTCATTCAGGAAATGTTTTGATCCAAAAGCTGCCATTGTATGAGGGATCCCTCTGGAGAAAAGCACCAAGGAGTTGGCTAAGACTAGTTGATTGAGAATCAAGTCTGTGGGTCTCACCTTGTGTCCAGTGAGCAAAGTGAAGTTATAAAGACAAAGGAGGAATGAGTTCCCAAGGAGTCCCACTCCCATCTGAGTGACTAAGATAATTCCCACTTCCCACTTTGAAGGAGCCATCACATCAGTATCTATGGGACATTGATTTTCGTTGGAGCCAGAGGAATGGGCAGTTGAACAAACAAACAGAAATATGTTACCATCACCACCATGTCGAGTAACCCCCAGTGCTAAGCATAACATGTAATTTCTCAATTTAAATGAGCATTAAGTATGTGTTTATGGATGCAGAGGTTACTCCCTGAAGATTCTGTTTCTGCCTGGAAACATGTAATGCCTATTTATGGGATCTGGGTGAATGCATCATGGCACATCTGTGCAACAGAGTTTTCTACATCTGTAAATTGAGTGCAGAGAATCTCTACACTGACCTGAAGTTATGACCTGGATGCATTGAAAAGCCAGCTACAAAACTGTGTGTAGAGTGTGCTGGAGTTTTCCCAAGTATATGGAGGAATGAAAATACAGGCACAGAACATATATTTATATAGGATGGGGCAGAATTTAAAGCTAGACTTTTAAGGAAAAAAACTTTTTAATGTGTTTTATTTGTACTAGTGTACATATTTCACATAATCATTAAATGATAGTAAAGCAAAGTAAGTGTTTTAAAAGCACTAAATTCACAGGTTAAAAAATGATTGACTATCCAAATGGTGGTCTCTATATCAAAGGAAATACTTCAAGTGAATTAAAAATACAGAAGTTTGACTGTATATCCCTAAGGGCAAAATATGAGACAAAACTACCTACAAAGAAACCTTATGTATTGTCTACATATTTTACTGTGATGTATTGATAGAGTATTTTAGAATAAAATATGTTAATATAAGTGGGAAAGTGTTTATATGTGTGACAAAATAAATGCAAATATAAAACTAAAGAGGACTTCCTAGGTGGCGCAGTGGTAAAGAATCCACCTGCCAATGCAGGGGACACAGGTTCGAGCCCTGCCCTGGGAAGATTCCACATACCACATAGCAACTAAGCCCGTGCGCCACAACTATTGAGCCTGTGCTCTAGAGCCTGTGAGCCACAACTACTGAGCCCATGTGCCACAACTATTGAAGCCCACGTACCTAGGGCCCGTGCTCCACAACAAGAGAAGCCACTACAATGAGGAGCCTGTGCACCACAATGAAGAGTAGCCCCCGCTCGCAGCAACTAGAGAAAGCCCGTGTGCAGCAACGAAGACCCAGCACAGCCAATAAATAAATTAAATAAATAAATTAATTAATTAATTAAAAAACAAAAAAAACAAAAACAAAAACAAAAAAACTAAAGAACTGGATTAAAAGTTAAAATCTGCATTTGATAAAAGCAATCAATTCTAATTCATATAATATTAGATTTTAAATTGATATGTATTTCATTTCCCTTTCTACTGAACAAAAATCTGGAAATTTTGGACAACCCTACAACAATGCCTAAGTCTAGCACCCATTTTATGGAGTCAACACATGACCCAGTATGAGTAAACAGAGTGTCTTGCAAGGAGGAAAGAAAAATGTCACTCACATTTAGGAAAGGAACTTTCCAAGATAATCTTGAAACTATTTGTCATATAAGGGAAGGAAGAAAGTAGAACACTGATGTGACAGGATTCCAGCTGAAGAAGCTGCTCCTGCACAATTTTGGTACCGTAGTAACTTCAAAAATTTCACTCACGTAAACCTTGTCTTTAAATGATATAAAAATAACTACAGAAGTTAATGCTGGAAGATGTTAAGGAAGCAACTCATTGTTCAGAAAACTGATAAAGGGTAAATAGCAACCATTTCGCCTGCAGTGTCTGTACAGAGTATATTTCACAGAAAAGAGTGTTTGTGCAGGCACGCAAAACTGGACTGTTTTAGATAAGACCTGTAGATGTCACATGAAAACATTATCCATCATGGGAAAACATAGGAGATGCAAAATTAAGAAAGAAAAAATAAATTCAACAACATTTTAGGGGAGACTTCCTCATGAGAACAGTTCCTCCTTCCTAATGCTCTGATGTTTCACTATTGGATGATGAAAGATGAGCACATCTTCAAATTGTGAAGACACGAAACCACTATGCTGGACAGCACCTTATTGAGTCTCCATCTTCCTGGCATTGTATTTCAATATGGCGGGAATAATAGCTGTGAGATGAATTTCAGTTTCCATGATCAAGAACTGAAATAGTTTTGCACTTGAGAGATAAAGGTATTATTATTAGGATCAATAATATAATTTAGAATAGTCAAAAATCAGGACAGCTGACTTTTTCCCCTTATATTGATAACAGTCTCCTTGAAATGTATAAGCAAAAATAATAAGTGAAATTTTGGAAAACAATGTTAAAATGAAGTAATATGGGGAGAACATTGAATGAAAACCAAAAACTGTATTTAACTCATAGGATTCATTTTAAATAATAGCAGAGAAAAATGTTGTCCTGGATGCCAATTTCCCAATGTTAATAAATCCATTCACAGTAAGAAGTATGTTACTGAATAAAATTCCAATGAAAATGTTAACATTTCTGAAATTCCTCTATTGATATGAAAATAATGCAAATTTTTGTAAAAAAGCATCAGTTTAACAACAAGAACTTGCCTTACTATATATAAAGGATAATAACTACAGGTTGCTACTGGCAAAAGCCAAAATGGAATAGACCAAGGAACTTGCAAATGATTTATGTTTCCTGGTATTTATATGATAAGTCTATAGACGTTTATACATGATAAAAGTTGATGAATTAGTTTGGAGAAATGACTTATTTAATATATGCAATTAAAATATTTGGAGATTTAATTAAGTTGTTAGAGCTGTATTTCCAAATTTACTCTTAGAGAAAATAAATAAATACTAGATCTGAACATAAGGAATATCCAATCTCTTAGTGGAAAATAGTGCATATAGCATTATAATTTTGGCTGAGTAAAGTATTACTAAGCATGTACCAAACTTGAGGACTTACAACATTGTTAGCATATTTGTGTTTATAAACATAGAACTTTTTTCACTTTTAAAATGTCTTGCTGAAATATTCCTAAAACAAAGAAATAAAGCTCAATGAAAACATCTAAATATATATAACAACAAGAAGTGATAATAATCTCAGTGCTTTTGGGGGAAATGTATATGAATAAGCAATTCTTAGAAAAAACCACATTGGAAAATAGGATTTTCTTATAAAAACCAGAAAAAGCCAAGTTAGATTGAAAAGGACATTGGATGTTTCATATGTACACATACTATTGCCGAAATTTCATTTTAGAGTCAGTTTCCTCTAATAAGAAATTATACTGGGCATTTCCTGGCAGTCCACTGCTTAGGACACCGCACTTCCACTGCAGGGGACACAGGTTCAATCGCTGGTATGGGAACTAAGATCCTGCATGGGCTGCAGTGAGGGGCCAAAAAAAAAAAAAATTGTATCATCTGTCTTTTCTCTCAAAACCAATAGTCAAATGATTTAAATTTTAGATTTTTTTAAAATTGGCTTGCTATATTGTAAATTGTAAAAATTCATATTTTCCTGCTGCCTCAACATCCTCACACACAGGGCATAAACATCCTACCAGGGGAACCAGTGAGAAGGCTGGCTGCTGCCACAAGTTCCCCTTCTTGCCCCCCCTGACTGTCACCAAGGATCATTCAAACCTTCCAGTGAAATCCACCTTCACCCTTTTTTGTCTGCTCCCCCTGAACCTCAAGAAAGGCACTAGCTCACAGATTCATTCCCCTCCTCCTCGCTCTGTCCCCGCCAACTACTTGCCTGAGCCCACTCCCTTGGGGAGCTCTCCCCATGTGGCCTCCTCTTGCCATGAGTGACTGTGTCTCTAGGACCTGTGAGTGTAACTGTGAGTATAACAAACTTTGTTTTCCCGGGCCTCTCCCAGGTTCCCTCTTGTAGCCACATGTGACAGAACATATGAAAGGAGACGAAACATCCACAAATTTAAATTGTTTTGAAAATCATTTCTCGTGCTGAATACATAACATTTTATATGATATATTTTTCTAATCTTATTTCCAAAATGATTGTGCAGTTTAGGATTCAGTAAATAAATGTTTTGTAAAATATATCTCAATCATATTCCAGTAACTGAAAGAGAACAACATGCATTTAAGAGTGAGGACGTGCCTCGGTAAACACATTACGACACTAGTGATAAAAAGAGTCTGGCAGGAGTCGGGTGAGGGGGTGGTGAGTAGGAGAAGAACATATCTCATTACTGATGTCCATTCATATCCCTTGAACATTGATTAGTATGTTTTATAAGAGATGCAGAAGATGAATTCACTCAGCCATAAATCAGCAGATGTGATCTAAGAGAAATCTTAGTGACTGAATATCAATTCACCAGAAGGATACTCACTAAGTGAAGCAGGGTTTCCTATGAGAGGTGAGAAGGTGGAAAGGAGCAGGGTAGGGGGTGTCAAAGTGAATATTCACCTTAAATTTATACACATATTGATTTGTTACATTTTTCACAATGAAATTTATAGTTTTACAGTTACAATTTAACCTTTTATAATTTCAGAAATACCACTTAAGATTGAAAGGACAAAATTTGGGCAGAACTAATGGAATAAAAATATGCAATAGCATTAGGACAGTGAAGTAAACTATGAGAAGGGCAACGATTTGGGAATCTTTTGGAACACACATCAAAAAATTAATTTAAATATCAAACAGGTACGAAGACATGGTATGCAAACTAATAAAATTTATTTAAATAGAAGCCAGGAAATGCTGTAAATCTGGAAGTTGCTGTGGTTATGCATCATTCCAGCTCTTAAAGACTTCAGCAATACATGGCAAGAAAGGATCCTGATATCTCCCTGCTCGTAGGGTTTGGGTAATGAAGGGAGGCTCTAAATTAAGTGACTCCTGTTCTCAGAGAGAAGGATGTTGACCTGGCTATGGGCAAGTTCTCTCATCAGAATTTTATTTTATGGTTTGTATTCTCATCTATTTAGACTGATAAACATACATCTTAGAGCGTAGAGAGAGCCAGAAGCTAATCACAAAATGTGAACAGCAAGGCATTTTAACATCTGGTTACATTATATGTCAGGATAATATTACTATCTTAAAATATTGACGTCTTTGATTATTTTTTTTTCAAACCCCACAATCATTAGCCATACTGTTTTTATTAAAGCAACGTGTCATTTCCTTACATGGGGAATGATAAGATTTTCAGGTCTCTATACAGGAGATAAATATTAACTCTTTTCCTGAGGACAGAACTCTATCATAAAGACACCATTTAGCACAACAGGCTCACAGGAAAATAAAACCAAATGTGTGTCGCTCAGACCTCAGGTAATTACTCAGAGCCTTGAGATCAGTATCATTATCTAGTTGCTGGGCACATGCCTGCAGTGTGAAGTCTTTAGAGTAAATGCTGTCAGGTGCAGCATCTTAGTCAAAGCAAAATGAAGGAAGATTTCATAAACGCTGTAATTGTGAGGTAAGAGGAGAGATGCCAGGCATCAAAGCAGTGGGCAAAGAGGGGGTGGTATCACATGTTGTCAGGAAGCATAATTTTTTTCTATATACAAAAATATATTCGTGTTTCAATCCCAGAAAACATGATAGAGAGAGAGAGAGAGAGAGAGAGAGAAGAAGTTGATTTATATTGGTGTTTTAAACTGGATTTTCTGTGACATAATTATCTTGTGAATGTGAGAGTTACCTAAAAGATAGACACTTACCAAACAACATTGGCAGTCAGGACCATGTGTTCCCAGGCAGCATCTGTGCAGGTGAGGAAAGGGGCATCTGAACCCAAGATAAAGGTTTGGAATTCCATGATGTCATCTCCTTATTGGGAAGGGATTATCATATCACCTGTACTTTCAGTGACAATACTTTCATAGGGACTTCAAATTATCTTTGAAAAATATTTACAGATTGTACAAATCACTGAAAGCAATTAATACTGACTATAAAGTTTTCTGTCAAAAATTACAGAAACAGCTAGGGAACAATTTACCTGTGAAATAGTTAAAAAAGTGTCAGGGAACACTGAGCAGGTCAGAAAACATTGAGATCTGTTTGACTGTGCCTTTGACTTCTAACAGGTGGAGGGGTTCTCAGAACTTCTGAGAGTCTGTCTCCTGGGTTGTAACCTTCAGTTTGGCTTGAATAAAATTCTCCTTTTTCTTCTTGAATGTTAATTGTATTTTGGTTGACAGGGCTGAGGGTCCTGACAGTGGAGGGTGAAAAGTGATTTGATTCTAGATACAGTTGACAGTAAAGAACAGACAGGTAACAACTAGGCTGCCGCACAAGTGCCTTTCTTGTCAAACACAATCCTTTTGTTTCCCATACTCTCCCTTATCTTCTGTGGGGTTGTCCCTCACTCCATGTGAGTCAGGAAATGCAAAAGCTGAGTTTCAAAGAATCTCCTCCAGTTGCCTTTCTTCCTCCTCAGTACACGACCCCCCTGACAGCCAGATTTTCAAACCAGGAGCCTTAGCACATTATAACTCCACCTTCATCCTCAGTCCTCACATTAAGTCTCTCAAATGATGTACTTTCTCAACATAAAATAAGCACCACTCTCTCTCTTCCCACGGAAATGATCTTAGTTGCAGCCCCTGCCATTTCTTTGCTGGACTGGGAACCTGTCCTCTGGAGTCCTGGGGCACCCTGTGACTCACCAGCTGCGGATTGGCACAGGAGGAGAGAATATTAGACTTGTTCTCTGCCTCACTCGCCATCCACAAATCCTGGAAAATTAGAAAGTGTTACCAAGTTTGTATTAGACTCACTTGGAAGAAAACTTGATCAGTGCTCACTTCAGCAGCACATATACTGAAACTGGCTCCTGCACAAGGACAACATGCAAATTTATGAAGTGTTCCATAAATTAGAAAAAAAAAAAACTCGATCAGAACGTATGTGAGACTAAGCTTTATATCTCCCCTTAGTGTGACTATTGTTACATCTCACTGCAGAAATGTTAGTGTGCTTCACTATAGCCTAGTGCCCCAGGTCCAGAGGTGTTATGTAATACCGTATTAGAACCCTGGAGCTGGATGAACATTCAAAGGATTACGTCAATGGGCACATTTTATCCAATCACATTTTTAAATACATTACGTCCCAGACACTATAGAAGGGAGGAGCCTTGGGAAGACACATCAGATGAACCCAGTTCAGAAAGCAGCTCAGCCGTCAGCCCAGCTTGAAGTTCAGTCTTCTGGAGGAGGTGAGTTTCCTGAATAAAAGGAAATTTTCCAGTTTTATCCTCAAGCTTTGTGCATGGGGAAAATTTATAGGTACATGCTTTTCCAGGAATGGGGGATGGTTATTTTGACAACTGCTCTGGCCCCAAAGGGTTTGATGTTATGGACTCTATACAAAGACCTGGCCTGATCGAAAGAGATTTTTTTCCCCCTTTTGGCCAGGCTACAGGGCATGCGGGATCTTAGTTCCTGGACCAGGGATCAAATGCCCTGCAGTGGAAGCACACGCGGAGTCTTCACCACTGAACCACAAGGGAAGTCCCTGAAAGAGACTGCTGTGAAAGCCTTTTTGTATGACTTTGTTATCGTGTTAAGTGTGGGTTTCTAGTCGTTTGTTTTTACGAAATCTTGTGACAGTGTTGCTGTGTGATGGATTAGGATGAGGGTGGGGCTGAAACTGCAAGGGTGAGTGTCAGTTACTTAGCACACCCTTACCAAATGAGTGCTTACCCCACGCCCTACAGGATCGTGCATGTGCTTCTCCTATATCACCTCATTAAGCTCTCCTAATAATTCAGGAGGCTGGATGTTTTTGGAGTCCTGTGACACACACGGGAACCTCATGGATACCTTCCCCGGGTCAAACCACTGATTCCACAATGGAGGCCTGACAGTCTGATTTTGAATGCCAAGGTCTTAACCACAGTGCTCCATGGCTGAGTCCCTGTGGGATTGAGTGCATGTCTGCACATGTGAACAGGTGGTCCGTGTGTGTCTGGGGTAGTCTTGAAAGAACTTGTGGGGGGGGCCCACGTGGAGATACCATGGATGTATAGAAAAAAAATAAAGGCCAATGTACCTGGATATAGCGAACCATGCACAACGCCCAAGATGTGGGTGGAGGAATAGCAGGCCCCCACTAGTCCCTGTGGTACCAGGAAGGACTTGGTACTTTTTCCTGAGGGTAAAGAAAAGTAAAACGGGGTGTGACCCTAAGGGATTAGCATTATATTAAGGCCATTTGGTGGTTGGTAATAAATGGATTAAGAAAAGGAAAGAATGTATTAAAGTTTCTCCTATGGGGTTCTTCTGGATTTATCTTTGCCTTCTTTATTGATAGGATCAAGGCAGTTGATCTGATCAGACTGCTAGGTGAGGTTGACACCAAATGTGAAATATCATCAACTAACAGAAACCAATTTTTTTTCTGTGCTCATGTGATACTCCCACCAAGCCTTCATCCTTTTTGTTTTATGGTACGAAATTAAAAAAAATATATGTCCTTGAATTACTAACTGTATATAAAATTGAAAAGGACATAAAAATAAATTATATAGAAGATGGACTTAATCATCTTTTATTGAGGTATAATTGATATACAACATTATATTAGTTTCAGATGGGGAATTCCCTGGCGGTCCAGTGGTTAGACTCCTTGCTTTCATTGCCAAGGGCCTGGGTTCAATCCCTGGTCAGGGAAATAATATCCCACAAGCTGCACAGAAGTTACAGATGTACAACACAATGATATGATATTTATATATATTGTGAAATAATCACTACAATAAGTCTAGTTAATATCATCACCATACATAGTTACATAACTTTTTTTCTTGTGATGAGGACATTTTTTTTTCTCTTTTCTTTTTTCTGACCGTGAGACATGTGGGATCTTAGTTCCCTGACCAGGGATCAAGCCCATGGCCACTGCAGTGGAAGCATGGAATCTTAACCACTGGACTGCCAGGGCTGCCAGGGTAGTCCTATGATGAAAGCATTTGAGATTTACTTTCTTAGCAACTTTCAAATATGCAGTGCTGCATTATTAACTGTAGCACCATGCTGTACTTTACATTCCCATGACTTATTTATAGCTGGAAATTTGTACTTTTTTGGCCTCCTTCACCCATTTTGCCCAGCCCTCATCTCTGGCAACCACCGATCTAGTCTCTGTATATATGAGCTTGGGGTTTTTTTTTTTTTAATATTTATTTATTTATGTATTTATTTGGTTGTGCTGGGTCTTAGTCATGGCATGTGGGCTCCTTAGTTGGGGCATGTGAACTCTTAGTTGCAGCATGCATGTGGAATGCAGTTCCCAGACCAGGGATGGAACCTAGGCCCCCTGCATTGGGAGCACAGAATCTTATTCAGAGCACAGAGTCTTATTCATGGCACCACCAGGGAAGTCCTTGGTTTTTTAATTTTTGTTTTTTTAGATTCCATATATAAGTGATATTATACAGTGTTTGCCATTATCTGTCTTATTTCACTTAGCGTGTAATATCCTCAAGTCCCATCCATGTTGTCACAAATGGTAAGAATGGATAAAAAAGATGTGATAGATAAATGAATATTAGTCAACTGTAGGAAAGAATGAATGGACACTTAGGACACTTAGATTGTTTCCATATCTTGGCTGTTGTAAATAATGCTGCAATGCAATGAGGTTTTTTAAAAATTAATTTATTTATGTATTTATTTAGTTAGTTATTGGTTGCATTGGGTCTTTGTTGCTGCGCATTGGCTTTCTCTAGTTGCAGTGAGCACGGACTACTCTGTTGCGGGGCATGGGCTTCTCATTGCAGTGGCTTTTCTTGTTGCGGAGCATGGGCTCTAGGTGTGTGGGCTTCAGTAGTTGTGGCTTGCAGGATCTGGAGTGTAGGCTCAGTAGTTGTGGTGCACAGGCTTAGCTGCACCACGGCATGTGGGATCCTCCCAGACCGGGGATTGAACTTGTGTCCCCGGCATTGGGACACAGATTCTTAACCACTATGCCACTAGGGATGTTCCCAGTTTTTAATTTTAAAGGAAACTTCGTACTGATTTTCATAGTGGCTGCACAAATTTACATTCCCATCAACAGTGCACAGGGATTCCCTTTTCTCTTAATCTTGTTTTTATCTACTTGACCCTCCCAAGTGTTGTGCCTATAGTTGCCCAGATAATGTGATTTGGAAATAGATACAAATACTGAGTAGTGGAAACTTGATTTCATCTGTACTCACGTCCACACTCCAGTGGGAAAGGACAGGGATTAGAAACACACAGATAAACATAAAGTTGTAACTTTGATAAACACAGGGAAGCAGACACAAATGTTGTTCACAAGGAAGAGTAACTTTGGAGGAAAAGAAAAATAAATGGGAAATGCGATGAGGGAAAGTTTCTTAAGGGAGTATCATTGGACTGATGCAGTAGTAGAGCTGGGATGCCCAGACAGATTTCTGTGCCTGATGAAGTTTTCAGCACAGAGAAATAATTTGTATGGATTCCAGGCTATTGCTTCTATTTTTTTCATTTTCTCTACTTTTTCTAGTACTTATTTTCTTGCAGTAGTTGAAAAAACATACTTTATGCAGATCATTGCCTTTATTTAATTATATTGAGACAGTGTCATGTTTTTTATAAATCAAGTGACTGAATATATGTCACTGTATTGGGACACTATTCTGTTCTGTTGCTCTATTTGTCTATCTTTGTGCCACTATGACACCATCTTAATTATGACAATCTCAATAAAATTTTTCTGATTGTGTAAATCCTCCAAATTTATTCTTCAGAAATGTGTCTATTTTTTGGTCTTTTGCTATCCATGCCATTTTAGAATTGCTTTGTCAGTTTTCACACACACACTCACATTCACACACAAACACACGCATATCTTCTGGATTTTCCTTGAAAATGCATTGACAATATAATCAATCTGGAAAGAACTGCCATTTCCTACAATATTGAGTCTTCCTATCAATTCATAAATGTGGCTTTTCTTTCCATGCATTTATTAATATCTTGTAGTTATCTGTATAGAGGTCTTGTATATCTTTCACTAGATTTGTTCATAGGTATTTAATGTTGGTAATAGTGATAAAAAGTTTAATTTTATCTGCTTCTCATGATAGAAATTGATTTTGGAATATTGACCCCTATAAGACACTTTACTAAATTCATCTAGTCTAACATTTGTAGAATATTTTGGATTATTATTCAAAGAAAATCAGGCCACCTATAAATAATAGTTGATACATTTTCTTTTTTACTATTTTTTTTAGTTAAAAAAATTTTCTTTTGGCCGCACCATGAGGCAAGGAGGATCTTAATTCCCTGACCTGGGATCAAACACGTGCCCCCTGCAGTGGAATCGCAGAGTCCTAACCACTGGACTGCCATGGGATTCCTTGATACATTTTCTGATCTTATTTCACTGGCTGGGTACCAGTCATATGTTGCAGAGAGTTGATAAGGGGCTTCCATCTCTCAATTTCAAGGATAAAACTTTTGAGAATAATTTTGTTGTAGTTATTTTGTAAATACTTTATCACAATGAAAGTTTCCTTCTATTACTAGCTTAATAGGAGTCTCAGGATTGAATACTGACATTTATGAAGCATATTTGATGTATCTGCTAATATGATAGCATGGTCTTTCAATTCTATTTTTGTGGTAAATTATATTGCTTTTTGAAATTTAACCCAAAATGCATGTAGAAGATAAAATCCACCTGCACATGATATATTTTCTTTATAAATGACTGGGTTTGATTTGCAGATATTTAGTTTAGGATTTTTGCATCTACGCTCATATGAATTATTGACCAGTGGTATTCCTTACTTTAATGTACTTGTACCATTTCTTTATCAGGAAGGTTAATTAATTAAAATAGGCATGTCTCCTCTTTCTCTATGCTCTGTGAGAATTTGTGTATTATTAGAGTTATTACTTTCTTAAATTTCTCAAAATTTACCTGTGAAGTAATCTGAGCCTCAAATGTATGCTTTCTTTTTGTTTTTTAATTATGTTGGTGATATAATTAGATACAAAGCTCCTCTGTTCCTATCATGATCTTTTTTTTGTTGTTGTTAGCTCATGCACTTTTATTACAAAGTAAATATACAAAATGTTTAATCCTGGTTTCTTATTCAGTTATAGAAAATAGAACACTGAGTCCCATTATTACCTTCCTATATCCCAAGAATAGACTCTACTCTGTAATCTCTTCCTTTTATTTTAAGAAATGAGGAAACTAAGCAAGGAACAAACAGAGCCAAAATGATGATGCTTCATCACCAGGACCTCCATCTGTGATTATCACACCTACAAGTAAACTGAAATAACCTGCTGATGTAAATGCATGTGCATGTGTTCTTTTTTTGTTGTTGTTGTTGATCAACAGGTAATTTTTTCTTCCCACTTTTCCTATCATGATCTTTAAGCATCCACCACTATCAACATATCATGCAACATTTGGTTGTTACCTAACTAGTGAAATAAGATCAGAAAACATATCAAATATTATTTATAAATATCCTGCTGTTGTTTTGAAACAGATCTCCAGAAACAGAGGACTTGAAGAACTAAATCCTGTAAGTTGAATTTCTGAGAAACATTGCCAAGAATGGATTTCGATTTCAGAAATTCATTTCTATGTGAACCATCCAGGGATGACCCAAGATCAGCAAATACAGACTTGAAGCCCAGCCGAAGACCTGCTCTCCAAAAGGCTGAAGATATCTCTGAGTTTCAGAACACTCAGCACAGCTTATTGCAAAACAGCCATAACTTATATGCAAGGAAGGAACTGCAAAGACTCTACAGGTCATTTCATTTATGGCTGCAGCCAGAAAAATACAGCAAGGATGACATTATTTTTCAAGTGGCCCTGGAACAGTTTATGCTCAATAAGCACTACAGTGAACGGTCTACTTTGAAAGAGAAATGGGAATCCAGTGGTAGAAACCTGGAGAAATTCATAGAAGACCTGAGTGATGACTGCATGAGGCCACCTGGCTTAGTGAGTAGAAGGTCCTGACCTCTGGGGTGAAGGGGCATAAAGGAGTAAGGAATAAATACATTCAGTTGTAAATGCCTGGAAGAAGAGAAAAAGGGGTTATTGTAGACCCAGTAACTAGTCAGACCCACTTTTCTTTACCAAGGCAAATATTTACTATCCTAAGTAAGCAAGAATCAAAATTTTATAAGTATTTATTCAGTGGGACATATAGAAACCAACATATTAGTTAGTGTAATTGATTTTCATTGGTGAAGTGGTAGAAGGACCCACTGAGAAACTGTCAATTGGGCAGAAAACTCAGGATGAGAAATGCCTTGACAAGAGCTGGTTGTTCCCTCAGAGAGCCTTACTATTCATCATTTTTCATTGGGGAAGACACACCAAAGAAGAAATTACCACGAAATTTAATACAAGCAGAAATAAGGGCAGAACAAAGGGGTGTGGGAGCCCATGGTACAAACATCTTGGGAAAGCCTGACTGAGGTGGGTTTTCCACAACCAGTTTTGTCACATAGTAGATCCACATGTGAGGAATCTTTTTTTTCTTTTTTAAACAGGTCCATGTCCACATGCAGGGAGAGGAAGCCCTCTTTTCTGAGAATATGCCCTTAAAAGAAGTCATTGTTCATCTAACAAAACAGTTGTCAATAAGAACCCCAGCAGGGGTGAACATGGGGACACCCTCCTGGACTGTGCAAGATACTTCCCTGGAAACAGGAGAAAGTGAGTGGGGAAAGCCCAGATACCAGAGGGATGATCTGTGTGGACTCTTTCTTGGGTATAACTTCTCTGAGTCACATTTTTCCTCCCCTACAGGAAATGAAGATAAAGAAAATGGTGGCAACATTTCTTTGAAAACTTGTCAAGTAGATGACAGTGTTACTAGTCCAAGCAGTCAAGCACCTTTCCTACTCATTGTCCAAGAAGAGAGCTGTGCCAGGCCTGAAGAAGGAGGTGTGTCTTTGGAGAATCCACTCAGCTCCAGAAGAGCAGGTCCAGGCCCCTCCAGGTCCGGGGAAAGGTCCCTGAAAGGACCCTCCTATCAAGATGTCCTTATGGAGGTGGAACCAGAGTTTCTCTCCAAGCCAGACCAGGTCACCCTTGAGCTTGTTTCTACCCACGAGAGCACTGAGGGGAACTCTGCATGTGGGGAACACCAAGAAAGATTCCACGGAGCCCCAAAAGTATACAAATGTGAGAAGTGTCCCAAGATCTTTAGGTATTCCTCTCGGTTAAAAGTTCACCGGAAAAGACACAATAACGAAAGGACATATATTTGTGCCGAGTGTGGCAAAGGCTTCTTCCAGGCATCAGACCTACGTGTGCATCAGAGGATTCATGCAAAGGAGAAGCCTTTCATGTGCAGCAGGTGCGAAATGGCCTTCAGCCACAAAACCAACCTCCGGGCTCACGAGAGAATCCACACAGGAGAGAAGCCCTACGTGTGTTCCCTTTGCCAGAGACGCTTCCGCCAGTCCTCCACCTACCACCGCCACCTTAGGCTTCACCAAAAACTTGCCCTCAAAAGTGCTCCCTCCGCACTAAAAGCTTCTTTGGCTGTGGCCCCAATGTGATGTACATAAATATGTATGTGAGTATGTATATGTCCATAGCGTTGTCCTTCTCCATTCAGAACATACTTTATAATTTCCTGATGTTATTTCCCATTGTCTCACCCCACTAAAATGTAGGTGTAAGGAAGGCAGGTAGTTTCTCAGTTTTGTTCACAAACCCACCTCAGGTGTTTGAAATAGCTGACACATTTCAAACGACTAATAAATATCTGTTGAATACGTGAACTTATCTTTAAAGTTGGTGTTATTTTTAAAATTTAGGAATGTGCCCTACTTGCAAAGACGATGAGTCTGGTGCCAGAAGACAGAAACACCAGCTCACAGTGGTCCAGTGAGGCTTTTGCTGCCTGCTATCCTGTTCTCTGTCCACACCCTTCATCTCTTGTGGGCCACAGGAATGTGGGGGGCAGAGGTGAGAACCGGGAAATAGGCCCTAACCTATGAAAGAGAACATTTATATTTAATAATCATAATCATTTCTTTAATTCACTGGAAATGATAGCTAAATTGGACCAGAATAAGACTGAGGACTGAAAGTTTCAGAATGCCACTTTCTTGACAAATAGATTCCAGAGGGTAAAATGTTTTCCATTCATTTCTTCCAAAGATGGCAGGTATGGGGGGAGGAGGAGCATATTTTCAGAACAAGTCTGTGGTTTGGAGAAAAATGATTCTGTGCGGCGCTGAGGCAAAAGCACACAGGCTGGTATGTCATTTCAGATACTTTTGGAAGTGAGCTTCAGCTAGGAAATTGGAGTTCAGCTCCACTGAGAAACGAGGAGGTGCAATGTAGAATCTGTGCGAATCATGTAAGGGAACATTCTACAGTATAAACTGCTAAGTTTCTGTTTCCCCCTGCATCCACAGAAGGGAGAACTATTGGGCTATGGATAATGCTCCACTGTGTGTGGAGACGCCCATTTATCCATCCTCTTTCCTGGAAGGTTTCCAGGTGTTGGCCATTGTGAACATTCTTGAACATGCTTCCTGACACACAGGGAAAGCTTCTCTTTGGGAAGACCTCTGTGAGGTGGGGACAAACCTTTTCAAAGTGACTTTATTAACTACTAAACCATCAGGTCCATGTCCTCTGGAACACTTGGTATTGTGACTGGTCTGACTTTAATATCTAGACCCTGGGTCAACTTGCTAAGTTAAATGTGCAAAATATAGGGGCTAAAAAAAGTGCTCTCGCTCCACCCCCCTTTTAGCCAATATGCTTGGATTTTGCAAGTTAAATACATGTTTGACACTTCTCCATGACATAGTAGCTGCACATCGGACTCTACTTGCATGGCATCTTGGAGGTACTGAAGTCATCCAATAGAGAAAATGATCTCAGGCGCCTTGCCAACTCTGGATCTCCGTGCTTGTATCCAAAGTTCGGGGATATAAAAGCTTTTCGACGAACATCTTTTTCTGACGAACATCTTTGTACTTACGCCTTTAAATATTTGGGAGGGAGAGTTAAATTCCCCAGAGGAAAAGGTTGGAACAAAGAATCTTGGGACTTGCAGCCTGCAGCACGCATTGGTCTCTGGGACCAGTTCGCTACAGCAAGCTCTGCACACGCGCAAAGGAGGTGTCTTTTCTAGGGAGATTTCGTAGGCAACAGCGCATATCTATTGCACTAATGCAATTAAAAATGAACATTTAAAGATTAAAGAGGAATAATCAAGCCTGCACCCTCACCTCTCTAAAATACGTGCTTCAACTTTTCAGCAACTGTGAACCTGGGGAGTTCCCAGTCGGGCTGAGGACGTCGAATCTCATTGTCCTCCCAGGCCATCGACCCTGTCCTGAAACCCCTCAATAAAATGGTTTGATCCAAAAAATTTTTTAAATAAAATAAGTAAAATATTTCCTTCAGTATCATCTTCCCTAATGAGTCTTACTGTTAATATCCTATTTCGTGTTGCAACCCTTCCTTGACAACTAAACTTTTCATCATCTGGACTGTGTTTTTTTTCCATTTTCTATGCAATATAACATCCTCTGAAAAGTAAAAAAAAATAAAAACTTAATTTTATTTAATGCCCTCTTTCCCTCCACTAGAACTTAGGTTTCATATTTATATACTGATGGTCCAGTGTAGCTACCACAGTGCCCAAGAGACATAAGAACACATAATGAATGTGAAATCACAGATTTCTGTCCATTTGAACCGCATGGCTATCCTTTCTATCTCTATTCATTTACTACTCTCCCTTCTATTTCAGTGCCCTCAGTGAACTCAGGAATGGAAAGGCATCATATTTTGGGACAAACTTTCAAAATTATTAATAATCCTGGATAAGGAGGTACTCATTTTCATTCTCTCACTTACTAGGTTCCAGTGTTTTCTGGCCTGCTCTGTGTTCCCTAAGGTTTTTTTTTTTTAATGTTTCACAGGTAAATTGTTCCCCAGCTATTTTTTGCAGCAAATTTTATAACCTAATATTAATTGCCTTAAGTAATTTGTACAATCTGCAACTGTTTTTCAAAGATAATCTCAATTCCCTATGCAGATATTGTCACTAAAGTTACAGGTAACGTGATAATCACTTCCCAACAAGCAGATGACATCATGGTATCACAAACCTTTATCTGGGGTCGAGATGCCTCTTTCCACACCTCCACAGATACTGCCTGGGCACCCATTGTTCTGATTGCCAATGTTATTTGATGTGTCTTTTTTTTTTTTTTAGATAAGTGTGAGATTCATAGAATTATATCACAGAAAATCCACTTAAAAATATAAACATAAATCTCATACGTTTTCTGGGATTAGAGCACAAATGTATTCTTGTATATAGTGAGGAAGGAAGCTTTCTGAGAATATCTGATGCATGCTTTGCCACCTGCCTTTGCCACCTGCCTCAGGGCTGCCTGATATCTCTCCTCTTTTCTCACAGTTGTGGGTTTTGTGAAATCTTCTTTCAGTTGTCTCTGTCTAATGCACTAAACCTAACAGCAGTATAGCAGGCCAATTAAAAAAATTCCAAACTGTACATCATATTTGACTATTGTTTTTTATATGAAAGAAAGATTACACAACTTATAATTAAGATGA
Source organism: Hippopotamus amphibius kiboko (assembly GCF_030028045.1). Classification (NCBI taxonomy): domain Eukaryota; kingdom Metazoa; phylum Chordata; class Mammalia; order Artiodactyla; family Hippopotamidae; genus Hippopotamus; species Hippopotamus amphibius. Next base: position 1,747,319 of record NW_026648280.1, read on the forward strand.
AACTGATCCTAAAATGAAATTTGAGCAAGACTCTGCATATATATATATATTAAATAAAAGTAATTTTCAATGTAACTTGGCTTTTTCAGATTTTATGAGAAAAACATATTTTACAATGGACCTAGAGATGATCATACTAAGTGAAGTAAGCCAGACAGAGGAAGACAAATACCATATGACACCACTTAGGTGTGGAATCTAAAAAAAGATACAAATGAACTTATTTACAAATTAGAAATAGACTCACAGACATAGAAAACAAACTCACGGTTACCAAAGGGGAGGGGGAAAGAGGGATAAATTAGGAGGGTTGGGATTTAAATATACACACTACTATATATAAAACATATATATATATAATGGAATCACTTTACTGTACACCTGAAACTAACACAACATTGTAAATCAACTATAGTTCAATAAAAAATTAAATTTTCTAGTTACCACACACACACAAAAGTTGCCTCTTCATATACATTGCCAGGAGAGGTACTGAATGTATTGTAATTGCTTCTTATGTTTTACATATTTAATTTTTAAAAGTTTAATCTTCTTTTGTTTTTGTTTTTGTTTTTTTGTCTGCGCCCTGCAGGATCTCAGTTCCCTGACCAGGGATTGAACCTGGCCCACAGCAGTCAACGTGATGAACCCTAACCATTAGACCACCAGGGAACTCCCTAAAGTTTTATCTTCTATCTGTTTTAGGAAACTTAAAAGATACTACAAAAATGAAAAGTTTTAATTTTTTCATTTAAAAATATTGTAAAAATGTTAGAGTCCCCAAGTTGGGAATACATACTTTGCTCAGGCTAAATTAGGAAAACATATTACAGTACTTTGTCTACGAGATTTGACATTCTTTATGTTTAGAACTAATACTTATTTTAGTGTAAGAGTAAATCTAGAAATATACCTGTAAAGTCTTAATTAATTCTCCAAAATTTTTAATGTTGATTGTTACATAAGCCACTTCTCCCAACTAATTCATCGTTAGTTTTTTCATACATATGCGCCTATAAACTTATTGTATAAAAATGCCTACAAACATAGATATTCTGCATGCTTACTGTCCTATCCCATATTTGTTTTTTGCCAGTAGAACTCTGTAGTCATTACTAAATGTTATACATATTTTAAGGAAAGTTTGTTTCATTAAATTGATGTTAAAATTTTTGTACATTTTTGATGTTCATAGAAACTTCAGAACTATTAACATTTTGACTGGAATTTTATTAGATAACACCCTTATTAGTGTGAATTGAATTATTAATATTGGAAACATTTCCAAGTAGGAAAAGTTTCTCTGCTGCTATTTAATGTGAATCCTATGATTTAAATACAGTTTTTTGGTTTTCATTCAATAACTTCCTCACATTACTTAGTTTTTGATGTTATTTTCCAAAATTTAATTTCTCTCACTAATGTATTTTTGCCTACGCATTTAAGGAGACTATTGCGTATATAAATGAAAAAATTAGCTATCTTGATTTGTGACTATTCTAAATTACATAATTTATCCTAATAACAGTTCCTGTGTTTCTAGAGTGTATCTCAAGCATATGAGTGTTCATTTCGCAATCGTAGAAATTAAATACATCTCACAGTTATTATTCCTGACATACTGAAATGATCATGACAGGAAGATGGTAATTTAATAAGGTGCTGCCCAGCATGGTGGTTTCGTGTCTTTGCAATATGGAAATGTCCTCATATTTCATTGTCCAGTACTGTAACATCAGTGCATCTTGAGGAAGGAATTGTTCTCATGAAGTCTCCCCAAAAATGTCATGGAACTTATTTTTTATTATTTAATCTTGTACCTCCGTATCTTTTCCCAGAATGGAAAATATTTTAAGTGACATCCATGGGGGCTGTCCTAAACAGACCAATTTTGTGTGCCAGCACAGAGATTTCTTGATTGTGAAATACAGTCTGTACAGGTATTCCTGGAGAAATGATTGATACTTTCCCATCACAGTTTTCTGAATAAGGAGGTTTTTCCTTAACATCTTGCAGTATTAACCTTTGCAGTTATTTTTATATCATATATAGGCATTTGGTTTACGTGAGTCAATCCTTTGGAGTCACTACTGTACCAAAATTGTGCAGGAGCAGCTTCTTCAGGTGGAATCCTGTGATCTCAGTGTTCTATTTCCTTGCTTCCATTAAATGACAAGTAATTTCAGGATTATCTTGGAAAGCTCCTGCTCTAGACTTAGAATAAGCTTTTCCCTCCTCAAGACATTCTGCTTACTTATATTGGGAAATGAATTAAGAGTCCATAAAGTGGGTACTAGATTTAGGCATTGTTATAAGGTTGTCCATAATTCCTAGGTGTTCTTTCACTTTAAAGAGCAAGGAAATGCATATATTTTTAAAATCAAATACTATATGAGTTAGTATTGATTGTTCCTATAAAATGTAGGTTTTAGTTTTATTCAGATTCTTTGGCTTTGTATTTGAATTTATTTATCCTTACATATAAAGTTTTGTTTTCCACTTATATTAATATACAGTATTTGTTTTCAAAATACCATACCAATACTTTTAGTAAAATACATAGGCAAAGCTTAAGATCTTTGCAGGTAGTTTTATCTTAATTTATATCCCTAGGGATATAAAGGAGAAATCTTGTGTTTTCTTTTTGTTTTGTTTTGTTTTGTTTTGTTCCCCCAACCCCACCACCACCCCACCCCTGCCACGCACCTCACAGCTTTTGAGATCTCATTTCCCTGACCAGGGATGGAAACCAGGCCATGGCAGTGAAAGTGCCGAATCCTAACCACTAGACCACCAGTGCACTCCCTGAGATCCTGTGTTTTCAATTCACCTGAAGTATTTCCTTTTCACATAGAAACAAACAATGGGACATTCAGTTATTTTTTAACCTTTAGATGTTATACTTAAAAAACATACAATTGACTTTACTATTGTTTAATAATTATGTGATATTTGCATAAACACTATAAATTTTTATAAAACACTATAACAAAATTTTTTTTTCTTAAAAAGTCCAGCTTTAAAATCTTGCCCCATTCTATATGTTCTCTGCCTATATTTTCATTCCTCAATATAAGTGGAAATATTTACCATACTCCACAGAGTTCTCTATCTGGATTTTCACTTCGGGATACATATAGTTCAAAACTGTAGATCAGAGTGTGGGGATCCTTCACTCAATGTACAGGTGTAGAAAGCTCTATTGTGCAGTTGGGCCATAACACATCTACCTGATTCCCACAGATAGATATTTAAAGTTTTTTCAAGTTAGAATGTCCATGAATAGCCTCTGCACCCATAAGCACACATACTTAATGCCAATTTAAATTGACAAAATACGTAAGATTCAGCAATGGAAGTTACTGGGCATGATGGTGATGATAACATATTTATTTTTTTTAAAGATTTTATTTTTTAGAGGAGTTTTATGTTCACAACAAAATTGAGAGGCGGATACAGCGATTTCCTATGTATCTCCTGCCTCCACACATGCATAGCCTCCCCCATTATCAGCATCACTCGTGAGAATGGTGCTTTTTTTTTTTTTTTTACCAAGGATGTAACTACTTTGATATAGAGTAACCATTCAACATCCATAGTTTACCTTAGGGTTCACTCTCAGTGTTGTAAATTCTATGGGTATGGACAAATATATGATGACTACATCCATCATTGTAATATCATACAGCATATTTTCACTGCCATAAAAATCCTCTATGCTTTGTCTATTCACCCTTTCCCATTCTTCTACACTTCTGGCAACCACTGCTCTTTTTATTGTTTCCATAGTTTTGCCTTTCCAGAATTTCATACATTTGGAATCATACAGATTCCAACTATATGGAAGTGGTAGTATTTTAGATTGCCTTCTTTCACTTAGTAATATGCATTTAAGTTTCATTTACGTCTTTTCATGGCTTGATAGTTCAATTCACTTTAGTGCTGAAAAACATTTCACTACCTGGATGTACCAAAGTTTATTTATCACATATATCTTTTTGTTTGTTGAACTGTAATTCATCTGGCTTCAAATAAAATCAATATCCCATAGATGTTGATGTGATGGCTCCTGCCAAGTGGGAAATGGGAATTATCTTCCTCACTCAAATGGGACTGGGACTCTTAGGGAACTTCTCCCTCCTTTGTCTTTATAACTTCACACTTCTCACTGGACATAAGATGAGACCCACAGACTTGATTCTCAATCAACTAGTCTCAGCCAACTCCTTGGTGCTTTTCTCCAGAGGGATGACTCATACAATGGCAGCTTTTGGATTAAAGTATTTCCTGAATGAGGCTGAGTGTAAACTTCTCTTTTATTTCCACAGAGTGGCCATAGGGGTTTCCCTCACCAGCACCCCCCTCCTAAGTGTCTTCCAGACCATTAAGCTTTGCCCCCATTTCTCTAGGGCGGTGGAGCTCAGAATGAGATCCCCAAAGTACATTTGTTTCTGATCTTTCCTCTGCTGGGTCCTGCATCTTTTGGTAAATATCTTTGTTCCTAACAACATCACTGGCCCAAAGCACAGCAAAAACATTAGTATGAAAATAAATTATGAATATTGTTTCTCACTGAATCCAGACAGACAAAGTTTGTAGTTGTAGTCATATTCCTCACAACTGACTTTGTGTGTTTAGGCCTAATGGTCTGCACTAGAGGCTCCATGGTCGTTTTCCTGCACAAGCACAAGCAGTGAGTCCAACATATTCACAGCAACAGCTGTTGCTCTAGATCTTCTGCTAAGGCCAGGGCCACATGTACCATCTTGATCCTTGTGAGCTCCTTTCCCCTCTTTTACTCACTGTCTTCTCTTCTATTTGGGTGAGTCTGTTTGTTATTCCAGGCCAGTGGCTGTGCATACTCTATGTTTTTGTCTTGGGTGGAACCAGCCTGGACTCTTTTCTCTCTTGTCCTGACCCAACCCTCTGAACCCGTCCAAGGACTGACTCTAAGGCTTCAGGCTACCGCAAGTGAAGAGCACGGAGGTAATGTTTATTCGCTTCAAAGTAGGCAGGAGAGACCGACGTTGTGTCTGAGTGACTTGTAGAATGATGTGTCCATGTCCATGCATCACTTTGGGAGCCCTGAAATCATATCTTTAGCCTCCAGAAGTAGCTGAGCTTGATGGAGGCTGAAGTGATTCCTCTCTCAACACTTTGGTGATCAAGATTCCCAGAAATCAGCCTTCGGCCTCTTTAAGAAGGAGTTAAAGCTTTAAAAATTAAAAAAAAAAAAAAACAAAACTGATGAACCCAATGACAGGGCAAGAATAAAGATGCAGATGCAGAGAATGGACTTGAGGGCATGGGGTTGGGGGTGGGGCGTGAAGGGGAAGCTGGGAGGCAGTGAGAGAGTAGCATAGACATATATACACTACCAAATGTAAAATACATAGCTAGTGGGAAGCTGCAGCATAAGAAAGGGAGGTCAACTCGATGATGCATGATGCCTTAGAAGGCCAGGATTGGGAGGGTGGGGATATGGGGATATATGTATAAATACAGCTGATTCACCTTGGTGTATCTCAGAAACTGGTACAAGAGTGTAAAGCAATTATATTCCAATAAAGAGCTTAAAAAATTAAATTAAAAAAAATTTTAAAATACAAAATATAAAAAAATTAAAAAAATTTAAAAATCAAAATAAATACAAATAAATTTTAAAAAAGGAGTTAGGCTCCTCCTCTGCTCTCGGAAGTTGGCAGCGCCACTCCCCAGTGTCCCTAGTGAGCCGTTTAACCTTTGTTCCTTGTGACTGAAGCGGCGCTCCGCTTGCGAAGCCTGTGGAGCTGTGGGAACTGCCCAGAATGCCTGCTGCTAAGCAGAAGAGACCCAGCCAATGAACACTGGGTGATGGTGTGAATTTGGAGTGTGCGTAGGCTTGGGGTGTGTGTAGGCTTGGGGCGGGACTTCCGGCATCGCTCAGGTGGCGGTCATATTGGCTGCTGTTAGGTCTGTCCGCTCCATCACAGCTTCAAGAAGGCGGTGTTGGGCCCAAAGTGACGAGAGCAGGAAGGCTCGAGCAGAAAGGTTGTCCCCTCCCAACTGCACAGCAACATGTCTGAAGGTCAGTGGCGGTGGATTACAGCTGTGCTCTATACTTCTCCACCTCCCCTTAGGACAGGGCTCGACCCCCACCTGCGGTGGCGGTCGCGGCGTGGAGGGACCCAGCTCAAGTAAATACAGTGTCCTCCAGGTCCTCCCTCTACCTTACCCCCACTCGTGTCCTAAGAGTGAGGGGCACCTGATCACGTCACTGATTTCCAGCCATAAAGACAATTTTTTTTTAATCTTCCTGAAAGAATGTAAAATACTTATTAGATACAAATGACTAATATTCCTATGAGTTTGTGATCCATTATGGGTCAAGAGCTACCCAGATCCTCTCTTTATTGGGTGATTCTTATGCATCAAAATTTAGAGAACATGAACCCAGCAGAGAAGCATGTCATTTTAAGGTAAGAATTAAAGTCAGCTGTTATTTCTGATAATATGGCAGGGAAGGATCCAGAGCTCACTTATGTCCAGAAACAATTTAAAATGCAGGATTTGAAAAGTGCACAAAGACATTCTTGACCACCATTCTGAGAGTCTGCACTGGAAAAAGGCTTTAAGAGTCTAGCAAATATAGGAAACCTTTTTGGAGTGAATTCTCACGTGTTCAGCTGTAGGCAGTCCACACTGGAGAAAGGCCTTACTTGGAGTGTAGTGAATATGGGAAATCCTTTAGCCAAAACTCCCGTCTCAATGACCACTTGAGAGTTCACACTGCGGAAAGGCCTAATGATTGCAGGGAAAGTGGCAAAGCCTTTATGTACAAATACAAACTTGTCCAGCACCAGAGAACTCACAGTGGAGACAGGCCTTTTGAGTGTAGCTACTGTGGGACGTTCTTTAGACAAAACTTCAGACTCATTAAACACCAGAGAATTCACACGGGATTGTGGCCTTATAAATGCAGCAAATGTGGGAAGTCATTTAGAAAACTTCCCACTGAAAATGTCACACCATGGACAGGCCTTATAAAAGCTAACGTGGGAAATCATCACTTCCAGGTCTGTGGGAAGACATTCAGAAGTCTTTCTGAAACCTTGTAAATGTTACTAAAAGTAATTAAAGTATGTGGGCCGAGTGACTGGATGCAGAATGTCCTGCTTGAGCAGTGGAGGAACTAAGGGTGCTGGGCGTGGAGACCATGGGGGCATAGGCTACCGTGGAAACAGAATATTGACCCTCTCTGGGGGCACAGCCCCTTTCTCACTTGCACACATCATATCACCGTTTGGCCCTGGAGGATGGCTGGTTAGCCAGAGACGGGTAAGATTCCTCAGGGGAGGAACAACCTAAGACAGGCACAGTTGCAGAGGGGCCAACAGGGGTGGGGCACAGACCCTTAATCCTCCTGAGAGAGGTCTCCTGCCCCCAGGGCTGCTTTGCTCTCCACAGCCCAGCTCAAATCCACACCCTGCTCAAATGGGACCCAGGAGGCAAACAAAGATCATTGCCCCAGTCTTGTGAGGCCTTTGTTTATTTCAAAGATAACCTTGTTTGTGGGACTAAACTGGGAGTGTTAGACCCTTAGGCTATGCCAAGAACTCAATAAAAGCAACGTGGGATCAATCAGCAAGGCTCTTGATCCTAGAGGTCTTGAGTCCCCTGGTCCCATCTTTCTCTTAAATCTGTGTCTGTGTTTTCTTTAAGCTTGTGGCCCCCATCACTCACCTCGAGTTGCTGAGCTGGTTTCAGCACAGGTCTAACACTTTTTTAGTACTAGAAAATTCACACTTAAGAAAGATCTTAGATCTGCAGGGAATGTGACTGGTGGTAAAAGTCCTTTCTTTTATGAAATGTGGGTGAAAATAGATGATAGTTGATGTCTGTGAAATCAAAATGTGATGTCTGGACCAAAATCATCACCAAATCATCCTCTCCCCCACCACTCCCTCCATTAAATCCTTCCACTCACACTTCTCCCTTATCTCATGTCTACTTTCCTCCATGGCTGTGGCCCCACACAGCTGCTATGAGCTGTTTCCTCCTTAACGTAGCAACCAGGAGCTCATCTCTGGAGTCATTCCACATGGTTCCAGATCCAGCTCTGCTACTTATGAGCAGTGTGACACTGGGCAAGTTAATGAACTCTATACATCAGTTTCCCTCTTGTTAAAATGGGGTGATACGGCATCTACTGTGCAAGATCGTGATTAGGATAAAATGTTTAAGGGAAGAGCACAGAACACAGCCTGTTGCTATGGGTGAATTAGTGGTTTTGATCCCTGGTATCATTGGCATTATGATCATCCTGCCTGATCTCAGCACCTTCTGGAAATAGAAGTCTATACACTTCTGTTTCTTGGGCATCAATTTTAAAGATTCACCTGTTTCAGAACTTCTGCTTCCCTTCTTATCCTCCACAAAAGAAGTCTTGCATCAGCCCATAGCCAATTGCTGTAACACAGTATGCATCATACTTTCACAAGCCTTCTCTGAGAATTTGCTTCTTTTATTTCCTGCATCGTCTGTATCTTAATCATCTCTCTACTCAACAAAAAATATTCTCCAATTGGTTGAAAAATAAAGCCAACAAAAATGTTCTTGGATTTATAATGACCTTTAAATTGGGTTGACTTTATAAAACCAAACTATTAGAAGAAGTTGAGTAGTTCTTAAAAGGGAAGTGTGTTTTTCCTTTTCTTTTTTTACTTCCATTTACTGTTTTTGTTTATTTGCTTTTGTTGTTGTTGTTTTTGGCCATGCTGCATGCGGGATTTTAGTTCCCTAACCAGGGATCAAACCTGTGCTCCCTGCCGCGGAAGCACAGAGTCTTAACCACTGGACCACCAGGGAAGTCCTTCCATTTACTTTTTATTTCATTTTTTAGTGAAGAGGTACAATGATGCACACAGATCTCATGGGTTCACTTAAATGTTTACACATATATAAACTGAAATATTCTTCACTCAGAAACCAAATTTAGAATATTTCCAACACTTTGGTAGGTTCCTGGTGGCCCAACCTTGTCAATAGTGCCTCCTACAACGGTAACCGCTATTTACATTATCACCATGGATTTTTTTCTCTTGACTGTAATTGAGTGGAAGTAAGTAGAGATCCACAAAATTTTCTCCTTTGTGTCTTCCTTGTTTTCCACATCATTATGTCTGTGGCATTTGTCTATTACATATACCAGAATTCATTGGTAGGATGTGGTCAGAATGCAGTAGGGTAAGCCCTTATATCAAAAGAACTGGAATCCTTATAAGAATGGACAATTTGGATACAGTCCTTAGAAGAGAGAATGCCCGGTGACGATGAAGGCAGAGATTGGGGTGATACTTCCATCTAACAGGAATTGTTAGCGATTGTGAGCAACCCATAAGAAGGTTTGAAAGTCATGAAACAGATTCTACCTCACAGCCCTCAGAAGGAGCCGACCCTGCTGACCTCTTGATCTCAGACCTCTAGCCCCCAGAGCTGTGAGAAAATACAGGGACCCAGAGACATATGCCACCCTCGTCTATATTCACTTTAGGGCTGTGCCGGGATCAACTCGGCGACTCGAGGTGAGTGACGGGTGCCGCAAGCTTGAAGAACACACAGACACAGACTGAAGAGAAAGATGGGACCGGGGGGCTCAAGACCTCTAGGATCAAGAGCCTCGCTGATTGATCCCACGTTGCTTTTATTGAGTTCTCGGCATAGCCTAAGGGTCTGACACTCCCAGGTTAATCCCATAAACAATCAAAGGCCTCACATGACTGGGGGCAATGATCTTTGTTTGCCTCCTGGGTCCTGATTTGAGCTGGGCGTGGAGAGCAAAGCAGCCCTGGGGGCAGGAGACCTCTCTCAGAAGGATTAAGGGTCTGTGCCCCACCCGTGTTGGCCCCTCTGCGACTGTGCCTGTCTTAGGTTGTTCCTCCCTTGAGGAATCTTACCCGTCTCTGGCTAACCAGTCATCCTCCAGGGCCAAACACGGTGATATAAGGAAGGCTCTATGCACCACCCCTGTTGGCCCCTCTGCGGCTGTGCCTGTCTTAGGTTGTTCCTCCTCTGAGGAATCTTACCCGTCTTTGGCTAACCAGCCATCCCTCAGGACCAAACAGGGTGATATTAGTCTCCACGCCCCGCACCCTCAGCCCCTCCACTGCTCAAGCAGGACATTCTGAATCCCATCGATCGGCCCACATACTTCAACATTTTCAATGTTTCAAAAAGGTTCCAGAATGTCTTCCCACAGGGCTGCCTGATTTTCTTCTCCACATTCTTTCTGATAGCCTGTCTGAATTCCTCTTTCATTTCTGACCAAAATAACTGATCCTCACATCCATTCTAAAGCCTTCAGTATACCTACAGTGAAGATCAGTATAGAGTGTGTTTAACTCACAGCTACTGAATATTCTTTTAGCATACTCATAGCCATGGTTGGGATACACTTTTAAAAAATCTTTTCCAGCACTTCCTAGCTGGCACAGTGGTAAAGAATCTGCCTGCCAATGCATGGGACACGGGTTCCATCCCTGCTCTGGGAAGATTCCACATGCCACAGAGCAATTAAGCCTGTGCACCACAACTATTGAGGCTGTGCTCTAGAGCCCGTGAGCCATAACTACTGAGTCCATGTGCCGCAACTATTGAAGCCCACGCGCCTAGGGCCCGTGCTCCACAACAAGAGAAGCCACTACAATGAGGAGCCTGTGCACCACAATGAAGAGTAGACCCCGCTCACAGCAAGTAGAGAAAGCCCGTGTGAAGCAACGAAGACCCAATGCAGCCAATAAATAAAATAAATAAATAAACAAATTTATTAAAAAAAAATCTTTTCCAGGCACTATTTGCTGGTAGAAGTTGATAAGAGTGTTTCTCTAAAATTTCTCTCATCACTGAAAGAGATGATTGTCCTTTCCCATTTAGTGAACTGAAAGACTCACATAAGAAAAACTGACTGGGACTTCCTAGGTGGCGCAGTGGTTAAGAATCCACCTGCCAATGCAGGGGACATGGGTTTGATCCCTGCCCCAGGAAGATACCACATGCCACAGAGCAGCTAAGCCCGTGTGCCACAACTATTGAGCCTGCGCTCTAGAGCCCGTGAGCCACAACTATCGAGCCCATGTGCCGCAACTACTAAAGCCCGCACGCCTAGAGCCCATGCTCTGCAACCAGAGAAGCCACCACAATGAGAAGCCCACGCACCACAATGAAGAGTAGCGTCCCCCGCTCGCCACAACTAGAGAAAGTCCGTGTGCAGCAACAAAGACCCAACACAGCCAATAAATAAATAAATAAATTTATATAAAAAAAAAGAGAAACATGACTGAATGTTTTCAAGTTTCAAATGGCAGGAATAATCAGGGATATGAAGAATCTCCAGATATAAACGTTATTGTGAAATAGAAGCATGTTTTATATGAACTTAATGTCTTAATTCCAATGATATCTCACCTCTATTCAGTATAAAGATCTCATATACTTCTTGGTTTTATGTGTATCACTTAGAAGACATTAATCAGTTTGGTTTAATAAATATTCAGACCACAAACACTGTGCTGAGTTTCTTCATATCCCTTTCTTGGAGAAAGGTGTTTTCTTAATTAATCCCAATTACGCTCCCGTAGTTCTATTTATTTATTTATTTGTTTACTTATGGCTGCGTTGGGTCTTCCTTGCTGCTCCAGGCCTTTTTTCTCTAGTTGCAGCAAGTGGGGGGCTGGTCTTCATTGCAGTGTTCAGGCTTCTCACTGCAGTGGCTTCTCTTGTTGCAGAGCAGAGGCTCTAGGCATGAGGGCTTTAGTAGTTGTGGCATGCAAGCTCAGAAGTTGTGGCACACGGGCTTAGTTTGCTCCACAACATGTGGGATCTTCCCAGACCAGGGCTCAAACCCATGTCCCTTGCATTGGCAGTTGGATTCTTAACCATTGCACCACCAGAGTCCAAGGCTACTTTAAAAGTCCTTTTAAATTATACTTCAAAGTATTAATGTTTTCAAGAATGAAAAAATAATCAAGTTTATAGGACAAAATTCTGAGTGGCCAAAGTTTCAGCATAGCCACTGCTCAGATAACTCTGTCTCTTCTCAGACTCCATGTATCCTGTTCAATTCTCTTTGAGATCTTAATTTTTTTTAATCCTCTATTGATATTTTCCCACAGCTATCCAGTCACTATCTTTGAATAACTACATAATCATTATTTACGCCTTTCAGTGATTTTCATTTCACAGCATTTTCTGGAATAATCTCAAATCCCCATTCAGAGGCAATCCTTGCAATAACAGTAGGAATGATAGTCACTTCTCATCAAAGAAATCAGATTTTGGTGTCCCCCAATTTTTTTTTGGTTGTTTTTTCCACACTTTTATTTACTTTTCAATAAGTTTAAAACCTTTAGGAGTACAGCATCACACAGATTCTGTGTCCATTGGCCTTAGCAGGAAGATTGCTTGGGAATTCGTCACAAACCATGCCACCGTCTCCATGAACACAAGCTACCTTTCCCCAGATTACTCTAGTTTTGTCCAGTTTTCTACCAGGAGTTACTTTGTTGTTCTTTGCTTTGTACACATAAGCACATCTCTTGCCTAAATATTTATAATTCCATTTCATTTCGAGCACAGACACCTTCAATTTTAAGACGAGCTGTGTGCTCCTTCTGGTTCCGGAGACTGGGCTTATAGCCAGCAAAAATGGCCTCGGCCCACAGCCTTACATATTTGTCCTTTTAGAAGTCCTGTTCCCAGCAGGCCTCCACAGGCTTAGGGATGGATGAAAGAGAAAGGTCGGTGTCCCAAACCTTTCTTTCAGGATTCTAGTATCTTTGCACAGCTGCCCTCACCGCGCCACTTTACCTGGAGGGCCAGGTGAGCAGCGCTCCACGGGCGGGCCTGGAGCTGTGGGAACTACATTCCCCAGAGGACTCTGCGCCGGGCGCCTTCGGCGTTAAGCCAATCAAAGCTCAGGAGAAGGGCACTTCCCTCCGTGAGCATCGCGCGAGGGCGGGACTTCCGGCTTTCTTCTCGTGGCGGTCGTTTTGTAGGCTCTTGCGTGTGTTCGCCGGTCTCAGGTTCCGGAGCGGTGAGTCGAGAGAGAAGGTCCGAGAGGAGACGCTGTCTGGGGCAGGGACCGCGGCGCCCGGCTCCCCCCGCCTCTCCCGCCGCTCCCGAGCCCGCTCCGCCCACAAGAGTCTGATGGCGGCGGCGGCGCTGAGGGACCCGCCTCAGGTAGACGCCCGTCCTCCGGGCCCGCACCGCCCTCACCCCCCCAGACAGTGAAGCCCCGAGGGCGGGGCGCCTGCCCACGTGCCCGCAGCCCCGGCCGCGGTGTCCGGGACGGTGAGGCGGTCGTGGCTGGGGCCCTGTTTCTGACCGACGGTGTGAGGGCGCGCGGGAGAGGGTGACGGGCGGAGGGACCGGCAGGTGCAGAGGCTTGGAGGTGGGACCGAGGCGGGAGGATTCGGGAAACCTGAGGCTGACCTTGTGTGTTTCAGGGAACAGAGAATGTGAGGCAGAATCGCGCTTAGAATGCCAGGCTGCCCTTTTCAGGAGGCCGGCCGCCATTGAGAGTTGTGAGCAGAGAAGGACTCTCCTGAATTAGGCTTTCAGAAGTTTTCCAGAAGCTGTTCAGAGGGACAGACTGGTTGCCCCACGTATAGGTACCAGAATGTGCAGGTGCTTGGAGAAGAGAATGAGTTCAAGGGAATCTCAAGTCTCCTTTATTTCTCGTGGGAAAAGACAGCAAAGGGGCAGGAGGCAGGCCTGAAATGGCGCTCTGAGAAGGTGAGCGACTATTCTGGAGGTGATGGGAACAGTGGGCGGTTTAGAGCGGAGGAGGGAGGTGATCCGACCCAGCTCTTATCAGGCTCCCTGTGACTGTAGAACGGAGAACCGAATTGGGGTGGGAGAGGGCGGGGGTGAGGAAGGTGGTAGGAAGACTAGGAAAGATACTACTGCAGTAGTCCAGGTGAGTGTTGATGATATGGACCAGTGTGGTGGCCTTGGAGGTGGTAGAAATGGTTGGATTCTGGATTCAATCTTTTCAGTAGCTCTGCTCAGATTATCTGATTTTGAATATGAGAGAAAAAAGTAGAAGTCAGGGATAACCATACGGTTTTGGGATTTAGCAGCTGGAGGGTTGAAAGCTCCATCAACTGGGATCTGGAATTTGTTACTAGGATTAATTTTCAATCAGGGTATTGAGAGTTTTTTGGGGTCATGTTTCAGAGAACATATGAGTAGAGGTATTCAGTGGGCAGCTGGACACACAGGTCTAGGTCTCTAGGGAGGGTTTCAGAATGGAGACACCTGCAGAAGGTGGTGGACAGTATGTGGACCAGGGTGGAGCTGTGTGTCTTGGCTTGGATGGCTAAAACAAAATACTTTCTTTTCTCACAGTTCCAGAAACTGGGAAGTCCAAAATCAAGTGTTGGCATATTGGATTCCTGGTGAGGGCCTCTCTTCCTATGTAGCAAATGGCCCTTATGGCTGTAACTTTACATAGCCTTTTCTTGGTGCAAGGAGGTGGAGTGAGCAAGAGATGCCTGTCTTCCTCTTATAAGGGTCCCTTCTTGTGACCTAATCTAAACCTGATTACCTCCCAAAGGCCCTACCTCCAGCTACCATCACATTTGGCGTTAAGGCTTCAACATATGAATTTTGGGAGGATGCATACATTCAGTCCATAACATGGTGGGTCACATTTATTGGTGATATTCTTGGTGATGGTGTTAATAATAGCCCAAGAAGGGGAGAGTGGGGTCTGAGGGCTGGGCCTTGTGCTTGGGCACCAAGGTGGAGGATAAAAGACACCACAAACACAGGTGAGGGAGATAAATGGTTGTGGGAACAGTGTGGGAGAGCGGATGAGCTAGTAGGTGATTTAGATTTCTGAGGGATGAGTGCACATGAAACAGAAGTGGAGGCATAGGAGTAATTGAGGCAAGACTGACAGTGAGGCCAGGACTACTGCTTATTCACTGCTCTGTGGGCTCACCAAGATTTTGTTGTGACCTTCTGTGTCTGGGGAGCTTCAGTCAGGTTGGTGGATTAGTTTAGGGGCATAAGTGGTCATCTGGGAGAGTCACTGGGCTTAGGGTGGAAAACCTCTGGGGCTGGGTTTTGAATGATGGTTAGTAGTAGAGAGGAAGTCGGTGGCTGATGAGAGCACATCAAGTGTGGCACAAGTGGAAGAGGGACGTGGCTGTATGGGATTCCCAGGTGCCTCTGGGTGGCTGGGGTTGAAGCAAGGAACAGACTCAGGCAGGACTGCTGATGGCAGTGGGGACCAGCGGAGTTCTGGGTAGTGTTGGATCTTGTTTGAATTTGCCCAGCACTCTGTGTGTGCCATGTGTTCTACGACATGTAGGAAGGACAGGTAGATGCCTGTGCTGCAGGGCAGGAAAGAGGTGGTGACTGTGAGAGATGTTGTAGAAAGAGTGATGTGGAAAGGGAGTGTGGGCTGATGACCTGAGGGCTTGGCATTGAGGACAGAAGGGTGAAATGTGAGCCCACACCCTTGGTTATGTCTGGGTGGCATGATCTGGGGCATCCTAGGAGAAGTAACTGCCTGGTAAGAGGGAGCCCTTCCCTGCGTGCCAGGCCCAGAGCTTAGATACCGTCTGCCTGCCTGCCTGCTGCTGTGGGTGGACAGAGTAATCAAAGGGACCATGAGAAGTGTGCACATCGGTGTCACCAGGCCTGGTATCTCCTCTGAGATGGGGAAACAAGGAGTGGGTGAGCAGGGTGTCAGTGGGTGGGTGGATGAACTTAGGGTCCTGTGAGAGAAGCTTATCATGGAATGAACTGTCTCCATCATGGCAGGCCTGTGTGACCTTTGAAGACGTGGCTATTTACTTCTCCCAGGAGGAGTGGGGGCTCCTTGATGAGGCTCAGAGGTTCCTGTACCATGATGTGATGCTGGAGAACTTTGCACTTACAGCATCCTTGGGTAAGGTCTTCATATTCCTCCCAGTGTCCTTAACTGGCCTCTGTCCTTCCACCTGTCCAAGAGGCAGCTCTGTTCATTCCACAGCTAGACCACCGTCTCTGCTAACTTTCCCCCTTCCTGGCATATGTGCTGTGGGTGCCCGTGCCGAGCTGTGTAGACTGCCCCGAGCACTGTGCTCCTCAAGCAGCCCCTACATCTGCTAACCTGAGGCATGCAGGGAAGTGTCTGGGAGTCAGTCTGGCAGTCAGCCCGATAGAGCTCACATATCTTGTCCCCTCCTTGGCTGGATGACTGTGTCCAGATCTATGGCACCTTGTGCCCTAGATTCTTTCCTTTCTCTCTCTCTCTCTCTTTTTTTTTTTAAATTGAGATACAATAGACATATGACATTAGTTTCAGATGTATAATGTAATGATATGATGTTTGTATATATTGCAAAATGCTCACAACAGTAAGTCTAGTTAACATCCATCACCATGTAGAGTTACACTTTTCTTTTTCCTTGTGGTGAGAACTTTTAATTTTAAGACTTCCTCATGACTGCCTATGTCAGGAATTGCATGCATTGTCATGTTCACTACTTATATGCAGGCTTATCTTGAAAGACCCTGTTTTGAGATCTTGTTGTAACATTGTTTCTTTTCCTATGATCTGTTGCTTCCTGAGTTACTGTGAGCCAGTGCTGACCACTCATGTGTCCTGTCTTTCCCTAAGGACTTGTTTCATTCAGGTCTCCTGTAGTTATAGAACTGGGGGGTATAGGGAGAGCCCTGATTGCTTTACAGGGTGAACATGACAAGATGGTGTCAAAGGAGGCCTGGTCCTGGTGAGTGGCAATTGGGACAGGGGAGGGGGAGCATGAAAATGAGGCTGTGTTTAAATCATGCCAGGAAGCTGCCCTGTGTCCACCAGTGTTTTGGTGCAAGTGCCACTGGACACAGATCATTTCTACACTTCCTTCTGCATACTTGACACTTTTCTGATTTGTCATCTCCAATTTCTTACTGTCCCCACCTTTCTGACCAGCATGCATCATGTTCCCCTCCACAGCACCATTCATAGTTCTCCCACAGTGACTTACACTTATAGATATACCTCAGAGAGATTGTGGGTTCTGTTCCAGACCACTGCAATAAAGTGAGTCACACTTTTTTTCCCCAGTGCATGTAGAAGTTATGTTTACACTGTGCTTTAGTGTATTAAGTGTGCAGTAGAATTATGCATGAAAAACAACATGCTTACCTTAATTTGAAAGTACTTCTTTGCTAAAAAAATCCTATTGTCTGAACCTTCAGTGAGTCATAGTGGTAACATCAAAGATCACTGATCACAGATCACCATTACAAATATAATAATAATGGAAAAGTTTGAAAGATTGTGAGAATTACCAGAAGGTGACACAGAGATACAAAGTGAGCAAATGCTGTTGGGAAAATGGCACCAATAGACTTGCTGGATGTAGGGTTGCCACAGATCTTCAGTTTGTAAAAAGAAAACAAAACAGAACAAAAAAACAAAAAAACCCTTAGTATCTACAGAGCACAATAAAGTGGAATGCCATAATATGACGTTTGCCTGTTAAGTGTTGTGAGGTGTGCACATATTCTTAAATAATCCTTGAATGTCTACTAAGTTCCAGTTGTATTTCCCTGGGCCTGGACACAGCCATCATTCTGCATAGTATGGACATGTTCCCAGCTGACAAGATCTTGCTGAAGGCTGTTGGCAGAGGAGGGAGTAAGTGATCCTGGCTCTCCTTCTGGTGTGGCATCCCATATTTGTGCCCTTTGTCCTGGAAAGTTACCCCTTTCTCTGATCTTTAGAGGTGCAGTACTGCAGAGCAACCCTCCCTTCAGATCAGTGCCTCATCCTGAAAACTTGCCATGGATTCATTCTTTGGTTTGAATGTATGTGCATGACACACATACATTTTTGTGGGACTTTCCTCTTCCACTAAAGTTAACATGCACTTAATTAGTGTTCCTCTGCTTTCAGATTGTTGGTGTGGAGCAAAGAATGAGGAGATACCTTCTGAGCAGAACATTTCTGTAAGAGAGTCACAGGTTAGGACTTCTCAGTCAGTTTCATCGACCCAGGAGACTCATCCCTGTGAGAAGTATGTCTCAGTCTTGAAAGACATTTTGCAGCTGGCTGAGCTCCAGACAGCATATCTTGGGCAGAAACCATACTTTGATGGGGGGTCCAGTGGCTTCTGGTTGAATGCAAACCTTCACCAGTACCAGGAGCATGGCAGTGGAGAGAAAATCTTTAAAATGGACGTGGACAGGGCCTCGATTGTGACAAGCTGCAGATTCCATGTGTCAGGGAAGCCCTTCTCCTGTGGGGAGGGTGGAAAAGACTTCCTGGCTACCTTGGGCCTTCATCAGCAGCAGGCCACACTCAACAGTGAGAAGCCACACAGCAGCATTGAGTGTGGGGAGGCCTTAAACAGTGGAAAAAGTCATACACTTCACCACCAGAGAGTCTGTGCTGGAGAAGGTCTTGATGAGTGTGGCAAATGCAAATACAGACTTGGTCAGCACCAGCAAATTCACACTGAAGGAAGGCCTTATGAATGTGGTGAATGTAGGAAATTCTTTAGCCGCAAAACCCACCTCATTCGACACTGGAGAGTTCATACTGGAGCGAAGCCTTATGAGTGCAGTGAATGTGGGAGATCTTTTAGCCAGAAATCAGACCTCATTCAACACCAAAGAGTTCACACTGGAGAAAGGCCTTATGAGTGCAGTGAATGTGGGAAATCTTTTATCCAGAAATCCATCCTCATTAAACACCAGAGAGTTCACACTAATGAAAGGCCTTATAAATGCAATGAATGTGAGAAATCGTTTAGCCAAAGTTCAGGCCTCCTTCGACACAGGAGAGCTCACACTAGAGCAAGGCCTTATGAATGTAGTGAATGTGGGAAATCTTTTAGCTGTAAAACCCACCTCATTCGACACTGGAGAGTTCACACTGGAGTTAGGCCTTATGAGTGCGTTGAATGTGGAAAATCTTTTAGTGAGAAGTCTGTCCTTATTCAACACCAAAGAGTTCACACTGGAGAAAGGCCTTATGAGTGCAGTGGATGTGGAAAATTCTTTAGCCAGAAATCTGTCCTCATTCAGCACCAAAGAGTTCACACTGGGGAAAGGCCTTATGAGTGCAATGAATGTGGGAAATCCTTTAGCCGCAAAACCCACCTCATTCGACACTGGACAGTACACACTGGAGCGAGGCCTTTTGAGTGCAATGAATGTGGGAAAGCCTTTACTCAGAGCTCTGGACTCCTTCGACACAGGAGAGCTCATGTGCAGTGAATGTAGGAATTCCTTCAGCAGCAAATCTGATATCAGTCAACACCAGAGTGTACACTGGAAAAAGGCCTTATATATGCAGGGAATGTGCTTTTTCCTTACTTAGTATGGTTGTGTTGGAGGAAAGCCTCTGTGAGGACCGCCTGCCTGAATTGACATCATATCAGGATGTCCACAGACTGCAGATTGA
Source organism: Hippopotamus amphibius kiboko (assembly GCF_030028045.1). Taxonomy (NCBI): domain Eukaryota; kingdom Metazoa; phylum Chordata; class Mammalia; order Artiodactyla; family Hippopotamidae; genus Hippopotamus; species Hippopotamus amphibius. The sequence continues at coordinate 1,766,763 of NW_026648280.1, forward strand.
TTCACTGTAAATTTCACAGTTGTGTGGGAAGCATGTGTAACTCACCCAGGATCACTGCCAGTTTCTGTGGCAGAAACCATCTCACCTCTAACATCTGGCAGGTCCTCACAGAGGGCAACAGTCACCACCCTAGTGTGCTCAGAGCAACTGGCCTCTATGCTCTCCCATCTGTTGGAGGAAGTCAAGTATCCTGAGTCCTTAGGGAGTCTTCATTCCCTTTTCTCTGACAAGTTAGGGTGTGGACCTGACCCTTTATTGGCCCAGAGAACACTATATCTGAGTTCTGCTGGCGGCTTGCAGAGAAGGACTAGCTTTTTCAGGGACACGGTTGGTCTCGGGTAGTTGTGATGAAGTTTTTCAGCTTCCAAGTCACCAAACCAGAAATCACCTGTTGCACATTGCTCTGGTCTGTGTAGTAATAAAGACCTTTTTGTTTAAGCACCTTAATCTTGGAAATGCTGTTCACTGTGTGGAATAGTTTGAAAGCACAATAGGACTGTCAACTTGAAGGGTAATTGACTTTTGTGGAGATCCAAATTTTGGGGGCCTCAGAGAGCATGGTATGATGGCCACATATAGTGCTCTCGTTTGCATTGCTGCCAAGGTCTCCTAGGAAAGACTACTTTGTAGTCATAGTTTTTTGCCTGGTTGCCAGAGGTCTGTACATTCTAGTGCTTCTGGAGACAACATAGATTCTTTTTTTTTCTTGCTCACAGGATAACACAGAATGGCCAGCACTGCTGAGGGGAATCTTAACCCCAGTTCTCCTCCAAAGGAGCCATATACCCTGATACCCGGAATTCTGTAGGCTAGTGTCATAGTTGTAAGATTGCAGGGGCAGGGGAGACCATAATTGGTACAGAAACGCTGGTAACTAGAGAGTGGAGGAGATGGCAGAAAGCTAGGTGGAATGTACCGCTTCTGAAGATACATCCACAAATGTTCTAATGACAATGACTGCAGGATGAGTGTGTCCAGAAATCTCAGGACCTCCAGGTATGTTTATGTTGTGAAGTCACTGGCAAACAAAATAAGGATTTAGGGGTATTCCTCTAGCCTTTCTGAGCTGTTCACCTCAAGGCCATTGCTAATCAGGCAACAGAAGAAGGACGGTGAGATACTGGTCCGGGCATGTCATTGTTGTGACCCAGCCAGCAGTCCTGTTGACTCACTTGGAAATGGCCTTCACTGTTTGCCAGTATTTCCTGCCCCTGAGGAGAGGCTGCACCTCAAGGCATGAGGAATGAGATAGTTGAGTGATGTTTTTTAGAATGGGGCATTTAGATTTTCGTTATGAACCATCTTTTAAAACCTGCATGATGGTATAATGGGCATAGAATAAGTTGCACATATTTAAAGTGTACAGTTTGATAAGTTTTCATGTGTATATGCTTGTGAAACCATGATTGTTATCGTAATAATGAGCATATCTGTCACCTGCATATTTTCCTTATGCCTATTTATAGTCTCCTTGCTCACCCTGGCCGTACAGGCAACCATTTATTTACATTCCTTTACAATAGATCACATTTTCTAGAATTTTATGATTGGTCATAAAGTGTTTACCTTTTTTTTTTCTGGCTTCATTGATGCTACGTAATTACTTTGAGAGTCATTAATTGTGCTTACATGAAATTCTTATTTCTCAGTAGCTTTCTCTTGCATGTATAATTGACTGTGTTCATCCATTCATCTGTTTACGGATATTTGGGTTATTTCCAGTGTTTAGCTTTTGTAAATGGAAGCTGATATGAACATTGGTTTACAATTACATGGATATGTTTCATTTTTCTTGTATTAATAACTCAGTGTAGTACCTGAGTCATGCAGTAGGTGAATATTATAACTTTTTAAGAAATTGCCAAACTGTGGTCTAAAATGGTTGTGTTTTTTTGCATTCCCACCAGCAGTGTGTGAGACTTCCAGTTCCTTCACACCACTGTCAATACCTGGTAAGGTCACTTTTTAATTTTACCCTTTTAAAATAACTGTGTAGAAGTAATCCACTGGTTTTAATTGCATTTCCCTAAGGATTTACAACATTGAGCATCACTTCATGTGTTTGCCTCCTGTATATCTTCTTTAGTAAAATGTCTGTTCTTATATTTGTCCTATTTTCTATTTTGTGAATTTGGCTATTTGCCTTTTATTTACAATAAGACAAACAACAAAGACATGTTGGAATTTTATTCATTCTTCAATGATGTGAGTGACTTCTTTGCTACATGGTAAATTGTTTTTGAATACTGGAAGAATATACATTTTTTTTTTGGTGGAATGCACAGTGTGTGGACACCTATACAAAATATTTAAGTTTCATCAGTATTATTAACATATTCTCCATCACTTTCTAAGTGTAGACATTCAGTATATTGCATTCAATAATACTGTAAATCAAGCCTTGGTTTGTAGTGTTTGCCAATTTCTTTGGTGTAAATACCATGAACAGTTTCAGACTACCAACCTGATGTCACTGAACAGAGTTGGGAAGAGTTGGCAGTAGCACACCATTCTAAACATAGAGAAATGATTTAGAGAGTGATGACTTTTGAATATTTGTAACTTAAAACAGTTTGATATGTAATTGACTTATCATATATTAAAAATGTCAGTTTTGATGCATAAAATTTCCTTGAGCCCTTTTTAAGTTTGTTCTTTTCAACTTGTAAGATTTCTGATACAGGATGTGTTCTACTGTTTGTAATTGCTATTTTCAAATATATACAAAAGTGGAAAAGACTGTCTTATGGACGCTCAATCTTCCATCATTGTTTATAGTCGTTCTTGTTTCATCTTTTATGCACATTAATGGGTTCTTTTACTTAAAACCCAGAGATTGTGTCAGTTAATGCATAGTTTCTTGAGAATGCTTTTCTAAAATGTAAGAGTTTTTCCATAATGACAATAACTTTCTCACACAAAATAAAAATATTTTAAAATGTGATATGTTATCAGTGCTGGATTTTATCAGTTTTCTCAAAAATATATTTGTTCTTTAAGGCAGACTACAGACATACCTCATTTTATTGTGCTTCACATATATTGTATTTTTTTTTTTTAATAAATTGAAGGTTTGTGGCAACCCTGCATTGAGCAAGTCTATTGCCACCATTTTTCAAACAGCATTTCCTCATTTTGTATCTCTATGTCACATTTTGGTAATTCTCACAAGATTTCAAACTTTTTCATTATTATTATACTTCTTATGAGATCTGTCATTAGTTATCTTTGATGTTCCTTTATTTTTCTTTTGGCTGCACCTTGCGGCTCGCAGGATCTTAGTTCCCAGACCAGGGATTGAACCTGGGCGCTCGGCAGTGAAATAGGTGGAATCGCAGAGTCCTCAGCACTGGACTGCCAGGGAATTCCCAGTTGGTTTTTGTTGTTGTTATTTTGTTTCTTGTCTTTGTAATGTTACTATTTTTTTTTTCATTCCAGCATTAACTTTATTTTTTAAGAACTTTTATTGAGATACAGTTAGCATACAACAAACTGAATATATGTAATGTTACTATTATAATTGTTTTGGAACACCATGAGCCACACCCATATTAGATGGTGAACTTAATTGATAAATGTGTGTTCTGACTGCTCCAGTGGTGGGCTGTTCACCTGTCTTTCTCTCTCTCCTTGGCTCCCCTATTCCTTGCAACACAACAATATTGAAATGAGGCCAATTAATAACCCTACAATAATCTCCAGTGTTCAAGTGAAAGGTAGAGTCACACATGTCTTTCACTTTAAATCGGAAGCTAAAAATGATTAAGCTTAATGAGGGAAGCATGTCAAAAGCCAGTAACTTGCAAGTCTGTATGGAGTGGGCCCAGAACAGTATTTGTGTACTTTTTCCAAACGTATTTTTGGCATTGCTTGGGCCCTACACTTTCATGGCAACATGTATATTTGCTAGGAGATTCAGGATCCAGCAGGAGGAGCAGCAGACGCCAATGTACTTTTGGATTCTCATTTCGAGCTCCATCCACTTAGAGCTACTGGGGCAGAGCTTTAAGACTTGGAAGCCACCAAGGAGGCAGGTAGTGCTGAGGGAAGCCCCTCTGGCTGCTCTATAAAATAGAAGACAAATTTATAGCCAGCAACATCCAGGAAATACTTCAGTCCAAATGCTGCCACTTCCTGAGGGATCCCTTTGGAGAAAAGAACTAAGTAGTTGGCAAGGACAGGTCGGTTGAGGATTTGATCTGTGGGTCTGAGACTTCGTCCAGTGACCAAAGTGAAAGTATAAAAACAAACAAGTGAGGAGCTTCCCAGGATCCCAACTTTCCTCTGAGTGAGGAAGATAATCACCCAGTCCAGGTTAATAGAAACCATCACATCAATACCTGAAGGATAATGTTTAGTCGGAGTCAGAAGAATCAAATTGGTGTTTGATGCCAGGAGAGTGACTGCAGGGGCAGCATCCCTGCAGATGTGGAAGGGGTTGTCTGGGCACTAATGCAGTCACCCGGAGGCAGAGCTCTCCCCCGGTCCCTGGGGCTTCAGCTGTTGTTGCATGCTTGCAGGTCGTATTCCTTTCTAGAGGCTCTGGGGAACCAGATTCCTTTTTGTTTAGGTTGTTGGCAGAATTCAGTTCTATGTGGTTGTAGGACTGAAGACTCTAGATGCTCTCTGGTTGTATTGAGGGGATCTGTGAAGTCCCAATTTCTTCAAAGAGGTTTTTGTGTGACTGAAGGCTCTGACCTTTCCAACTTGCTGAGTCAGGGCTGAGGTTGCTGGATGTCAGACGTGTACTGTCCTTAGCTCCTAGGGTTCCTCTCCAGTCCTAGCACAGAGCTGTTATCTCAGAACCAGCAATAGGGCATTAGACGTTCTTACCATACTGCCATATCTCCAACTCTAATGTCTGCATCTTTCTCCTTGCAGCTAGGAAAGTTTCTCCACTTTTAAAGACTTATCTGTATTCTTTTTTTAGATTATTTTCTTTGTATTGTAGTTAAAAGTATATAACGGGGAAAGTGGGGGATGGGGGTTGGGGTGGGGTGAATTGGGAGATTGGGATTGCCATATATACATTACTAATAAGAAAAAATATCAAATTGTACACTTTAAATATATGCAGTTTATAGTATGTCAATTATATCTCAATAAAAGTTCTTAAAAAATACATAACATTAAATTTATCATCTTAACCATTTTTAAATGTACAGTTCAGCAGGATTAGATACATTCATGTTGTGCAACAGATCTCTAGAACATTTTCTTTTTGCAGAGTTGAAATTCAGTATCCATTAAGCTCTAATCCCTTCTCTCCCCTCCATCCCAGTGTATTTTTTAATTAAGGTATTTTTTTGGACATAATGTGTTATACTTAATAGATGACAGTATGGTGTAAACATAACTTTTATATGCACTGAGAAACAAAAAATTTGTGTGTCTCGCTTTATTGCAGTGGTCTGGAACCAAACCTGCAATATGTCTGAGGTCTGTCTGTTACTGCAGTCAGAATACAAAATGCCTATCTCGTAAGTCTGTTAACCTATAGGCACCACTAACCTCTTTTTTATTCCTATTTACCTGTTTAAGTAACAGTTCATTACAGTTTGCATTCTCGATATGGCTCATTGTGCCTCTCTTACTATTAACAGATTTTCTGTGCACTAGATACTGATGAGTGCCTCAGGCCTGGTCCCAGCAGACAGATGTGTAACAGTGGCGCAACCTGGGCACACATTTAGGTATTGGGTGGGACGGATGTGTGTGGTGACGCTTCAGCACAGCATGACCTGGAGATGCACACACTCCAGTCGGGGGAACACTGTGACAGATGTGTGGCGATAGATGACATACCCTGGGATCATGTGTAACAGGTGTGGGATGCCGACACCTTCCATACAGCCTGGTCATACACGTGTGTATACCATGTCCACAAAACAATAGGTGTGGGACACACTGGAGGCACATGCAACCAGTATATGTAAAAACACTAGGGCCTGAGAGATGGAAGCAAGGTATCGACACATCACAGCAGATATGAAGACACAGACACACAAATACACCACAGAGACTTGTAGGACAGGCATGCAATGGGGATACCCCAAAGCCTGGTGTGTGACATAATATAAATGTCCTTATTTTATTCAGTATAGATTGGTGTTCCTTTTCCAGGATTTTATATAAATCAAATCCTTCTTATGTGGTTTCTTTTATACTGTATAGTTATTTTGATAATTCATCAGTTTTGTGTCATGAATAGATGCTTGAGTTTTTGTATTTTATTTTGAGTAATATACTGTTATATGAATATAACAATTTTTTGTTTTTTATTGAAGTATAGTTGATTAATGTGTTAATTACTGCTGTACAGCAAAGTGATACAGTTATACACATATATATATTTAATTTTTTAAAAATTTGTTTTTTTGGCCACACTGCACAGCATGTGGGATCCTAGTTTCCAACCAGAGATCGAACCTGTGCCCTTTGCAGTGGAAGGGCAGAGTCTTAACCACTAGACCGCCAGTGAAGTCCCCATACATTCTTTTTTTATATATATTCTTCTCCATTATGGTTTATCACAGGTTATTGAATATAGTTCTCCATGCTATATAGTAGGACCTTGTTGTTTATCCATTCTGTATATAAAAGCTTACATTTGCTAACCCCAACCTCCCACTCCATCCCTCCCCCAACCCCCTCTCCCCCTTGGCAGCCAGCAGTCTGTTCTCTGTGTCTGTGATTCTGTTTCTGTTGAATAGATAGATTTATTTGATGACACAGTTTGTTTATCCATTCATCTGTTAACATTTGGCTTATTTCCAGTTCTTGGTTCTTACAGAATAAGCTGCCGCAGACATTTATATGAAGTCTTTATATGGAAATATGTTTCACTTCGAGTTCATCCCCAGAAGTATAGTGCCTGAGTCTGAGGATAGGTGAATATTTCTGTTAAGAAATTACCAAACTGTGTTCAAAAATGGTTATACAATTTTATGTGTATGAGAATTTCAGTTTCTCTACATCCTGGTCAACATTTGATCTAATGAGTGTTTTAAATTTTAGCGATTCTAATGTGTGTTTCTTGAATCTCTTTGCAAAAAAAAAAAAAAAAAAAAAGAGAGAGAGCAAGGAGGAAAGCACAGTGCCCGGTAGGCTTTGAATTTGAGAAGCAACATTTCCTCCACTAGGAATTAGGAATACCACTCATCACCAGGGGACATGAAAGGTGGCCAGCACTGGGGGGCCTAGAGCAGGAAAGGGCTCTGCTGCTGTGTGAACACGTGGGCCTTGCGATTCAGCATACCCTTTTAAGCTGAAGATGTCAGAATGTCTATAACCCATCTGGATTATTCTCCCTCTCATGGCTCTCAACACCAAACTTCCTAGATAAAGCTGCATTCCTAGAAGGAATAGGCTATATCTCAGAATTCAATGAGGAATGTTATATGAAAAAAACAATTGTGATTTCTGGTGTCAACCTAAGTAATTCTACAAGACAGTAATCAACTGCAAAGCATTTATTTGGGGTCAAAGCATTGTAATTCGGGGCACACAGATTCAGGTAGCAACGCAAACAGTGTCCCACTAAGGAGTATAGTGAGGGCCTTACAGAGACAGGGAAAGGAGGTTTGCATTACAGAGAGTTGCAAGGCAGTTAATTGGAGTTGGAGGCAGAAGATAGTCTTGGCTGAACATGATTGATTGCTAAGTCCATCACTGAAGGGAAGTCCAAGTCTGTTAGTATGGGGAGTTCTTGCAGAGCCCTTGAAAGATTTGTGGGTTGGCCCAGATCAGAAGGTCATGGTTCCACCCATTGAAGACGTGCGTCAGGTTCACCTCCTTAGTGGCCACCCAGCACCATTTCAAAACCCTTGACATGAGTGACTCCACTTTGTTTCACATTTCACACTTGGGATTAAAATAAAAACACTGACAGAAAAGACACATTTCTATGAGGCCTCAGTGCGCATAAATTAAAATCTGTTTCTTTTTCTCCTGCTAATCTGTCTTGTATCTTGTGTGTGTGTGTGTGTGTGTGTGTGTGTGTGTGCGCTGCATGGCATGTGGGATCTTAGTTCCCAAGTCAGGGATCAAACCCGCGCCTCCACAGTGGAAGTGCGGAGTCTTAACTGCTGGACTGCCAGGGAAGTCCCTTTTGTTAGCTTTATTACTAGTTCAGCCACAAGAACTCAAACCAGGTAGAGGGGGAAATTCCCCCCTCCCTGACAGCCTTGTCTCCATCTCGCATAGTCACAGTTACCATTACTCTCAGATACTCCATATTGGGCATAGATGCTCTGACACAATAAAAATGAATTAAAATTGACTGACATTTACAAATTGGCTTAATAAATGTGGCCCCATGTAAGTCAAAACAGGACCTTCAAGGATTAAACCTTAGAAGTAATGAAGTGGCGATGACTGGGAAAACTGGACAACTACATGTAAAAGAATGAAATTAGAACACACCATATACAAAAATAAGCTCAAAATGGATTAAAGACCTAAATGTAAGGCCAGACACTATAAAACTCCTAGAGGAAAACATAGGAAGAACACTCTTTGACATAAATCACAGCAAGGTCTTTTTTGATCCACCCCCTAGAGTAATGGAAATAAAAACAAAAATAAATCAGCAGGACCTAATGAAACTTCAAAGCTTCTGCACAGCAAAGGAAACTATAAGCAAGACGAGAAGAGAACCCTCAGAATGGGAGAAAATATTTGCCAGCGAATCAACAAAGGATTAACCTCCAAAATATATTAACAGTTCATCCAGCTCAATATCAAAAAACACACAAACAACCCAATCAAAAAATGGGCAGGAGACCTCAATAGGCATTTCTCCAAAGAAGACATGGATGGCCAAGAGGCACATGAAAAGCTGCTCAACATCACTAATTACTAGAGAAATGGAAATCAAAACTACCATGAGATATCACCTCACACTGGTTAGAGTGGGCATCATCAGAAAATCTACAAACAGTAAATGCTGGAGAGAGTGTGGAGAAAAGGGACTACTCTTGCACTGTTGGTGGGAATGTAAATTGATACAGCCACTATGGAGAACAGTATGGAGGTTCCTTGAAAAACTAAAAATAGAATTACCATATGACCCAGCAGTCCTACTACTGGGCATATACCCAGAGAACACCATAATTCAGAAAGACACATGCACTCCAGTGTTCGTTGCAGCACTATTTACAATAGCCAGGACATGGAAGCAACCTAAATGTCCATCAACAGATGAATGGATAAAGAAGATGTGGTCCATATATACAATGGAATATTACTCAGCTGTAAAAAGGAATGAAATTGGGACATTTGTAGAGACATGGATGGACCTAGAGACTGTCATACAGAGAAGTGAGTCGGAAAGAGAAAAACAAATATCCTAAAGTAACACATATATGCGGAATATAGAAAAATGGTGCAAATCAACTGGTTTGCAAGGCAGAAATAGAGACACAGATATAGAGAACAAACATGGACACCAAATGGGGAAAGTGGGGAGGGTGGGGTGGGATGAATTGGGAGATTGGGATTGCCATATATACATTACTAATAAGAAAAAAAAATACCAAATTTTACACTTTAAGTATATGCAGTTTATAGTATGTCAACTGTATCTCAATAAAAGTTCTTAAAAAAAAATAAAGTGGCGATGATACCCCACTGCTTCTCCATTTACAGTCCATTTTGCTAGTTCTTAAATCTGAAAAAAATAAAGTGCACCTCTCGATGCATTACTGTAACCTTAATGCTTTGGTCCTGTCCATCAAGGTCCCATATCCAATACCCAGTAAAAATTAGGATTCTAGTCAGTCAACAACCAGCAAATATTTTTTCTCTATAGATTTGGCTGATATGTTCTGTTGTGCCTGTTTCAATAGCCTCTACCGCAGTTTCTTTCTACTTTAAGAGGGATATGATACACCTTTCCCTGGCTACTCCTAAATATTCATCATTACAGATTTTACTTCCAAATTGAAATCAGCAAGCACTCCTGATACTGTAGAGGATTTGGTGACTTCTTAAACCTCCGGAGTCTGGACCCACGATGGCTGTAAGTTGACCAAGGGCTTCTCTGCCCATGTTATCTACCATTAAAATCACAGATGACTGGCTACCTCTGGGTCTTCTGGAAACAGAGGCTCTCACAGACCCTGAGCCTGTAACTCTCTGTACTCAGGTGCCCATCATGCTTTGAGTCATGGAAACCGCACAGCCACCGAGCTCTTCTTAGATTAAAACAGCCTGGAAACAAACCTGGACACCCTGGCATATCGCACCGGTAGGAGTGGTGGCATCCCCTGTCTTCAGTCACTTGCCAGATTCCATGGTGCTGGAAGGTCACCTCATTCAGGGCCCTTATCTACCTGGAGAGCCCCCGGGATGAACTGAGTGAACAGCAGTGGAAGAGAGAAGAACAGCACTGCCAACCATCAGACGTGGTGCAGCTCAGTGATGTTGCTTCTTTCCATCCCTTAGTGAGGATGTCCCTGATAAAGGACAAGACCCAAAGGACAACAGCCTTGGGGAGACTTCGGGGAAGAATCTTAGCATAGGGTGACCTGGCCCACAATGGCCTCATCTCCACATTTATTATAAACTGTTGGGTCATTACCTAAAAATTGTCCCCTCAGGGTAAAAATTGCAAAAACCTCTAGGAATCTCTTGCCTCACAGATACACAAAATATGAATCAAAATCACACATCTTGGGCTTCCTAGGTGGCGCAGTGGTTAAGAATCTGCCTGCCAATGCAGGGGACATAGGTTTGATCCCTGCTCCAGGAAGATCCCACATGCCACGGAGCAACTAAGCCCATGTGCCCCCCTCCCCCACACACACACACAAACCCCAAAAAATCACACATCTGCACATGTATTAACACCATAATATGAGGCCTTACCAGGACATTCCTTTTTCCCTTAGGAGTTATAATTTGAACCTAAACTTCCACCAAAAAGCAAAACCCTGTCAAGTGCAGCTGCACACCATTCTTGTGACTTGATTTTTCTGCTACTGATCTGAGTACCTTTATCAATTTTCAAGAAGCACAGGCCTTCCCTGGTGGCACAGTGGTTAAGAATCTGCCTGCCAATGCAGGGGACATGGGTTCGAGCCCTGGTCTGACAAGATCCCACATGCTGTGGAGCAACTAAGCCTGTGTGCCACAAATACTGACACCCATGCACCTAGAGCCCATGCTCCACAAGAGAAGCTGCCGCAATGAGAAGCCCATGCGCTGCAACGAAGAGTAGCCCCCACTCTGCAACTAGAGAAAGCCCATGTGCAGCAACGAAGACCCAATGCAACCAATAAAAAATAATTTAAAAAATAGCACAGACTGTCCAAGGAAGCCATTGTTGCAACTAAACACGGCAAATGCTGAGGTCCACATCAACGCAAATGGGTACCCACTTAGAGGGAGTACTCCCATCCCACATCCCAAACAACATCATCCTGGCCCAGGAGCTCATTGTTGGAGATGATGTCGCCTCAGATGACAACACTTCCCATGACATCCCAACCCAAGACCTTGAAGTTGGAGTTGACTTCACCCCTTACAGTAAAATCTTCACCCCAGCAACACCCATGGACTGCCTCTTCTAAGGCACAAATTTGTTGCCGGACATGTATTGGTTTCTTCCTTTGATAATAGGGATCCCGGGGCCTTCCCCAGTGGTTCAGTGGTTACGACTCTGAGCTTCCACTTCAAGGGGTGAAGGTACGATTCCTGGTCAGGGAATTAAGATTCCCGCATGCTGCATGGTGCGGCCAAGATAAATAAATAATAGGGATCCCATTGTATTTCCTGAGCTGTATCTTAGCCCAGGGTCCTGGTGTAGTTCTTGCTCTCCACACTCACATGCCTAAAGGGCAGTCTAGTAGAGGTTCCTACTACGATGCCATTCCAGAAATTAGTGGGGAGGATTACTTTCCCCCAGGAGGCACCTGTCTCATTAATCAACCTCTTGCCTCTCTCAGGAGAGGCCCAACCACTTCCCACTGCCTTCTCCTACTACGTCCCTCCAGTTTTCCACCACAGTCTCCTGTCTTGCGTCTCTGGCCGTGACCACCACAGTCACACCTGTCTTTTAATTGTGGTTACCACTCATCTTTATACCTGTATACTAACATCAGTCCATATCCTCCAACAGCATAGCTGCCAGACCTGCTGCCTTGACCTAAGCATGTTTCTAACCTGCTTTGCAACTCCAGCAAGGTACTGTTAGAGAGCCTCAAATTTTCTTTCTTATTCTTTTTTTTCCCCGTGGTTGATGCCATATAAATAGGAAACCTAGTTATGGGCTGCTCTGCAAGGATCCCATATGCCTCTACTGGTCTTACTCCTTTTTCCTCTCATAGTGAAATATTTTCTTTTCGTTTGGGACAATTTATGACCTAAAAGTCTCCATTATGGTCACTCCAAAGTTTCCTTAACATGATTTCAAAACATCAGAGGATCAGTTGTGTTAATCACTTTTTAAAATGAATTTATTTATTTATTTATTTTTGGCTGTGTTAGGCCTTTCGTTGCTGCACATGGGCTTTCTCTAGTTGTGGTGAGCAGGGGCTATTCTTTGTTGTGGTGCGCAGGCTTCTCATTGCAGTGGCTTCTCTTGTTGCGGAGCACGGGCTCTAGGCTTGTGGGCTTCAGTAGTTATGGCACAGGGGCTCAGGAGTTGTGGCTTGCGGGATCTAGGCACACAGGCTCAGCAGTTGTGGCACACGGGCTTAGCTGCTGCACGGCATGTGGGATCTTCCCTCACCAGGGCTCAAACCCACGTACCCTGCATTGGCAGGCGGATTCTTAACCGCTGCACCATTAGGGAAGTCCTCATTTCTTTTATTTGTTTGCTTTCTGTATCTAATGATGTTTTGACTTATTAAAAAACGTTTCTGACTGGGGAGAGACTACCCCTCCCGGGGGCAGCCAGTTCTTAAGAGATGCAAAGGGTCCAGCCACGAGCGTGCCTGTGATACACAGACAAACCAATCCAGAGCTGACCTCCTCTATCTGGCCTACTTACCCCAGAAGGAAATATTCCTCTGCCTTAATCATCCCAAGGCCAGTCTACCCTAACCCTTGTAGCCCAAAACCTGCCAAAATTATTCAAATAGCCAATCTTAAACTCAGACACCTAACTCTGGCTTGCCTTTCCCTTGGAAACCCCAGTGAAGGCTTTTTTTGGGGGTGGGGGGGAGAGGAGGAGGGTGGAGCATGCAGGATCTTAATTCCCCTACTAGGTATCAAACCCATGCCCCCTGCTCCCCCTGCTTTGAGAGCACGGAGTTTTAACCACTGGACCACGAGGGAAGTCCCCCCAGTGAAGTCTTGGCCTGGGCTTTCCCCTGGCTCCTGCTTCTGTTTTCTGGTCAAAACCTGGTGTTCCTTCTATGGCCCTACATGGGATGCCTTTTATTTCTAGGGGACTGTGAGTGACAGGAAACTTTCCTTTCAGTGGCATTGACCTTTCCACATCATCACTCAGTCACCTTTATAAATTAAGACCCAGTGCAGAACAACTGTTAATAGGGTTTTTTTTTAATAAATAAATTTATTTATTTATTGGCTGTGGTGGGTCTTCGTTGCTGCACACAGGCTTTGTCTAGATGTGGCGAGCTGGGGCTACTCTTCGTTGTGGTGCACGGGCTCCTCATTGCCGTGGCTTCTTTTGTTGCAGAGCACGGGCTCTAGACGCATGGGCTTCGGTAGTTGTGGCTCACGGGCTCTAAAGCACAGGCTCAATAGTTGTGGCACACGGGCTTATTTGCTCCTCGGCATGTGGGATCTTCCTGGAGCAGGGATCGAACCCATGTCCCCTGCATTAGCAGGTGGATTCTTAACCACTGCGCCACCTAGGAAGCCCCTGTTAATAGGTATTTTAATGTCTCTGTAGAGTTCATGAAACTACAATCAATATTCCAAGAAGTTCTTTCTTCTGTGGAAGTTGAAAAGCTTATTTGAAAACTAATATTAAAAAATTTAAAACATATGGTCAAGAATAGTCAAAGCATGATATAAGAAAGAGCTAATCATATATAAATATTTTCACAATTTATTAGTTATTATGACAGGAAATGCTATTTATATCCAGTTAAGGTCAGAGTAGATTCCTGGGTCCTACTGAATGTCCCCCCAAAACTAAAAATTCCTGTATTCCTATACAGAGGGCAGGGAACAACATACCCTTGAACTTGCACCTGAGTATCCTGAGGAGAAAACTGAGGTACTTGGAGGGGCTATTAATAATAGAAGTTGAAGATTAAAATATTTTCACATTTTCTTCTGTTATAGGAAACACTTCTTATCTTTAGAAAAATTTCAGACCTATAGAAGTGCCATAATAGTTTAATGAACACCAATATACCTTTGAACACCATTTACCCTAGCTTTACCTAGTGTTTACAAATTAACACCTCATCTACCATCCCAAAATACTTCTGTGTTTTTCTTCTATGAACAAGACACTTTCTCATAGCTACCACGTTATCAAATTGAGGACAGTTCACATCAATAAATGCTATCATCTGATTTTCATGAATTGCTCCAGCTGTTTCCTTCATATCCTCTTTTCCGATCTGGGATTCATTCCAGGGTCACACACTTTGTTATCCTGTGTCTCGGGCTCTTTCAATCTGTAGCACTTCCTCAGCCTTTGTCTTTCATAGAGTTGCCTTTTTGAAAATTGATGGTCAGATATTTCAGAGGAGGCTAACATTTACATTATGAAACTGCTCAAGTTTCAGTTCACAATTGCTGTGGAAAATCTTAATTGCTCTGTCACCTTCTTTAGTTTTATTTTCCTTTATTAAGGTGGTGGTGGGGAGTTTGTATAGATGTACAGTATCTACTGAGTAAATAGTATTCCCAGAGATGGGGAAAGAGACACGTGTCCTGTCAGATGTCCCAAGACACAGAATGCCAGTCCAAAATCACAGTGCTGAACAAAAAGTGTCTTCTTTTCATTGGAATGGAGAAATTAAACTAGTTCACTCTACTGATTCTAAAAGAGTAACTGACGTTATAAATGACCAAAGTAAATACAGAAATAGTGCCACAAAGATGTCTAAACAAGTGTCTCCAGAAGGGACATCATTGAGGACCAGATTTAATGAAACTTGAAGTCAAAGAGATGACACACATTATCTAAGCTTCTATCATTTTTCACAATTGTAGTACACGCTGCAATATCTCCCTTTCTTTCTTTTTTTTTTTTTTTTAAAAATATTGATTGGTTGATTTTGACTACGCAGGGTCTTACTTGCTGCACGTGGACTCTTCACTGTGGCATGTGGAATCTTGTTCCCTGACCAGGGAGCTCAGAGTCTTACCCACTGGACTGCCATGGAAGTCCCTCCTTTTCTTTCTAAGATGCCATGAAAGCTTAAAATGACCCACTCTGTAGGATCCAGGATGGCTTGAATCAAGCCATTCTGTACACATCATAGGAAATCTGAAAAAATTAAGATTATATGAAATAATCTGGGGATGGCTTGACCATGTGAGAGAAGGACAGTGAATAGAAAAACATCAGGTGAAGCAGCAAGAGCTGCAACTGATGAAGAGAAGAGAGAAATAGTGAGAAAATCATGTTGGCCAAGAGTGAGCCACACAGATGAAAGAACTCATGGGGCTTCCCTGGTGGTGCAGTGGTTAAGACTCCACACTCTCAATGCAGGGGTTGAATCCCTGGGCAGGGAACTAGATCCCACATGCATGCTGCAACTAAGACCCAGTACAACCAAATAAATAAATAAGTAATAATAAAAAAGAACTCATGAAAATGGTCTGAATATTCCAAGATAAAAGAGAAAAAGGAAGAAAAACAGGAATGTTACACACCATGGAGAGTACTACTGATACATATATGCTGATTTAGTTATTTTTTAGTCAGTTGAATAAATACCTCTAATAAAAGATTTCAAGTGATTGATTACATGGCATGAAAAAATCCCAACAAATTAAAATATAGAGGATTCAAATATAGTGACCAAGATGAGAATTTAAAGAAGTAAAAGAAGGGCTTCCCTGGTGGTGCAGTGGTTAAGAATCCACCTGCCAGTGCAGGGGACTTGGGTTCAGTCCTTGGGCTGGGAAGATCCCACATGCTGTGGAGCAACTAAGCCCATGCACCACAACTACTAAGCCTACACTCTAGAGCCTGCGAGCCACAACTATTGAGCTCATGTGCCGCAACTACTGAAGCCCACGCAGCTAGAGCCTGTGCTCTGCAACAAGAGGAACCACCACAATGAGAAGCTTTCAGACCGCAACAAAGAGTAGCCCCCACTCACCGCGACTAGAGAAAGCCTGCACACAGCAACAAAGATCCAACACAGCCAATAAATAAATAAATTTATATTTTAAAAAAAGTTCCTAATGCCATACACAAAAATAAACTCAAAATGGATTAAAGACCTACATGTAAGGCCAGACACTATAAAACTCCTAGAGGAAAACATAGGCAGAACGCTCTATGACATATATCAAAGTAAGATCCTTTTTGACCCACCTCCTAGAATCATGGAAATAAAATCAAGAATAAACAAATGGGACCTCATGAAACTTAAAAGCTTTTGCACAGCGAAAGGAACCATAAACAAGACTAGAAGGCAACCCTCAGAATGGGAAAAAATAGTTGCCTATGAAACAACGGACAAAGGATTAACCTCCAAAATATACAAGCAGCTCATGCAGCTTCATACCAAAAAAGCAAATAACCCAATCCACAAATGGGCAGAAGACCTAAATAGACATTTCACCAAAGAAGACATACAGATGGCCAACAAACACATGAAAAGATGCTCAACATCACTCATCATCAGAGAAATACAAGTCAAAGCCACAATGAGGTATCACCTCACACCAATCAGAATGGCCATCATCACAAAATCTGGAAACAACAAATGTTGGAGAGGGTGTGGAGAAAAGGGAACTCTCCTGCACTGTTGGTGGGAATGTAAGTTGGTACAGCCACTATGGAAAACAATTTGGAGGTTCCTTAAAAAAACTGCAAATAGAACTACCATCCAGTAATCCCACTTCTGGGCATATACCCAGAGAAAACCATAATCCAAAAAGAAACATGTACCATAATGTTTATTGCAGCACTATTTACAATAGCCAGGACATGGAAGCAACCGAAATGCCCATCAACAAATGAATGGATAAAGAAGATATGGCATATATATACAATGGAATATTACTCAACTATAAAAAGGGATGAGATGGAGCTATATGTAATGAGATGGATAGACCTAGAGTCTGTCATACAGAGTGAAGTAAGTCAGAAAGAGAAAGACAAATATTGTATACTAACTCACATATACGGAATCTAAAAATGGCACTGATGAACTCAGTGACAAGAACAAGGACGCAGGTGCAGAGAATGGACTGGAGAACTCGAGGTTTGGGAGGGAGCGGGGGGTGAAGGGGAAGCTGAGACAAAGCGAGAGAGTAGCACAGACATATATATACTACCAACTGTTAAATAGATAGCCAGTGGGAAGTTGTTATATAACAAAGGGAGTCCAACTCGAGGATGGAAGATGCCTTAGAAGACTGGGACGGGGAGGGTGGGGGGGACTCAAGGGAGGGTGGGGGGGTTGAGGGAGGGAGGGAATATGGGGATATGTGTATAAAAACAGATGATTTAACTTGGTGTACCCCCCCCACAAAAAAAAAAAAAAGTTACCATAAGACCCAGCAATTAAAAAAAAAAAAAGTAAAAGAAGAGTAAAGGCCAGTGAAACATCATGACTCCAGAATGGAGCCTAAGAACAGAAGACCAGAGGTTGATGGATGAGAACACAGATTAAGTGAACAAGTGGAAATTCAGGACAGCACGAGACCTCAGCAGACAGCAACACAGAGCAGAAGTTGAATGTAAAATGGACACATCCCATGTAGAATAAACAGTACAGAGTAACCCTTGCTACCAAAAATTCATTTCCTGAGTACTGTTTCTGAAAGAACTGAGGAGAGGAGTACTGGGGATGAGAGTGGGTTCAGGAAAAAAAAGTCACATTCATGTTGTAAACAATTTTTGCTAATGAATCTGATCAGAATAGAATTAAGTTTATTTTGTACTACATGGTAATGAATTGTCATATTTTTCATGTCTTTCCCCTAATTAAAAAAAATGTTTTTGAGTGTTAAAAAGAGAGAGAGAAAGAGAGGAAGAAACAGTGGAAGGAAGAGAAGAAGGAAGGAGGGAGGGAGGGAGGGAAGGAAGGAAGGAAGGAGGGAAGGAAGGAAAGGAAGGAAGGAAGGAAGGAAGGAAGGTCACAGAATTGAGACACAGAAGAATCAGCACAACCACAGCCTCTTTAAGGAGGTTACGGTGTCTTCACCCTCTACTACATGCTGTGATCCCAAGTGCCAGAGCTGTGATGTCAATCACCTTCATGAATGATGCTCTTCACTTACACTTTACAGATTGCTCAGTCCCACCTAGCTCATACACCAGACATATGTGGCCCCTCTCCCTTCCCTCCATCCTCAATCCCACTGGAGCACAGAGAATGTTGCAGGGGCACATCTCTGAGGCTTCTGATCGGATTGTAACCATAAGCAATGCCAAACTGCAAAATTCCACCCTCCTGTTCAGATATTGTATGATGCCCCATGGCAGCTCCAAAGGCATCATTAAGAGGACAGCTTAATCTTTTCCTGCAATTGTGTTTGGAATTTATTTGAGGGCATCCAAGTTGCCCCAAACACTTTTGGACTCCGTTGTAGCAACCTCTTGAGCCCCGAGTCATTTAAGACTCTTCTCCCAAAGACACTGGGGGTCAGGGGAAGCTCTATCATAAATGTATTCCCAAAGTCTTCTCTAGCCCAGGCGAGAATGAGAGGGAAGGAAGGAACCTGTTATTAAAGTTCATTTTATGTATTTAATCAAATAAAATGAGAATAAATTTCATAATCACAGTGTTTCAAATGATTCTGAAAGGACAGAAGGCTAGAGAATAAAAGAGACAAGAGATTTAACACGGCTCCTATAGTAGAAGAGGACACAGGAGGACAAACTTGGAGGAAAATACCTAGTCCTGCTCTACCCCTAATGAGATGTGAGCACTACAAAGTAGAAATGAGAGCACCTTTCTTGTTTCGTGCCTGGCCATTTGCTAAATTACAGTTAATTTTAGGATCAGGCTCAGTCATCTTGTTCCTGATTCTGTCCCTAATCTGACGTGACCAGAGTAGGTGCTCAATGTATGGTAGCAAAGGATGAATATATAAATGGACATTATTCAGAGACGTACATTCTAACCTTTACAGCGATTGGACCCGTTTACGGAAACAGTTTACTTTGTGCAGCGGGCAGAGAAGAAACTAGAGACCGGGGGGTCTGTGCCGATGAGCACAAAGGGGCTGAGAGGCAGGAAGCATGTGGCTGTCAGTGCACTGGTGTTCACCAGCCACCAGCTGGGTTTATCCAGGTGAGCCTGGTAAAAGGTAAAGGGCAAAGAGAGTGAGTTAAAAGAGAAGAATGTGCTCACTAGGATGAGGATGACTTGGGTGGCTCTGGTCTCAGCAGAGCATCTGGGAGAGAGGTTTTTGCTGTGAATGTGTAGAATACTGCTTATGTCTGTACAAGATGAACATCACGGAGCCACTGTCCCAAAACATAATTCCCAAACTCAACACATCAATGGAGGAAAATATCACTAAATGCAGTAAGCATATGTTTCTGTCAATAATTGTGCCAGAGCAGTACACTAAGTTTCTTCTCTTTGTGTGGTTTTGGCTTTCCCTTATGTCTGTAATATACAGAGGGACAGTACTATTCACCCGCATGTGAAGGGTCCAGCAGGTGACAATGGAAAATCTGTTGTACTTGGGGGCTTTGACCTTGAGCGTCATCCACTGGGGCCAGCTGGGGCTGATCATGATGGCCTGGAAGCCACTCAAGATACAGGTAGTGCCAAGGGACACCCCTCTGGCTAGTCTGTGAAGATAGAAAATTAGCTTGCACCCCAAGTCATCCAAAAAGTATTTCACTTCCAAAGCTACCAGTGTCTGAGGAATTCCTCTAGAGAGAAGACCCAAACAGCTAGCTAAAATCAGGTTCTTGAGAATCAAGTCCACGTGCCTTACCCTCCCTTCAGTGCAGTAAACGACGGCATAACCGCAAAGAAGCCAGATATTTCCCAGGATCCCAGCTCCCGTCTGAAAGACAAAGATGATTCCCATTGTCAGGAAATGGCATTCAGTCATGAGGACAGTAAGTATCTTCAGAGACAGTAAATCCTGGGAAGAATGCTCGCGGTGTATTTTATCAAGGCAATTGTAAAAAGTCCTTTGCCTAGCACTAATGCTTTCCCCCCACTCAGAAATGCCTGCTACAGAAATACACTCCTTAATTTTCTAAGACTGAATTTGAATGCTTGTTGTTAAGATTATATATATAATAAATATGTGTCGTTTAGGTTTTTCTACTAGTTCACATCCATATTTATCTTGTCCTTATATAATATACCATTTCCTGTTCTCTTTGTGTTACAGTATCTTTCTGCACAGTGCTTTGGTCAGATGCCCTTTTGCTGTTTAAGCAGTCATTCCATAGGTGAATCTTCTATTTGTATGAAAATGAAGGAATCCAAATCACAACATAGATGACCTATGTTATAGTAGAATAGTAACAATGATTTCACCATGAACAAATTGGATTAGTCAGTGTAAGTACAGTTCCATACAAGGCTGGTGAAGTCAACAATTTACTCCTGCTTCATTCAGGGGCAGTTGTACAATGGCCACTATCACAGAAAAGTATTCAAAAACATTAAGATCTAGCCCCACAAAAAAAAATAGGACATGCAAATTAAAATATAAAATACTGTAAAGCAAAAACACTCAATGATTTCGTTTGTAGGGGATATAATTACCTTTTTATATGTAGAGATTAATTCAAAATTTAGTAGAGTTAATGATACCCAAACAGACACAGACACAGACACACACACACACGCACAAATACACAAAATCAATAGTTTTTCTATATCTCAGCATCTGCTAATGTAAAACATGTTTAAAATACTTATTTTACAATATCCTTACAATTCCATAAAAACCTTGAATAATCAAGACAAGAAAGGTGCATTACCTGAATAGTGAAAAGTTAATTTCAAAGGCATTAGTAGAATCCCAAAATAAACAGAGACTCATATCTGTTATGAGTGATACGATCATTGGAAGGAACTCCTGTGCTACACAATGAATCTATAACATGATTACAATTCTAATTAGGTACCAAGATATTTCTACATTGTTATGTTTAAAATTATTTAAAGAATAATTAGACCAGTAATTGTGACATGCACCAGCATACATCGCTCCCTTTTCTCTGTGCAGAACCTAAATATCTCCAGAGAGAGAGAGAGAGAGAGAGAGAGAACAAATTCAGGTCTTCATCGAATCAACGAATCAAGGGATTCTTGAAGACCTGGGTGAGAAAATTGAAAAAATAGAATGTGAATAAATACACAAAAGAATGAGATTAGAAAACATCCATGAAAGCCAGAGAAACAGATCACAAGAAATGTTAGAATAGTGTATCTGCTAAAGGCACTAGATGCCTTTGCCCTCTGAAACTTGCATTCATGAAATCACCTTTCCTTGTAATTTCTCCAAGAGAAATTCTTTTAAGGACAATAGGTATTGTCTGTGGAGAAACCCTCACTGTCTCCTTGAATGACATCAGGGGATCAGAGAGAAGAAAACATTCTCATTCCAACAGTTGTCATTCACCTATGTACTGGCTGCTCATGATCTGAGAACTCATCAAATCCCGTATCATCCCCCACCACACACATGGAGATAACAATGGTATGACTCTTGGGACTTCCTGGGTGGCGCAGTGGTTAAGAATCTGTCCGCCATTGCAGGGGACATGGGTTCGATCCCTGCTCCAGGAAGATCTCACATGCTGCAAAGCAGCTAAGCCCCTGTGCCACAACTATTGAGCCTGTGCTCTAGATCCCATGGGCCACAACTGTTGAGCTCATGTGCCACAACTACTGAAGCCCAGGCACCTAGAGCCCATGCTCCACAACAAGAGAAGCCACCGCAATGAGGAAACCGTGCACCACAATGAAGAGTAGCCCCCACTTGCTGCAACTAGGGAAAGTCCATGTGCAGCAATGAAGACCCAATGCAGCCAATAAATAAATAAATATTTAAAAAGCTGGTATGACTCTTGTTGATCCTGAAAGTAGAGCCTGAAATTCGAACTACAGAACTATCATCTGAAGTAACTAGAAAATCAGATCCCCTCATTGTCGTGTTCTCCACCAACTACCATTAACTCTGATGATCATGCCAATTGAAATTGGGGGAATCAGAGATGGACATGGAGTTTCTTACCTGCAGGCTCTCTTCAGAAGTCTAGTTCATAGCTTAGAAAGTATCCCTCTTCTTTGCGTGGAAGCTTATGTCTGTACCGGTACCAACCCTGGCAAGCAGAGTTACTTCTCCAGATGTTACACCACTTGTTACCTTAATGTAGAGCGCTTTTCTTCTGAGCCTCTGCCTCTCAGAATACTATTTAGAGAGTCATCCAAAATGTTTTCTTTTGTCAGGAGGCTGGACCAGTGGTGACATAACAATCAGAGGATGGGTGGTGGGGAGACAGCAGGACTCTAAAAATATACTTTGAGATTCTCTGACATCACCTCACTCCAGAGCTGTGATTATCCAATCACCTGGTGCAGTGATGAGCGTTCCTGCTGGGGCACTTGAGAGTAACTGTGAAAAACTTTTGTCCCTTCTACCAATTAGTAGGAACAATTACTAGTGATTGTAAAGCTCTCCTGAGGATCAGGAAGAAACATTAGTGAGAGAAACTTTTCTGTGATCCATGAAAACTGAGAGTTTCTCTCTCACCTGGAGGGGAGCAGAAAAATAATGAGATCTGAGTCACCCAGTATGCAAAACAAAGTGATGATGTAAGTGGATTGTCTGCCTCCATGATAAGCTTTTCCCCAAATTTATTAACCCATGATACTTCAGACTGAAACAGGAGGGAAGGGGGCAGAGCATAACGTTTGAAGGAATGACATAACCTGAGGACATAACATAAACTGATTAGAACAAAATGGGCCCAAGATGGTGGACAAGTCAACTTCCAGGCACCATGACAGTTCCAAGGCTGACCATGAGGATCAAAAAGTGGGCGGTGGTCCAATTCTGGAATACTCTGCCCCCTCAATAGCCTATGAAATTACCCACCCTTACAAAAACTGACAACCCCCATACCCTGGTGCCTTTCTCACCTTCTGAGATGGCCCACACTGTCTGCTGAGTGTGTTTCCCTCTAAATCTCTAAATAAACTTCTTACCTATCACTTTGTCTCTCACTGAATTCTTTCTGTGATAAGACATCAGGAACCTGGGCTCCACTAAGTCCTGAAACCAGGTGCATGTGATCTCAGTTGGAAGATCTTGAGTTTTGGCTAGTTTTGAGTCCCGGTCTTGTGGGTTCAAGTCCCAATCTGAGTTTTGGCTGGATTCGAGTCCCAGCCATGTGGGTTCAAGTCCCAATCAGGGTTTTGGCTGGGCTTGAATCCCAATCTGGTTATAGGCTAGGTTCGAATCCTAGCATGTGGGTTCAAGTCCCAGTCTGAGGTGCACAGTTTCATCTGGCAACCACGAAGGGACAGCGGTAAGGTAAAAAAATATTGAGAGTTAGATCTTGGTCCTAAAAGGCCTGTGGGACACTGTGAGCCAGGTATACTGGGGAGGACCCTCTGCTGATGTCTGTTCATTTTTGGCCAAGAGGTCAACCCTGTATGCTTATATGCATCCAACAGCAGGTCCAGGACAAAATTGTTAGTCTCTGTTCTCTTCTACTTGACTCTGAGGTTTTTCTCCTACATTCTTGCATTCTTATTCATTCTTGCTCTTTTTATTTATTTCTTTCTTCTCCAAGAAGATTGCTTTTTATTGCTTTTACTCCCCTTCCTCTGACCCTTAAAAGTGCTGACCCTTTATTCCCAACTTATAGCTAGACCAACTCCTGCTCATCGTCAATACCATTGGGGATGTCTTCTGTGCCGTTTCTTTGAGACTACTTTTTGGGCACTCACTAACAGCTGGTTGAGAGACTTCCTTGGAAGGGATAGCATCTAAAATCATAAGTGCAAATCTTGACTAAATTGTGCAGTGGATTGTGACTTAAGTGTTGAATTTTGGATAGCACAGGAGTTAGAGGCATCATCTCAGGTTTGGGTCTTAAATGGGTCAGGGTGCATCGATTCCAACCAATACCCCTCTGGGCCATATCCTCCAGGACTGGGAAAGATTCAGACAACAGGGATTAAAAAGAAAAAAACTTATTAGGCTATGTAATCAGGTTGGCCATGGTATGAGTTAGGAAGCCAAGAAAAGTGACCACTAGATGGGTCCCTGAGTTATGATACTATATTGCAGTTAGATTTATATTGTAGAAGGAAATTTAAATGGAGTGAGCTTCCATATGTTCAAATTTTCATGGCCTTGTATTTAGACAATGAGACCTAAAAGGAATTTAAGGCGTGTGTAGCTCGGAGGGATAATTCTAATAAAGACATAGAAGACATTTTAACTGATCTACCCTACTGGGCCATCAGAAGGTCAAACCCCCCCCCCCACCACGCAAGGAGGGGCCGCTGCTCCACCCTAACCACTGGAAGGAGCTATTGTCCAGGGGGGGAGTCACCATACAAGCAGCAGCTCTAGCTAGGACAAGGGCTGCCCCACAGGCAGGAGCCCCTCCTCCAGCTGAGTCTATTGCCTCAGGGGAAGACATAGCTAGGGATGAAAAAAGGCCCCCCATATTCAGGAACCTATTCTTCATACCCTGAGTTACCCAACCTATCCTTAGCTCAGCTAGCACTCACAGCAGTATAAGTTACCAACCAACTGCCCCTGCAGCTTTGCCTCTGAGAGAAGTTCCTGCTGGAAATCAAGGAACAATAAGAGTCCTTGAACAATTGAGACCTTTCTCAATGTCTGATCTAAGTATGGCAGAAGACAAGTTGGGAATTTTTTGGAGGATCCTGAACTTTTTACAAAGGGGTTTATCTGACTAGTGAGGTCTTTTAATCTCACATGGGGGAGACTTATAGATCTTATTATCCCACTGCTGCACCCCTGAGGAAAAGCAGTGTATAATACTGGCAGCCAGAGCCCATGTGGACCAACTGGCAGCCTGAGCCCAAAAGGACCATGCAGTGCACCGGGTGAGGAATGATGCTGTCCCTGAAGCAAACCCACAATGGAATTACCAGGTGAATTCTATTGATAGAGATAGACAGGACCATATGATTAACTATTTAATAGATGGTATGAAGAAACTTACAGTAAAACCTGTTAATTATGAAAAGGTGAAAGAGGTCCAGCAGGGACAAGATGAAAACCCTGCAGTCTTCCAAGGGAGACTAGTGGAGGCTTTTAGGAAGTTATACAAACATGGATCCCTCCTCCCCTGAGGGACAGGCCCTTTTTGCTATGCACTTCATAGCCCAGTCTGCTCTGACATCAGGTGCAAAATTCAGAAAGCAACTGCTGGTCCTCAGACTCCAATGAATGATTTGCTCCAATTGGCTTATTCAGTTTTCAATAATAGAGATATGGCTGAAAAGGCTGAATGCACCCAGAGAAATATGCAAAAGGCCCAAATGATTGCACTGGCTTTGTCTGCTCAGAGACCACCAACTGAAAGGCTGGCTTTTCCAGGCCAATCTGGCCCTGGCAGACCACAAGGCCCATGGGTACCCATACAAGGCCAGTGTACCCTGTGTCGACAAAAGGGGCACTGGAGGAAGGATTGTAATTGATGCACCCTTTGCAAACAGCCAGGGCATTGGGAGAAGGAATGCCCCAGATGCCAGAGAGCAACGGGGGCCCCTCAGCCATTGATGGTTTTGCAATCGGAAGACTGTGGGGGCCCAAGGCCAAAAGTGGCTCTATCTAAAGATACCATCTATATAACTAATGTCGAGCCTCAGGTGGCCATTGATGTGGCAGGCCACATGACAGAATTTCTTATAGATACTGGTGCAATCTTCTTGGTCTTAACTGGAGGGACTGGAAACCTTAGCAATCTTAAGGAATATGTAATGGGGTTGTCAAGAAAGACAAGGACACACTTTCCTGGAGCCCCTTCTGTGCAATGTCAATGGCCAGCCATTTTTACATTCCTTTCTGTTTGTGCCTGATTGTCCCATCTCTTTAATATGTAATGGGGTTGTCAAGAAAGACAAGGACACACTTTCCTGGAGCCCCTTCTGTGCAATGTCAATGGCCAGCCATTTTTACATTCCTTTCTGTTTGTGCCTGATTGTCCCATCTCTTTAATGGGAAGGGACTTATTAACCAAGTTAGGGGCCACTGTGTTTCTCGAGGGGAAAGGGAACCACTCTCATTGCCAAATGGTTCTAACAGAAAGCAGAAAGGAACAGATCGAATCTGAAGCTGAGACAGAAGCCTTAGTAGCCCCTGGAGTGTGGAATATCGAGATTCCAGGCTTGGCCAAAGATATCCAGCTGATGGTTAGAAAGTTAAGACCTGGGCAGGAATATCCCTTCAAAAAGCAGTGCCCCCTAAAATCAGAGGCACAGAGAGGAATTTCTCCCTTAGTAAAGAAATACCTTTTGCATTGTTTTATGTACCCTGTCAGTCTCCGTTTAATACACCGGTATTATCCGTTCTTAAACCCACTGGGGATTATCGATGTGTACAAGATCTAAGGGCCGTAATGAAGCAGTGGAACCCATCTATCCTATTGTGCCTAATCCTTATACTATCCCGACTCAGATCCCAGGGAAAGCCAATTGGTTTACTGTGTTAGATTTAAAGGATGCCTTCTTCAACATCCCCTTGGCCAAAGAATCTCAGTTTCTTTTTTCTTTTGAGTGGACAGAACCAGATACAAAAGAACCCCAAAAATATACTTGGACTCGATTCCACCAAGGATTTAGAGATAGCCCACATATTTTCAGGAATGCCTTAGCACAAGACCTGAAAGAATTAAAGTTAGCAGATGGAGTTATTCTGCAATATGTAGATGATCTTTCTTTTTAATTTTAATTTTAAAAAAAAATTTTTTATTTTTTAAGCTCTTTATTGGAATATAATTGCTTTACACTTTTGTACCAGCTTTTGAGGTACACCAAAGTGAATCAGCTGTATTTATACATATATCCCCATATCCGCTCCCTGCTGTGACTCCCTCCCACCCTCCCTGTCCTGGCCCTCTAAGGCATCACCCATCATCGAGTTGATCTCCCTTTGTTATACAGCAACTTCCCACTAGCTATCTATTTTACAGTTGGCAGTGTATATATGTCTATGCTACTCTCTCACTTCGTCCCAGCTTCCCCTTTGCCCCCCGACCCCCCAACCCCGTGTCCTCCAGTCCATTCTCTGCATCTGCATCCTTATTCTTGCCCTGTCACTGGGTTCATCAGTACGGTTTTTTTCTTTTTTGTTTTGTTTGTTTTTTTGTTTTGTTTTTTTTAGAGTCCTTATGTATGAGTTAGCATACAGTATTTGTTTTTCTCTTTCTGGCTTACTTCACTCTGTATGATAGACTCTAGGTCTGTCCATCTCATTACATATAGTTCCATTTCATTCCTTTTTATAGCTGAGTAATATTCCATTGTATATATGTGCCACATCTTCTTTATCCATTCATCTGTTGATGGGCATTTAGGTTGCTTCCATGTCCTGGCTATTGTAAATAGTGCTGCAATGAATATTATGGTACATGTTTCTTTTTGGATTATGGTTGTCTCTGGGCATATGCCCAGTAGTGGGATTACTGCATCATATGGTAGTTCTATTTTTAGTTTTTTAAGGAACCTCCAAACTGTTTTTCATAGTGGCTCTACCAACTTACATTCCCAGCAACAGTGCAGGAGAGTTCCCTTTTCTCCACACCCTCTCCAACATTTATTGTTTCTAGATTTTTTGATGATGGCCATTCTGACCAGTGTGAGGTGATATCTCGTTGTAGCTTTGATTTGCATTTCTCTAATGATTAGTAATATTGAGTAGATGATCTTTTAATAGAAAATTTTTCAAAGAAGGCATCAGATGAGAATACTGTTAAGACCCTAACTCATTTATGGCAAAAGGGTTATACAGTGTCTAAAGCTAAAGCACAAGTTTCTAAACAGAGGGCTCATTATCTGGGATTCACACTTACCCCAGGGAAGAGGTCTATATCTGCTGATAGAATAGTGTTAATTCAAAGACTAAAATCGCCAAAACCAGTAAAACAGCTTAGGGCCTTCTTGGGGATAACCAGATACTGCCGGATTTGGATTCCTGGTTATGGGCTAGATGCCAAACCGTTATATGAGCTCCTAAAACAAAATGCACAAACTGGACCATTAAATTTGGGGAATATAGAACAGGTCTTCCAAACTCTAGAAAGAAAATTATTAGACCCCCCCTGCTCTGGGATAGCCTAATTTAGAAAAACTATTTTTTCTCTTTGTGACTGAAGGAGAGGTTACGGCCCTCGGTGTGTTAACTCAGCTTTTAGGACCTACATATCAACCTGTTGCATATCTATCTAAGAGCCTGGACCAGACAGCAACAGGATGGCCACCTTACCTATGAGCAGTGGCAGCAACTGCCTTATTAGTATTAGAGGCTACTAAGCTGATGTTGGGCCAAAGGATGACAGTGCTCACATCCCATCAGGTGGTTTCAGTTTTACAAGCAAAGGGAAACCACTGGATGACTGGAGGATGCATCATTAAGTATCAGGCCCTTCTTCTAGATACCCCGGAATTAGATTTGAAAGTATGTCAAGCCTTAAACCCTGCAACCTTTCTGCCCAATTTACATGTAGGTGGAAATCGGGAAGGGGAAGCCTTGCTTCATGATTGTGTACAGGCTATTGAACACATATTCTAGCAGGTCTGGCTTAAAGGAGATTACCCTTGAAAATCTGGATGTTGAATGCTATACAAATGGAAATTGTTTCATAGAAGAAGGGAAAAGAAAGGCAGGTTATGACGTAGTAAATGCTTATGACACCATAGAAATAGGACCTCTACCAACAGGGACTTCAGCTCAAAAGGGCCGAGCTTATACCACTGACCAGGGCACTTAAAGTAGCAAAAGGAAAATGAGCCACAATTTATACCGATTCTAAGTATACTTTCTTGATCTTCCATGCTCATGCCGCCACCTGGAAAGGAAGAGGTATGTTGAACTCAAAAAATTCCCCTATTATATATGGCAGAGAGATTCTTAAATTGTTAGAGGCAGTACAAGATCCTCAAAAATAGTTGTAGTTCACTGTAGGGGACATCAGCCTCAGATTCTACGGTCTGAAATTGGAAAGGGAAATCACCGAGCTGACCAAGAAGCAAAGAAAGCAGCTTGCATACCAACAGATAAAGCACAGGAAATTTTAAGGTCCGAGTTTTGATAGAGGAAACGCCACAACCTTGTTATACCAAGGAAGAGGAAAATTGGGCTAAAAATAGGGAGTTAATAAATCAAAGGGGTTGGTATATGTTAGATGAAAAGATTAGGATTCACAAGCTCAGCAATGGAAAGTAATCAAGGCTTTACATGAAACCACCCACTATGGACATGAACCTCTTAGGAATTTACTGCAAAGATTGTTTGTGGGTAAAGGAATGAAAATGGTGGTGGCCCAGGTTACCAAATCATGTGACACATGATTATGAAATAATCCTAGAACAGTGCCACCCCCTCCTCCATTAGTTAAACCCATTCAACACCAAGGAAGCTACCCAGGGGAGGAATGGCAAATTGATTTTACTCAGATGCCCAAGTCCAAAGGATGCAAATATTTATTGGTAATGGTAGACACATTCAGTGGATGGGTAGAGGCTTTTCCCTCACAGACAGAACAGGCCTCAGAGGTAACAAAGAATTTGCTTAAGGAAATAATCCCACGTTTTAGATTACCTCAATCTATACAAAGTGATAATGGACATGCCTTTACCTCTAAAATTACCCAACAAGTAACTAAAACCTTGGGGATAATGTATTCTCTTTATGCAGCAGAAAGACCCCAGTCCTCAGGGAAAGTGGGAAAAAATGAACTTTACTTTGAAGAAAATTAGAAAGCTAATTTTAAAAATTATTTATATAAATACTCAGAAATAGAAAATAATCTGGCCAGAATGAATTTCAGGTTCATTTCATCTGGAGAATATTCAGTACTAAACTGACATCTGGTATTGAAGCTGTCTTAAAATTGTTAGTTTGATTACTATAGATATCTTTAGAGGCATCAGTGTTGAATATAATACTTCTGTTGTATCTAGGTTTACTAGAGATCATGTAAGACCTTGTTCTATTACAAATTTGTCAACAAGAAAAGTTACTTAATATGAGAAAATATTTTAAGGAAAGTAAGATGTATGTTTTCAATAAAAGAAGGTGGAAGAGTGAGAAAAAAATACTGAAAACAGTTGTCCATGATCAGGATTTTCTAACATTGGATTAAATTTAGTTGGGTAAATGGATTTTGTTGGGAGTGGGCTAAGACAAGCCTGGATTTGGTTTCTCCCTCCAAAGTTTCCTTGAAATTCTGCTTTTAATAACAGTATGAATTTCTTTGCCTTTAAGTGATTGGTATTTGCTTTTGAGATCTTTTGTAACTTTGGTTAAGAAATAAGTATTGTCTGGATGGTGGAGTAGGAGGATGTGCACTCACTCCCTCTTGCAAGAGCACCAGAATTACAACTAACTACTGAACAATCATCGACAGAAAAACACTGGAACTCACCAAAAAAGACACCCCACATCCAGAGACAAAGGAGAAGCCGCAATGAGATGATGGGAGGGGTGCAATCACGTTAAAATAAAATCCCATAAATGCTGGGTGGGTGACTCACAAACTGGAGAACAGTTATACTGCAGAAGTCCACCCACTAAAGTGAGGGTTCTGAGCCCCATGTCAGGCTTCCCAACCTGGGAGTCCAGCAACGGGAGGAGGAATCCCCAGAGAATCAGACTCTGAAAGCCAGTGGGATTTGATTGCAGGACCTCCACAGGACTGGGGGAAACAGAGACTCCACTCTTGGAGGGCACACACAAAAATGTGCTCACCAGGACCCAGGGGGAAGGAGCAGTGACCCCATAGGAAACTGAACCAGACCTACCTGCTGGTGTTGGAGGGTTTCCTGCAGAGGTGGGGGGGCAGCTGTGGCTCACCAAGGAGGCAGGGGCACTGGCAGCAGAGGTTTTGGGAAGTGCTTATTGCTGTGAACCCTCCCAGAGTCCACCATTAGCCCCACCAAAGAGCCTGTGGGCTCCAGCACTAGGTGGCCTCAGGCCAAACAACCAACAAGGTGTGAACACAGCCCCACCCATTGGCAGACAAGCAGATTAAAGTTTTACTGAGCTCCACCCACCAAATCTGCCCACCAAATTGGATTAAAGCCTTACTGAGCTCCACCCACCCAGCCCTACCCACCATTCGTCCCTCCCATCAGGAAGCACACAGGAGGGTCCTAGATAGCTTCCTCCACAAGAGGGCAGACAGCAGTATCAAACAGTATGAGCAGTATTTCATCTTATGGAACTGAAAATCACAGCCACAGAAAGATAGAGAAAATGAAAAAGCAGAGGACTTTGTACCAGATGAAGGGACAGGATAAAGCCCCAGAAAAACAACTAAATGAAGAGGAGATAGGCACCCTTCTAGAAAAAGAATTCAGAATAATGATAGCGAAGATGATCCAGCACTTTGAAAAAAGACTGGATGCAAGGATCGAAAAGTTTACCAAAGACCTAGAAGAATTAAAGAGCAAACAAACAGAGATATGCAACACAATAATGGAAATGAAAAATACATTGGAAGGAACCAATAGCAGATTAACTGAGTCAGAAGGGCGAATAAGTGACCTGGAAGACAGGATGGTGATCATCACTGATGCAGAAAAGAATAAAGAAAAAAGAATGAAAAGAACTGAAGACAGCCTAAGAGACCTCTGGGACAATGTTAAACACACCAACGTGCGCATTATAGGGGTCCCAGAAGGAGACGAGAGAGAGAAAGGACCTGAGAAAATATTGGAAGAGATTATAGTTGAAAACTTCCCTAACATGGGAAAGGAAATAGCTACCCAAGTCCAGGAAGTGCAGAGAGTCCCAGGCAGGGTAAATCCAAGGAGAAACACGCCAAGACATATATTAGTCAAGTTGACAAAAATTAGAGACAGAGAAATGTTATTAAAACCAATAAGGGAAAAATGACAAATAACATACAAGGGAACTCCCATAAGGTTAACAGCTGATTTCTCAGCAGAAACTCTGCAAGCCAGAAGGGAGTGGCATGATATTTCAAGTGATGAAAGGGAAGAACCTACAACCAAGAATATTCTACCCAGCAAGGATCTCATTCAGATTCGATGGAGAAATCAAAAGCTTTACAGACAAGCAACAGCTAAGAGAATTCAGCACCACCAAACCCGCCCTACAACAAATGCTAAAGGAATTTCTCTAAGTGGGAAACATAAGAGAAGAAAAGGACCTACAAAAACAACAACAAAACAATTAAGAAAATGGTAATAGGAACATACATATCGACAATTACCTTGAATGTAAATGGACTAAATGCATCAACCAGAAGACACAGACTGGCTGAATGGATACAAAAACAAGACCCATATATATGTTGTCTACAAGAGACCCACTTCAGACCTAGGAACACATACAGACTGAAAGTGAGGGGATGGAAAAAGATATTCCATGCAAATGAAAATCGAAAGAAAGCTGGAGTAGCCATACTCATATCAGATCAAATAGACTTTAAAATAAAAAATGTTACAAGAGACAAGAAAGGACATTACATAAAGATCAAGGAATCCATCCAAGAAGAGGAGATAACAATTATAAATAGATATGCACCCAATATAGGAGCACCTCAATACATAAGGCAAATGCTAACAACTATGAAAGAGGAAATGCAAGGCAGAAATAGAGACACAGGTGTAGAGAACAAACACTTGGACACCACCTGGGGAAAGTGGGGAGGGTTGGGCGGGAATGAATTGGGAGATTGGGACACCAAATTGTACACTCTAAATATATGCTGTTTATTGTCTGTTAACTGTATCTCAATAAAAGTTCTTTAAAAAAAAGAAATAAGTATTTTCTCACAGTGATCTATGATCTCATCTGACCAAGTGTTTTAAAACTTTTTGACTAACTTCCCAAATATCAAATTTTAATTGTTTCTTTTGATCTCCAGCTAACTTTGGGGTACTTTAAAGGGCCCCTGACATATCTTAAAGAGAAGTATTTAACTAGTAATATTTCTGTTAAATGTAGTCATTTGTGATTCTGATTATTGTAACCAAGTTTCTTTATCAATTAGACTATAATCAGATGTTTAGCCATGCCTTTTAAGTCTTTTGTCATTTATAGAGATTTTGTACCCTGGCCACCTGTTACAAAAAGTTCTTCATCATCAAGGAGGTTCATAGAAAAGCTATGGAAGCAGTTACAACAGTTCCACACCAAGATGGTGGCTATTTGAGGATTCCAGACCATACTGACTTAAAACAAGGAGCTGTCCTGCCTCTGGGACCCCTAGATCAAGCATCCAGAGATTTTTACTCCATGACAGGCAGGGTCAAGGCCCCTACTCAGCCTTGAAGCAGTTACAGAAGATGGACCATCGCCCTTCTGCTTCCCATAAGAAGATGGGAGTAAAATCTCTGAGCAGGGAATGAAACAGGAGGGAAGGGGGCAGGGCACAACCTTTGAAAGAATGACATAGCCCGAGGACATAACATAAACTGATTAGAACAAAATGGGCCCAAGACAGTGGAGAAGTCAACTTTCAAGTACCATGACAGTTCCAAGGCTGACCATGAGGATCAAAAAGTGGGTGGTGGCCCAATTCTGGAATACTCCGCCCCCTCATTAGCCTATGAAATTACCCACCCTTACAAAAACTGACAACCCCCATACCCTGGTGCCTTTCTCACCTTCTGAGATGGCCCACACTCTGTCTGCAGAGTGTGTTTCTCTCTAAATCTCTAAATAAACTTCTTACCTATCACTTTGTCTCTCACTGAATTCTTTCTGTGATGAGACATCAAGTACCTGAGCTTCACTAAGTCCTGAGACCAGGTGCATGTGATCTCAGTTGGAAGATCTTGAGTTTTGGCTGGGTATGAGTCCCAGTCATGTGGGTTCAAGTCCCAATCTGAGTTTTGGCTGAGTTTGAGTCCCAGCCGTTTGCATTCATGTCCCAATCTGGGTATAGGCTGGGTTTGAGTCCCAGCATGTGTGTTCAAGTCCCAATCTGAGGTGCATGGTTTCAAGACCACAGAGAAATATCCTTATTCATGATGTGGGCAGAGAAATAGTACCTTACAAAATGATCAAAAACGAGCTGTTGATAGTGTTGGGGAAGTTAGTAATATAGTCTTGTTCAGGCCCCAGAGACAAAACAGGCCTGTGACCAACCTGTGTCCTTGCCTAGACTGTGTGCCTACTTACACACCTAACAGTTGCTACTAGCAAGTGAAATGGTGCTTAGGATAAGAAAGGGATTGGGTCTTGGAATTTCTTGAGCCCTGGAGACCTGGCCAGTCCCCTGGGGTCTGGAGAATCTTGTGACTCACCTGACAAAACCAACAACATTGTGAAAGTAAATCCAGAGCAGCATGTTTTACATGCAAGCTGATGATATTAGTTTGTGGCCTGGAATTATAAGCAGGAGCCCCCAGAACCCCAATGTGAAGTCTCACCTGTGAAATGGATGCACTGCCTGGGGACCCTTCCCAACTGGGGCTTCAGATAGCTGTTCCAGGGACTTCCCAGAGCTGATTGCATCTGGATGTAGGTGCTTCCCCAATTCGGTGATCTATTCTTTCTTAGCTAATTATTCTCTTAATTAGTATACTGTGATCTTTGTTAATTTAATAAATTTTCTCTAAATTCTTGTTTCACTGAGTGTAGGGTGGTTATTTTGCCAGCAAATCCTATGAACCTTGAAACCAAAAGTAAGGCTTTTGGCAAAACAGATAGGTAATTTCCTATAGGTAATGAGAGACTACAGAATTAATTTCGAGAAAAGAATGAGCCTAAAAGCATCAAAAGATACTATGTTAGGATGGCTATTTTTAAAAGGCTTGGAGGGGAAAAAAAGAAAAAGAAAATTTAAAAAAAGGGGGTGGGGGTGGGGGGAATTCCCTGATAGTCCAGTGGTTAGGACTCTGCTTTCACTGCTGAGGGCCAGGTTTCATCCCTAGTCAGGGAACTAAGATCCCACAAGTTGGAGTGGCCAAAACGAATAAATAAAAATAAATAAAAGGCTTGGACCTGTCCATTACTTCAGTGACCATGCTAATAGTATTCCCAAAGGAACACTAGGTGGAAGCCCCATTGGCAGTGGGTGGCAGCCTGCAGTGAGGGGGGATGGAGAGGCAGAGTGCAGAGAACTGCTTTAGCTGTACCAGGAAAAGGCATGCAGATCTCTTTTCTCCCTCCAGTCCTACTATACAACTAGTTGAAGTGCACGAGTGAAGAGAGAAAAAATGGCTGATTCTCAGCTCACCAGCCAACATGATTCTTTTGATGTGTGTATGAGGCAGAAAATGACAATCTTTTGGTTAAAACCCTGCAATGTTTCTCAGTTTTTCTGAGAAAAGGCAAAATCTTCGCAGAGTCCAGTGGTGCCTCTCAGGACTTGGCCCCGCATTGCCCCTCTAACCTCTTCTCCGACAAGCTCCTTCTCACGCCCCTTCTTCCACATGCCCCTCTTTGCTGGAACCTGGCCCTGCTTGGACCACATCTCCCCAGCTCCTCACATGACTCTCTCCCTTACCTGTTTTCAAGTCTTCCCTCACATATCTTATTAATAAGCCCTCCCCTTATTACCCTATTTAATATCCCATCCTGCCCCAACCCCTGCACTACTCTTTCCCCAACTGGTTTGTTGCCAGTTTTGTTGTTGTTGTTATAGAAATTCTTTAGTGTGTATATTTTGGATTTCTAATTGTATCCAGCTATGGAAGCTTGTTTTAACTTAGTTATATATTCATATGCATACATATACAAACACAATTTATTTAATTACCTTTTATTTTTTCTGCCCACTATCTAGGGATTTTTTGTGTTTTTTTAATTAATTAATTAATTAATTAATTTATTGGCTTCGTTGGGTCTTTGTTGCTGCCCGAGGGCTTTCTGTACTTGCATCAAGCGGGGGCTACTCTTCATTGTGGGTGTGCTGGCTTCTCATTGCTGTGGCTTCTCTCTGTTGTGGAGCACAGGCTCTAGGCGCATGGGCTTCAGTAGTTGTGGCACACAGGCTCAGTAGTTGTGGCTCCTGGGCTCTAGAGCACAGGCTCAGTAGTTATGGCACATGGGCTTAGTTGCTCCAAAGCATGTGGGATCTTCTCAGACCAGGAATTGAAAACATGTTCCCTGAATTGGCAGGTGGATTCTTAACCACTGTGCTACCAGGGAAGTCCTTAGGATTTTGTTTTTAAATCAATAATTATTCTAGAGCTAGCTTTGTCTTTGCTAGACCTGGCATTCGCTTAGTAGGTTAGGACTAAATTTCTCTTCCCCCATTCCTCAGTCTTGGGCTCATAGCTGCCTAAGTTGGCAGTCTTTTTTACTTTTGTTCTTTTCTTTTTAAGACTTTTAGCCTCCTGAAGCCATGGTTGTTAGCTTCTGTCTCAGGTTGATAAGCAGAAAAGGGGGAGGAGGAGGTGTCCTGATATTTCTAAGAAGTAGTCTCTCCATCAGAAGTCCCCGACCACAGTCCACAGGATGAGTTCTTTTCTGCTCTTTAGAAAAAAAAATTTTTTTTGGTCTTAAGATGGCTGCCAGGCGGCCGGCTCCAGACCAGAAAGATGTGGAGTGGGCTGCTACCTTCTAGTCTAAATGAAAGTGATGTTGAGTAATTCTGATGATGAAGCCACAGGTAGAGAGCTCTGAACTTAACTTACAGGAAGGTAAAGAAGATGGGACCATTAAAAAAATGGAGATCTCAAATATCCTTACAGATAGACCAAAAAATGAAGCAGAGGCAAATGTAAGTGCATATGAAGAGTGTCCCTCTGGAATTCCCTTAAATACGTTGAACAAATTTCAAGAACTGCATAAAAATATTCTGAACAGAAAACCGCAACTTCGAAATCCAGAAAGAAAAAAAGAAAACGCCCCAGAAAAGGTAAATTGAGGAATGAAGAAGAATCTCATAGTGAACAGCTTTCAAGTGAAACCCAGTTAAAGAAGCTCACTCAGTATTTTGGAGTCAATGATAGGTTTGAGCACACTGTTAAAAGCAAAAAAAATTGAAAAGTCGGGCTTTGAGAAGAGCATAGACCAGGCTGTGGAGGAGTGGAACACTGAGAAGGCTGAGGAACTTAGCTAGCTACTCGAGAGCTTGGTGTAAAAATTGCCAAAGCGATTGCTTGCCACAACTTTGTAAAAGCCAAAAAGAATGCTGAAAATTCACAGTTTGCTTGAAAAAAGAAGAAACTTGCCTGGGGGTTTGAAGCAAAGAAGAGGTGGGAAACCAAAAGCTTCTAACATTGGGTATATGTGACTTGCCAGAGTTCTTTAAAATCTTTGAGACTTCACTTGCATCTTCAATTGCTCAATTTACTGAAAAGATTTTCCTGCTTATGTTAATTATGTTGGGAAATTGATGAAAATAGAAAAAATAAGCATAAAATTTGGGAGTTGATTATAAAAAAAATTGGGGGGGGGCATGCCTCCAGGCTTGTGGGATCTTAGTTCTCCCACCAGGAATTGAACTCGTGCCCCATGAAGTGGGAGCATGGAGTCCTAACCACTGGACAAACAGGGAAATACCTAAAAAAAGCAATGTTCCTTAATATTGGGGTTCACATGCCCCCTTTGCACATATGCTATGAGTGTGAAAACTACAGCCACTGTCTCATGCCAAAACAACATTTATTTAGTTGCTGTTCATTTGCAATGTATGTCAGATTCTTCAAAGGAATTTAATATATCTTACAATAGGAGAAAGAAATATATGGATAAAACAGTGTTCTTCAGTTGGTAGGACACAGTTTCTGTGGAAACTAGAGGCAGAGCTTCACCCTTGTCCACCTGCTTCAGGGCAGCCCAACATCTCTTTTCTATCTTCATCATGGCCCTATCTAGAGTCTTTTCCCTTTGTTCCTGACCAAACTTACTGAAACTCACAAAACTGAGTCTAACACTTCAGGTTACATGCATGTGAAGAACAATAAGTAAAAGCTGTGAGTCAAGTTTATTCAGTATCTTACTGAGGACTATAGCCCAGGAAAGAACTTCTCAGATAGCTCTGAGAAACTGTTCTAAAGAGAAAAGAAGGGATGTCAGTATATATGAGGATGAGTCAAAAATTATCTGCATTCCAGTTACATTAAAACTTCTATAAATTCTACAGCCAGCATGCGGATAATGTTTGACTCACCCTTGTACATAACTTTGGTGAAGGTGTAGAAGACTGCTGCCAGTCATGAGGAAACTTAGTTTTTTGTACTTTTCTAAGTATGGGAAGATGTAAGAATCCAGGTTCATAAAAAAAAAAAATTCTCCTCAGGGACTTCCCTGGTGGTCCCATGGGTAAGACTCCATGCTCCCAATGCAGGGGGCCCAGGTCCTATCCCTGGTCAGGAAACTAGATCCCGCATGCCACAACTAAAAGCCCACATGTTACAACTAAGATCCAGCACAGCCTAGGTAAATAAATAAGTGTGCAATCCAATGAGTGACAGTTGTACACACCTGCAAAACCGCTACCACAATAAAGATAGAGAATATTTAAAAAAAAAATTCTTAAAATTTTTTCTGCCTCAAAAAATCTATCTGGAGGCCTGTTCTGCCAGTTTCCTGAGAGCACAGAATGCCTCATTCCTGATCTCTGCCCTGAACTTTTTTCAGGATGTGCTGAAGATCATTGACTGCAGTAGCAAATGACTCATCTTTATAGAGCCAATGGCTAGCAATGTTCTTTAGTTGGCACTAAGAATGTACATATTTTATGTCCAAATGACTTCATGGAATTGTTTGTCCATTTGTATCTGTAGGCTTTGGGAGCACCTAAAATATTTTTAGTCTCTAGGAACATGCTTCATGGGATCTGAAACAATATTTCTTTTTTTTTAATATATAAATTTATTTATTTTTATTTATTGGCTGTGTTGGGTCTTTGTTGCTGTGCAAGGGCTTCCTCTAGCTTTCTCTAGTTGTGGAGAGCAGGGGCTACTCTTTGGTGCAGAACACAGGCTCTAGGTGCTTGGGCTTCAGTAGTTACAGTGTGTGGGCTCAGTAGTTGTGGCACACGGGCTTAGTTGCTCCGCAGCATGTGGGATCTTCCCGGACCAGGGCTCAAACCTGCGTCCTCTGGATTGGCAGGCGGATTCGTAACTTCCGCACCACCAGGGAAGTCCCTGAAATAATATTTCTGAAAACTTTTAGTGATTACTTGCAGACAACAGTCCCCATAAGTCTCCCTACTGCCCCTCTAAGAAGTAACGAAGACTTTTCCTCCAACCTTAGACCCCTCTCAGTTCCTCTGGGCCTTTGGATTTGTGGGGGTGGGACCCCCATCTGGAGCCCCAGCTAGAACTCTTGGAACTACATTTCCCAGAGGACTGTGCGCCGAGAGGAAGCGAACCTCAGCCAATGAAAGCCCAGGGTAAAGGCATTTCCGTGCGTGCGCTTCGCATCTGGGGCGGGACTTCCGGCCTCCTCCTTGTGGCGGCCATTTTAATTGCTCTGGGTCTGTTCCAGTTCCGGAAAGTTCTGTCAGGGTTGAAGTGACTGGACTGGTCGGAGTGGAGTTGCTGTCCCCGTGGCACAGAGACGGGTCTGAGGCTCGGCTCCGCCTCCCGGGGTGCCCCGCGCCAGGCCCGGGACAGGGACCGCCGCGCCCGCGTACCACCGCCTCTCCCGGCCCCGTTCCGCCCACAGACTCCGATGGCGGCGGCGGCGCTGAGGGACCCGCCTCAGGTAGACGCCCGTCCTCCAGGCCCGCACCGCCCTCACCCCACCAGACACTGAAGCCCCGAGTGCGGGGCGCCTGCTCAAGTGCCGGCAGCCCCGGCCGCGGTGTCCCGGAGGGTGAGGCGGTCGTGGGTGGGGCCGTGTTTCTGACCGACGGTGTGAGGGCGCGTGGGAGAGGGTGACGGGCGGAGGGACTTGGAGGTGGGACTGAGGCGGGAGGATTCGGGAAACCTGGAGTCTGTTTTGTGTCCGCATGGGGCAGAGAGTGTGAACTGGAATCACACCTACATTGTCAAGCTAAGGGTTTTGTACTTTCATTCTGAGGACCCTGGCAGCCGTGGTGGGTTGTGAAGGTAAAAGGGACATGGTCTGATTTAGGGTTTTAAAAGTTTTCCAAGAGCTACTCAGAGGGAGAACAAATTGGAAGGAGGGTGATGAGGGTAGTGGGGCACAGGGAGGCTGAGTCCTTATCCAACGTGGAACTGGGAAGAGGCCGCACTGAGGACTGAAGCAGAGTTTAGTCTTTTAGCCCAAGGTCATCTGGCCTCCAGGGCTGGGTAGGCAGCACTGAGGACTGAAGCAGAGTTTAGTCTTTTAGCCCAAGGTCTTATGGCCTTCAGGGCTGGGTAGGCAGCACTGAGGACTGA
The DNA here is from genome assembly GCF_030028045.1 of Hippopotamus amphibius kiboko. Classification (NCBI taxonomy): domain Eukaryota; kingdom Metazoa; phylum Chordata; class Mammalia; order Artiodactyla; family Hippopotamidae; genus Hippopotamus; species Hippopotamus amphibius. The sequence continues at coordinate 1,807,349 of NW_026648280.1, forward strand.
AGCAGAGTTTAGTCTTTTAGCCCAAGGTCATCTGGCCTCCAGGGCTGGGTTGGCAGCACTTGAGGACTGAAGCAGAGTTTAATCTTTTAGCCCAAGGTCATTTGGCCTCCAGGGCTGGGTAGGCAGCACTTGAGGACTGAAGCAGAGTTTAGTCTTTTAGCCCAAGGTCTTGTGGCCTTTAGGGCTGGGTAGGGGTTCAGGGAAGGTTTGAGCCCCTTGGAATACAGCTTGCTTCTGCCCACAGGCCCCCATGGCTGAGGAAGCACTTATGGAACCTACACAGGGAAGTGGAGGGTGTCCCAGGACCTCGGTGGTTTGGATCCCACTCATATGCATTTGGAATTGTGGTGTCCCAGGGCTCTTCACCTGCCATTCTCCCAGCCCTTGGGTTTGGGGACCTGGGAGAAATCCTGTAGACTCATTTTAGTCCAGGCCAAAGATTATTATGCAGGAATTTCTTTCTGGCCACCGGTGGAAAAAGGTGTAGAAGGTTATCCCAAGAACAGGTACCAGCATGTTCAAATGTTTGGTAGTGTGGCCACAAGCTGAGAACAGGGCACAGCAGGTCTCCTTTCTTTTAGGAACAGAGAGCAGGGGCACAGGAGTCAGTCTAGTAATGTGGCTGCCTGAGGAAGTTGGGGATCTATTGTGCAGGTAATGGGAGGTTTGGAACCCAAGAAGATGACCTTACTTAGGCCTAAACAGGATCCCTCTGGTTACAGAGTGGAAAACAGTCGTTGGGAGGAGGAAAGATGACCGGAGAGCACACTACTGTAGAAGTCCTGGTGTGTGTTCACAGCCCAAAGCAGTGGCTGTGGAGATGGAAGAAGTGGTTGGATTCTGGATGCATTGTTTAAGAAGGGCTGCTCAGATTTTCTGATTTTGAGGGTGAGAGAAAGGTAGGAGTCAGGGATGACACTAAATTATTGGGCTTGGAGCTGAAAGACTGGAAGCTTCATTAGATGAGTTAAGAGTGATTTTCACTGGGGATATCAGAAATTTTGTTTTTGGCTGTGTTAAAATTCTGAGCTTCTCCAGAGAACAAATGAGTGGTGGCATTAGGTGAGCTGCTGGACTCAGAGGTCTGGAAATCTGGGGTGCGATTCAGGATGGAGACATCTAAAAGTGGTGGCTAGTGTCTGCACAAGTGTGGAGCTGTGGGTTGTATTTATTTATTTATTTATTTAGCTCTTTATTGGAATATAATTGCTTTACACTGTTGTGCCAGTTTTTTCTGTACATCAAAGTGAATCAGCTGTATTTATACATATATCCCCATAGGCCCTACCTCACATGGCCCCCTTCCAGCCCTCTAAGCACTGATTACTTTACTCAGCCTCTGGCTACAGAATTTCCCACCTCCTGGGGCCATGGCTCAGGTTCTCTCAGGAGCCACTGAGATGGGCTGTTCACTAAGCCTCTAGCCAGAGACTTAGATGCTAGCCCCGCCTCCTACAGCAGCACTCTCCTCTGGGTGTGTCCCCTGGGAGGCTTCTTTCTTTGTCTGCCAACAACAAGAAAAGAGCCCTGGGCTCTTGTCACTTGCCAGTGGGGGTGATAGCTGGAGGATCCATTTGGCCACTCCTTAGAGCACTCCTGAAGGTCATTTCTAATGGTTCGTTGGTTTCTTTACATAATGTGGGCTGCTACCTATTGTCCTTATGTTCAAGCTTTAGCTGAAATCCTGACACAATAAGAAATTGTATTTAGATTGTATTTAGAAGGTGGAATTCAGGTCATGGCAATAATGTTATTAGCAGGTCAGAAAGAAGTGTATGAGTTCTGAGAATTGGATCTATTGCTTGGGCACCTGGTTGGGGGTTATGGGCATTATTAACACAAATGTGGGAGAGAAATAGCCATGGAGTTTGTGTGGGGTGGGTGGTGTTGGCAGGTGGCCAAGGCTTCAAGAGGAAGAGTACACATGAGACAGATGCAGGGGTAGAGAACTAATTGAGATGTGTGCTAGGATTTTGTGGTGAGCTTTGGTGTGATGTTTTAGTACATAACATAGATAACATCATGGGCAAATGTGTAGTCATTGTGACCTAGTGTGGGTACCATTGTGGCTGGGATTTTAATGAGGGTTAGGTGGAGAGAGGAGGATTATGGCTGCTGAGGAAACAAGTACACCTAGAGGTGGGAGAGGGTTATGGGTATCTGAAATTCACATGTAGTTCTGTATGGCAAACGTTGAAGCAAGTATTAGAGACAAAGTCCTTCAGATGCTGTTGGGATCCATCAGAGGTCTTGGGTAGAACTGGATTCTGTTTGAGTTTGCCAGGTTCTCTGGGGTGAGTCCAGGAAGATGACTATGGTGTGGGACAGGGAATTGGCAGTAGCTGCAGGATTACAACTGTGAGGTCTGGAGATGTGAGAGAGGTACATGTGGAGAGAGGGAGCATGAACTGATGGCCCCTGGTCCCTGGTATAGGGAACTTAAAGGTGATAGGTGACTCCACATTTTATTGTGAGGCGTGATACGGAAGGCCCCCTGAAAATTGCCTGGCAGAAGAGATGGAGCCCTGCAGTTCTGTCCCTGAGCATCTTTTTGATAGCATCTGTCTGCCTACCTGCCTGTAGTTGTTGAGGGCTGGGCACAGTGATTAGTGGAACCATGAGGAGAGAGCAGTACCAATGGCATGAGTTTCTGGTATCTCATCTGAGGTAGAGAGCCTGGGAGAAACTTGGACATGGGGTAGATGTGTGCAGCATGGGTTGTGGGTCCTCTGGAGAGAGGTTTCATCTGTCCATATCATGACAGGGCAATGTGACTTTGGAGGACGTGGCTGTATACTTCTCCTGGGAGGAATGGAGTCTCCTTGATGAGACTCAGAGACACCTGTACCATGATGTGATGCTGGAGATCTTTGCACTTATATCCTCACTGGGTAAGGCCTGCACACCCACCCCTGTGACCTGGGCTAGACTTTGCCTTTCTGCTTTTCCTTAGGGGCTGCTGTGTCCTTCCTGCATCCAAACCATACTTCCTTTCCTACTTGCTTAGGTAGGTGCTGTTGTTGCTAGGGCTGGGTTGTTTGCACTGCCCTTTTCTCTCCTTGGAGCCCCGATACCTGCTGCGTAGTAGGAAGCCAAATGGATGCCATCTTGCTTGCACTCTCCCTGGTTGGGTGACTTTCCAGATCCATGGTTCCTAGGTTTTGCTCTCTTCTTCTAATAATTCTTTCATGCCTGTCTGTACCAAAAATTGCTGTCAAGAATTTTTACTTAGGTAACACTTAGTTTTCTTTTCTGTGATCTGTCATGTGATGAGTTTCTCTGGGCTTACTGGCCGTTGAGCTGTCCTGTCTTTCCCTTAGGACTTGAATTTTCTAAGTCCCCTGTAGTTGCTCAACAGGGGTTGCAGGGGGGTGTCCTGGGTACTTCACAGAATGGCCCACCATGGCAAGATGGGCTAGAGGGAGCCTGGCCCTGCTGGGCAAGGACATGACATCAGGGCCGTGTTCACATCATACCAGGAACTAAAATTCAAACTCTTGTTTTGGTGCCATTGCTGGGTGCCACACCTCATTTCTGTCTTTCTTTCCCCATTCTTTATACTTGGCTAGCTTGTCATTTTAACTCTAACATCTAGCCCCTGGCTATACCCAACTTTCCTGCCTCCACTTGTTACCCATTCCTCTCTACTGCTGCCTTTGCAGTGTTGTCCACTGTTGGCTCACGTGTAACAGGTGGTGTGCACATATGCTTAATAGTCCTTGAACACCACGTATTCATTTGAATTAGATTTTCCTATCCCTGAACAAAAACTTCTGCACAACACTCACATTTAGCAGCAGCTAAGGCACTGCTGAAGGTGTGAGGACTGAGTTGAAAACTGCCTGCCTCTCCTCATTGTGCTACATCCCATTCTTATGTTTTTTCATCTTGTGAGGCTTCCCTACTTCTGTGACCTTTTAGAGTTCCAATACTGCAAGACAGCCTCTTCCTCATCCTGACTCCAATTCCATCATCCTGAAAACCTCCTCATGTATTCGTTAGTATGTCAGTCACATATTTGTGATGTGGCTGCCACCAGTCCCCAAAGACAACATGTCCCTAACTAGCATTTCTCTGTTTTCAGGTTGTTTGTGTGGCATAGAGAATGATGAGGCTCCTTCAGGAGAGAGTGTTTCTCAGGAAAGAATGCCACAAATCAGGACTCTAAAGCCAGATCCATCAACCCAGAAAGCTCATCTCTGTGAGATGTGTGTTCCTGTCATGAAGGATGTTGTGTACCTGGCTGAGCATCAAAGAGCATATACTGGGCAGAAATTGTGTACATGTGTGGCATGTGGGAAACAATTCTGTTTCAGGGCGAATCTTCACCAACACCAGAAGGAGCACATTGGGGAAAAACCTTGCAGCAAGGATATGGATGGGACCTCCTTTGGGAAGAGCTACAGGATCTATTCGTCAGAGAAGCCTTTCACCTGTGGGGAGGGTGGAAAGGACACTATCGACCTTTTCCAGCACCAGGCCACTCCTAAAGCAGTACTGAGTATACACAGCAGTACTGGGTGTGAGGAGGCCTTTCACAGTGGGAAAAGTCCTTACAAGTGTGGTGAATGTGGGAAAGCCTTCTGCCACAAATGTACACTTGTTCAGCACCAAAGAATTCACTCTGGAGGACTGTTTGAGTGCAGCGAGTGTAGGAAAACCTTCACTTACAAGCACACATTTCTTCGGCACAAAACAGTTCATACTGGAGAAAGGCCTTTTGAGTGCAGTGAATGTGGGAAGGCCTTCAGGTTCAAATATAAAGTTGTTCAGCACCAGCGTATTCACACTGGAGAAAGGCCTTATGAGTGTGCTGAATGTGGGAAAGCTTTTGGGTGCAAATCCAAACTTGTTCAGCACCAGAGAATTCACACTGGAGCAAAGCCTTATAAGTGTACTGAATGTGGCAGATTCTTTAGACAAAGCTCGATCCTTGCTCAGCACCGGAGAACTCACACAGGAGCAAGGCCTTATGAATGTGGCGAATGTGAGAAATCTTTTAGCCAAAGCTCCAGCCTCATTCAGCACCGCAGAATTCACACTGGAGAAAGGCCATATGAATGCAGTGAATGTGGGAAATCCTTTTGCCAAAGTTCCAGCCTCATTCAGCATCGAAGAGTGCACACAGGAGCAAGGCCTTATGCGTGCAGGGAATGTGGGAAATCCTTTAGCCAAAACTACAGCCTAATTCTACATCAAAGAATTCACACTGGAGAAAGACCTTATGAATGCAATAAATGTGGAAAATCATTTAGCCAAAACTACAGCCTCATTCAGCACCATAAACTTCACACTAGATAAAGGCCTCAAGAGTACAGCCAATATGAGGAACCCTTCAGTTAACAATCTGCTTTAATTCAACACCAAAATCTCACAACTCAGGTCTAAGTTTTAGGAATTAAGCTACTGTGGAAAAAAGCCTTCTGTGTGAGGAAATCTGCATAAGATAATGGCCTTAGACCTTCAGGTCTTTGCTCAATGTGATAGCACTAGAGAGTCTCTGTGAAGAGCTATCTGCCATGAGTTCCAGGTATGTGAGAAATTTTCAGGAGCTGCATTTCATATCTTACCTGCTCAGGACCCATGCCATAATTAAGTCACTGCCAGGCTCAGTGGCAGAAGTCAACTCGCCTCTACCACCTGGCAGGTCCTCATATTGTGCAACAGTCACCACATGCTCAGAGAAGACAGACCTTTGTGCTCTCTCTCCCATTCTGTAGAGCAAGTCATAGTGTGAGCCCCTGGGGCATTCTCATTCCCTTCTCCTCTGACTACTTATGGCATGGACCTGACCCACTTTTGGCCCAAAGGACCAAGTCTGAAGAACTGCTGGTGGCTTGTAAAGTTTTACCTTCTTCATGGTATTGCTGGTCTATTTTGAAGCATTTTCTATCCTGCAAGTCACCAACCTGGGAACACTCTACCACACATTGCTCTAGTTAGTACAGTAATAAAAACCTTATTGGCACCTTTAATCTTTTTTTTCTTTTTTAGCCACACCACATGGCATGTCCTAGTTCCCCATCTAGGGATTGAACCTGTGCCCCCTGCCTTGGAAGCTCAGAGTCTTATCCACTGGATCATCGGAGAAGTCCCATCATCTTTAATCTTAAGAGTTTTATTCACTGTGTAGGGTGGTTGAAAACAGAATTTGAAAAAAAAGAAAACAATTTGGCTCTGCTAGTTTGTATGGGTGGGCAGCTTTCATGAGGGCCTCAGGAGACAGTATGATGTCAGAAAGTCTCTCTTACTGCATTTCTTGTCTAAGCTGTATTCCTGTCTGTGGTGAAATAAATATTTGGTGTTTGTCCCCAGTTCTTGGCAGAGATCTTCTTAAACCCTTGGAATTTCCTGAGTGATAAGATTGTTTTTTTGTATGATAATGAAATGACTCAAGGTGGAGGCCTGTAAAGATCTTCAGGATGGGAGCTGGTCACCATATATTAGAGGGTTTGAACTTTTAAGCCCCACTCCTGACATCTGGGGAGGGGAAGGAGCTGGAGATTGAGTTCAATCACCAGTGGCCAATAATTTAGTCAACTGTGCCTATGTGATGACACCTTAGTAAAAAAAATCCCTAAACGTTAGGGTTTGGGGAGTTTCCATGTTGGTAAACACATCCAACCAAGAAGCGGGGTATACCTTGATTCCATTGGGTTAGAGGCTCCTGTGCTTGGGGTTCTTCTGGACCTCACCTCTTTATCTTTCTGTTGACTTGTGTCCTTTACAATAAACTGTAATTGTTAGTATAGGAATATAGCATCTTCCTGAGTTCTGTGAGTCATTCTAGCAAATTATCAAATCAGGTTTGTAGTTGAGCTAGCAGAAGTGGGGGTAGCCTTGGGACCCATTTTGTCGTTGGCAGTCTCATGGGACTGAGTCCTTAACCACTGTGGTCTGCACTAACTCCCAAGTAGTTAGTGTCAGAACTGAATTGAATTGTAGGACACCCAGTTGGTGTTGGAAAATCAGGGAATTGGTGTTGGAATGACTTATTTGGTGTCAGAAAAAGCTATACAATGCACAAACCCTTCTGGGAAAAGAAGTTGACATCTGTGGTCCTAATAAAGTACCTTGGCTGCCAAGTTTTTTTTTTTTTGCAGACCTGAAGACCACCCTCAAGTGGGTACAGCTGTGGCAAACTACAATAATTTTGGAAGTGCAGTATGTAGGACAAGGTAATTTCCAGGTATAGTGGGAGAAATCAGTAGCACTTAAATTATGCGATGTGACATTATTGAAGCCTGATTATCTAAAATGAATTAGGAAAATACAAACTGCTTAATCTTTCTCTGGCTTTGAAATTATTGTGAGGTTCTTAAATATTAAAACCAGTTTTAAAATTCTTCATATCAATATTTACCGTTAAACTTGAGGTTAAATTTTAGGATCATCTCTGCATGGAAATTTTATTAAGACGATGGTGACTTCCTCATTGCACAATGTCCACCTACACTTTTATCAGCCCAGAGAACCGTTGCTGCAGTCTCCATGATCCATTTGCTCAGCCACCTTCTCTTAAACAAATAACCTCACTACAGGCAAACCTCAGATATTGTGGGTTTCGTTCCACACCACTGCAATAAAGCAAATATTGCAATATTTGCAATCACATGGATTTTTTTGGTCTCCCAGTACATATAAAATTTATGTTTGTACTGTAGTCTATTAAGTGAAATAGCATTGTCTGAAAAAACAATGGACATACTTTTTTAAAAAGAAATCTATTCCTAAAAAGAAGGCTAACCATCATCTGAGCCTTCAATGAATCATAATTTTTTGCAATAGTAAGATCAGGGGCCACTGATCAAGATAATAAGAAATAGAATAATGAAAATGTTTTAATTCTTGCAAGAATTACCAAAATGTGACACAGACTTAAAGTGAGCAAGTTCTTTTGGAAAAAAATAGCACCGATAGACTTGCTTGATGCAGGGTTGCCACAAACCTTCAATTTGTAAAAAAAAAACGCAGTATCTGCGAAGCACAATAAAATGAGGATGAGGTATGCCTATAAATTCCCCCCTTTTTTTTAAGGGAGCACATATTGCAAAGCTGAGCTGTAGGTCTAAGTTTTTTTTTTTTTAATGTTAATTTTTTGGTTTTGTTTTGTTTTTTACCCTAAATATGCACTCTTTGATCTGACATCCAGAATGCTAAGAGCATCTTAAAATCTTATTTTTGCTTTGTACATGCACTCCACTTCAATTCTTATTGTGGAGTCGGTAGCATCTTTATGGTATTTCATAAGACATTTGTGGTGGAATGCATAATTCCTATTTATGGTTCTAATGGGAATTGTCCTTACAACACAACCACTATATCCCAACAGTTATGGAGGTGTACTTACAGTCTACCCCAATAACCCTTGGTCCAGTTTCACGTGCCAGCCACTTACAGCAGGGGGCATACAATGCAGATACAGGGGAAAGCCAGATGCATCATCAGGTTCACAAATGTGTTCTCTACTCTTTAAAGCTACATAATTCCCGAGCTCAACAGTCTCTGCTCCAACATTCGATTGTTTCTGTTGGCTAAAAAAACTCCAAATTTTGATTACGTAGTCTTTTTACTGCCACCACCTGCAAACCTCACATCACTTAGTTGGGTGATGTCCAGATAACCTAGGACCTCTTCTAGCCTGAACTGTCCTACTAATTAGTCCTAATTATAAATGTTCAGTCCATCTACTCAAAGAGCTGTCATTACAGATCTATCACTTAAAAAGACTCCATTCCTGGTCAAGGACTACCTGATCCTCCAGTTGTCCTCTTCTATTCCAGCAGTGCCTTCCCCTCTTCTGCTACTTGCCTGTCCAGCTTGGTGTTCCTAGCTTAATATATCCAACGAAAACCTCAAGAATCGCTAAACTATTTGTTACTTTATAAAGTTCCTCCAGGATTACTTCTATCTATATTAATATTTTGCTGCATTTATGCAGAGAAAAGAAAATCATTATTTGATTTTATTTGACAATATCCTCTGCCTCCTAAATCTAAATCAAATATCTTACGGGCTCCCTTATGTTGAAAAGGAAGTGATGCCTCCCTTCAACTTAGGGTGAATCCTTCCATTAATGCCATCTAAGGATGAATTTCCCACATCTTAGCTTCTGAAAGGTTTTATTCTTGTTTTATCAAATCTCTTGACTGATAAGCCACCCATCATTAATCTTCAGTCTTTTAATCTGCCTTACAAATAGCATCAATAAAATTTGTGTATTTCATAAAATAGCTACCCTTTACTCTGTGATCTAGTGTAGTTTCTGTTCTACCATTTCTCTCCCTCACCCTTTATGGCTAAGCTTTTATGAGCATTTTCTCTTTTTGTTTCTATTACTTCAACTCCTATGTAGTTCTCTACTCATGCAAGTGGGAGTTTTTATCTTCACAACCCCATCATTAATGAATTTAAGATTTTCCTTGAAGTTCATTTCAGGAGCTCTTGAGACCATTGTTTGTGTGTGTGTGTGTGTGTGTGTGTGTGTGTGTGTGTGGTTTTGTTTTTGTTTTTGTTTTAGTATATTGGCTTTGGGTTTGTTTTTTTAATTTTATTTTTAAAAATTTTATTTATATTTTTTGGCCACGGCAGTGAAAGCCTAGAATCCTAACCACTGGGCCACCAGGGAATTCCCTGGCTTTGTTTTTTTAAAATACATTCCCTTAATATTGTAATAAACAGGCTTAATCAACAGTTATTTCTCTCTTCACAATCTATACACATTCTGTTGGTAATCTTATGCAATGACATGGTTGCAAATATTTGAAGCTCAAAACTTCCAAATGTATATCTCCATTCAAAAATCCAGTGATTATCTAATGATCTGCTTGCAACCTATTCCTGGACATCTGGTAGACATCACAGACTCAACACCTTCAAACTTCTCCTCAGCTTTCATTAAAAAAATTAGAAAAAAAACTTTATTTAGAGCAGTTTTAGGTTCATAGCAAAACTGACAGGAAGGTACAGCGATTTCCCGTACACACAATGCCCCCCCATATATGCATCATAACCTCCCCATTATCAACATCCCTCACTAGAGTGGTGTATTTGTTACAATTGATGAACCTAAAATGACACATTATCACCCAAAGACCATGGTTTACATTAGGGTTCACCCTTGGTGTACATTTTATGGGTTTGGATAAATGTATAGTGGCATGCATCCATTGTTCTGAGCTGGACTCAGTCTGTCAATGAGCAATGCTGTGGTTGGACAGGCTCTTGCGGTTTTTATTGTGATTACAAGGTGCCCTTCAGCAAAAACCAGGAAACAAAAAAATATAGGTTTATTATTATTATTTTTAAATAGTTTTTTACGATATTTATTTATTTATTTATTTATTTATTTATTTTTATTACTTGGCCGAGCAGCATGTAGGATCTTAGTTCCCTGACCGGGGATCAAACTCACACTCCCTGCATTGGAAGCGTGAAGTCTTAAACACTGGAACACCAGGGAAGTCCATATAGATTTAGTTACAAAACCTGGAAATTACATAACACATCTGGAGCCACATAGCAAAGTCGAGGTGAGAGAGAGAGAGAGAGCATGAGGGCATGCCTGGAATTCTGCTTTTATTGTGGTTGAGAGGAAGGGGCATAGGGTTTCATGGGCTCACTTTTCATTGGGGAATTTAAAACATAAGAGTGGGAGTTTAAAGCACAGGAAGAGAAAAAAAAAAAACAAGTGGTGCAAATGGTCAGTTACTGAAATCAACCAAGAGCTCCTAAGGCAAAGGAGCCCCTGTTGAGGGAGACAGCCTGGTTCTTTAACTAGTCACCTAGCTGGCGATATTGTTTATTCCTGATAGCCATCTTTGAAGTGGATGCCTCTCGGAAATGGATGCCTTGGCAATCAAATTTTGTGAGGCACTCGCATTACAAAAAAGAAAACAACTGTCAGGGTTTACATTGCGATCCACCATTAGAGTTCCATTCAGATGTTTCATTGCCCTAAAAATTCTCCACCTTTTTATCCTTCCCTCCTTCTTAACCTCTGACAACTAATGATACTTTTACTGTCTCCATAGGTTTGCCTTGTCCAGAATGTCAGAGTTGGAATCATACAGTATACAGTCATTTCATTTTAATTTTTTTTCTTTTTTGGCACACGGGCTTAGTTGCTTCGTGGCATGTGGTATCTTCCTGGAGCAGGGATCAAACCCATGTCCCCTGCATTGGCAGGCAGATTCTTACCCACTGCACCACCTAGGAAGTCCTGTAGCCATTTCAGATTGGCTTCTTTGACTTAGCAATATGCTTTTAAGTTTCCTCTGTGTCTTGTCATGGCTTGATAGCTCATTTCTTTTTAGTGTTGGATAGTATTTCCCTGTTTGTATGTACCAGAATTTATCAATTCACCTACTGGACATCTTGCTTTCTTCCAAGATGGAGGATTGGCAGTTATGAAGTAAGTTGCTATAAACATCCATGTGCAGATTTTTGTATGGACAAATGTTTTCAATTCCTTTGGGTAAGTACCAAGGAACAGAATTTCTGGATTTTATGGTAAGCCTATGTTTAGTTTTTTAAGAAGCTGCCAGACTGTTACAATGCTGCTGTGCCATTTTGCATTCCCACCAACAATGAATGAGAGTTGCTGTTGCTGTACATCCTCACCAACATTTGATGTTGTCAGTGTGATCTTTCTTTTAATTCTGCTCTGGCCACAGCTTTCCCATTTTCAGTTGATACCAACCCTGTCCTTCCAGTTGCTGAGACTAAAAATCTAAGGATCATCCTTGACTCATCATTTTTCTCATACCACAGAACCAGCCCCATAAGGAAATCTGATTGGGACCGCTTTCAAAATATATCATGAATCTCACCACTTTCTATCACCATGCCTGCCCCTAGCTGGATTAGCACCGTCCTATACCTGGATTTCTGCAATGGTCACCTAACTGATTTTCTTTATCCTATGCCTCCTTTTTTGCAGTCCATTGTCAACTCTCTAGCCAACACCACCTTTTAAAACTATGAATCAGGTAATGTCCATTTTTGACCAAAATCCTGGAAAGACTCCTCATTTTACTTAAAGAAAATTCAAAATTTTTACAAGACCCTGAGGCGCTTCACAGGTCCCTTTACTCATGTTCCCCTCTGACCTCCTTTTTTAAACTCTCTTCCTCACTCACCTAGCTCCGTGGGCATCAACACCTGGCTTTGCTTAGGACATGACATTGCCTGATACCTGTGCTTGGATATGCACGATAATACCACATGACTTAATTCTTCCTCATTTTTCGAATCTTGCCTCAAGTATCCACTTGTTCATGAGGTTTCTCATTACTACTCTAATATTACACCCTCTCATTCCCTACTCTTCCCTGAAATCCCGGTTTTTCCCCCCAAGGCACCTATCATCAAATAGCATATCATATAATTTACATATTTTTTCATTATTGTTTTATATATCTTTGTTTCTCGCTTCCATCTGTAAGTATTAAAAAAAACAAGGAAATATGAGTGGACTCAAAGTGGCATCTGATACAGTGTATCCATTAGGTTTTGTAGCTTTGGGGAATATCTGAGAAAACACTTCTAAACATTTCTTCTATCCCTGCAGAGTACACTATTTGGAATCTGGGTGGAATCTTCCTTTGTTTTTCTTTTTTTTTCAGATAAACGTTTCTTTTTTTAAAAAATATTCATTTATTTATTTTTATTGGTTGCATTGGGTCTTCCTCGCTGCACACGCGCTTTCTGTAGTTGGGGGGAGGGGGGCTACTCTTCATTGCAGTATACTAGCTTCTTATTGCAGTGGTTTCTCTTGTTGCAGAGCACGGGCTGTTGGTGCATGGGCTTCAGTAGTTTCAGAGCGTGGGCTCATTAGTTGTGGCTTACAGGCTCTGGAGCGCAGCCTCAGTAGTTGTGGCACACAGGCTTAGTTGCTTTGCAGCATGTGGGATCTTCCCAGGACTCAAACCCCTGTCCCCTGTGTTGGCAGGCAGATTCTTATCCACTGCCACCAGGGAAGGACATGGCTTCTTAAGAGGAGTGAAAAAGCTCCGCCCTGACCTCGGAACTGCTCAGGGCATCAGGGACTCGCTGCCGCTGGTGGTTCAGCGGAAACTACAGTACCCAGAAGCCCGTGTGCCACGCGGCGGGCGGCACTGTAAGGGACGTTTCCGTACGTGCAGAAGTCGTCTGGGAGGGACTTCCGGTATCTTCCTCGCGGCAGACATTTTGTTGGCCCACGGTCGACCCATCCGAGCAGAACCTAGGGCTCTGTGGTTCGGTTCAGAGGTGACGGAAAGCGAGAAGGCGCGGGAGGAGACCCTGCCCTCGCTGCAAAGTGGCTCCGCGGTGGCAACGCTCGCGAGAATTCCGCCGCTGGGCGGGGCCAGGGCAGTGCCTGATTTCCGACCTGGGACCCTTCCGGACTCGGTGTGGTCCAGACTGTGATGGCGGCGGCCATGGGGATGGACCCGCTTAGGTGGGTGCTGCGTTCCCCGCATCTTGACGCGCCCGAGCACCCACTTCTGAATTGTAGGTCCCCGAATGAGTGGTGCCTGTTGAGGCTATTGTGGCCCAGGCTCCAGGGCGTTTGTGGATGGAGCTACTATTTCTAACAGCCAGTGTGATGAGGGGTGAAGAGTTTACCGGTCGAGCGACTAGCAGGAGCAAAGTCTTGGGACTGCGACTGAGTCGGGAGCTTTCGAGAGACTGGGGTGCTCACATCTTCAGGGTGCAGAGAGTGTGAGTAGTGGTCATACCTAGAATGGCAGGGTGAGGCGAGTACTTTCATTAGGAGGACTTTGGGAGCCATGGAGGGACATGATGTGATTAAGGATTTTTTAAAGTATCCCAATGCTCAGGGAAAAACAAACTAAGGCGGGGTGGAGATGATGAGGATGGAGGCAGGGAGACCAGTGAGGAGGCCACAAACTCCAGGAGAGCTGTGGTGGTGGCTATACCAGAACAGTGCAGCAGGAGTTGGGAGTGGATAAGTCATTAAATTCTGGAGAGATTTTAAAAGATAGAACCAACAGACTTTGCTGCGTCAGATATGGCCGTGAGTGAAAAAGTGATGTGAATGACCACCCACGTTTTGTTTTGTTTTTCCCCTGAACATCTGAAAGAATGGAAATGCATAAGTTGAAGCAGGGAGCACCTTTCAGGAGGGTCGGAAGTTGAAGTTAGGACATAGTAAATCCACTGTTTCACAGTAGAGGCATCACATGGGCATCTGGATATGCTGGTGTGCAGTTCTGCAGAGCAAGCTGGGCTGGAGACCTCTGAGGAATGAGGTTTCAGATCAGAGCCTGGAGATAATATTTAGGGGGAGAATATTAAGGATGTTGTTTTATGTGGTTCCTGAGGTGAAAGATTAGAGTACAGGGAAGAAGGATTGGACATCCCTGAGAGTTCCTCCAGAAAGGAGATGTCCTGGAACATGAAAGGTTTTTGGCTGCTATCATCAGGAGGAGAAGGCTATAGGATATTAGGAGCCTGACCTGAGATGGTGAGCAAGGTGTAAGGTGCTATAAATTTGCCACTCTGTGGACTCAGCATGCCCCTCTGAAAAGCCAGACAAAGAAAAGTCAGCCAGGCTAGTGAAGCAGCCTCACCCCAATCAAGGGCACTAGTTTCCCAACTCCTCAGGTGAGGAGAGATGATGAACACCTCTAATGAAGGGTCACCAGCATACTCACCTTCAGAGGAATATGTACCAGGTAGGCTGGTTTGGTGAAAGGACCTAGTATATACCTGACAAGTATACATAAGCAGGCAGTTAAAAATTAATATTTACACATGATAAATTTATACCAATGTTTAATAATTGGTTGAAATACTTTCCTCTAAGTATTTGATTACAATGAAAAGTCTTAAATATCAAGTTTCCTTTAAAGACTTAAAAAACAAACCCAGACTTTAAAGAACTTGTTATGTACTTCATTTGCACCAAAAACATTTGCAAAATTGTTAAGCATGTGAACGGTAAAAGTTAATTCAGAGGTATCTGACGTGTACTGACGTGTCTGATACAAACAACCCTATTAGGTGGATACCACCATTATCGCTGCTTTATACATGAGAACACTGAGATCTTGGGTCATGGTCACACAGCTGGTAGGAGGCAGCACTGAGGTCTGAGTATCTTAAGTTAGACAACCTGAAATCATCCTCACCAAAGGGCAGGGCAGGGCAGGGGTGAGGGGAACAGTTCAGTCTATGAGACCCCATTGTGGTAACCTGCCACTCCCAGCTCCCTCTTCCTGTCAGGTTGCTGTGGTGGCAGAAGCGATTATGATCCCTGCATAGGGGAGTGCAAAGTGTGCAAGTCCTCAGTCAGCCTAACCCACCCCTCCATGATCTTGGCAACCCATCATCGCACATAGTGGTGTCTTGGGAATCTTAATCTACCTTTCTGCCTGCCATTGGGTTTGGGGATCCTGGTGTCACCAAAGGTCTCATGCCATGAAAACTATTCTGGAATTATACAGAAGGGTTTCCATGTCCAGCAAGCAATGGGATGAAATTGGAACAGTGCCCCAGGCATGTGAACCAGCATATGCAAATGCATCACTTGAGATGGAACTGGTCCTGTTTGGGGGCTTAGGTCCTGTTTAGGTCTCTTTTATGTCTGGTGATCAGAGAGCAGGGAACAGGGTTCAGCTTTGGAATGGCAGCCTGTGGAGGTGGGTTTCTGTTTTGAAAGTGGTGGGAGCTGTGGAAAGTTTGGAGCAGAGAAGGGAGCGATCTGATTCTGTCCTTAATAGGGTTTATCTGGCTGCACAGTGAAGAAAAGACTATGGGGGTATAGGAAAGAGAACTGTTGATGATGAATGGGCCAGAGTGGTGGCTATGGAGGTGAGAGACAAGTGCTTGGATTATGGTGGGGTTTTTTGTTTGTTTGTTTTTATTTTTAGAGCAGGACCAAACAGATTTTCTGATGTGGAGGGTGAGAGAAAGAAGGGGAAGAGTCAGAGATGATCCCACAGTTTTTTGCCTAAGAAGACATACGGAAGAAGAAATCCTCAATTGAAATAGTGAAGTTGGTGGTGAGAGTAACTTTCAGAGGTAATATTCAGAGATAGGTTTTGATCATGTTGACTCTGCGATGTTCCAAAGACATCTGAGTTGAGGTATCAAGTAGACAGCTGGACACATGGGTATGGAGTTCAGAGGAGGGATTCAAGTTGGAGACATCCACAGGGTGAAGCCAGTGTGTGATTAAGGTAGAGCAGTGTATCAGATTTAGAGAGAGAACTTTTATGTCATGGTGGCAGTGCCATTGGGGGTCTGGAAAGGAGGCGGGCACAGTGGAGTGGAAGTAGGAGTTACCTAAGAGATGAGAAAAAAGGGAGGTTAGTGTCCATGGTGAGCAGGGAAAATAGGGTTGGGCAGTTGATGACAGAGAGAAAGTGGACATGAGACAAATGCTGAGGTAAAGCAATAATAGAGATGAGATGAAAGTGAGCCCAGAGTTGGTGCTTATTCCCCTCTCTGTGTGCTTCTCAGGTTTTTGTGTTGACCTTTGGTGGTGACTGGGGGTTTTAGTTGAGCTGGTAGATTAGTTCAGGACTAAATTGGGTCAGCTAGCAGAGTCACTATGCTTAGGGTAAAAGGCCAGTGGGTGTGGGCTTTGAATGAGAATTTAGTGTTAAGCCTGTGACTGATGAGGGTGTAATATCTCCAGTGTCCAGTAGCAAGGTGGAAAAGCTTTATCTGGCTTTATCTGATAATATGCACGTGGTTCTGAATTGCTGAAGTTGAATCAAGGAAGGAAGAAATTAAAAGCTGAGTTTGGAAGTACCTATGGCAGTGGAGGCCATTGACTAGGGCTAGATGTAATACTGGATGCCATGTGCAGGTTTACATCTGGGAGGTACCTATGTTGTGAGCCTCCTTAGGTAACGAGGGAGGTGTGGTGTAAAGAGTGGTGTGTCCATTGAGATGCAATCTGAATTCATGGCTTGGGGGCTCTAGTACTGAGGGCTTCAAGGGAAATGTGGAGCTAAAATTTGTGTACGAGAGGCATAATCTCTAGATCCCATGGGAACTAGCTGGTAGGAGAAGGGTTGGTCCCTATCTGCCAGGCCCAGACTATACAGTGTCTATCTGTCCACTTGCTTGTTGTTCTATGCTGGGCAAAATGATTAATGGGAAATGAGGAAAGGGGAGACATCAGTCACACCGGGCCCTGCTGTCTTGTTTTGAGTTGGGGAGTTGGGGAGGAAAGTGAATGTGTGGTGGACAGACCAGGAATCCTGGGGAGAGAGGCTGCCCTTGTGCTGTTGTTCACTTCATGCAGGATCATGTGACTTTTGAGGATGTGTTTGTGTATTTTTCCTGGGAGCAGTGGGGGCTCCTTGATAAGGCTCAGAAACGCTCATATCACAATGCAGTGCCTTCTATGCTTTGCTCTTATGATTTTCCTGGGTAAGGCCCTATGTATCCCAGTTTTCTGGGCTATGTTCAGCTCTTCCCTTTTCTCCCCTAGAAGTTGTGATTTCCTTCCTGTAGCTGGACCTCAAGCACTTGCTCACATAGATCCTCTGGGTGCCAGGCTCAGCTGTGTGTACTGCCTCCTCCATTCCCTGTGCCTCCCAACTTCTGTTGCCCCAGAATTGCCAGGAAGGATTTGAAAGTCATTCTCTGTCATGAATTACAGTTATGGTCACTGCTTGTGGGGCCCACTGGGTTGTTCATTCAAGATGTTTGTTTTGTAACATTTAGTTCTCTTTTAATCTCTCATGGCTGGGCTACCCTGGGCCAGTGCTTTCCTACTCACTTGCCCTGTCTTTCCTCTGTGACTTGTATCTTCTAGATCCTTTGTGGTTTCTGAACTGTATCAGGGGAAAGAACTCTGAGTACCTGATTGAGAGGTCATGACTCTAGCCACAGCAGAAGGGGCGTGGACAGGCCCTGGTGAGTGGGAGCCTGGGGAGGATGTAACTTCAAGGATGGGTTCAAATAGCACCAGAAACCTGTCCTGTGCCCACTACTGTTTGGTGCCCAGGCTATAGGCCATACCTTATTTTTCTTTTCATCCCCATTCTGGACTCTTTACATACTTGTCATTTCTATTCTGATCTGTGACCCAGGGCTGACCACCCCATTCACCAGCACTCTGTACTGGTCCCTCTGTAGTGCTCTCCTCTGTTGGACAGCGCTAATGTGTCATGAGACATGAACATGTCCTTAAATAGTTTTTGATTACCAGTTATTTATTTTAAATCAGATTTTCTGGGCCTGGACATACATTTCTGGATAGTGCTCATCTGTCACCAATAGCCAAGGCTCTTCTAAATGTCATTTGCAAGGTGTGAGTTGGAGATCTTGCCTGCCTGTTCTCCCTGAGCTACACCTCATCCTTGTGTCTTTGTCTGTTGTAAGGCCTTCCCCATTATGTGACCCGTAGAGTCCAGTACTGCACAGCAGGTCTTTTGTTAACCTGATCTCAAATCTGTTGTCCTGCCAGCAACTCTGTGGACTCAATCCTGGGTATGCTAGACACACATTTGTGATGGAATTGCTTGCTCCCACTGAAGTCAACATGCTGTTCAGCAGCATTTTTCTGCTTTCAGGTTGTTGGCGTGGAGTGGAGAAAGAAGAGGCACCTTCTGAGCAGAGTGTTTCCATAGAAGTGTCACATGCTCATACTTCTAAGGCAGATTCATCGACCCAGATGGCTCACCCTTGTGACTTATGTGGCCCAGTCTTGAAAGATGTTTTGCACCTGGATGAACACCAAGAAACATGCCATGGACTGAAACCTTACACGTGTGGGGCATGTGGGAGACAGTTCTGGTTCAATGCAAACTTTGACCAGCACCAGAAGCTGTACAATGTAGAGAAACTCTTAAGAGGAAACAAAGGCAAGACCTCATTTGTGAAGAACTGTAGAGTTTATGAAGAACCTCACCTGTCAGAGAATCTCTTTGCCTGTGAGGAGGAGCAGAAGAACTTCCAGACCAGTTTGGGCAGTCACCAGCAAAAGGCCACCCACAGCAAGAGGAAGACAAGAAGCACTGAGAGTGGGGAGGCCTTTCACATTGGACAAATGCATTACAAGTGCAGCGAATGTGGGAAAGCTTTCAGCCGCAAAGACACACTTGTCCAGCACCAGAGAATCCACACAGGAGAAAAGCCTTATGAGTGTAGCGAATGTGGGAAAGCCTTCAGCCGCAAAGCCACACTTGTGCAGCACCAGAGAATCCACACAGGAGAAAGGCCTTATGAATGCAGTGAGTGTGGAAAAGCCTTTAGCCGCAAAGACAACCTTACTCAGCACAAAAGGATTCACACTGGCGAAATGCCTTATAAGTGTGGCGAGTGTGGCAAGTACTTCAGCCATCACTCCAACCTAATTGTACACCAGAGAGTTCACAATGGAGCAAGGCCTTATAAGTGCAATGATTGTGGGAAGGTTTTCAGACACAAATCCACACTCGTTCAGCATGAGAGTATCCATACTGGGGAAAATCCTTATGTTTGCAGTGATTGTGGGAAATCCTTTGGCCACAAATACACCCTCATTAAACACCAGAGAATTCATACTGAGGCAAGGCCTTTTGAGTGCATTGAATGTGGGAAATTCTTTAGTCGAAGTTCTGACTTTATTGCACATCAGAGAGTTCACACTGGTGAAAGGCCTTTTGTGTGCAGCAAATGTGGGAAAGATTTCATCAGAACCTCCCACCTTGTTCGGCACCAAAAAGTTCACACTGGAGAAAGGCCATATGAATGCAATGAATGTGGGAAATCATACAGCTTAAGCTCCCACCTTATTAGGCACCAGAAAGTTCACAGTGCAGGAAGGCTTTAGGAATACTTTCAACGCAACAGAAGTCATGGCGAGGAGCTCTGTGACTGCCTTTAGAGAGGGAGACATCAATCATGTGTTGAACTACATATATGTGGACATTAACACTGGGGAGATAATTTTATGATTGCCAGGTACACAGGAAGCTTTCAGGGGCTATGCTGTACTTTCAGACCTACTTGGGTTTGTTGCCAAATTTGTTAGTGTCAGTGCCTGTGGCTGAAACTATCTCAACTCTAACAGTTTAATTACCCTAATATCCTTAGGGGAGGAGAACTTTGGACTCTCTTAAATCCCTGGAAGGAATTGTAAGAAACCTGAATTTGGGAATTCCCTGGTAGTCCAGTGGTTAGGACTCTGTGCTCTCACTGTGGAGGGCCCAGGTTTGATCCCTCGTCTGGGAACTAAAATCCCACAAGCCATGCAGCTTGGCTGGAAAAAAAGGGGGGTGGGGACCTGAGTTAAAAGGGGGGGTCCTTGTTTGTTCCCCTCTGACTGGAAAAGATGTGGACATGATCTGTCTTTGGCCAAGAGGACCTGAGCTGTGTTCTGGTAGCAGAAAAGGTCTACTTTATTCATGGATGTTGTTAGTCTCGTGATACTTGTGACGAATTTTTCCAAGTCACCCAGGCTGGATAACTACTTGCCTCATGTTGCCCTGGTTTATTTGATAATAAATACCTTACTATTTAAGCCACCTTTGATCTTGGGGGTTCTTTTTACTCTTTGGTTTGAAAACAGGCTCTGCCAAACTGAAGAGATAAAGTCTTTGTGGGAGATTTCAACATTGTATGCCTCAAATGGAACACAGGTTGGCAGAGAACAGTTCTCAGTCCAATTTTGGTGTTAATTTCTATTGCTGACAAAAGCTTAGGTGAGAACTCAGGGCTTTGTGTGCCTGATTTTGTCTGGATTTCAGAGTTTTTAGAGGATCCAGACATCCTTGAGTATGGTGCTGTTGTAACAACCTACAACATGTTTGGGAGCAGCATGGCTTGAGTGTCTTGTTTCCACCATAGGTCCCACATTCCCCAGCATTGTCGTGGGGCAGCTGTTCCTCGGGTCCTGCCAAGTGCCATATGCCTTGAAGGCCACAATCTGGTACAGGAGTCACTGGCTGTAAGACTTACTGTGTTCAGAAAGGAAACAAAATTGATACAGAAGCACTGGATATGAATAATTGAGATTGGAGAGACTGCTGCAAATGAGAATGGGTGTGCTCATTGTAAAAACACATCCACAAGCATTCAAGTCACTATGGCTGAATGAGATTAGGGTATATGGAAATTCTCCTGCTCTCCAGGGCTGTGTCATTCTTATGACGAGGCTCAGTGGCAGAGCAAAGAATGTAGTTTTCCTCAATTTCTGTGCCTCCCTGGGCTCTTCACCTGATGTCTTCGCTGTGTGGGCAGGAACCCCAGGACTGAGAATAGAAGTGTAGTCAACATGCAGTATACTGTGCACACTGTACAGTTTGGTAAGCCTTAATATATGTATATGCATTTGAAATCATCTAGTCATGACATTGGATACATCCGTCACCCTTTCTCAATGCCCTCCTTCATACTTTCCCTACCATCCCTAGGCAACTATTGATTCACTTTCAGTATAGGTAAATTTGCCTTTTCTAGAATTTTCTTTAAGTGGGACCTTAAAAGTTTATTTTTCTCTGCTGTCTTCCAACATGATTATTTTAAGAATCATCTGGGGCTTCCTAGGTGGCACAGTGGTTAAGAATCTGCCTGCCAATGCAGGGGACATGGGTTTGATCCCTGCTCCAGGAAGATTCCACAGGCCGAGGAGCAACTAAGCCCCTGTGCCACAACTATTGAGCCTGCACTTCAGAGCTGGTGAGTCACAACTGTTGGGCCTGTGTGCCACAACTACTGAAGCCCACGCTCCTAGAGCCCATGCTCCACAACAAGAGAAGCCACGGCAATGAGGAGTCTGCACACCACAATGAAGAGCAACCCTCGCTCTCTGCAACTAGAGAAAGCCTGTGTGCAGCAATGACCCAACGCAGCCAATAAATAAATGAATTTATTTTTAAAAAAACCTGTGTTGTGTGTATGAATAGCTCATTCTCTAAATTCCATGTATATGCATTAATATGTGATATTTGTTTTTCTGACTTATTTCACTCTGTATGACAGTCTAGGTTCATCCATGTCTCTAGAAAGGACCCAATTTCATTCCTTTCTTTGTCTCAGCACATTTTAATTGCAAAAGCCATTGAAATTATGAGATTAGTGGTCAGGAAAGCATGTTCTAGAAAAATAACAGGGTGTGCCTGTACAACCTTTTGTGATCATAAAGTAAGATCAAAAGATCAGATGGGATCACTCAGGATGGCTGCCCCATCAAGATGACCAGGATGTGCTGGGGGAAAGGGGCAGCATGATGGTATGAGACGATCTAGTGTGGGACTACGTGGAAGTTTCTGGGACTGGGGAGTGGGATAATGGGGGGTGGGGCCTGTGAGGGGTAGAGGGAGCAATTGCATCCTTTTCCAGGTGAACCACGGCCCCTCCCCGACCTCTGGACTGAGATGGGGAACATGTTTGGCCTGGCACCGATGGGGGCTTTGCCCCGCCAGAGTCCCCATCGAGAGGAACCTCTCCCCAACACTGGGAGCTTTGATTAGCTGCACCGGCTATGCAAAGATGTATTCCCAGCACAGGTGGAGGGAGTGAAGCTTGTCAACAAGGGTCTGAGCAGCCATTTCCAGGTGGCTCACACTGTGCACATGAGCGCTTGGGGCTTGCTGGGCTATCACCTCCATGTGGCCTATGCAGGGGACTGGCAAGTTAGCTCCACGGAGGTGTTACCCACTGTGGTAGGGGATATGGTCAGCAGTGGCAGCCTCAATGCCCAGGTCCTACTCCTTTTGCAGAAGGGCTCTGAGCCAAGGCTGTCTTCCAGAGGCAGCAGGTCAAGTTCCTAACATGGCAGTTTGATGGTGAGTGTCGGAGAGATGAATACACAGCCACTCTGACCCTAGGAAATATTGACCTGAGTGGGGAGTCTGTGATCAAGGTCACTCACTTCCTGCAGAGCCTCACTCCTCGGCTGGTACTGGGAAGAGAGCTGGTTTATCACCAGAGGCCAGGAGAAGAGGGGGCCATCTTGACACTGGCTGGGAAGTACTTGGCTGTACACTGGGTAGCTACATTGAATGTGGGATCAGGTGGGGTCCATGCAAGTTATTACCACAAGGCAAATGAACAGGTTCATGTTGGAGTGCAGTTTGAGGCAAACACAAGGCTACAGGACACAACCTCTCCTTTGGTTACCACCTAACTCTGCCCCAGGCCAACTTGGTATTTAGAGGCTTGGTGGATAGTAATTAGTGTGTGGGTGCTGTGCTGGAGAAGAAGATGCTCCCCCTGCCTGTCACCCTCACCCTTGGCGTCTTCCTTCATCACTGGCGCAGCAGATCCCACTGTGGCTTCAGCATCACTGCGGGCTGAGGCTGTCCCAGAGCCAGCCCCACAACAGCCGGGACCTCTGAGTCAGGTGGCGTGGGCTGAGGCTGTCCCAGAGCCAGCCCCACAACAGCTGGGACTGCTGAGTCAGGTGGCGTGGAGCCAGAGACGAGGCCCCTCTCCAGAGCCCACCTTGCTGAGTGACCTCTCAGTCCCAGGAGCAGAGTGGGGACAGGACCATGCCCTCCTCAGAACAGGAGCTGTCACAGGGGCAGATGCTGAGGCAATGGTTTGAGGCTCCCACCTCTGCCATCAGCCCCAGTATCATCTTCCTGTGCTCTTATGGCTCTGGACTAAAGGGTATGTCTGGCTGAATTTTCTCCCCTTCACTCCCGCCTCCTTCATTTCCCTGTGGATTACAGCTCCTAGCCTCTTCCTCTTTAGAGCAAAAAAAAAAAAAAAAAAAGATCAGATAGGAGTTCCCTGATGGTCCAATGGTTAGGACTCTGCCCTTTCACTGCAAAGGGAACCTGTTTGATCCCTGGTGAGGAAACTAAGATCCTGCAAGCCAAGTGGTGCTGCAAAAAAGAAAACAAACAAAAAAACCCCAAAAAACCTCCTTGGGGACTTCCCTGGTGGTGCAGTGGTTAAGAATCCACCTGCCAATGCAGGTGTCATGGGTTCCATCCCTGGTCAGGGAAGATCCCACATGCCATGGAGCAACTAAGCCCCTGCACCACAACTAATGAGCCTGCACTCTAAAGCCTGTGAGCCACAACTGCTGAGCCCATACTCCACAACTACTGAAGCCCATGTGCCTAGAACCTGTGCTCTGCAACATGAGAAGGCACCACAATGAGAAGCCCGTGCACCTCAACAAAGAGTAGTCCCCACTTGCCACAACTAGAGAAAGCCCGCGCGCAGCAACAAGGACCCAACGCAGCCAATTAAACACAAACAAACAAACAAAAACCTCTTCGAAGAAATTGGAACTTCACAGATCCCCTCAGTACAACCAGAGGACATCTAGGGAGCAGAGTCCTCAGTCCTACTGCTACTGACAAGGGTTCTTGGCCTTCCCCAATCAATAGAAATTGACTAGAGGCCAGACAAGAAATTTAGGCAAGGCTTTATTGGGGCACCTGCTGCAGCAGGGGGAATAAGAACAAACAGGTTCCCTTGCTTGCCCCTCCCTGAGGGGGAGAAAGCTTTTTCCTTATATGGGGTGAGGGTAGGGGTGTGTCCAGGTGTTGGGCTAGAGGGGTGGCTTAGGTGTTTTGCCCACCCCTCTGGTGGTGGTATGTGCAGGGGACATGCACAGTACCCTGCTTTTGCTCCAGGCTTTTAAAAAGTGACAATTGCTTTTTTTCATCTTTTTGTATCCTTTGGGTCCAAAATTTGCCCCAACTGCACATGCAGGCAGTTATTTTTAGTTCCATACAGTTTCTTTGTATTTTGTTGCTCCAGGAGAGGTGTGTCCATGTGCAAGCATTGCAGCCCTGCAGTAAAGCGTTCCAGGTCCCCAGCCTGTCTCACTAAAACCACATGGAACTGAAGTCTGCCAACAACCCAAACAAAAAGGAATTTGGTTCCCTAGAGCCTCCAGAAAGGAAAACGACCTGCCAGCATGCAGCAACAGCTGGAGCCCCAGGGAATGGGGGAGAGCTCTGCCTCTGAGGGTGCTGCATTGAAGGTGTGAAGGAGCTGGGGGCCTTGCCAGGGCTCACTTTGATTTTGACAGGAAAGAAACCAGAGACTTGAAATCTCAAACTTCTGGCTTTAGGGCTTGGGGTGTCAAGTAGGTGGGTCCTCAGGCAGGGAATACAGAGAGAGCTCTGGTCTAACTGGCTGTACTTCCTGGGCTTTCTGGCCTCCAGGTGCTGGTTTCTGCTGCCTCCGACCTCTGCAGTCCACAGCAGCCTAGTTTTTGGCATCGCCATGTGTCCCATTGGCCTGGTCTGGGAATTCTGACCTTGCCTAATGACTCCTCCACACCTGCCTAGACCCACCCCTCCTGCAGAATCAAGCAATCTGACACCCCCACCCCACCCCTGGTGGCCAAGGCTACTTCTTGCATCCACTACTCTGCCTCGGGCCTCAGTGACCTACCTTGCATTCTACTTGGTTCTGCAGGCCCCTATGCCCAAGTCCCAGACACCTCAAGGTTTCAACTTCTCATTGCCTCCAGCCCTGCTGCAAAATCACTCTGTCACCCTACACCACAGAGGAAACACTGGAAGAAGAAAAGATGTAACTATATTAGGTCTGGAGTGAGAGAAGGTGGTCCAAACAGACCAAGAAATTTTGGACATCCTCTTGGTGGTGATATCATACTGGCTGTTTGCAGGAGACCCTGGGAGTACCAGTGTGAACAAGAAGGCTACTTCTTTCTTTTTTCCCCTAAGTTTTTATGTTTATTTTGTATCACTATTTTCTTAATTGAAGTATAGTTGATTTACAATGTGTTAATTTCTGTTATACAGCAAAGTGATTCAGTTATAAATATATATACATTCATTTCAAAATATTATTTTCCATTATGATTTATCATAGGATATTGAATATCATTCTTTGTGCTATACAGTGGGACCTTGTTTATCCATTCTGCATATAAAAGCTTACATCTGCTAACCCCACTCCACCTCTCCCCCCAGCACCCTCCCCCTTGGCAACCACCAATCTGTTCTCCACGTGCATGATTCTTTTTCTTTTTCATAGGTGGGTTCATTTGTGTCATATTTTAGATTCTGTATATAAATGATATCATATGATATTTGTCTTTCTTTTTCTGACTTCACTAGTTGCATCCATGTTGCTACAAGTAGCATTATTTGCTTCTTTTTTATGGCTGAGTAATATTCCATGGTATATACTTCTTCACATCAAGATTACTTATTACTCAAGGATAGTAGGGGCTTTTTCCATCCCAGGTGTACATAATTCAGGGTGAGTTCTAGGGAAGGTATTTTTTGTGGACATTTTGAATGATTCCTTAGGAACAAGAGACCCAGCCTTGAGCAAATGCTTAAGTCTTTCCATCAGAAAGAATGCTCTCAGATTGTGACAGTTTCATTCTCTGCCTTTCTAAGACACTTGTTTATTTTGCTTCCTGTTTTCTGGTCAGATTTTTGGTCTTTGTTTCCAGCTGTTCAATGAGTCTTAAGAAAATCAGAAGTAGCCCCTGGGCCACTTTGCTTCCCAGAAGGGAAACAAAGGAGTGAAGCTCTCCGACTTCACCCGTTTAGAGCCTGGAGACACATCAGGGTACTTCCAGCCAATGTGGCCTGAATTGAGGTGGCACAGGATGGGAGGGTAGAGAGATAGAGATAACGGGTATGGAGAGAGGGGAGGGGAAGTGAATTGAGAAAGGATCTTGGGAGTTCCCTCGTGGTCTTGTGGTTAGGATTTTGGGGTTTCACTGCGGTGGCCCAGGTTCTATCCTTGGTAGGGGAACTGAAATCCTGCAAGCCATGTGGCACAGCAGAAAAAAAAATTTGAGGAAAATCCACTGAAATTGCTGACTGTGTCCTGATCCTGTGAGAGTAAACTATGTAAGGTTTAGAAAAGTACCGCTAGAAGGCACTATACCAAAAAATTCCTGGAGCTCACATGGGACTGGGAATGGTTTATGTTTTAAATGTATGTGTTAATATCTGTAGAACAACAGGTAGAATCCTCAGAAACATATCAACTAGGTAGCTGGGCTTCAATATGACTAAAATCTGCTCTGGATCCACCCTGAAAAGAATTAAAAGCAAGTGTCCAAGGGAAAAACTGTTGCCAAGTACCTTTCCTGAAAGCCACGTCAAAATCTGATGCTATTTAAAGGGATAGAAGCAAATGCCACACTCAGTGTATAGTTAATCTTTTCTGGTACCCAATAAATAATTACCGGGCACACAAAGGAGCTGGGATGTTAAACATATAGAGTATTAGCATAATAAAAAACCAGTTGAGGATGTCCTAGGTGGTGCAGTGATTGATTCCGCCTGCCAATGCAGGGAACACAGGTTTGATCCCTGTTCCAGGAAGATTCCACATACTGTGGAGCAATTAAGCCTGTGCACCACAACAATTGAGACTGTGCTTTAGAGCCCATGAGCCACAACTATTGAGCCTGTGTGCCACAACTACTGAAGCCCATGCGCTTAGAGCCTATGCTTTGCAACAAGAAAAGCCACGGCAATGAGGAGCCCGTGCACCACAACAAAAAGTAGCCCTCGCTCACTGCAACTAGACAAAGCCTGTGTGCAGCAACAAAGACACAACAGCCAATAAATAAATAAATTTATTAAAAAAAACAATTGAAGCAAACAAAAATGACAATAATGGTAAAGTTAGCAGAGTATGTTAAGTAACTTTTATAAATATCCTACATTTGTTCTTGGAAGTATAGGGAAAATGAGAACCTGGTTAAGACAATAGATGTAAAAACAGATAAGAAGATAGACCTACATGGAACTTATGTGGAATATAATTTAACACAAAAAATATGCTGTGTGGGGAATTCCGTGATAGTCCAGTGGCTACGGCTCGGTGCTTTCACTGCCATGGGCCTGGGTTTGATCCCTGGTCAGGGAACTAAGATCCTGCAAGCTGCATGGCTAGGCTAAAAAAAAAAAAATGCTGTGTGGTATGAAAAGCAGATTAAACAATGCAGAAGGAAAAATCAGTGAACTTAAAGATACAGAAATTACAAAAAATAAACCACATAGGGAAAAAATAAATAACAGCAATACTGACTTGTAGAAAGGTATCAAGTGGTCTAATATACATGTATTTGGAATGTCAGAAGCAAGAGCATACCAAGAAAGAAAAAAAGAAGGAAGCTGAGACATTTCCCTATTTGTTTAAAACTAAAAAACAGACGGCAACTATCAGAAGCTAGGAAGAGTCAAGGAATCTTCTCTAGAGCCTTGAAAAGAAACATGGCCTTGCTGACATCTTGATTTGAGACCTCTAGCTTCCAGAACTGTGAGAGGATAAAATGCTCTTGTTTTAAGCCACTCCATTTGTGATAATTTGTTACATCAGCCACAGGAAACTAATACATCAACCAAGTTTGTCTTATTGACATTTAGAAAATCTCTCTCTAACAACAGCTGAATATTCAAGGTCCACAAAGAATGTTAACGAAAATGGACAATATTCTAGTCCATAAAATAAATGTCGCTAAATATAGGATAATTAAAATCCTGAAAGTATATACTCTGAGCACAGGGGAATTAAACTAGAATACATGGAAGAACATCATCTGGAAAAAACTGCAGACCAACACCTACATGAATACAGATGCAAAACATCCTTTAAAAAATTTTAGGAAATTCAAAACCCTGTCATAATTTGGGATAGGGATGATCACTTTCAAGTGACTAAAGATTCAATTTGCTGTAAAAACATGGTACCACAATACCTGCATGTACCAAAACAGCTTCACATAGGAAAAAGCACAAGGGATAAAACTTCTTGGATAAAATGACCTATCTGGATCTGACCCTGTGGTTTATCAGATCTCATTTGATTTGAACCACTGATGCTCTATTTTTTTCTCTTACAAACTGATTGTAAATACTGTCTTATCCGTAAAACAATAGCTTGCCCACTCATTCCTTGGCCAAATATACTCCTTGGTCCTCTCATGTCTCTTAATTTTGCATGACAGTTTCTCAAAAGACTTTTCTGTACTCCCTATTTTCCTATCCTGAACTCTTATTTGTTTCTGTGGGCTCTCACCCTGTCTTATGACTGATATACCATCTATGAGCTAACAGTTCTCAAATGGATGGATTCAGCCAAGTTTCTTCTCCCAAATTTTAGACTTGTACCTAATTCCCTACTGGACATTATCCTTAAATGTCTAGTAGGTACCTGAGACTGAATAAGTTCATAATCAAAATCCATTTTTTAATGTTTCCAAATCCTGACTTTGTTTTTTAATGCAAAATACGCATTTTTGGAAGACAACCCTACCTTTCCCCCTAACATAATGTTTTATCTCTTAAAAATATATAAAGTACTGGGAATTCCCTGGTGGTCCAGTGGTTAAGACTCTGCAATTTTACTGCTGAGCTCACGGGTTCTATCCCTGTCCCTGCAAACTGCATGTTGTGGCCAAAAAGAAATAATAATAATAATTTAAAAAAATAAAAACCTACTCCAACTTCAACCTCCCCTATTTCTTTTTTTTCCCCCCTATTTCTTTTGAGAGCAACTCATATACCAGTTGCCCAGGCAAAAATTCTCAGATTTCTCCTTGAAGCCTCTGTTTCTCTCCTCACATCTGTCACATAGGAGTCCTCTTGGCTTCACCTTCAAAATTTACTGGGGTTTCACCACTTTCGTTATCCACCCTGTTCTCTCCATGTCAGAATCAGCGTCATATCACACTCAGAATCTTCTACATGGTTTCTGTGCTTCTACCTAGACCCTTCCACAATATACTATTTTTTTTAATTTTATTTATTTTTTTATTGGCTGCATTGGGTCTTCATTGCTGCTCTCGGGCTTTCTCTAGTTGTGGAGAGTGGGGGCTACTCTTTGTTGTGGTGCGCTGGCTTCTCATCTCAGTGACTTCTCTTGTTGTGGAGCATGGACTCTAGGTGCACAGGCTTCAGTAGTTGTGGCACATGGGCTCTAGACCACAGGCTCAATAGTTGTGGCACAGGGGCTCAGTACTTGTGTCTTGCAAGCTCTAGAGCACACACTCAGTAGTTGTTCTGCAGTTTGTGGGATCTTCCTGGACAAGGGATCGAACCCGTGTCCCCTCCATTGGCAGGCAGATTCTTAACCACTGCGCTGCACCACCAGGGAAGTCCCCACAGTATATTCTTGACTGAGCAGCTGTGTACCACTTCTGGTAGCTAGGCTCTGTTTTCCCATAGAGTTAAGCCCTAACCCTGAGAGGGGCCCATGGTGCCTGTACAGTTTAGCAGTTGCTGCCCCTCTAATGTTGTCCCTCACTCCTCTCCTTCTAAGTGGCATGGTTTTGGAAGCATCACCCTGCTTGTTCTTCCCTGGACACACCAGGCAGGCTCTTGGCCTCTAAGGCTTTGTACCAGCTGTTTCTTCTGCCTGAAAACAAGATATACAAGTGGCTCAGTCCCTCACTGTCTTCAGGTCTTTACTCACATATCCTCTAATTTGTGAGACCCTCCCCCTTACTATTCTAGTTACCACTGTCACACATCCCCACCACCTACAGCACACACCACTCACACTCTATACCCATGTCCAGAGTACCATCACCTTTTAGCACAGAAATAAAATTATCTGTGTTTCTGTTTGTCACCGTCAACTGGAACATAAGCTCTATGAGGGCAAGATTCTTTGCCTAATCGGTTTCCTCATATATCTCTATCACTTAGAAAAGTTCCTGACTCAGAGCAGTTGCCATGGTGTGTTAAAGCAAAACATGAGAGGGGTTTACCCTCTGGGACCTGTCCTGCTGATTTATCTCTCTTGCTCACTGCAAGGCTGCTGCTGTGTAGGTTTCTTGGGAGTGAAAAAGAATAATTTGGGGGGAATTCCCTGGTGGTGCAGTGGTTAAGAATCCACCTGCTAATGCAGGGGACACAAGTTTGATCCCTGGCCTGGGAAGATCCCACATGCCACAGAGCAACTAAGCCTGTGCGCCACAACTACTGAGCCCATGTGCTGCGGCTACTGAAGTCAAAATGCCTAGAGCCTGTGCTCTGCAACAAGAGAAGCCACCGCAATGAGAAACCTGTGCACCACAATGAAGAGTAGCCCCCACTTGTTTTAACTAGAGAAAAGCCCACCCACAGCAACGAAGACCCAATGCAGCCAATAAATAAATAAATTAATAAATAAATATATTTAAAAAAAGAATAATTTGGGGGAATGGAATAAAGACACTCAGTATGGGCAGGAATCAAGCATAGAGTGTACTCTGCTTCATTCTCTTGTTTTGTAGATCTCCGTGTCTTCTGCTGACGTTCCCATTACACTTTTCATCACTTAGACATTCAGAGTAAACTGTCCTCCAGTTATTTCTGTTCACCTCTCCCTCTTGAATAACTTTACTAATAAACATTACAGCTTTATGCACAAATCACAAATGTTTTTCAGAGCTAATTTGACATCCCTGGGCAGGTGCTGTCAGTGCAATTACAGGTGAAAAGATAATCACTCCCCAGCAAGGAGATGATCTCACCGAGTCTCAAACCTTTATCTTGGTGTCCAGGTGACCCCTTTCCACACCTGGGTGTATGCTGCCCCTGCATCACTGTCCTGGCATCAAACATCAATTTGGTAAATAGCTCTTCTTTTCAAATAACTGTTACAAGGAATAGAATCTATCTTGTATTTCCAGCAGGGAACAGTGAGTGGATGAAGCAGTTCTGCCTGCTGAGGTTGGAACATGGAAACAAACAGAGGCAGGAGGGAGGTGTTCTGAGGGATTTAGGGAAACACTATTACCCTGTTCCAGCATCTCTGGGCAGCCTGGCATCACCCATCCCTCTTCTCTGTGGTCTGAAGTCTCCTCCACCTTGTCGCTGACAAACCCACTGACCCTAAAAACATTTCCTCTGAAGCTCTTCTCTATAGACTCATGAAGGGGACAATGAGAGATATTTGTCAGCTCTCACTCATAAGTGGACACCTGATGTCCACCAGCAGCTCACCGTGCTGGCATTTGGTTTCTTCATCTCCGGGACCCAGTTGTGCTTAATTGGTCATAATAGAGAGTCTAAAATTTCTGCCTTCTAGAGACACAGGTGTAGAGAACAAACATATGGACACCAACAGGTGAAAGTGTGTGTGTGTGGGGGGGTGGTGGTGGTGGTGGTGGGATGAGTTGGGAGATTGAGATTGACATATATACACTAATATATATGAAATAGATAACTAATAAGAACCTGCTTTATAGCACAGGGAAATCCACTTTGCTGTACAGTAGAAACTAACACAACATTGTAAAACAACTATAACCCAATAAAAAAAAATTTCTGCCCTCGATGGACAATAGTATACTTCCATCTCCCCTATATAGAAATAATTCTTACTAAAGTATAAGCAACTTTAAAAATGAGGTTTTAAAATGTGCTTTCATATTCCCATTCATTTAAAAAGTAATATTTTGATGTATCTGTGCAGAGGGCCTTGGCCCCCCCTCCAGATCAAAGGGGACTCTGCGAGTCCCCCCGACCTGAGCATTCACTATTAGCAAGATTGGCTTGTTATTCTGACATTCAGAATTCCAAATGGCTGTATGCTTTCCCCTTTTCTGAGAGCAGGATGCTCTGAATGAAGTTATCCGTCGAATAACTGTGCATGGGGAAGAGCTGAGACTTTATTCTCTGTGAATAACTGCAGTCCTTGATGGACGGATGGGATCAGCAACCACAGTGACTTTGGGATTCTCAGGCTCAGTTGCACTCTGGGTGATACAGATTTTGTTCATTTTTCACACCAAGTTGGTTCAGCTACCTATTTATGTCTACTTTTATTTCACAACTTATCTTTAGTATAGTTGACTCTAGCTCTTCTCCCTTCACTTACTTTGCTCCTTTGATCTAATTCTATTTCTTTTTCTAAAATCCTGAATGTGATTTCCTATTTTTCTCTTTTCACTTGAAGTGCTGCTACATAAGTTAGAGTACTTGCCATGAGTGTTCTGAACAAGCCATGTGTGGGTAACATGGGAGGCAAAGTTCCTCTCTGAAACGCTTGTGGCTCCTCCGTGGTGTCCTCTATATCCAGAGGGTGCACAGTCTCATTGTCAGTGTGGATTCTTTCAGAAACACTGATTTATTTAGAAATACACAGTACCTTCTCTCTTACCTGTCCTTCTGGCTTAGTGAGTCATTCTGTTCAATTCCTCTGTAAAATACACTCACTGTAGTCCTCAGAGTGTAAGTCATTATTGCTTGGAGGATGTGTTCTCTCATTCATTCTTATCCCACCTAGAAAATCATATGTTTATCAATAGTCAGTTGATTTCCTTCCCAAATTCTTAATTCTAGTTTCACTTAAAAAAAAAATCACATCATTTATTCAATGCAATGCATACCACTAAAATATGATTGCAAATAAAAGTTATCACTTAAAAGATTCCAAACAACAAGGGGCTACAGTATAGCACAGGGGATTATATTTAGTATCTTATGATACACCATAATGTAAAATCATATTTTAAAAAAAGAATGTAAAAATGTACAAAAAAATCATTATAATTAAAAAAAAAAGATTCCACATTCAAAGCTCTGGAAAACACCAAAACTTTAGATCCTTCCAACACAATGAGTTAAAAGTGGGTCTTAAAACTGTAATGATTAGGATATAAGATGTATCTCTAACACTCTGTACTCAGAAGATTCTGAAACATGTTGAAGTCTTAAGTTGCTTAAAGAACTCTAAAGGGAATTCCCTGGCTGTCCAGTGGTTAAGACTCCGTGCTCTCACTGCCAAAAGGCCAGGTTCAACGATCCCTGATCGGGAAACTAAGATCCTGCAAGCCGAGTGTTGCAAAAGAAAAAAAAACCCTCTAAAATATTAATTGTATTTTATTCATTATTATCTTTTATAGACAAAAAGGATGATACAAGTATTTATCAGAGTCCATAATAAAAATTCTAAAATATAAGAAATTATGTACCTTAATGGTGAAAAATCATATCTCATTAATATTGTTTGTATTTTCACAGTCATGTCACATGTGAGATGAGCATTTAATATGTGTTAATGATTTCTTTCTTCATAGAATATTTACTTATAAGATTTGCTAGAATTTTTGTCTTTTATCAAACTAATATGGGTACTGAAAATAGGACAGCCTTTTGGGTTAATATGATTTAGATATTTTAATTAGGTTGCATCAAAATATTTCTTTTGGCATGCTTCTTTTTAATGTATGTATAATGAGCTCAGATCTGTCAAAATAATTTTCCAGGAAAACTGTGCTCTGGAAGCCATCAGATAGAATTCTAGGAAGAAAGACATTCTCTCATCTACTCATTAGTAGCCCAGAAACGCATCTGTGCAGAAAAGGCAAATTAAATGCCTGAAACCATTCCCCTTATTTATGAGTCTTTGGAAATTTTTTCCTTGAAATACTCCAAGATTATCCAATATTGGATTATTCTTTTTATCATATCATTAGGGACATATAGATTTTTATCTTGCTGAGTTTCATTTCATTCATGATACTTTTTTTATTATTTTATTTTATTTACATAGATATATATTATTTTTGGCTGCATTGGGTCTTTGTTGCTGCACACAGGCTTTTCTCTAGTTGCATCGAGCCGGGGCTACTCTTCGTTGTGGTGTGCAGGTTTCTCATTGTGGTGGCTTCTCTTGTTGCAGAGCACTGGCTCTAGGTACTCGGGCTTCAGTAGTTGTAGCTTGAGGGCTCAATTGTTGTAGCTCACAGGCTCTAGAGTGCAGGCTAGTTGTGGCACAGGGGATTAGTTGCTCCTTGGCATGTAGGATCTTCCTGGACCAGGGATCGAACCTGTGTCTGCTGCATTGGCAGGCGGGTTCTTAACCACTGTGCCACCAGGGAAGTCTTCATAAGATACTTGTCTCATCTTTGTCAGTCAGACCCTTTTTATTTTTTTATTTTAATTTTTAAAATATTTATTTATTTATTTATTTATTTGGCTGTGTTGGGTCTTAGTTGTGGCACGTGGGTCAACCATATATTTCATTATCTTTGTTATCTTTCCTGCTGTTCTCTTTGAAATAGTGTTGCAGTCTCATCTTGTAAATTTTCTGTCCCAGATTTGTGATCACACTTCTTTTTCAAAAATCTCTAGTTTCTTTTATGAGGAAATTGTATTTCAAGTTGACAATCTGGGAGATAGTCATGGTATTTTGACTATATACTGATTCTTCAAAACGAATCTACTGATATTGAGGTTTTACATTAGTTTATGGTGTTACATTTGTATTTTATTTCTTTATGCTGAAAACTTTATTTCCCAATGATGCTATTATTATGATTTAATTTTATCTGTTTAAAATAGCAATATTTTTACTAACTACATGATTAAAGACAACAGTTTAAGCATTTTTTTGGTCAGGTGTTGTCTTTAATCTATATCCCACTTTCAGGATTTGGTTAAAACTTGTGTTTTAAAGTAACTTAGAAACAATTTCTCTCTGTATGGTTACACCAACAACTGTCTACACAATCAACCTCATGTTAGTTTCATTTCCTTTTTAGTTCTATAGATTCTTTAAATTATTATTTAATATAGTGTTGTAGTTGTTCCAGAGTCAGTGAAGACTTTAATGTGAGATGATACAGAAAAAGCCTTTAATGTACTTTCCCTTCACTCTGTTCAATTTCATCCTCCAATGATAACTGTTAGATGGTTTTGGCTCTTCAATTGTTTTTAAAATATACCCTTCCTCTTTTTTAGAAAATATAGTATATTCTACATGTGAGTATGCACCCTGGTTTTTATTGCAATTAAAATACATTTTGATGATAACTCCATACAAGTGTACAGATAATTTCCACACTCTTTTGTTACAGCTGTGAAGTTTTGCAGTCTGTGTATACAACAGAGTATGTCTGCTGGTACGCTGTTATTACATTGTTTTCAGAACTGTGCTTTTACATAAAGCACTTCAATGAAACAGCCTTTGCTTTCATAAAGACATATTCTCAGAGGTTTTTGTTTTTTGTTTTTTTTCCAATCATGGTAAAACACATATAACATAAAATTTATGATTTCAAACATTTTATTTATTTATTTCTTATTGGAGTAAAGTTAATTTACAATATTTGTTCATTTCATGTGTACAGCATAGTAATTCAGGTTTTTTTACAGATTATATTCCATTATAAGTTATTATAGGATATTATGTATTGTTACCTGTGTTATACATTAAATCCTGGTTGCTTATCTATTTTACGTATAGTAGTTTGTATCTGTTAATCCTATACTCCTCATTTTTCCCTCCCTCCCTCTCCCCTTTTATAACCATAAGTTTGTTTTCTATGTCTATGAGTCTGTTTCTGTTTTGTATCTAGATTAATTTGTATTATTTTTTATGTTTATTTAAAATTATTTTATTGAAATTGTTGATTTACAATATTATGTAAGTTTCAGGTGTACAGCACAGTGATTCAGATAGATAGATAGATAGATAGATAGATAGATAGATAGATAGATATCGATATATGTATATATTCTTTTTCAAGTAGTTTACTTTCCTTTTAGGTTCCTTTTTCCCTCATAGGTTATTACATAATATTGAGTATAATTCCTTGTGCTCTATAGTAGATCCTTGTTGGTTATCTATTTTATACATTAGTGTATATATATTTATCCTAACCTCCTAATTTATCCCTCTCCCCATCCCCCTTTCCCCTTTGGTAACCACAATTTGTTTTCTGTTTTGTACTATTTTTTAGATTCCAGATATAAGTGATATAATACAGTATTTGTTTTTATCTGTCTGACTTATTTAAGTAAGCATAATATTTTCTAGGTCCATCCACATTGCTGCTAACGGCAATGTTTCATTCTTTTTTGTGGCTGAGTAATATTCCATTGTATGTATATGTGTGTGTGTGTGTGTGTGTGTGTACACATATATGGCACATCTTTTAAAGCCAATTGTCTGTTGATGGGCACCTGGGCTTCCACATCTTCACTATTGTAAATAGTGCTGCTATGAATGTTAGGATGCATGTATCTTTTAGAATTAGAGTTTTTCTGTTTTCTGGGTATATACCAGGAGTGGAATTGCTGGATCATATGGTAACTCTATTTTTAGTTTTTTAAGGAATCACCATACTGTTTTTCATAGTGGCTGCACCAATTTACGTTCCCACCAACAGCATATGAAGGTTCCTTTTTCTCTATATCCTCTCCAGAATTTATTATTTGTAGATGTTTTGGTGATGATCATTCTGACTGATGTGAGGTGATACCTCATTGTGATTTTGATTTGCATTTCTCTAATAATTAGCAATTTGAGTGTTTTTTCATGTGCTTGTTAGCCATGTGTACATCTTCTTTGGGAAAATATCTATTTAGGTCTTTTGTACATTTTTTGATTGGGTTGTTTGTTTTTTGGTATTGAGTTGTATGAACTATTTGTATATTTTGGATATTCACCCCTTGTTAGTCACTACATTTGCAAATATTTTTTCCCATTCTGTAGGTTTTCTTTTTTTTTGTTTATGGTTTCCTTTGCTGTGCAAAAAGTTTCAAGTTTGCTTAAGTCAAATAAACAATTTGTTTATTTTTGTTTTTATTTCTTTTGCCTTGGGAGACTAATGCAAGAAAATATTGCTATGATTTATGTCAAAGAATGTTTCACCTATGTTCTTTTCTAGGAGTCTTATGGTGCCTTGTCTTATATTTAGGTCTTTAAACAATTTTGAGTTTATTTTTGTACAGTATATGGTGTGAAGGTGTGTTCTAATTTCATTGTTTTACATGTAGCTGTGCAGCTTTCCCGGCACCTCTTGTTGAAGAGACTGTCTTTTCTCCATTGTATAATATATTCTTACATCCTTTGTCATAGGTTAATTGACTGTAGATTTTAACCATTTTAAATGTACAGTTTGGTGGTATTAAATATATTTATATTGTTGTGCAACCATTGCCAGCATCCATCCACAGAGCTCTTTTCATCTTGCAAAACTGAAACTGTATCCATAAAACAACTCCCATTTCCTCTTCTCCCACCAACCAGCATTCTGCTTTCTGTCTCTAAGAATCTGACAACTCTGAGTACTTCATACAAATGGGGTCCTACAGTATTTGTCTTCTTGTGACTGGCTTATTTTACTTAACATAATATCCTCAAGGGGGACTTCCCTAGTGGCACGGTGGTTAAGAATCTGCCTGCCAATGCAGGGGACACAGCTTTGATCCCTGGGCCAGGAAGATCCCACCTGTCACGGAGCAACTAAGCCCATGCACCACAACTACTGAGCCTGTGCTGTAGAGCCTGTGAGCCACAACTACTGAGCCTACGTGCCACAACTACTGAAGCCAGTGTGCTCTAGGACCCATGCTCCACAAGAGAAGCCACTGCAAAGAGAAGCCCACACATCACAATGAAGAGTAGCCCCTACTTGCCACAACTAGAGAAAGCCCGCATGCAGCAACAAAGACCCAACACAGCTAAAAGTAAATAAATAAATAAATAAACAAATAAACAAATAAATAAATATTAAAAAATATATATCCTCAAGGCTCATCCATCTGTAGCATGTGTCAGAATTTCCTTCATTTCTAAGACAATATTCCATTCTGTGTATATACCATGCTTTGTTTATCCATTCATCTGTCAATATACACTTGGGTTGCCTTCACCTTTGGCCATTGTGAATAATGCTGCTATGAACATGGCTGTACACATATCTCTTCAAGATCCTGCTTTCCATTCTTTGGGGTATGCTAAAAAGTGGAATTGCTAGATTATATGGTAATTCTATTTTTAGTTTTTGGAGGAACCACCAAACTATATTCCACAGAAGTGGCACCATTTTACATTCCCACCACAGTGCACAAATATTCCATTTTCTCCACATCCTCACCAACTCTTGCTATATCACACTATATTAGCCATCTTAATGAGGGTGAGGTGATCTCA
The DNA here is from genome assembly GCF_030028045.1 of Hippopotamus amphibius kiboko. Lineage (NCBI taxonomy): Eukaryota > Metazoa > Chordata > Mammalia > Artiodactyla > Hippopotamidae > Hippopotamus > Hippopotamus amphibius. Next base: position 1,846,139 of record NW_026648280.1, read on the forward strand.
TGGTCTCAGTTTGTTTTTCTCTATCTTTGCTTTTTTCTTTTTGGCCTTACCACACAGCCTCTAGGATCTTAGTTCCCCAACCACAAACTGAACCACTGCCCCCTGCGTTGGAAGCGCAGAGTCTTAACCACTGGACCACCAGGGAATTCCCAATCTCAGTTTGTTTTTAATGTCAGGTTAAGCATTGGGCACTTCTGGGAATAAAATTTAATACAGTCTTTCTTTTCTTCTTCAGATTCTTCTGGCTACAATTAAACATTATCCCTCAGGTATTGATGTGATGGTTTCTACTAATCTGGACTGGGTGATTATCTTCCTTACTCAGATGAAAGTTGGGATTCTGGGAAATTGCTCACTTCTTTGTTTTTATACTTTCACTTTGATCACGGGACAAATTCTCAGACCCACAGACCAAATCCTCAACCAACTTGTCCTCACCAACTGCTTAGTTCTTTTCTCCAAAGGGATCCCTCAGGAAGTGGCAGCGTTTGGACTGAAGTATTTCCTGGATGTTGCTGGCTGTAAACTTGTCTTCTATTTTCACAGAGTAGCCAGGGGGGTTTCCCTCAGCATTACCTGCCTCCTTGGTGTCTTCCAAGCCTTAAAGCTCTGTCCCAGTGGCTCTACGTGGATGGAGCTCGAAATGAGAATCCAGAAGTACATTGGTGTCTGCTGTTCCTCCTGCTGGATCCTGAATCTCATTGTAAATATACATGTTGCCATGAAAGTGCACGGCCCAAGCAATGCCAAAATTATAAGTTTAGAAAAAGTACATAAATACTGTTCGGAGTCTATCCCAGAGAGACTCACATGCTCACTGCTGGCAAGCGTAATATTTTTCATTGACTGTGTATTTTTTTGTCTCATGGTCTGGGCTAGTGGCTCCATTGTCGTTGTCCTACACAGACACAAGCAGCGAGTCCAACACATTCACAGCAACAGCCTCTCCCCAAGACCTTCCCACTGGGCCAGAGCCACACACATCATCCTGATCTTGGTGAGCTCCTTTGTTTTATTTTATTCTCTTTCCTCCATTTTGACTTTCTGTGTAGCCCTAAGTGTGAATCCAGCCCAGTGGCTGGTGAACACATCTGTGTTTGTGGCTTTGTGTTTCCTGACTCTCAGCCCCTTCGTGCTTATCACTCATGACACGCGTGTCTCTAAGTTACACTTTGCCTGCAGGGAAAGACTGCTTTTTTCTTCTTGGGGTGTAATAAATCTCCTGTCCTCTACAGGGCACTAAATTATCCATTTCCTTCTTTATTCACATGCAAATGTCTACCAAGTGCCAGCTCTCTAGCACTGTGCAGCTTGTGGGAATCTTAATTCCCCGACCAGACATGGAACCCATCTCCCCAGGAGTGGAGGCTCGGAGTCCTAACCGCTGGACCGCCAAGTAAGTCCTATCTCTGAGGCTTTTTGATTAAGGTGATGTATAAAAAAAATGAACAACAACAACAGCAAAACCAGAACCTGCCCTTGTAGACTTTAAAATTTAGCCAATATGGGACCTGTATGTAAATAGTTATACAAAGACCATGAAACTAGTTTTACCATGTCCTTCAGAATGACTGAGGATATTTAGAAATATTGTAGTGTAAAATGTTTTCTTAATTTAAAAATAATAATAAAAGAAAAAAATAGTGTAATGTTGGTAATACCTATATTTTAAAATATGGGTAAAATATCAATGTGTTCAGCTTTTTTTTCCTACACATATATTTAACATATTTCTACACACACATGCACATATATATTTGTATTTTTCTAAATGTATCTGTGTAAAGGTGCTTCTGACAAAGAGAAAATTACCAATAAATGTACATGTTCAGGTAGGCTCCCAGGACCTGAAGAATCCCAGTGTTTGGGGGCTGAGAGTGGTGGGTGGGAAGTCTGGAATGAAGTAGGTGTTCTGAACTGCCCTGCTTGGCATACCAGGCAAAGAAGCATTCACTCTGGGAATTCCCTGGATGTCCAGTGATTAGGACTCAGCGCTTTGACCCTGTGGCTGGGGTTCAATCCCTGGTGGGGGAACTAAGATCCTGCAAGCTGAGTGAGGTGGCCAAAAACAAAGAAACAAAGGGTTCACTGTGGTCGGTGGAAGCATCTCTGTCTACTGTAAATTACTTAGTAAATACTTAATAAAAATAAACACAGTTACTTGTATTAAAAGTTATATTTTTATCACTTTTTAATTTATTTACCTTAAAAGAGCAGAACATTACATGGTCCTGAAAGAAAATTCATTTCCAATTTTTAATAGCCAGGATTAAGTAGTCTTTTATAAAAAGACAATTTATTAACTAGCTTTTTGTAAAAAATAATTTTCTTAATTTTTTTCAGATGTCACATCAAAGCAGTAACAAGAAGAGCTTAAATTCAATTATTAAAATTCTACTTTCTGAATTTTCATGCCAAAAATCTAATTATAACCCACCAATATACCCAGCTATTTATGCTTTCATTAAAAATGTCAGGGACTTCCCTGGTGGCGCAGTGGTTAAGAATCCACCTGCCAATGCAGGGGACACAGGTTCAATCCCTTGTCCCGGAAGATCCCACATGCCACAGAGCAACTAAGCCCATGTGCCACAACTACTGAAACCCATGTGCCTAGAGCCTATGCTCCACAAGAGAAACCACCGTACCACAATGAAGAGTAGCCCCCACTCACCACAACTAGGGAAAGCCCATGTGCAGCAACGAAGACCCAATGCAGCTGATAAATTAATTAATTAATTTTAAAAAATTTCAATTTTGGGATTTCCCTGGCAATCCAGGGGTTAAGACCCTGTGCTTCCACTGCAGGCGGCACGGGTCTGATCCCTGGTCAGGGAATTAAGATCCTGCATGCCCCTGCAGTGTGCTCCTCACCCCACCTCCACCCCCAAACAAGAAAGGAAAAGAATTTCAATTTAAGCTTTTATTTTACCTAAGAGGCTCAGAGATTTTATGGCACTATTTTTTGTTTCTTGGCTTGTCTATATTATCACTGGAGTAATATTTCATTTCTTCTTCTTCTTCCTCTTCCTCTTCCTCTCCTTCTCCTCCTCCTCCTCCTCCTCCTCCTTCTTTCTTCTTCCTCTTCTTTTTTACTTTTCTTTACTCATATTTATTCTCTTAAAGCTTCTCACACTATTCTGGGTTTACCTTTTCCATTTTTTAAAATAGAAATTCACAGATTCCCTAATCTTTTTTTTTTTCAATTGAAGTATAGTTGATTTATAGTAGTGTTGTGTTAGTTTCAGGAGTACAGCAAAGTGGTTCTGTTATACATACATATATATATTTTTTTCAGATTCTTTTCCCTTATAGGTTATAACAAAATATTGAGTATAGTTTCCTGTGCTATACAGTAGGTCCTAGCTGTTTATGCCTAATATTCTTTTTGCCTTTGAATACACAGTACACAAAGAAGAATCCTTATTTCTCCCATTACTTCAATTCTCACACAACTTACGTTTGGGAAAGGGGTGAGAGTACTTTTCATGTCAAACCAATCCAACTACTTTCCAATTAGTATAGCAATGTCACCAGCTGACATTTTCAGACTGCAAACACTGAGTCACTCTCTATTCCAATTCATAACTGTAAAATGAAAATTGTGATCTAGGACTTGATCCTGATCTGATTAATCTCAGTTTACATGTGAACATGATGCAACCATAGAGGAAACACTTCCTACCCTACCTTGATGGGAGCCCCTCCCGGGCAGAATCACCTCGAAATAACAGTAAATGTTGAATTTGCTCAGACCTCTTCTTACTCAATCCTTGCTAATCCTTGCTTCTGTGTATCCTTTCTGTGTTCATTTTAGATTAACCAGCTGCAACAAGATCTGCTCAGAAGAGATCTAAAACACTCTCAGATGGGGACTTCCTTGGTGGTCCAATGGTTGAGACTTTGCCTTCCAATGCAGGGGGTGTGGGTTCGATCCCTGGTCAGGGAGCTAGGATCCCACATGCCTTGGGGCCAAAAACCCAAAACAGAAGCAATATTGTAACAAATTCAATAGAGACTTTAAAAATGGTCCACATCAAAAAATATTAAACACACACACACACACACACACAAATAAAACAAAAACAAACAACTCTCAGATGTAGTGTGTGTCACTCTGGAAAATCACACAAAACTTACCTGATATTTGGAGATTAGTGAGCTGCCCTATAGTTTGCTCTTTTTCTTCCTGTTGAAGTCCAAGACACAGTACCAGGTTTTCAGGGTGTAATCAAAGCTCTTCCTCATGGTATAGAGGTCACAACTCTCAGAATCACTTTTTTGAGAACCCTCAGTAAGCTAAGACCCTGCAGGAGACACTGTTATTACACACACTACAATGACCCTGGGAGTTCATAAACTATGAAGAAAAGTGGACATTTGATGAAGCCTGGAAAATAATATTTAAAATGAATTACCTTAAATTTAAGTTTAGTTACCTACGGAATGGACAAAGTAAAATGCGTGAACTCTCTTTCTCCCCTGCATTAAAGAAAGATTCAGATTTTGCACATTTGTCCATGACATACATCACGCTTTTCATGGGACACAAAGGGAGACCAACAAACTTCATTCTTCATCAAGTTGCTTCAGCCAGCTCTTTAGTTATTTTCTCAAAAAGGACCGTTCACACAATGGCAGCTTTTGGATTGAAATACTTCCCATAAACTCTTCTATTTCATCAGAGTGGCTGGAGGGGATGTCCCTCAGCACTATCTGCCTCTTTAGCGGCTTCCAGAGGCCCCAATTCTCTATTTTTTAGGACATCATTTACTGGCTTTTTCTGATAGTGTTCCCTGTAGTGAATAATTCTCCAACATCTAGCTGAAAATTTCCTGTTTTATATCTTTCTATAAATGCAATCATATCTTATGGAATCTGGTCTAACTTCTTTTGCACAGTAAATCTTTGTAAGATTCATCCACGTTTTTGCATGTTCTTTGGGGCAGGTACAACAGTGATACTACACAAGTTTTTGTCAATGTATTCTAATGCATATAAGCAAATATTTTTCTAGGCGAGAAGTTCTCAAAACTTTTGGTCTCAGAACCCTTTTATTTATTTATTTATTTATTTATTTATTTATTTATTTATTTATTTATTTTTTGCCACACCACATAGCATATGCGATCTTAGTTCCCCGAACAGGGACCGAACCTGCACCCCCTGCAGTGGAAGCGTGGAGTCTTAACCACTGAACCACCAGGGAAGTCCATCAGAAGACTTTTTTGAAAATAAATTTATTTATTTATTGGCTGTGTTGGGTCTTTGTTGCTGCACACAGGCTTTCTCTAGTTGAGGTGAGCGGGGGCTACTCTTTGTTGTGGTGTGAGGAATGCTTGTTGCTGTGGCTTCTTTTGTTGTAGAGCATGGGCTCTAGGTGCGTGGGCTTCAGTAGTTGTGGCACATGGGCTCAATACTTGTGGCTCATGGGCTCTAAAGAGCAGGCTAAATAGTTGTGGCAAACGGGCTTAGTTGCTCCACGGCAGGTGGGATCTTCCTAGAGCAGGGATTGAACCCGTGTCCCCTGCACTGGCAGAAGGATTCTTAACCACTGTGCCATATAGAAAGCCCCTCAGAAGACGTTTTACACCCTTACATGCAATTGAGAAATTCAAAGAGCTTTTGTTTATATGAATTATATCCATCGACAATCTTTTCCATTTAAAGATAAATCCCTCTGTAACCTATATGCAATCCATCTGCAATTGATTTTCTTTTCCTATTTTATTGTGAAGGTTTTCAAATAAAGAGCAAAATAGAATAAATTGCACAAGGGACAAGCTGTAAACTTACCACGTGGATATGATCCTCTATCCACCCATAAATCCATCTTATTTTTTATACATTCAAAATAAATTACACACATCTGTACACTTCCCCTAACTAATCCAGCATGCTAATCATAGAGTTCAATATTTGTTTAACAGTTTCTGTCTTTATTTTGGCCTTGACACACAGCTTGTAGGATTTTTTTTTTTTTTAATTTATTTTTTGGCTGTGTTGGGTCTTTGTTGCTGCACACAGGCTTTCTTTAGTTGCTTTGAGTAGGGGCTACTCTTCATTGTGGTGTGCAGGCTCCTCATTGTAGTGGCTTCTCTTGTTGTGGAGCATGGGCCCTAAGTACATGGTCTTCAATAGTTGCACCACATGGGCTCAGTAGTTGTGGCTCACGAGTTCTTGAGCACAGGCTCAATAGTTGTGGCGCACGGGCTTAGTTGCTAAATGGCATGTGGAATCTTGCCAGGGCAGGGCTCGAACCCGTGTCCCCTGCATTGGCAGGCAGATTCTTTACCACTGCACCACCTAGGAAGTCCAGCTTGTAGGATCTTAGTTCCCCAACCAGCGATTGAACCTAGGCCCCCAGCAGCAGAAGCCCAGAGTCTTAACCACTGGGCTGCCACAGAATTCCCAAGAGTTTACCCTTTTGATGTAAAATTTAGGTACAGTGAAATGCACAAATTGTAAGTGGATATTTGCCGAGTTACACAGAACATTACCACCACCCAGGGAGTCCTCTCATGCTCCTTTCCAGTCAGTACCCAATCCCCAGTCCTAAAGAAAACCACAGTTTGAATTTTTTTTCCCCACCATAGATTAGGTTACTTATTAGAGAACTCTATATAAATGGAATCATGTGGTATGTACTGTTGTAGGTAAGGCTTCTTTCTCTCAGCACAGTTTTGAAATCCATCCATAGCGATGCAGATCATGGGTCCAACTCTTTTTAGTGCCAAGTAACAATATATTGTTAGGATACATCACCTTTGCTTCTCCAGTATCCTGTGTGTGTGTGTGTACCCACATATATGTATATATACACACACATACATACATGTATGTGATTATTTTTAAATTATAAAATAATTATAGATTCATATGAAATTGCAAAAAAAAAAGTACAGGGACATCCCATGTACATTTGCCCAGTTTTCTGCAATGGAAACAGTTTGTAAAAAAGTAATACAATATCAAGACAAGGAAATAGACGTTGCAACCATCCACAGGGTTTTTTCAGATCACACCAGTTTTATATGTACTTGTGTGTATATGTGGGTATGTGTGTATAGTTCTATGCAGTACCATCAAATTCAACTTTTCTGTCACCACAAGGCTCCCTTGTGCTACCCTTAAAGCCTCACCTTACCTATTTCCCCCAACAGGTCTCCTGTCCCTGGCCATCATTAACCCATTTTCCACCTCTAGAATTTTATGTTATACATGTTATATAAATGGAATTTTATAGTATGTAACCTTTCAAGATTGGCTTTTTAGATTCAGTGTAATGGTCTTAAGATCCTTGCCCAGTCATTGCATGTATCAATAGTCATACCATATTATTGCTGTGTAGTATTCCATGCTATGGATATATGATTATTCATTTAATTATTCTCCTGTTGAAGGGCAGCTGAGTTATTTCCAGTTTGGGACTATCACAAATAAAGCTGCCATTTGTACAGTGTGCAGAATCATATATTTTCACTTCCCTGGGATAAATACTCAGGAGTGCAATTGCTGAGTCATGCACTTTTAGTTTTGTATAAATAGTTATCCAAACTATTTCCAAAGTGGCTGTACTATTTTATATTCTCACCAGAAATGTGTAAATCTTTCAGGTTTTCCTCATCTTCCCCAGCATTTGGTGTCATCACTATTTTTTCTTATTTTAGCCATTCTGATATTCACTTCTAGAGGTGAAGACAGTGGTGCATTTGTGGCTCACAGTTCAGCCTAAAGATTTTTTAATGAGGGAATATGAAAGCTTGTTGACAAATGGACAAAGTGTATTGAAAAACAAGAAGAGGGACTTTCTAGGTGGTGCAGTGGTTAAGAATCTGCCTGCCGATGCAGGGGACATGGGTTCAAGCCCTGCCCCAGGAAGATACCACATGCCATGGAGCAACTAAGCCCATGTGCCACAACTATTGAGCCCATGTGTTGCAACTACTGAAGCCCACACACCTAGAGCCCATGCTCCACAACAAGAGAGGCCACCACAATGAGGAGCCCACACACCACAATGAAGAGTAGTCCCTGCTCTCAGCAACTGGAGAAAGCCTATGTGCAGCAATGAAGACCCAACACAGCCAATAAAAAAATAAATCCAATAAATAAATAAATAAATAAATAAATTTATAAAAAAAGAAAAGCAAGGAGATTATGTCTAAAAATGATATATTTGTATTTTCTAAAAGTTAATTAAAATAATTTCTACAGCAAGAGTGCAGAAAATTTTTGACTCACCCTTGTACAATTATTCTTATGATTGTGAAGGAATAAGAATATAAATAAATGTAAATAAAAACACATACACATATATATGCGACTGCATTTTTTACTTACATATTTTATTTTAATATTTTAAAATACTTAAGAATTAACTAGAATCTTTTTTAAAAGAAATTTATTTATTTATTTATTTATTGGCTGCACTGGGTCTTTGTTGCTGCACACAGGCTTTGTCTAGCTGCGGCAAGCGGGGGAGCACTCTTCATTGCAGTGCTTGGGCTCCTCATTGTGGTGGCCTCTCCTGTTGTGGAGCATGGGTTCCAGGTGGGTGGGCTTCAGTAGTTGCAGCACATGGGCCCAATATTTGTGGCTCACGAGCTCCAGAGCACAGGCTCAACAGTTGTGGCCCAAGGGCCTAGCCGCTCCACGGCATGTGGGATCTTCTCAACCCAGGGCTCAAACTTGCATCCCTTGCATTGGCAGGCAGACTCTTAACCACTCACCACCTATAAAGTCCCTTAACTAGAATCTCAAAAGAAGGATGATATAATAGGGCAGAGACAAAACAGTATGGAAGAACAGGAGTAGAAGTTAGACATACACAAATTTACCTGAGTTATAGTTTTGAATTTTGGACAAAAATACATATTTTATATATAATTATCAAACAATATTTTATCAAAATGAAATTAAGACAATAAAGTTCAATGATGTAACTATAGCAAAACATATAAAACTGAACATGTAATAAATCTGTAATATATCCATACAAAATTCTGATTCTTCAAGTACATTTAAAAAAATAAATTTTGATTGTATAGCTCTACTAGAAATATATGTATTGCAAATGCCTACAAGGATCTTAACATTTTATGTGTAATCTTATTTTTCATAAAATGTTGATATTAGCATTTGGTATTAATAAGTAAATACATTACATAGTGGAAACTGAGGTTTTGATCAAAAGGGAAAAAAGAAATCGAAAAGAATTTAAGTAAACACTGTATAACTTTAAATTTGCTTGGAAGAATAAATATTAAGTTGATCTGTATTTGACTTAAGCCACACATATTTATTTTATCTCTTTTCATTAAACACATCTTCATATGATGGCCCTCTGGAGTAATTACTATCTCAATTACTCAGATTGTGTTATTCAAATGCAATTTCTCACTAAAAGAATATAGTGTCTTTGAAAAAATTGCCAATTCCAGATCTCAAGCAGGAAATGTTCAAGATGGAAAATCTATTCAAACCAGGACAGAAGGAAACTATCAGAGGACTGGGGTCCCTTTAGGATGAGGATGCCACAGGATTCAACTTGAAAAGAATTCCACTCCACAATAAGCCCCAAAGAAAAACACCTGAAAAAGATTTAAACACAGCAAGTATTTTAATAGGCACATTCTCCTAATGATAGAAAGCCACAGTAGTTAAGTTTTTAGAAAGTTAAGGAACTCACTAGTTATTCTGGAATCTGAAAAATAAAGGGAAAATATGAATCATTTCTCCTTTTCCAGTACAGACTACTTCAGGGTAACCAAATAGAGAATGGGGAAAAGTTCTTCTTTATAGAATTCTGAGTGAAAATTCAGAAATAGTAATAGGATATCAATATTTTGCTTCCTCTAATACAATAATAGATCTAAAGAATGATCAGCACTAACAGCTGAAACTAGCAGTGACAGGCTGGTGGGAAATTGGTATTGGGAGGCACTGCCAACACATGGACTGATCAGTCTTCACAGAGAGAGCTGCATATTCAACATGTCATAATGGCACCCAGCTGTAGGCAATGAGAAAGACCGAACCACCTCTGAAGTATCATTGAAAAAGCTGAACCTGATTTAGATTATCCCCTACAGCTAGTTATGCATTTATTGGCAATTTGAGAGAATGTGTTAGGCAAACAAAAGGGCACAGTTGGGGAATTCTCTGATGATCCAGTGGTTAAGACTTGGGGTTTCACTGCCATGGGCCCAGGTTGATCCCTAGCTGGGAAACTTAATATCTACAAGATGGGCTGTGCAGCCAAAAAAGAAAAAGTTGCAGTTAGCTAGTATAAAGGTGGAAATTGTGGAGCCCTATATCAAGGACATAGAACAAAAGAAATCCCTGGACTGAGTCCAATAGCGATTGTTGTTATGGGCTCTCCTGACTTAGCCCAGATAGCCCCCAGCTCCATATTAGGTAACATATTCACTATACAGCAACCTGATCAATCGTGTAATGCCACCCTTCCAGCAGGAAATGTCATTGTTTTGGGGGATTGGCTGCAAGCCCACAAAAGGGGTCACCTCTCTCTGGCTGCCAGGAAGTCGGCCTGCTGTCTTTACAGGGCCCCTCACTAAACTCTGCTCTTTGTTCTCAATAAACTCACACTGTTCTGAAATACTTTGTGTCTGGAAATTCTTTTCCAACCTGCGTTTGGACCATGACAGAAATGATCCTAAACAAATGACTCATTCTCTTAAAAAAATTAAAAAAAAAAAGAACAAGGTAAGAAAGAGGAATTCAAAGAGGCCTAAAAGACAAACCAGGTAAATGCCATCCATGTAGGTACAATGCTGAGATTCTAATTCAAATGATCTAACCTTTAGATCTAAACCTTTAAAAAAAATTTCTTTTGACAAAATTGGGAAAGTGTGTGCAATTTGAAACTGGAGTCTGAACTGCATGAGACTGAAGAGATATCTCCCATTCCTGAGGTCTCTACACTTATCAGCCCTGCAGAGGAAAGAGCACGGAGTGACCGAGGTGAGATCCTTGTCTTCCAACGCTCACATCCAGTGAATAATGTGAGACATTCCTCTGCTCTGTCCACTCAGAGGTGATCATAGTTAATTTCATTTCAAACATAGACCAGTACTACCGCATGAAGAAACTTAAATACAAGTGAATAGTGTAACTGGAGCTCTCCTTTCCCCACCAAACACAACTGACCCCTGTTGAAATGTTCATGTTTACATCCTGTCTTTTGCATGATGCCGTTTACTCTGGTAAATTAGCAAATTGTGGGAGCACCTCCATAAAAAGGTTTATGTATGTTCAGCAGCAGGTTTCAAATCTTCATATTGTCTCCGTTCTCCCACTGAGCATTCCAAGGAGGCAAGTCTAAGCCTTAAGACTCAAGGACAGGCATTGATAGATGTCACGTGTGATTTCATTCTGTACATAATATAATCTTACAAGGGCATATGGGAATGTAGTTCATGTAAGGCAGACATGCGTCTGTTACTGAGTCCAAGCTTGCTCTGCTGACCGCATGACAGGCAAATGAGTTGGAGACAAGGTGTTGAGGCAAGCAATATGATTTTAGTTGGAAAGCTGGCAGATGGAGAAGATGGTAGACTAATGTCTCTGAAAAACCATCTTATCTGATGCCAGTTTGTTTTACAGAATCAGAGAGGAAGAGGCTGTGAGGAAGTAAAGGGAAAGGGTCATCAGTCTTGCAAAACATCTCTGAGAAGGACCAGCCTCAGTGAAGAGATATGTTCATTTCTTCTTTTCTGCAGCCATTCACACAGGTGAGCAGAGCAGATTGTCTGCCTGTGAGCTGAACAGAGGCACTTCAGTTTAACATTCAGGCAGAGGGGGAGGGTTCCCTGAGACAGGCCATCATGTATGATTATAATAACAAAAGCAGTGAAAAGCAGAGGTTACATTCAAAGAAACTGATCTAACAGGAAGTCCAATTTAGCTCTTCCCTGTTACAGGTCCACGAAACGCAGGAGAATCCACTCAGGTGGAAAATTTGTAGTTTCCAGGCAACCACACAGCCAGGTTTCTGAGACCCACAGCTTCCACCCTCTCAAGCCGGGATTCTCTACCTTCCAGGGTAGGTGTGCTCACTTCTTCCCCGGTTACCTTCTCATCTCGCGAGACCAGCTGTCACACTGCGCCTGCTCAGAGCATGCCTTCACCTACAACTCCCAGAGAGCACTGTGCAGTTGCTGGCGGTCCTCACAGGAATTCTTATCTTTAACTTTCTCACACTCCTGGGATTTTAACGCTAAGTGCGTTGTAAGCACGTGTGTAAGGACTTTTGCACAAGAAAGTTCACCAGAAAGCCTTTGTATCCGTGAACTCTGGATGTAATCACTGATATCTGGAGGTGGGTATAGGCTAGACTCTCCTTTGGCACATTTAGGATTTTTATAGTGTATGATGGCCAGTAGGATCTGACAGGTATTTGATGTGTCTGGGAAAACTGTCAAGCATCTATTTCACCTGCAAACTCCGAGCACATTGGTAATGCAAAGGTTGGAAGGGAAGGAGTTTTATTAAACACTGTCTTATTTGCTGACTCCAACGAACCGTGTCAAGTATTGGGTATTAAAGTCCAACCGGTTGCCATGCCAAGTGTTGCAGAAGACGTGGATATTTGGGGTCTTCCTGACTGATGGTGTAATAATTAGTAAAACCACTTTGAAAACATTTGTTCCACCTCAGAGAGATTTTTCTAAAGAGAAGCTCTGCCTCGTGTACACGTGACATGTACAACAATGGATACAGTTGTGGAAAATCCAGACTGCACAGTAAGTAAAACAAAGCAGAAAGATAAGTCTATTTCAAAGTTTCAGCCTGCAAGCCAGGAAACTCACGGATATTGGAGTAATGAGTTCTGAGTTGCTTGTAGACTAAGGGATTCTTATGGGATAAATGCAGGAGTTATTTGATTTTTTCAGCTGATTGGTTGCTTAGTCATCTTCTTCCATATTTGGACCACAGTAGTTGAGTGAGGACAGCAGGAAATCCGGAGATGGGATGAAAAGTCTTGGAGTTTGAGGATTGGCTGGCATCCTCTGCTGATTTCTGAGAACTGTAAATTTCTTCAACTTGTGTCAGGTAAGGTTAGCTTTCATCTTCTTTAATGCACCTGTGCTGGCCAATTGCACTTTATTCCTGACATAAGTGACTCCGTTGTAGTTTTGGTTCTACACAGTCCAGGAAAGAGGATAGATAATTGGGCTTCTCCACACACCGGACATTATCCTCAGCCCAATAGTTCTCCCTTCTATGGATTCAGTGAGGGAAACAGAGAAGCATCACAATTTATGCTGCAGAATTCCCCCTTTCCAAGATTTGGGCATAGTCTACACAGCAAGCTGTATGTTATCAGTGTGATTGAGCACCAATTTTCCAGGTGGAAATCAGCTCACTAATGCATCCCAGGTAATTTACCAACATGCTGGCTTTTGCCTCAGCTCTGCACAGCACTTCTTTTTCCCCACACTGCCCTTTCAAACCAGTTCTGGAGGTAATCACCTCACCCCCAACCTTCTTTGGATAAAATTAATGAAATGCAATTGGCTTTTCTGTTATCTATTTGCCAACAAAATTTTTTTCTTTTTTCTTTTCTTTTTGGCTATGTTGGGTCTTCATTGCTATGTGTGGGCTTTCTGTAGTTGTGGTGAGCGGGGGCTACTGTTTGTTGTGGTGCACAGATTTCTCACTGTGGTGGCTTCTCTTGTTGTGAAGCATGGGCTCTAGACACACAGGCTTCAGTAGTTGCAGCACACAGGCTCAGTAGTTGTGGCACATGGGTTTAGTTGCTCTGTGGCATCTGGGATCTTCCTGGCTCAAACCAGTGTCCCCTGCATTGGCAAGCAGACTCTTAACCACTGGGCCACCAGGGAAGTCCCCCAAAAATTTCATTTTGTGGATTTCAGTCACCAATCCTATTCAACATATAAAAGTTTAAAGATATGTATTTATTTATTTTTATTTATTTATTTATTTATTTATTTATTTATTTACTGGCTGTGTTGGATTTCTGTTGCTGTGTGTGGGCTTTCTCTAGTTGTGGGGAGCGGGGGATACTCTTTGTTGTGGTGCGTGGGCTTCTCATTGCAGTGGCTTCTCTCTGTGCAGAGTATGGGCTCTAGGTGCGTGGGCTTCAATAATTGTGGAGCATGGGCTCAACAGTTGTGTCTCTTGGGCTGTAGAGTGCAGGCTCAGTAGTTGTGGTGCACGGGCTTATTTACTCTGTGGCATGTGGGATCTTCCTGGCCCAAGGACCGAACCAGTGTCCCCTGCATTGATGGGTGGATTCTTAACCACTGCACCACCAGGGAAGTCTGTGAGTTTTTTAAATTGAGATATTAGTATATAATATTATATTCATTTCAGATGTACAATATAATGATTCTATATCTGTATATAATGCACAATGATCACAGTATGTCTAGTTAACATCCATCACTGTACATAGTTACAATTTTTTTCTTGTGATGAAAATTTTGATTTACTCTTTTAGCAACTTTCATATATACAATACAGTATTATTAATTATGTTCACCATGCTGCAGATTACATCACCATTATTGACTTTTTTAATAACTGGAAGTTTGTACCTTTTGACCACCTTCATCCATTTCACTCATTCTTTAGCCCTCAACTCAGGCAACCACAAGTCTCTTTTCTTTATCTACAAGTTTGTTTTTTTTTTTGGGGGGGGGTTAGATTCCATATATAAGTGAGATCATCTAGTATCTCTCTTTCTGACTTATTTCACTTAGCATAATGCCCTCAAGGTCCATCCACGTTGTTGAAAATGGCAATATTTCCATCTTCTTACAGCTGAAGAATACTCCATTGTATGTGTATGTATTCACCACATTTTCTTCATCTATTCATCTAGAAGGATCCCTAGCTTCCTGCCATGTCTTGGCTCTTGTAAATAATGCTGCAGTGAACAAGGAGGTGCATAGCTTTTTGAGTTAATGTTTTTGTTTCCTTCATATAAATACCCAGAAGTGGAATTCATGGATCAGGATTTTGTTTTTGTGGTGGATGTTTAGACTGAAATAGGTCCCACGTCAATTGAGTAGCTGATGAGTCCACGTGATAATCTATGGATAAAGAGTCTCAGGAGAGTATGTGCCCTCCATCTTGCCCCCAGCCCTTGTGGGATGGGGGTAAGATCAAAAATTTATGAAGATAGGAAGAGACATAATTAAAAGGCCTCATGAACATGGAGGTGAGACACATTTCCCTTTAAATATATGAAAAGACAATGGGAAAATTGTGAAAGTTGGTGTGAGCCAGACAAAGGGCCTGGAGCAAGGTGAGACTCACAGAGGTTTGTTCACCAGAACAGAATTTTCAAAGGTGTTGCTTGAGGAAACCATTAACTTTGTCAGTTAAAACAGCTATTTGGGATCTATAGGAATATGAGAGTTTTAAAATTTAATTAATTTCTTTTATTTTTTGGCTGTGTTGGGTCTTTGTTGCTGGGCTCTGGCTTTCTCTAGCTGTGGTGAGCGGAGACTACTCTTCGTTGCAGTGCACAGGCTTCTCATTGTGGTGGCTTCTCTTGTTGTGGAGCACTGGCTCTAGGTGAGCGGGCTTTGGTAGTTGTGGCATGTGGCTCAGTAGTTGTGGCTTGCAGGCTCTAGAGCACAGTCTCAGTAGTTGTGGCACACGGGCTTAGTTGCTCTGCGGCACGTGGGATCTTCCCGGACCAGGGATGGAACCCGAGTTCCCTGCATTGACAGGTGATACTTAAACACTGCACCACCAGGGAAGTTCTCATTAATTTTTTTAAAACTAAATTTATTATTTATCCAACTATAAAAATAAGAGTTATAACTGTTTAACCAGGTTGGCAATAACTGAAATTTTGGCCTGGAAATCAAAGAGTTGAGAGATATGGATGTCACTGGTCATAAGGAAAAAGGGGCTGAATGTTGGAAAGCATGAAGCCAGGAACACAGAAATGTCCAGCAGCCACTGGCTTGGTGACACAGTAAGAGTAATATAAAGAGCTGAAATGCAAGAGAGAGAATAAAAGAAGACAAAGAGGCTCACCAGGACCAGGATGGCGTGCATGGCTCTGGCCTTGTGGGAAGGTCTGGGGGAAAGTCTGCTGCTGTGAACGTGTGGAACTCATTGCTTGTGCCTGATCAGGAAAATGACCAGGGAGACAGTAGTCCATATAATGAGGCCCAAACATATAACATCAAAGGAAAAGAATAGGACAGCATGCAGTGTGACTATAAATCTGTCTGATCTGAATGAAAAACAATATCCATAGCTTTGTTTTTAGACTTATGTTTTTGCTATTTCTTTGTCCAGTGACTCTCATCGGAATATACCAAGAGATGCAGGATCCAGCGTGTGTCCAGAGGGCACAGCGGAAGCCTGTGCACTTTAAGGATCTCATTTTATGCACCATCCACCTAGAGGTCCTGGAACAAAGCTTAATGGCCTGGAAACCACTGAGGAGGCAGGTAGTGCTAAGTGACATCCCTCTGGCCACTCTGTAAATAGATGACAAGTTACATACATCCTCATCCAAGAAATATTTTAACCAAAATCTGCCATGGTCTTTGGGGTCCCATGGGAGAAAAGGACAATGGTGTTGGCTGTGACCAGCTGGTGGAGAATCAGGTCTGTGGGTGTCAACTTGTTTCCACAGAGTAAAGTGAAACTATAAAGACAAAAGAGGGAGGAGTTTCCTAGGATCCCAGCTCCAGTCTGAGTGAGGAAGATCATCCCCATTTTCAAGTTGGCATAACCCATCACATCAGTATCTAGGAAATACTGAGTTTGAGTCCAAACATGGTAGAAACATAAACAAAAAGGTGTTACCTTCATCTGCCCAGCAGTTCGTAATGTTAAGTCTAACACATTCTTCTCTTCTTTAAGCAATACATTTTGTCATTTTAAATGGGCATTAATATGTATTTATGGATTCAAAGCCTAGTAATTAGAGTCCCCTGTTGGAAACAAATATCCATCTAAAAGAGAATGTTTAAATAAATAATGCACCATTCACACAATAGAATATCAACATCTGTAAAACTGAATGAAGAACTTCTCTATACATGTGTATGAAATTATTTCCAGAATGTATTTTTAAGTAAAAGAGAAGAGGAGATGGGGAAGGGAATGCATAGTATGATAGTTTTCTTAGGATTCTGAATGAATACGAATACACACATGCATATATATTAAATTACTTTAAAAATCTATATAAGAATGAACCCCAGACCCATAAGATGTATGACATAGAGATGCATAGACAATACAAGCTGGAGGGGCAGAAATGAAAACTCGATGTATAAGAGTTGATCTTGTATTATACTTTTTACTTTTAGACAAATATAATTTTACATAATTAACAACATTCACTTAAAATGTGATTAAAACAATCCATAAAATTCAAAGGCAAATTTATGATAAAACATATAAGGCTCACTGTGTAGTAGGTATGTGGCCTAACCACACAGGGTAATAAGACTTTAAGTCACTTTAAAAAATGTTTGGGGAATTCCTTGATAGTCCAGTGGTCAGAACTCAGCACTTTCACTGCCCGGCCTGGGTTCCATCCCTGGTTGAGGACCTAAGGTCCCACATGCTGCTCTGTGAGGCCAAAAAAAAAAAAAAAAAAAAGTTTGGACTGTGTATTTCAACTGAACTATATCAAAGCAAAATACCTACAAAGATGTTAAAATTTCCTATGACCACATTGTTGATAAAAACAGTGATGTAAATATTTTAAAATTAGTGAGTATTTTAATGTATTTGGGAAATGGGGCTTTCACTAAAATAAGAAAAAATAGAACTAAAAATGTAAAGAGTTTAAGGGAAAATTCTATACTTTTACATTTGTTTGAAAGAACTATCGTTAACTTGAACTGTATTTTATCTGAAGCATAAATATATATTGTATACCTTTCCATTGAACAGATCTATATACTTTGACCAACTCCCACTCCCATTACTCTGTGTTCACACAATACAGTTTCTCACTAGAAGAAAATGTGTATCTTTTAAAAAAAGTAAAAGATGACTCTGGAACGTTTTCTCAGACCATCAAGCAATGAAATTTTCCAGGCATCTGGGATTACTTTAGGATCTCATGGTGCTTAAGTTTTCAGGAAGTTAAGGAATAGAGTATGTATTCTAGAAACTGATAAAGGGATATGGAAACAAGAGTAAAACCTAGTTTTATAATATTAACTTCAGGACAAAATGCATATCAGTAGAGTGTATATTGTAGACTAAAAGAGGAATTCCAACATCGCAAATCAATTTACATAAGTATATTGATTTAATTCATTCAAGTGGAAATCTTTCTAAATTTTCTCTACAATTTAAAAATCTCTTAAAATTAATGATTTGAAACTTGTAATGAAAAGAATTTTTCCCTAACAAAGGCAAAGTCTACTAGCAACTACCTTTTCTTGATACACATATACATTTAGAATTAGGTAGGGCATAAAACAGGAAGTCTGTAATTAATACACACACACACACACACACACATTATCCTTCAATAAAAGTTAAAATTAGTTGGGGAAATAATTATTTCACTTTTTTACACAGTATTACAGGAACAGTGGTTGAAAAAGAGGTAAATTTTTACCTCATATCTTAGCCTTAAATAATGTACAAGACCTAACATGATGAATAACAAATCTCATAGATAAAATATTGGCTGTATTTTGTATTTAATTATTTATTTATTGGCCATGTTGGGTCTTCATTGCTGTGCTCGGGTTTTCTCTAGCTGTGGCGAGTGGGGCCTACTCTTCATTGTGGTACATGGACTTCTCATTGCTGTGGCTTCTCTTATTGCGAAGCACAGGCTCTAGGCACTCAGGCTTCAGTAGTTGTGGCATGCAGGCTCAATAGTTGTGGCTCATGGGCTTAGTTGCTCCATGATATGTGGGATCTTCGTGGACCAAGGATCAAACCCATGTCCCCTGCATTGACAGGAGGATTCTTAACCATTGCGCCACTAGGGAAGCCCTACTTGTATTTTTATAATTTTTGGTAGAGTACATCAATACTGTGTATGCTACAGACAAAAAAATTATTTCATAAAAGTGAAATAATGAAGGCATAAATAATAGATCACACATTAAAATTAACTAAAATATTTAACTATTAAAATATTTAATATGGAATAAAATATAGTAGGATATACAAAAGTATCAATAATCGCCTCAGTATTGATACTATACAGTTAAACAAAAGACCAAAAAAATGCTAATATGCATGAAGAGGCAGTTCTTAGAAAAAACAAAAACTTGCAACATAGGTCTCACAAATCACCAGAAAAATACTAATGAATTTGAGATGACATTCTATTATTTTTTAAAGATTTATTTTATTTTAAAATTTATTTATTTATTTATTTGTTTATTTATTGGCTGTGTTGGGTCTTCGTTGCTGCACAGGGTCTTTCTCTAGTTGTGGCGAGTAGGGGCTACTCTTCGTTGTGGTGTGTGGGCTCATTGCTGTGGCTTCTCTTTTTGCGGAGCACGGGCTCTAGGTGCTCAGGCTTCAGTAGTTGCAGCACACAGGCTCAACAGTTGTGGCTCACAGGCTCTAAAGCACAGGCTCAATAATTGTGGCCCACGGCTTAGTTGCTCCATGGCATGTGGGATCTTCCTGGAGCAGGGATCGAACCCGTGTCCTCTGCACTGGCAGGTGGATTCTTAACCACTGAGCCACCAGGGAAGGCCAACATTCTATTATTTTTAACACTAACATACATTGATTTCCCCAAATTTTATTTTGGGTGAGATTCCTCTGAAAAGTTTTACCTCTTTTATTTGCTATCACAAACCATAATTAATCAAGCATGATTTACAGCTAGTAATTCTTTTTTTATTGAGATATAATTGACATATATTAGTTTCAGGTGTACAACATGATTCAATATGTGTGTATATTGTGAAATGATCACCACAATAAGTCTAGTGAACATCCATCACCACACATAATCATAATTTTCTTGTGATAAGAACTGTTAAGACCTACTCCCTTAGCAACTTTCAAATATAACATTATTAACTGTAGTCACTATGCTGTATATTATCTCCCCAAGATTTATTAACTTTACAACTGGCAATTCTTTAAACTGGCCTGAACATTGAAAGATGTTGAAGACCTGAATACACAGAGATTTAAATATTTATATATGTATGGTCTCATCACCCACTTTTACATCAAAAGCATTTAGAAAAACCCTCCAACATGGTGGGTATTTCACATAAGATCTATAGAAATAAGACTTTACAGTATACTTTTTCTGCACTTATATTTCAGTTATCAATACAGTAACTCAATTACATAATTGAAGTAAAGAGGGCAGCTAGAAGTAACATTTGGGAGAAGAAAATTGGCTCATGGTAAGTATACCTTTCAAGCTGTGGAGACAAACATGCTGGTCCCACTGGCAGAGATCATGGTTGATCCATGGATACTGATTTGCATGTTCCCTGAAGGGACTATGGAGGAAGAATTCACTCAGTGGTAAGTCAAGCAGAAGTGAGTTATGAGAGATCTTGCAGAATATTTGTAAATGAATGAAAATATGTCTGGAAGGATCCTCACCAATTATATATAGTGTTCCTTCCCTGGGAGCTTGTGTAGGGAGGAGGCAGGTAGTGTGTTAGAGTGAATATTCACTTTAACTTCATACATGCAGGAATTCATTCAAAATACTCATAGGAATGTAATTGTAATAATGCTACATCAGATTTAAAAAATTAATAAAATGAGTAGTATAGTAAAAATATATCATAGAACTAAAAGAATGAAGCAAATAAGAATAACTGGGAATTTTTTGGAAGATAAATCATAATTGAATTTAGTAAAAAGTGGGTCAATGGGTAGACTGTGGGAATTAATAAAGTTTCTTTAAAATAAAGACAACACGGCTGTGATTATTGGTCACTGCAGCACTTGAATTGCAGTAACTCACAGGATATAAAGCTTGTTCTTTCATATTGATCGTAGTAATACTGTGGGGCCACAGGGAGGGCTGGAATTAAGTGCCTTTTCTTCAGAAGAGGGAGTGGAAAATATCCTTCATTCAGGGTCTCTGGTGATTTTTTTTTCTTTCTTCTTTTTTCTTTTTATTTGTTTTTATGGCCATGCTGCACGGCATACAGAATCCTAGTTCCCTGACCAGGGGTTGAACCTGTGCCCCACGGAGTGGGAGCCTGGAGTCACAACCACTGGACCACCAGGGAAGTCCATGAGAGTTTTTTCTTTTTGGAATAAAAAAATCTCTTATTCAGGGACTTCCCTGGTGGTGCAGTGGTTAAGAATCTGCCTGCCAATGCAGGGGACACCGGTTCAATCCCTAGTTCAAGAAGATCCCACATGCCTCAGAGCAACTAAGCCTGTGCACCACAATTACCAAGACTGTGCTCTAGAGCCTGCAAGGCACAACTACTGAGCCCATGTAGTACAACTACTGATGCCCACACACTTAGAGCCTGTGCTTGGCAACAAAAGAAGCCACCACACTGAGAAGCCCACACACTGTAACTGAAGAGTAGCCCCCATGCACCACAACTAGAGAAAGTTCAAATGCAGCAATGAAAACCCAACACAACCAACAACAAAAATAATCTCATTAAAATAGAGGTGGAAAGAAGGCAAGGGAAGGGGAGAAAGTTGGAGGAGAGTAGAGAGGAGACTAGAAGAGCAACCATGAACTTGTGGATAGAGTATCATGATTGCACAAGAATGACATCAAGGCAGTTTTTGATTACCTGCTGGCAAAGTGATACTTATATCTCAAGATTTTTAAAGTCCAGTAACTTCATTATTAGTCTTATGTCTAATAATGGACAATCTTTTTCCCTCCATATTTATCTGTATGTATGGTTGGCATTTCAAAAAAAGGGAGAGAAAATGAGACTTTTATTTATCTAAATGGCAGAAAAATGCTACAAACCTTCTACTAATTAAAAATGTAGAGACATATTAATATAGACCCCATTTGGCCCACACTGTTCCTCCAGAGAAGGAGAGCATAAAACAGCACCTGTCACGTTGGTATCAGGAATATTCTCAGCAGCTAAGACCTCACCGTCTTCATCTGACTGTTTGTCACATGCCTGTGATGTGAAGCCTTTAGAGTGAGTGCTCACGAGGTTCAGTGTGTTCACTGAGGGCTGAGGGAGAGATGGCTTCAGAGAGGGCTGTAACTGGGAGGGGAGAGGGAATCCTTGTGTAAGTGCATAAGGGAGGTAATAGGTAATTGTTTCCTCAGCAAACAAATTTCCTACATACACAAATATAGAAATACTTTTGTGTTTCAAACTTGGAAAACATGCCTATTTTAGCAAGAACAGGCATTACTAGATTTCCTGAGATATTTCCCTTCTAAGAATGTGAAAGTTATCCAAAGAGTTACTTACTCAACACTTCACTTACTCAACACTCAACTGGTATTTGCTGTCAGGTCTCTGAGTTGCAGGGGTGGCCTCTGTGCAGAAGTGGGAGGTGGACATCTGAACCTGAGATAAAGGATTTTGATTTTATGATCTCATCCCTCTGCTGGGGAGTGATTGTCATTTCCTCTGTAATTTCAATGACAGTATGTGCAAGGGGAGTGAAGATTGTTTGTGAAAAACATTTTTGACTTGTATTACTGGAAACTATTAATTTCCAACTAAAAATTTCCAACAGGGGTTACAGAAGTACCTGGGGAACACCTTACCTAGGAGATATGAAAACATAAAAATCAATCTCAAGGGCAGGTAAGCAGAAGACATTGAGATTTAACAAGTAAGAGAATGGAGGTAAACACATGTCTCCAATGGATGCTGAACCATCTTGCAGGTTTTGACATAAAAATATCGTTTGTTTTTTTCCATTCAAGAGTGCAGTAAGGTTTCTGAAGTTGAAAGTAGAGACAGTGAATTAGTAGATCAAAGAGGGTTTCCAGAATGATACAAGTGAATGAAAATTCTGTGTTTCAACAAATATTTATTGTAAACTTTCTGTGGATTAAGGAGTTTAATATTTATTTATTTATTTATTTATTTATTTATTTATTTATTTGGTATATGAGATATATCAGTGCCCAAAACTTAAAAGAAAATTTCCCTCGTGGAACTTAAACTATAGTTGCTGGAAACACACAATAAACAAAGCACTTCAGTTACTAGGTTACACAGTATTTCAGAAGGCAGTGGAACCCATAGAAAACAAAACAGGAGCAGGGCATGGGGGATTATGATGGATTGAAACAGTAAATAGGGTATCCCTGGTATGACTTATAGTGAAGATGACATTTGAGGAAATAATTGAAGTTTTGAGGAACAACAATCTCTCTTTCTTTCCAATTGTTACATATTCATTGTCTTGCCTTATTGCAAGACCTCCAGTACCATATGGTATCAGTGCAGAGAGGGGCCATCTTCTTTTGATTCCTGATCTCAAAGGAATATTTTAACAATCAACTGTGAGATATAGTATTTGCTACAGAATTACTTCATATTCTTTGTAAGATTAATGAAGGTTCCTCTGTCTTGGTTTTATAAGTGTTTTCTCTCTCCATGTGTAAACATTTTCTTTTTAACATTTTGAGAGTAAGTTGGGAACATTAAACCCTTTGACCAATGAATACTTTGGTTACAGTTCCTAAACAAATGAACATTATCTCACATATGCTGAGTACAATGAAGAAAATTATGAAATTTAATGTTGAAGCAAAAATATTACATAATTCACAAACTATTGATATATTCAGGTGTTTTCACTTTATCAGTCATATGGGAAATGCAAATTAAAACCTCAATGACAGACCATTACAAATGTAGTAGAAAGCATAAAATAATAAACATCGATTTTTTGTGAAAAACATTGTTTTTTATAACAAACATTGGCAAGAATATAACTACATCTTAGAGACATTGATTGTGGGAATGTGAAATGGCCAAAAGACACTTTGGGAAAATATTGTCACTGAAAATAAAGGACAATAAGAAATTGTCCTAATGGAGCAATGAGAAAAAGATGAAATAGTTAAGAATACACAAATCCATGTGGATATGAATAAATGAGTGAAAGAATGAATGAATGAATGAATGAATAATAGAGGAAATGGAAGGTCCACCCCACAGTAGATTACCAACTAATATGTATAGACTGAGAGAATTAGAAAATCATCAGTGGTTTTGAAAACTAGCAGTCAAAGATTGTTATGAACCAAGATATTTATACAGTTTCAAAATATCTTCTATTAATTATTTGCTAAATATATTGGGAAAAGTAGTATGTTTAAAGTCTAGAAGCCTGACAAAATTTAAGTGACAAAAAAATGACATAATTAGTACTGAAAAACATGAACATCATGTCTCCTATACAATACTGTGAGAAAGACATTTTTCCTGTAAAATATCTAAAAATTTATTCAAATAATTTGAAAACAGAGAAATAGAGGGGAAAATTTCAAACTAGTGGGTTTGTCATCCTAAAAAAATGACAAGTCCAAAGAACTCAATTGAAGACTATGGAACCGTTTTGTCAAAGGACAATAAAGAGACATGAAAACTAAATGCAACCCATGAATTTGGATTTAGTCCTGGACAAGGAAAAATACTTAAGAAGGGCCATATTAGAACAAATGATAGTAATGTAATATGTGTTGTTGTTTAAATAATAGTATTGTGCCAATATTGAAATTCCTGATTTTATTATGGTACTCTGATTCTTTAAAAAAAAGAAAAAACAATCACTATCCTTATTTGTGACTCTTTTATTTTATTTGTTTATTTATTTATTTAGGCTACATTGGGTCTTCATTG
The DNA here is from genome assembly GCF_030028045.1 of Hippopotamus amphibius kiboko. Lineage (NCBI taxonomy): Eukaryota > Metazoa > Chordata > Mammalia > Artiodactyla > Hippopotamidae > Hippopotamus > Hippopotamus amphibius. The sequence goes on from NW_026648280.1 coordinate 1,870,936, forward strand.
CTGCATGTGCATTTTTCTCTAGTTGTGGTGAGTGGGGGCTGCTCTTCCTTGCGGTGTGCAGGCTTCTTAATGCAGTGGATTCTCTTGTTGTGGAGCACCAGCTATAGGCATGGGGCTTCAGTAGTTGCAGCACACAGGCTCAGTAGTTGTGGCTTGTGGGCGCTAGAGCACAGGTTTAGTAGCTGTGGTGCACAGGCTTAGTTGCTCTGTGGCATGTGGGATCTTCCTGGGCCAGGGCTCAAACCCGTGTCCCCTGCATTGACAGGTCAATTCTTAACCACTGCACCACCAGGGAAGTCCTATAGTACTCTGATTGTATATAAGAAAATTTCTATGCTTTCAGGAATTATGCATGGAAGTATTCACTGGTAGATAGGAAAGTTTCCAAATTATACACCAATTTTTCAGAAAGATATTACCTGTGAGTGTGTGTGCATGTATAAATATACATGTACATGCATGTAATGTGTTTGTGTGGTGAAAGAAAGGAGGAAAAAAAAGAAGAAAGTAAAAGGAGCAAAATATATTTGGAAACAGTTATTAAATTTGGAAAAATTGTTTATAAGCATATCTTTTTGAAATTCTTGGGGCTTTTCTGTAAGTTGGAAATTATATCAAAATTTTTAAAATGCAAAAATTATTTCATGTGTTTCACTGCTTAGTAGGAAATGAGATATTATATAATCAACCTAAATGACTCAAATAATTTGATGCAATCTCACCCTTTCTTGACATTTTTAAAACAAACTAGAAATAGATGGGATATTCCTTAAACTTCTAAGTATTGGCAACAAAACCCTACCAAAAACATCAAAAATAAGATCTATTATTAACACATTTCACCTGAATTGACGGATGAAAGAACTATCACTGTATCTCTTGTCGTTTAACATTAGGCCATAAGGACTATTTTTACATAACACAAAAAAATAAGAAAAAATATACATATATGAGGGTGAGTCAAAAATCATCCGCACTCTGGCTATAGAATTTATTTTAATTAACCTTTAGAAAAGACAAATACATCAGTTTTTGACATAATCTCCTTGCTTTTCAATACACTTTATCCATCTGTCAACAAGCTTTTGTATTTCCTCATTAAAAACCATTTTAGGCTGAGCTGCGAGCCACAAGTGCACTGCTGTCTTCACTTATTCATCAGAAGTGAATCTTTGTCCTCATGGGGTGCTTTCAGGGGACCAAACAGGTGAAAGTCCAGTGGAGAAAGGCCAGGACCCTAGGGAGGATGCTTTAACACCTCAAAACGGAGTTGTTGCAGAGTGTCAACAGGGTGGGCTGAAGTGTGCAGACGTGCATTGTCATTCAAGATCACAACACACTTGGATAGCAGTTTTCTGCATTAATCCAAAATGTAGGCTTCAGCTCTTCAATAAGCATCTCACTGTAATGAGCACTATTGATTGTTGGACCTGATAATGTTCCAATACTGGCCCTTGAGAATCCCTCAAAACTGTAAGCATCAATTTTCCAGCTGATGGTTGACGTTTTTCAAAGCTCTTTGTTGGAGTTGATGGTTGACTTTTGAACTTTTTCTTGGTTGGCAATTGAGGATGTTTCCATTCCATACTCTGCTGTTTACTCTTAGGCTCGTAGTGATGAATCCATGTCTTGTCACCAGTGATTCTCTTTAAGAAACTTTCACCTTCCTTAGTGTATTGGTCCAAATTTTGTTTGCAGATATCTAAATGCTTCTGTTTATGCTCTTCTGTGAGTTGTTTCAGTACCCATCTCGCACAAATTTTTGAAACCTAAGTCTGTCGTGAATTACTTCATTTTGAGGTGTTAAAGCATCCTCCCTAGAGTACTGATCTTGCTCCACTGGACTTTCACCTGTTTGGTCCCCTGAAAGCACCCCTATGAGGACAAAGGTTCACTTCAGATGAAGTGAAGACAGTGGTGCATTCGTGGCTCACAGCTCAGCCTAAAACATTTTTTAGGGAGGGAATACAAAAGCTTGTTGACAGATGGACAAAGTGTATTGAAAAGCAAGGAGATTATGTCGAAAAATGATGTATTTGTCTTTTCTAAAGGTTAATTAAAATAAATTCTATAGCCAGGGTGTGGCTGATTTTTGACTCACCCTCACATATAAAACTGCAAAGGAAGAAATAAACCTCTTCTCATCTCATTAAAGCATTTTCTAAAATAGCATCATCAAAAATAAAAATGAGTAAAAAAAAAAAAAACAGAAAAGAAAAAAAGAATAAAATAGCATCATCAGTTTCAGTCCTACTATGAACATCCTCTTTAATTTTATGACCCATGCCTACTCTCATGTTTTACTACACCCCTTATTGTCTGTTTCCCTCAACCAGGATAAAAATTCCATGGTGGCAAAATTATTTTAATGGTTTGTGTACTGATATATCCCCAGACCCAGAAAAGGGTGTGATCCACATAAGCTATAGAATGAATACTTCTTCAAGCACTCAGTGTCACTGTAATATTCCTGTCTCATTGAATCACTCTGTCCTCCCTTCAGTTTCAGTACCTCAGAATCTCAGGAATAGGGACTTCCTTGGTGGTGCAGTGGATAAGACTCCACACTCCCAATGCAGCATGTCCAGGTTCAATCCCTGGTCAGGGAACTAGATTCCACATGCATGTCATAACTAAGGAGCCTGCCTGCTGCAACTAACACCCAGCACAAATAAATAAATAAATAAATAAATAAATAAATAAATAAATAAATAATTCAAAAAATTTCAGGAATAAAAACAAGAATCATAGTTTGGAGACAAAACCAATAAGGTGATTTATAATCTCACATATGGAGATATGTGTATAAAAACAGATGATTGAACTTGGTGTACCCCCAAAAAATAATAAATAAAATTAATTAAAAAAAATCTCACATAGCCACATGTATGACTTCTCTCACTTATGGATCTCAGTGTCCTCTACTTAATTTCCACTGGGATTATTGTTCATTTCCAATGAGTGGTTTCACTCCTCTGTTTCTGCCATTTCCGTTGGATACCTTTATTGCTCACCTTAATAGCATTGGTTATGTGCACAATTCACAATGTTTTTCACAGGTACTCTTCACTCACTTTGCAGACCTTGTCACTGTTATTACAGGTGACATGATAATCACTTCCCAGCAAGGAAATGAGATCATAGAAACTCAAACCTTATCTCAGAGTTGAGATGTCCTTTTCTGCCCCTGCACAGGTGCTGTCCAGGTATCCACTGTCCTGATGAGACAGTCAGGTAAGTACTGATGCTTTTCACATGAAGTATCAGATTTTGAGACAAACTTCATTAGAAAATTCAATCATCAGTACTTCCCTAGTGGGCCAGTGGTTAAGCTCCATGCTTCCAGTGCAGGGGGTGAGGGTTTGATCCCTGGTCAGGAAACTGAAATCCCACATGCCATGCAGCAAGAAAAAAAAAAAAATTCAGCCATCCATATGGAAAAATTCTGTTTTGGGGTATTGGGATATAAAACTGTACACACACCTATAGACACATACACACATATTCAGGAGAGATTTTTTTAAATTTTTATTTTATATGGAAGTATAATTGATTTACAATGTGTTCGTTTCAGGTGTACAGCAAAGTGACTCAGTTATACATATACATGTATCCACTTTTATTCAGATTTGTATCCCATTTGGTTTATTACAGAATATTGTGCAGAGTTCCCTGTGCTATGCAGTAGGCAGGATAGTTTTTTTTTTTTCAGTAAGCCCTCAGCATAGTGCTACCCTCATGAGAGCACCTGACACCTCTCTTTCTCCTTTGTCTCTAATTCAACACAAGGACCCTCACAGTTTTCACTGTCAAGGCTTCAGGCTACAGGCAAGTGACCAAAAATCAGACAGGGAAGATAAGCTCCCAGTAGCTGAGCTGACATCTGGTGTCTGAGTGGTAGGTGGTATGCTGTGCATTTATTTTTGCTTTATTTCATTTTTTGGGGCGAGAGTTTGCTGGACTAAATGGAGTCTGTAATAATATACCTTTAAAGTTTTGTCCTTGTTAGATGAATGTTAACATTTATTTAGAGAAAAGGAAAGCTCATTCCATCTTCTATGTCAGGGAAAATTAAAAAACTTATTTAAAGAAACATGTGGCTAACTATTGTGTTTGACAAGAAGTTTTAAGGACATTTTGGACGTTTTCTGCCCAACACCCAGAAGCATTATGGATCTTCAACATATCTTGCTTTCTACTAGTGAGAAATGGCTTTTAGATATCATAATCTTGGTACTTTAGATGGTTGTTACCACAGACTTTCCTTTTTTATTAAAATATAGGTTATATACAATGTTGTGTTAGTTATTGCTGTACTGCAAATTGATTGTTATATATGTATATTCAGTTATATATTCAGTTATACGCACACAATTTTTTTAATATTCTTTTCTATTATGGTTTCTTACAGGATATTGAATATAGTTCTCTGTGCTATACAGTAGGGCCTTGTTGTTTATCCATTCCATATATAAGAGTTTTCATCTGCTAACCAGAGACTTGTTTACAATGTCTAGACTCTTTCATTGGAAAACAAATAGGAAATAATGTATTTTAAAATTATATACTACATGCCTCATTTCTTCCAAAATGTATAGGATTTTGAGTTTTTATTTAAGATATTTGTATATTCTTTTGCCTTATAATGAAAGTCTTACTTACCCAATTCTATTATAGACTTTCTATATATTTCTAATAATTAATGCCAGCATAAATGGCAGAATATGAGTATGGACAAATGTTTAATATACTTTATACTTTTACTTTCCTATATGACTCTGTGTAACTTGTGATGTTTCTTACAGGTATACATAGAACATCATGCTGATGGATTACCAGGGATTATCCATTTGAATTTTCATATCTAATTTTTATTAATACTTTTCAACAATTACATGATATGTTTATATGATCATTTGTGTAAATCAAAAATGTAACTGAGACTACTTCATGAAGCTTAGTTTATCCTTCTATCCTTCCATCCTGTCCAGTCTCTGCCTCCTAATTTATATTCCTCTACTTTCTTAAAAAAAAAAAAAAAAAAACAGGAAACATACTCTACATACTCTACACGTGTTCTGTATTTTACTTTTTCATGTCACATCATATCATGGGGAAAAATCCATATCAGTACAGATAACTCCCTAACTCACTTCTCTCTGCAGCCACAGAGAACCCTGCTGTGTTTGGTCACCCCCATTCAGCAGGTGACTTTTGATGATCCTAGTCTTCATTGTGTTGCCTTTGAACAAAACCTCTAACTGCCCACTTAACATGAAACTATATAAGATGTAGGCTTAGTATTGAAAATTGAGGGACATGGTGATGGTGACAAGTTTCTTTTCATCCACTTAACTCATCATTCCTCTAACTTCGCTAAAACCAGTGCCCTCAAGTGCAGTGGTTAAAAGTCTGCCTGCCAATGCATGGGACACGGGTTCGATCCCTGGTCTGGAAAGATCCCACATGCCGAGAAGCAACTAAGCCTGTGTGCCACAACTACTGAAGCCTATGCACCTAGAGCCCATGCTCTGCAATGAAAAGCCACCACACTGAGCAGCCTGCACACCACATCGAAGTGTAGCCCCTGCTCGCTGCAATTAGAGAAAGCCCGCACGCAGAAATGAAGACCCAACACAGCCAATTAATTAATTAATTAATTAAAACAAACTGTGCCCTGTAGGTACCGATGCAATGCAGCTTGGAAATTGGGATTATATCCTGCACTCAGACAGGAATTGGCCTCGTGGGAAATATCTCCCTCCTTTGTTTTGTTTTGTTATTTATTTAATTATTTTATTGGCTGTGTTGGGTCTTTTTTTGCTGTGCGAGGGCTTTCTTTTAGTTGCGGTGAGTGGGGGCTACTCTTCGTTGTGATGCAAGGGCTCCTTATTGCTGTGGCTTCTCTTGTTGTGGAGCACGGGCTCTAGGCATGTGGGCTTCAGTAGTTGCAGCACCTGGGCTCAATAGTTGTGGCTCACGGGCTCTAAAGCGCAGGCGCAATAGTTGTGGCACATGGGCTTAGTTGATCCATGGCATGCGGGATCTTCCTGGAGCAGGGATCAAATCTGTGTCCCCTGCATTGGCAGGCAGATTCGTACCCACTGTGCCATTTAGGAAGCCCCCCTCCTTTGTTATTTTAAAAAAATATTTATTTGGCTGTGTCAGGTCATAGTTGGGGCTTGAGGGTTTCTCTCTAGTTGTGGCATGCAGGCTTAGCTGCCCCACAGCATGTGGGATCTTAGTTCCCCAACCAGGGATTGAACCCACATCCCCAGGGTTGGAAGGCGGATTCTTAACTACAGGACCACCAGGGAAGTCCGTTGCTCCTTTGTCTTTATAACTTCACTTTGCTCACTGGACACAGTTTGAGGCCCATAGACCTGATTCTCACACATTTGGTCATAGCCAATGCTGTGGTTCTTTTCTCTAAAGGCGTACCACAGACAATGGCAGCTTTTGGATGGAGATATTTCCCAGATGACACTGGTTGTGAACTTGTCTTGTTTCCACAGAGTAGCCATGGGAGTTTCTTTAGCACCATCTGTCTCTTCAGTGGCTTCCAGGCCATTAAGTTCAAGCCTAGTATCTGGAGGTGGATGGAGCTCACGTTGAGATGTCTAAGATTCATTGCTTTCACTGTGTGCTCTGCTGGATTATGCATATCTTGATAAATTCTGTATTCCTACCATGGTAAATGGTCAATTGAATGGGAAGAACTTCAGTATGAGAAATACTTATGGATACTCTTTGTAACATATGAAAGAGGGTTCTGTAGACTTAGTATACACAGTAATTTACTTTTCCCTTGATGTTCTGAGTTTGGGTTTTACGGTCTGGGCCAGGAACACCATAGTTCTTGTCCTGTGCAGACACAAACCGCGAGTCCAACACACTTGCAACAACCAACTCTCCCCCAGACCTTCCCATGAGGCCAGAACCACAGGCACCATCCTGATCCTGTTGAGCTCCTGTGGGACATTCTGTATAATCTACCTCGTTTTGACAATTTGGATCACTCTAGTTGCAAATTGAGGTCAGTGAGCAGTGAACATTTCTGCCCTTGAGGCCACATGTTTTCCAACATTCAGCCCCTTTTTGTTCATGATCAGTGACACCTGTGCTCTCAGTCCTGCTTTGCCTGCAGGGCGAGGAAAACACTCTTTCCTAATCTGGTTGCAGTTCTCTCAGTCTGTTCTCAGTGGCATTCAAATATTTGTTTCAACATTTGTGAATATTTGGGGAACCTCTTAAGTGTTAGGTGATACCTCATTGTTATGGGGATTTGCATTCTTTTCATAGTTAGTGATGTTCCATATATTTCCGTGTTCTTTTTTAAACATCATTTTTTAATACAGTGTGAGTACAATTTACCTCTTGAAATTGGATTCTTGATGGTCAGCCTTGGTTTGAATTGCTTTCTGATGATTTAACTGAGTGTATTTCTTGAGGGTCAGTGTCATTTACAGACCCGCGGGCCTCCTGAATAGGAAATGCCCATCAGCCAAGGTTGTAAACTTGTTGCTCCAGGAAGAGGCCACAAGAAAGATGCATTTCTTCATGCCCCACTCTTTTTTGTCTATGAATTAATTTTTTTTCAGAATGCAATAGAGTTGATTTCCAGCGATGTATTGCCTTTTGGTGTATAGGAACTTGATTCATTTAGCCAGAAATGCATACCAATTATTTTTCAGGTTTTTTCTCCCCTATAGGTTATTACAATATATTCAGTAGAGTTCCTTGTGCTATTCAGTAGGTTCTCTTGGATTATCTATTTGACATTTACTAGTGTGTACACCTTCATCCCAAACTCCTAATTTATCCCCCCCCCCCACACTTTCCTTTTCAAGAATCATGTTTGTTTTCTAAGTCTATGAGTCTCTCTCTGTCTTGTAAATGAATTTATTTGTATGAATTTATGGATTGTACATGAAAATGATATCTTAGGATATTTCTCTTTTTCTCGCTTACTTCACTGAGTGTGATAATCTCTCAGTCCGTGCATCCCTGTTGCTGCAAATGGCATTACTTCTTTCTGTTTTGTGGCTGAGTCATATTCCATTGTCTACGTGTACCCCATCATCTTCATTGTTCTGTCAGACATTTGGGTGGATAGTATGTCTTGGCTATTGTAACCAGCACTACCCTGAAAATTGGGGTGCACATGTCATTTCCAATAATGATTTTTCTGCAGATCCAAGCCCAGGAGTGGGATTGCCGGGTCCTAGGGTGCCTGTATATTTATTTTTTTCAGAAACATGCATACTGTTCTTTCTAGTGGCTGCACCCATTTACATCCCCACTGACAGGGGAGGAGGATTCCCTTTTCCTGACGACCTCTCCAGCATGTACTCTTTGTAGGTGTTTTCTCAGGATGGCCATTCAGACCAGTGTGAGGTGCTAGAGCTCACTGTCATCTGGATTGGTATTCTTCCCTCTTTTTCTTTTTCTTCTAAGAAGATTATTTTTTTCTATTTTATACTTATTAGTGTATCGATGTCAACCCCAATCTCCCAATCCATCCCTCCCCCTCTCTTCTGATTTCCTTCCCTCGGTGTCCATACGTTTGCTGTCTACATTTGTGTCTGCATTTCTGCCTTGCAAACCAGTTCATGTGTACCGTTTTTCTAGATTCCACATGTATGCCTTAAATACGATATCTGCTTTTCTCTCTCTAACTTATGTTGCCATAATAACAGCTACTCTGTGCACCGAAGCCAAAAGAAATACAGAGAGAGAGATTTTGGAGGAAGAGAGAGATGGCTTTATTTTTCCACCAGGCAGGGGAAGACACAGCAGGATAGCACCTCAAGAACTGTGCCCCATCTCACCCCGCTCCTTGGGGCTCACAGTCCAGGTAAATGATAAGAGTCCGGGTGGTGAAGATCTTGTATTCTTTTCTCTGTAAATTCATGGCCAAAGCTGGCATCAGGTAGCCCAGCAACTGGATCTGGTGTCCCTGAAGTTATCAGCCCATGAACTTCTTCCTAAAATGAAGAGTGCTACAAAGGAGTGTGTGTGGTGGGGGGAAGGAATGCCAGGTGCAAAGTATAATTCATATGGAGTCAGAGAGTAATCAGCTTTGTGAAGGACAAGTCTAGCTACAAGTGTTTGTTAGTAGTATCAGCTTAAGGATAACCAAGATTGTTTAACTCTTTCAGGCCAAGTTATCCTTCTCCTCTAGCCTGTTCCATGTTCTCTTTGTTTTCCTTGCTCTCAAGATGAAAAAGGAATAATCACTTCTATTTGTATTGTAACACTTACTTCACTCTGTATGAGAGTCTGTAGGTCCCTCCCTGTCTGTAGTAAGGACCCATTTTCATTCTTTGATATGGTTGAGTAATATTCCATTGCCTAAATGGACCACATCTTCTTTATCCATTCATCTGTGGATGGACATTTAGGTGGCTTCCATGACCTGGCTATGGGAAACAGTGCTGCAGTGCACATTGGCCTGCATGTGCCTTTCTGAATGATGGTTTTCTCTGGGCATAAGCTCAGGAGTGGGATTGCTGGGCCCTAGGGTAATTCTATGTCTAGTTTTTTAAGGAACCTCCATAGCATTCTCTATCATGGTTGCACCCATTTACATAGCCACCAACACGGGAGGAGGTCTTCCTTTTCCCCACGGCCTCTCCAGCATTTCCTCTTTGTGCCTTACTTTGAGGGTGACCGTTTAGACTGGTGTGAGGTGATCCCTCATTTTTGCATGGATTTGCTTTTGTTCATAATGAGTGATGTTGCCTATCTGTCCATGTGCTCTTTAATTTTTTTAAAATGCAGTGTGAGTCAAACTTATCTGTTGAAATTGGCTTCTTGAACAAAAACAGAAATATACATCAATGGAAGAGGAGAGAAAGCCCAGAGATAAACTATGGTCAACTAATCTATGACAAAGGAGGCAAGGATATACAATGGAGAAAAGGCAGCCTCTTCAATAAGTGGTGCTGGGAAAACTGGACAGCTACATGTAAAAGAATGAAATTAGAACACTCCCTAACACCATACACAAAAATAAACTCCAAATGGATTAAAGACCTAAATGTAAGGCCAGACACTATAAAACTCCTAGGGGAAAACATAGGAAGAACACTCTTCGGCATAAATCACAGCAAGATCTTTTTTGATCCACCCCCTAGAATAATGGAAATAAAAACAAAAATAAATAAGTGGGACCTAATGAAGCTTCAGAGCTTCTGCACAACAAAGGAAACTATAAGCAAGATGAGAAGACAACCTTCAGAACGGGAGAAAATGTTTGCAAATGAATCAACAAAGGATTGATCTCTGAAATATATAAACAGTTCATACAGCTCAATATCAAAAAGCAAACAACCCAATCAAAAAATGGGCATAAGACCTAAATAGGCATTTCTCCAAAGAAGACATACACATGGCCAAGAGGCACATGAAAAGCTGCTCAACATCACTAATTACTAGAGAAATGCAAATCAAAACTACAATGAGGTATCACCTCACACAGGTTAGAATGGGCATCATCAGAAAATCTACAAACAGTAAATGCTGGAGAGGGTATAGAGAAAAGGGAACGCTCTTGCACTGTGGGTGGGAATGTAAATTGATACAGCCACTATGGAGAACAGTATGGAGGTTCCTTGCAAAACTAAAAATAGAGTTACCATATGAACCAGCAATCCCACTGCTGGGCATATACCCAGAGAACACCATAATTCAAAAAGACACATGCACTTCAATGTTCACTGCAGCCCTATTTACAATAACCAGGACATGGAAGCAACCTAAATGTCCATCAACAGATGAATGGATAAAGAAGATGTGCTACATATATACAATTGAATATTACTTAGCTGTAAAAAACAGTGAAACTGGGACATTTGTAGAGACATGGATGGACCCAGAGACTGTCATACAGAGTGAAGTGAGTCAGAAAGAAAAAACAATCGTATATTAACACATATATGCGGAATATAGAAAAATGGTACAAATCAACTGGTTTGCAAGGCAGAAATAGAGACACAGATGTAGAGAACAAACATATGGACACCAAGTGGGGAAAGCGGGAAGGGTTGGGGGTAAATGAATTGGGAGATTGGGATACCAAATTGTACACTCTAAATATATGCAGTTTATTGTCTGTTAACTGTAGCTCAATAAAAGTTCTTTAAAAAAAAAAAAAGAAATTGGCTTCTTGAATATCGGCCCTGGTGTGAATTCTTTGCAGATGACTTACCCCAGGCTATTTCTTGAGGGTCGGTGTCATTTACAGCCCCGGAGGGCCTCGTGAATAGCAAGTGCCATCAGCCCCGGTTGTAAAGGTGTTGCTCCCGGTAGCAGCCACAAGGCGGCAGCATTTCTTCATGCCCCACTCTGGTTCCTCGGGCAGCCAGAGCCTTTGGGAAAGTCCTGTTCCTGGCTTGGCAGGTAACAGTTGAATGTGCCAGAAGAAACACACAGGGCTCCTGTCTCCAGACTTCTTTCCCCTTCCCTTGACCCCCGCCTCGGACAACTCCCAAGTCCTGCAACACCACTTGGCGGAGGGTGCTGTCATCCATGGGTGGGGTGACCCTAAGGAAGGAGGCTGGGGGTGGGAAGCCCACCAGCAGGAGTCAGGGATCCCAGGGGACTTTGTAAATCTCCTCCAGCCCGGAGGCTCCAGCATCCTTTGGATACACTAGGCTTGGCTTTGCCTCCACCTGGATCTAAAGATTCGGGTCCCAGGACCAAAGAGGGGCTGGCTTGCTGACACATCCTCCCCAGCTCCCTCAACCCCGTGACACTCCAGCCTTGGGACCCAAACCTGCTCAGGCTCCAGGGATGTGAACCAGCCAAGGTCACTAAGGCCTGGGGAAAATAGAGTCAGTGTTTCTGGGTTTTTTTTTTTCCCCTTTCTTTTTATTTCGTATTGGGGTGTAGGTGATGTATAATGTTGCAGAGTTTGTTTTTTTTGACGGGGGCAGTTTACAGCAATGTATGTATGTTCTTTTTCGGGTCCTTGTCTCATATAGCTTATTACACAATTTGAGTAAGCTCCTTGTGCTATAGGGTGGGTCCCTGTTGATTATTGTATAAAGACTAGCGTGTATATGTGAATCTCAGCCTACTCATTTCTCCCTGCCTGCCACCTTTCCCTTTTGGCAACCAGAAGTTTCTTTTCCAAGTCTGTGAGGCTGTTTCTATTTGGTCAAGAAGTTCATTTGTTTGCATTTTTCGATTCCACCCATAAGTGATACCATAGGAGACCTGCCTTTCCCTGTTTCACTCCCTTCACTTAGTAGGGTCATCTCTCCTTTTTTCCCTGTAACGGGAAATGACATTCTTTCCTCCTGTTTGGGGCTGAGGAATGTTCCTTTGTGTACATGGACTGCGTCCTCTTGACTCGTTCATCTGTCCCTCTCCGCTGAGGTGGATTGCATGTCTTGGCTATTGTACATAGTGCTGCCAGATTCATTTGGGCACACGTGTCTATTGAAATTGTGTTTTTCTTCTGATGTGTGCCTGGGTTGGGATGGCTGGATCACATGGTACCTGTGTGTTTAGTGTTTTAATGAAATTCCATACTGTTCTCCACACTGCATTTCCCAATGTACATCCCCACCCCACCCCCAGGCCACCCCCCACCACATGTAGGAGGGTTCCTTTTTCTCCACACCCACTCCAACCAGCGTTTATTGTGGATTTTCTTAAAATAAATTTGTTTATTTATTTATTGGCTGTGTTGGGTCTTCATTGATGCACACAGCCTTTCTCTAGTTGCGGCAGACATGGGCTCAATAGTTGTGGCTCACGGGCTCCAAATCACAGCCTCAATAGCTGTGGCACACAGGCCCAGTTGCTCTGCAGCATGTGGGATCCTCCTGGAGCACAGATCGAACCCATGTCCCCTGCATTGGTAGGCAGCTTCTCAACCACCACACCACCTAGGAAGAAAATATTGTGGATTTTTTGATGACAGCTGCCCTGATCTGTGTGAGGTGCTACCTTGCCGTAGTTTTGATGTGTGTTTCTCTACTACTTAGTGACGTGGACCTCTCTTGGTGTGCTTTTCTTGTCAACAGGGTGAGTACGACTTACCTCTCAAAACTGGCTTCTTGAATGTTTGCCCCCTTTTGACATGTTCCTCGAGGACCCACCCCAGAGCGTTGCTTGAGAGCAAGTGTTTTCTCTTTACAGCTCCGCAGGCCTTGTGAATATCAAGTACCCCAAGCACAGGTTTTCAACTTGTTGTTATGGGAATCAGCCACAAGGCAGCAGCATATCTTCATGCCCCACTCTTTTCTGCTTTTACATTTTATTAACTGGATTTTTATTTCATAGTGCAGTAGAGTTTATTTCCAGTGTTGTGTTTGTTCTACATGTACAGCAACTTGATTCAGTTATTTAGAGATGAACATCTGTTCTTTTTTGAGTTCCTTTCCCCTGTATGTTGTGAGAGTGTGTTCGGTAGAGTTCCGTTTGCAATTCAGTAGGTTCCCGTGGATTATCTATTTGATATTTACCAGTGTGTAGACCTGCAGCCCAACTTCCTAATTTATCCCTCCCCACAACATCCCTTTTCGAGAATCATAAGTTTGTGTTCTAAGTCTGTGAGTCTCTTTCTGTCTTGTAAATGAGTTTATCTGGATTGCATGTGGAAGTGAAATCTTGGGATAGTTGTCTTTTTCTCTGTGACTTACTTCACTGACTGTGATAATCTCTCGGTCCATGCATCCTTGTTGCTGCAAATGGCATTACTTCTTTCTGTTTTGTGGCTGAGTCATATTACATTGTCTATGTGTAACCCATCATCTTCATTGTTCTGTCCATGGATATTTGGGTGGATTGTATGTCTTGGTTGTTGTAACTGGTGCTGCCCTGAAAGTAGGGGTGGAGGTGTTATTTGAAATAATGATTTTTCTGCAGATCCAAGCCCAGAAGTGGGATTGCTGGGTCCTAGGGTGCCTGTATGTTTACCTTTTCAGAAACCTGCATACTGTTCTTTCTAGTGGCTGCACCCATTTCCATCCCCACCAGTGGGGGAGGAGGATTCCCTTTTCTCAAAGATGTCTTCAGCATGTACTCTTTCTAGATGTTTTTTCAGGATGGCCATTCTGACTGGTATGAGATGATATACCTCATTTTTTTTTTTTGGATTGGCATTCTTCCTTTTTTTTTCTAACAAGATAATTTACTTTTTTCCTATTTTATACATATTAGTGTATAGATGTCAATCCCAATCTCCCAATCCATCCCTCTCTCTCACCTGTGAATTCCTCCCCTTGGTGTCCATACATTTCCTGTCTACATCTGTGTCGCCATTTCTGCCTTGCAAGCCCGTTCATGTGTACCTTTTTCTAGATCCAACATATATGGGTTAATATACCATATTTATTTTTCTCCTTCTGACTTACTTCACTCTGCCTGACAGTTTGTAGTTCCCTCCACATCTCTATAAGGGACCCAGTCTTGTTCCTTGATACTGCTAATAATCCATTGTCTAGATGGACCTCATCTTCTTTACCAATTTGTCTGAGGATGGACATTTAGGTAGCTTCCATGACCTGGCTGTGGGAAACAGTGCTGCAGTGAACACTGGGGTGCATGTGCCTTTCTGAATGATGGTTTTCTCTGGGTATATGCCAAGGAATGCGATCGCTGGCTCATAGGGTAATTCTATGTCTACACAAAACTGTGTAACAAGCTATATGAGAAGAACATATATACGTGTATTTATCAGTGAGACACGTTGCTGTAAACTGCCCCCCGAAAAACAACAAAAAAAAAACCCTGCATCTCTGCCCATGATCTTCCAGGAGAATGTGTGCTCTAGAGTGCAAGCTTGCACCTTTCTATTCTTTGGTCCATGAATAAAGCTTTCCTTTTCTTCTGAACTGACTTTGGGTCCTTTTCTATTGGCATGAGTGACATCAGGCAGAAGGACCCTTTTTGGGGACCAAATGGAAGAGGACTTCTCTGGTGGCACTGTGGTTAAGAATCTGCCTGCCAATGCAGGGGACACAATTCAAGCCCTGGTCCAGGAAGATCCCACATGCCACAGAGCAGCTGAGCCCATGTGCCACAGCTACTGAAGCCCGCATGCCTACAGCCTGTGCTTCACAAGAGAATCCACCTAAATAAGAATCCTGAGCACCACAACGAAGTGTAGCCCCCACTCACCACAACTAGGGAAAGCCAGCATACAGCAACAAGACCCACCACAGCCAAAAATAAATAATAAATAATTTTAAATATATATATTTTTAGAAAATTATGGGTATAAAGATATTTTTTCTTTTGAGTCTTTGTGCAATTTAGTTCTTAAGTTTCAGTAAATGTCCTAATTGTGTTTTAGCTTTATAGAACAAATTAAAGATCCCATTTGAAGCAAAATTCTCACACAGCAAATATATCTATTAAATATCTGGTTTGCATTAGTCCTAGTCTGAAATGGATTACAAAAGCACTTAATATAATGTCCCTGTCTTCAAGAAACGTGTATTTTGAAGGAAATGGTTTACATCTGCCCACAAAAAATGGAAATGAAGAAATTAAAGTGTTGTTAGATCTACAAACAAAATGTTGTAAGAGTTTAAAAGAGGAAAATGTGACTTCCCACTGTGGAAATCAGAAAAGGAGGCAGCATTCCACATTGCCAAAGTGCACAAGCAGGTAAAATCAGAGGAAAGTAGATTTGTCAAGCAGGAAGGTGTCAGTGAGCTATGCTGGATCAGATGCAGTGGTGTCTTTGGAAGGAAGTCAGGGAGAAGCCAGGTTGAAATAAGTAAAATAAATGAATAAAAAGTAGAAAAATACCTATTGAGATTGATTAGGGCAAGAATATGAAGATTGCAAATGGTAGGAAAAGAGACTACATTGTACTTGGTGAAGAATGGTCTGTCATAGAAACCTTATGCAAAAAATTTATTTTTTTTAGCATTTTTAAATAAGCTTTATTTAGAAGTAATTGATACATAACATTGTGTAGAAAAGATGCTGATTTTTGGCTTGTTGATTAAGGCATATAGTGTGATAATTAGATCATGTATGTATTGTGAAGTGATTACCACAAAATGGTTAACGCATGCTTTATCTCATATAATTACCATTTTGTTCTGTTATTGTTATGGTGAGCACATTTGATACCTACTCTTCTAGCAACTTTCAGATATACATTACATATTTTTTAACTATATTCACTATCCTGTACATTACATCCCCAGAGCCCATTTCTCCTATAACTGGAAATTTAGATCCTTTAAACAACATCCCCTCATTTCCTCTACCCCGCAGACCCTGGCAATCACCAATCTACTCTCTGCTTCTAGGAGTTCAACTTTTATAGATTGCACATGTAAGTAAGATAATAAGTATTTGCTTATGAAATAAGCATAATACCTTGAGGGCATTATGCTTATTTCATTTAGCATAATGCCCTCAAGGTTTATAACATGTTGTCAAAAAGGCATGATTTCTTCTTTTTCTGGCTAAATAAAATGTATAAACATAAAAAAAAAACCCAAAACAAAACACTGCAACATTATACATTACCTACACCCCAATACAAAATAGAAAGAAAAGGAAAAATAAAAAAAGGAATGCTGACTCTATTTGCCTGAGGCCTTGGTACCTTGGCTGGTTCACATCCCTGGAGCCTGAGCAGGTTTGGGTCCCAAGGCTGGAGTGTCACGGGGTTGAGGGAGCTGGGGAGGATGTGTCAGCAAGCCAGCCCCTCTTTGGTCCTGGGACCCGAATCTTTAGATCCAGGTGGAGGCAAAGCCAAGCCTAGTGTATCCAAAGGATGCTGGAGCCTCCGGGCTGGAGGAGATTTACAAAGTCCCCTGGGATCCCTGACTCCTGCTGGTGGGCTTCCCACCCCCAGCCTCCTTCCTTAGGGTCACCCCACCCATGGATGACAGCACCCTCCGCCAAGTGGTGTTGCAGGACTTGGGAGTTGTCCGAGGCGGGGGTCAAGGGAAGGGGAAAGAAGTCTGGAGACAGGAGCCCTGCGTGTTTCTTCTGGCACATTCAACTGTTACCTGCCAAGCCAGGAACAGGACTTTCCCAAAGGCTCTGGCTGCCCGAGGAACCAGAGTGGGGCATGAAGAAATGCTGCCGCCTTGTGGCTGCTACCGGGAGCAACACCTTTACAACCGGGGCTGATGGCACTTGCTATTCATGAGGCCCTCGGGGCTGTAAATGACACCGACCCTCAAGAAATAGCCTGGGGTAAGTCATCTGCAAAGAATTCACACCAGGGCCGATATTCAAGAAGCCAATTTCAACAGGTAAATATGACTCACATCGCATTTTTAAAAAATTAAAGAGCACATGGACAGATAGGCAACGTCACTCATTATGAACACAATGCAAATCCACATGACAATGAAGGATCACCTCACGCTGGTCAAAAGGGCCATCATCAAAATAAGCTACAAAGAGGAAAAGGTGGAGAGGCCGTGGGGAAAAGGAAACCTCCTCCACAGTTGGGGGGGGGGGGGGTGCAGTGTAAATGGGTGCAGCCAGGATAGAGAATGCTATGGAGGTTCCTTAAAAAACTAGACATAGAATTACCCTAGGGCCCAGCAATCCCACTCCTGAGCTTATACCCAGAGAAAACCATCATTCAGAAAGGCACATGCCGGCCAATGTGCACTGCAGCACTGTTTCCCATAGCCAGGTCATGGAAGCCACCTAAATGTCCATCCACAGATGAATGGATAAAGAAGATGAGGTCCATCTAAGCAATAGATTATTACTCATCCACATCAAGGAACAAAACTGGGTCCTTTCTAGAGATGTGGAGGGAACTACAAACTGTCAGGCAGAGTGATGTAAGGCAGAAAGAAAAAGCAAATATGGTATATTAATGCATATATGTGGAATCTAGAAAAATGGTACGCATGAAAGAGTTTGCAAGGCAGAAATGGAGACACAGATGGAAACAGCAAACATAGGGACACTGAGGAGAGGAAACTGGAGGGGGTGGCGATGGATTGGGAGATTGGGATTGACATCTATACACTAATCAGTATAAAACAGAAAAAACATAATTATCTTGTTTGGAAAGAAAATAGGAAAAAAAGGAAGAATACCAATCCAAAAGAAAATGAGGTATATCACCTCACACCGGTCAGAATGGCCATCTTGAAAAAACACCTACAAAGAGTATATGCTGGAAAGGGTGTGGGGAAAAGGAATCCTCCTCCACTGTCGGTGGGGATGTAAATGGGTGGAGGCACTAGAAAGAACAGTATGCAGGTTTCTGAAAAAAGTAAACATACAGGCACCCTAGGACCCAGCAATCCCACTTCTGGGCTTGGATCTGCAGAAAAATCATTATTTCAAACAACACCTCCACCCCTATTTTCAGGGCAGTGCCAGTTACAACAATCATGACATACAATCCACCCAAATATCCATGGACAGAACAATGAAGATGATGGGTTACACATAGACAACGCAATACGACTCAGTCACAAAACAGAAAGAAGTAATGCCATTTGCAGCAACAAGGATGCATGGACCGAGAGATTATCACACTCAGTGAAGTAAGTCACAGAGAAAAAGACAACTATCCCAAGATATCACTTCCACATGCAATCCAGAAATTCATACAAATGAACTCATTTACAAGACAGAAAGAGACTCACAGACTTAGAACACAAACTTATGATTCTTGAAAAGGGAAGTGGAGAGGGGGAAGGGATAAATTAGGAGGTCAGGATGAAGGTCTACACACTGGTAAATATCAGATAATCCAAGAGAACCTACTGAATTGCAAAGGGAACTCTACTGAACACACTCTCATAAGTTACAGGGGAAAAGAACTCGAAGAACAGATGTACATCTCTAAATAACTGAATCAACTTCATGTACACCCAGAACAACACAACACTTCAAATCAACTCTACTGCACGATGAAATAAAATTGCAGTTAAAAAAGGAAAAAAAGAAAAGAAAAACAGGAGTGGGGCATGAAGAAATGCTGCCGCCTTGTGGCCATTTCCCATAACAACACCTTGAAAACCTGTGTTGATGGGCACCTGATACTCATAAGGCCTGCGGGGCTGTGAAGAGAAAACATCCATCCTCAAGCAACACGCAGGGATGTGTCCTCAAGGAAGAATTCAAAACAGGGCAGAGGTTCAAGAAGCCAATTTCAAGAGGTAAGTGATACTCACCCTGTTTACAAGAAAACCACACCAAGAGAGGTCCATGTCTCTAAGTAGTAGAGAAAGGCAAATCAAAACTACAAGGAGGTATCACCTCACACAGGTTAGATGCATGGAGCCTCTTGAGACCTGAGGAATAAAACACCACTCCTTTGATCTGAACCTCCCTTTGCCTCCAGAATACAGAGGGAGTCCTTTCAAGCCAACCTCTTTCTCTTCCCTGTTTATTTCTACCATAATAAAAGAAGACCTGTATTTACCTCAACCAGCTAGGCTCACCTCAAAGCAGTTACATGTACTGGTACCAGTTCCTGGAGTAAACTTACACACCTCTTTCCATGCTCCACGCAGACCGCGGTTTCCCCGCCCCGGACCCGCCCCAGTGCAGGGTGCACAGAGCCTCCTCTTGCCTTCTTGCCCCGTCACCTGGCTGCTAACACAGGACGCTGGAACCTCCACATACTCCTGAGCAACCAAAATGTCCGCCAGGAAGGTGGCCCTCTTCAGGAGGTTCGCCCTCCCGGAAATGGCCCTTTCCGGATTTTCATTGGAGCAACGCTGCTGCCGTAACGCAAATTATTCTGGGTAACGTAGTGTTAAGGCCTCAAAGAAGGGAGCCCCACACCAGGACCACTTTAAAAAAGCCAAGGAGCATCTGAGCAGCACTGGAAATGACTTCCAGGGCGGGGGGAGGGGCTCCTTTCTTCTTATGGGGGCGGGGAGGCTTTCCAGTGAGTGTTAAGAGCATTTCAGAGTCTTTAAGGATTACTGATCACTGAAGTGTTTGGATGTTATCTCAGACTCCACGAAGCCAAGCCAACCCAGATTGACGTCCACTGGTAACAGGAAGCAAATAAACATTATCCCATTGCTCTTGAAATGCATGCGCCCTTAAGTGTTAAAGTCATTTTGTAAGCTTCCGTCACGGAGAAGAAAAACGTAAGATAGGATCCTGACCAGGAATATGGAAAGTAGATACTGGGCAGCCCTGAAGCAGCTAGACAAGAGAGAGACCGCTGTTTCTGATCCCGCCAGAAAAGGCTCTCCTGCCCGTATAGTCAGCGGCTGTGCCCAACTCAGTGAGAAACACTGGTGGATGATCAGGCCACCCAAGATGGCTGTTCTCTTGTTTGTTGTACATCCCCTGCTCCACCAGTGCCTGATTCACCTGCACCCTACTCACATGGCTGAGCTTCCCACTTAAACTTAAGGCCTAATCAGTAAACCCCTGGTACTTGCAGGGGTTTACTGATTAATCTTTGGATCAGAAAGTCTTCACTTTGATAGTTGATCAGGAAGGCAGTGAGTAGCACGCTTCTCTGCTGTTTTCCTTGATAACCAAGGAGCCAGCCTGATATCAATTCCCTCTAAAGCTGGTAACCTACTTCTCCCATTCCCCCAGGAGCTAAAACTGCTGTCACATCCTGCCTGCTGTCTGCCTAGAAAGGTGGGGTGTCTGTCCAGGGACTTGTATTTGATGAGTTAGATCCAACATCTATTAAACCATTGATATCTCTGTCACTCATTTAGCAATACATCTTTCACCTGACAGCTCCTTAGGAAGACTACTTGTCTACTTAAAAACAGCCTACTTCTTTTTTTTTTTTTTTTCTATTTCCAAAGGTTTCATTTCATGTACTGTTTGATGTTAAACCCTCCTAGGTTTTGCATCTAATGAGTGTCAGTGTGCAAACTTTCATTCAAGAGAAACATGGCAGTTGAGTAACTAGAACACAGGTGAACACCACATGCTTCTTAGGCATGCTTAAGGAGCTCTTGTCTTGGGCTGAGAGAGAAGAAAGGGGCACATGCTCCCTCAGACACACACTCAGGGCACTTCCTGCTTGATGACACTCTTTCATACCAACATGGGGTCCAAAATGGAACCTCTTTAATTTTTCATCACACTTTTAAAAGATACAGAGGAGCTATCTGAATTAACTCACTTTAAGTCAATGTTATATATATGAGGAGAAAAAGTTAATACACAAAGAAATACAAAACAAAAAAGAAAATATGCAACGTTTTATAAGCTACACACATTTCAACAAAAAGCTGGAGACACAGATTTGGCTATTTAGATTATTAGAAATATTTATTACAAGCAAATTCCTTTTCCCATATTCAAAAAAAAAACAAAAACATATGACTGGAAATATTGAGATGGCAACTGCTTTAAACCAATTCGCAAGTCCTTTTCAAGTAAAGGATCAATAAAGGAAAAGATATTTTGGAACTTAAAATTAGAGAAGCCTATACACAACTTAGATGGGGGGAAAGAGAAAAACAAGCCAAAATAAAGTAATATCGTTTACATCTTACAGCCTTTAATTAAGCACATAAAACTGTACTATTTAATATATTTCTCCATGAACTTTTTGTGAAATTCAGATCGCAGCGTATCATTTACAAATCTTTTGTCTTTCTTCTGATTATCTACACCTTTTGCACAGTTCTTGAAAACAACATCGTCGTCCCACCTTCTTTCAACTTTGAAGTTGGCCTGAGGCTGGGATGGGCCAGTGAGATTAAGGAGAGGGTTTCCACTCAGAATGTTTTCCATACGAATCCTTTCTTCTTCAGCCTTTTGCTCTTGTTCCTTCCTGGCCTGCTCTTCAGCTCTTTCTTTTTTAATTTTTTCCAGCTCTGCAAGAAGAGCAGCAGTATCATCATCATCACTCTCCTCTTCAAAATCTTCCTCTTCCTCTTCCTCATCTGTTAAAGGGTCATCTGCATCGAGGTTGGCAGCGGGAATCTAGTCCAACCGAGGCTTCTTTGACACTGAAGAGGAGGTTGTATGTTCTCAGGTTGGCCGATCTCTGTTTTTTTCTCTTGCAGCAGCTCTCTTTCTCTCTTCCAACTCTCTCCTGAAGTCATGGTTCTGAACCTCTTCAGGGGCATCCTGAGTGGTCTATATTTTCTCTTTGTGTGAGAGGGTAGGTCTCTGCTTGAATATTGCTTTGAGAGTTGGCTCAAATCACCTTCTCCTCTTCCTCTCCCGCCTCTTGCAGGTTCAAAAGTTGGCCTAGCTGCTGTTGTCATCTTTTATGAGTCTGTTTTCCTGCTGCCGCTCACTTTGGCCGAGCTCTGATGCAGCTGCCTCCGGAGATCATACAGACACCATTATAACTCCAAAAACAGCCTACTTCTTCTGGGGCCTGCATTATTGTCTCTTGTCTCCATATACCACAGGGTGGCTCTGGGCAGGGTCCCTGCATCAAGGTACAGAAACTGCATGCAGATGCCCAAGGCTGCTTCTGTGCTAGTCAGGCCACAGTTCTACATCCTCAGCCTCAAGAAAAATATCAGTTCCATTGGCTGACTGAAGTGGGGTTGATTTCAGATGAAGGCAGCAGTAAGCGGCAGCTTGCAGCAAGCAGCAGCGAGCAGTAGCTGGAAGCAAGATCTTACTTCTTAGTTCCCAGACTGGGAGTCCTAACCACTGGAACACAGGGGCCAGTGGCTAGGGCCTGGGTCCCTAGTTCTTGCTGGCCTTGTCAAGAATGAATTCAGGTGAGGAGGCAGAAGGTAGAGAAAAAAAGTAAAAAGTTTATTGGAAAAGCAAAGTACATGCAGAGAGACACATGGGTGATCTCAGGGAGAGACTCTCCAGAGTCACATCTTTGGGGAGTTTAAATTATAAAGGGGTACTCTTCTGGGTCTTTGTCTTCTTCTTTATCAATCATATTGTTTTCGACCCCAGGGTTAATCTGCCTCTGGAGCCTCCCCTGGGTACACACACACTACTCAATTAAGATGGATTATATTGCAAAGGCCTCTGGGAGGGAGATAGCAAGACTTATTATGGTCTGGCATCCCCTGCCTTTTTGACCCTATGAAGGATTTTATGTATGTGTAGTGTCTCCCTTGTCCCAAGGATGGGCAGTATATGATCTTTTGATCTCTTAACAGCATTTAACCCCTCTCTGTCCCTTCCATAAAAGTGTCCAAATGTCCAGTTATTTACCCTATTTCTATTAGTTTCTTAAATCGAGGTGCAGATCTCAAAATATAGACAGAAGTCCAGTCATCAATATGTAACGCAGAGCCCAGTTGCCTCTTGCCTTAGGAAATGTAAAGAGGGGGCTGGTAATGAATGTCCAGCCTGAAGCTCATCTTCTTCTCTGCCTCATGAGATGTAAATGGGAGGGCAGTTGTAAATGCCTACCTTGGAGCCCATTTATCTTCTACCTCAGGATGGAGGGTATGTTGAAACCACAGTGTCAAGGCTGCTTCCTGTACTAGGGGACAGTCAAAAGGGTGTCCAGGTGGGAGTGTGCAGGGGATGGCTCAGAGGCTGCATCCTACACCAGGACCACATGGGGTGGGGGCTTCCCAGAGTGGACCAAGACCCTCGAGCCTCTGGCAGGGCTCCGCAAAGCTCCATTTCTATCTTGCTCGTCCAAAATCAGCCTCTGGGTCCTGAAGGATGATTAGGCCAGGAGGATGGTGACTATTTGCAACTTCCCCCAGGGTGAACTTCTGGGAGGCAGCTGAGGCCACGTTGCTGAAAAGGCAGGACTCAGCCTTTAGGCAAACATTCTAGATTTGGGGTCTTGGGCCAAGCCTGGGGGACACAGCCTGTGGGACCAGGAAGGACTCCCACCCTAGGGGTCTTTCCTAACCCACCTTCATGTGGTGCCACCAACTCCAGGTGTCTCCCGGGCAACGCTGCCCTCCTCTGAGGATCGCTGGTTCCCCTATACCCATGCTGCAGTCCCCCATCTGTCCTATTTCATCACTGTCTCCTCTGATAGGTGACCTCAGCTCACACGTGGCATCCCTGGACTTGGTGCACATGCGTCCACTGAGGAAAAGGCCTCAGCAGGTTCCCTGTGGTACACGGGAGCAGGGAGAGATCCACGCGGATCAGCCCTCTGTGGGGCACTCATAGGACCCTCCACCCTGCATTCCTGGGCCGGAGCCCTTCTGAGAAGCCCCAACAAGAACTGGGATGAACTCAGTAACCCCAGAACCCCCAGCGTCTTCCCAATTGGGGGCATCTGGAAAAGTAGCCCCAGAGGTGGTGAAGGTAATCCATGAAGGTAAATAGCTGTGGGAGACCAACAATCAACAACTGCAGAAAGGGACAGGTGAAAACCAGTTGGAATACACTGCACAGGGTTAGAACCCCTTACAAGGTAACTGGTTGGGTTTCTGCATTTCCCGGATCAATAAACCCGGAGGGGGACTGACTTGCTATCAAGGTGGTGGGGCAGGGGAGGGGCATCATTCCCTGTTTCCTTTTGACCTTGATGGGTTCAGAACATAGTACATCAAAATAGAGCACCTTGGCATGTTGAATATCTTAAACTCAAGGAGATTAAGAAAACCACACAAGCAGGAAGGTCACTATGACCTCCCCCCCACTGCTGAAGAGAAAACTGCCAACTAAGATTTCTATATACAGCATATATGTCCTTCAAGAATGGATGAAACAAAACGATTTGAAGTGAGAAAATGAATGCACAATTTACCTGGAAAAAGGGATATTAAAGGTTCTATTTAAGGACAATGGACAATGGATTGTAATTCCAGTTGAAAGACTGGTGACGTTAGAAAGAATGAAGATTGAAGAGAGAAATGCATCTGTTGACTGACACAGGTCATAAATTGTGTAAAGCATGAGTATTATTTCCTTAGAGATTTAGAATGATAGAATTCCTATCCACATCTTGAAAAGCATACATATTCCTATGGGAAAAATTAATGTTTTAAATGCCCTGCAATATGCAGCAGGAAAAAATGTATTTATAACTCTGTTCTCTAATGTGTTAAATAAGTGATTTTTGGCTTAAGCAATAAATAGAATAAAGGTATATATTTTCAAACCTAGAAGGAAAAAAAATTGAATTAGAAATAACTAATAAATAGAGGGTTAAAAAAATTTAAGGCCAAGATCAAGAATAAGGTGTAGCAGAAGAAATCCACAAAATAACTATATTTGAACCCAAATATATCAATGATTACATTAAATAGTTTGAAATAAACATTCAAAGTAGCTGTCAATACTGTTGGATGGCCATAAACTACCTTAGCAAGGGATTTAATTTTCATCAAGTGAAGTCTGAGGACAAATTTTGAATTTCTATTCAAATAATAACTTAACGTTCCCTGGCAGCCTGAAACACCTCCTGTTACCAAGTGCAAGCTCGCTCTGCTCACCACATGACAGCAAAATAAACCAGAGATGAGGTGTTCAGGCAAAGAATATAACTTTATTCAGAAAGCCAGCAGACTGAGAAGAAGGCAGACTAAAGTCTCAAAATAACCATCTTATTGGACTTCAGATGCCAATTTCTCTTATAGCACACAGAGGGGAAGGAGATGAGAAAGTAAAGTAAATTGGCCGTAACTTTTGAAAATATCCCCTGGAATGGCCAGCGTTGGGGAGGGGACGTTTGAATTTCATCTTTCTTGCAGCCAACCACAGGTGGAACAAGGTCGGCATGCTTCCCTGAACAATGGCACTTTGGTTTAACATTCAGGCAGAGGGGCAGGGTTCCCTGAGGCAGGCCATTATGTATAGACAGTATCCTTCTACTGAACAAAAGCAGTGGGAAGCAAAGGTTAGAGTAAAAGAAACAGATCCAACATGTAGTCAGATTTGGCTCTGCCTTGTTACACTGTAGATGCAGATACTACAGATATACACCACTGCCGCACAAGGCTTCCTATCCAGTCTCATCTAACCTTGGCAGGCCCAAAGAAAGCAAGGTAATGTAAAATCATCTACCCAAATAACCATCATGGGGTCAGGGAGCACTCCTGCCTATTCTGTGTCCCAGACATTGGAAACTTTGGCTTAAATTACTCAACATAGCTCACAGCTGATCCAGAAACCAAACACAGCAGGCTAAGACCCTCAGGCCCACAGATGCAAGGGCCTGCGCTTGAGGAGTGAAGGGGAAAAAAATCATTCTTGGGGGCTCACCCCACATGTCAATTATGCACACATCCTGCCAGCTCTGCCTCCTAATGTGTCCCAGGTCATCCTCTCCTCACCATCTCCAAGGACATCATCCTAGGCCAGGCTATCATCATAAGGCTCCCAACTACACAGAGAATTGTTCTCTCTCCTACATCAATTCTTCCTCCTAAGTCCCCTCTCCACCCAGAAACCAGAGAGAGATTTAGAAACAGATGATCACACTGTCTTGCTACACCCCTTCCTCAGCATCCCAGAGTAGTAAGAATGAAATCCAAAGGAGATCACCATAAAGAAGTAATCAACAGAAACATCACCAATACTGGGAAAACAGACATCTTGTGTTTCCTGATATGGTACACTGAAAAGGACATGACAGCATTTTTGTATTATCTTGGACAAAAGCAAAACAGCAAAAATAAAAATGAAAAATCACATAGTCTCAATCTATATATGAAGTGAGGAAACTTTTACAAAATAAATAGCATGTATTCTTTAAAAAAATAGGGGAAATGATGGAAATCAGAGAGATCATCTCAGAATAATGGACATTAAAGGGAGATGAGAAATATATGTAATTTGTCATATTGTATATGGTTCTGTACTGGGAAGATTAGGTATAAAGGACATAAATAGGAGGCTTGACATCAGTAGGATGGCAGTTATCTACACTACACTGCTATTTTGTAATATACCAGAGATCCTCTCTAGGGCATTAAAGCAATAAAATGAATATATAACAATTGAAAGAGGAAAGAAAGCTGTTCTTCCTTACCACAAGTGAATCTTTCCACAACTGTCCATCTTCACTAAAATCCTATTCCGGATACCCTGTTTTTCTCTTTCAACCCATCCCAAACCCCTGTTTTCCCTAAACTGTACCCTGCTCTTTTTCTCCTCTTTTTTCATAGGAGCATCTCATTCTAATAGTACACAAAATCTAATTATTTAGGTGCAGTTTCCATCAAATATGTTACTTCCATAAAAACTGATTTCTTTTTATGTTTTGAGCATGAATATATCTCATGTACTAGAATGTGCCTTACTCACAAGATTGCTGCTCTAAATATTTGTTGAGCAAACAGCAGTATCAAGCAGTATCAGCAGCATTTTGTTCTGTGGAAATGAAAACCACAGCCACAGAAAGATAGAGAAAATGAAAAAGCAGAGGACTTTGTACCAGATGAAGGGACAAGATAAAACCCCAGAAAAACAACTAAAAGAAGTGGAGACAGGCACCATTCCAGAAAAAAGAATTCAGAATAATGATGGTGAAGATGATCCAGGACTTTGAAAAAAGACTGGATGCAAAGATGGAAAAGATGCAAGAAAAGCTTAACAAAGACCTAGAAGAATTAAAGAACAAGCAACACAATAGGTGAAATGAAAAATACACTAGAAGGAAACAACAGCAGATTAACTGAGGCAGAAGGGCAAATAAATGACCTGTAAGACTGAATGGTGAAAATCACTGATGCAGAAAAGAATAAAGAAAAAAGAATGAAAAGAACTGAAGACAGCCTAAGAGACCTCTGGGACAA
Source organism: Hippopotamus amphibius kiboko (assembly GCF_030028045.1). Classification (NCBI taxonomy): domain Eukaryota; kingdom Metazoa; phylum Chordata; class Mammalia; order Artiodactyla; family Hippopotamidae; genus Hippopotamus; species Hippopotamus amphibius. Next base: position 1,898,535 of record NW_026648280.1, read on the forward strand.
CGTTAAATGCACCAACATTCACATTATAGGGGTCCCAGAAGGAGAAGAGAGAGAGAAAAGACCCCAGAAAATATTGGAGGAGATTATAGTTGAAAACTTCCCTAACATGGGAAAGGAAATAGCTACCCAAGTCCAGCAAAGAGTCAGGATAAACCCAAGGAGAAACACACCAAGACACAGAGTAGTCAAATTGACAAAAATTAAAGACAGAGAAAAATTATTGAAACCAATAAGGGAAAAATGACAAATAACATACAAGGGAACTCCCATAAGGTTAACAGCTGATTTCTCAGAAGAAACTCTGCAAGCCAGAAAGGAGTGGCAAGATATTTAAGGTGATGAAAGGGAAGAACCTACAACCAAGAATACTCTACCCAGCAAAGATCTCATTCAGATTCAACAGAGAAATCAAAAGCTTTACAGACAAGCAACAGCTAAGAGAATTCAGTGCCACCAAACCAGCCCTACAACAAATGCTAAAGGAACTTCTCTAAGTGGGAAACATAAGAGAAGAAAAGGATCTACAAACAAAAACCAAACAATTAAGAAAATGGTAATAGGAACATACATCTCAATAATTACCTTGAATGTAAATGGACTAAATGTGCCAACCAAAAGACACAGACTGGCTAAATGGATACAAAAACAAGACCCATATATGTGATGTCTACAAGAGACCCACTTCAGACCTAGGGACACATTTAGACTGAAAGTGAGGGGATGGGGAAAGATATTCCATGCAAATGGAAATCAAAAGAAAGCTGGAGTAGCAATACTCATATCAGATAAAATAGACTTTAAAATAAAAAATGTTACAAGAGACAAGAAAGGACACTATATGTTGATCAAGGGATCAATCCAAGAGGAGGAGATAACTTATAAATAGATATGCACCCAATATAGGAGCACCTCAATACATAAGGCAAATGCTAACAACTATGAAAGAGGAAATTGACAGGAACACAATAATAGTGGGGGACTTTAACACCCCTCTTACACCAATGGACAGATCATCCACACAGAAAATTAATAAGGAAACACAAGCTTTAAATGACACAATAAACCAGCTAGACTTAATAGATATCTATTGGACATTACATCGAAAACCAGTAGATTACACATTCTTCTCAAGTGCACACAAAACATTCTCCAGGATAGATCAGATTTTGGGTCACAAATCAAGCCTTCGTAAATTCAAGAAAACTGAAATCATATCAAGCATCTTTTCTGACCACAATGCTATGAGATTAGAAATCAATTACAGGAAAAAAACTGTAAAAATCACAAACACACGGAGGCTAAACAATATGCTACTAAATAACCAAGAGATTACTGAAAAAATCAAAGAGGAAACCAAAAAATACCTAGAAACAAATGACAATGAAAACAAAATGATCCAAAACCTATGGAATGCAGCAAAAACAGTTCTAAGAGGGAAGTTTACAGCCATACAATCCTACCTCAAGAAGCAAGGAACATCCCAAATAAACAATCTAACCTTATACCTAAAGAAACTAGAGAAAAAAGAGCAAACAAAACCCAAAGTTAGTAGACGGAGAGAAATCATAAAGATTAGAGCAGAAATAAATGAAACAAAGAAAACAATAGCAAAAATCAATAAAACTAAAAGCTGGTTCTTTGAGAAGATAGATAAAATTGATAAACCTCTAGCAACTCATCAAGAAAAAGAGAGGACTCAATAAAATCAGAAATGAAGAAGTTACAATGGACACCACAGAAATGAAAAGCACCATAAGACACTACTACAAGCAACTATATGCCAATAAAATGGACCACCTGGATGAAATGGACAGATTCTTAGAAAGGTATAACCTTCCAAGACTGAATCAGGAAGAAATAGAAAATATGAACAGGCCAATCACAAGTAATTAAATTGAAACTGTGATTAAATATTTGATGAGACACTGAACAAATATGACAATAGAGATGGGCTCTTCATTTGTATCACTTTACATACTTTTTCTAACTCTACTCATTCATTATATCTTCTTTATGTTTCATGATTGCTTTTCATAGTATGGTCATTATAACAATATTAATTCTCCCAATCCAAGAGCACAGGATATCCTTCCATTTCTTTGTATTATCTTCAATTTCCTTCTTCAATGTTTTATAGTTTTCTGTCTTTTACCCCCTGTTAATTTGTTACTAGGTATTTTATTCTTTCTGATGAGATATTAAACTTTTTTTACCTTCTCTGATAGTTCATTATTAGTATACAGAATTGCAACAGATGTCTGAATATTTGTATTATGTCCTATAGCTTTGATGAATTCATTAATTTGTCCTAAGAGCTTTGAGGTGGACACTTTAGAGTTTTCTATATAAAGTCTCACCTTATCTGCAAATTCTGAAAGTTTTACCTCTTCCTTCCAATTTGGATGCCTTTCTTTTTCTTGTCTAATTGCTGTGGCTAGGACTTCCAAAACTATGTGAAATATAAATGGTGGGAGTGGGCATCCTTCTCTTGTTCCTGAATTTAGGGGAAAGGATTTCAGCTTTCCACCACTGATGAGTATGATGTTTGCTATGGGTTTGTCATAAGTAGCCTTTATTGAGATATATTCCGTCTATACCCACCTGGATAGGTTTTCATGATTGGATGCTCAATTTTGTGAAACAATTTTTCTGTCTATTGAGATGATCATGTGACTTTTATCCTTCCATTAATGTGGTGTACGTCATTGATTAATTTGCTCTGCCCTGGGACTGGGTGTATCTGCATCCCAAGTTCGAGTCTTTCCCTCAATTTTGGCTACCCCAGATCCACTTTGAACCTGTGGCATGGAGTTAACAGGACCAGAGCATTATCAAGTACATAAATGGGATCCTTCACAGGAAAGCCATCAACATTTGTTCCCAGTGAAAGGATGGCCCTGTCTGGTCATGTGTGAAGTTGGGGGGGGGGGGATGTTATGAGCAGGCCACTTGGTGTGGGGGTAGGGGGGGCAAGAGGGTGTCAGAATGGACACTGTTCTTTAAGTCCCAAAAGCTGTGTATGGAGTCAAAGAGGATCACTGTGACCAGACTTCTCATGCCTGGAACCAGTCAACCTAGCACTGTATCCCAAATCCCTGTCCATTACTGGGAGTTCACAAGCAGATGACACCCCTCTCTCCCCCTGAGTTTCCTCTCTGGAAGTGGTACATTTGTTGCATGATGACCACACTGGATTCTCCCACTGTTACCACCTCAAACTCCTCCAACCCCAGTGGCATCCTCACCAGCTGCATTCATAAGGCCTTTTCTCCACAGTGAACTCTCTGATGATAAATGAAGCTGCACCTTTGGATAAAAGCTTTACCACATTCTTTGCACCCATAATGCCTTTCTCCAGTGTGGACTTTCCTATGGGTGCTGAGGTTTTGTCTTTGGCTAAAAGATTTCCCACATTCACTGCACTCATAAGGCCTTTCTCCAGTATGAACTCTCTGATGGTTTTGGAGCACAGACCTAGCAGTAAAAGATTTCCCACATTCATTACACTCATAAGGCCTTTCCCCAGTGTGAACTCTCTGGTGTATAAGAAGGTGACATTTTTGGATAAATGATTTCCCACATTCACTGCACCCATAAGGTCTTTCTCCAGTATGAACTCTCTGATGATTTTGGAGGCCAGACCGAGCAGCAAAAGATTTCCCACATTCATAACACTCATAAGGCCTTTCTCCTGTGTGAACTCTCTGATGTATAAGAAGATGACATCTGTGGATAAAGGACTTCCCACATTCACTGCACTCATGAAGCCTTTCTCCAGTGTGTATTCTCTGATGTTGAATGAAGCTGCACCTTTGGATAAAAGATTTACCACATTCCTTGCATCCATAAGGCCTTTCTCCAGTATGAACTTTGTGATGATTTCGGAGGCCAGACATGGCAGTAAAAGATTTCCCACATTCATTACATTCATAAGGCCTTTCTCCAGTGTGAACTCTCTGGTGTATAAGAAGGTGACATCTATGGATAAAGGATTTCTCACATTCATTGCACTCATAAGGCCTTTCTCCAGTATGAACTCTCTGATGATTTTGGAGGCCAGACCGAGCAGTAAAAGATTTCCCACATTCATTACACTCATAAGGCCTTTCTCCAGTATGAACTCTCTGATGATTTTGGAGGCCAGACCGAGCAGCAAAAGATTTCCCACATTCATAACATTCATAAGGCCTTTCTCCTGTGTGAACTCTCTGGTGTATAAGAAGGTGACATCTATGGATAAAGGATTTCCCACATTCACTGCACACATAAGGCCTTTCTCCAGTATGAACTCTCTGATGATTTTGGAGGCCAGACCTAGCAGTAAAAGATTTCCCACATTCATTACACTCATAAGGCCTTTCTCCAGTGTGAACTCTCTGATGCGTAAGAAGCTGACATTTTTGGATAAAGGATTTCCCACATTCACTGCACACATAAGGTCTTTCTCCAGTATGAACTCTCTGATGATTTTGGAGGCCAGACCGAGCAGTAAAAGATTTCCCACATTCATAACACTCATAAGGCCTTTCTCCTGTGTGAACTCTCTGGTGTATAAGAAGGTGACATCTATGGATAAAGGTTTTCCTACATTCACTGCACTCATAAAGCCTTTCTCCAGTGTGAAGTCTCTGATGTTGAATAAAGCTGCATCTTTGGATAAAAGATTTACCACATTCTTTGCATTCATAAGGCCTTTCTCCAGTATGAACTCTCTGATGATTCTGGAGGCCAGACGGAGCAGTAAAAGTTTTCCCACATTCATTACATTCATAAGGCCTTTCTCCAGTGTGAACTCTCTGGTGTATAAGAAGGTGACATTTTTGGATAAAGGATTTCCCACATTCATTGCACTCATAAGGCCTTTCTCCAGTATGAACTCTCTGATGATTTTGGAGGCCAGATCGAGCAGTAAAAGATTTCCCACATTCATAACACTCATAAGGCCTTTCTCCTGTGTGAACTCTCTGGTGTATAAGAAGGTAACACCTATGCATAAAGGATTTCCCACAGTCATTGCACGCATAAGGCCTTTCTCCAGTATGAAGTCTCTTATGTTTAAGGAAACTGGACTTGTTGCAAAGAATTTTTCCACATTCACTGCATTCATAAGGCTTTTCTCCAGTAGGAACTGTGTGCCTCTTCAAAAATGCGGGTCTCCCCACATCATGTGGGAAGGGTTTCTCTCTAATGTGCTGCTTCTGGTGCTGTTGAAGGTTTGCAGTAAAATAGAATTTTTTCCCACATGCCCCACAAGTGTATGCTTTCTGTGCTCTATTTGTTCCTTGCTCTTCAGCCAAGTGTAAAATGTCTCTCAAGACTGGGATGCACATCTTACAGGGCTGAGCCTTCTCAGGAGATGAACCTGCCCTGGGGATCCTGATCTGTGACACTCCTTCCACACTTATGTTCTGTCCAGAAGGTGTCTCTTCATCCTTGACTTCATGCCAAGAATCTGAAAACAAAGAAGTGATGGTGAAATTCATGTTGATGTTGTTGGGTGGGAGTCACACCATCGCAATTGTATGTCTGATACATTAAAGAACGAATCTACAGGACTGTGTTCAGAAATGTAGTTAGGGAAAAACTGATGAAGAAGCTGCTCTGCATTATTAGGACTTAAGGTCACAGAATTGAGGAGGCTTCACCAAGTATAGGACACAAGGATTGGATGTGGCCCAAGGGTGAAAGGCATGTTCTACAATTCACTCATCTGTCAATGGGTTTACCAGGAGCAAATCTGCTGTGATACTGTACACAAGTGTATGTCCAGGCCCCAGAAAATCTGACTGAATCAGATAGCTGCAACTAAGACCTGGCACTAAATAAATAAATAAATATGTTTTTTTAAAAAAGTAAATGGATAGAGTAATACAGGCTAAAGCTAATGAAAAAAAGGTGGTAGTAACTATATTAACATCAGAGCAGATTTCAAGAAAGCAAAGTTATCAGAGACAAAGAATAAAGAGAATGACACAATGATAAAGTGGTCTATTCTCCAGGTTGCACAACAATCTAACATCTGTGCACCTAACAACAGAATCTCAAAATATGAAGCAAAACAAAACTACAAGTAGAAGATGAATCTGCTCTAATAGTTGGAGACTTCATTCAACACCCCTCTATCACAAACAGATCCAGCACACAGAAAATCCATAAGGACACTGTTGAATGGAGAAGCACCATCAACAATCAACTGGATATAATGGACACCTATATACTGCTAGGCTACCCCATCCAACAACAGCAGAATAGTCTTCTCAAGCTGACAAAGAACATTCATTATATAGACCTCAGCCAGAAAACACACCTTAACAAATTAGAAGAATAGAATACATACAATGTCTGTTCCCAGGCCAGTGGAATTAAACTAAAAGCTAATAACAGAAAGCTAGCTGGAAAACTGCAAAACACTGAGAAATTAAGCAATACACTTCCATGTAATACATGGGCTTAATAAAAAGTAGAAATTTTTAAATACTTTGAAAGAAACAAACACACCACTTGTCAAAATATGTGGATATAGTGAATCCAGTGTTTATATGAAAATTTACAGCACTGAATACGTATATTAGAAAAAAAAATCTAAAATCAATGATCTGTGTTTCCAAACCTTACAAATCCAGAATAGAAGAAAATTAGATCCAAAGGAAGAACTAATTTCAAAAATCAACAAAGCAAAGAAAAGTTGGTTCTTTAAAATGACCAATTAAATAAAAAACATTCTAGTCAAGCTAATAAAGAAAAAAAGGGATAGAGACCACAAATACCTAATATCAAGAATGAAACAGAAAATATCACTACAGATACCATGGGCAATAAAAAGATGAAATGGAATGAATTCCCTGAAAGACACAGACTACCAAAACCCACACAAGAAGAAATGGACAGGGACTTCCTAGGTGGTGCAGTGGTTAAGAATCCACCTGCCAATGCAGAGGACACAGGTTGGAGACCTGCTCCAGGAAGATCCCACATGCCATGGAGCAACTAAGCCCATGTGCCACAGCTATTGAGCCTGTGCTCTAGAGCCCATAAGCCACAACTATTGAGCCTGTGTGCCACAACAACTGAAGCCCTTGAGCCTAGAGCCTGTGCTCTGCAACAAGAGAAGCCACAGCAATGAGAAGCCCGTGCACCATAATGAAGAGTAGCCCCAGCTCATCACAACTAGAGAAAGGCTGTGTGCAGCAAAGAAGACCCAATGCAGCCAGTAAGTAAATAAGTAAATAAATAAATTTAAGAAAAGAAGAAATGGACAATGTATTTAAGAAATTGAATCAATAAGTAATAACCTTCCAAAACAGAATGCAACTGGCCAACTGGCTCAGATTTGTTCACTGGTCAATTCTAATGAACATATAAAGAAGATATTATACAATTTTCTACAATCTCTTTCAGAAAACAGAAACAGAGGGGATAGTTGCAAACTCATTTTATGATGGTAGCATTACTCTAATATGAAACCAAAGACATTACAAGAAAACCATAGACCAGGATATCTCATGAACGTAGGTGCAAAATCCTCACAAAACATTATGAAATTGATTCAAGAACTGTATCAAAAAAAAATCACATACCATTACCAAGTGGGATTGATACAACGTTTGCAAGGGTGGTTTCATATTTGAAAATCATTATAGGAAATTCCCTGGAATTCCAGTGGTTAGGACGTGGTGCTTTCACTGCCATAGGCCCAGGTTCGATTCCTGGTTGTGGAACTAAGATCCTGCAAGCCACACATAGCAGCCAAAAACAAAAAAGGAAAGAAAAGAAAAAGAAAAAGAAACAAAAGAAACAAAAGGAAAATTATTATAATCCATGTAACCAACAGGTTAAAAAACACACATGGGGACTTCCCTGGTCAACCAGTGGTTAAGAATCTGCCTGCCAATGCAAGGAATGCAGGTTCAATCCCAGGTTAGGGAATTAAGACCCCACATCCCGCAGGGCAACTAAGCCCACTCACTGCAACTACTGAGTGCATGTGCCACAACTAGAGAGAAGCCCACCCACCACAGCAAAGAGCCTGCATGCTACAAAGAAAGATCCTGCATGCCACAACTAAGCCCTGACCAGCCAAATAAATAATATCAAAAATAAACACACATGATCTCATCAATAGATAGCGAAAAATGATCAAAGTCCAAAACCCACTCATGATAAAAATCTCCATCTAGTAAATTCAAAATGGAGGAAAACATTAACTTGATAATCCAAATAAAATCCTATAAGTATCATCATACTTACTAGAGAAAAGACTACAAGCTTTACAACAAAGATAAAGAAGAAAGAAACAAGGACTTCCCTGGCAGTCCAGAGGTTAAGACTTTGCCTTCCAATGCAAGGAATGAGAATTAGATCCCTGGTCAGGGAGCTAAGATTGCACATGCCTGGGGACAAAAACCCAAAAAATATAAAACAGAAGCAATATGGTAACAAAGACGTTTAAAATGGGCGACATCAAAAAATTAAATAAAAAAAAAAGGCAAAAACGAGGTCCTATTGTATAGGACAGAGAACTGTATTCAACATCCTATGATAAACCATGAAAAAGAATATTTTTAAAATATTGAATGTATATATGTATAACAATTACTGCTGTACAGCAGTAATTAACACAACACTGAAAATCTACTATACTTCAATTTAGAAAATAAAAATAAATAAAATGTATAAAATAAAAAAAAAAGAGAGGCCACAATAGGCCATCTTACCACTCCTTTTTGCCTTTATAGTGGAAGTCATAACTAATGCAGTGAGATGAAAAGTGTCTATGAAAGATATACTCCTTAAAATACATTTTAGAAAAATAAATGAATGAGACCAAAAAACAAAAAAAGAAAGAAAGTATTAGAAAAGGAAAATCAGCATTTCTTCATTAGATTCCTATAGACTTAGGTTAGCAATGCAATACTTTTGAATTTCAGTACATTCACAGTATACCCCTTACAGTAATGTTTTTATAATGATATCACCTAATCTATTCTCTTTTGATATGGTGTTATTATACATAAGTCAAAACACTTTCCTATATACCAGCAATGAGTAAGTGAATTTGAAACTAAAAACACAATACCATGTACGTAAGTACATTCCCCGAAAAGAGAAAGAGAGAACAAAATACTTAGCTATAAGTCTACCAAGACATGTACAAGATCTATGTGTGGGAAACTATAAAACTCTAATGAAGAAATCAAGGGACTAAATAAATGGAAAGATATTTCACAGACGTAAATAGGAAGACCCACTATTGTAAAGGTGTCAGCATTTCTCAACTTCTGTTACAGATTCACTGAAATCAAAATCCAAGCAGGCTATTATGTGGATACAAACAAGTTGATCCTAAAGTTTATACAGAGAGGCAAAAGTCCCAGAATACTCAACATCATTCTGAAGAAGAATAAAGCTGGTGACTGACATTACTCAAATACAAGATTTAGTATCTATAGTAATCAAATGAGTGTGCTATTGTTGAAAGGAAAGAGAACCTGGTCAATGAACAGTATTGAGAGCCCAGAAATAGACCCATAGAAATACATTCAACTGACTTTTGACAGATAAGCAAGCACAATGCAATGGAGTAAAAGGAAGCCTTTTAATGAATGGTACTGGAACAACCAAATATCACATGACAAAAAATGAATATAGACATAAACCTTACACCCATCACAAAAAAAAAAAAAAACTCAAAATGGATCACTGACCTAAATGTTAAATACAAAAGATCTTAAAAATCAGTAAGAGGGCTTCCCTGGGGGCCCAATGGGTAAGAATATGCCTGCCAATGCAGGGGACATGGGTTTCAGCCGAGGTCTGGGGGGATCCCACATGCTGGGGAGCAATGAAGCCCAAGCACCACAGCTACTGAGCCAGCACTCTAGAGCCCATGAACCACAAATATTGAACCCATGTACCACAACTACTGGAGCCCACATGCTGAGAGCCAGCTCTCTGCAACTAGAGAAAGCCCATGTGCAGCAATGAAGACCCAATGCAGCCAATAAATTAATAAAAAAAAAACCTCAGTAAAAAAAGAAGCCAAATACAAAATGAGCAAAACACCTTAACAGACAATTCATTAAAAGAAGATATACAGATGACAATTTACCATATACAAAGATGGAAGCAAATGCAAATTAAATTCCAAAGAAGATGCCATCATATAGCTATAAGAATGGCCCAAATCCAGACACTGACAACACCAAAGGCTGGTAAGGGTGTGGAGCAACAGGATTTTCATTCCTGGCTGGCCGGAATGCTTAGCAGTACACCCACTTTCAAAGACAGTATGGGAGTTTTCTACAAAACTAAGCATACTCTTACATCATCCAGCAACTGTACTCCTTCATATGTATACAAAGGAGTTGAAAACTTACACTGACACAAAAACCTTCACACAGGTGTTTATAGCAGCTTTAATCATAACTGCCAAAACGTGGGAGCAATCAAGACGTCCTTCAGTAGATGAATGGATAAAGTGATCTAGAGAACAGGAACATTATTTAGAGCTAAACTGGAATGAGCTATCAAGTCATAAGAAGACACACAGAAAACAAAACGCATGTTCCTAAGAAGCCAAGATGGAAAGGCTACATACAGTAGGATTCCAACTACATGATGTTCGCGAAAATGGAATCCACGCACCACAATGAAGAGTAGCCCCTGCTTGTCACAACTAGAGAAAGCCAGCATGCAGCAATGAAGATGCAACCCAGCCAAAAAATAAAAAATAAAATAAAATGGATAACCAACAAGAACCTACTACATATCACAGAGAACACTGCTGAATATTATGTACCAACCTAAATGGGAAAAGAAATTGAAAAAGTATTGATATATGTGTATGTATAACTGACCCACTTTGCTGCACACCTGTAACTAACATAACATTGTTAATCAACTATACTCCAATATAAAATAAAAGTTAAAAAAAGAAAGAAACCATGCTATATTGGTGAATACATATCATTATATATTTACCAAAGCCCATGGAATGTATAACGCCATAATGAACCCCAACATAAAATTCAGATTTTGAGGGATAATGATGTGTCAACATAGTATTATTAATATTAACATTTGGTTGGGGGATTGTTGAAAAAGTGCACTCCCTCTCAAAAATCCAAAAACATCTTCAAGAAATAGAAAAAACTCACCCTAAATTTCATATGGACTCTCAAGAGATTCTATATAGCCAAAGCAATTGTGAAAAACAAAAAAGATGATGGACTCACACCACATGATTTTAAACTTTACTACAAAGCTACAGCAAGAAGAATAGCATGCTACTGACATACATGCAGATATACACTCCAAAGAAATAGAACAGACACTAGAGAGTCAAAAAATACACTCTCATATATATGATCCAATGATTTTTGACAAGAGGGCCATTGCCAAGCAATAAAGACAGTCTTTACAACGAATGGTGCTGGGAAAACAGGATATCCACATGCACAAGAATGAAGTTAGATCCTTACCTAACACTTATACTAAAAGTCAACCAAATTACATCAAAGGCCAAAATGTAACAGCTAAAACTACAAAATCCTTGGGAATTCCCTGGCGGTCCAGTGGTTAGGATGCCGAGCTTCCACTGCAGGGGGTGAGGGTTGGATCCCTGATCAGGGAACAAAGATCCCACATGGCACGGGGGGGGGCCAGGTTGGGGGGCTGGGGGGGTTGGGGATGGGGGGGGCACACAAAAAAAATTAAAAAAAAAAAACCTACAAAATTCTTAGAAAACACAAAGGAGAAAAGCTTCAAAATGTTGCATTCAGCCATAATTTCTTGAATATGACAACAAAGGCACAAGCAACAGAAGAAAAAAAGTAGAAAAACAAGACCCCATAACAATGAACTATTACAGTTGCAAACTTTAACTTACACAATGTTGTGACAACTATACTTCAGTACACCCAGGGAGAAAAGGGAACATCTTCTGTACATCAAACAAAACAGTAGAAGGGCAGCCAAAGACTGGGAGAAAGTATTTCTAAATCAAATATACAACAGGGAATGAATATCCAGAATATATGGATAAAGATTAGAACTCAACAACAACCAAAATATCAACTCAATTAAAAAATGGAAAAATGATTTGAATAGATATTTTTCAAACATACCCAAATGGCCAATAAGGACACCATTAGCAAAATGCAATTAAAATGGTAAAGATATACCACTTCACACCCGTTAGGACAGCTATCATGAAAAGAACAGAAAATAACAGATAGTGGTGTGGACTTAGAGAAATGAGAAAATTGGAAAAGGGTCTTGCAAGAACAGCTCATAGTCTGCTTTAGTAGTAGGCATGTCAGTGACAACAAAAAGAAACGTCAGGTACAGAAATGGAGCAAAACTTGGGTACTATGGATCTGGACCTTCACCTGGCCAAAGAGAGGGCAAGTTAGGAGAGATCTACCAGGCTGATTGCAACACTACTGAACCTGAATCCTCACCTGCAAGACTTTGGGGCTACTGCTGTTCGGCACTAAGGAGTAGGGATGCACTCTGCCTAGCCATAGTAACCACAACACACAACCAAGCAATTGAAGAAGAAAGCACTGCCCAGGGTCCAGATGTGAGGATAGAGCTGCCCTTGGGGAAAAGGAGAAAAGCAAAGCCTAGCTCAGAGGTTGAGGGTGGGTGTGAGGGCCTTACCCAGCATGCATACAAGTGCAAAGTTCTCCAGCATGACATCAAGGTACAGGTGTATCTGAACCTCATCAAGAAGACACCATTCCTTCCAGGAGAAGTACACGGCCACATCCTCAAAGGTCACACTGCCCTGGTATAACAGAAACAAATAAAACCATGAACAGTCTCACCCCTGAAAATCCACAATCCATCTTCCCACACATTTCCCCTACTCCGGAACCTGACAGAGTCTGCTGAGACCTCGGTAAGAAAAATCTCCCTCCTCAGAACTGAACCTCCCATTGCCTCCAGAATAAATAGGCAGTCGTTTCAAGTCTAACTCCAGCTCTTCCCTGTTTACTTCCATCGGAAAAGAAGACCTGCACTTTTACCTAAACAGGCTCAGCCTCACCTCAAAACACTGCCACAGGGACTTCTCTGGTGGTCCAGTGGTTAAGACTCCAAGTTTCCACCGCGGGGGGGTACAGGTTTGATCCCTGGTGGGGGAAATAAGGATCCTGCATGCCTCATAGTGGGGGCCAAAAAAAAAAAAACAACCCAAACTACTGCCACATCCTGGTACGAGTTCCAGGAATAACCTTTCACATCTCCTTCCATCGGTTATGGTAAATTACAACCCCCTCCAGAGAACCTGGCCTGCACTCAGGACCCTGAACGTAGGGTTCTCCAGGGTCCCTAATTCAAACGGCTGCGAGAATAGCAGATGAAGAGCCCCAAGACACCTCAAACACAGAAAACGTGTATGTGGGGGTGGTGAGAATAAGTGAGGGACTGGGACAACCTCCAATAGCCCAAAGTGCTTCTCCAGCGCTTGGAATCTTCGGGGAAAGGCAGGTGACATAGGAATGTGACCATGGAGGTGCTCCAGTCCTCAGGCCTTCCCTGACGCCCTACTGGTACTAGAACCAGGTAACCTCAGGCTGACTGGCTATCCTCTCCTCCATGCCTCCATCCCCAGTGCTAACTCTTACCAGTTATGACCTTGGAAAAGCCACAATTTCCCGCTGCCTCAATGTCCACATCACCCCGCTACAGTCTATTCTTCCACTGTGCACGCTTTGGGGAATTTTTAAAAGCCTAACTTAGCTCCTGCCCCTCCTGTGCTCAAAACTCTCCAGGCCCCCAGGCCCTAAGAAGACAGGTAAAACCACTCATCTACCCCTCCAGATGCAGCCTGGCCTCAAACTTTGTTCCTCGCAGAAGCAAGATGGACTCCAAGTTCCCCGAATATTCTTGCTTCACTTGCATCTCCAAACCTCACCCACAGCACATTACACTGGTGTCAGAAATACCGACACCAGGCCTGAAGGCCTCACTGTCATGACCCAGGCACCTCTCACTCGGGGCGTTCATATTTGCCTGGGGAAACGGGCAGGGGAGATCCCGGGGCACGTCGCGTTTACCTGAGCCGGGTCCCTCAGCGCAGCAGCCGCCATCGAGCCTCTAAGCAGAGGGGCAACAGCCCAGTGACCTGGTCGGACTCCGCGCGGATGCTCCACGCAGACCGCGGTTTCCCCGCCCCGGACCCGCCCCAGTGCAGGGCGCACAGAGCCTCCTCTTGCCTTCTTGCCCCGTCACCTGGCTGCTAACACAGGACGCTGGAACCTCCACATACTCCTGAGCAACCAAAATGTCCGCCAGGAAGGTGGCCCTCTTCAGGAGGTTCGCCCTCCCGGAAATGGCCCTTTCCGGATTTTCATTGGAGCAACGCTGCTGCCTTAACGCAAATTGTTCTGGGTAACGTAGTGTTAAGGCCTCAAAGAAGGGAGCCCCACACCAGGACCACTTTAAAAAAGCCAAGGAGCATCTGAGCAGCACTGGAAATGACTTCCAGGGCGGGGGGAGGGGCTCCTTTCTTCTTATGGGGGCGGGGAGGCTTTCCGGTGAGTGTTAAGAGCATTTCAGAGTCTTTAAGGATTACTGATCACTGAAGTGTTTGGATGTTATCTCAGACTCCACGAAGCCAAGCCAACCCAGATTGACGTCCACTGGTAACAGGAAGCAAATAAACATTATCCCATTGCTCTTGAAATGCATGTGCCCTTAAGTGTTAAAGTCATTTTGTAAGCTTCCGTCACAGAGAAGAAAAATGTAAGATAGGATCCTGACCAGGAATATGGAAAGTAGATACTGGGCAGCCCTGAAGCAGCTAGACAAGAGAGAGACCGCTGTTTCTGATCCCGCCAGAAAAGGCTCTCCTGCCCGTATAGTCAGCGGCTGTGCCCAACTCAGTGAGAAACACTGGTGGATGATCAGGCCACCCAAGATGGCTGTTCTCTTGTTTGTTGTACATCCCCTGCTCCACCAGTGCCTGATTCACCTGCACCCTACTCACATGGCTGAGCTTCCCGCTTAAACTTAAGGCCTAATCAGTAAACCTCTGGTACTTGCAGGGGTTTACTGATTAATCTTCGGATCAGAAAGTCTTCACCTCACATGGGATGAGTTAGATTCAACATCCATTAAACCACTGATACCTCTGTCACTCATTTAGCAATACATCTTTCACCTGACAGCTCCTTAGGAAGACGGCTTGTCTACTTAAATCTGCCTCCTTCTTTTAGGGCCTGCATTATTGTCTCTTGTCTGTACACACCACAGTCTGACTCTGGGACACCGACGGCCCCTCATTCCCTGCAGGGTCCCTCCTTCAAGGCACAGAAACTGCATGCAGATGCCCAGGGCTCCTTCTGTGCTAAGGCCACATTTCACCTCCTCAGTCTCAGAACAGAGATCAGTTCCTGTGCCTGACTGAGGAGAAATGGGGTTGTCTTGAGACCGCAGTGTGAAGGCTGCTTCCTGTCCTGGGAGACTGTCCCAAGTCTGTCCAGGGGTTAGTGTGGAGGGGATGGCACGGAGGCTGCATCCCCACACCGGTAACATGTGGGGTGTGGGAGTCCAGGAGTGGACCAAGACCCTCAAGCATGGGATGGGGCACTGAAAGCTCCTTTTCTTTCTTGCTCTTTAAAGCCCATAAGGCCTCTGGTTCCTGAAGGAGGATTAGACCAGGAGGAGAGGAACTTGTTGCCACTGTCTGAGGGTGCACTTCTGGGAGGGAATGGGGCCTTGGCGGTGAAAAGACAGAACTCAGCCTTTGGGCAAATATTCTGGATTTTGGGTCCTGGGCCAAGCCTGGGGGAGCATGGGGGACATAGCCTGTGGGACCAGGGAGGACTCCCACCCTAGGGGTCTTTCTTAACCCACCTTCGTGTAATGCCACCAACTCCAGGTGTCTCCTGGGCAACCCTACCCTCCTCTGGGAGTCTCTGGTTCCCCTAACCCCATGCTGCAGTCCCCCATCTGTCCTATTTCATCACTGTCTCCTCTGATAGGTGACCTCAGCTCACACGTGGCATCCCTGGACTTGGTGCACATGCGTCCACTGAGGAAAAGGCCTCAGCAGGTTCCCTGTGGTACACGGGAGCAGGGAGAGATCCACGCGGATCAGCCCTCTGTGGGGCACTCATAGGACCCTCCACCCTGCATTCCTGGGCCGGAGCCCTTCTGAGAAGCCCCAACAAGAACTGGGATGAACTCAGTAACCCCAGAACCCCCAGCGTCTTCCCAATTGGGGGCATCTGGAAAAGTAGCCCCAGAGGTGGTGAAGGTAATCCATGAAGGTAAATAGCTGTGGGAGACCAACAATCAACAACTGCAGAAAGGGACAGGTGAAAACCAGTTGGAATACACTGCACAGGGTTAGAACCCCTTACAAGGTAACTGGTTGGGTTTCTGCATTTCCCGGATCAATAAACCCGGAGGGGGACTGACTTGCTATCAAGGTGGTGGGGCAGGGGAGGGGCATCATTCCCTGTTTCCTTTTGACCTTGATGGATTCAAAACATAGTACATCAAAATAGAGCACCTTGGCATGTTGAATATCTTAAACTCAAGGAGATTAAGAAAACCACACAAGCAGGAAGGTCACTATGACCTCCCCCCCACTGCTGAAGAGAAAACTGCCAACTAAGATTTCTATATACAGCATATATGTCCTTCAAGAATGGATGAAACAAAACAATTTGAAGTGAGAAAATGAATGCACAATTTACCTGGAAAAAGGGATATTAAAGTTTCTATTTAAGGACAATGGACAATGGATTGTAATTCCAGTTGAAAGACTGGTGACGTTAGAAAGAATGAAGATTGAAGAGAGAAATGCATCTGTTGACTGACACAGGTCATAAATTGTGTAAAGCATGCGTATTTCCTTAGAGATTTAGAATGATAGAATTCCTATCCACATCTTGAAAAGCATACATATTCCTATGGGAAAAAATGTTTTAAATCCCTTGTAATAAGCAAAAGGAAGAAAAAATGTATTTATAACTCTGTTCTCTAATGTGTTAAATAAGTGATTTTTGGCTTAAGCAATAAATAGAATAAAGGTATATATTTTCAAAGATGGAAAAAAATGAATTAGAAATAACTAATTAATAGTGGGTTAACATATTTTTCAGTTCAAGATAAAGAACAAGGCGTAGGGGAAGAAATCCAGAAAATAACAAGATATATTTAAACCCAAATATATCAACTATTGCATTAAATGGTTTGAGATAAACATTCAAAGTAGCTGTCAATACTTTTGGATGGCCCTAAACAACCTTAGCAAGGGATTTAATTTTCATCAAGTGAAGTTTGAGGCCAAATTTTGACTTTCTATTCAAAGAATAAAGTTCTCTAGCAGCCTCAAACACCTACTGTTACTATGTCCAAGCTCACTCTGCTAGCTGCATGACAGGCCAATAAATTGGAGACAAGGTGTTGAGGCAAGGAATATGACTTTATTCAGAATGCAGGCAGACAGAGAAGATGGCAGACTAAAGTCTCAAAATAACCATCTCATTAGGGTTTGGATGCCAGTTACATTTACAGCACAAAGATGGGGAGGAGATGAGGAAGTAAAGTAAAAAGGCCATAACTTTTGCAAATACCCATTGCAATGGCCAGCACTGGGGAGAGGATGTGTTAACTTCTTCTTTCTTGCAGCCATCCACATGTGGAACAGGGTCTGGATGTTTCCCTGAATAAAAGCACTTTGGTTTAGCATTCAGGCAGAGGGGCAGTGTTCCCCAAGGCAGGCAATTATGTATAGGCAATATGCTTTTAGTGAACAAAAGCAGTGGGAAGCAAAGGTTAAAGTAAAAGAAAGAGACTTTTTCTTTTGGCTCTTCCCTGTCACAATTCCCCACTGTCAATGTCCATTCCACAATCTTGTGGAAAAAGGAGTGACAACCGTTGTAATTGTTTCATCATATGGATCTTTCTAGGAGTGCCCACCATCGATGCCAGTGTTCCAAGTGTTGTTTCTTTTGTTCCTCTCTGGAAAGTGTCTCTTTTACACCTATAAACCTAAAAAAATACTCACAACCTAAAAGTTGAGAGTTATGATCTATTCAGCAGGAATTTTGAGGGCTTCAAGCCCAGGAGGAATTTAGTGCTCTTCCATGTGTGGGAAAATGCAAGAGTCTGGGCTCACTGAAATAACTCTCTTGATATGCACCTCAGCTATCTGGCACCTGTACTTTGTGTTCTCATATCCTGAGTCTCTTCAGGGTTCACCAGCTCATGTTAGAGGGCTGTAATCACTGATGACTGATGTGGCAGGGAATCTTCCATGTCTCAGATCCTCTCCTCTTGGTCAGAATTTTGGCCAATATTTGGGAGATATTTAATGATCAAATTTTGTCCCACACACTTAGAGGCTCATCCCAAATCAGGCAAAAATTCTTGATATTCCATTCCTGATGATAGTTTTTTGATTAGACTCTATCGATAATTAAAGAGTCTCTGGGTCCTCTACCTATGATCCAGGAGACATTTTCCCTTGTTGCTGCTTCCCATGCCTAGAATCACACTATTGCAATTATTTTATGTTATAAATGTAATCTGTTTCCTCAAGATGTTTAACCATAGATATTTTGTTGGAAGCCTGGTTACACACTGGGTACTGTAAGAGACAATAATCTTATAAAAGACTGGATGTAATGTAGCTAGTAACATTGACAAAGACATAGCGCAGCAAGGAGACATAGAATATAATTTGGCTTACAAAGATATATCATTCACCAAATTACCATAAGTTGTAATTAGTTTAAGGGGAAGATTTTCCATACACCTGGAAAACACAGATTTAAACAAGTCATTTTTCAGATGGAAACCATAAAAATTATAACCATATTCACCAGTTTACTCAGTGTTATGTAACTAATCCTTCTTGTTAATAGCTTTATGAAGTCATCAGGTTTCCCATTAGGATTCTTCAATTTTTTTACCCAGCTCAGCATGATGGTCTGAAAGTCAGAAACTTGTATTTAGCCAAAGCTCCTTTCTATAAATCTTCTTGAAGAGGAAGTATATTTGCAAAGCCATCAGAGTGAAACCATAACTGTCTATAATCACGAAAGACTTAAGAAGGCATGTTAAAATCTGACTACAATGCAACTGACAAAGTAATGTGGCTACTGCAGTGACATGCAATACTTTCAGATAATAACTAGAATTATGACTGATAGGACATATCAAATTTTAAGAACTCCATATACACTCTAGAATACCTGTATCATTTACCATACAATATAATCTAAGAAGATTTATTACTTATTTGACAACATCTTCCATGTAATTTAACATACCAAGTGAACGTAATTAGTTAATATCTCTCTTTGATGTGTTTCAGGGGCCCTTTGAAGTTAGCTAGAGGTCAAAGAAACTTCGTTATAATTTGATTTGGGATGTTTTGTCAAAAAAATATCAAAAGCGTTTAAAACAGTCAGATAGGATCACAGGTCATTGTAAAGCAACAGTATTCACTTAGCTGAAATAACAATAAAAGATTTCAAAGGCAAATACAGAAGAGAGCACTTAAAACGTACAGAAACTTAAAATTTGCTATCAAAGGCAGTTCAAAATCATAAGAAACCCCGTCTTAACAAAGAGAAAAGCCAAATCAAGTTTTGCACCAGCTTACTTTTAAAATTTACTTACTCAATTAAACTTATCTTAAACTTAGTCAATCCTGACCACGTGCAAAACTCTTTTCCACAAACCTTCAATCACTAAGTTTATTTTAGCACAATTCTTTCAAGTTGTCAAATGTATGGAAAGATTAATTTTAGATAGACATCCCTAAAAATAATTATTTTTAAAATTCACCTAAAGGTCTTATCTCATTTGCATTTTCTTTCCTTAAAATTTCTTCACATCAAGTTATTTTGCTTGCTGACAAATTTGCAACAGATATAACAAGATTTTATTTAGCTTGTATTAAAACTAGGCACAATAGAAGTATTATACATAATGTTGATGACTGACATCAACAAACATTAATACTGAATGTGTCTCAGTTCATGAGAACCTGAAACTCATTTAGCTTAATTTTTCTTATATTTACAATTGTTTGGTTTGTAAGTGCTTGTTTTTCTTTAAGTCAATTAAACATAGCTCATCCACAAATCAATCTCAGCAATGTTATCCAAAGACAAAGAGACATACAAGGACAGAGAGACATCATAGTTTTCATTTCAATATTTCAGCCCTGAGTCAAGTTCAGCAACGTAAAACTCATCAGTTTACAAAAAGAGGTTGAATTAAAATTAAATTTCTGGCAGATGGCACAAATCAAGCCCACTTGTCAGGATGGCTGAATTTTTATAGAAAAGACATTTAGATTTTTTATTTATCCTTGACAAGTCAATTTCTAAATTACTTTACCCTCTTTTCAAAGTTTGCATTTTAAAAAGATGGCAGAGATGAGGGTACCTGAGAAGATCAGA
The DNA here is from genome assembly GCF_030028045.1 of Hippopotamus amphibius kiboko. NCBI lineage: Eukaryota > Metazoa > Chordata > Mammalia > Artiodactyla > Hippopotamidae > Hippopotamus > Hippopotamus amphibius. The sequence goes on from NW_026648280.1 coordinate 1,918,970, forward strand.
TAGGACATTTGCACTGAAAAGGTACAGGCAAGTTTTCCATAGGGTGACTTTGTTTCCCCTTTTTTAATCTCCCCCCCCTTTTCCTTAATATTTACAAGCCTCTTAAGATAAATAGGGAAAGTAATCAATCAACTTGTTCACCACTGTCAAAACTACCTGGGGCTCCTGTGGGGAAATTAGAATCTGATGCCTCAAGTCTAAGGGAGTCCCCTGGCCTCTTTCAAGATGTCAGTGCAAGGGAAATTACCTTGCTACAGAAGTGGCTCCCAGTCCAAACTGGGTGCCCTGTTGGGTCTTAGATGATGATACAAAATAAGCCTCCTGTGCTCCAGAGGTTAACATAGAAATTTCTATTTAATCCCCATGGGTAGGGAAAACAGGAGACAGTGAATACAATGGCAGTGGCAGGGGGGTGGGGGGGTGTGTGTGGGAAGTTGGAGATACTGCCAGTGCAGCCTGCTCTTTTGCAAAACACTTCTAACTGTGAAAGCATATAAGAATTCAGTGAGCCATTCAGGGGACATCACTCTTCTGATCTTAAATATTGGGTCCACACCCTATTATAATAGTACATCATGTCTTTCTCAGTCATAGGCTCACAGCTATTTTTCACCAACTTATCTAATATATACCCCAAAGGGCTCTCATTCGGGATAGATGGAGTATTTCCAATTTTTATAAGTTCCATAACACCAAAATACAAAAGATACAAACAAATTCCAACACAAAATGCCCAAGTTCTAGCATCAATGCACACAAAACAAAGACCAAAACCAACAAGCCAGTTCCTGAAGAGGGTAGACTTACCCTACAAACCACCTAACTAGTTCCCAAATTGGATAGACTTACCCTATGAAACAAATGAACTAGTTCTGAACAAACCAGCTCCAAATCAGGTAGAGTCCAAACAAGAATTCCCCCTCCAACAGTGTACCTCAATCAAACAAATTGGCTTCTCCCATCAAGGAAAAGCCCAAACTGAGAGGGGAATATGTTCCTGGTGTGCACGTCAGAGTGACTCTACAAAATTGAGTCCGTCAGCTTGCAACAGAAAGATAAAAAAAACCAAAATAAGGCCAAGACCAAAACAAATAAATTGGGTAGACTTAGCCTACAAAATGGAGTTTGAGGACTCGCAGAAGTTGGTTGGTTCCTTGCTTCAACTGCCAAGTGCTGGGGTAGCCAGTGCCACTTCAGGGAATTTTGAAGGGAAGATCTTCAGGACAAATGGTCCTGGCAGCTGCAAGGGCCTTGCCCCAATGTTCCCTGAGGGCACACTGCTAGCCAAGAGCAGCAAGGCTCCTGGATGGCTCACCAAATTTGTTACTGAGTCCAAGTTCACTCTGCTTGCAGCATGACAGGCCAATAAAACAGAGATGAAATGTTGAGGCACTGAATATGACTTTATTCAGAAAGCCAGCAGACTGAGAAGAAGGCAGACTAAAGTCTCAAAATAACCATCTTATTGGACTTCAGATGCCAATTTCTCTTATAGCACACAGAGGGGAAGGAGATGAGAAAGTAAAGTAAATTGGCCGTAACTTTTGAAAATATCCCCTGGAATGGCCAGCATTGGGGAGGGGACGTTTGAATTTCATCTTTCTTGCAGCCAACCACAGGTGGAACAAGGTCGGCATGCTTCCCTGAACAATGGCACTTTGGTTTAACATTCAGGCAGAGGGGCAGGGTTCCCTGAGGCAGGCCATTATGTATAGACAGTATCCTTCTACTGAACAAAAGCAGTGGGAAGCAAAGGTTAGAGTAAAAGAAACAGATCCAACATGTAGTCAGATTTGGCTCTGCCTTGTTACACTGTAGATGCAGATACTACAGATATACACCACTGCCGCACAAGGCTTCCTATCCAGTCTCATCTAACCTTGGCAGGCCCAAAGAAAGCAAGGTAATGTAAAATCATCTACCCAAATAACCATCATGGGGTCAGGGAGCACTCCTGCCTATTCTGTGTCCCAGACATTGGAAACTTTGGCTTAAATTACTCAACATAGCTCACAGCTGATCCAGAAACCAAACACAGCAGGCTAAGACCCTCAGGCCCACAGATGCAAGGGCCTGCGCTTGAGGAGTGAAGGGGAAAAAAAATCATTCTTGGGGGCTCACCCCACATGTCAATTATGCACACATCCTGCCAGCTCTGCCTCCTAATGTGTCCCAGGTCATCCTCTCCTCACCATCTCCAAGGACATCATCCTAGGCCAGGCTATCATCATAAGACTCCCAACTACACAGAGAATTGTTCTCTCTCCTACATCAATTCTTCCTCCTAAGTCCCCTCTCCACCCAGAAACCAGAGAGAGATTTAGAAACAGATGATCACACTGTCTTGCTACACCCCTTCCTCAGCATCCCAGAGTAGTAAGAACGAAATCCAAAGGAGATCACCATAAAGAAGTAATCAACAGAAACATCACCAATACTGGGAAAACAGACATCTTGTGTTTCCTGATATGGTACACTGAAAAGGACAAGACAGCACTTCTGTATTATCTTGGACAGAAGCAAAACAGCAACAATAAAAACAAAAATACCACATAATCTCAATCTATTTATATGGATATCTTACTGTATTCAAAGTGAGGGAACTTTCACAAAATAGTTGGCATGCATTCCTTAAAAAACAGCAAGGGAAAACAACTTGAAGGAAATCAGAGCAACTGTCTCACAATAATGGACATTAAAGAGAGATAAGAAATGAATGTATTCTGTGATATTGTGTGTAGTTCTGGACTGGGAAGATTAGGTATAAAGGACCTAAATAGGACACTTCACATCAGTAGGAAGGAAGTTCTCTGCATTGCACTGGTATTCACTAATATACTACAGGTTCTCTATTGCAATAAAGCAAGAAAATGAATATATAACAATTCAAAAAGTGGGAAGAAAGCTGTCCTTATCTCAATTCAATCTTTTCACAACTGTCTATCTTCACCAAAATCCTATTCTGGATACCCTTTTTTGCTCTTTCAACCCATCCCAAACCCCTGTTTTTCCTCCACTGTATCTTGCTCTTTTTCTCCTCTTTCTTTCATAGGAGCATCTCATTCTAATATTCCATAAAATCTAATTACTTAGGTGCAGTTTCCATCATATACAATGTTACTTCCACTAGGAATGACTTCTTTTTATGTCTTGGGCATGAATATATCCCATGTAGTAGAATGTGCCTTACTCACAAGATTGCTGCTCTAAGTATCTGTTGAGACACTGAACAAATATGACAATAGAGATGAGCTCTTCATTTGTATCCCATTAGATACTTTTTCTAACTCAACTCATTCATTATGTCTTCATTCCATTTCACAATTGCTTTGCATAGTATGGTCATTATAACAATATTAATTCTTCCAATCCAAGAGCGTAGAATAACTTTCCATTCCTTTGTATTATCTACAACTTCCTTCTTCAATGTTCTGTAGTTTTCTTTCACCCCTCAGTTAATTTGTTACTAGGTATTTTATTTTTTCTGATGAGACTTGAAATGTTTTGTTTTTTTACTTTCTCTTTGTGACAGTTCATTACTAGTATATAGAAATGCAACAGATGTCTGGATATTTGTACTATATCCTATAGCTTTGATTAATTACTTAATTAGTTCCAAGAGTTTTGAGGTGGACACCTTAGGGTTTTCTAGGTAAACTATCTTGTTATCTGCAAACTGAGTTTTACCTCTTCCTTGCAATTTAGGTGCCTTTTATTTCTTTTTCTTGTCTGATTGCTGTGGCTAGGACTTCCAATACTATGTGAAATAGTGGTGGGAGTGAGCATCCTACTCTTGTTCCTGAATTTAGGAGAATGGCTTTCAGCTTTCCACCACTTAGTATGTTTGCTGCGGGTTTCTCATAAATGGCCTTTATTGAGATATGTTCCCTCTATACCCACCTGGATGACTTTCATCCTGATTGAATGCTAAATTTTTTCAAATGCTTTTTCTGTGTCTATTGAGATGATCATGTGATCTTTATCCTTCCGTTAATGTGGAGTATGTCATTGATTACTTTGCTCTGTCCTGGGACTGGGTCACATCTGCATCCGAAATTCGAGTCTTTCCCTCAATTTTGGCTGTCCCAGATTCACTACCAACCTGTGGCATGGAGTTAGTAGAACCAGAGCATTATCAAGTACATACATGGGATCCTTCATAGGAAAGCCATCAACATTTGTTCGTAATGAAACAATAGTCCTGTCCAGTCCCATGTGATGGGGGGCAGGGTGGTTATAAGCAGGCCTCTTGGGGGTGGGGGGTGGTAACAGGGTATCAAAATGGACAAAGTGTTCTTTGATTCCCCAAAGCTGGATACAGAGTGAAAGAGTATCACTGAGACCAGACTTTTCATGCCTGGAACCAGTCAACCTAGCACTGTTTCCCAAATCCCTGTCAGTTGCTGGGAGTTCAGAAGCAGATGAAACCCATTCTCTCACTCCAAGTTTCCTCTGTGCAAATAGTCCATTTGTTGCACAATGACCACACCAGTTCCTCCCATTCTGTTACCACTGCAAACTCCTCCAAGCCCAGTGGCATCCTCATTGGCTGCATTCATAAGGCTTTTTCTCCACTGTGAACTCTCTGATGATTAAGGAAGCTGCACCTTTGGATAAAAGATTTACCACATTCTTTGCACTCAAAAGGCCTTTCTCCTGTGTGAACTCTCTGATGTTGAATCAAGTGGCACCTCTGGACAAAAGATTTATCACAATTGTTGCACTCATAAAGCATTCCTCCAGTGTGGATTTTCATAAAGGCATTGAGGTGGTGCCTTTGGGTAAATGATTTACCATACTGACTGCAATTATAAGCCGTTTCTGCACTATGAACTCTCTGATGACAATGGAGGCCACACCTAGCTGTAAAAGATTTCCCACATTCCCTGCACTCATAAGGGCTTTTTCCAGCATTAACAGTCTCATGATAATGGAGGCCAGACCTACCAGTAAAAGATTTCCCACATTCACTGCACTCGTAAGGCCTTTCTCCTGTGTGAAGTCTCTGATGTTGAATGAAGTTACACCTTTGGATAAAAGATTTACCACATTCCTTGCATTCATAAGGCCTTTCTCCAGTATGAAATCGCTGATGATTTCGAAGGCCAGACCGAGCAGTAAAAGACTTCCCACATTCTTTACACTCATAAGGCCTTTCGCCAGTGTGAACTCTCTGGTGTATAAGAAGGTGACATCTATGGATAAAGGATTTCCCACAGTCATTGCACGCATAAGGCCTTTCTCCAGTGTGAACTCTCTGATGATATTGGAGGCCAGACCTACCAGTAAAAGATTTCCCACACTCACTGCACTCATAAGGCCTTTCTCCTGTGTGAACTCTTTGATGTTGAATGAAGTTCCACCTTTGGATAAAAGATTTACCGCATTCCTTGCATTCATAAGGCCTTTCTCCAGTATGAACTCTCTTATGCTTAAGGCAATTGGACTTGTTGCTAAAAAATTTTCCACATTCACTGCATTCATAAGTCTTTTCTCCGGTGTGAACTTTCTGGTGCTGAATAAGATTACTTCTCTGGTTGCAGGCTTTCCCATATTTGCTGAACTCACAAATCCCTTCAGTAGTGACGACTTCCTCATCCTGAACAAGTATGTTTACATGGCTGAAGGCTTTCTTGCCTTTTTCCCAGCTCTGATGAATATTTCCGTTGTGAAAAACAGCTTCACACTCATTACTTTTGTTTAATTGCATCCTGGTATTAGCGGTCTGTTGCTGAAGTCCCATGTTGGCCACGAATTCCTTCCCAATCTCACTGTACATAGAGAGAATCCCTGATGCATTGACTGTGAAGCTCTTCAAAAATGTGGGTCTCCACACATCACACTGGAGGGGTTTCTCCCTAATGTGCTGCTTCTGGTGCAGTTGAAGTTTTGCAGTGAAATACAATTGTTTCCTGCATGCCCCACATGTGTATGCTTTCTGTGTCCTATTTGCTCCTTGCTCTTCAGCCAAGTGCAAAATGTCTCTCAAGACTGGGACACACATCTTACAGGGCTGGGCCTTCTCAGGAGATGAACCTGCCCTGGGGTTCCTAATCTGTGAAACTCCCTCCACACATATGTTCTGTTCAGAAGGTGTCTCTTCATCCTTGACTGTGTGCCAAGAATCTGAAAACAAAGAAGTGATGGTGAAATTCATGTTGACATTGTTGGGTGGGAGTCACACCATCACAACTGTATGTCTGACATATGAAAGAACCAATCCACAGGACTGTGCTCAGGAAATGGAGTTGGGGTCAAATTGAGGAAGAAGCTGCTCTGCATTACTGGAACTTAAGTTCACAAAATTGAGGAGGCCTCACCAAGTACAGGACACAAGGAATGGATGTGGCCCAAGGGTGAAAGGCGTGTTCTATAATTCACTCCTCTATCAATGGCTTTCACCAGGACCACATCTGCTGGTGACCTGTGATACTGTGCACAAGTGTATGTCCAGGCCCCAGAAAGTCTGAATGAAACAGGCAGTTGGTATTCATGGAATATTAAAGTACACCCGCCTAATGCCATTAAAACATACCAGCACAATGTCAGAAAGTATGATAGAAAAAACATTCTTAAGACTACATGAAAGAAGTGGCTTCGAGAGGTGGTAAGGAATAAATCCCAGGTTAGAGTCAGAATAAAAATAAGTAGTACTAGAAATGACAAGTTGGCAGAGTGCCAAGAACAGAGAAAAGACAAAAGAAGTGATTTGTGGCCACTGGCATTGGCACTAAAACACTAGTTACAGAAGATATGTTCCTGATATGACTTGAACACAGACCTTATTTCAAGCCCTCTCCCAGCTGCCATTCATCTTGGCCAGACTACCCCTGAGGTTTTTTTGCTGAAACCAGAGTCATGTCCCTCCCATGAATCCCCAATGACTCTCCACTCCAGTTGAATGACTTCATGGGACACAAATGATACAAGTCCTAATGTAAAGTCAGGATGGGTGAATGACCAATACTAAAAGAACTAAACACAAAACAAACAAAAGAATGATAAACAATACAAAAAGAAACTTCAGGGACTTCTCTGGTGGTGCAGTGGTTAAGAATCTCCCTGGCAATGCAGGGGACACAGGTTCAATTCCTGGTCCAGGAAGATTCCATACACCATGGAGCAACTAAGCCTGTGCACAACAACCACTGAGCCTGCACTCTAGAGCCCGAGAGCCATAACTACTGAGCCCATGTGCTGCAACCATGCTCCACAACAGAAGTCACCACACTGAGAAGCCCTCACACAGCAATGAAGAGTAACCCCTGCTCTCCACAACTAGAGAAAGCCCACACACAGCAACAAAGACCCAACACACCAAAAAACAGTAAACAAATAAAGTTCTTTAAAAAGAAAAATCAGTGGAGCCAGAGGGAAGGATGTACAGTGGATGGAGTACAAAGTGTTAGGAATCATCTCCCCACCTGATTTTAAGGGTCAGGGTCTCTTTTCCCACTCTTCATTTTTCTGGTTTTCCCTTTTGGGGAGTGAGATATTTAAGGACTAAAACATTCAAAAGCAGCCATTTATATGGGGAAATTTCAAAAGTCAAAGCACATCCCTGTGAAAGGCAAGTGAAAAGCACTTAAGTTTATACCTCATGTTGATATCTAGGAAAGAGTCACCTAAAAACATCAAAAACAAAGAGAACCCCCCTGCAGCAAACCCTGGATAAAGTAAATACAGGAGGTCCACAGTTACAATATCATAAAATACAAATATTTAATTTTCAGTGACAAAAATTCACTAGGCATACAAAGAAACAGGAATGTATGATACAGTCAAAGGAAAATAACAAATCAACTACAACTGTAACTTATAAACAGATACACAAAGAATAGATGATGAACTAACTATAAAAACTTTAAAAAAAAACTGTGTAAAAGATGTTCAAATACTTTTTAAAAATGGAGGGAAAAAAAGCCTGAACAAAGTGGGAATAACAATAAAGAGATAGAAAATATAAGTAATTTAAAAAAGGAAACTTGGGAGCTGAAAAGTACAACTGCTGAAGTGGAAAAAAAAAAGAAAAGAAAACACTAGAGGGATTCAAAACAGTAAAACATATCATATTTGTGGATTGACATGAATATAAACATCCAAAAAAACTCCAACCAGGATAAACTGTGAGGCCCATACTGTGGCCAATTATACTAAAACTGTTGAAATGCACACACAAAGAATCTTTAAATCAGTGAGAGAAGTGACTCATTCTAGACAAGGGAACCCAATGAGCACATTTCTCATCAGAAATCTGGCCAGAGTCCCTCCCATGAGGAAGTACACAGGAGGCTCCTAGATAGCTTCCTCCACAAGAGGGCAGACAGCAGTATCAAGCAGTATCAGCAGTATTTCGTCTTGCAAAACTGAAAACCACAGCCACAGAAAGATAGAGAAAATGAAAAAGCAGAGGACTTTGTACCAGATGAAGGGACAGGATAAAGCCCCAGAAAAACAACTAAATGAAGAGGAGATAGGCACCCTTACAGAAAAAGAATTCAGAATAATGATAGTGAAGATGATCCAGCACTTTGAAAAAAGACTGGATGCAAAGATCGAAAAGTTTACCAAAGACCTAGAAGAATTAAAGAGCAAACAAACAGAGATATTGAACACAATAACTGAAATGAACAATACACTAGAAGGAACCAATAGCAGATTAACTGAGGCAGAAGGGCAAATAAGTGATCTGGAAGACAGGATGGTGATCATCACTGATGCAGAAAAGAATAAAGAAAAAGGGATGAAAAGAACTGAAGATAGCCTAAGAGACCTTTGGGACAATGTTAAACGCACCAGCATTTGCATTATAGGGATCCCAGAAGGAGACGAGAGAGAGAAAGGACCTGAGAAAATATTGGAAGAGATTATAGTTGAAAACTTCCCTAACATGGGACAGGAAATAGCTACCCAAGTCCAGGAAGCACAGAGAGTCCCAGGCAGGATAAATCCAAGGAGAAACACACCAAGACATATATTAGTCAAGCTGACAAAAATTAAAGACAGAGAAATGCTATTAAAAGCAATAAGGGAAAAACGACAAATAACATACAAGGGAACTCCCATAAGGTTAACAGCTGATTTCTCAGCAGAAACTCTGCAAGCCAGAAGGGAGTGGCATGATATATTTCAAGTGATGAAAGGGAATAACCTAGATACTCTACTCAGCAAGGATCTCATCCAGATTCGATGGAGAAATCAAAAGCTTTACAGACAAGCAACAGCTAAGAGCATTCAGTGCCACCAAACCAGCCCTACAACAAATGCTAAAGGAACTTCTCTAAGCGGGAAACATAAGAGAAGAAAAGGACCTACAAAAACAACAACAAAACAATTAAGAAAATGGTAATAGGAACATACATATTAATAATTACCTTGAATGTAAATGGACTAAATGCACCAACCAGAAGACACGGACTGGCTGAATGGATACAAAAACAAGACCCATATATATGCTGTCTCGAAGAGACCCACTTCAGACCTAGGCACACATACAGACTGAAAGTGAGGGGACAGAAAAAGATATTCCATGCAAATGAAAATCAAAAGAAAGCTGGAGTAGCCATACTCATATCAGATAAAATAGACTTTAAAATAAAAAATGTTACAAGAGACAAGAAACGATATTACATAAAGATCAAGGGATCAATCCAAGAAGAGGAGATAATTATAAATATATAAGAACCCAATATAGGAGCACCTCAATACATAAGGCAAATGCTAACAACTATGAAAGAGGAAATGCAAGGCAGAAATAGAGACACAGGTGTAGAGAACAAACACATGGACACCAAGTGGGGAAAGCAGGGAGGGTTGGGGGGAAATGAATTGGGAGATTGGGATACCAAATTGTACACTCTAAATATATGCTGTTTATTGTCTGTTAACTGTATCTCAATAAAAGTTCTTAAAAAAAAAAAAAAAGAAATCTGGCCAGAAGGCAGCGGGCTGATACATTCAAATAGTTGAAGGAAAAAAAATCTGCCAAACAAGAGTCCTACATCAGGGAAATTTATCCTTCAAACATTAAGGAGAAAAAAAAGGACAAACAAACAAACAAAAACCCCCCAAAACAAAAAACAAACAAACAAAAAACAAAGGAGAAATTAACATATTCCACTGTAAACAAAAGCTAAAAAAGTTTTTTAACACTAGGCCTGCCTTTATCAACTGCTAAAGGGGGTTAAAAAAGTAAACAATAATTGAAAATTATTTGAAGAAATTATGGTCTCTGATAAAGGTAAATCCATAGAAAATTATAAAAGCTAGTGTTATTGCAACTTTATAACAGCACTTTTTTGTTTTTCTACATGAATGCAGAGTAGAATGCATTTTTAAAAAGTCTTAAGTTAAACACATGTAAGTATGTAAATTTGTAAGATGAATACTTGAAAATGGTGGGGATAGAACTGTACAGAAGCAGAGATTTTTTTTGTAATTTTATTGATGGTAAGCTGGTATAAATTGGAATTAGTATGCTGGTAGCTTTAGAATATAAAATGTTATCTCCATGGTAACTACAAATAGTCATATAATATACACAAAGGAAATCAGAAGACAAAACATTTCACTAAAAAATTTTAAATACAAAAGTAGAAAATAAAAAATAAGGGACAACAAGCTCTAAGGCATATAGAAAACAAAGAGCAAAATGACAAAAGTATCTCGTAGCAGTAACTGCTCTAAATGTAAATGGATTAAACTCTCAAAGCAAAAGACAGACTGACAAAATAGATTCTTAAAAATGATCCAACTGTATGCTATTGACAAAAGTCAATTAAGTTGAAAATGAAAGGTTAGAAAAAGATATTTCATGGAAATGGTAACCAAAAGAACACAGCAGTGGATATTATTCATATCAAACAATAAAGATTTTAAGTCTAAAAAGAGTACAAAGAAGGACATTATATTTGAACAAGAGATTCAATATTACAAAATAAGTATATCTATTTACACACTTCATAATAAGTCATCAAAAGATATAAAGAAAAACCTGACAGAATCGAAAGGAGAAACAGACACTTTTACTATAACATAGGGACAGTTCAATGCTCCACTCTCAATAATAGTTAGGAAACAATAGTTTAAATTAGATAAAGATCATACAAACTACCCTCTCTAACTGCAAGAGAATGAAGACAGAGATTGAACACATACGGAAAAGTGAAATATTCACAAATTTGTGGAAATTAAACAACATGCTCTGAAACAACCAATACATCCATGAGAAAAAAAAATGACAAGGGAAATTTGAAAATACTTACAGACTAATGAAAACAAAAATATAGCATACTGAAACTTACAGGATGCATAAAAAGTAGTACTAAGGAGGAAATTTATATCTATAAATGCTTACATTAAAAAAGAAGAAATATCATCAATCAACAACTTACCTTTACAACTTGAGAAACTACAAAAAGAACAAACTAAACAAAGTCTTCTGACAAAGAAAATGATGAAGATTAGGGAAACAAAATAGGCAGAACATTCTGTTCTTAACAAGGCCTGACCTCAGTAGAAACTACTTAATCAGAGCCTAATGTACTGTTGTTATATCAGAGCCTAACAGACCTGGGAAAAAGTAAATACCCAACTCCAATCCCCTTTACCCATTCTGTCTCAACTAAGGGAGGGAAAATTAAATTGAGAAGAATTTGTGAAGTTCAGACACACAAACTCATTAAAGACACACAGACTCATTAAAAGATTGAAAACTATATATAATATTAATGCTAACATCAATAAGCATGCTTCCACTTGGCACATCTTACCAACACATCAATAAAGACCTATTTACAATGGCTCCTTTTAGGTAATACATCATGCCAGTTATCAAGGAAAAATTTAAGGCAAACTAAAAGGCCAAAAAACAAATTTTGAAGGGTCAAAGGAAGCTTCAAAATTAGAATCAGATACCACAAGGAGGGACTTCTTTCCTAGGGGTCCAGTGGTTAAGTCTCCATGCTTCTACTGCAGGGGGCAATGGTTCAATCCCTGGTCAGAGAACTATGATACCAAATGCTGTGCAGTGTGGCCAAAAAAGAAACAAAGAAAAAAAGAAAGAAAAAGATACCACAGGGATGTTGGAATGATCACACTGATACTGTAAAACAATTATGACTAATATCCTAATTAATGCCTAATAAGGGGTACACCAGACAGCAGAGAAGATCAGAAAGGTAATGTAGGCAGAGAGATGAAATTCCTGATAAAGAACCAAAACGAGGGCTTCCTAGGTGGCACAGTGGTTAAGAATCCTCCTGCCAATGCAGGGGACATGGATTTGATCCCTGCTCCAGGAAGATCCCACATGCCACGGAGCAACTAAGCCCATGTGCCACAACTATTGAGCCCATGTGCCACAACTACTGAAGCCCATGCATCTAGAGTCTGTGCTCTGCAACAAGAGAAGCCACAGCAATGAGGAGCCCACGCACTGCAACAAAGAGTAGCCCCACTCGCCACAACTAGAGAAAGCCTGTGTGCAGCAATGAAGACCCCACACAACCAATAAAAAAATTTATTAAAGAAAAAAGGAACTGAAAGAACATGGTAGAGATCAAAAAAGAACAGAAGAGAAATGAAGAATGACTGTGATGGGCTTATTGAGACTGGTCACAGCTCAGGAACGAATCTCTCAGCTTAATGTTCTCTTAGTAGAAACTTCCAAAACTGAAAAGCAAAGAGAAAAAGGAAGGAAGGAAGGAAGGAAGGAAAGAAAGGGAGAGAAAAGAAAGAAAAAAGAATATCTAAAAACAGGGAAACAACTACAAAAGACTTAACATACAGATATGGAAACATCAAAAGGAGAAAAAGAATAAGGAATAGATAAAATGTTTGAAGCAATAATGATGGAGAATTTCCACCAAATTAATGTCAGACACCAATGCACAGATCCAGGAATCTCAGAGAACATCAAGCAGGTTTAATGTCAAAAAATTACACCTAGGAATATCACATTCAAATGCAAGGAAAAAAAATGTTGAAAGAAACCGGAGAAATAAACACTTTAGGCATGGAAAAGCAACAAAAAGAATTACATTTGAATTTTCAGAACTAATGGAGACAAGAAGAGAATGGGGTGAAACCTAAAGTTTGGGGTGGGAGGAGGGTGTTGGCTGACATCAGCCTAGAACTCAGAATGTATTAAAATTACTTTTCTACAGTGATGGTGAAATAAAGGCTTTCTTAAACATACAAATATTGTGGGAATTCATTAAGAGAAGTTCTTCAGAGAGATGGAAAATAACATAAATCAGAAATTTAGGTTTGGGACTTCCCTGGTGGTGCAGTGGTTAGGAATTTGCCCTCCAGTGCAAGGGATGCAGGTTCGATCCCTGGTCAGGGAACTAAGATCCCACATGATGCAGAGCAACTAAGCCCACGCGCTAGAACTTCTAAGCCCGTACACCACAACTAAGATGACTTCATGCTACAACGAATGATCAGAAGCCTGCCCACCACAACAAAGAGCCTGCACACTGCAACAAATGATCCCATGTATCACAACTATGCCCTGGCACAGCAAAATAAATATTTTTTTAAAAAACAAAAACCACACATGATCCCATCAATAGATGGAAAAAAATGATCTGATAAAATCCAAAACCAATTTATGATAAAAATCTCCATCTCCTAGTAAATTCAAAATATACAAAAACTTTAACTTAATGATCCAAATAAAACCCTACAGGTGGCTTCCTAGGTGGCACAGTGGTTGAGAATCTGCCTGCCAATGCAGGAGACACGGGTTTGATCCCTGCTCCAGGAAGATCCCACATGCCGCAGAGCAACTAAGCCTGTGCACCACAACTATTGAGCCTGTGCTTTAGAGCCTGTGAGCCACAACTACTGAGCCCATGTGCTGCAACTACTGAAGCCCATGCGCCTACAGCCTGTGCTCTGCAACAAGGGAAGCCACAGCAATGAGGAGCCCGCGCACCACAATGAAGAAGAGTAGCCCCCACTCACCGCAACTAAAAAGAAAGCTCACACAGCAAAAAAGACCCAACACAGCCAATAAAATAAATAAATAATTAATTAATTAAAAAACAAAACAAAACCCTACAGTTATCATCATACTTACTAGACAAAGACTACAAGCTTTGCAACAAACATAAAGAAGGCAACAGGGACTTCCCTGGTAGTCCAGTAGTTAAGACTTTGCCTTCCAATCCAGGAAATGCAGATTTGATCCATGGTTGGGGAGCTAAGAACCCACATGCCTGGGAAGCTAAGATCCCACATGCTTTGGGGCCAAAAAACCAAAAAACATAAAACAGAAGCAATATTGTAACAAATTCAATAAAGACTGTTAAAATGGGCCACATCAAAAAAACACTTTTTTTAATTAAAAAAAAGACAACAATGAAGTACTATTGTATAGCACAGAGAACTTTATTCAATAACCTACAATAAACCACAATGGGAAAGAATATTTTTAAAATACTGAATGTATCCATGTATAACTGAATCACTCTGCTGTACAGCAGCAATTAATACAACACTGAAAATCTACTATACTTAAAATTAAAAAATAAATACTTAAATAAAATGAATAAATTAAAAAAAAAAGAGGGGCAAGTATAGGCCATCTTACCACTCCTTTTCACCTTTATACTAGAAGTCATACCTAATTCAGTGAGATGAAAAACGTCTGTGAAAGGTACATATATTTTAGAACAATTAATCAATAAATAAGACCAAAAAAAAAAAAAAAGAATTAGAAAAAGAAATCAGCATCTCTTTATTAGATTCCTGTAGACTTATATTAACAATGTAATATCTTTGAATTTCAGTACACCCTTTACTGTGATGTTTTTATAATGATATCAACTAATCTATTCTTTTTTTGATGCAGGGTTAATATACATAAGTCAAACACTTTCCTATATACCATCAATGAACAAGCGAATTTGAAATTAAAAACACAATACCATGTACCTAAGTATCACCACAAAAAAAGGGGGGAGGGGAGTAAAAGAGAGAGAAAGAGAGAGAAAATGAAATACTTAGTTATAAGTCTACCAAGACATGTACAAGACCCACGTGTGGGAAACTATAAAACTCTGATGAAGAAATCAAAGGACTAAATAAATGGAAAGATATTTCACAGACATAAATAGGAAGATCCACTATTCTCAGCTATAGATTCACTGAAATCAAAATCAAAATCCCAGCAAGCTATTATATGGATAAACATATTGACCCTAAAGTTTATATAGAGAGGCAAAGTCCCAGAATAGCTAACACAATTCTGAAAAAAATAAAACTGGCAGACTGACACTACTCAAATACAAGACTTAGTACGTATAGTAACCTAACTAGTGTGTTACTCTTGAAAGCATAGAGAAACTGGTAAATGAACAGTACTGACAGCCCAGAAATAGATACATAAAAATAAACTCTACTGACCTTTGACAAGATGAGCAAGTGCAATGCAATGGAGAAAAGGGAAGTCTTTTTAATGAATGGTACTGGAACAACTGTACATCACATGACAAAAAAATGAATCTAGACACAAACTATACACCCTTCACAAAAGAATAACTCAAAATGGGCCACTGACCTAAATGTTAAATACAAAAGATCTTAAAAATCAGTAAGAAAACAACCCAAATACAAAATGAGCAAAATAACAGACACGTCATAAAAAGAAGATATAAAAATGACAATTTACCACACACAAAGATGCAAGGAAATGCGAATTAAATTCCAAAGAAGATACCATTATACAGCTATAAGAATGGCCCAAATCCAGACACTGACAACACCAAAGGCTGGTAAGGGTGTGGAGCAACAGGATTTTCATTCCTGGCTGGCTGGAATGCTTAGCGGTATAACCCACTTTGAAAGACAGTATGGCAGTTTTCTACAAAACTAAGCATACTCTTACATCATCCAGCAATTGTACTCCTTTGTATTTATACAAAGGAACTGAAAACTTACACTGACACAAAAACCTTCACACAGGTGTTTATAGCAGCTTTAATCATAATGGGCAAAACTTGGAAGCAATTGAGAAGTCCTTCAGTAGATGAATGGCTAAAGGTGATATATCCGGAGAACAAGAACATTATTTGGAGCTCAACTGGAATGAGCTATCAGCTCATAAAAACACATGCAGAAAATTTAATGCATGTTCCAAGGTTAAGAAGCCAAGATGAAAAGACTACATACAGTAGGATGGGACTAATGACATTCAGGAAAAGGGAAAACTATGGAAACTGTAAAAAAAAAATCAGGCACAAAAATAAAAACATAGATCAATGGAACAGGATAGAAAGTCCAAAAAAACCCACACACCTATGGTCAATTAATCTACAACAAAGGAGGCAACACTATACAATGGAGGAAAGACAGTCTCTTCAATAAATGGTGCTGGGAAAACCGGACAGCTATATGTAAAAAGAAATTAGAACACTCTTTAACACCATACACAAAAATAAGCTCAAAATGGATTAAAGACCTAAATGTTAAGACTGGACATTATAAAACTCCTAGAGAAAAACTTAGAACACTCTTAAATAAATCACAGCAGTATTTTTTTCAATCCATCTCCCAGAATAATGGAAATAAAAACAAAAATAAATGGGACCTAATTAAACTAGAAAGCTATTGCACAGCAAAGGAAACCATAAACAAAACAAAAAGACAACCTACAGGATAGGAGAAAATATTTGCAAATGATGCGACCAACAGGGATTAGTTTCCAAATTTTACAAATGGCTCACATGGCTTAATGACATAAAAGCAAATAACCCTATCAAAAAATGGGCAGAAGACCTAAATAGATATTTCTCCAAAGACATACAAATGGCCAAAAGGCACATGAAAAGATATTCAACACCACTAATTATTAGAGAAATGAAAATCAAAACTACAATGAGGTATCACTTCACACCGATCAGAATGGCCATAATCAGAAAATCTACAAACAATAAGTGCTGGAGAGGGTGTGAAAAGAAGGGAACCCTCCACCCCCATTGGTGGGAGTGTAAATTGGTATAGCCACTGTGGAGAATGGTATGGAGGTTTCTTAAAAACTGAAAGTAGAGCTACCATAGATCCTGCAATCCCACTCCTGGGAATATATCCAGAGAAACACATGGTCCAAAAGGATATATGCTCTCCAATGTTCACTGCAGCACTGTTTACAATAGCTAAGACATGGAAGCAACCTAAATGTCCATCAGCAGATGAATGGATAAAGAAGATGTACTACAGGGCTTCCTAGGTGGCACAGTGGTTAAGAACCCACCTGCCAATGCAAGGGACATGGGCTTGATCCCTGCTCCAGGAAGATCTCACATGCGTGGAGCAATTAAGCCCATGTGCTACAACTATTGAGCCTGTGCTTTAGAGCCTGTGAGCCACAACTATTGAGCCCATGTGCCACAACTACTGAAGCCCATGCACCTAGAGCCTGTGCTCCACAACAAGAGAAGCCATGCCAATGAGGAGCCCACATACCACAACAAAGAGTAGCCCCCGCTTGCCGCAACTAGAGAAAGCCCGTGTGCAGCAATGAAGACCCAACACAGCCAATAAGTAAATAAATAATAAATAATTAAAAAAAAAAAAGAGGTAGTACATATATACAATGGAATATCAGCCATAAAAAGTGAATGAAATAATGTCATTTGCAACAACACTGATGGACCTAGAGATTGCCATAACTGAGTGAAGTAAGCCAGACAGAGAAAGACAAATATCATGATATCACTTATATGTGGATTCTTAAAAAAAAAAAAAAAAAAAAACAGATACAAATGAACTTATTTACAAAATAGAAACAGACTCAGAGACTTAGAAAAGAAACTATGATGACCACAGGGGAAAGGTAGTGGTGAGGAATACTTAGGAGTTTGGAATTGACATACACACACAACTATTTTTAAATGGATAACTGGAGTTCCTTGGTGGCACAGTGGTTAACAATCCACCTGCCAATGCAGGGAACACAGGTTCAACCCATGGTCCGGGAAGATCCCACATGCCGTGGACCAACTAAGCCCGTATGCCACAATTACTGAGCCTTCACTCTAGAGCCCACGAACCACAATTACTGAAGCCCAATTGCCTACAGCTGGTGCTCCACAACAAGAGAAGCCACCGCCATGAGAAGCCCACACACCACAACAGAGTAGCCACATTCAGCACAACTAGAAAAAGCCTACACTCCACAACAAACACCCAACACAGACAATCAATCAATCGAAATTCATTTATTTAAAAAACAAAAACAAGAACCTACTATATAGTACAGGGAACACTGCTCAATATTACATAACAATGTAAATGGGAAAAATAATTGAAAAAGAATAGATATATGTATATGCATAACTGACTCACTTTGCTGTATACCTGCAATTAACACATTGTTAATCAACTATACTCCAATATAAAATAAAAGGTTGGAAAAAAAAGAAAAGAAACCATGACATATTGGTGAATACATATCATTTATACATTTATCAAAGCCCATGGAAATACAAACACCACAAGTGAACCCTAACACAAAATTCAGATTTTGAGGGATAATGATGTGTCAATGTAGTCATCAATGTTAACACTTGGTTGGGGGATTGTGATAAAATGCAATTCCTCTCAAAAATCCAATGACATCTTCAAGAAACAGAAAAACTCATCCTAAATTTCATATGGATTCTTAAGAGATTCTATATAGCCAAAGCAATTGTGAAAAACAAATAAGCTGATGAAATCACACCACCTGATCTCAAACTTTACTACAAAGCTACAGCAAGTAAAACAGCATGCTATTGACATACATGCAGATATACACTCCAAAGAAATAGAACAGACACTAGAGAGTCAAAAACTACACTCTCATATATATGATCCAATGATTTTTGACAAGAGGGCCATTGCCAAGCAATAAAGACAGTCTTTACAACGAATGGTGCTGGGAAAACAGGATATCCACATGCACAAGAATGAAGTCAGAACCTTACCTAACATCATATACAAAGTCAATCAAAATACATCAAAGGCCAAAATGTAAGAGCTAAAACTACAAAATTCTTGGGAATTCCCTAGCGGTCCAGTGGTTTGGATGCCGAGCTTCCACTGCAGGGGGTGAGGGTTCGATCCCTGGTAGGGAACTAAAATCATGTAATGGGGTGGGGCCAAAAATGAAAAACAAACAAACAGAAAACTATAAAATTCTTAGAAAACACAAAGGAGAAAAGCTTCAAAATGTTGCATTCAGCCATAATTTCTTGAATATGACAACAAAGGCACAAGCAACAGAAGAAAAAAAGTAGAAAAACAAGACCCCATAACAATGAACTATTGCAGTTGCAAACTTTAACTTACACAATGTTGTGACAATTATAATTCAGCACACCCAGGGAGAAAAGGGAACATCTTCTGTACATCAAACAAAACAGTAGAAGGGCAGCCAAAGACTGGGAGAAAGTATTTCTAAATCAAATATACAACAGGGAATGAATATCCAGAATATATGGATAAAGATTAGAACTCAACAACAACCAAAATATCAACTCAATTAAAAAATGGAAAAATGATTTGAATAGATATTTTTCAAACATACCCAAATGGCCAATAAGGACACCATTAGCAAAATGCAATTAAAATGGTAAAGATATACCACTTCACACCCGTTAGGACAGCTATCATGAAAAGAACAGAAAATAACAGATAGTGGTGTGGACTTAGAGAAATGAGAAAATTGGAAAAGGGTCTTGCAAGAACAGCTCATAGTCTGCTTTAGTAGTAGGCATGTCAGTGACAACAAAAAGAAACGTCAGGTACAGAAATGGAGCAAAACTTGGGTACTATGGATCTGGACCTTCACCTGGCCAAAGAGAGGGCAAGTTAGGAGAGATCTACCAGGCTGATTGCAACACTACTGAACCTGAATCCTCACCTGCAAGACTTTGGGGCTACTGCTGTTCGGCACTAAGGAGTAGGGATGCACTCTGCCTAGCCATAGTAACCACAACACACAACCAAGCAATTGAAGAAGAAAGCACTGCCCAGGGTCCAGATGTGAGGATAGAGCTGCCCTTGGGGAAAAGGAGAAAAGCAAAGCCTAGCTCAGAGGTTGAGGGTGGGTGTGAGGGCCTTACCCAGCATGCATACAAGTGCAAAGTTCTCCAGCATGACATCAAGGTACAGGTGTATCTGAACCTCATCAAGAAGACACCATTCCTTCCAGGAGAAGTACACGGCCACATCCTCAAAGGTCACACTGCCCTGGTATAACAGAAACAAATAAAACCATGAACAGTCTCACCCCTGAACACCCACAATCCATCTTCCCACACATCTCCCCTACTGTCCAACCAGATGGAGCCTCTTCAGACCTGGGGAAAAAAACCTCCCTCCTCAGAACTGAACCTCCCATTGCCTCCAGAATAAATAGCCAGTCATTTCAAGTCTAACTCCAGTTCTTCCCTGTTTATTTTCATCACAAAAAAGGAGACCTGCACATACCTAAACAAACTCAGCCTCACCTCAAAACACTGCCACAGGGACTTCCCTGGCGGTCCAGTGGTTAAGACTCCAAGTTTCCACTGCAGGGGGGACAGGTTCCATCCCTGGTTGGGGAACTAAGGATCCCGCCCACCACGTGGGGTGGCCAAAAATCCCCAAAACTACGGCCACATCCCAATACCCATTTCAGCAGTAATCTTCTACACCTCCTTCCATCGGTGGTGGGAAACTAGAACACCCTCCATAGAACCCGGCCTGCACTCAGGACCCTGAACATGGGGTTTCCTAGGGTCCCAAAACCAAAGGGCAGGGAGAATGGCAGGTGAAGAGCCCAAAAACCCTTCCAAATAAACAGACTGTGTCCGTGAGGAGTCAGAACAAGTGAGGAGACTAGTACAACCTCCATTTACCAAATGTGCTTTTGTAGCCATCGGAATCTATGGGGAAAGGCAGGAGATGGAGGAAAGTGTCCATGGCGGTGCTCCAGGGGATCAGGCCTTCCCTAACACCCTGCCGGTACCAGAGCCAGGTAACCTCAGGCTGACTGGCTAACCTCTCCTCTGGGCCTCCGTCCCCAGTGCTACCTCTTACCAGTTGTGACTTTGGAAAAGCCACAGCTTGCCTCTGCCTCAATATCCTCACCACCACCTTACAGTCTGTGCTTCCACTGAACAGGCTTTGGAGAATTTTCAAAAGCCTAACCAACTTCATGTCCTTCCTGTGCTCAAAACTCTCCACCGCTCCCAGGGCCCCCAAAAGAAACGTAAAACCACTCATGTACCCCTCCAGGTGCAGCCTGCCCTCAAAGCTTGTTCCTCTCAAAAACAGGATGGACTCCAGGTTCCCCGAATGTTTCTGCTTCAGCTGCATCTCCAAGCCTCACTCACAGCACATTATACTGGTGGTCAGAAATAGGGACACCACCTCTGAAGGCCTCACTGTCCTGAACCAGGGGCCTCTCACTCGGAGCGTTCGTATTTGGGTGGGGAAACGGGCAGGGGAGAACTCGGGGCATGCCGCGTTTACCTGAGCTGGGTCCCTCAGCGCAGCCGCCGCCATCATTGCTCCTGGGCGGAGAAAAATGGCGACAGTCAAGGGACCGGGTAGGGCTTTGCACAGATGCACCCAGCAGGCGGCGTCGTCCTCGACCCACAGGGCGTCCCCTAAGCAGTGCCTACAAAGCCTCCGCCTGCACCTTCTTGGCCTGTCAGTTCGCAACCAACACCACACACCCAGAATTCCCGACCAGCTCCATAGACTAGAGAGCAATCAAAATGGGCGCCGGGAAAACTCCGGAAGTTCCTCTCCCGAGGTTCGCCCTCCCGGCAATAACACCTTTCTGAATTTTCATTGGATAAACGTCGCTGCCTTAGTGCAAACTCTTCTGGGTAATGTAGTGAGGAGTACTCAAGGAGTGTCGTCCGACACAAAAAAGTCAAGTAGCACTGCAGAAACACTGTGAAATGAGCCCTAAGGCGGGGAAAGGGCTCCAGTCTTCTTCAGGGAATGGGGAACTTTTGTTGCTTTTTTGTAAATCTCATAGGTAGTAGGTTAGGGGTTCCAATCTTCTTAAGTGGACAGGAAAACTTTGTTGTCTTCTTTTTCTAATTCTCAGAGATAGTAGTTAGGTTTTTTATTTGAGATGTTTCTTATTCCTTGAGGAAGGCCTGTGTTGCTATAGACTTCCCATCTAGAATTGCTGTCGCTTCATCTCACAGATTTTGGAGTGTTGTGTTTCAACTTACATTTGTCTCAAAATATTTTCTGCTTTGCCCTTTGATTTCTTCATATACCCATTGGTTTTATTTAGTACCATGTTGTTTAGACTCCACATATTTGTTCTTTTCCCATTTATCTTATTGTAGTTGATTTCTGCAGAGTTCCCTGGTGGTCTGGTGCTTAGGATTCAGTGCTTTCACTGCCATGACAGGGTTGCATCCCTATTCCAGGAACTGGGATCCCAGAAGTCATGTTGCAGGGCTCAAAATAATAATAATAATAATAATTACTGTAGTTGTGTTTTTGATGGCATATTTTACACCTTTGTGCTTATCCCCTAATTGATGCTTGTAGTACTACTTTCTTCTACATTTTTTAAGAACTTTTTTAAAGCTCTTTATTGGAATATAATTGCTTTACACTGTTGTGCCAGTTTTCGCTATACAACAAAGTGAATCAGCTATATTTATACATATATCCCCATATCCCCTCCCTCAAGAACTTTTATTGAGATATAATTGATATACAGTGAACTGCATATATTTAAAGTGCACAATTTGATATTTTTTTCTTATTAGTAACATATATATGGCAATCCCAATCTCCCAATTCATCCTACATTTTTTAAAAAATCTACTTACCAGCTTATTTAATCGATCTTCATTTGTTACCATATACTTGTTTTTCCTAATTGGATTTTCCCCTTTCCTAAAGATTCTTATTTTCCATATAGAGAAGACCCTTCAACACTTCTATTATGGTAGGATTAGTGTTCATGAATTCTTTGGGGTTTTGCTGGTTTCTCCCTTTCAGCACCTTGAATATATCCTGCCGTTCCCTTCTGGCCCTCAAAGTGTCTCCAGAGAAAACAGCTAATAGCATTATTGGGGTTCCCTAGTTTATGACTTTGTTTTTCTCTTGCTGCATTGAGCATTCTGCCTTTAACTTTTGCCATTTTATTATGATATGTCTTGGTGTGGGTCTCTTTGGCTTTAGCTTGTTTGGAATCCTATGTATCAATACTTCTTGTACCTGGATACCTGTTTTCCTTCTCCAGGTAAAGGAAGTTTTCAGCCATAACGTCTTGAAAAATATTTATGTTCTCATTCTCCCTCTCATTTCCTTCTGAAACACCTATAATTCAAATGTTGGAACACAACATTATCCTAGAGATCTTGTACATTCCTTTCATTATGTTTTTGTTTTTGTTTGTTTGTTTTAGTGCAACAAGTAAAGTGTTTATTAGGAGAAAAAAAGAGTATAGTGCCTGTGGATAGACACAAAGGCGGACTCAGAGAGAGAGTCGTGCCCTTGTGGTAGTTTAGTTCACTTATATGGGGCATTTCTTCCAGGTTTCCTTTGTCCGATCATTTTGATTTGCCTTGTTCTGAGTCCATATTTGGTATATCTCAGGATTCTCCGATATGTGAACATATATCTCTCAGCCAAGATGGATTCTGCCAAAGAGGTCTATGGTAGCCTTGACATCACTCCCCTTTTGACCTCCAAGGAGCTTTCAAGTTGGGAAGGTCTCCTTGAATTCAAGAATGAGAAATATGTGGTCTCTCATCTTCTATCTGATCAGGGCCCAGCCTCCTCTCTCAATTGTCCTGCTACTGATACTTTGGATTTCTGTCCACAGAGAATGAACTCCAGCTGTTTACCCTGGTGGGCCTATCTATCTCCTGTCTCAGTATGAGACCAAAAGCACAGCAACAAAAGCAAAAGTAGATTAATGGGATTACATCGAACCTAAAATATTTGTACATCAAAGGACACGAGTGAAAAGGCAACCTAAGGAATGGTAGAAAATATTTGCAAATCATGTATCTGATATCAGGTGACTATCCAGAATATATAAGGAGCTTTTACAAGTCATCAACAATAAAATAAAATAACCTGATTAAGAATGGGCAAAGGACTTGAATAGACATTTCTCCAAAGATATACAGATGGCCAACAAATACATAAAAAGATGCTCAATGTCTCTAATCACTAAGGAAATTCAAATTCAAACCATAATGAGATGCCACCTCACACCCATTAGGAAGGCTACTATCAAAAAAATAAAATAAAATAAAAATAAAAATAATTTAAAAAAAGAATATGGAGGAATTGGAACCCTTGTGCACTATTGCTAAGATTTTTTTTTCTTTAAGAACTTTTATTGAGATACAATTGACATACAATAAACTGCATATATTTAAAGTGTACAATTTGATTTTTTTTCTTATTAGTAATGTCTATATGGCAATCCTAATCTCCCAATTCATCCCACCCCAACCCCCCCCGCCCCCCTCCCCCCACTTTCCCCACTTGGTGTCCATGTTTATTCTCTACATCTGTGTCTCTACTTCTGCCTTGCAAACCGGTTGATTTGTACCATTTTTCTATATTCTGCATATATGTGTTAATATACGATATTTGGTTTTCTCTTTCTGACTCACTTCACTCTGTATGACAGTCTCTACGTCCATCCATGTCTCTACAAATGTCCCAATTTTGTTCCTTTTTACAGCTGAGTAATATTCCATTGTATATATGTACCACATCTTTATCCATTCATCTGTTGATGGACATTTAGGGTGCTTCCATGTCCTGGCTATTGTAAATAGTGCTGCATTGAACAATGGGGTGCATGTGTCTTTTTTTTTTTTAATATAATTTGGATGTTGGAACACAGTGTTATCTTAGAGATCTTGTACAATCCTTTCATTTTTTTTTAAAAAAAGTCATTTTTCTGTCTGCTTTCCTGATTCTGTGGTTTCCATATTCTATCTTCCAGACCACTTATGCATTTCTCTGTATCTCTTCCTCTGCTGTTCATTCATTCTAGCATGCTTTTTATTTCAGGCAATGATTTTTTTTTTTTTTTTTGGCCACTCCACGCAGCTCAATGGATCTCAGTTCTCCAACCAGGGATTGAACCTGGGCCAGAGAGTCAAAGCCTGGAATGCTAACCATTAGACGAGCAGGGAAATCCCTTAAACTCTTTATTTTTTATTGGGTCTTTTTTTGTTTTGTAGTTCATTGTTAAAATGTCCAGTGTTTAGGTCAATTATTTTTCCTAGTTCAGTTAATATTTTTATTACCAATGTTGCAAATTATTTATGTAACAATGGTTATTTCTGTTTCATTGTTTATTTTTTCAGGGGTTTTCACTTTCTCAATTGAAAGTTGTTCATTGGCAATTTTCATTTTATTTAACTTTCTCCACCTCTATAAACTTAGGTGATACAGTATCCCTTTGGGGTCTTGAAGAGGTGTCCTTCTGAGAGACTGTCACTATGCAGAGTGAGTGTACCCAATGCTTTTGGTTGGGAGAACTGGATTTGATGTGGTGCAAGTTACATCTTTCATCAGGGTGTGCTGGCAATTATCACCATAGTAAGGGCTGAGACTGGAGATTGAGGGACTACAGCCAGCACCGGGTGTGAGATCTGATTTCAAGTTGCAGGAACATAAGCCATGAGGTTCAGGCTGGGGCTGGCTCTGTTCCCATTGTGTGTTTTTCCCTCGCCCCACACTGGGACTTTAGCCACAGGAAGAGAATGCTGAAGCAAGTGGGGTTCATGTGCATACAGAGGTGTGGTATGCTGCCTGTGTAGGCCTCTGTGGCTATGCTCAGATGCAGCCTAGGGTCAAGACTTTTCCTGGGTTGTGGCTGCCCCAGATCCAGTGCTGCACTGTGGCATGGAGTGGGGTGGAGCATTTTCATGGCTTGGACGGGGGCACTGGACTTGGGACCATGCCGAGGTCATCACAGCAAACTCAACAGCCGCTAGAGACCTCTCTGCCCTGCATCGGAAACAAGACTGCTTGCTCTCATAGCTGATCAATATCCACTCTCCCTCACTCCCGCTGTGTTGCGGCACCGGAGAAGGTGGGCCCCTGTGGTTTCTGGGCATGTATGGTGGGGCAGGTGAGCTGTGTGCTGCTTCTGACATACCTGGGGAGTAAGCACCAAGAATGGCTGCCAAAGCCCCACTCCGACTCTGCCCTGGGACCAGGTTGGCTCTGCTTCCAAAGGTCGACTCTTTTCCCTGGTCTTGGCAGTCGCACATCCAGTCCCATGCTCTGGCATGGAGTTAGTGGGGCCAGAGCATTTGCTCTATGCTGGCTTGGCTGTGCTAAGATCCTGGTCACCAGAAACCTACAGCTGCTAATGCAGACCTCTCTCTGCATGGCCTCAGGGATGCGTTTTCTTGCTCACTCCTCCCAAGCAAAGTCCAGGCTCCTCCAGCCTTTCTATCTGTCCAGTAATCCTCCACCCTATCAAGCAGGCTTGTCTCCACAACAGACACGAGGACTGAAACAACCAGTCTGTAACTCGAGTCACTCACTCCCTGGAGAATGAGCTCACTGCTCGGTGATCTCCCTTCCTCTCTGAGTCCCACGTCTCCTGACCCCATTGCTTTACTTTTTTCTTTCTATTTTCTCTTTTTTTGTATCCATAATGTGTTTATTGGGTTTCCCATTCATCTTGATTCCAGGGGCTTTTAGTGCCGCTTCTGTCTGAAGAAGCATCCTTCTGTAAGCCTTGCTTTTCCTCCTGTAGACTGGCAAGAGCAGTCAACACACAAAACTGTTTGTGCATGGCTAAAGATGGTCGTGATTTTATAGCATCTTGGGCCTTTCACATCCATGAAATGGGAATTGGGGCTCTGCACCAGGTGCTTCTTCTTGTGTTTCCTCTTCGCCTCTTCTGGAGAGGGATGGAGAACATGCCTCTTGCAAGGGATCTCCCATTGCTTTTCTTCCCTTCTTGACTGATTATATGTGTGTTTCTTACTGCCTTCGTTGTACAGGAGTCCTCCTGCCAGTTTTCAGTTAGGATTGTTCCAAAGTAAATTTATTTTTGATGTGTCCATGGGGGAACGTGAGCTCCATGCCCTTTTACACTGCCAGCTGGTGATTTTTTCTCAGCTGGTCCATAATGAACAAAACCAAATGAGAAATGAACCTATATTGTTCGGAGGACAAAAGCTCTCTTCCTTGAACAACAGAGACTGACAATGGCTCTCTTTGGTTAAGCTTTAGTCAACTCCTCTGAGCATTCTTTCCCACTGGATATTGGTCTTTTTCCCACCCTGGCAGGGCCTGCTTAGCCCAGTTTTATCAAGAAATCTGCAAAGCCAGGTTAGTAAGAATAACTCCATCGATATCTAATCAAACACCCATTTGCCACCCTTGATATCTGATGTCTACAACAAGATTCTTATTAAGTTGGTTTACCAAGAGCACCCCTTACCCTGTTTTGTTAATTTTCCATCCACTGACTCCTTCACTCTACTCCTTGGCTATATATCCTAAGCAGCCTTTACTGTTATTAATGTTGAACTCAATCTTTCAGTCCTTGGGGATTCAAAGAACACCTTGCCCAACCCTCCACCCCATGCTGACAGATGAGAGTATATTTTACTGGGAGCCAACATTGATGGCTTTCCTGTGAATGACCCCATTTATCCACCAAACATACCTAGCATTCAGAATCTATTATTATTATTCCAACTTGTGAAAGGAGGAATTTGCAGCCCAGACAATTTGAGGGACTTCCACCAGGGTACATACCTCTCAGGCCTTTGATGAGAGTGGTTCCTCTACACTGCACACGTCCGCTAGTATCTCTTCGGGCACTTCGATCAGGCACTCCATCTGCTGTGTCCCAACCATGAACTACACACACCCGACATCTGCATCTCCACCAGGGCCTCCAGCTCCACCGGCCCCAGTGCACGTCTCCTTCCTGCAACCACCCTCCCTCTTGGGAAATTCTTCACAGGGACAGCAGTACCACTCAGCAACCCACAGGGATCTTCAGTTGTCACCTCAGGTGTGACAATGGCCTCCACCACCATATGTAATGATTTGTTTCCAAGATTCTGTCCATCTTCTTCATGAACTCGCTTCAGGACATGCCTGTGTCCAAACTCTCCCAGTCACTATTCCGAGCACTGTGGGGGATCCTGAAGGTCTAATAATGTCCACTGCAGCACTCTCCCAATCCCCAAGTCTCTTCCTCCTAATCCTATGACCCATTATCTAACTGCCCCTCCTACCCACCAGAAAAATATATTTTGCCAAATAATGATTGCTAATCATCAAGAATGTGCCTACATCTCCTTGGGATTCACACTTGATGAACTTAAGTGTAATTGCTAACGGCTGAATGCAGGCTGACACCTCCCATAAAGCCTGTAAAACCCCACCACAAGTCCTTCTGCTTGACAAAGCTGCTCACACTTGTGAATCTCCAGGTTGTAACGAGGTGGTGACCCAGTCCCTGAAATGGACACCATCAATGCATCATCAAACTTGCAGTGATGTGGGAGAGGTTATTCTTTCCAAGCCAGGCTCCACCTATCTCATCACATATTACCCACGAGGACTGGGAGATTGTCTGTGGCTCACACACCAGAATGTTGGGCATCCCTATCACATGCCTGTACTGAAATCTCCCTGGAGTGTTTGTGAATTTTGTAGCCACACCTGCTGCGCTGGGTCAACACCTCCCATTTTATCTCCCAAACAGTTTTTCTCTTCTGTCATCATCCTTTATGTTGTGGTACAGAAGTCTGTAGGTCTAAGTTGCATCAAAGGGTGTTAGCATTCAAACTCTGTCACACTGTGTCCCCAGTTGTGCTGATATGCAGTGATATTTAGAAAATTTTTGTGTGTAATAAAGGTACTGGAGTTATGAAAGGACTCTTTTATTTTAGAAATGCACTCTAAGAAGTTATGTATTCAAAGACCTGATACTTGGGATTATAAATTTCAAACCAGTAAGTAAATCATGATAAACAAACACAAAAAATGTGCATAAATACAACAAATGATGTGAGACAAAGGAAGGGTCCAACACAGTCATTCCATTTATATATACATATGAAAATAGTTATTTCAAAAGTAGAATATGCTCATGCATCAGTAATTTCAATGTTGAGGATAAATTATAAATGGCAGGAGGAAACTGGTTTTGGGGTGTACACAAGTATCACAGTGTTAAAATGTACATTTAAGATACACGTAATTTATTTTCAGTCAACTATACATACATTAAACAATTTTTTTAAAGAAATATACAAAACCTGTTCCTTTATAATCATTGTACTATGGTTTATTAGCAACATTCTCAAAAGTATTCGTGGCTACTGTACCTGTAAGGTAGAAAAAGAATACAATCAGGGGTTCCTGGCAATGTTACCCAACTCCATGTTCAGCGAGATTATGTTGGCAATTTGACATTGGCTACAGTGGGAGTATTTACACCAGAGAAATTGGCAAACCCTACAGACCAGGATTTCACTTACTGTGTATTGTATGTCTGGACCTAAGACTGAGTTAGGATATGGGAGCTCCCTAGTGGCCTAAAATTTAGGATTCTGGGCTTCCAGTGCTGGTGCCTAGGTTCAATCTCTGGTTGGGGAACTGAACTCTCACAAGCTGTGTGGTGTGTGGGGGACACAAAAAGAAAAAAAAGGGAAAAAAAGAGAAAAACAAATACTGTATGCTAACTCATATATACGGAATCTAAAAAAAAAAAAAAGAAAGGTACTGATGAACCCAGTGACAGGGCAAGAATAAGGATGTAGATGCCAAGAATGGACTGGAGGACATGGGGTTGGGGGGCAGGGGGGCAAAGGGGAAGCTGGGACAAAGTGAGAGAGTAGCATAGACATATATACACTACCAACTGTAAAACAGATAGCTAGTGGGATGTTGCTGTATAAAAAAGGGAGATCAACTCGATGATGGGTGATGCCTTAGAGGGCTGGGATGGGGAGGGTGAGAGGGAGTCATGGGAGGGAGGGGATATGGGGATATATGTATAAATACAGCTGATTCACTTTGGTGTACCTCAAAAGCTGGTACAAGAGTGTAAAGCAATTATTTTCCAATAAAGAGCTTGAAAAAAAAAAAAAAACACCAAAGACTGAGGTAGGATATGTTAATAACGCAGATTTATCTTTAACACATATAATGTATGTGGCCATTACATTATGTATAGTACAAAAATTGAGAAAAAACAGAGAACATATTCTTTCACTATGCCATATTACAATTCTATGCAGAAAAGATGTCACTCACATTATTGGTAAATGAGTGAAGTCTCAGATATCTTCATTGTTTCCCTGATATTCAAGTTCTCAAAGAAGGAGGAAATAGACAAAACTCACAAAATAAAAGTAGGCAAGAGACAGAAATAGAAATTTATCAAGACACGCAAGTAAAAACTAGACACATCAAAAAAATTAAAAAATCTTAAAATCAAGAATCTTGAGATAGAATCTTCTGGCAGTCCAGTGGTTAGGGCTCTGAGCTTCCACTGCAGGGGGCATGGATTCAATCCCTGGTTGAGGAACTAAAATCCCACATGCCATGAAGTGCATCCCTTCCCCCCCAAAAGGAAGAACCATGATAGAAATGCAATTAAAATCATAATGGGGGCTTCCCTGGTGGCCCAGTGGTTAGGAATCCACCTGCCAATGCAGGGAACATGCGTTCGAGCCCTGGGTTGGGAGGATCCCATATGCCACAGAGAAACTAAACCCATGGGCCACAACTACGGAGCCTGTGCTCTAAAGCCTGAGAGCCACAACTATTGAGCCCATGTGCCACCACTACTGAAGCCTAGAGTTCGTGCTCCACAAGAGAAGCCACCACAACGAGAAGCCTGTGAACCACAATGAAGAATAGCCCCCACTCTCTGCAACTACAGGAAGCCCGCACACAGCAATGAAGACCCAACACAGCCAATAAGAAATAAAAATAAATTTAAAAATTCATTAAAAAAAAGATTAAAAAAATCATATTGACTTTATACTGGGATTTTACAGTCCTAATTGGAGAGGTCAGTCTGCATTCAGTCTCAACTTTTAAGCTAGGTTGGTTAAGTTTAGCTCACAAAACGGGGCAGGAAAGTTCTTGCTGATTAACAATCATTATTTGGTAACTTACATTTTCTGGGGGGTGGGGGAGAAGTAACAGGACGGGTAAAGGGATTAGGAGGAAGAGCCTTGGGGACCAGGCCATGTGAGGGCCACAGTGCACATTCCTTGTCCTTCAGTGCTCCTCAACACTGCCCAGAACAGTGAACATGTCAACTACATAATGGGGCAACAGGGACATCCTGAAGGGGTTTATGAAAACGAAGGAAGGGACCGTGAAAACGTGTCACTGCATATGGCAGTGGAAGCAGTGTCACATCTGGGGTGACACCAATGATCCTCTCCACGGTGCCTGGTTTGGTACTGCTGTCACTGTAAGGACTTCCCAAAAGTGAGGGTGTTTGCAGGAAAGAGACGTACACTGGGAAAAATGAAGCTGGAGGTCCTGATGGAGAAGCAGATGTCAGGAGTTGGTAGTTCATTGTTGGGACAAAGCAGATGGAGTCCCTGCTCCAAGGAGCAGAAGAGAAGGCAGTGAATGGGTGCAGTGTAGAGCAACCACTCTCATCAAAGGCCTGGCAGTAGTGAGCCCTTATGGAAGTCCCTCAACCTGTCTGAGCTGCACACCCCTTCTTTTACAAACGGGAATAATAATGGACTCTGAGCACTGGTTTGGATGGGTAGATAAATGGAGTCATTCACAGGAAAGAAAGTCATCAATTTTGTTTCCCAGGGAAAAGATAATCCTATCCATCACCATGGGTCTGAGGTATGAGCAGGGATCCTGGGGTGGGGTGCCAAAGTGTCCAGACGGACAAAGTAACTGAGTCCTCAACTGAGGGAAGAGGACTAAAGTGACCAGACTCCCCATGTCCTGAACCAGGCAACCTGGCATTGAATCCAGATTCCTATCTTACTGGGAGGGGTTCACACCAGACAATACATTCTCTCTGTGCTTCAATTTCCTCCCAAGAAAGGCTCCATCTGCTGCACAGTAACTGCAGAGGTTCTTCCCATTCTGTTCCAATGTAAA
Organism: Hippopotamus amphibius kiboko; assembly: GCF_030028045.1. Classification (NCBI taxonomy): domain Eukaryota; kingdom Metazoa; phylum Chordata; class Mammalia; order Artiodactyla; family Hippopotamidae; genus Hippopotamus; species Hippopotamus amphibius. The sequence goes on from NW_026648280.1 coordinate 1,951,091, forward strand.
ACTCCTTGAACTTCAGTCCCATCTACATTTTCTACATTCATAAGGCCCTTTCACCAGTGTGAACTCTCTGATGTATAATCAAGTGGCACTTTTTGGTGAAAGATTTACCACATCCCTTGCACTCACAAGGCTTTTCTCCAGTGTGGATTTTCCTATGAATGTGGAGGAGCTGTCTTCGGCTAAAGGATTTCCCACAGTCACTGCACTCATAAGGCCTTTCGCCCGTGTGAACTCTCTGATGACGATGAAGACTTGACCTATCAGTAAAACATCTCTCACATTCACTGCACTTATAAGGCCTTTCTCCAGTGTGAAGTCTGTGATGACGATGAAGGCTTGAGCTACCAGTAAAACATTTCCCACATTCACTGCACTCATAAGGCCTTTCTCCAGTGTGAAGTCTATGATGACGACGAAGGGTCGAGCTACCAGTAAAACATTTCCCACATTCACTGCATTCATAAGGCTTTTCTCCAGTGTGAACTCTCTGATGATAATAGAGACCAGAACTAGTAGTAAAGGATTTCCCACATTCACTGCACTCATAAGGCCTTTCTCCACTGTGAACTCTCTGATGGTACTGTAGGGCAGTCCTTGCAAAAAAAGATTTCCCACATTCACTGCACTCATAAGGCATTTCTCCACTATGAACTCTCTGATGATACTGTAGGCCAGTCCTAGCAGCAAAAGATTTCCCACACTGACTACACTCATAAGGCTTTTCTCCACTGTGAACTCTCTGATGGTAACGAAGGCTCACCCTAGCAGTAAAAGATTTTCCACATTTATTGCATTCATAAGGCTTTTCTCCAGTGTGAACTTTCCTATGAACACTGAGGTGTCCATTTCGGCTAAAGAATTTCCCACATATACTGCACTCAAAAGGCTTTTCTCCACTGTGAACTCTCTGATGATTACAAAGGATCGACCTATTAGTAAAAGATTTCCCACATTCACTGCACTCATAAGGCCTTTCTCCAGTGTGAACTCTCCTATGATAATAGAGACCAGATCTAGTAGCAAAAGATTTCCCACATTCACTGCACTCATAAGGCCTTTCCCCACTGTGAACTCTCTGATGTGTAAGGAAGCTAGACTTGTGGGTAAAAATTTTTCCACATTGGCTGCATTCATAAGGCCTTTCTCCAGTGTGAACTTTCTGGTGCTGAATATGGTTACTTCTTTGGGTGCAGGCTTTCCCACAGTTGCTGCATTCACAAAACCTTTCCCTAGTGAGAACTCTTTCATCCTTAACCAGTATTTCCATGTGGCTGGAGAATTTGTTGCCTTCCCCCGAGCTGTGATTTTTTCCACTAGGAAAAACAGCTTCACAATCCTTACTGTTATTTTGTTTCTTCCTGATATTAATCAACTGTTGCTTAAGTCCCATGTTAGCCATGAAGTTGTTCCCAGTCTCCGTGTAGGTAGAGAGATTCCCTGCTGTGCAGATTGTGCAACTCGTCAAAAATGCGAGTCTCCCCACATCACAGCTGAAGGGTTTCTCTCTAATGTGCTGCTTCTGGTGATCTTGAAGGTTTGCAGTGAAATAGAAGTGTTTCCCACATGCCCCACATGTATATGCTTTCTGCCCCCTATTTGGTCCTTGCTCTTCAGCCAAGTGCAAAATGTCTCTCAAGACTGGGATGCACATCTTACAGGGCTGGGCCATCTCAGGAGACAAACCTGCTCTTGGAGTCCTAATCTGTGACACTCCTTCTCCAGCTATGCTCTGTTCAGAAAGTGTCCTTTCATCCTGGACTCCATGAAAAGAATCTGAAAACAAAGACATGATGGTGAAGTTCACATTGACTTTATTGGGTGGGAGAGACATCAACACAATTGTACATCTAACACCAGAAAGAATCAATGGAATTGTGCTCAGGAAATAGAGTAAGGGTGAAATTGAGAAAGAAGGTGCTCTCACCAAGCACAGGACACAAGGACTGGATGTGGCCCAAGGCAAAAGGCAAGTTCTACATTCACTCCTCTGTCGATGGCTTTTACCAGGACCCCTTCTGTTGGTGACCTATCATACTGCACATAAGTGTATGTCAATCCCCAGAAAATCTGACTGCAACAGGTAGCTGGCATTCAAGAAATATTAAAAGATACATGTATGTTTGAGGACATAAACAACATCAGTAAGTACTAAAGGGAAAATAGTGTGAAGATGACATGAGATAAGTCAGTTAAATAGGTAGTAGAGAATGGATTCTAAGCTAGAGACAGACTAAACATGGGAAATAGGGAATTTTCTGCCAGTCCAGTGGTTAAGACTCAATGCTTCCAATACAGGGAGTGTGGGTTTGATCCCTGCTCAGGGAACTAGGATCCCACATGCCACAGGGTGCAATCAAACAAAAAAACAAAAATGAAAATAGTAGAAACAACAAGTTAGCAGAATGTCAACAATGGAGAAAGGACAAGAGAAGTTGTTGGGGGTCACTGGCAATAGCACTAATACTCTAGTCAAACAAGATACGTTCCAGTAAAGCAATTATACTCCAATAAAAATCTGAAAAAAATTAATTAAAAAAAAGAGATACTTCCAGGTATGACTTCAACACAGACCCTATATCAAGCTCTCTCCCAGCTGCCACTCATTTTACAAGGCTAGCTCTGAGGTCTTTATACTGAGATCAGAGTCATGTCCATCCTGTGAAATCACCAAGGACTCTTCAACCCCAGTTGAACAACTACATCGGACAGAAATGATAGAAGTCCTAACAGTCAGGACAGGTAAGTGGCCAACTTGAGCCCAGAGGAACTCAGTACACAACAGACCAAGAAACAACATTTAAATACCACAAAAAGAATGTCGAGTGGAGCCAGAGGGGGAAGGACATATAGCCGATAAGTACAAACTGTTAAGAAGAATCCATCTCCCACCTAAACAGGAACAATATAACTAATGTAACTCTTTTGCAACTATAGAGACTACTGAAGATTTGCTGTGTCCCACAAAACAAAGTTTGAACAGGCAAAGCTTCAAAACCAGAATCAGATATCACAGGAATGTTGCGATGATCGCACTGGGAATATACAACAATTTTGATTAATATGCTAATTAATGTCTGCTAATGGATAAAGGAGATAGCATATGAAACCAGAAAATTAAGCACAGAGATGGAAAGTAACCAAGAATCAATAAGAAATGCTAGAGATTGAGAATACCATAACAGAAATGAAAAATGACGTGATGGGCTTATTTATAAATTGGACATAGCTGAGGAAAGAATCTCAGCTGGATGTTCTCTTAGGAAAAGCTTCCAAAACTGGAAAGAAAAAAAAGACAAGAAGAAAAAACAAAACAAAACAAAAAAACAATATTCAAGATCGGTGGGACAACTACAAAATGTTGTACAAAGGTTAATGTACACTTATGGAAACATTAAAAGAAAAAGAGATAAAGGAACAGAAACAATATTTGAGGCAATGATGAAGGAGAATTTCCAAGAAATTACTGCCAGACACCAACGAAGAAATCCAGGAAGCTCAGAGAACATCAAGCAGGTTTAATGTGAAAAAACTACACCTTGGAATTTCACATTTAAATGCACAAAAAAGCCCTGAAAGAAGCCATGCGAATAAACACATTACAGATAGAAGAGCAAAAAAAAATAATTACCTTTGAACTCATGCAGACAGGAAGAGAATGAAGTCAAACATTTAAAGTGCTGGGTGTGGGTGTGGAGGGTGACCCTCAGCAACCCAAAATTTGGTATCCAGCAAAAATTACCCTTCAACAGTGATGATGAAATACACATTTTCTTAGATATAGAAAAATTGTGGGAATATATTAAAAGAAGTTCTTTAGAGAGATGAAGGGACTTCCCTGGCGGGTCAGTGGTTACTACCCCATGCTTCCACTGCAAGGGGCACAAACGGGTTTGATCCCTAGTCCAGAAACTAAGATCCCGCATGTGGCACTGAATGGCCAAAAAAAGAGAGAGAGAGATGGAAAATGATATAGATCAGAAACTTGGATTTCATAGAGAAAGGAAGAGCATCAGGTGAAAAAATATTAACATGACTTGATATATGCATACACTGCAATGACTACAACATAACTTTAGTTGACATCAGAGTTACAATTTTCTTTCTTTAGATGAGAACTTTTAAGATTTACTTTCTTAAAAACTTCTAAATATACAATACAGTTTTCTTAACTAAAGTCACTATGCTGTGCATTACATCCCCAGGACTTAATCTTCTTATAACTAGAAATCTGTAACTCCTGACATGCTTCACCCACTTCATCTATCCAACTTTCCCTGTTCTGGCAAACACTAACCTGTTGTCTGCGTCTGAGTTTGGTGTTGTCACTGCTGCTTTTTAGATTTCATGTAATTATAATCATGTAGTACAGTTAAACCTTTAACAACATGGGTTAGAACTGTTTGGGTCCACTCATATAGGGATATTTTTCAATAAATACACAACACTACATGATCTTTAGTTGGATGAATTCAAAAATGGGAAATTTCAGAGTAACAGGACTGACTACATCACTTAAGCATCTGCAGATTTCAGTATACGCAGGGGCTCTTGGAACCAATCCTCTGTGGAAACAGAGGGACAAGTGAATTTGTCTTTCTCTGACTTATTTCACTTAGCATAATGCCCTCAAAATCCAATCATGTTGTTGTAAACAGCAAAATTTCCTCTTTTTTTTTATGGTTGAATAAAACTGAATAACATTCCATATATATTACATGTTTGTTATCCACTCATACATCAAACAACACTTAGGTTGTTTCCATGTGTTGGACATTGTAAATAACGCAGCAATAAACATGAAGTACAAATATCTTTTTGAGATGATGTCACTCCCCTGGATAAATACACAGAGATGGAATTGCTGGACCATATGGTAGTTGCTTTTTTTTTTTAATTTATTTTACTTTTTTATTTATATGGCATTTTTTATTTATATGGCATTGAGTCTTTGTTGCTGCACACGGGCTTTCTCTAGCTGTGGAGAATGGGGACTACTCTTTGTTGAGGTGCACGGGCCTGTCATTGTGGTGGCTTTTCTTGTTACAGAGCATGGGTTCTAGGTGCTCAGGCTTCAGCAGTTGTGGTGTGTGGGCTCAATACTTGTGGTGCACAGGCTTAGCTGCTCTGAGGCACATGGGATCCTCCCAGACCCAGGCTCGAACCCATGTCCCCTGAATTGGCAGGTGAATTCTTAACCACTGCACCACCAGAGAAGCCTTGCTTTTTTAATTTTGCAAGGATTCTTCATACTTTTTTCCACAGTGGTAGAAATAATGCACATCCCCACCAACAGTGCACATGGGGTCCCTCTTCTCCACATCTACACCAACACTTATTTCCTGTCTTTTTCATAACAGACATTATAACAGGTGTGAGGTGGTATCTCACTGTGGTATCAATTTGCAATTCCCTGACAATCAGTGACACTGAGCATCTTTTAATGTAGAAGGTCCCCATTTGCAGATCTTCTTCTCAAAAATGTCTACTTAGATCTAACAGATAACAGTAACTATAAAACAACAGTATAAAGCATGTACTCCACCACTTGCTTTCGAACACACCCACCCATATATGTACGCTTATGTAAAATTAAAATAAAAGACAACAATAATACAATGAAGAAGAAAAAGCAATAAGGATTTTTTTTTAATTACAAGCTATTTAAGCTACCCATGAAGTCATATAGTGTCATTTTAAAGTGGACCTGAATTAGTTGTAAGTACATATTGTAAACTCCATTGCAACTACATAAAAAAAAAAAAGGAACAAGTATAGATTATGATATGCTAACAAAGGAGATCAAAAAACAGGACTGAATTTTATGTTGTCTCTGAGAAACCCACTTTAAATACAAAGATGCATATAGAGAGAGCTCCCTGGTGGCGTAGTGGTAAAGAATCTGCCTTCCAATGCAGTGGACTCAGGTTTGATCCTGGGTCAGGGAACTAGATCCCACATGCATGCCGCAACTAAGAGTTTGCATGCCACAACTAAGGAGCCTGTCAGCCGCAACTAAACACATGCCACAACTAAAGGAGCCAGTGAGCTGCAACTAAGGAGCCTGTGAGGCACAATAAGGAGCCTGCCTGCTGCAACTGAGACTCAGAACAATCAAAATAAATAAAAATTTTAAAAATGCTTAAGAAAAGATGCATATAGATTAAAAGTAAATTGATAGAGAAAAAGAGACAAACACAAATCGGAAGAAAAAAAGAAAAGTAGTAGTAACTACATTAATATCACAGTAGATTTCACATAAGCAAAGTTATCGTGGATAAAGAGAATGACACAATGGTAAAGAGGTCAATATTCCAGGATGCACAACAATCCTTAACAAGCCTGCACCTAGCAACACAATATCAAATATGAGGTAAAACAGACCTAAAAGTAACAATAGATGAATCTGCTATAATAATTGGAGACTTCATTCAATACCCCTCTATAAGAAATGAACAGATCCAGCAAAGAAAAAAACCATGAGGACACTGGTAAACTGAGGATCACCATCATCAATCAACTGGATAAAACAGACACCTATAGATTACCAGGCAACTCCATTCAAAAACAGCAGAATATTCTTCTCAAACTGACACAGGATAGTCACAAGATATGCCACATCCTGGGCCAGAAAAAACACCTTAACAAATTTAAAAGAATAAAAAACAAGCAAGGTCAGTTCTCACAACACAGCTAAATTATACCTGCAACCATTAACAAAAAGATAGCTGGAAAATTGTACAATACTAAGAAATTAAACAATACACTTCCAAATAAAACACGAGTCAAAGAAGAAATCTCAAGATCAGTTTTTAAGTATTTTGAAAGAAATTAACACAGCACTTCTCAAAACATGCAGATGCAGGGGAAGCAGTGTTTATTTGGCAATTTATATCACTGAATGCATAAATTAATTAAAAGATCTAAAATCAGTCATCTGTACTTCTACCTTAGGAAACTAGGAAGAAATGAAATAAAAAGGAAAAAGGGAAGAAATAATTTAAAAATCAGTAGAGAAAAATCAACAAAGCCAAAAGAAAAAAAAAGCTGGTTCTTTAAAATGACCAATAAAATAAAAAAGGTTCTAGTCAGACTAATCATAAAAACAAGACAGGACACAAATTACTAACATCAAAAATAAAAGAGAGGGGCGAAGGGGAAGCTTGGACGAAGAGAGCAGCATAGACATATTTACACTACCAAATGTAAAATAGATAGCTAGTGGGAAGTTGCTGTATAACAAAAGGAGATCAGCTTGATGATGGGTGATGTCCTGGAGGGCCAGGACAGGGAGGATGAGAGGGAGTTTCAGGAGGGAGGGGATATGGGGATATATGTATAAATACAGCTGATTCACTTTGGTGTACCTCAAAAGCTGGTACAAGAGTGTAAAGCAATTATACTCCAATAAAGAGCTTAAAAAAATAAACTAAAAAAAGAGGATAGGGACTTCCCTGGTGGCACACTGATTAAGAATCCACCTGCCAAAGCAGGGAACAGTTTTGATCACTGGGCTGGGAAGATCCCACATGCCGCGGAGCAACTAAGCCCATGTGCCACAACTGTCGAGCCTGTGTTCTAGAGTCCATGAGCCACAACTATTGAGCCTGTGCTCTAGAGCCTGTGAGCCACAACTATTGAGCCCTTGTGCTGCAACTACTGAAGCCCACGCACCTAGAGCCCGTGCTCCACAACAAGAGAAGCTACCGCAATGAGAAGCCCGCACACCACAACGAAAAGTAGCCCCTGCTTGCCACAACTAGAGAAAGCCCGCACACAGCAACAAGGACTCAACACAGCCAATAAATAAATAAATAAACAAATAAACAAGTAAATGACAGTATAGACCAATATCTCTCATGAACACAGATGAAAAATCCTCACAAAATATCAGTAAATTGTTTCAAAAATGGTAGTAAAAGAATTATACACCATGACCAGTTGAGCATGATCCAAGGTATGCAATGCTAATTTAACATTCAAAAATCAATTAACATAACCCATGTCATTAGCAGGTTAAAAACCAATTCATGATCTCATCAACAAATGCAGAAAAAGAATCTGACAAAATCCAACAGCTATTCATGATAAAAATCTCCATCTGGTAGTAACCAAAAAATTGAAGAAAAAAAAAGAAACTTCAACTTGATAAACTAAATAAAACCCTATAGCTACTATCATACTTACTAGAGAAAAACTAGAACTCTCTCACTAAGGTGAAGAAGGCAAGGAGGTTCCCTTTTACAACTCCCTTTCAACTTTATACTGAAAGTCAAAACAAAGGCGATGAGAGAAGATGATATAAAAGGTATACAGATCGGGAAGGAAGGAATAAAACTGTCTTCATTCTCAGATAACCTGACCAGCTATGTTAAAAACCCAAAAAATAGATTTAAAAAAATTCCTGGAACTAATAAGAAATTATAACAAGCTTTCAGGATATAAGGTTAACATACAAAAGTCAATCATGTACTAAATACCATCAATGAACAAGTGAATTTGAAATTAAAAACACAATACCGTGTAAATTAGCAACCTTAAAAAGAGAGAGAGAATGAGAGGAAGAAATCTTAGTTACAAATCTACCAAAACATGTACAAGATCTACATGAGGGAAACTATAAAACTCTGATAGAGAAATCAAGAATTCCCTTACTGTCCAGTGGTTAGGATTTCATGCTTTCACTGCCATGGGCCTGTGTTCGATCCCTAGTTGGGTAACTAAAATCTCTCAAGCCTTGCAATGTGGCCAAAATCAAACAAACAAACAAATGCACACTCTAAGAAAGCAATCAAAGAACTAAATAAATGGCCAGATATTTCCCATTCATAAAGAGGAAGATCCAGTATTGTCAAGATGTCAGTTCTTCCCAACTTCACTTATAGATTCAATGCAATCCAAATCAAAATCCCAGCAAGTTATTTTGTGGATATAAATACACCGATCCTAAAGTTCATATAGAAAGGCAAAAGTTCCAGAATAGTCAACACAATACTGAAGAAGAACAAAGTTGGCAGACTGACACTACTCAACTTTAAGACTTAATATCTAAAGTAATCAAGCCAGTGTGGTATTGTTGAAAGGACAGAGAAATGCTCAATGAACAGTGCTGAGAGCCCAGAAACAGACCCACAGAAATGCACTCAAATGACATTCAACAGATGAGCAAGCCCAATACAATGGAGAAAAGGGAAGTCTTTTTAATCAGTGGACAACTAAACATCACATGCCAAGAAACTGATCTAGACACAAACCTTACACCCTTCATAAAAAATTAACTCAAAATTGATCATACAACTAAATGTTAAATACAAAAAACTCTTAAAACTTAGTAAGAAAACAAAAACCCAAATACTACATGAGCAAAACAATTAATAAGCATCTTATTAAAAGAAGATATATAGGACTTGCTACGTGGCACAGTGGTTAAGAATCTGCCTGCTAATGCAGGGGAAACAGGTTCGATCCTGGGAAGATACCACATGCCATGGAGCAACTAAGCCCCTGTGCCACAACTATTGAGCCCTTGTGCCACAACTACTGAAGCCCACACACCTAGAGCCCATGTTCCGTAACAAGAGAAGCCATCACAATGAGGAGCCCACGCACCACAATGAAGAGTAGCCCCCCTGCTCCACAACTAGAGAAAGACCGTGTACAGCAACAAAGACTCAACACAACCAATAAAAGAATAAATAAATTTATATATAAAAAAAGAATATACACAGATGACAATTTAGCATATACAGAGATGCAAGGAAATGAAAACTAAACTGAAAAGTACACACCATTACATACTTATAATAAGGGCCAAAATCCAAACACTGACAACACCAAATGCTACTAAGGGTGTGAAGCAACAGGAATTTCATTCATTGCTGATAGAAATGTTTAGCAGAGGGCTTCCTAGGTGGCGCAGTGGTTAAGAATCTGCCTGCCGATGCAGAGGTCACGGGTTCGATCCCAGCTCCAGGAAGATCCCACATGCTGCAGAGCAACTAAGCCCATGTGTCCCCCCCAAAAAAAAAAAAAAAAAAAAAAAGGGAAATGTTTAGCAGATGCCAGAGTGGATACCGAGAAATTGGAACCTTGGGAAAGGGTTTTGCAGAAACAGCTCACGGACTGTTTTAGTCATGACCATGTCAGTGACGACACTCTGTTGCACAGTCAGGCACAAAAAAATGTCATGAACAGGAATGAGCAAAACTTGGATACCATGGATTTTGACAGTTGCCCGGTCAGAGAGGGCAAGCAAGAAGAGATCTATCAGACTGAGGGCAGGAATAATGAACCTGAATACTCACCTGAAAACTTTGGAGCTACAGATGTCCGGGCACTAAGGAGTAGGGATACACTCTGCCTAGCCACAGTTAACAAAAGCACACAACCAAGCAATTGAAAAAGAAAGCACTGCCCAGGGTCCAGATGTGAGAAGGACACAGCTGCCCTTATGGGAAAAGGAGAAAGGCAGAGCCTAGCTCACAGGATAAAGGTGGGTGTGAGGGCCTTACCCAGCATGCATACAAGTGCAAAGTTCTCTAGCATGACATCAAGGTACAGGTGTATCTGAACCTCATCAAGAAGACACCATTCCTCCCAGGAGAAGTACACGGCCACATCCTCAAAGGTCACACTGCCCTGGTATAACAGAAACAAATAAAACCATGAACAGTCTCACTCCTAAAAACCCACAATCCATCTTCCCACATATCTCCCCTACTGTCCAACCAGATGGAGCCTCTTGAGACCTGGGGAAGAAAACCTTCCTCTTTTGATCTGCTCCCACTGCCTCCAGAATACACAGGCAGTCATTTCAAGTCTAACTCCTGCTCTTCCCTGTTTATTTCCCTCAGAAAAAAAGGAGACTTCACTTACCTAAACCAGCTCAGCCTCACCTCACAGCACTTCCACATACTGGTGTCAGAATGAGGAGTAACCTTCCACACCTCTTTCCAATGGTGGTGCGAAATGGGAACCCCCTCCATAGAACCCAGCCTCCACTCAGGACCCTGGACATGGGATTCTCCATGGTGCCCAAACCAAAGGGCAGGGAGAATGGCAGGTGAAGAGCCGAAAGACATCTCAAATACAGAGAATGTGTGAGTGGGGGTGAGAACAAGTGAGGGACTGGGACAACCTCCACTTGCCCAAGTGCTTCTGTAGCCCTGGGAACATGTAAGAAAAGGCAGGCAATGGAGGAAAGGCCTTCCCTGACGACCTGCCGGTACCAGAGGCAGGTAACCTCGGGCTGACTAGCAAACCTCTCTGGCTCCATCCTCAGCTGTGACCTTATCAGTTGTGACCTTGGAAAAGTCACAACTTCCCTCTGCCTCAACGAACCTCCCCCCCCCCCCCCCCCAAACACACATTCTGTGCTTCCACTGAACAGGCTTTGCAGTATTTTTAAAAGCCTATATCTCAGATCCTGTCCTTTCTTTCCTCAAAACTCTCCACTGCCCCCAGGGCCCTAAGAAGAAAGGTACAACTACTCATCTACCCCTCCAGGTGCAGCATGGCCTCAAACTTTCTTCTTCATAGAAACAGGATGGACTTCAGGTCCCCAGAATGTTCCTGCTTCCGTTACATCTTCAGGCCTCACCCACAGCACATTAAACTGGGGTCAGAAATAGGGACACACCCCCGAAAGCTTCTGTGTCCTAGACCAGGGGCCTGGGATAAGGCGACGTGAACAGGCGCCCCTCACTCGGGGCGTTCGTATTTCGGTGAGGAAATGGGCAGGAGTGAACCCGGAGCACGCAGCGTTTACCTGTCCCGGGTCTCTCAGCGCAGGCACCGCCATAGGAACTTCCGGGCGGAGTGGAGGGGCAACAGTCGAGCGACCGTGTCCCACTCTGCACGGATACTCCCCGCACGCGGCGATGTCCTCGACCCTCAAAACCGCTCCCCGTTCAGTGCGAACACAGCCTCCTCTTGCGCCTGTTACCCCGACGCCTCGCTCCCAATACTGCACACCACGGCTTCTGACCAGGTCTACAGACTTCACCATAATCAAAATGGCCACCACGAAGAAACCGGAAGTCCCTCCCCAGGAGGTTCGCTCTCCCGGAAATGCCCTCTTATTCAGTTTTCATTGGATGAACGTCGCTGTCCCTTAGCGCAAAATCTTCTGGGTAATGTAGTTCAAGGAAGGAAGCCCACACAGGGAAGTACCCGGGAAAAAGCCCAGCCGTACCTGGAGAAGCGCTGGGAAATGACCTCTAGGGCTGCGGAGTAGCTCCAGCCTTCTTAAGGGGGCGGGGACCCATGGGGGCAGGGATTGTTAATAACATTTAAGAGGCCTTATGCTAGTTATCACTTGTTTGGTCATGATCTCCCCAGACTCCTTGAAGCCATGCAAGTTTAAATCCACTCATAACAAGAAAAAAAAAAAAAAAAAAACCTACATATTAATTTATTGCTCCTGAAATGCATGCAGCCTGAAGAGTTAAAGTCATTTTGCAAGCTTTGGCCAGGGACCAGAAAAAAGTCAGAACCCTGACTGGAAATATGGAGAGGGGATTTTGGACAGGCCTGAAGCATCTGGGCAAGAGGGAGAACACTGCTTCTAGTCCCCCTAGAAAAGGCTCTTCTGCCCACATAGTCAGTGACTGTGTCCAACTCAGTGACAAAAACTGATGGATGATCTGGCCACCCAAGATAGATGTTCTCTTGCTCTTAGTACATTCCCTGCTCCACCAGTCTGATTCACCTATACCCTACTCACATAAATGACCTTCCCTTATTATTATTTGGCTGCACTGCATGGCTTCTGGTATCTTAGCTCCTCGACCAGGGACCAAATCCAGGCCCACAGCAGTGAAAGGGAGAAGTCCTAACCACTGGACTGCCAGGGGATTCCCTGACCTTCTCTCTTAATCGTAAGGCCTAATCAGACCTACTTATCCTGGCCTCAGCTAGTGAATATGCTAATCTTTAGATCATATTTCACTTTGTATTTCTGCATTTCTCTTACTGAAGATGGTTTCATCTGATGTGCAGATGTTATCCACAGGTCTCACTGAAAACAGCAGTTTTGTGTGCAATACAATTTTCTTAATATAGTTGTTACAAAAGTATCAATATTGGTGGATTCCTATCCCAAGATAGACTTTTCTGTTTTGGGGGAAAATATAACTATCAAAAACACAATTGAATAAATGGCTGAACTTAGAAGCACCTGTATATTAGCCAACATTTACTTTCTCCAGATTATTCAGTGCCCATTTATCTGATACAGCTGAGCAGAAGTAGGTAATACATTTATCTTTCTACCAATCCTCTCTGTCTCAAATTAAAATTGGTATCTCCTAGACATGAAAATGATGAGCATGCCAACTTGGAAATAGGGATTATGTTCCTCACTCAGACTGGAGATGGGGTCCTGGGAAACTCCTCCTGCCTTTGTCTTATAAAACTTCACCTTGCTCATTGGATACAAATAGAAATACACTGATCAGACTGTCAACCAACTGGTCTTGGCCAACAACTTGGCTCATTGTTCCAGAGGGATCCCACAATGACAGCTTTTGGATTGAAACATTTCCTTGATGATATTTGGTCTACATTTGACTTGTATTTACAGAGTGGCCAGAGGGGTTTCTCTCAGCACTACCTGCCTTCTGAGTGACTTCCTGGCCATTAAATTTTGCCCCAGAACCTCTTGGTGGATGCACTTGAGAATTGGAGCGCCCCCCCACCCCGCCCCACCCCAGCCAAATGCATTGGCTTCTGTACTTTCCTTTACTGGTTCCTTCAGCTTTTGGTAATATATTCCTATGAACGTGATTGGCCCTGGAAACAGCAAAAATGTAAGTGTGAAAAAAAACTTTAGATACCATTTCTCAGTCACTTCAGACAGAAATCTCGGCTTATTACATGCATTCATATTTTCTTCCCTGGATGTTATTGTTTGGGCTTCATGATCTGGACTAGTGGGTGCATGATATTTGTCCTGCACAGATAAAAGCAGAGAGTTCAATACATTCACAGCAACAGACTCTGCCCCAGATCTCCCCACGAGGCAAGAGTCACATGCACATTCCTTATCCTAGTGAGTTTCTTCATCTCTTTTTACTGTCTCTCCTCCATTTTGAGTCTTTTGTGTTACTGTAATTGTAAACCCAAGCCAGTGGTTGATAGACACGTCTGTGCTCTAGCTCTGTATTTCCCAGCTTTCAGCTCCTTTGTGCTCATCAGCAGTGACACTGGTGTCTCTAAGTTCTTCTATGATTTCTGCTCCAAAAAATTATTTTTCCTTACATTGTTAAACATTTATAAATCTCTCATTTCTGAAGTTGGATCAATTAAAAATTTTTAAAGGAACTTCTGCGATCTACCTTTTCCTAGTTCAGCCACTTGAGAGCGCTGGAACTCAACTTTTTTAAACATTTATTTTTTATTACTGGCTCTGTTGGGTCTTCGTTGCTGTGTGTGGGCTTTCTCTAGTTGCAGGGGCTAGTCTTCATTGCAGTGTGCGTGTTTCTCATTGTGATGGCTTCTCTTGTTGCAGAGCACCAGCTCTAGGGCGTGTGGGCTTCATTAGTTGTAGCACACAGGCTTTAGAGAGCAGGTTCAGTGCTTGTGGCGAATGGGTTTAGTTCCTCTGCAGCATGTGGGACCTTCTCGGACCAGGGATTGAACCCATGTCCCCTGCATTGGCAGGAAGATTCTTTTTTTTTTCCCTCCAATAATACTTGCTTTAATCATTACATAATCTTCTTACAAAGATTATGAAAGATGGTGGTTTTCTTATTACCAGCGAACAAAGGATACCAGGTAATGTGTGAAATTTGAAGTTCCCAACCCATATAACTGATTGCACTGGGGCTAGAATATAATATCTGGACCATGTACAATCTCCCAAAAGTAGAGAAAAGGGAGCAACTTTTTTAGGCTTGGCAAACTGGCTGGCAACCTTTATAAATAAATCTATATGAGTTAAAAGAAAAAGTGATATCTTTCAAATTGATAATACTTTATGTGTTTCTGTGGAAATGAATTGGCCAGAGACAGGAGAATGCATGATTATTTCATGAAAATTATATACTCTATATTTTTTTAGCATTAACTATGTTTTCTTTGTAGTTATCTACATAACCAATAAATACCACCAATCAGTTGGATTTATAAAACTGAGGCACCTGTTATGTGCACCCACTGTACAGTGTTTACAGTGCTCTGAATGTTATATCATTTTATCTTACTTTTTTCAACTTTTAGAACTTTTGAGATATAATTGACACACAATAAACTGCATCTATTTAAAGTGTACAATTTGATATATTTTTATTATTAATATATATATGGCAATCCCAATCTCTCAATTCATCCCATCCCAACCACCCCCCCCCCCATTTCCCCGCTTGGTGTCCATGTTTGTTCTCTACATCTGTCTCTATTTCTGCCTTGCAAACAAGTTGATCTGTACCATTTTTCTAGATTCTGCATATATGCATTACTATACGATTTTCTTTTTCTCTTTCTGACTTACTTCACTCTGTATGACAGTCTGTCTCTAGGTCCATCCCTGTCTCTACAAATATCCCAATTTCATCCCTTTTTACAGCTGAGTAATATTCCATTGTATATATATACCACATCTTCTTTATCCATTTTCCTGTTGACAGACATTTAGGTTGCTTCCATGACCCAGCTATTGTAAATAGTGCTACATTGAACATTGGGGTGCATGTGTCTTTTTGAATTATGGTGCTTTCTGGGTATATGCCCAGTAGTGGGATTGCTGGGTCATATAGTAATTCTATTTTTAGTGTTTCAAGGAACCTCCACAGTGGCTGTATCAATTTACATTCCCAACAGTTCAAGAGTGTTCCCTTTTCTCCACACCCTCTCCAGCATCTGTTGTTGTAGATTTTTCTGATGATGCCCTTTCTAACTGATGTGGGGTGATATCTCATTGTAGTTTTGACTTGCATTTCTCTGATAATTAGTGATGTTGAGCAGCTTTTCATGTGCCTCTTGGCAATCTGTATTTCTTTGGAGAAATGCCTATTTCGGTCTTCTGCCCATTTTTGGGTTGGGTTGTTTTACCGATATTGAGCTGCATGAACTGTTCATATATTTTGGAGATTAATCCTTTGTCTGTTAATTCATTTGCAAATACTTTCTCCCATTCTCAGGGTTGCATTTTCATCTAGTTTATGGTTTCCTTTGCTGTGCAAAAGCTTTTAAGTTTCATTAGATCCCACTTATTTTTGTTTTTATTTCCATTACTCTAGAAGATGTGTCTCATGATTTGTTTGCTTGTTTGTAATCTAGTCATTACTGATGACTAGATCTGAGAGTACAGGTCTTTTACCTCCATAGTTAGGTTTATTCCTAGGTATTTTGTTGTTGTTGTTGCAATGGTGAATGGGATTATTTCCTTAATTCCTTTCTGATCTTTCATTGTTAGTGTATACGAATGCAAGAAATTTCTGTGTTACTTTTTTTTTATTATTTTTTATTTTTTTATTTTTTGGGGGGTACACCAGGTTCAATCATCTGTTTTTATACACATATCCCCTGTGTGTTACTTTTTTATCCTGCAACTTTACCAAACTCATTGATTAGCTCATATAGTTTTCTGGTGGCATCTTTAGGATTTTCTAACTATAGTGTTAAGTCATCTGAAAACAGTGACAATTTTAATTCTTCTTTTCCAACTGGGTGTTGCTTTGGTGGTCAGAGCTCAGTAAAACTTCAATCCACTTGTCTGCTGATGGGTGGAGCTGAGTTCCCACCTTGTTGGTTGTTTGGCCTGAGGCCATCTGGCAGTGGAGCTTATGCACTCTTTGGCAGGGCTAATGGTGGACTCCGGGAGGGCTCACGCCAATGAGCCCTTCCCAGAACCTCCTCCACCAGCATCCCCACCCCCACAGTGAGCCACAGCCACCACCACCCCCACAGGCAGGTGAACTTCCAACACCAGCAGGTAGGTCTGGTTCAGTCTCTTATGGGGTCACTGCTCCTTCCCCTGGGTCCTGTTGCACAAACTATTTTTTGTGTGCCCTCCAAGAGTGGAGTCTTTGTTTCCCCCAGTTCTGTGCAAGTCTTGCAATCAAATCCCTCTGACCGTCAAAGTCTGATTCTCTGGGGATTCCTCCTTCCATTGCCAGACCCCCAGACTGGGAAGCCTGACATTGGGCTCAGAACCCTCACTCCAGTGGGTGGACTTCTGTGGTATAACTTTTCTCCAGTTTGTGAGTTGCCCATCCAGCAGTTCTGGGATTTGATTTTATCATGATTGCACCCTTCCTACTGTCTCATTGTGGCTTCTCCTTTGTCTCTGGATGTGAGGTGTCTTTTTTGGTGAGTTTCAGTGTCTTCCTGTCAATGATTATTCAGCAGTTAGTTGTGATTCTGGTGCTCTTGCAAGAGGGAGTGAGCACACGTCCTTCTATTCCACCATCTTGAGCTCCTCAGCAGGTGGATTCTTAACCATTGCAAAGCACCTGGGACGTCTCTAATCTTTTTTAACTTAGATGACTGTCAGGTGCAAATAATTATAAAATGAGAAGATGATTGGCCGAGGGTTTTTCAACTTTCATTCATTCATTGGGATACAATGGTGAATAAGAACAGATAAATTCCTGCATTTCTAGAGTAAATGAAAATTTTAACTAGTTATACAGAATTTACTTAATCTACTTATACTTCACTAGCTAGTAGTGACTCTTGGGAGTTTTCATTAAGTAAAGTGGAAAGAAACAGAAAATTTGGACATTAAGGTTTGTGTCTTTATGTACTTGTATCTCATATGGTTACTTGAAAAACATTAAAAATTTTTAAAGCATATTCAGATCCATGAGTTCCAGGCAGAGAAAAAAAGCAGCTGTAGAGCACTGCATATAACTTCACACAGTTATCAGGGATTGGAAAATATCCACAATGTTTGGACTGCAGAAAGAGGAGACACATAGTGGGAGGGGAAGCAATAAATATATGTAATGATTGGTGTTGACATATATTATAAAACCAGTCCAGAATTCCAACTTTTGTTCCATGAATACTGACTGGGCCATTATGATGTCTAATTAGATGTGCAACATCAGCAGTTCTACAACTTTTTTAACTGTTCAATTAAGAAACATATGTATTAAAAACATTTTTCACAACTGTTCATTTTATCTAAATGGTATTAACTGGCCCTAAACTAGAAGGCAGGAGGCATTGTAGAAATAAGCAAACCCCTACAAACTTCTACATAGGAGCAAAGACAGAACTCAGGAAGCCACATGAACAAAGTGAGATGGCACTCTACTGAACTGGGCCTGGATGTGTTGGTGCTCGAGGATCTGGAGTAGAGACCACCACTTTGAGGATTTGTGTATGAGCAGCTGGAGGTCAGGACTAGCACTCTTGAAGACTTTGATGGAGAGAAACTTCTGGCCACCTTGTGGAACCTGGGGACATTTTTTAAAACTCTGATGAATTTTTTCCATAATTGATCTTCCTTGTACTGGAGAGCATCAAGGGTTGTGCTGGATCTCATTAGACTGCCCTTCTGCCCTGAGGCTCTCCAAGACCAGTACACAGGATGTCTCCAGCATGTATACCAGGTAGGTCAAATGCCACTTTAAGAATTCTTCTGTGGGTCTCATTATGTGAGATGTTCAAATACCTAC
Source organism: Hippopotamus amphibius kiboko (assembly GCF_030028045.1). Classification (NCBI taxonomy): domain Eukaryota; kingdom Metazoa; phylum Chordata; class Mammalia; order Artiodactyla; family Hippopotamidae; genus Hippopotamus; species Hippopotamus amphibius. Next base: position 1,969,714 of record NW_026648280.1, read on the forward strand.
AGCTACAGATGCTACAGATACACACCACTGCCCCACAAGTCTTCCTATCCAGTCTCATCTAATCTTGGCAGGCCCAAGGAAAACAAAGCCATGAAAAATTCAACTACCCATGTAACCATCATGGGGTTAGGGAACAGGCCTACCTATTCTGTGTCCCAGAAATTGAATGTAAGAAATTGAGGTAAGACAGGGGTAGGATCCAACAGTCATTCCATTTATACATACATTGGAAAAGAGTCATTACAAAAGTAGAATATGCTCTTGCATCAGTAATTTTAATGTTGAGGATGAATTAAAAATGGCAGGAGGACACTTTTCAGGGGTTTACCCAAGTACCACAAAGGTAAAATGTAGATTTTAAATACATGCAATTTAATGTAAGTAAACCATACATCCATTAAATAACTTTTTAAAACAAATATGCAAAACCTGTCACTTTAAAAATCATTCTATTATGGTTTCTTTGCTATATTCTTAAAATTATTTGCAGCTACTGTACCTGTATGGTGAAAAAAGAATACAGTACTGGCAATGCTTCCCAACTCCATGTTCAGTGACATCATGTTGGCAATTTGATTGACTATGGTGGGAATATTTACACCAGGGAAATTAGTAAACACTACAAACCAGGGCTTCATTTATAGTGCTACTGTCTAGACTTAAGACTGAGGTAGCACATGTTAACAATGCAGATTTATCTAAAACCTGCATAATGTATGTGGTCATTATGTCATTCATAGTAAAAAAAAGGGGGGGGGAACAAGATAACATATTCTTTCAGTACTCTAAATTACAATTCCATGCAGAAGTCACTCACATTATTGGTAAATGAGTGAAATATCACGGATGTATTTCTTGTCTCCCTGATCTCCTACTTGCCAAGGAAAGAGATAATAGCCAAATCATACAAAATAAAGTAGGCAAAAGATAGGAATAGATATTTAACCAAACAAGACACACACATAAAAAATAGACACATGAAAAAGAAAAACAGAAGAATAACAAAACAACTCAACATCAAGAATCCTGAGAGAAATGCAATTTAAATTGATTTTATCATGGAGTTTTACAGTATTCATGGGAGGGGTCAGCCTGCATTCAGTCTTAGCTTATAACCTAGGTTGGTCCAGTGTGGGTCCCAAGACAGGGAGGGCAAGTTCTTGCTAATGAACAATCATCATTTTGGTGAGTTGCATTTTTCTGAAGGAGTGGGAAGAGCAGTGAGGCGATAGATACAGGGTTAGGAAGAGGAGTCTTGGGAACCAGGCCCTGTAAGGGCCACAGTGGACATTCTTAGTCCTTCAGTGTCCTTCACACTGCCCAGAACAGTGAGCAGGTCAACCACATAATGGAGCAACAAGGACATCCTGAAGTAGGTTTCTGAAACAGGTGTACAAGACCTTCTAAACCAATCACTGCATATGGCGGTGACACCAGTGATGCTTTCTGGGGTGCCTAGCTTGGTGTTGCTGTCCCTGTGAAGAACTTATCAAGCAGGAGGGTGTTTGCAGGAAGGAGATGTGTAGTGCAAGAGGTGGAGCTGGAGGCCCTGATAGAGATGCAGGCATCAGGTGTGGGTAGTCCCTGCTCTGAAGGGCAGAAGAGAAGCCAGCAGATGGATGCAGTGTAGAGGAACTACTCTCATCAAAGGCCTGGCAGTAGTGAGCCCTTGTGGAAGTCCCTCAACCTCTCTGGGTTGCACACCCCTTCGTTTACAAATGGGAATATCAACAGACTCTGAGCACTGGTTTGGTTGGGTAGGTAAACGGAGTCATTCACAGGAAAGTAGGTCATCAATGTTGGTTCCCAGAGAAAAAGATACTCCTGTCCATCAGCACAGGGCTGAGTTATGAGCAGGTCTCTTGGGGTGGGGGTGGGAGGGCTGAAGTGACAGGATGGACAAGGTGTTCTTCCAGTCCCTAAACCTAGGGTGGTGAGGAGAAGAGGACTGAAGTAACCAGACTCCCCAGGTCCTGAAGCAGGTGACCTGGCATTGAATCCCAGATCTGTGTCCAGTCCTAGGAGATCACAAACAGATAATACATCCTCTCTGTGCCTCAGTTTCCTCCCTAGAGAGGGGCCATTTGCTGCACAATAACTGCACAGGTTCTTCCCACCCTGTTACCACCTCAAACTCCTCCAACATCAGTGCCATCTATATTTGCTGTATTCATAACACTTTTTACAGTGTGAACTCTCTGATGTTTAATCAAGTGGCACCTTTGGGTGAAAGATTTATCACATTCATTGCACTCATAAGGCCTTTCTCCACTGTGAACTCTCTGATGACGACGAAGGCTCGAGCTACCAGTAAAACATTTCCCACATTCACGGCATTTATAAGGCCTTTCTCCAGTGTGAACTCTCTGATGACCATGAAGGCTCCACCAGGCAGTAAAAGATTTCCCACATTCTCTACACTCATAAGGCCTTTCTCCACTGTGAACTCTCTGATGATACCGGAGTCCACTCCTAGCAACAAAAGATTTCCCACAATCACTGCACTCATAAGGTTTTTCCCCAGTGTGAACTCTCTGATGATGACGAAGACTTGAACCAGAAGTAAAAGATTTCCTGCATTCACGGCACTCAAAAGGCCTTACTCCACTGTGAAGTTTACAGTGATTACAAAGGATTGACTTAGTAGTAAAAGATTTCCCACATTTACTGCACTCATAAGGCTTTTCTCCACTGTGAACATTCTTATGGGCACTGAGGTGTGCCTTTTGGCTAAAGACTTTCCCACATTCATGGCACTCAAAAGGCCTCACTCCACTGTGAAGTCTACGATGAGTCCCAAGGCTCGATCTAGTAGTAAAAGATTTCCTGCATTCAGTGCACTCATAGGGCCTTTCTCCAGTGTGAACTCTCTGATGTACAGAGAAATTGAATTTGGTGGCAAAAAATTTTCCACATTGGCTGCATTGATAAGGCTTTTTTCCAGTGTGTATTCTCTGATGATAACAGAGGCCAGAGCTAGTAGTAAAAGACTTCCCACATTCATTGCACTCATAAGCCTTCTCTCCAGTGTGAACTCTCTGATGTATAGACAAACTGGATTTGCTGCTAAACATTTTTCCACATTGGCTGCATTGATAAGGCTTTTCTCCACTGTGAACTCTCTGATGTTCAATTAAGATGAACTTTTGGATGAAACACTTATTATATTCCTTACGCTCGTAAGGATTTTCTCCTGTGTGGATTTTCCAGTGGGTACTGAGGTGCTTCCTTTGGCTAAAGGATTTCCCACATTCAGTGCACTCATAAATCCTTTTTCCACAGTTAACTCTCTGATGTGCAAGGAAACTAGATTTGCAGGTAAAAATTTTTCTGCAATGGCTGCATTCATAAGGCCTTTCTCTACTATGAACTTTCTGGTGCTGAATAAGGTTACTTCTTTGGATGTAGGTTTTCCCACATTTGCTGAACTCAGAAAACCCTTCCCTAGTAAAGACTCTCTCATTCTGAACAAGTATGTCTGTGTGGCTGGAGGCTTTCTTGCCTTCTCCCCAGGTGTAATGACTAATTCCACTGTGAAAAACAGATTCATACTCCTTATTGTTGTTCAGTTTCTTCCTGGTGTTAGTGGCCTGCTGCTGAACTCCAATGCTGGCCATGAATTTTTTCCCTATCTCCATGCAGGTAGAGAGATTCCCTGATGCCTGAACTATGCAGCTCTTCAAAAATAAGGGTCTCCACATATCACATAGGGAGGGTTTCTTTCTAATGATTTGTTTCTGGTGATCCTGAAGGTTTGCAGTGAAATAGAATTGCTTTCCACATGCCCCACATGTGTATGCTTTCTGTGCCCTATTTGTTCCTTGCTCTTCAGCCAAATGCAAAATGTCTCTTAACAATGGGACACACATCTTACAGGGCTGGGCCTTTTCAAGAGACAAAGCAGCCCTGGGGTTCTTAATCTGTGACATTCCTTCTGCCAATTTGCTCTGTTCAGAAGGTGTCTCTTCATTCTCACCTCGGTGCCAAGAACCTGTAAACAAAGAAGTGATGGTGAAGTTCTTGTCAACTTTGTTGGGAGGAGTGACACCATCACAACTGTACATCTGACACGTGAAAGAATCAGTCCATGACTGTGTTCAGGAAATGGAGTTGGGGTCACACTGAGGAAGCAGCTACTCTCACGAAGTACAGGACATAAGGACTGGATGTGGCCCAAGGGAAAGGCATCTTCTGCAATTCACTCCTCCATCAATGGCTTTTAAAAGAACATATCTAGTGGTGACCTGTAATACTACACAGAAGTGTATGTCCACACCCAGGAAAATCTGAGTATTAACGGGTATCTGGTGTTCAAGAAGTATTAAAGGATACCTGTGTGTTTGAGGACATAAACAATGTCAGTAGGTTTTGTGGAGAAAACGGTATGAAGACTACATGAGGTAAGTGATTTAGAAGGGTAAGGACTTAATTCAAGACTGAAAATGGGAAGTCGTAGAAATGACAAGTTGGCAGAATGTCAATAACAGAGAAATGACAAGAGAAGTAATTTGTAGCCACTGGCAATGGCACTTAAACACTAGTGAAAGAATGGAAGTCATACGTTCTTGGTATGACTTGAATGCAGACCTGATATCAAGCCCTTTCCCACTTGCTATTCATCTTGGTCAGGCTATCTCCAAGCTCTTTTGCTGAGACCGTTCCATGAAGCACCAAGGACTCTCCATCATCCCCAGCTGAATAACTACATGGAACACAAATGATAAGAGTACTAACGGACTCAGGACGGATGAGTAGCCAACACTGGAACAGACGAAATTAGTATACAAGATATTAAATACTACAAAAAAAATTTAAACGATCTTTTAAATACTATAAAAATAACATCCTGAAACTAACACACATTGTTAATCAACTATACTCCAATATAAAATAAAAAGTTAAAAAAACAAAAACAAACAAAAAAACCTCCAATGAAGCCAGAGGAATGCATGTACATGGGATGGAGTACAAAGTGTGTTAGTAATGCATCTCCCCAACTAAACAACAATTGTACTGGCAGAATCTAACTGATCTAACTCTTCTGCAACTATGGAGTCTACTAAAGATTTGTAGTGTCCCACAAAACAAAGTTTGAAGAGATGAAGTTTCAGAATCAGAATCAGATATTACATTGGAAGGATCACATTGGGAATATAAAACAATTATGATAAATATGCAAATTAATGTCTAACAATGGATAAAGCAGACAGCATATGAGACTGGAAGGGCAACATAAGCAGAGAGATGGAAAGTCCAACAAAGGACTGAAAAGAAATGATAGAGAGGGACTTACCTGGTGGTGCAGTGATTAAGAATCCACCTGCTGATGCAGGGGACATGGGTTCGAGCCCTGGGTCAGGAAGATCCCACATGCATGGAGCAACAAAGTCTGTGCGCCACAACTACTGAGCCTGTGCTCTAGAGCCTGTGAGCCACAACTACTGAGCCCACATACCACAACTACTGAAGCCCGCAGGCCTGGAGACCCTGCTCTGAAATGAGAAGCCACTGCAATGAGAAGCCCACGCACCACAACAAAGAGTAGGCCCCACTTGCCACATGCAGCAACGAAGTCCCAATGCAGCCAATAAATTAATTAAAAAAAAAAAAAGAAATGCTAGAGATAAAGTACACTGAAACAGAAATGAAAAAATACTGTGATAGGCTTATTCATCAACTAGACACAGCTGGGAAAATAAATTTTGAGCTTGATGTTCTCTTAGAAGAAACTTCCAAAACTGAAAAACAAACAGAAAAAGGACAAAAATTAAAATGAAAAAACACCAGAATATCCAACACCTGTGGGACAACTACAAAAGGTTTACCACACACATACAGGAATATCTCCATGAGAAACAAAAAAAGAAAAAGAAGAAATACTTGAGGGAATGATGATGGAGAATTTCTACCAAATTAATGTTAGACACCAACCCCACATATCGAGGAAGCTCAGAGAATACCAGATAGGTTTAATGCTAAAGAAACTACACCTGGGGACTTCCCTGGTGGTGCAGTGGTTAAGAGTCAGTCTGCCAATGCAGGGGACATGAGTTCAACCCTTAGTTCAGGAAGATCCCACATCCGATTGAACAACTAAGCCCACGAGCCACAACTACTGAGCCCATGAGCCACAACTACTGAGCTGGTGCAACACAACTACCAAAGCCCATTCACCCTAGAGCCTGTGTGCCACAACTGCTGAGCCTTCGTGCTGCAATTACTGAAGCCCATGCACCTAGAACGCATGCTCCACAACAGAAGCTACTGCACGGAGAAGCCCGCACACCACAACAAAAGAGTAGCCCCCACTCGCCAAAACAAGAGAAAGCTCACACACAGCAATGAAAACCCAACATGGCCTAAAAATAAAAAGAAACTACACCTAGGCATATCACATTCAAATGCAAGAAAAAACAAACTTGAAAGTAGCCAAAGGAATAAATATATATATATTTATATCCTTCAACTTTACCAAATTCATTGATTAGCTGCACTAGTTTTCTGATGGCATCTTTAGGATTTTCTATGTATAGTATCATGTCATCTGCAAACAGTGACAGTTTTACTACTTCTTCCCCAATTTCAATTCCTTTTATTTCCTTTTCTTCTCTGATTGCTGTGGCAGGGACTTCCAAAACTATGTTGAATAGTAGTGGTGTGAGTGGACATCCTTGTCTTGTTCCTGATTTTAGAGGGAGTGCTTTCAGATTTTCACCATTGAGAATGATCTTTGCTGTGGGTTTGTTGAATATGGCCTTTATTATGTTGAGCTAGGTTCCCTTTATGCCCACTTTCTAGACAGCTTATACCATAAATCAGTGTTGAATTTTTTCAAAAGCTTTTTCTGCATCCATTGAAATGATCATAAGGTTTTTATACTTAAATTTGTTAATATGGTATATCACACTGATTTGTATACATTGAAGATTCCTTGCATACCTGGGATAAACCCCACTTCATCATGGTGTATGATCCATTTAATGTGTTGTTGGATTCTGTTTGCTAGTGTTTTGTTGACAATTTCTGCATCTATATTTATCAGTGATATTGGCCTGTAATTTTTTTTTGTAGTATCTTTGTCTGGTTTTGGTATCAGAGTGATGGTAGCCTCGCAGAATGAGTTTGGGAGTGTTCCATCCTCTGCAATTTTTTGGAAGAGTTTGAGAAGGATGGGTGTTAGCTCTTCTCTAAATGTTTGATAGAATTCACTTGTGAAGCCATGTGGTCCTGGACTTTTGTCTGTTGGAAGATTTTTAAGCATGGATTCAATTTCATTACTTGTGATTGGTCTGTCCATTTTTCTATTTCTTCCTGATTCAGTCTCAGAAAGTTATACCTTTCTAAGAATCTGTCCATTTCTTCCAGGTTGTCCATTTTATTGGCATATAGTTCCTTGCAGTAGTCTCTTATGATGCTTTTTATTTCTGCAGTGTCTGTTGTAACTTCTCCTGTTTCATTTCTAATTTTATTGATATGAGTCCTCTCCCTCTTTTTCTTGATGAGTATCACTAAAGATTTGTCAATTTTGTTTATCTTCTCAAAGAATCAACTTTAGTTTTATTGATTTTTGCTATTGTTTTGTTTCTATTTTATTTCTGCTCTGATCTTTATGATTTCTTTCCTTCTACTAACTTTGGGTTTTGTTTATTCTTCTTTCTTTACTTCCCTTAGGTGTAAGGTTAGATTGTTTACTTGGGATTTTTCTTGTTTCTTGATGTAGGATTGTATTGCTAGAAACTTCCCTCTTAGAACTGCTTTTGCTGCATCCAAAAGGTTTTGGATTGTTGTGTTTTCATTGTCATTTGTCTCTAGATATTTTTTGACTTCCTCTGATTTCTTCAGTGATCACTTCATTATTTAGTAGCATACTGTTTAGCCTCCATGTGTTTGTGCTTTTTACAGTTGTCTTCCTGTAACTGATTTCGAATCTCATAGCATCGTGGCTGGAAAAGATGTTTGATAAGATTTCAATTTTCTTGAATTTACCAAGGCTTGATTCGTGACCCAAGATGTGATTCATCCTGGAGAATGTTCCATGTTCACTTGAAAAGAAAGTGTAATCTGCTTTTTTCAGATGGAATGGCCTATAAATAGCAATTAAATCTATCTGGATTATTGTGTCACTTAAAGCTTGTGTTTCCTTATTAATTTTCTGTCTGGATGATCTGAATAAACCTACCTAAGGAGGTAAAAGACTGGTATTCAGAAAGCTAAAAGACACTGATGAAAGAAATCAAGGATGACACAAACAGATGGAGAGAGATAACACATTCCTGAATTGGAAGAATCAATATTGTGAAAATGACTATACTACCCAAAGCAACCTACAGATTCAATGCAATCCCTATCAAATTTTCAATGTCATTTTTTACAGGACTAGAACAAAAAATCCTAAAATTTGTATGGAGACAAAAAAGACCCCAAATAGCCAAAAGAATATTGAGGAAAAAAATGGAGCTGGAGAATCAGACTCCCTGACTTCAGACTATACTACAAAGCTACAGTAATCAAAACAATATGGTACTGGCACAAAAACAGAAACATAGATCAATGGAACAGCATGGAAAGCCCAGAGATAAACCCAAACACCTATGGTCAACTAACCTATGACAAAGAAGGCAAGAATATACAGTGGAGAAAAGACAGCCTCTTCAAATAAGTGGTACTGGGAAAACTGCATAGCTACATGTAAAAGAGTGAAATCAGAACATTCTGTAACACCATACACAAAAATAAACTCAAAATGGATTAAAGACCTAAATGTAAGCCCAGACATAAAACTCACAGAGGAAAACATAGGAAGAATATTCTTTGATATAAAATACAGCAAGATCTTTTTTGACCCACCTCCTAGAGTAATGCAAATAAAAACAAAAATAAACAAGTGGGAATTAATGAAACTTTTAAAAAGCTTTTGCACAGCAAAGGAAACTATAAACATGACAAAAGGACAACCCTCAGAATGGGAGAAAATATTTGCAAACCAATCAACAAAAGATTAATCTCCAAAACATATAAACAGTTCATCCAGCTCAATATAAAAGGAAAAAAATCCAATCAAAAAATGGGCAGAAGATATAAACAGACATTTCTTCAAAGAAGACATACAGAAGGTCAAGAGGCACATGAAAAGCTGCTCAACGTCACTAATTATTAGAGAAATGCAAATCAAAACTACAATGAGGTAGTATCTCACACTGGTTAGAACGGGCACCATCAGAAAATCTACAAACAAAAGATGCCAGAGACGATGTGGAGAATGCACTGTTAGTGGGAATGTAAATTGATACAGCCACTATGGAGAGCAGTATGTAGGTTCCTTGAAAAACTAAAAATAGAATTACCATATGACCCAGCAATCCCACTACTGGGCATATACCCAGAGAACACCATAATTCAAAAAGACACATGCACCCCAATGTTCACTGCAGCACTATTTACAATAGCCAGGTCATGGAAGCAACCTAAATGTCCATCAACAGATGAATGGATAAAGAAAATGTGGTACATATATATACAATGGAATATTACTCAGCTGTAAAAAGGAATGAAATTGGGTCATTTGTAGAAACATGCATGGACTTAAGAGTCTGTTATGCAGAGTGGAGTCAGAAAAAGAGAAAGAAATACCGTATATTAATGCACATATGCAGAATCTACAAAAATGGTACAGATCAACTGGTTTGCAAGGCAGAAATAGAGACACAGATCTAGAGAACAAATATACGGATGCCGAGGGGGGAAAGGGAGGAGCGGTTGAGGTGGGATGAGTTGGGAGATGGGGATTGCCATATGTACATTACTAATAAGAAAAAAATATCAAATTGTACACTTTAAATAGATGCAGTTTATTGTATGTCAATTATATCTGAATAAAATTCTTTTTTAAAAAAGGAATAAACACTTCACTGGACCAAAACAATTACATTTGAACCCTCCTCAGAACTCAGGCAAATAAGAACTGAATGGAGTGAAATAGTTAAAGTGTGCAACGTAAGGGGGGACACCACCAACCTAGAATTTGGTATCAAGCAACATTACTCTTCAACAGTGATGATGAAATAAAGACTTTCATAGACACAGAAAATTTGTGGGAATATATTAAAAGAAGTTCTTTAGAGACATGAAAAACTTCAGTTTCACAGAGAGAGGAATAGCTCTTCAGAGAATAAAAATGTTTCATTGATATATAACTGCCAATGGAATACTGTATTTCTGGAAGCTGTACAACATGATTTGACATATGTAAACACTGCAATGATTACCAAGATAAGTTTAATTAATATACATAGTTAAGGTTTTTTTCCTGTGATGAGAACTTTTAAGATCTACTCTTTTAGAAATGTCTAAATATACATTACAGTCTGGTGAACTACAATCACTATGCTGTACATTATATTCCCAGGACTTATTCATCTTATAACTATAAGTGTGTAACTCCTGACACCCTTCAACCATTTCACCTATCTGCCCCCCTGCCTTCTCCCACTCTGGCAATCACTAATCTTTGTCTGTACCTGACTTTCATGTTATTCTTGTTGTTGTTTTAAAGATTCAACATGTAAGTATCAATATAAACATGTAGTACAGTTAAACCTGAAACAACATGGGTTAGAACTGCTTGACTCCTCTTGTACATGGATATTTTTCAATAAATTCACACAGAACTAAGTGATCTGTAGTTAGGTAAATCCACAAGTGTGAAAACTTCAGAATCAGAAGTCTTGCCATGGAATTTCACCATCTCAGTCTACAGTACACGCAGGGCCTCCTGGAACCAATCCTCTGGGGAAACTGAGGGAGAACTGTATTTGTCCTCTCTTATTTCACTTGGCATAATGCCCTCAGAGTCCATCAATTCTGTTGCAAATAGCAATACTGCCTTCTTTGTTTATGGTTGAATAATATGGAATAATATTCCACATATAACACGTTTATTATCCAACAATCAATCAATGGACACTTAGGTTGTTTCCGTTTCTTGGATAGTGTAAATGCTGCTGCAATAAACATGGGGGTACAGATACCTTTTTGAAATGATGATTTCACTCCCTGTGGATAAACACACAGAGGTGGAACTGCTGGATCATATTGTACTTCCTCATTTAATGTTGTAAGGATTCTCCATACTCTTTTCCATAGTGGCCACAACAATGTACGTTCCCACCAACAGTGCACAAGGGGTCCCATTTCTCCACATTTTCACCAATAATTATTGTTTGTCTTTTTCATAGCAGACATTATAACAAGTATGAGGTGTTATCTCACTGTCGTTTTGATTTCCATTTCCCCAACCAGTAGTAATGTTGAGCATCTTTTCATGTAGGAGTTTCCAATTGAATGTCTTCCTAGGAAAAATGTCTTTTCAGATAATAGTTTGTTCAAAAGAACTACAGCAATAGTGTATTCCATTATACGTTTTTAAACCCACCCATTTATGTATGCTTATCACTGAACCACAATGAACGAAAGAATGCAATTAGGATTTATTACTTTTAAATTTTAATTTAATTTCTTTTTGGCCTACCTGCATGGCATCGGGATGCTCCCTGACTAGTAAGTGAACCCAGTCCAAGGCAGTAAAAGTCCAGGTTCCTAACCACTAGGCAACCATGGAACCCCAAAGAGGATTTTTAAAAATTATAATGTAGGAATTCCCTGGTAGTCCAATTGTTAGGACCCTGTGCTTTCACTGCCAGGGGCTCAGGTTTGATCCGTGGTGGGGAACTATGATCCCACAAGCCTCAAAGAGAATAACAAAGCAAAACAACAACAACAACAAAAATACATCTACATATCTGGTATTCAAACTACCCATGAATTCATATAGTTTTTGTTTTTCTGTTTTTGTTTTTTAAGACTGATTGATTGATTGATTTTCAGTTGTGTTGGGTCTTCGTTGCTGCACATGCACTATCTCCAGTTGTGGCAAATGGGGTCTACTCATGATTGCGGTGCCTTCTCTTGTTACAGAGCACAGGCCTAGGCATGCAGGCTTCAGTAGTTGCGGTGTGTGGGCTCAGTAGTTGTGGCTCCCAAGTTCTAGAGCACTGGCTCAGTAGGTGTGGTGCTTGGGCTTAGTTGTTCCACAGCATATGGGAAGCCCCATATAGTGTTATATGGAAGTGGACTTCAATCAACTTTTAATACAAAGTGCAAACTCTAGCAAAACTACATTAAAAAAATGAAAAGAAGCAAATATAGCTGATTTGCTTAAAAAGGAGAGGAAATAAAATCATACGAAATGCTCAACTAAAACCACAAAAAGAAGGGGGAAACACTAACACAGGAACAAGGAACAAGGGCAACGGTATAAAATGGTAGCAAAAATGTTAGGTTTGTTCTATTAGTTACATTTATCCAACTCCATCAATATTACTAAAGATGGATAGTCTCAACGCACCAATTTAAAAAGAGATTATGAGAGTGGATCCAGAAACAGGACTCTACTATATGTTGTCTCAGAGAAAATCACTTTAAATAAAAACATGCATATAGATTAAAGTAAATGAATAGAGAAAGAGAGTCTAACACAAATTTTTTAAAAAGTGGTATTGACTCTATTGACATCTAACCAGATCTCAAGTAAGCAAAGTTATCATGAAAAAAGACAATGACACAATGATAAAGCTGTCAATTCTCTCAGATCATCAAGCAACTGGATATACGGGCACCTAAAGACTACTTAGTCTACTCCATTCAACAGTAACAAAAAGATAGCTGGAAATAAATCACAAAATACTGAGAAATTAAACATTACATTACCAAATAAAACATGGGTCAAAAAAGAAATCTCAACGTGAAATTTTAAGAATCTTGAAATAAATACAACACCTGTCAAAATATGTGGATACGGTGAAAGCAGTGCGTAGAGGGCAATTTATAGCCTTTATTGCATATATGAGAAAAGAAGAAAGATCTAAAATCAGTCATCTGTGCTTTTAACTCAGGAAAGTAGAAAAGCAGAAAATTAAATCCAAAGAAAGAAGAAAAGAAATAATTAAAATATCAACAATGCCAAACAAAGTTGCTTCTTTAAAATGATCAATAAAATCAAAAAGTTTCTAGTCAGGCTAATCATGAAAAAAAGACAGGACACAAATTACTACCATCAAAAATAAAAGATGATAACATCACTACAGATGGACAGATGAACATTAAAAGGATAATAATGAACTATATGAGAATCTCCAAGACCATAAATTTGATAATCTAAAGGAAATGGATCAATTTCTTGAAAGACAGTCTACCAAAACCCACACAAGAAGAAACAGACAGGGCTTCCCTGGTGGCACAATGGTTAAGAATCCAACTGCCAATGCAGGGGACACAGATTCGATCCCTTGGCCAGGAAGATCCCACATGCCATGGAGAAACTAAGCCCGTGAGCCACAACTACTGAGCCCGAGTCCCACAACTACTGAAGCCTGCACATCTAGAGCCTGTGCTCCACAAGAGAAGCCACCGCACTGAGAAAAAGCCCATGCACCGCAAAGACAAGTAGCCTCTGCTAACTGCTACTAAAGCAACAAAGACCCAACAAAGCCAAAAAAAATAAAAATTAAAAAACAATTAAAATTAAAGTTAAAAAAAAGAAGAAATGACAATCTGAATAGCTCTACATCTATTAATGCAATTGAACCAATAAGAAATAACTTTCCAAAACAGAATGCAATGCCACTGCTTAACTGGTCAAATATGACAAACGTTTCAGAAAGATATTATACATTTCTCTACAACTGATTTCAGAAGACAGAAACAGAGGGACTGCTTCCTTGCAGAGAACTACAGAGGACACTGACTTGGAGTAACAATCCTGAGAGTGCATGACCAGCTACATGGCTGCAAGCAGTTCTGAAAGCAGAACTAGTCTCAAGGAAAACCGATTGAGATAAAGTAGTCATATAGCCCGATGGCTCCAGGCTCCAGCTCCAAGTTAAAGATTAACTATCTCACCTAGTAGTCATAAAAAACAAGGTGCTCTGCTTTTTTCTCCAATTGAAGCATATACCTTGTGATGTCCATTATCGTGATTTATAATCCAGAATGCTAGAATGCTTTTTCTCAATAAATACGCTATGGGAATCAGAGCTTGGGACTCTTGACTGGCTTGGTCCTGAGTCCCCTGACCCCATGCTTTCCTATACCCTTGTGTGAATTTTCTTAATTCCACCGTGCCACACACATTCAGGTTCGTTTGTGTGGATGAGATCTCCACACTTCCTAACTAATTCTGTGAGGACAGCATTACTCTAAAACCAAGCCAAGGACAATACAAGAAAAGTATAGACCAATATCTCTCAAGAACATAGATGCAAAAATCCTCACAAATTATCACTAAATTGACCCAAAATCCATATAAAAAGAATTATACACGATGACCAAGTGGGACTGATGCAATGTACGAAAGGCTTATTTCAAAAATTATTACAAGGCTACAATAAGCAAAACATCATGCTACTAGCACAAAGATATATACTCCAATAGAACAGAATAGAGATCAAAGAGTCTAAAAATCAACCCTGGTATATATGATCCAATAATTATTGACAAGAAGACCATTACCATTCAATAGTGCTGGGAAAACAGGATACCCACATGAACGAGAATGAAGTTCAACCCTTACCTAACACCATATACAAAAATTCAAACAAAATATACTAAAGGACAAAATGTAACAGCTAAAACTACAAAATTCTTAGTATAAAAAAAAAAAGAGAGAGCGAAAACTTCAAAATGTTGGTTTCAGCCATGATTTCTTACCTATGATAACAAAGGCAAAAGCAACAAAAGAAAAAATAGACAAACTGGACTTCATAAAAATTAACAATTTCCATTTTATACCTTTAACTTATACCATATTATGTGTCAACTGTACCTCAAGAAAGCTGGGGGGAAAAAGAAAAAAACTGAAAAACTTTTGTATATCACCACAATGATCATTAAAGCACTATTTACGATAGCTAGGACATGGAAGCAACTTAAATGCCCATCAACAAATGAATGGATGAAGAAGATGTAGCACATATAAGCAATGGAATATTATTCAGCCTTAAAAAGGAACAAAACTGAGTTATTTGTAGTGAGGTGGATGGACCTAGAGTCTGTCATACAGAGTGAAGTAAGTCAGAAAGAGAAAAACAAATACTATATGCTAATGCATATATATAGAATTTTTTAAAAAGGCACTGATGAGCCTAGTGGCAGGGCAAGAATACAGATGCAGAGGTAGAGAACAGACTTGAGGACACAGCGGAGCTGGGGAGTGGGGAAGCTGGGAGTAGGGAGATGCTTTCCCTAGCCATAGTAACCACAGCACACAACCAAGCAATTGAAGAAGACAGCAGTATCCAGGGTCCAGATGTGAGAAGGACACAGCTGCCCTTATGGGAAAAGGAGAAAGGCAGAGCCTAGCTCAGTGGATAAGGGTGGGTGTGAGGGCCTTACCCAGCATGCATACAAGTGCAAAGTTCTCCAGCATGACATCAAGGTACAGGTGTATCTGAACCTCATCAAGAAGACACCATTCCTCCCAGGAGAAGTACACGGCCACATCCTCAAAGGTCACACTGCCCTGGTATAACAGGGACAAATAAAACATGAACAGTCCCACTCCTGAAAACCCACAATCCATCTTCCCACACATTTCCCCAGCTGCCCAACCAGGTGGAGCTACTTGAGACCTGGGGAGGAAAACCTCTCTCTTCTGATCAGAACCTCCCATTGCCTCCAGATCACACAGGCAGGCATTGCAAGCCTAACTCCTGCTCTTCCTGGCTTATTCCTACCAGAAAAAAAGGAGACCTGCACTGACCTAAACCAGCTCAACCTCACCTCAAAGCACTTACATGTACTGATATCGGTTCCAGGAGTAACCTTCCACGCCCCCTCCATAGAATCCTAAGTACACTCAGGACCCCAGGCATGCAGTTCTCCAAGGTCCCCAAACCAAAAAGCTGTCAGAATGGCAGATGAAGAGCCCCAAGACACCTCAAATATACAGAATCTGTGCGTGTGAGTTGGAACAAGTGAGGGAGTGGGACAACCTCCATTTACCAAAAGTGCTTTTGCAACCCTGGGAATCTGTGGGCACAAGCAGGCCAGGCAGTGCTCCAGGGGCTCAGGCCTTCCCTAGACCCCTGCTGGTACCAAAGCCAGGTAAACTCGGACTGACTGGCTAACCTCTGGGCCTCTGTCCCAGTGCTACCTCTTACCAGTTGTGACCTTGCAAAAGTTACAACTTCTCTCTGCCTCAATGGTCTCATCACCCCCCACAGTCTCTCCACTGAACAGGCTTTGGAGAGTTTGTTTGTTTGTTTTTTAATTAATTAATTTATTTATTTTATTGGCTGTGTTGGGTCTTCATTGCTGCACACAGGCTTTCTGTAGTTGCGGTGAGCGGGCACTACCCTTCGTTGTGGTGCGCAGGCTTCTCATTGCGGTGGCCTCTCTTGTAGAGCACAGGCTCCAGGAGCGTGGGCTTCAGTAGTTGCGGCACATGGGCTCAGCAGTTGTGGCTCACGGGCTCTAGAGCACAGGCTCAATAGTTGTGGCACAGGGGCTTAGTTGCTTTGTGGCATGTGGTATCTTCCTGGGGCAGGGATCAAACCCACTTCCCCTGCACTGGCAGGCGGATTCTTACCCACTGCGCCACCTAGAAAGTCCTGGAGAGTTTTTTAAAGCCTGATTCATATTGTGTGCTTCCTTTGCTCAAAGCTCTCCACAGCTCCCATGTACCAAAGAAGAAAGATATGAGATTTTCCTGGTGGCACAGTGGTTAAGAATCCGCCTCCCAATACAGGGGACATGAGTTTGATCCCTGGTCTGGGAAGATCCCACATGCCACGGAGCAACTAAGCCCGTGCGCCACAACTACTGAGCCCACGTGCCTCAACCACTGAAACCCGCGTGCCTAGAGCCTGTGCTCTGCAACAGGAAAAGCCACAGCATTGAGAAACCCACGAACAGCAATGAAGACCCAACGCAAACAAAAATAAATTAAAAAGGAAAAAAAGAAGGTCTAACTACTAATCAACCCCACCAGATGCAGCCTGGCCTCAACCTTTCTTCCTCGCATAAACAAGATGAACTGCAGGTTCCCCTGGATGTTCCTACGTCAGTTGTATTTCCAAGGGTCACCCACACCACATTACAGTGGTGGTCAGAAACAGGAAAACCAGTTCCGAAGGCTTCACTATACTACACCAGGGGCCTGCGATAAAGCGACATGAGAAGGCGTCTCTAACTCGGGGCGTTAGGATTTCGGCGGGAAAACGGGAAGGGGAGAACCCGAGGAAAGCTGCGTTTACCTGAGGTGGGTCCCTTTCCGCAGCCGCCGCCATCGGAACGTCTGGGCAGGGCGGAGGCGAAAGTCCAGGGACTGGGCTGGAGTCTGCACGGTTACTACTCGGGGGCGATAGTGTCTTAGAAGTTAAGACGCTCCTCTGTGCACTGCGCACAGAGCCTCCTCTTACGCCTCTTGGCCTGTCGCCTCGCTCCCAACACGAGACGCGGAAGGTAATGGGCTGCTCTACAGACAGCAATCAAAATCTCCGCCAAAAAGCCGCCGGAAGTCCCTCAGCCGAATGTTCCCCTCCCGGAAATTCCCCATTTCAGGATTTTCAATGAATGCACCTCGCCTTGGCGCAAGTTCTTCTGGGTAATGTAGTGCCAAGGCCTCAAGCAGTGGTGGCTCAAGCTAGAAGCACCACGAAAAAAGTCAAGCAGCATCGCGAGGAGTGCTGGGAAATCAACTACGCGGGTCAGGGAGGGGGCTGGGGGGGTGGTCCATGGAGGAATGGGAGGATACTTAAGAGCAGTTAAGTCTTTAATGCTACTGATGACTGAAGTGTTTGGACATGGCCTCAGACTCCTTTAAGCCGACCCAAGTTGACATCCACTGGTAACTAGAAGTAAATAAACATTATCCTATTGCTTCTGAACAACATGCAGCCTGAAGTGTAAAACTAATTTTGGGGAAATCCCTGGTGGTCCAGTGATTAGGACTTCTCGTGTTCACTAACAAGGGTGCGGGGAAGCGGGCGCGGCAGCGGGGAGGTGGGGTTTCCATCGCTAGTCCGGGAACTAAGATCCAGCAAGCCCTTTGGCCCAACGGGCATCTTAAATTCATTTTTGTATGCTTTGGTCAGGGACAAGAAGCAAGTCAGACTGGACCCTGGTTGGGAATCTGGAAAGGAGGTACTGGGCAGGACTAGCACAGGAGAACAATAGGGAAAGCACTGCTTTGGGGCCACCAGTAAAGGCTGTCTTGGCTATATAACTCTGATTGTGCCCAACTCCCTGAGAAACACTGATGTATAAATCAGGCCACCGAAAATGGCTATACTCTTGTTCTTTGTACATGCCCTGCGCCACAATTCTGATTCACCTGCACCCTACTCACATGACTGACATTCCCTCCTAAACATAAGTCCTGACCAGTCAATGACCACCGTCTGGCCCTGACCCCAGCTAGTGATTGTTCTCATCTTTAGGTCATAATTTCTTCACATGGATACTTCATCAAACAAGCTGTGAGTAGCATGCTCCTCTGATAAT
The DNA here is from genome assembly GCF_030028045.1 of Hippopotamus amphibius kiboko. Classification (NCBI taxonomy): domain Eukaryota; kingdom Metazoa; phylum Chordata; class Mammalia; order Artiodactyla; family Hippopotamidae; genus Hippopotamus; species Hippopotamus amphibius. The sequence goes on from NW_026648280.1 coordinate 1,988,272, forward strand.
TTCCCAGAGAACTGATGAGCCAAGTTCACGTCAATTCCCTCTAATGCTGGTAAACTTCCTCTGCTCCCCAGTAGAAAAGACTGCTCCCAAATCCTGCAAGCTGTGTCTGGACCATGATGGAGTGTCTCTCGTAGACCTTGCTCGGAATGAGTAAGATCCCCAAACCTTTAAACCACTGATGCCTCTGTCCTTGGCTCTGGGCCCTTTCTCTGGTCTTGAGGGTAGGCAATTATTTATATATCATCCTGCCTCTGGGACAAGACCCCTTACTCTTACAGCTCAGCAGTGTCTCCAGGCTCCACCACTCCTGCCTTCCTGTGGCACCGCTCCACAGGGAGGAAGCAGGGCCAGTGTGGTACTTCTGCATGTATGGTGGGGTGCGTAACCTCTGCCCAAGCAGCTATCCTCAGAAATGTGGGCTGCTTCTCATGCATCCCTGGAGGAAATGCCAACAATGGCCACTGCAGCCCCACCTGGGCTCTGCCCTGGGACCGGGTTGCCTCTCCATCCATAAATCGAGTCTTTCCCTGCTCTTGACTGCCTCAGATCCAGTGACATGCTGGAGAATGGAGTCAGTGGAGCCAGAGCATTTCTTCTACTCTGGCTGGGGTGTGCAGTGAACGAGGTCACTGGAAACCGGGTGCTGCCAAAGCAGACCTCTCTCTGCCTAGCCCCAGGGCCAAGTGGGGGCAAGAACACTCCTTCCAAACAGAGTGCAGGCTCCTCCAACCTTTCTACCTGTCCCACTGGTCCTCCAAACAGTAAAGGAGGCTTGCCTCCACCACACAGAGCCTAAGACTGTGAAACCCAGTCTGTGGCTCAGACTTCTCACTGCCCAGGGTGGGTATCTGCCCATGCAACCTCCCTTGTCCTCTGAGTCCCACATCTCCTGACCCCATTGCTTTTCCTTTCCTGCCCAATCACATGTGTATGTTTCTTACAATGCTGGTCATACAAAAATCCTCCTGCCAGTTTCCAGTTAGTTCATCCTTTGTTTTTATTTTTTTGTTTGTTTGTTTTTGGCTGCATCAGGTCTTAGTTGCAGCACACCAGCTTAGTTGTCCTGCAGCATGCGGGATCTTAGTTCCACGATCAGATATCATACCCACATGCCCTGCACTGGAAGGCAGATACTTTGGACTACCAGGTAAGTCCCCAGTTAGTTCATTTTGATTTCCTCTCAGCTAGTCCTTAAGGAACAAAAGCAAACAAATGAGAAAAAAAAATCTGTGTTGTTCAGAGCAAAACAGGTCTCTTCCTTCGTTGAACAACAGGAACTGACAAACTCTCTCTCTGCCTAATCTTTACTCATATTCCTCTGAGCTCTCTTCCCCACTGTCCCTGGTCTCTGCCACATCCTTGCAGGGATCACTTAGCTCAGTTTCAGAAAGAATTCTGCAAAGATAAGTTATGCAAGAATTAACCAACCATTGATACCCGATCATCTGATCAAACCCTCAATTCCTACCCCTGATATCTGATGTCTCTTGTCTTTCTTCAGCAAGATTCTTATTGAGTCAATTAAGCAAGAACCCTCCTTACCCTTTATGTTTCCCATCAATAATTTTCCATCCACTGAACCCTTCTCTCTGCTCCTCGGCCATAAATACTCAGTTGCCTTTACTGTGTTTAATGTTGAACTCAATTTTTCTCCCATATTGTAATACTCTTGACACCTATCACAGTGGTACTGAATAAAGAATGTCTCACCATTTTAATGTATCAGAATAATATTTTCCTTAACACTGTTAAATTCATTCAGTTAAACCTGAACCTACTTCTATAGACAACGACAGAGGATGGGAGGATCGTTACCCACCTCCCAAATGAGGAACCCAGGGGGCCACCTGGGCACTGAGTGACTTGAATGACACATGTATCCTCTCCGGTCCCTTAAATCCATGGAAGGAATTGCTAATACTACCATCTAAGGACTAAGGAAATGTAGAACAAGGGCTGAGAGGGAACTTCCTCAAGGTCACAACCCCAGAGTGTGCTCAGAGAGAATCCACACAGAACTCTCTGGACTCTGCAGCCTCCGCTCCATCTTATGGCTTGCTCCAAGGACAACGGATGGTGTCAGGGGGTTTTCAGAAGTCCCATTTCCTTGGCTTGGAAATGAGGGAAGGGACTGAGGGTGTATTTTGTTTTGTTTTGTTTTTTGGGGTATTCAGGGCTGGCCCAGGTGGTATGTAGGACCATATTTTCCCGACTTCGGATCAAATGTGTGCCCCCTGCAGTCAAAGCACGGTGCTGCGTGTGGGCTTTCTCTAGTTGTGGCGAGTGGGGCTATTCTTCGTTACAGCGCATGTGGTGTCTTCTGTTGTGAAACACAGGCTCTAGGCGCGAGGGCTTCAGTACTTGCAGCTCACAGGCTCTACAGTGCAGGCTCAATAATTGTGGAACACAGCCTTAGTTCCTCAAGTTGCTCTGCGGCATATGGGATTTTCCCTGGATTGCCATGCGGATTCTTAACAACTGTGCAACCAGGAAAGACCCAGGAATAGAAATTTAACCAGACAGGACACACAGGTAAAAAATAGGACACATGAGAAACAAAAATTCAACATCAAGAATCCTGAGAAAGGGAATTCCATGGTGGTCCAGTAGTTAGGACTCCAGGCTTCCACAGCAGGGGGCATGGGTTAGATTTCTGATCAGGTGAACTAAGATCACGCATGCTGCATGGCACACCCTAACCCTATCCCCCCCCCAAAAAAAACTGAAATAAATGTAACAAAAATCATAATGGAAAAAAATTATAATGATTTTTTTATAGCAGGGTTTCACAGTCTTAAGTGGGAGGGGTCAGCCTGCATTCAGCCTTGGCTTTTAAGGTAGGTTGACCAAGTGTGGGTCCCAAGGGGCAGGGGAAGGGCAAATTCTTGCTAATTAACAATCATCACTTTGGTGAATTACATTTTCCTGGAGGGGTGGAGGAGCAGTGAGGCGATGGATCAAGGGGTTAGGAAGAGGAGCCTTGGGGACCAGGCCATTTGGGCCACAATCGACATTCTTAGTCATTTGGTGCCCCTCACAAAGCCCAGAACAGCGAGCAGCTCCACCACATAAGAGGGCAGCAGGGACATCCTGAGGCAGGCTTATGAAAAAGATTGACAGGACCGTGGAAATGAATCACTGCATATGGCAGTGGCGCCAATGTCAAATCTGGGGTGACACCAATGACACAGTCCAGAGGGCCTGGCTTAGCACTGCTGTCCATGTGAAGAACATCCCAAGTGGCAGGGTGTTTGCTGGAGATGTGCACTGATGAAAAAGCAGGAGCCTGGTGGAGACGCAGATGTCAGGTGTGGGTAGTTCATGGTCAGGACACACCAAATGGAGCCCCTGCTCTGAGGGTCTGAAAAGCCAGTGGATGGATGCAGTGCACAGCAACCACTCTCATCAAAGGCCTGGCAGTAGTGAGCCCATATGGAAGTCCCTCTACCTCTCTGGGCTGTGCATGCCTTCTTGCACAAACGGCTATAATAGTAACTGAATCACAGCCTCGGTTTGGTTGGGTAGATAAATGGAGTCATTCACAGGAAAGTCATCAATGTTGGTTCCCAGAGAAAAGATACTCCTGTCCATCAGCGTGGGGCTGGGGTATGAGCAGCGCTCATTGGGGGGAGAGGGGGAGCAAAAGTGTCAGTATGGACAAGGGGTTCTTTCAGTCCCCAAACTGGAGGAGCGAAGGGGCAGGGAGGGAGGTGGGTGAAGCAGGGAAGGAGTGAAGTGACCAGACTCCCCATATCCTGAACCAGGCAAACTGGCATTGAATCCCAGATCCCTGTCCATTGCTGGGAGATCACAAACAGATGATACATCCTCTCTATGCCTTAGTTTCCTCTCTGAAAATGGTCCATTTGCTGCACAGGTTCTTCTCACCCTCTTACCACCTCAAACTCCTTCAACATCACAGTTGACCATAATCTTGATATTCATAAGGTCCCTTCCCCAGTGTGAACTCTCTGATGTTTAATCAAGTGGCACCTCTGGGTGAATGAATTACCACATTCCTTGCACTCATAAGGCTTTTCTCCAGTGTGGATTTTCCTATGGATGCGGAGGAGCTGTCTTTGCTTAAAGGCTTTCCCACATTCATTGCACTCATAAGGCCTTTCTCCAGTGTGAACTCTGTGATGATCATAGAGAGAGGATCGACTAGTAAAAGACTGCCCACATTCACTGCACTCATAAGGCCTTTCTCCACTGTGAGCTCTCTGATGACGAAGAAGGCTCGAGCTACCAGTAAAAGATTTCCCACATTCACTGCACTTATAAGGCCTTTCTCCAGTGTGAATTTTCTGATGATCATGAAGGCCAGACCTAACAGTAAAAGATTTCCCACATTCACTGCACTCATAAGGCCTTTCTCCAGTGTGAACTCTCTGATGATACCGGAGGCCACTCCTAGCAACAAAAGACTTCCCACATTCACTGCACTCATAGGGCCTTTCTCCAGTATGAACCCTCTGATGATGATAGAGGTTAGTCTTAGCAGTAAAACATTTCCCACATTCACTGCACTTATAAGGCCTTTCTCCAGTGTGGACTTTCTGATGATCATGAAGGCTCGACCTAGCAGTAAAAGATTTCCCACATTCACTGCACTTATAAGGCTTTTCTCCACTGTGAACTCTCTGATGATACCAGAGGCCACTCCTAGCAACAAAAGATTTCCCACATTCACTGCACTTATAAGGCCTTTCTCCACTGTGAACTCTCTGATGACACTGGAGGTTCAGCCTAGGAGTTAAAGATTTCTCACATTTATTGTACTCATAAGCCTGTCCTCCAGTGTGAAATTTCCTATGGGCATTGAGGTGTGCCTTTTGGCTAAAGAATTTACCACATTCACTGCACTCAAAAGGTCTTATTCCACTGTGAACCCTCCAATGATTATAAAGGTTCGACCTACTCGTAAAAGATTTCCCACATTTATTGCACTCATAAGGTCTTTCTCCAGTATGAACATTCATGTGGGCACTGAGTTGTTCGTTTCGCCTAAAGAATTTCCCACATTCACTGCACTTGTAAGGCTTTTCTCCATTGTGAACTCTCTGATGAGCAAGGAAATTAGATTTGCGGGTAAAAAATTTTCCACATTGGCTGCATTGATAAGGTTTTTCTCCAGTGTGAACTCTCTGATGTTCAATTAAGATGCACTTTTGGATGAAAGATTTATTACATTCTTTGCATTCATAAGGCTTTTCTCCACTGTGGATTTTCCTATGTGCTCTGAGGTACCTCCTTTGGCTAAAGGGCTTCCCACATTCACTGCAGTCATAAAGCGTTCCTCCACAGTTAACTCTCTGATGTGAAAGGAAACCGCATTTGTGACTAAAACATTTTCCACAACGGCTACATTCATAAGGCCTTTCTCCAGTGGGAACTTGCTCATGTTGAATAAGTTTAGCTCTTCGGGTGAAGGCTTTCTCACATTTTCTGAACTCACTAGAGAAGACTCTCACATCCTCAACAAGTACATCTGTGTGGCTGGAGGCCTTCTTGCCTTCTCCCCAGGTGTGATGACCTTGTCCACTGTGAAAAACAGCTTCACACTCCTTACTGTTGTTCAGTTTCTTCCTGGTATTAGTGGCCTGTGGCTGAAATCCCATGTTGGCCACGAAGTCGTGCCCAATCTCCATGCAGGTGGAGAGATTCCCTGTTGTGTGGATTGTGCAGCTCTTCGAAAAAGAGGGTCTCCACATATCGTATCGTAAGGGATTCTCTCTAACATGCTGCTTCTGGTGATCTTGAAGGTTTGCAGTGAAATAGAAGTGTTTTCCACATGCCCCACATGTGTATGCTTTCTGCCCCCTATTTGTTCCTTGCTCTTCAGCCAAGTGCAAGATGTCTCTCAAGACCGGGATGCACATCTTACAGGGCTGGGTCTTCTCAGGAGACAAACCTGCTTTTGCAGTCCTAATCTGTGACACTCCTTCTGCAGATCTGCTCTGTTCAGAAGATGTCTCTTCATCTTCGACTCCACGAAAAGAACCTGCAAACACAGAAGTGATGGAGTTCATGTTGACTTTATTGGGGGGAGTGAGGCCATCACAATTCTACATTTGACACAAGAAAGAACCATTCCACAAGACTGTGTTCACGAAATGAAGTCAGGTCAACTTGAGAAGCGGCTGCTCTCACCAAGTACAGGACACAAGGACTGCATGTGGCCCAAGGTGAAAGGCATCTTCTAAAATTCACTCCTCTCTCAATGGCTTTTACCAGGACCACATCTCCTGGTGACCTGTGATACTGTACAGAAGTGCATGTCCAGGCCTCAGAAAATCTGACTGCAACAGGTCACTGGCATTCAAGAAATATTAAAGGATCCCTTATGTTGAAGACACAAACAGCATCAGTAGGTACTACAGGAAAAACAGTGTGAAGACCACATGAGATAAGTGGTTTAGAGAGGTGGTAGGGAATGAGTCCCAGGTTGCAGTCATAATAACATTGGGAAGAGGTAGAAATGACAAGTTGGCAGAATGTCAAGAATGCAGAAAGATGAGAGAAGTGATTTGTAGCCACTGGCAATGGCACTAAAACACTAGTCAAAAGGAAGTCATACCTCCTGACAGGACTTGAACACAGGCCTGATATCAAGGCCTCTCCCAGCTGCCGTTCATCTTAATCAGGCTACCTCTGAGCCTTTTTGCTGAGACCAGAGTCATGTCCATCCCGGGAAGTCCCAAGGACTCTCCATCCCGATTTGACCAATGACATGGGATACAAATGATACAAGTCCTAATGGAGTCAGGATGGGTGAATAGCCAACACTGGCCAAGAGGAACTCAGTACACAATACACGATATGGAAATGTTACATAAAGAACGTCCAATGGAGGGACCTTCCTGGTGGTCCAGTGGTTAAGGCTCTTTGTTTCTAATACAAGGGGTGCAGGTTCAATTCTTGGTTGAGCATGCCAGGTGGCGCAGCCAGGGGTAAAAAATCAAAAAAGAAAAAAAGAGAATGTCAGGTGCAGCCAGAGGGAAGCATGTTCAGTGGATGGAGTGTAAACTGTTAGGAATGTATCTCCCCACCTAAAGAACTATTACAATGGGAGAATCTAATTAATCTCTTTTGCAACCATGGAGTCTTCTGAAAATCGGCAGTGTCCCACAAAACACAGTTTGAAAAGATAAAGCTTCCAAATCAAAACCAGATATCACAGGGATGTTTCAATGATCACACTAGGAATATAAATAATTATGATTAATATGCTAATTAACGTCTACTAAGGGATAAAGCAAACAGCACATAACACCAGAAGGGAAATGTAACCTGAGAGAGAAAAATTCTAACAGAAGACCAAAAAGAAATGCTAAAGATCAAGTACAGCAGGACAGAAATGAAGAATGATTGCGATGGGCTTATTAATACCCAAATTCAGCTGAGGAAAGAATCTTTGAGCTTCGCGTTCTCTTACCAGAAACTTCCAAAATTGAAAAGTGAACTGAAAAAGGACAAAATAAATAAATAAATAACAAAACACACAAAATGAATATATAAGATCTGTGGGACAACTATAAAAGGTTTAAAACACATGTATGTAAGCATCTCAAACAGAAAGAAAAAAAGAAACAGAAGAAACATTACTTGAGGCAATAATGATGGAGAATTTCTAACAAAATTATGTCAGACACCAACCAACAGATTCAGGAAGCTCAGGGAATATCAGGCAGATTTAACGCCAAAAAAATGACATCTTAGGCATATCACATTCAAATGCAGAAAAAAATATTAAAAGAAGCTAGAGGAATGAACACCTTTCCCAAAAGAAGGCATGAAAACAATTACATTTGAATTCTCCTCAGAACTCAGGGAAATAAAAAGAACGAATTGAGTAAAATATTTAAAATGGGAAGGGACAGAGGACATCACCAACATAGAGTTTGGTATCCAGCAACATTAATCTTCAACACTGATGATGAAATAAGGACTTTCTCAGACACAGAAAAACTGTTAGACTATATTAAAAGAAGTTCTTCAGGGACTTCCCTGGTAGTGCAGTGCTTAAGAATTCACCTGCCAATGCAGGGGACATGAGTTCGACCCCCAGTCCAGGAAGATCCCACATGTCGTGGAGCAAATAAACCCAGGAGCCACAACTACTGAGCTGGCGTGCTGCAACTTCTGAAGCCTGTGCACCTAGAGCCTGTGCTCTGCAACAAGAGAAGCCACCACAATGAGAAGCCCACACACTGTAACGAAGAGTAGCCCCAGTTTGCCACAATTAGAGAAAGCCTGCATGCAGCAAAAAGACCCAATGTAAACAAAAATTAAAAATTAAAATTGAAAATAAATACACAGGGCTTCCTAGATGGTGCAGTGTTTAGGAGTCTACCTGCCAATGCTGGGGACACGGGTTCAGTCCCTGCTCCGGGGAGATCCCACATGCCATGGAGCACTGGGCCCGTGTGCCACGGCTGTTGGGCCTGCGCTTTGGAATCCGTGAGTCACGGCTGTTGAGCCCGTGTGCTGCAACTGCTGAGGCCCGCGTGCCTATAGCCCATGCTCCACAACGAGAGAGGCCGCGGCAGTGAGAAGCCCACGCACCACAATGAAGAATAGCTCCCACTCACTGCAACTGAAAAAGAAAGCCTGCGCACAGCAAAAAAGACCCAACACAGCCAATAAAATTAATTAATTAAAATAAATAAGTACACAAGATCATGATATCATAAAAAAAAAAAGTTCTTCAGAGAAGAAAAATGACAGATCAGAAATTTGGGTTTCATAGAGAAAGGAAGAGAATCAGAGAATGTAAAACTTTCCTTGACATAAAACTGACATGTGACATCATATTTCTTTAAGATGTACAATATGATTTGATATATGTGTACAATGCAATGACTACCACCATAAGTTTAACATACAAAGTTACTTTTTTTTCCTTGTGATGAGAACTTCTAAGATCTACTCTTCTGGAAGCTTCTAAACATTCAATACAGTCTAGTAAACTAGAGTCACTATGCTGTGCACTACATCCCCAGGACTTACTTATCTTATAACTAGACGTCTGTAACTCCTGACACCCTTCACTCATTTCATCTACCCACCTTGCCCAACTCTGGCAATCACTAATCCTTTGTCTGTATCTGAGTTTTGTGGTGGTGGCGGTGGTGGTGTTTAAAGATTTAATATGTAAGTCCACTCAAGTAGTACAGTTAAACCTGTAAAAACAGGGGTTACAACTGCTTGGGTCCACTTGTACATCGATATTTTTCAATAGATACAAATGGGATCACATGCTCTGTAGTTGGATGAGTCCACAAATGGGAAAACTTCAGAATTAAAGGGCTGACTACAGGACTTCAGCATCTACAGATTTCAGTATATGCAGGAGCTCCTGGAACCAATCCTCTGTGGAAACAGTGGGACAAGTGGATTTGTCTTTCTCTAATTTCATTTAGCATAATGTCCTCAAGATCTGTCCATGTTGTTGTATATGGCAAGGTTTTTTTTTTCATGATTTTGAATAATATGCCATATATACCACGTTTCTTATCTACTCATTGGTCAAGGGACACTTAGGTTGTTTCTATCTCTTGAATATTGTAAATAATGCTGCAATAAACATAAGGTACAAATATATTTGAGATGATTTCATTCCCTGTGGATAAATACACACATATGGAATTGCTGAACCATACGGAAGTTCCTTTTTTAATTTTCTAAGGATTCTCCATTCTGTTTTCCATAGTGGTTGCATCAATGTACATTCCCACCAACAGTGCACAAGGGGTCCCTTTTCTCCACAACTTCACGAACACTTATTGTGTCTTTTGCATAACAGACACTGTAATGTGTGAGGTAGTATCTTATTGTGATTTTTTTAAATTTAGTTTTTATTCATTTTTGGCTGTGTTGGGTCTTCATTGCTGTGCGCGGGCTTTCTCTAGCTGTGGCAAATGGGGGCTACTCTTTTTTTGTGGTGCATGTGCTTCTAACTGTGGTGGCTTCTCTTGTTGCGGAGCACAGGCTCTAGGCAATCAGGCTTCATTAGCTGCAACACGCGGGCTCAGTAGCTGTTGCATGGGGGCCACAGAGCATGCGGGCTTCAGTTGTTGTGGCTCATGGGCTGTAGATTGCAGGCTCAGTAATTGTGGTGCATGGGCTTAATTGCTCCATGGCATGTGGGATCTTCCTGAATCAGGGATTGAATCTGTGTCCCCTGCACTGGCAGGCGGATTCTTAACCACTGAGCCACCAGGGAAGTCCTCATTGTGGTTTTGATTTGTATTTCCTGACCAGTGGTGATATTGAACATCTTATCATGTAAGTGCTTCACAAATGCATGTCTTCTAAAGAACAACAGCAATTGTATACTCTGTTATACATTTTTAAACACATCCATTTATGTATGCTTACATAAAATTAAAACAAATGAGAACAATAATACAATGGACAGAAAGGAATTGGGATTTTTTTAAATTATAAGGTATTCAAACTACCAAGAAAGCCATACACTGTTATATGAAAGTGGATTTCAATCAGATGTAAATGCAGAATGCAAACTCTAGCACAACTACATAAAAAAAAGAAAGAAAAAATGAAAAGAAAGAAAGAAAGAAAGAAAGAAAGAAAGAAAGAAAGAAAGAAAGAAAGAAAGCGAAAGAAAGAAAGGAAGGAAGGAAGGAAGGTATGTAGAAAGGAAGAAAGGAAGAAAGAAAGAAAGAAAGAAAGAAAGGAAGAAAGAAACAAGTATACCTGATATGCTAACAAGGAGAGAAAATGCAATCATACAAAATGCTCGATTAAAACAAAATGAAGAGTGAAAGCCTAACATAGAAACAAAGAATAAAAGCAATGCTAGAAAGTTGTAAGAAATACATTACATATTTATTGAAGTATATCAATATATTAAACATTGACAGTCTCAATGCACCAATGAAAAGAGAGATTATCAGAGTGAATCCAGAAACAGGAGTCAACTATATGCTCTCTCCAAGAAACCCACTTTATTTTTTATTCTTTTTTTTAATCTTTGAGTATAATTGCTTTACAATGTTTTCTTAGTTTCTGCTGCACAACAAAGTGAATCAGCTGTATGTATACATATATCCCTATATCCCCTCCTTCTTGAGCCTCTCATCTACACTCCCTATCCCACCCCTCTAGATGGTCACAAAGCATCAAGCTGACCTCCCTGGGCTATGCAGCAGCTTCCCACTAGCCACTCACTTTACATTTGGTAGTATATACATGTCAATGCTACTCTCTCACTTCATCCCACCTTCCCCTCCCCCACCATGACCTCAAGTCTGTTCTCTACCTCTGCATCTTTATTCCTGCCCTACCCCTAGGTTCATCAGTAGTTTTTTTTAAGATTCCATTCATTTGCGTTAGCATACATTATTTATTTTTCTCTTTCTGACTTGCTTCACTCTGTGTGACAGATTCTAGGTCCACCCACCTCATTACAAATAACTTAATTTCATTCCTTTTTATGCCCAAGTAATATTCCATCTTATTTATATGCCACATCATCTTTATTGATTCACCTTTCAATTGACAGTTAGCTTGCTTACATGTCTTGGCTATTGTAAATAGCACTGCAATGAACATTGTGCTACATGTATCTTTTTGAATTATGGTTTTCTCAGGGTATATGCCCAGCAGTGGGATTGCTCAGTCTTATGGTAGTTCTATTTTTAGCTTTTTAATGAACCTCCATACTGTTCTCCATAGTATCTGTATCAGTTTATTGCACACAGGCTTTCTCTAGTTGCTGAGAGTGGGGGCTACTATTCATTTAGGTGTGCGGGCTCCTCATTGCGGTGGTTTCTCCTATTGCACAGCATGAGCTCTAGGGGCGTGGGCTTCAGTAGTTGTGGCTCGAGGGCTTAGTTGCTCCACTGCACATGGGAATCTTCCCAGCTAAGGGATTGAACTCTTGTCCCTTGCATTGGCAGGCAGATTCTTAATCACTGCACCACCAGGAAAGTCCAGAAACCCACTTTAAATACAAACATGAGGGACTTCCCTGGTGGCAGAGTGCTTAAGAATCCACCTGCCAATGCATGGGTCATGGGTTCAATCCCTGGTTCAGTAAGATCCCCACATGTGGCAAAGCAACTAAGCCCATGCACCACAACTACTGAGATGGCACTCCAGAGCCTGAGAGGCACAACTACTGAAGCCCAGAGACCATGCTCCACAACAAGAGAAGCTACCACAATTCGAAGCCCATGCATATGAAAAGCCCACGCACTGCAAAGAATAGTAGCCCCCGTTTGCCACAACTATAGAAGCCTGTGCACAGCAACAAAAAGCCAATGCAGCCAGCAAATTAAATAAATAAATTTAAAAAAAATACAAACATGAGGGAATTCCCTGGCAGTCCAGTGGTTAGGACTCAGAGTTTCCACTGCTTTAGCCCGGGCTCAATCCCTGGTCAGGGAACTAGGACACTGTAAACTATGGTGCAGCCCACCCAAAACAAACAAACAAAAAACCAATCAACAGATGCAGGAGGAAAAAGGGATCTGGCAAAATCCAACACCCATTGATGATCAAAATCTCTATCTCCTAGTAATCTAAAAATAGAAAAAAAAACTTTAACTTGATAATCTAAATAAAACCCTACTAGCTATCACCATATATACTAAAGAAAAACTAGAAACTTTCCCACTAAGATAAAGAAGGCAAGGATGTTCCCTCTTACAACTCCCTTTTGACTTTATAGTATAAGCCATAACGCAACGAGAGGAGAATGTTATATAAAAGTTATACTGATCAGGAAAAAAAGAATAAAACTGCCTTCATTCTCAGATGATATAACCAGCTATGTAAAAACCAAAATATACACCAAAAAAAAAAAAAAAATCTGTAACCAGGAAGCAATTATAGCAAGATTTCAGGATACAAGGATAACATACAAAAGTCAATCACTTTCCTATACACCAGAAATAAACAAGTGAAGTTTGAAATTAACAACACAAGACCATGCACATTCATATCCCCCAGACAAATGAGGAGAGAAAGAAACAAATATTTAGTTATAAATCTACTAAGACATGTACAAGATCTACATGTGGGAAACTATAAAACTATGATGAAGAAATCAAATAAGTAAATGGAACTAAATAAATGGAAAGATATTTCACATTCATAAATAGGAAGACCCACTACTGTCAAGATGTCAGTTATCAATTTCACCTATAGTTTCAATGCAATCCAAATCAAAATCCCAGCAAGTTACTACGTGGATATAAATAAGCTGATCCTAAAGTTCATACAGAGAGGCAAAAGTCCCAGAATAGCCAGCAGCATACTGAAGAACAACAAAGGTTGAAGACTGACACTACTTCAAGACTTAGGATATTAAACAAAAACAAAAACAAAAACAAAAACAAAAGAAAGGAAGAAAGAAAGAAAAACAAGACTTAGTATCTAAAATAATCAAATCTGGGAATTCCCTGGTGGTCCCTCTGTTAGGATTCCACACTTTCATTGCTGAGGGCCCAGGGTTCAATCCCTGGCTGGGGAACTAAGATTCTACAAGCCACATGGCATGAGGAAAAAATAATAATCAAAAAAAATAATCAAGCCAGTGTGGTATTGTTGAAAGGATAGAGAAACTGATCAATGAACAGTATTGACAGCCCAGAAACAGATCCACAGAAAAACACTCAATTGACCTTTGACAGACAAGCAAGTGCAATAAAACTGAGAAAAAGTTAATCTTTTGAATAAATAGTACTGAGACAACAAAACTTCACATGCCAAGAAATGAATTCTAGACACAAACCTTACATGCTTCACAAAAAATTAACTCAAAATGTATCCTGTACCTAAAAGTTAAGTACAAAAAACTTTTAAAATTCAGTAACAGACACTTCATTAAAAGAAGATATACAGAGACTTCCCTGGTGACTCAGCGCTTAAGAATTCGCCTGCCACTGCAGGGGACACAGGTTCAATCCCTGGTCTGGGAAGTTCCCACATGCCACAGAGCAACTAAACCTGTGCACCACAACTACTGAGCCTGCACTCTAGAGCCCTTGAGCCACAACTATTGAGCCTATGCACCACAACTACTGAAGTCCATGTGCCTAGACCCTATGCTTTGCAACAAGAGAAGCCACTGTAATGAGAAACCCATGCACCGCAACAAAGAGTAGCCCCCAATCACCACAACTAGAGAAAGCCCATCTGCAGCAACAAACACCCAATGGAGCCAAAAATAAATAAATAAAAATTACTTTTTAAAAAAGAAGACATACAGATGACAATTTACCATATACAAAGATGCAAGGAAATGCAAATGAAACTTTAAAGCAGATACCAATACATACATATAAGAATGGACAAAATCCAAACACTGACAACATCAAATGCTGGTATGTTTGTTGAGCAACAAGAATTTGATTCATTGCTGACCGGAATGCTTAATGGTAGAGTCCACGTGAAAGAGAGTTTGGGAGTTTGTTACTAAACATTTTCTTATATCATCCAGCAATTGTACTCCAAGGTATTTGTACAAAGGAGTTCAAAACGTATATCCACACAAACAAATATCTTCACACAGATATTTATAGCAGCTTTATTCATAACTACCAAAAATTGGAAGTAATCAAGAAGTCCTTTAGTAGGTGAGTAGATAAACATGAGACACCCAGCGAACAGAAACATTATTTACAGCTAAACTGCAATGAGCTATCGAGTCATGAAAAAAGCATGCAGAAAACTTAAGTGCATGTTACTACATGAAAGAAGCCAAGATGAAAATGCTACATACTCTATGACTCCCAAGATATGACCTTCTCAAAAAGGGGGAATTAATGAGACAGTAAAAAAGTAATCAGGGGATACCAAACAGTACGGGGGAAGAAGGGATGAACAGGTGAAGCACAGAGAATTTTTAACTGAAAATTGAACACATTCTGTATGATACCATAATGCTGAATACATATCATTGTACATTTATCAAGGCCCCCATAGAATGTACAAACCTAAGAGTGAACCCTAATGCAAACTTCAGATTTTGAGTGAATGATGTGTTCATACAGGTTCATCAATTTTAATACTAAGATGGGGGATTTTTAATTCAATGCAATCCCTATCAAAAACAACGATGTCTTCAAGAAATAGAAAAACTCAGACTCAAATTCACATAGACTCTCAAGGGATTCGATACAGCCAAAGCAACTGTGAAAAAGAACAAAATTGGAGGACTCACAACACATGAGTTCAAACTTTCTTACAAAGCTACAGTAAGCAAAACAGTGTGCTACTGGCTTAAAGACAGATATATATGGAATACAACAGATGCTAGAGAGTCTAAAAATCAACTCTCAAATATATGATGCAATAATTACTAACAAGAGGACAATTACCATTCAATAAGTACAGCCTTTTCAACAAATGCTTCTGAGAAAACTGGATACCCACATGCACAAAAATGAAATGAGAACCTAAGCTAACAACATACACAAAAATTCACTCAAAATATATCAAACGCCTAAACATAAGAGCTAACACTAACAAATTTTAGAAAAAAAACAGAAAAGCTTTAAAACGTTGGATTCAGCCATGATTTCTTGCCTTTGACAACAGAGACAAAAGCAACAAAACATAGACAAACTGGACCTCATAAAAATGAACAATTTCAGTTGCAAACTTTAATTTACAAAATCTTATGTGTCAATTATATCTCAAGAAAGCTGGGGGAGAAAAAGAAAAAAGTGAAAAACTTTTGTACATCAAAGGATACTATAAACATAATAGAAAAGAAACCATAAATTGCAAGAGAACATTTCCAAAACATGTATACAAAAAGGAATGAATATCCAGAATCTATGAATAAATCTGTAATTCAACAACAACCAAAAAACCAAAATAATTAATAATCAAAAAGGACTTGAACAGATATTTTTCTAAAGATATACAAAATGGCCAATAAGCACACCATTAGGGATGTACTCGAAATGGGAAAGATTTACCACTTCACACCCATTAGGACAGCTATGATCAAAAGAACAGAAAATAACACAGATTTCCCTCGTGGTACACTGGTTAAGACTGTGCGTTGCTACTGCAGGAGGTGTGGGTTGGATTCTTGGTCATTACTTGTCAGGAACTAAGATCCTGCATGCCCCTTGGCGAGGCCAGAACAAAACAAAGCAAAAGTTCAGAAAATAACAGATGCTGGGATTTCTCGAGTGGCGCAGTGGTTAAGACTCCAGGCTCCCAATGCAGGGAACTAGATTCCACATGCTGCAACTAAGAGTTCACATGCCACAACTAAGGAGCCCACTGCCAGAACTAAGACCCTGAGCAACAAAAATAAATAAATATTAAAAAAAAAAAAGAAAATAACAGATTCTGCGTGGATATAGAGAAATTGGAACCTTCAAAAAAGGTCTTGCAGGAACACCTCATGGTCTGTTGTAGCAGTAACATGTCAATGACAACACTGTCCCACAATCAGCACACAAAAAAATGTCAAGTACAGGAATCAAGCAAAACTTCGGTACCATTCATTTGGACAGTCACTTGGCCAAAGAGAGGGCAAACAAGGAGGGATCTACCAGGGGGAGGGGAAGACTACTGACCCTAACAGCCTCCCAAGGCAACAGAAATAAAATCAAAAGTAAACAAATGGGATCTAATTGTAGAGAACCACAGAGAACACAGAGGACAATGACTTGGAGTAACAATCCAGAAAGCGCATGACCAGCTACATGGTTGCAAGCAGTTCTGAAAGCAGAACTAGTCTCAAAGGAAAACAGATTGAGATAGAGCAGTCATGTAGACCAGACGGCTCCAGGTTCCAGCTCCAAGTTAAAGATTAACTATCTCTCCTAGTAGTCATAAAAAACAAGGTGTTCTGCTTTTTTCTCTAATTGAAGCATATGCCTTGTGATGTCCATTATCGTGATTCATAATCCAGAATGCCAGAATGCTTTTGATCTTTCTTAATAAATATGTTATGGGAATCAAAGCTCAGGACTCTTGACTTGCTTGGTCTTGAGTCCCCTGATTCCATGCTTTCCTATACTCTCGTGTGAATTTTCTTAATTCCACAGTGCCACTCACATTCAGGTTCGTTCGTGTGGATGAGATCTCCGCACCTAATCAAACGTATAAGCTTTGGCACAGCAAAGGGAATCCTAAGCAAAATGAAAAGATAACCTATTTCCGAATAATGTGATGGAAAATTGCTTAATTTTCAACTTATATAAGCAACTATACAACTCAATAACAAGAAAACAAACAACTCGGAAGACCTCTACAAAGCAAATACACAGATGGGCAATAGGCACATGAAAAGATGCTCATCAACACTAATTATCAGAGAAATGCAAATCAAAACTATTCAATACAATGAGGTACCACCTCACACCAGTCAGAATGGCCATCAATAGAAAGTCTACAAATAACAAATGTTGCAGAGAAAGTGGAGAAAAAGGAAATCTCTTACACTCTTGGTAGGAAGGCAAATTGGTACAGCCACTATGGAGAACCCGATGTAGGTTACTCAAAAAATGAAAAACGGAGTTACCATATGATCCAGCAATCCAACTCCTGAGCATATATCCAAAGAAAACCATGGTTTGAAAGGACACACGCATACCAATGATCACTGCAGCACTGTTTACAACAGCCAAGACATGGAAGCAACCTTAACAGATGAATGTATAAAGACGATGAAGTGCTTCCATATACCATGGAACAATATAAATGAAATAATGCCATTTGCAGCAAGATGGATGGACCTAGAGACTGTCATATTGAGTGCAGTCACAAGGAGAAAAACAAATATTCTATCATATCTCTTACATGTGGAACCAAAAAAAAACTTAATACATATAAACTTATTTACAAAACAGAAACAGACTCACCTACTTAGAGAATGAACTTGTGGTTGCCAGGGGTAAGGGGGCAGGCGATGGATAGTTAGGGACTTTAGAATTGACATGTGCACACTGCTGTATTTAAAATTGATAACCAGCAGGGATCTACTGTACAGCAAAAACTAAAACAAAATTTTAAATCAAAAATACTTCAATAACATTAAAAACAAATGACAAAAACAGACTAATGACCCTGAATACTTAGCTGCAACTTGGGGGCTCCTGGTGTTTGGGCAATAAGAAGAAGGCATGCACTCTGCCTAGCCATAGGAACCACAGCACACAACCAAGCAATTGAAAAAGAAAGCACTGCCCAGGGTCCAGATGTGAGAAGGACACAGCTGCCCTTATGGGAAAAGGAGAAAGGCAGAGCCTAGCTCAGAGGATAAGGGTGAGTGTGAGGGCCTTACCCAGCATGCATACAAGTGCAAAGTTCTCCAGCATGACATCAAGGTACAGGTGTATCTGAACCTCATCAAGAAGACACCATTCCTCCCAGGAGAAGTACACGGCCACATCCTCAAAGGTCACACTGCCCTGGTATAACAGGGACAAATAAAACCATGAACAGTCCCACTCCTGAAAACCCACAATCCATCTTCCCACACATTTCCCCGGCTGCCCAACCAGGTGGAGCTACTTGAGACCTGGGGAAGAAAACCTCCCTCCTCTGATCAGAACCACCCCATTGCCTCCAGATCACACAGGCAGGCACTGCAAGCCTAACTCCTGCTCTTCCCGGCTTATTCCCACCAGAAAAAAAGGAGAACTGCACTGACCTAAACCAGCTCAGCCTCACCTCAAAGCACTTCCACATACTGGTATGGGTTCCAGGAGTAACCTTCCATACTCCCTCCAGAGAACCGACCTGCACTCAGTGCCCCGAACCTGGGGTCCTCCAAGGTCCCCAAACCAAAAACCTGTCAGAATGGCAGGTGAAGAGCCCTAAGGCACCTCAAATACGGAGAGTGTGTGCGTGAGGGGTGAGAACAACTGAGGAACTGGGACAACCTCCATTTACCAAAAGTGCTCCTGCAGCCCTGGGAATCTGTGGGAACAAGCAGGCCATGGAAAAAGGGACCATGACGGTGCTTCAGGGGCTCAGCCTCTCCCTGACGCCCTGCCGGTACCGGAGCCGGGCAACCCCGGGCTGAGTGGCTAATCTCTCCTTCAGGCCTCCGTCCCCAGTGCTACCTCTTACCAGTTGTGACCTTGGAGAAGCCACAACTTGCCTGTACCTTGAAGTCCTCATCACCCACCTACTACAGTCTTTTCTTCCACTGAACAGGCTTTGGAGAATTTTTTAAAGCCTAACTCAGATCCTCTCCTTCCTTTGCTCAAAACTCTCTACCGATCCCAGAGCCGTAAGAAGAAAGGTACAATCTCTCATCTAGCCTTCCAGGTGCAGCCTGGCCTCAAACTTTGTTCCTCGCAGAACCAAGACGGAGCCCACGTCCCCTCAATGTTCCTGCTTCATTTGCATCTCCAAGCCTCACGCACACCACATTACACCGGTGGTCAGAAATAGGGACACCACCCCTGAAGGCCTCGCTGTCCTGGACTAGACGTGACCAGGCGCCTCTCACGCGCGGCCTTCGTCCTTCCGTGGGGAAACCGGCAGGGGAGAACCCGGGGCACGCAGCCTTTACCTGAGGTGGGTCCATCAGCGCAGCCGCCTCCATCGGAGACTTTGCGCGCCGCGGCGCAGCGACAGTCCAGCGACCGGGTCGGACTCTCGGCACGGGCAACTCCCCGCAGGCGGCGGTGTCCCCCATCCTAAGACCCGACCCTGTGCGGTGCGCACAAAGCCTCCACTTCCGCCTCCTGGGCCCCTCACCTCCCTCCCAACACCGCAAACCGGGAACTCTCACCAAGTCCACAGTCTCAACAACAATCAAAATGTCCGCCACGGAGAGACACCAGAATTCCCACTCCCGGATGTTCGCCCTCTCGGAAATGCACCCACTTCTGGAGTTTCATTGGATGAATGTCACCTTAGCGCGCGTCCTTCTGGGTAATGTAGTGCCAAGGCCTCAAGCAATGGCGCCCACGCTGGAAGCACCAGGAAAAAAGCTAACCAGCACGGCGAGGAGAGCTGGGAAATCAACTGCGGGAGAGGGAAGGCGGCAGAGGAGGGGGCATCCGTGAGGGAATAGGGGATTTCTTTAATGCTGCTGATTACTGAAGTGTTTGGACATAACCTCAGACTCCTTGAAGCCAACCCAAGTTGACACTCACTGGTAACTGGAAGTAAATAAACATTCTCTAAATAAATAAATAAATAAACAAACAAACAAATAAATAAAATAAACATTCTCCTATTGCTCTTGAAATGCATGCAGCCTGAAGTGCTGAAGTCATTTTCTAAACTATGGTCAGGGACAAGAAAAAGGTCAACAGACCCTAACTGGGAATATGGAACGTAGATATTGGGCAGGCCTGATGCAGCTGAACAAGAAGGAAAGCACTACTTTTGGTCCCGACAGGACAGGCTCTCCTGCCTGCATGGTCAGTGATTGTGCCCAACTCAGTGAGAAACACTGATGGATGATCAGGTCACCCAAAATTGCCATATTCTTATTCTTTGTACAGTCAGATTCACCTGCACCCCACCCACATGACTGACATTCTGTCTTAAACATAAAGCCTAATCAGTCAATGACTACCTTCTTGCCCTGGCTCCAGCTAGTGATTGTTCTAATCTTTAGATCATAATTTCTTCACATGGATACTTTATCAAACAGGCAGTGAGTAGCATGCTCCTCTGATAATTTCCCTGAGAACTGATGAGCCAACCTCACCTCAATTCCCTCTAAAGCTGGTAACCTCCCTCTGCTCCCCAGTGAAAAAAGACTGCTGCCACATCCTGCCTGCTGTGTCTGGACCACGGTGGGGGTGTCTCTCCAGGATCTTGCTCTGGATGACTAGGATTCCCAAACCTTTAAACCATTGATGCCTCTGTCCTTGGCTCTGGGCTCTTTCTTTGGTCTTGAGGCTAGGCAATTATTGATATATCATCCTGCCTCTGGGACAAGACCCCTTACTCTCACAGCTCAGCAGTGTCCCCAGCCTCTGCCACTCGTGCCCTGCTGTGGCACCGCTCCACAGGAAGGAAGCAGGGCCAGTGTGGTTCTTCTGCACGTATGGTGGGGTGGGTAAGCTGTGTCCAAGCAGCTATCTTCAGAAATATTGGCTGCTTTTCATGCACCCCTGAAGATAGTGCCAACAAGGGCCACCGCAGCCCCACCTGATCTCTGCCCTGGGACCGGGTTGCCTCTCCATCCATAAATCGAGTCTTTCCCTGGTCTTGACTGCCCCAGATCCAGCGACATGCTGGAGCATGGAATTAGTAGAGCCAGAGCCTTTCTTCTTCTCTGGCTGGTATGTGGAGTGAACCAGGTCACTAAAAACTGGCAGCTGCTAAAGCAGATCTCTCTCTGCCCAGCCCCAGGGCCAGGTGGGAGCATGCACACTCCTTCCAAACAGAGTCGAGAGTCCTCCAACTTTTCTACCTGTCCCACCGGTCCTCCAACCAGTCAAGGAGGCTTGCCTCCATGACATAAATCCTAGGACTGGGACACCCCGTCTGTGGCTCAACCAGCTCACTGCCCAGGCTGGGTGTCTGCCCATTCAATCTCCCTTCCCCTCTGATTCCCACATCTCGACCCCAGTGCTTTTCTTCACTCCTGCCCAATTACATGTGTGTGTTTCTTACTGACTTGGTTGTACATGGGTCCTTCTGCCCTTTTCCAGGTAGTTCATCTTGATTTCCCCTCAGCTTAAGGAAGAAAAGCAAAGAAATGAGAAAAAAACACCCTGTGTTATTCAGAGGAAGGTCTCTTCCTTCTTTGAACAACAGGAACTGACAAACTCTCTCTTTGCTTAATCTTTACTCATATTCCTCCTAGCTCTCTTCCCCACTGTCCTTGGCCTTTGCCACATCCTTGCAGGGATCACTTAGCTCAGTTTCAGAAAGAATCCTGCAAAAGTAATTAGGTAAGAATTAAAAATAAATAAATAAATAAATAAATAACAACAAAACAAAGAATAATCCAACCATTGATACCCAATCATCTGATCAAACCCTCAGTTCCTACTCCTGGTATCTGATGTCTCTGGTCTTTCTTCAGCAAGATTCTTATTAAGTCAATTAAGCAAGAACCCTCCTTACCCTTTATGTTTCCCATCAATAATTTTCCATCCACTGAACCCTTCTCTCTGCTCCTCAGCTATAAATCCTCAGTTGCCTTTACTGTGTTTAATGTTGAACTCAATTTTTCTCCCATATTGTAGTACTCTTGACACCTATCACAGTGGTACTGAATAATGTCTCACCATTTTAACGTGTCAAAATAATATTTTCCTTAACACTGTTAAATTCATTTAGTTAAACCTGAACCTACTTCTATAGACAAAGACAGAGGATGGGAGGATCTTTACCCACCTCCCAAAAGAGGAGCCTAGAGGGCCACCTGGGCACTGAGTGACTTGAATGACACATGTACCCTCCCCAGTCCTTTAAATCCATGGAAGGAATTGCTAATACTACCATCCAAGGACTAAGGAAATGTAGAACAAGGGCTGAGAGGGAACTTCCTCAAGGTCACAACTCCAGAGTGTGCTCAGAGAGAATCCATACAGAACTTTCTGGACTCTGTAAGCCACCACTCCTTCTTATAGCTTGCTACAAGAACAATGGATGGTGTCAGGAGTCCCATATCCTTGGCTTGGAAAAGAGGGAGTGGACTGAGGGTGTGGTTATTTGGTTTTGTTTTTTGGGGGTTTTTTTTGGCTGTGCCACACAGTATGTGGGATCATAGTTTCCCAACCACAGATCAAACCTGTGCCCCATGCAGTGGAAACTCAGAGTCAACCACAGGACAACCAAAGAAGTCCCTGAGGGTGTTTAGATGGAGCAGGAAATAGAAAGATCGTGGAGCACACTGGGGGTGGACGAGTGTGAGGTAATAAGAAGGTAGGAGGATGCAGGTGCAATAATCGTGCAGCAAATGGACCATTTCTAGGGAGGAAACAGGCACAGAGAGTGGTGTCGTCTAGTCATGATCTCCCAGAAACATACAGGGATCTAGGATTCAATGCCAGTGGCCTGGTTTGGGTTATGGGCAGTCTGATCACTGCAGTCTGTTTCCCTCCCCATCCAGCTTTGGAGACTCAAAGAACACCTTTTCCATCTGGACACCCTCTGTCTCCCTCCCTGCAACAGCCCTACTCATACCCAAGCCCCATGCTAATGAACACAACTAACTTCTGATTGGGAACCCACATTGATGGCTTTCATGTGAATGACACCGTTTACCTACCCAAACTGCCCAGTGCTTAGACTCTATTATTACTTTTCCAATTTGTGAAAGGAGGGGTCTGCACCTCAGAGAGGTTGAGGAGCTTCCACAAAGGCACACAGCTGCCAGCCCTCTGATGAGAGTGCTTCCTCTACACTGCACAGGTGCACTAGCTTCTTTTCTGCATCTCCCTGCATGGACACCATCAGCTGTGTCGCGACCACGAACTACACACACCCCACGTCTGCATCTCCACCAGGGCCTCTAGCTCCACCACCCCCAGTGCACATCTCCTTCCTGCAAACACCCTCCCTCTTGGGACGTTCTTCACAGGGAGAGCAGTACCACCCAGCAACCCACAAGGATCTTCAGTTGTCACCTCAGGTGTGACACTGGCCACCACATGCAGTGATCTGTTTCCAAGATTCTGTCCATCTTCTTCATGAACTCGCTTCAGGATGTGCCTGTGTCCAAACTCTCCCAGTCACTATTTCGAGCACTGTGAGGGACCTTGAAGGTCTAATAATGTCCACTGCGGCACTACCCCAGTCCGCAAGTCTCTTCCTCCTAATCCTATGACCCATTATCTAACTGCTCCACTTACCCACCAGAAAAATATATGTCACCAAATAATGATTGTTAATCAAGAACATGCCCACATCTCCTTGGGATTCATGCTTGACAAACTTAAGTGTAAATGCTAAGGGCTGAATGCAGGCTGACACGTCCCATAAAGCCTGTAAAACCCCACCGCAAGTCCTTCTGCTTGACAAAGCTGAGGTGTGAATCTCCAGGTAGTAACAAGGTGGTGACCCAGTTCCTGAACTGAACACCATCAATGCATCATCAAACTTGCAGTGATGTGGGAGAGGTTGTGCTTTCCAAGCCAGTCTGCACCCACCTTATCACACGGATCCACAAGAAATGTGTGTGTGCTTCACATACCAGAATGTTGGGAATCCCTATCACATGCTTGTCCCAAAATCTCCCTGGAGTGTTCGTGTATTTGTGTGGCCACACCTGCTGTGCTGGGTCAGCACCTCCCATTTTATTTGTCCAACAGGGATTCAATTCTGTCACACATCCTTTGAGCAATGGTTTGTAGGTCCAGGAAACAAAGGGTGTTAGCATTCAAAATCTGTCACACTGTGTCCCCAGTTCTGCTGATATGCACTGATACCTTGAATACTTTTGTGTGTGATAAGTTTACTGGAGTTACAAAATGGCTCTTTTATTCTGGAAATGCATTCTAAGTTATGTATTCAAAGACATGATATCTGGGATTATAAATTTAAAAACTACTAAGTAAATCATGATACACAAACACAAAAAAAGTGCATAAATACGATAAATGATGTAAGATACAGGAAGGGTCCAACACAGTCACTCCTTTTATACATACACTTGAAAATAGTGATTACAAAAGTAGAATATGCTTATGTATTAGTAATTTTTTTTTTATCCAACCTTACCTTTCTGGAATAAACCCTACTGGTCATAGTGTATAATGCTTTTAAACATTGCTGGATGTTATTTGCCAATATTCTATTGAGGATTATCCTATCTATGCTGATGAGAGATATTGGTCTTTTTCATTTTACGTTTTCTGTACTAATATAAACTAAAAGTATAATTACTGTTACATGAAAGTCTGGTAATCATTTAGCTTTTTTTTTTCTCGTGGCCGGCATTGGGCCTTTATTGCTGAATGCGGGCTTTCTCTAGTTGTGGCAAGTGGGGGCTATTCTGAATTGTGGTATGTGGGCTTCTCAATGCAGTGTCTTCTCTTGTTGTGGTGCACAGGCTCGAGGCTCAGACTTCAGTAGTTGTAGCCCACAAGCTTAGTTGCTCCTCAGCATGTGGGATCTTCACAAACCAGAGATTGAAACTACATCCTCTGTATGGCCCAGTGGATTCTTAACCACTGCCCCACCAAGGAAGTCCCTGTATCAGTAATTTTAATGTTGAGGATGAATTAAAAATGGCAGGAGGAAACTAGTTTCAGAGCTGTACAGAAGTATTTCAAAATGTACATTTTAAATACATAAAATGTAAGTCAAATATACATCCAGTACATGATTTCTAAACCAAAGATGCAAAACCTATCACTTAATAATCATTCTACTATGGCTTATTAGCTACATTCTTAAAGTCATTTGCAGGTACTGTACCTCTAATGGGGGAAAAAGAATACAATGGTAGGCTCCTGGCAAAGCTACCCAACTCCATGGTCAGTGACATTATGTTGGCAATTTGACACTGGCTATAGTGGGAATATTTACACCACAGAAACTGGCAAGCACTAAAAACCAGGGATTAATTTACTGTGTAACTGAATGTCTGGGCTCAAGACAAAGGTAGCATATGTTAATAATGCAGATTATTCTAGAATGTGTATAATGTATGTGGGCATTACATTATGTATAATATAAAACTGAGAAAAAGTTGAGAACATATTCTTTAAATATTTCAAAATATAATCACAATCAGAAAAGAAGTCACTCACATTATTAGTGAATGAGTGAAATCTAACTCATGTATTTGTTGTGTCCCTGCTATCCTATTCATCAAAAAAAGAAAAAATAGCCATATCTCACAAAATGAAAGCAGGCAAAAGATAGGAATAGAAATTTAACCAGACAGGACACACAGGTAAAAAACAGGACACATGAGAAACAAAAATTAACATCAAGAATCCTAAGAAAGGGAATTCCATGGTAGTCCAATGGCTAGGACTCCAGCCTCCCACAACAGGGGGCATGGGTTAGATTTCTGATCAGGTGAACTAAGATCACGCATGCTGCATGGCACACCCTAACCCTACCCCACCCCCCCCAAAAATCTGAGAGATGTAATTAAAATCATAATGGAAAAAAAAACATAATGATTTTTTTATACCAGGGTTTCACAGTCTTAAGTGGGAGGGGTCAGCCTGAATTCAGCCTTGGCTTTTAAGGTAGGTTGACCAAGTGTGGGTCCCAAGAGGCAGGGGGAGGGCAAATTCTTGCTAATTAACAATCATCACTTTGGTGAATTACATTTTCCTGGAGGGGTGGAAGAGCAGTGAGGCGATGGATCAAGGGGCTAGGAGGAGGAGCCTTGGGAACCAGGCCATGTAGGGCCACAATCGACATTCTTAGTCATTTGGTGCCCCTCACAAAGCCCAGAACAGCAAGCAGCTCCACCACATAAGAGGGCAGCAGGGACATCCTGAGGCAGGCTTATGAAAAAGATTGAAAGGACCGTGGAAACGAATCACTGCATATGGCAGTGGTGCCAATGTCAAATCTGGGGTGACACGAATGACCCAGTCCAGAGGGCCTGGCTTAGTGCTGCTGTCCATGTGAAGAACAGCTCAAGTGGCAGGGTGTTTGCTGGAGATGTGCACTGGCGAAAAAGCAGGAGAGCATGGTGGAGACGCAGATGTCAGGTGTGGGTAGTTCATGGTCAGGACACACCAAATGGAGCCCCTGCTCTGAGGGTCTGAAAAGCCAATGGATGGATGCAGTGCACAGCAACCACTCTCATCAAAGGCCTGGCAGTAGTGAGCCCATATGGAAGTCCCTCTACCTCTCTGGGCTGCACATGCCTTCTTGCACAAACGGCTATAGTAATAACTGAATCACAGCCTCGGTTTTGTTGGGTAGATAAATGGAGTCATTCACAGGAAAGTCATCAATGTTGGTTCCCAGAGAAAAGATATTATTGTCCATCAGCATGGGGCTGGCGTATGAGCAGGGCTCACTGGGGGGAGGGGGATAACTATCAGGATGGATGGGGTGGGGTTGGGCAGGGTGAAGCAGGGAAAGAGTGAAGTGACCAGACTCCCCATATCCTGAACCAGGCAAACTGGCATTGAATCCCAGATCCCTGTCCATTGCTGGGAGATGACAAATAGATGATACAGCCTCTCTGTGCCTGTTTCCTCTCTGGAAGTGGTCCATTTGCTGCACAGGTTCTTCTCACCCTCTTACCACCTCAAACTCCTTCAATGTCACAGTAGGCCATATTCTTGATATTCATAAGGTCCCTTCTCCAGTGTGAACTCTCTGATGTTTCATCAAGTGGCACCTTTGGGTGAAAGATTTACAACATTCCTTGCACTCAAAATGCTTTTCTCCAGTGTGGATTTTCCTATGGATGCGGAGGAGCTGTCTTTGCTTAAAGGCTTTCCCACATTCATTGCACTCATAAGGCCTTTCTCCAGTGTGAACTCTGTGATGATCATAGAGAGAGGATCGACTAGTAAAAGACTGCCCACATTCACTGCATTCATAAGGCCTTTCTCCAGTATGAACCCTCTGATGACGAAGAAGACTCGAGCTACCAGTAAAACATTTCCCACATTCACTGCACTTATAAGGCCTTTCTCCAGTGTGAACTCTCTGATGATCAAGAAGGGTCGACCTAGCAGTAAAGGATTTCCCACATTCACTGCACTTATAAGGCCTTTCTCCACTGTGAACTTTCTGATGATACCGGAGGCCACTCCTAGCAACAAAAGATTTCCCACATTCACTGCACTTATAAGGCCTTTCTCCACTGTGAACTCTCTGATGACACTGGAGGTTCAGCCTAGGAGTTAAAGATTTCTCACATTTATTGTATTCATAAACTTGTTCTCCAGTGTGAAATTTCTTATGGGCATCAAGGTGTGCCTTTTGGCTAAAGAATTTACCACATTCACTGCATTCAAAAGGCCTTACTCCACTGTGAACTCTCCAATGATTGCAAAGGTTCGACCTACTGGTAAAAGATTTCCCACATTTATTGCACTCATAAGGCTTTTCTCCAGTATGAACATTCATGTGGGCACTGAGTTGTTCGTTTCGGCTAAAGAATTTACCACATTCACTGCACTCAAAAGGTCTTTCTCCACTGTGAATTCTCTGATGATTACAAAGGATTGACCAAGTAGTGAAAGATTTCCCACATTCAGTGCACTCATAAGGCCTTTCTCCAGTGTGAACTCTCAGATGATAATACAGCCCAGAGCTAGTAGTAAAACATTTCCCACATTCAGTACACTCATAAAGCTCTTCTCCAGTGTGAACTCTCTGATGAGCAAGGAAATTAGATTTGCGGGTAAAAAATTTTCCACATTGGCTGCATTGATAAGGTTTTTCTCCAGTGTGAACTCTCTGATGTTCAATTAAGATGCACTTTTGGATGAAAGATTTATTACATTCTTTGCATTCATAAGGCTTTTCTCCACTGTGGATTTTCCTATGTGCTCTGAGGTACTTCCTTTGCTTAAAGGATTTCCCACATTCACTGCAGTCATAAAGAGTTCCTCCACAGTTAACTCTCTGATGTGAAAGGAAACTGGATTTGTGGCTAAAACATTTTCCACAACGGCTACATTCATAAGGCCTTTCTCCAGTGGGAACTTGCTCATGCTGAATAAGTTTAGCTCTTCGGGTGAAGGCTTTCTCACATTTTCTGAACTCACTAGAGAAGACTCTCACATCCTCAACAAGTACATCTGTGTGGCTGGAGGCCTTCTTGCCTTCTCCCCAGGTGTGATGACCTTGTCCACTGTGAAAAACAGCTTCACACTCCTTACTGTTGTTCAGTTTCTTCCTGGTATTAGTGGCCTGTGGCTGAAATCCCATGTTGGCCACGAAGTCGTGCCCAATCTCCATGCAGGTGGAGAGATTCCCTGTTGTGTGGATTGTGCGGCTCTTCGAAAAAGAGGGTCTCCACATATCGTATCGTAAGGGATTCTCTCTAACATGCTGCTTCTGGTGATCTTGAAGGTTTGCAGTGAAATAGAAGTGTTTCCCACATGCCCCACATGTGTATGCTTTCTGCCCCCTATTTGTTCCTTGCTCTTCAGCCAAGTGCAAGATGTCTCTCAAGACCGGGATGCACATCTTACAGGGCTGGGTCTTCTCAGGAGACAAACCTGCTTTTGCAGTCCTAATCTGTGACACTCCTTCTGCAGATCTGCTCTGTTCAGAAGATGTCTCTTCATCTTCGACTCCACGAAAAGAACCTGCAAACACAGAAGTGATGGAGTTCATGTTGACTTTATTGGGGGGAGTGAGGCCATCACAATTCTACATTTGACACAAGAAAGAACCATTCCACAAGACTGTGTTCAGGAAATGAAGTCAGGTCAACTTGAGAAGCGGCTGCTCTCACCAAGTACAGGACACAAGGACTGCATGTGGCCCAAGGTGAAAGGCGTCTTCTAAAATTCACTCCTCTCTCAATGGCTTTTACCAGGACCACATCTCCTGGTGACCTGTGATACTGTACAGAAGTGTATGTCCAGGCCTCAGAAAATCTGACTGCAACAGGTCACTGGCATTCAAGAAATATTAAAGGATCCCTTATGTTGAAGACACAAACAGCATCAGTAGGTACTACAGGAAAAACAGTGTGAAGACCACATGAGATAAGTGGTTTAGAGAGGTGGTAGGGAATGAATCCCAGGTTGCAGTCATAATAACATTGGGAAGAGGTAGAAATGACAAGTTGGCAGAATGTCAAGAATGCAGAAAGATGAGAGAAGTGATTTGTAGCCACTGGCAATGGCACTAAAACACTAGTCTAAAGGAAGTCATACCTCCTGACAGGACTTGAACACAGGCCTGGTATCAAGGCCTCTCCCAGCTGCCGTTCATCTTAATCAGGCTACCTCTGAGCCTTTTTGCTGAGACCAGAGTCATGTCCATCCCGGGAAGTCCCAAGGACTCTCCATTCCGATTTGACCAATGACATGGGATACAAATGATACAAGTCCTAAGGGAGTCAGGATGGGTGAATAGCCAACACTGGCCAAGAGGAACTCAGTACACAATACACGATATGGAAATGTTACATAAAGAACGTCCAATGGAGGGACCTTCCTGGTGGTCCAGTGGTTAAGGCTCTTTGTTTCTAATACAAGGGGTGCAGGTTCAATTCTTGGTTGAGCATGCCAGGTGGCGCAGCCAGGGGTAAAAAATCAAAAAAGAAAAAAAGAGAATGTCAGGTGCAGCCAGAGGGAAGCATGTTCAGTGGATGGAGTGTAAACTGTTAGGAATGTATCTCCCCACCTAAAGAACTATTACAATGGGAGAATCTAATTAATCTCTTTTGCAACCATGGAGTCTTCTGAAAATCAGCAGTGTCCCACAAAACACAGTTTGAAAAGATAAAGCTTCCAAATCAAAACCAGATATCACAGGGATGTTTCAATGATCACACTAGGAATATAAATAATTATGATTAATATGCTAATTAACGTCTACTAAGGGATAAAGCAAACAGCACATAACACCAGAAGGGAAATGTAACCTGAGAGAAAAATTCTAACAGAAGACCAAAAAGAAATGCTAAAGACCAAGTACAGCAGGACAGAAATGAAGAATGATTGCGATGGGCTTATTAATACCCAAATTCAGCTGAGGAAAGAATCTTTGAGCTTCATGTTCTCTTACCAGAAACTTTCAAAATTGAAATATGAACTAAAAAGGAAAAAATAAGGAAAAAATAAAATTGAATACCTAAGATCTGTAGGACACCTACAAAAGGTTTAACACACATATAGGGAAACATCTCAAACAGAAAGAAAAAAAGAAACAGAAGAAATATTTGAAGCATACTGATGGAGAATTTCTAACAAAATAATTTCAGACACCAACCAACAGATCCAGGAAGCTCAAGGGACATCAGGCAGGTTTAATGCCAAAAAAGCTACATATTAGGCATATCACATTCAGTTGCAGGGAAAAAAATATACTACAAGAAGCTAGAAGAATCAACACCTTTCCCAACAGGAGCCATAACAACAATTACATTTGAATTCTTCTTAGAACCCAGGGAAATAACAGCTGAATGGAGTAAAATATTTAACGTAGGGAGGGGGAAGGGACACCACCAACCTAGAATTTGGTATCCAGCAACATTAATCTTCAACACTGATGATGAAATAAAAGACGTTCTCAGACACAGAAAAACTGTGGGACTATATTGAAAGAAATTTTTCACAGTGATGATAGATCACAAATTTGGGTTTCAAGGAGAAAGGAAGAGCATCAGAGAATATAAATCTTTCATTGACATAAAACCAACATGGGGCATTGTATTTCTTACAGATGTACAACATGATTTTATATATGTTTATACTGCAATGACTACCACAGTAGTTTAGTTAACATAGATAGCTACAATTTTTTTTCCTGTGATAAGAACTTTTAAGATCTCCTCTGTTGCCAACTTCTAAATATACAATACCAAATTAAATCTATTGTTAAACATACACGATGACATTATGGATATTTTTATTTGAGATTAAGAAAGCTGTACTTAGGAACACATTTACTTCTGACTCAAAAAAGACATAGGGACTCAGGCAGCAAGCACTTTACAAGGACAGAATGACCAATCACAACAATGGTGCTGGCTCCCCCTTTGGAATTCCGTCTCCAGAAGCAGGGGTGGAAGTAGAAAGGTACAGTTGTGTTGTTTTGTTTTTCAGAGGTGTAAGAAGGAATGAATATGGCTGGTTTTCTCTTAAGTGGTTATCTGGTTACTGATAGCAAACCTTTCAAAGTTAGGTGTGTTTATTTACTTCAGTTCTGAGGCCAATTATCAGGGGCTTCAAGTCTCAGGTGGTATTTCAACCCTTAGCAGTGTAGATGGATTTTTGAGGCCCCCCCACCTTCTTTTACCCTTTCCCATCCCTCCTTCCTGTTCTATGTAAATGAAGTTGGGAAAAGAGCCCTGTGTGAACTTCAGCTGTACTTGCAGCTGTGTGTGCATTTGGGGTCTTGCTGTAGAGAAGTGTTATGTTCCGGTTCTGTTTGGATTTGGCTGCTTTACACATACACAGTGTAGGAATGAAGAAGGACAGGAAGGCAGGGTTTGAATGCAGTGGGGGGCGAGAGTGTCTTCAGATAAGGTCTACAGGCAGCTTTGTGTGAAACTGGGTCCCCTAGAGCCAGATTGGAGCCATGAAAGAAAGTGAAGAGATTCATTAGCGCCCTATTTACATGAGTAATTTACACTATTCAGTCTAGCTATTGTGACTTTATCGATAATCCTCAGAAATAGAAAAAGGAGACAAGAAAATCAAGTTATCTAAAGCATATAACTTGGGCAATTTTAGTATTTTGTTTTGTGATTACAAAAATATGTGATGAAAAAATTCAAATAATAAAGAAATGAATCAACTTTTAAAAAAAATAAATATTCAATACCGTTTTGTTAACTAGAGTCACTATGCTGTGCACTACATCCCCAGGTCTCACTCATCTTTACAACTAGAAGTCTGTAACTCCTGACACCCTTCACTCAATTCATCTACCCACCTTGGCCCATTCTGGCAATCAATAACTCTTTGTCTGTATCTGAGTATGGTGGTGGTGGTGGTGGTGGTGTTTTACAGATTCAACATGTAAGTATACTCATGTAGTACAGTTAAATCTGGAACAACATGGGCTTCAACTGCTTGAGTCCACTTTTACATCAATGTTTTTCAATAAATACACACAATTTCACATGATTTATAGTTGGATGAACCCACAAATGGGAAAACTTCAGAATTAGAGAGCTGACTATGGGACTTCAGCATTCACAGACTTCAGTATATGCAGGGGCTCCTGGAATCAATCCTCTGTGGAAACAGTGGGACAAATGGATTTGTCTTTCTCTAATTTCACTTAGTATAATGCCCTCAAGGTCCATCCATGATGTTGCAAATGGCAAATTTCCATCTTTTTCTATGGTTGTATAATATTGAATAATATGCCATATTTATACCACATGTTTGTTATACACTCAGCCATCAATGGACACTTAGATTGTTTCTATCTCCTGAATATCATAAATAATGCTGCAGTAAACATGAGGTACAGATATCTTTTTGAGATGATGATTTCACTCTCTGTGGATAAATACACAGAGATGAAATTGCTGGACCGTATGTAACTTCCTTTTTCAATTTTGTAGGGATTCTCCATACTGTTTTCCATAGTGGTTGCACTAATGTACATTCCCATCAACAGGGCACAAGGGGTCCCCTTTCAACACAACTTCACCAGCACTTATTTTTTGTCTTTTTTTATAACAGACATTGTAACACGTGTGAGGTGGTATCTCGTGGTTTTGATTTGCATTTCCTGACCATTAGTGATATTGAGCATCTTTTGCTTCCCAAAGGCATGTCTTCTAAAGAACAGTAGCAATTGTATACTCCATTATGCGGTTATAAACACACCCATTTATGTTTGCTTAAGTAAAATCAAGACGAATGAGAACAACAATACAATGAAGGAGAGAAAGCAATTAGGATTTATTTTAATTATAAGGTATTCAAACTACCAGGAAATCAAACAGTGTTATATGAAAGTGGACTTCAATCAGATGTAAATACAGAATGCAAACTCTAGCAGAACTACATAAAAAAAAAAGAAAGAAAGAAACAAGTATATCTGATATGCTAACAAAGAAGAAAAATGCAATCCCTCAAAATGCTCAATTAAAACAACAAAGAGAACAGTGGAAGATGAACATAGGCACAAAGAACAAGGGCAATGGTAGAAAATGGTAATGAATAGGTGAGATATTTATCCTGTATCAATATATTAAACATTGAAAGGCTCAGTAAACCAATGAAAACAGAGATTATCAAAGTGAACCCAGAAACAGGAGTTAACTATATGTTCTCTCCAAAAAAGCCACTTTAAATACAAACATGGGGGAATTCCCTGGCAGTCCAGTGCTTAGGACTCAGTGCTTTCACTGCTTTAATCCAAGTTCAATCTCTGGTCAGGGAACTAGGACACTGCAAGCTGTGGCGTGGCCACAAAGAAAAGAAAAAAAAAAATCCACCAATGCATAAGCTCATCAACGGATGAGGGGAAAGAGGGGGAAGATCTGGCAAAATCACACACCCCTTCATGATCAAAATCTCCATCTCCTAGTAATCTAAAAAGAGAAGAGAAGTGGAGAAAAATTCTGAAACTAGGAAGCAGTTACAGCAAGGTTTCAGGATATAAGGATAATATGCAAAACTCAATGACTTTCCTATACACCAGCAATAAACAAGTGAAAATTAAAATTAAAAACACAATACCATCTACATTAATACCCCTCTGAACAAATGGGGAGAGAAACAAAGAAATACTCAGTGACAAATCTAACTTACTACCAAGAGCTGTATAAGAGCTATGTCAGGGAAACTACAAAACTCTGATGGAAAAACAAAAACAAAAACAAAGAACTGGATGTCCCTCGTAGTCCAGTAGTCAAGAATCTGCCTGCAAATGCAGGGGACATAGGTTCGATCCCCAGTTGGGGAAGAGCCTACATGCCTCAGAGCAACTGAGCCTGTGCACCACAACTACTGAGCCCGCATGCTGCAACTACTAAAGCCCACACACCTAGAGTCCCTGCTCCCCAACAAGAGAAGCCACTGTCATGAGAAGCCTGTGCATCAAAACAAAGTACAGCCCACACTCGCTGCAACTGGAAAAAGCCTGCACAGCAAGGAAGAACCAGAGCAGCCAAATAAATAAATAAATAAAGTAAATAAATAACAAATCAAAGAACTAAATAAATGGAACTAAATAAATGAAAAGATATTCCATGTTCTTAAATAGGAAGACCCACTACTGTCAAGCTGTCAGTTCTTCCCAATTTCACCTATATATTCAATGAAATCCAAGTCAAAACCTCAGGAAGTTATTTTATGGATATAAATAAATTGATCCTAAAGCTTATACTGAGAGACAAAGGTCCCAGAATAGCCAACACCTTACTGAAGAAGAACAAAGGTGGCCAACTGACACTACTCAACTTCAAAACTTAATATCTTTAAAAAAAAGGGGAGTGGGGGGTGGGGAGACTTCCCTGGTGGTGCAGCGGTTAAGAATCTGCCTGCCAATTAAGGGACATAAGTTCAATCCCTGGTCCGGGAAGATCCCACCTGCCACATATGTGGGTCAATGAAGCCCGTGCACAACAACTACTAAGCCCGTGCTCTACAGCCCATGAGCTATAACTACTGAAGCCCAGTCGCCTAGAGCCTGTGCTCTGCAACAAGAAAAGCCACCCCAATGAGAAGCCCATGCACCACAAAGAAGAGTAGCTCCTGCTCACCGAAACTACAGACAGCCCGCATATAGCAACAAAGACTGCAGCAATGAAGACACAATGCAGCCAAAAATAAAAATAAAATGAATAAAATAAAACAAAGGAAAGACAAAAAGGGAAACAAAAATTAGTAAAGTAATCAAGCCTGACAGGATAAACCCAAAGAGAAACACTCCAAGACATATAGTAGTCAAACTGACAAAAATTAAAGACAGAGAAAAGTTATTAAAAGCAACAAGGGAAAAACAACAAATAACATACAAGGGAACTCCCATAAGATTAACAGCTGATTTCTCAGAAGAAACTCTGCAAGCCAGAAGGAAGTGGCATGATATATTTCAAGTGATGAAAGGGAAGAATCTACAACCAAGAATACTCTACCCAGCAAGGATCTCATTCAGATTTGATGGAGAAATCAAAAGCTTTACAGACAAGCAACAGCTAAGAGAATTCAGCACCACCAAACCAGCCCTACAAAAAATACTAAAGGAACTTCTCTAAGCTGGAAACATAAGAGAAGAAAAGGACCTACAAAAACAAAAACAAAACAACTAAGAAAATCGTAATAGGAAAACACATATCAATAATTACCTTGAACATAAAGGCACTAAACGCACCAACCAAAAGACATAGACTGGCTGAATTAATACAAAAACAAAACCCATATATATGCTGTCTCAAAGAGACCCACTTCAGACCTAGGGACACATACAGACTGAAAGTGAGGGGATGGAAAAAGATATTCCATGCAAATGGAAATCAAAAGAAAGCTGGAGTAGCCATACTCATATCAGATAAAATAGAGTTTAAAATAAAAAAATGTTACAAGAGACAAGAAAGGACACCACATAAAGATCAAGGGATCAATCCAAGAAGAGGTAACAATTATAAATATATATGCACCCAATATAGAACCACCTCAATACATAAAGCAAATGCTAACAACTATGAAAGAGGAAACTGACAGGAATACAATAATAGTGGGGGACTTTAACACCCCACTTACACCAATGGACAGATCATCCACACAGAAAATTAATAAGGAAACACAAGCTTTAAGTGACACAATAAATCAGCTTGAATTAATAGATATCTATAGGACATTACATCCAAAAACAGCAGATTACACGTTCTTCTCAAGTGCACATGGAACATTCTCCAGGATAGATCACATTTTGGGTCATAAATCAAGCGTAGGTAAATTCAAGAAAGTTGAAATTGTATCAAGCATCTTTTCCGACCACAATACTATAAGATTAGAAGTCAATTAGTGTATACAAGAGTGTAAAGCAATTATATTTCAATAAAGAGCTTAAAATAAAAAAGCAATTACTGGAAAAAAACTGTAAAAAACACAAACACATGGAGGTTAAACAATACACTACTAAGTAACCAAAAGATTACTGAAGAAATCAAAGAGGAAATCAAAAAATACCTAGAGACAAATGACAATGAAAACACAATGATCCAAAAGATCATTGCAGCAAAGGTAGTTCTAAGAGAGAAGTTCATAGCAATACAATCCTACTTCAAGAATCAAGAAAAATCCCAAATAAACAATCTAAACTTACACCTAAAGACACTAGAGAAAGAAGAGCAAACAAAACCCAAAGTTAGTAGATGGAGAGAAATCATAAACATCAGAGCAGAAATAAATGAAATAGAAACAAAGGAAACAATAGCAAAAATCAATAAAACTAAAAGCTGGTTCTTTGAGAAGATAAATAAAATTGACAAACTTCGAGCAAAACTCTGGGGCTTCCTAGGTGGCGCAGTGGTTGAGAATCTGCCTGCCAATGCAGGGGACATGGGTTCGATCCCTGCTCCAGGAAGATCCCCCATGCCACGGAGCAACTAAGCCCATGCACCACAACTATTGAGCCTGTGCTTTAGAGACTGTGAGCCACAACTATTGAGCCCATGTGCTGCAACTACTGAAGCCCACATGCTTAGAGCCCATGCTCCACAAAAAGAGAAGCCATGGCAATGAGGACCCTGTGCACCATAATTAAGAGTAGCCCCCACTCACCACAACTAAAAGAAAGCCGCGCACAGCAAAAAGACCCAACACAGCCAATAAAATAAATAAATAAATTTATTTATTTATTTATTTAAAAAAAAAAAAACCTCTACCAAAACTCATCAAGAAAAAGAGGGAGAGGACTCAAATCAATAAAATTATAAATGAAACAGAAGTTACAACAGAAACTGCAGAAATAAAAAGCACCATAAGAGACTACTACAAGCAACTATATGCCAATAAAATGGACAACCTGGATGAAATGGATAGATTCTTAGAAAGGTATAACCTTCCAAGACTGAATCAGAAAGAAATAGAAAATATGAATAGACCAATCACAAGTCATGAAATTGAAACTGTGATTAAAAATCTCCCAACAAACAAAAATCCAGGACCAGATGGATTCACAGGTGAATTTTATCAAACATTTAGAGAAGAGCTAACACCCATCCTTCTCAAACTCTTCCAAAAAATTGCAAAGGAAGGAACACTCCCAAACTCATTCTACAAGGGCACCATCACCCTGATACCAAAACCAAAGATACTACAAAAAAAGAAAACTACAGACCAATATCACTGATGAATTTTGATGCAAAAATTCTCAAAAAATACTAGCCAACAGAATCCAACAACACAATAAAAGGATCATACACCATGATCAAGTAGGGTTTATCCCTAGAATGCAAGGATTCTTCAACATACGCAAATCAATCAATGTGATACACCATATTAACAAAGTGAAGGATAAAAACTATATGATCATCTCAATACATGCAGAAAAAGCTTCTGACAAAATTCAACATCCATGATAAAAACTCTCTAGAAGGTGGGCATAGAGGGAACCTACCTCAACATAATAAAGGTCATATACGACAAACCCACAGCAAACATCTTTCTCAATGGTGAAAAACTGAAAGCATTCCTTCTAAGATCAGGAACAAGACAAGGGTGGTGAGAGTGGACATCCTTGTCCAAAACTATTCAATATAGTTTTGGAAGTCCTTGCCACAGCAATCAGAGAAGAAAAATAAAAGGAATCCAAATTGGATAAGAAGAAGTAAAACTGTCACTGTTTGTAGATGACATGATACTATACATAGAAAATCCTAAAGATGCCACCAGAAAACTACTTGAGCTAATCAATGAATTTGGTAAAGTTGCAGGATACAAAATTAACACACAGAAATCTCCTGCATTTCTATACACTAACAATGAAAGGTCAGAAAGAGAAATTAAGGAAACAATCCCATTTACCATTGCAACAAAAAGAATAAAATACCTAGAAATAAACCTAGCCAAGGAGGTAAAAGACCTGTACTCAGAAAACTATAAGACACTCGTGAAAGATATCAAAGATGACACAAACAGATGGAGGGACATACCATGTTCTTGGATTGGAAGAATCAACATTGTGAAAATGACTATACTACCCAAAGCAATTTACAGATATGATGCAATCCCGATCAAATTACCAATGGCATTTTTCACAGAACTAGAACCAGAAATTTTACAATTTGTATGGAAACGCAAAAGACCCCAAATAACCAAAGCAATCTTGAGAAGGAAAGATGGAGTTGATGGAATCAGGCTTCCTGACTTCAGGCTACACTACAAGGCTACAGTGATCAAGACAGTATGGTACTGAAACAAAAACAGAAATATAGATCAATGGAACAGGATAGAAAGCCCAGAGATAAACTATGGTCAACTAATCTATGACAAAGGAGGCAAGGATATACAATGGAGAAAAGGCAGCCTCTTCAATAAGTGGTGCTGGAAAAACTGGACAGCTACATGTAAATGAATGAAATTAGAACGCACCTTAACACCATACACAAAAAGAAACTCCAAATGGACTAAAGACCTAAATGTAAGGCCAGACACTATAAAACTCCTAGAGGAAAACATAGGAAGAACACTCTTCGACGTAAATAATAGCAAGATCTTTTTTGATCCACCCCCTAGAGTAATGGAAATAAAAACAAAAATAAATAAGTGGGACCTAATGAAACTTCAGAGCTTCTGCACAGCAAAGGAATCTATAAGCAAGACTAAAAGACAACCCTCAAAATGGGAGAAAATATTTGCAAACAAATCAGCAGACAAAGGATTTATCTCTGAAATACATAAACAGTTCATCCAGCTCAATAACAAAAAAACAAATAACCCAATCAAAAAAAAGGCAGAAGACCTAAATAGGCATTTCTACAAGGAAGACATACAGATGGCCAAGAGGCACATGAAAAGCTGCTCAACATCACTAATTATTAGAGAAATGTGAATCAAAACGACAATGAGGTATCACCTCACACCGGTTAGAATGGGCATCATCAGAAAATCTACAAACAGTAAATGCTGGAGAGGGTGTGGAGAAAAGGGAACACTCTTGCACTGTTGGTGGGAATGTAAATTGATACAGCCAGTATGGAGAACAGTATGGAGGTTCCTTGCAAAACTAGAGTTACCACATGACCCAGCAATCCCACTACTGGGCATATACCCAGAGAACACCATAATTCAAAAAGACATATGCACCCCAGTGTTCACTGCAGCACTATTTACAATAGCCAGGGCATGGAAGCAACCTAAAAGTCCATCAACAGATGAATGGATAAAAAAGATGTGGTACATATATACAATGGAATATTACTCAGCTGTAAAAAGCAATGAAACTGGGACATCTGTAGAGACATGGATGAACCTAGAGACTGTCATACACAGTGAAGTGAGTCAGAAAGAGAAAAACAAATATCATATATTAACACATATATGTGGACTATAGAAAAATGGTATAAATCATCCAGTTTGCAAGGCAGAAATAGAGACACAGATGTAGAGAAGAAACATATGGACACCAAGTGGGGAAAGTAGGGAGGGTTGGGGGGGAATGAATTGGGAGATTAGGATACCAAATTGTACACTCTAAATATACGCAGTTTATTGTAAAAAATAAAAAATTGAAAACAAATATATATCAAACGCCCAAACATAAGAGCTAAAACTATCAAATTCATGGAAAAAACAAACACGAAAAGCTTCAAAATGTTGGATTCAGCCATGATTTCTTGCCTTTGACTACAAAGACAAGAACAAAAAAACAAAAAATAGACAAACTGGACCTCATAAAAATGAATAATTTTGGTTGCATACCTTTAACTTAAAAACCTTATGTATCAATTATACCTCCAGAAAGTTGGGATGGAGGGGGGAGGAAAAAAATGAAAACCTTCCATGCATCAAAGGACACTATAGGATTTCCCAGGTGGCATAGTGGTTAAGAATCCGCCTGCCAATGCAAGGAACACGGGTTCGATCTCTGGTCTCGGAAGATTCCCACGTGCCATGGAGCAACGAAGCCCATGCACCACAACTACAGAGCCTGTGCTCTAGAACCCGTGAGCCAGAACTATTGAGCTCACATGCCACAACTACTGAAGCCCACGTGCCTAGAACCCGTGCTCCGCAATGAGATGCCACTGCAATGATAAGACCGCACATAGCAATGAAGAGTAGCCAAAACTAGAGAAGGACCATGCACACAGCAACGAAGACCCAATGCAGCCAACAAATAAATAAATAAATTTATTTAAGAAAAAGAAAGGACACTATAAACACAGTAGAAAAGAAATCACAGATTGGGAGAAAACATTTCCAAAACACGTATACAAAAAGGGATTAATATCCCGAATCTATGCATAAACCTGTAACTCAACAACAACCAATAAACCAACCTGATTAATAAATGGAAAAAGCACTTGAACAGATATTTTTCTAAAGATATACAAATGGCCAATTAGCACAGCATTAGGGATATAATAGAAATGGGAAAGATATACCACTTTACACCCATTAGGACGGCTATGATCAAAAGAACAGAAAATAAGACAGACTTCCCTGGCAGTCCAGTGGTAAGACTGCATGCTCCCACTGCAGGAGGCGCGGGTTCGATACCTGGTCATCACTTCTCAGGGAATTAAGATCCTGCATGCCCCTCAGCAAGGCCAAAACAAAACATAAGAACAGAAGATAACAGATGCTGGCATGAAAATGAAGAAATTGGAACATTGAAAAAGGGTCTTGCAGGGCCTTCCTAGGTTGAGCAGTGGTTAAGAACCTGCCTGCCAACGCAGGGGACACAGGTTCGATCCCTGCTCCACGAAGACCCCATAAGCCTTGGAGCAACTAAGCCCATGTGCCACAATTATTGAGCTTGCACTCTAAAGTCCATGAACCACAACTACTGAACCTGCACTCTAAAGCCCATGCACCACAACTATTGAACCTGCACGCTAAAGCCCATGAGCCACAACTATTGAGCCTGTGTGCTGCAACTACTGAAGCCCACACGCCTAGAGCCCGTGCTCTGCAACAAGAGAAGCCACAGCAATCAGGAGCCCACGCACCAACGAAGAGTAGCCCCTGCTTGCCACAGAGAAAGCCCGTGAGCAGCAACAAAGACCCAATGCAGCCAATAAATAAACAAATAAATAAGTAAATTTATTTATTTACTTATTTATTTAAAAAACAAAAAGAAAAAGGGTCTTGCAAAAATATTTCATGGTCTGTTTTAGTAGTGACCATGTCAGTGACAACAATGTCACACAGCCAGGGACAAAAATATGTCAGGTTTAAGAATGGAGGAAAACTTGAGAACCATTCATTTGGACAGTCACTTGTCCAAAGAGAAGGAAAACGAGGGATTGATCAGGTGGAGGGGAAGACTACTGACCCTAACAGTCTACCAAGGCAACAGAAATAAAAGCAAAAATAAACAAATGAGACCTAATCAAACTTACAAGCTTTTGCACAGCAAAGGAAACCATAAACAAAACAAAAAGATAACCTATTTGCAAACAATGTGACTCATAAAGATTTAATTTCCAAAATATTAAACAGCTATAAAACTCAATAACAAAAAAAAACCCAGAAGACCTAAATAAACATTTCTCCAAATCAAAAACACACATGGCCAATAGGTTCATGAAAAGATGCTCAATATCCTAATTATTAGAGAAATTCAGATCAAAACTACCATGAGGTACCATGTCACACCAATCAGAATGGCCATTATAAAAAAGTTTGCAGGCTTCTTAGGTGGCGCAGTGGTTGAGAATCTGCCTGCCAATGCAGGAGACATGGGTTCAATCCCTGCTCCAGGAAGATCCCACATGCCACGGAGAAACTAAGTCCGTGTGCCACAACTACTGAGCCTGCACTTCAGAGCCCGTGAGCCACAAATACTGAGCTCATGTGCTGCAACTACTAAAGCCCACGCGCCTAGAGCCTGAGCTCCGCAACAAGAGAAGCCACAGCAATGACGAGCCCGCGCACCACAATGAAGAGTAGCCCCCATTCACCGCAACTAAAGAAACCCCGCGTGCAGCAACAAAGACCCAACACAGCCAATAAAATTAATTAATTAATTAATTAATTACTTTAAAAAAAAACAAAAAAGTTTGCAAGGGACTTCCCTGGTGGTCTAGTGGTAAAGACTCTGCACTCCCAATGCAGGGGGGCTGGGTTCTATTCCTGGTCAGTGAACTAGACCCACATCCATGCCGCAACTAAGAGTTCGCAAGCAACAACTAAAAGGCCCACATGCCGCAACTAAGGGGCAAGTGAGCCCCAACTAAGCAGTCCGAGAATCGCAACTTAAGGAGCCCACCTGCCGCAGCTAAGCCTCGACACAACCAAATAAATAAATACTTTTTTTTATTTATTATTTTTTTTGAGGTACACCAAGTTCAATCATCTGTATTTATACACATATTCCCATATTCCCTCCCTTCCTCGACTCCCCCCCACCCTCCCCGTCCCAGTCCTCTAAGGCATCTTCCATCCTCGAGTTGAACTCCCTTTGTTATACAGCAACTTCCCACTGGCTATCTATTTTACAGTTGGTAGTATGTCTATGCTACTCTCTCACTTGGTCTCAGCTTCCCCTCCACCCCCCACCCCCCAAACCTTGAGTTCTCCAGTCCATTCTCTGTATCTGCGTCCTTGTTCTTGTCTTGTCACTGAGTTCATCAGTACCATTTTTTGATTCCGTATATGTGAGTTAGCATACAACATTTGTCTTTCTCTTTCTGACTTACTTCACTCTGTATGACAGACTCTAGGTCTATCCACCTCATTACATATAGCTCCATCTCATTCCTTTTTATAGCTGAGTAATATTCCATTGTATATATATGCCACATCTTCTTTATCCGTTCCTTTGTTGATGGGCATTTAGGTTGCTTCCATGTCCTGGCTATTGTAAATAGTGCTGCAATAAACATGATGGTACATGTTTCTTTTCGGATTATGGTTTTCTTTGGGTATATGCCCAGTAGTGGGATTACTGGATCATATGGTAGTTCTATTTGCAGTTTTTTAAGGAACCTCCAAACATTTTTCCATAGTGGCTATACCAACTTACATTCCCACCAACAGTGCAGGAGAGTTCCTTTTTCCCCACACCCTCTCCAACATTTGTTGTTTCCAGATTTTGTGATGATGGCCATTCTGACTGGTGTGAGGTGATACCTCATTGTGGCTTTGACTTGCATTTCTCTGATGATGAGTGATGTTGAGCATCTTTTCATGTGTCTGTTGGCCATCTGTATGTCTTCTTTGGAGAAATGTCTGTTTAGGTCTTCCACCCATTTGTGGATTGGGTTATTTGCTTCTTTGGTATTAAGCTGCATGAGCTGCTTGTATATTTTGTCCGTTGTTTCACAGGCAACTATTTTTTCCCATTCTGAGGGTTGCCTTCTAGTCTTTTTTTATGGTTTTTTCACTGTGCAAAAGCTTTTAAGTTTCATTAGGTCCCATTTGTTTATTCTTGATTTTATTTCCATTAATAAATACTTTTGTAAAAAGTCTACAAATGACAAACACTGGAAAGGGTGTGAAGAAAAAGGAAACCTCTTACACTCTTGGTAGGAATGCAAATTGGTACAGCCACTATGGAGAACACCATGCAGGTTCCTCAAAAAATGAAAAACACAGTTACCATGTTATCCAGCAATGCCATTCCTAGGCACATATCCAAAGAAAACCAGTCTGAAAGGATACATGCACCCCAATGTTCACTGCAGCACTGTTTACAATAGCCAAGA
Source organism: Hippopotamus amphibius kiboko (assembly GCF_030028045.1). Lineage (NCBI taxonomy): Eukaryota > Metazoa > Chordata > Mammalia > Artiodactyla > Hippopotamidae > Hippopotamus > Hippopotamus amphibius. The sequence goes on from NW_026648280.1 coordinate 2,032,655, forward strand.
CATAGAAGTAACCTAAATGTCCATCAACAGATGAATGAATAAAGAAGATGTGGTGCTTATATACCATGTAATATTACTCAGCCATTAAAGCAAATGAAATAATGCCATTTGCAGCAACATGGATGGACCTAGAGATTATTATGCAGAGTCAACTGAAGTTAAGTCACAAAGAGAAAAACAAATACCATATGATGTTGCTTTTTTGCGGAATCTAAAAAAAAAAAAAAAAACTGATACATATAAACTTATTTACAAAACAGAAACAGACTCACCTACTTAGAGAATGAACTTGTGGTTGCCAGCGGTAAGGGGGCAGGCGATGGATAGTTAGGGACTTTAGAATTGACATGTGCACACTGCTGTATTTAAAATTGATAACCAGCAGGGATCTACTGTACAGCAAAAACTAAAACAAAATTTTAAATCAAAAATACTTCAATAACATTAAAAACAAATGACAAAAACAGACTAATGACCCTGAATACTTAGCTGCAACTTGGGGGCTCCTGGTGTTTGGGCAATAAGAAGAAGGCATGCACTCTGCCTAGCCATAGGAACCACAGCACACAACCAAGCAATTGAAAAAGAAAGCACTGCCCAGGGTCCAGATGTGAGAAGGACACAGCTGCCCTTATGGGAAAAGGAGAAAGGCAGAGCCTAGCTCAGAGGATAAGGGTGAGTGTGAGGGCCTTACCCAGCATGCATACAAGTGCAAAGTTCTCCAGCATGACATCAAGGTACAGGTGTATCTGAACCTCATCAAGAAGACACCATTCCTCCCAGGAGAAGTACACGGCCACATCCTCAAAGGTCACACTGCCCTGGTATAACAGGGACAAATAAAACCATGAACAGTCCCACTCCTGAAAACCCACAATCCATCTTCCCACACATTTCCCCGGCTGCCCAACCAGGTGGAGCTACTTGAGACCTGGGGAAGAAAACCTCCCTCCTCTGATCAGAACCACCCCATTGCCTCCAGATCACACAGGCAGGCACTGCAAGCCTAACTCCTGCTCTTCCCGGCTTATTCCCACCAGAAAAAAAGGAGAACTGCACTGACCTAAACCAGCTCAGCCTCACCTCAAAGCACTTCCACATACTGGTATGGGTTCCAGGAGTAACCTTCCATACTCCCTCCAGAGAACCGACCTGCACTCAGTGCCCCGAACCTGGGGTCCTCCAAGGTCCCCAAACCAAAAACCTGTCAGAATGGCAGGTGAAGAGCCCTAAGGCACCTCAAATACGGAGAGTGTGTGCGTGAGGGGTGAGAACAACTGAGGAACTGGGACAACCTCCATTTACCAAAAGTGCTCCTGCAGCCCTGGGAATCTGTGGGAACAAGCAGGCCATGGAAAAAGGGACCATGACGGTGCTTCAGGGGCTCAGCCTCTCCCTGACGCCCTGCCGGTACCGGAGCCGGGCAACCCCGGGCTGAGTGGCTAATCTCTCCTTCAGGCCTCCGTCCCCAGTGCTACCTCTTACCAGTTGTGACCTTGGAGAAGCCACAACTTGCCTGTACCTTGAAGTCCTCATCACCCACCTACTACAGTCTTTTCTTCCACTGAACAGGCTTTGGAGAATTTTTTAAAGCCTAACTCAGATCCTCTCCTTCCTTTGCTCAAAACTCTCTACCGATCCCAGAGCCGTAAGAAGAAAGGTACAATCTCTCATCTAGCCTTCCAGGTGCAGCCTGGCCTCAAACTTTGTTCCTCGCAGAACCAAGACGGAGCCCACGTCCCCTCAATGTTCCTGCTTCATTTGCATCTCCAAGCCTCACGCACACCACATTACACCGGTGGTCAGAAATAGGGACACCACCCCTGAAGGCCTCGCTGTCCTGGACTAGACGTGACCAGGCGCCTCTCACGCGCGGCCTTCGTCCTTCCGTGGGGAAACCGGCAGGGGAGAACCCGGGGCACGCAGCCTTTACCTGAGGTGGGTCCATCAGCGCAGCCGCCTCCATCGGAGACTTTGCGCGCCGCGGCGCAGCGACAGTCCAGCGACCGGGTCGGACTCTCGGCACGGGCAACTCCCCGCAGGCGGCGGTGTCCCCCATCCTAAGACCCGACCCTGTGCGGTGCGCACAAAGCCTCCACTTCCGCCTCCTGGGCCCCTCACCTCCCTCCCAACACCGCAAACCGGGAACTCTCACCAAGTCCACAGTCTCAACAACAATCAAAATGTCCGCCACGGAGAGACACCAGAATTCCCACTCCCGGATGTTCGCCCTCTCGGAAATGCACCCACTTCTGGAGTTTCATTGGATGAATGTCACCTTAGCGCGCGTCCTTCTGGGTAATGTAGTGCCAAGGCCTCAAGCAATGGCGCCCACGCTGGAAGCACCAGGAAAAAAGCTAACCAGCACGGCGAGGAGAGCTGGGAAATCAACTGCGGGAGAGGGAAGGCGGCAGAGGAGGGGGCATCCGTGAGGGAATAGGGGATTTCTTTAATGCTGCTGATTACTGAAGTGTTTGGACATAACCTCAGACTCCTTGAAGCCAACCCAAGTTGACACTCACTGGTAACTGGAAGTAAATAAACATTCTCTAAATAAATAAATAAATAAACAAACAAACAAATAAATAAAATAAACATTCTCCTATTGCTCTTGAAATGCATGCAGCCTGAAGTGCTGAAGTCATTTTCTAAACTATGGTCAGGGACAAGAAAAAGGTCAACAGACCCTAACTGGGAATATGGAACGTAGATATTGGGCAGGCCTGATGCAGCTGAACAAGAAGGAAAGCACTACTTTTGGTCCCGACAGGACAGGCTCTCCTGCCTGCATGGTCAGTGATTGTGCCCAACTCAGTGAGAAACACTGATGGATGATCAGGTCACCCAAAATTGCCATATTCTTATTCTTTGTACAGTCAGATTCACCTGCACCCCACCCACATGACTGACATTCTGTCTTAAACATAAAGCCTAATCAGTCAATGACTACCTTCTTGCCCTGGCTCCAGCTAGTGATTGTTCTAATCTTTAGATCATAATTTCTTCACATGGATACTTTATCAAACAGGCAGTGAGTAGCATGCTCCTCTGATAATTTCCCTGAGAACTGATGAGCCAACCTCACCTCAATTCCCTCTAAAGCTGGTAACCTCCCTCTGCTCCCCAGTGAAAAAAGACTGCTGCCACATCCTGCCTGCTGTGTCTGGACCACGGTGGGGGTGTCTCTCCAGGATCTTGCTCTGGATGACTAGGATTCCCAAACCTTTAAACCATTGATGCCTCTGTCCTTGGCTCTGGGCTCTTTCTTTGGTCTTGAGGCTAGGCAATTATTGATATATCATCCTGCCTCTGGGACAAGACCCCTTACTCTCACAGCTCAGCAGTGTCCCCAGCCTCTGCCACTCGTGCCCTGCTGTGGCACCGCTCCACAGGAAGGAAGCAGGGCCAGTGTGGTTCTTCTGCACGTATGGTGGGGTGGGTAAGCTGTGTCCAAGCAGCTATCTTCAGAAATATTGGCTGCTTTTCATGCACCCCTGAAGATAGTGCCAACAAGGGCCACCGCAGCCCCACCTGATCTCTGCCCTGGGACCGGGTTGCCTCTCCATCCATAAATCGAGTCTTTCCCTGGTCTTGACTGCCCCAGATCCAGCGACATGCTGGAGCATGGAATTAGTAGAGCCAGAGCCTTTCTTCTTCTCTGGCTGGTATGTGGAGTGAACCAGGTCACTAAAAACTGGCAGCTGCTAAAGCAGATCTCTCTCTGCCCAGCCCCAGGGCCAGGTGGGAGCATGCACACTCCTTCCAAACAGAGTCGAGAGTCCTCCAACTTTTCTACCTGTCCCACCGGTCCTCCAACCAGTCAAGGAGGCTTGCCTCCACGACATAAATCCTAGGACTGGGACACCCCGTCTGTGGCTCAACCAGCTCACTGCCCAGGCTGGGTGTCTGCCCATTCAATCTCCCATCCCCTCTGATTCCCACATCTCGACCCCAGTGCTTTTCTTCCCTACTTGCCTAATTACATGTGCAATCAGGTTTCTTTTTTATGAGTCCTTCTGCCAGTATCCACTTAGTTTTCAGTGACAACTGTTCCAACATAGATTTTTTTTTTTAGATGTATTTTTGATGTGCTCATGAGGGGGAAGTGAGCCCATGCCCTCTTACTCTGCCACTTAGATTTCTTCTCAGCTGGTGGAAAATCTTTTACTGCTAGGTCTGGCCTCTGTGATCATCAGTTTTCACGCTGGAGAAAGGGCTCATTAATGCAGTGAATGTGGAAAATTTTTTACCTACAAATTAGTTTCCCTTGCACATCAGAGAGTTCACATTGGAGAAAGGCCTTATGAGTGTAGTGAATGCGGGCAATCCTTTAGTTGAAGCCAGTACCTCAGTACCCATAGGAAAATCCACACTGGAGAAAAGCCTTATGAGTGTAAGGAATGTGATAAATCTTTTAAACAAGGATTCAACTTTGTTCAACATCAGAGAGTTCACGCTGAAGAAAGGGCCTCATGAATGCAGCGAATGAGGACGGCACTGGGGGTTGGAGGAGTTTTGGGTGGTAACAGCATGGGACGACACAAGTGCAGTCACCAAGCAGCAACTGGACCATTTCTAGGGAGGAATCTGAGGCACAGAGAGGGTGTATCTTCTAATCGTTATTTCCCAGCAATGGACAGGTATTTGGGATTCAATGTCATGTTGCCTGTTTCAGGAAAGGGGAAGTCTGGTCACTGTAATCTTCTTTCCCTTCCAACCCAGCTTTGGAGACTCAAAGAACTCCTAGTCCACCTTCTGTCCTCCCTCCTCAAGAGTCCTGTTCATATGCTGCATTGTTTTTCTACTGGGAAGCAACATTGATGGCTTTCCTGTGAATGATCCCATTTATCTACCTGATAATGCTCTGGTCCTGCTACCTCCATGCCAAAGCATTACACTGGGTTTAGAGCAGGCAAGACTGGAGAGAAGACTTGACCTCATGATGCAGAGGCCATTGGATCACAGGGCAGAGCCCGGGTGGGGCTATGTTGGCCACTGTTGGCACTTACTCCACCAGTACATCAAAAGCAGCCCAGATTTCTGAGGGTAGCTGCTTGGCCACAGATCACCTACCCAGCCATATATGCAGAGGAACCACACAGGGCCTTCCTCCTCTGCTGTTGAGTGGTGCCAAAACAAAGCAGGAGTGCTGGAGAGGGGAGACACTGATCAGCTGTGAGAGACCAAGGGTCTTGTCCCCTAGGCAGGACAGAGAGAAGTCTGCTCTGGCTGCTGCTGAGTTTACTGTGATTGCCTCACCATGTGCCCCAGCCCAGTGCACCCCTGCCAAAGCCAAGCAAATGTGCCATGGAGCAGTCTGTGACATAACTCATAGCAATATTTTTTTTAGACTTGTCTCCTAAGGCAAAAGAAATAAAAGCACAGAATTCCCTGGTGGTCCAGTGGCTAGGGCTCCGCGCTCTCACTGCCAAGGGCCCAGGTTTGATCCCTGGTCAGGGAACTAAAATCCCACAAGCTATGTGGTGTGGCCAAAAAATAAAAAAAAATAGATAAAAGCAAAAATGAGCAAATGGGACCTAAACTTAAAAACTTTTCCACAGCAAACAGAACCATTGACAAAACAAAACAAAAAAATCTATGTAATGACATTAAATATTTGCAAATGATGACAGAGAAGGTGTTAATATCCAAAATATATAAACAGCTCATGCTACTCAATATCAAAAAACAAATAATCTCATCAAAAATGTGCAGAAGGGCTCACTCCTTCCTGCAAGAGCACCAGAATTACAACTAACTCCTGAACAATCATTGACAGAAAGACACTGGAACTCACCAAAAAAGACCCCTCACATCCAGAGACAAAGGAGAAGCCTCAATGAGATGGTGGGAGGGGCGCAATTGCGTTAAAATCAAATCCCATAAATGCTGGGTGGGTGACTCACAAACTGGAGAACAGTTATACTGCAGAAGTGCACCTGCTAAAGTGAGGGTCCTGAGCCCCACATCAGGCTTCCCAACCTGGGAGTCTAGCAATGGGAGGAGGAATCCACAGAGAATCAGACTCTGAAAGCCAGCGGGATTTGATTGCAGGACCTCCACAGGACTTGTGGAAACAGAGATTCTGCTCTTGGAGGGCACACACAAAAATGTGCTCACCAGGACCCAGGGGGAAGGAGCAGTGACCCCATAGGAGACTGGACCAGACCTACCTGCTGGTGTTGGAGGGTTGCCTGCAGAGGTGGGCGGGCAGCTGTGGCTCACCCTGGAGGAGACAGGGGCACTGGCAGCAGGGGTTTCGGGAAGTGCTTATTGCTGTGAGCCCTCCCAGAGTCCACCATTAGCCCCACCAAAGAGCCTGTGGGCTCCAGCACTAGGTGGCCTCAGGCCAAACAACCAACAAGGTGTGAACACAGCCCCACCCATTAGCAGACAAGCAGATTAAAGTTTTACTGAGCTCCGCCCACCAAATTGGATTAAAGCTTTACTGAGCTCCACCCACCCAGCCCTACCCACCATCAGTCCCTCCCATCAGGAAGCACACTGGAGGGTCCTAGATAGCTTCCTCCACAAGAGGGCAGACAGCAGTATCAAGCAGTATCAGCAGTATTTCGTCTTGTGGAACTGAAAACCACAGCCACAGAAAGATAGAGAAAATGAAAAAGCAGAGGACTTTGTACCAGATGAAGGGACAGGATAAAGCCCCAGAAAAACAACTAAATGAAGAGGAGATAGGCACCCTTACAGAAAAAGAATTCAGAATAATGATAGTGAAGATGATCCAGGACTTTGAAAAAAGACTGGATGCAAAGATCCAAAAGTTTACCAAAGACCTAGAAGAATTAAAGAGCAAACAAACAGAGATATGCAACACAATAATGGAAATGAAAAATACATTGGAAGGAACCAATAGCAGATTAACTGAGGCAGAAGGGCAAATAAGTGACCTGGAAGACAGAATGGTGATCATCACTGATGCAGAAAAGAATAAAGAAAAAAGAATGAAAAGAACTGAAGACAGCCTAAGATACCTCTGGGACAATGTTAAATGCACCAACATTCGCATTATAGGGGTCCCAGAAGGAGACGAGAGAGAGAAAGGACCTGAGAAAATATTGGAAGAGATTATAGTTGAAAACTTCCCTAACATGGGAAAGGAAATAGCTACCCAAGTCCAGGAAGCACAGAGAGTCCAAGGCAGGATAAATCCAAGGAGAAACACACCAAGACATATATTAGTCAAGTTGACAAAAATTAAAGACAGAGAAATGTTATTAAAACCAATAAGGGAAAAATGACAAATAACATACAAGGGAACTCCCATAAGGTTAACAGCTGATTTCTCAGCAGAAACTCTGCAAGCCAGAAGGGAGTGGCATGATATATTTCAAGTGATGAAAGGGAAGAACCTACAACCAAGAATATTCTACCCAGCAAGGATCTCATTCAGATTCAACAGAGAAATCAAAAGCTTTACAGACAAGCAACAGCTAAGAGAATTCAGCACCACCAAACCAGCCCTACAACAAATGCTAAAGGAACTTCTCTAAGCGGGAAACATAAGAGAAGAAAAGGACCTACAAAAACAACAACAAAACAATTAAGAAAATGGTAATAGGAACATACATATCGACAATTACCTTGAATGTAAATGGACTAAATGCACCAACCAGAAGACACAGACTGGCTGAATGGATACAAAAACAAGACCCATATATATGCTGTCTCGAAGAGACCCACTTCAGACCTAGGCACACATACAGACTGAAAGTGAGGGGATGGAAAAAGATATTCCATGCAAATGAAAATCAAAAGAAAGCTGGAGTAGCCATACTCATATCAGATAAAATAGAGTTTAAAATAAAAAATGTTACAAGAGACAAGAAAGGACATTACATAAAGATCAAGGGATCCATCCAAGAAGAGGAGATAACAATTATAAATAGATATGCACCCAATATAGGAGCACCTCAATACATAAGGCAAATGCTAACAACGATGAAAGAGGAAATGCAAGGCATAAATAGAGACACAGGTGTAGAGAACAAACACATGGACACCAAGTGGGGAAAGTGGGGAGGGTTGGGGGGAATGAATTGGGAGATTGGGACACCAAATTGTACACTCTAAATATATGCTGTTTATTGTCTGTTAACTGTATCTCAATAAAAGTTCTTTAAAAAAAAATGTGCATAAGACCTGAATAAACATCCCAAAGAAGACATACAAATGGCTAACAGGCAAACGAAAAGATGTTCAACATTACTAATTATTAGAGAAATCCAATCAAAACAACTATGAGATATCACTTTATACCTGTCAGAATGGCTGTCAGCAAAGAGTCTAAAAATAAAAGATGTTGGAGATGATGTGGAAAAATAGGGGACCCTCCTACACTGTTGGTGGAAATGTAAATTGGTGCAGCCAAGGGAAGACAATTTGGAGGTTCCTCAGAAAACTATAATTAGCACTACCATATGCTGCAGCAATTCCACTCCTAGGTATATCTCTGCAAAATATGAAAATACTACTCCAAAAAGATACACGCACCCCAAAGTTCACAGCAGCATTATTTACAACAGCCATTATATGGAAGCAAACCAAATGCCCATCAATAGAATGGATAAAGAAGATGTGGGGGGGTGCATATAAATATATATAAAATCAAACATTACTCAGCCATAAAAAGTGAAATTCCGCCATTTGCAGCAGCTTGGATTGACCTAGAGACTATTGTGCCTGGTGAAATAAGTCACACAGGGAAAGACAAATACTGCATGATATCACTTATGTGGAATTTAAAAACAATACAAATGAATGCAAATGCAAAATAGAAACAAACTCACAGGCACGGAAAACAAACTAGTGGTTACTAAAGGAGAGACGGAAGGGTGGTGGGGCAAATTAGGTGGCAAATTAGGCATATGGGATTAAGAGATACCAACTACTATGTATAAAATAGATAAACAACAGCTTATATTATATAGGACAAGGAATTATAGCCATTATCATGTAATAGCTTTTAATGGAGTGTAATCTGTAAAAATACCGAATCACTATGCGGTACATCTGAAACTAGAATAATATTGTAAATCAACTATACTTCAATTAAAAACTAAAAAATTTCAAAATTAAAAATAAATTTAAAAAGAGCAGGTGAGTTTTCTGTGGAGAATTGATAAAAGACAATATTTTCCAGATGCTACAAACCTCCAGACATTTAATTAAGGGAATTTCTATGAAAAGTGGTTTTGTATTATTTGAGATGGTCAGTCAGGTGTGGCCACAAGAAAAGACAGAGGAAAATAAATTTATTTTGCTCAGAGGTCCTAGAGGCACATGGGAAAGTCACAAGGGTGGTCATGAGACACAAGCCAGGAGTGAGGGGAGTGTTTAGGCACAGTCTCTGTTGAGGTTCTATGGGAAAGGCCTGGCAGGGCAGGAAAAACAGCTTAGGATTGCCTGGTCTGAATAACTTTGGTGGACTTTGTGCTATAGGGGTGATCTCTAGTTACTTGGTACCTGGTGATGGGATGATGAAGGAAGAGAAACATTTCCTCCTGGGGTGTTTGGCCATATGGAGGAGATTTGGCTCCAAATTGCTTAGTTTGCTTACCCCAGGAGTATGGCGCATTTGAGTATCACATGAGAAGCTAGTATATTTTGCTAGATGAGAAAGAGACAGTTACTTGGTTGCTTAACCACAGGTGCCATGTACTTTGGCCATGACCACTCTGGCCATTGATATGGGCATGGGGACTAGAACGGAAATGCCAATCAGGGCTTGTTGCAGTGCACTCTGGCAGCTCTTATAAACCAGTGGCCTACCTGAGATGAATTCTCTTCATCTGACAAACATTCTTGGATTGGGGGCAGAGAGGGTTAGAAAGTGATCATATCCCTGTGGTGCAAACAAGCATACAGTAACAACATTTTATCCCCCAGCTTCATGTTTCTTTCCGTTATACTTAACGAAAACTTTTCCAGGACACCCCTACTAGGTAATGAAGCATAAATAGATTAATTTCCGTGTAACTTGTTAAATTTTCACTCAGCTCTAGGAAGGCTGCGATATACTTGATCACCATTTTATCCCAGATTTTAGCAGAATACATTGCACGTGATAATCACCTATCTTAAAAAGAAAAGAGGGAGTTCCCTGGTGATCCAGTGGGTAGGGCTCCACATTCCCAATTCAGGGGGCCTAGGGTTTGATCCCTGGTCTGGGAACTACATCCAGCATGCATGCTGCAACTAAGAGTCCACGTGCCGCATGCCATAACTAAGACCTGGCACAGCCTAGATAGGTAGGTAGGAAGATAGGTGGGCACACAGATAGACACATAGATTATAGATAGATAGATAGATAGATAGATAGATAGATAGATAGATAGATAGATAGATAGATAGATGATAGATACATACATACATACACAAGAAAAAAACAAAGCTTTCCTTATTAAAAATAAAAAATGAACAGAAAATTAATAATTGATCCAAATGCCAAAATAAGAGAAACCTTATAGTTGTTTAACAAGAGTAGGAAAAACTTTTGTTTCTTTTTGGTGCAGAAATCAAAGAACTTAGAGACACAGGAGTCATTGCTGATAAGCACGAAGGGGCTGCAAGCTGGGAAAGATGAAGCCAGTAGCACAGAGGTGTCCATCAGCCCCTGTCCTTGATTTACAATCACAGCAACACAAAGATTCAAAATGGAAGAGCAACAGTAAAAACAGATGATGAAGCTCACCAGGATCAGGATGGTGTGTGTGTCTCTGGCCTTGTGGGAAGGCCTGGGGAAATTCTGTTGCTGTGAATGTGTTGGACTCACTGCTTGTGCCTGTGCAGGACAAAGATCATGTACCCCCTAGTCCAGATCATGAAGCCCAAACTAATATCCAGGGGAGAAAATATTAATGCATGTAATCAGCCAAGATATCTATCTGACATGACTGAGGAACAGTATACAAAATTTTTTGTATGGAGCCCTCCAGAGATCTCCATCACATGTACTGGTGGCATTACTGTAAATAAAGTATGTGATCTCCCATTGTTGTTTACTCAGTTGATCCCAAGTGTATGCCCAGGTAGCCAAGGGTCCAGGAGAGGGGGGCTGTCCTTCAGCACTGTGGCATCTGGCAGAAGACTGAGGACAGGGAAGGCCACATCTTCCTGCAGGTGGGATACACCAGAGCTCCAAGAATGGCTCCATCATGTATCAAGGACTTGATGGTCACGCTGAGTTTATGGGGTGTTGTTTTCAGGACCCAAGAAATAATGGGTAACTGGGTGCAGAGTGTCACAGGTTCAGGTCCTGTGAAAGCCTTCCTTTCCAAGAGAGTTCACTAAACACCCAGCAGTTGTTGCTCTCATGGCATGGCATGTGAAACTGAGATACGCAGCAGTTTGCACCAGGAGCCCCTGGGCTACTTACTGCCATCCTGGGCCCAGAGACTCTAGGAAGCATAGGAGGAGGGGACCAGAGCTTCCACCAAGGAGTCTCCAGGAGGCACAAAAAGAAGTGCCTGTTAGGGACTTCCCTGGTGGTCCAGTGGTTAAGACTCCACCTCCCAATGCAGGGGGCATGGGTTTGATCCCAGGTCAGGGAACTAAGATCCCACATACTACATGGTGTGGACCAAAAAAAAAAAAAAAAGTGCCTGTTGTATGGCTGGCCATCTGAACTGACTCTAGGGCTTTTTGTTGTAAAGGCCCTAAAGTGGGCTGATTTTTGGGTGACTGCATAAACAGGCCTTAGTAGTCAATGGAGAATATGTTGTCTGGAAGCCACAGAGATCCAATAGGTTTGGCCTGTCTGACTGATGGAAGCTGTCAAAATCAGAAGTTGCCCTCTGACAACATCAGCAATAGCAGAGCCCTTAGGCACCCTGGATAAAGCTAATAAGTTCTCTGGGGTGGCATGAGGCTGAAATGTGTGGGGCAGTAGCCTATATGCTCTCTGCAATCACGACCATAAATGTATCTCCTGCACCAGTGTCTAGCAAATCCCCTCACAAGGGGATGTCAACAACGTAGCGGAATATTTGGGACAGCTGGATCCAATTTAAGTTCTTGTCAGTTGAGGTTGTATGTGATGGCTGAACCTCTGAGGTATTCCACAGGCAACTAAGTAAAGGTGTATAGTATTGAGTACCTGTGTAGGTGAAGAGGCTGTTGAAATAGGCACTGAGTAGAACACATGTAAGAGGAAAACATTGGCCTGTGAAGATTGAATGGCACGTTCATTTGAATTACGTGAGGTATAGGGGTCGCAACGGATGGGACCAGGTTATCAGTAATTCACCATGAGATGCCATTCCTCCTAGGACACTTAATATCTATGGTAGTGTCTCAGATGTAAACAAAATTGGTTACTTCTCATTTCAAGTTAATAAACCTGATTTGTAATGTTAAACATATTTTTTGATATGTTTTCAAAATGATTTCTGGTCTTTTTATTTTCTCACTTGATTGATTAAATTGTGTTATTTTTTGCCGACTACATCCCTTTGTTATTTTGTGTTTTAATTTATTTGGAATTATATGTCATGTAAATACATACAAGGATAAATTTAACAAAACGCTTTCCTCCCCACCTGTATTTTAAGTCTGAAAGGAAACACATTTATGGCCATAGATCCTTCCGGAGACATCTGGATTTACTTACGTACAGTACAATCTGTCCTCACCCCATCAATCTGAATTCCTGGCTGTTTGATTCATTCCTACAGTGCTCTTTTAGCCCCTGCCAGACCCCTGCAGACATCTGCGTGATTGTAGATCCAGAGACGTGCTCTTCAAGGTCCAACCCTGGACTTAGCTGGCAGTCCAGTGGTTAAGACTCCACACTCCCAATGCAGGGGGCACAGCTTCAACCCCTAGTTGAGGAACAGAGATCCCATGTGCCGCACGGTGCAACCAAAAAAAAAAAGAAAAAGAAAAAAAAGGTCCAATCCTGGATCTCTGAATGATAGACAGCTATCTTCTTACCAAAACATTAGCGCTAATTGAACTTGTTACTATAGAATGTATGAAATATGGACAACTGACACGTGATAGAGAAAAACAGACTTCAATAAATCCTAGTTTAGATGCACTGCATAACTTTAGAAATTAGGGGCTAAAATTTGCTATTCATAAATATTGATAATACTGAGAATGCTACAGCATAACTCTTTAAACATGAAGTATGCTCCCTTGTTTTCGAATTATTGAAATTCTCAATCACTTACAGAACCCTAATCATTATAAATTATGTTGGTTTACTTATGAATTTTCTGTCAACAAGAACAAATACACAAACTTCCCAAGGGTTCATACCAAAAAGAGTATGGTTTTGACTCCAAAATAAACTGTTGGAAAAACTGCATCTCAAATTTTAATTGAATATGCATTCTTTCTGATCCTTTGTGAGGCAAACATCCTCAGAGTTTTTTTTTTTTTTTTTTTCTTTCCTCAAGAATTGCCTGTACTTCAAATATCTTGCCTGTTCTGTTTGTTTCTTGAACAGCTGAAGGTATTTAACTGAATAATTTAACTGAACAAGTGCCATTATTATAGATTGTTTTTTGTTTCCAATGAAAATTTTGGTTTCAGAGGTGTAAGCATTTATTAAAATATCAAAATGTACACACTAAATATGTGCAGTCTATATGTTCATTCAATTATACCTTAAACAGATATTCAAAACTTGTCACCTCCTAATAATTTTACTGTTTTATTATTATCTGTGTTCCACAAGTTATTTGTAGCTACTGGATCAGTAAGGTGGAATTAGAATGATATACCTCTATCAACTCTTCCCAACTCCATGTTCCATGACCACCATGTTCTAGTTTAAAATTGGCCACAGTGGGAGTATTTGTATCAGGAAAATTAGAAAACACTACAGACCTGGACTTCATTATATTATTGAAAGTCTACATTAAAGAATATGTGAATAATGCAGATTAAATTTAAAGTACATGGTGTATGTGGTAATTACATAGAGAGCACGCAAAAAATTGAGGATAAAAATGAGCAATTTATTTGTTAACAGAAAGAAAAATAGGCAAAAGATTTGAACAGACATTTTACCATGAAGATATACAGATGGCAAATAAACCATGAAAAAAATGCTCAATATCATGAATCCTTTGGGAGATGCAATTAAAACTACTACTTCCTTAAATTAAAAATTTAAGGAAATTCAAAAGACTGACCATACCAATTATTGGCAAGAATGTGGAAGCATTTTACATGCTCCTGGTGGGTATGTAAAAGCAAACAACAATTTTAGGTCACAGTTTGGCAGTTTTACAAGTCAAAATTCACCTATTCTATGACTCAGGCATTACACTTTCAGTTACTAACACAAGGCAAGTGAAAATACATACATACATATATACATGCATACTTACAGAATTACACACAAATATTCTAGCACCTTTATTTACAATAGCCAAAACTGGAAACAACCCAAGCGACCATATACCAGATAATTGGATAAACAAATAATGTAAGTATAGAAAAGATACTACTCAGCAGTAAAAAGAATGAACTAGTTATATACGGATCACTGAAGAATCTCAGAGTATTTATGAATCATGAATGAAACAGAAAAAAACATCCCAAAGTGAACATTTCATGAACAAAATCATATAAAATTCTTAAAAAAAAATGGTACTGATGAACCCAATGACAGGACAGTAAGGATGCAGATGCAGAGAATGGACTGGAGGACATGGGGTTGCGGGGGCAGGGGAACCTGGGACGAAGTGAGAGAGTAGCATAAACATATATATACTACCAACTGTAAAAAAGACAGCTAGTGGGAAGTTGCTGTATAACAAAGGGAGATCAATTCGATGATGGGTGATGCCTTGGAGGGCCAGGATGGGAGGGTGGGGGGGAGTTGCAGGAGGGAGGAGATATGGGGATATGTGTATAAATACAGCTGATTCACTACTTTGGTGTACCTCATAAGCTGGTACAAGAGTGTAAAGCAATTATATTCCAATAAAGAGTTAAAAAAATCATAAAAATTTCTAGAAAATACAAACTAATTTACTATAAATAAAAGTACATCAATGGTGGCCTGTAGGCTGGAGAGAAGACGGACAGATTATAAAATGGCCTGAGGAAAACTGGGGATGAGGGACATGTTCATTATCATGATTATGATAAGGCTTTGTGGTTTTATATGTATGTAAAAATTTAGATTATACACTTCAAATAAATACAGTGTATCACATGTCACATATACCTGAATAAAAACTTACAAAATGGCTCAAAAGAAAAATCTAGACCTCTCACTCTTTTCAGGTCTGGGGAACTCCCTGGCAGCCCAATGCTTAGGACTCAGCACTTTCACTTCCTCGGCCCAGGGTCCAGTCACTGGTCAGGGAACTAAGAGTCTGCAAGCCATGCAGCACAGCCCAAAAAACAAACAAAAAAACCAGGTCTGCCAATCATATATTGCCTCTCTTTTCTGATGACCTTGGAGGAGCAAGCTTGCCTTAGTGATAGCAAATACTGATGAGTAATAGATCCCTTCCCACCTGCGTTAACAGCAATGCTGGCTGGTCACAGAGCCACATTGTGGACTAAGGCATCTCCTTTCTCTCTGTGCTTGTTTCTCTGTGTAGCAATGGCCTTTAGCTGAA
Organism: Hippopotamus amphibius kiboko; assembly: GCF_030028045.1. Classification (NCBI taxonomy): domain Eukaryota; kingdom Metazoa; phylum Chordata; class Mammalia; order Artiodactyla; family Hippopotamidae; genus Hippopotamus; species Hippopotamus amphibius. Next base: position 2,048,260 of record NW_026648280.1, read on the forward strand.
CATCCCAGACAGGCCACAGGAATCCAGAAAACCAACAGCTTATTTCCTTTGACAGTGACCTCAGCCACAAAAGATACACTTGCATGGAGGTTCTGAGCATTTCTGGGCATCTGTGCACACTGATACTGCACAGCCACAGTCACTGGAGCATTTGTTGATGCAATTTTAGAAGGGGCACACTCCATCTACTTCATTGCAGTCTCCTCCGCTTCAGGGTTCCTTTACCAAGATGGTTCCCCTTAGCCCTACAGTCTGACAGTGGCATTAGCTAGTGAATTCTGGGGATCAGGGCATGTGGTTCTTCTGCGGGATAATTGCTGAGCATTATGTGATACTCACTGTGATTAAAAACAATTCATGTTGTTCCCAGAATCACTGGAGGTTGTCACAACTTCCTGGCTCCTCAGGGTGTTTTCTGAGCCCACAAAAAACCCTGACACCCAGTCTACAAATTAGGACCGCAAAGCCCTGCAGTCTTTCCTAGGAGACCCTGGGCAACAATGTCCATTAGGCCAAAACCAGAAAGAGCTATAGTCTTCAATCATCCTGACATGTGAAGCATGCAAAGCATGGGACCCCCACGAGAGCCATGCAGTCCTTAATGCTGGTAGGGACCAGTTGTTTTCAGATCACCTCACACAGAGAATTAAACCCCAAAACCAAAGGTGGCTTAAACATTAATGCCTTTATTATTGCAAAATGCAAAGCAATACAAGGCATACAGTTCCCAGCCTGGTGCCTTGGAGGCTGGGAAAATCCAAGAGAAGTGTCACCAGAAGCTAACATGTTCCTGAAAATGCAGTTCTTCCTGGCAAGTCACCAAGAGAACTCAGACTGGGTCAACTTGGCCCAAACTGGGTCAGGTCCATGCCCTACTTTGGAAATGAGAAGGGAATGAGGACCCCACAAGAGCTAATTAAGACTACTCATTACTTCCCCTGCAAATGGGGATGGGACAGAGGTCAGCTTCCCTGAGCAAGTTGGGAGGTAAATTTGCACATTGTGGACCTGCCAGGTGATAGAGGTGAAATGAATTCTGCCACAGCACTAGCAGTGACATAAAGCTGGTGAGGGTCCTGGGCAGGAAAGAAACTATAACAAAACTCTTTAAAGATTCTCACATACCTGGAACTTTAGGGCAATCTCCCCACTGCACATCTTCCGATGCACTAGGTGGCTCCCTCACAACTTCTGTCCTCCGGTGTAATTATATTAGAAGGAAATCGCACATCCCAGCACATCTAAGGCCTTTCACTAGTGTGAAATCTCCGGTGTTGAATGAGGTCGTATTTGCAGCTCAAAGATTTTTTCCAACACTCACTACACTCGGGACCTTTTTCCACTGTGAACTCTCTGGTGCTGAATGAGGCTAGAACTTTGACTAAAGGATTTTCCACACTTCCCACACTCATAAGGCCTTTCTCCAGTGTGAACTCTCAGGTGTTTAACGAGGTTAGATTTGCAGCTAAATGATTTCCCACATTCACTGCATTCAATAGGCCTTTCTCCAGTGTGAACTCTCCAATGGTTCTTGAGATTGGAGCTGTGGCTAAATGATTTTCCACAGTTCCCACACTCATAAGGCCTTTCTCCTGTGTGGATTTTCCGATGTGAACTAAAGCTGGAGCTTTGCTTAAAGGATTTTCCACATTTACTGCACTCATAAGGCCTTTCTCCAGTATGAAGCCTCCTGTGGTGAATAAGGCTGGAGCTTCGGCTAAAGGATTTTCCACATTCACCGCATTGATGAGGCCGTTCTCCAGTGTGGACTCTCTGGTGGTAAATGAGACTAAAGTTTTGGCTAAAAGACTTGCCACATTCACTGCACTCATAAGGCCTTTCTCCAGTGTGGACTCTCTGATGTTGAATGAGGTTAGACCGTTGACTAAAAGACTTTCCACATTCACTGCACTCATAAGGTTTTTCTCCTGTGTGAACTTTCCTATGGCTATTGAGGCTGTAGCTCTGGCTAAAGGATTTTCCACATTCGCTGCACTCATAAGGCCTTTCTCCCGTGTGCACTCTCTGATGTATAATGAAGCTGGAGAGGTAGGTAAAGAATTTCCCACATTCACGGCACTCATAAGGCCTTTCTCCAGTGTGGACTTTCTGGTGCTGAATGAGGTTACATCTTCGGGTACAGGTTTTTCCACATTTGCTGCACTCATAAAGCCCTTCTCCAGTGAGGACTCTTTGGTCTTCAACCAGTGTATCTGTGCAGTTGAAGGCTTTCTTCCATTCTCCCCAGATCTGATGCCTTTTTCCACTGTGAAAGACAGCCTCACACTCATTACTCTTGTTTGGCTTCTTCTCAGTGTGAATGGCCTGTTGATGGAAAAATCTCATGCTGGCTAAGAAGTCTTTCCCAATCTCCCCACAGGAAAAGGATTTCCCTGACATGTGGGTTGTGTAGCTCTTTATAAACAAGGCTCTGTCCCCAGAACTTCTGATGGGTATCTCTCTAATGTGCTGCCCGCAGTACTGTTGAAGGTTGGCAGAGAAATAGAATTGTTTCCCATACGTGTACGGTTTCTGCCCAAGATGTGTTCCTTGGTGCTCAGGCAAGAGCAAAATATCTCTCAAGACTGGGCCACACATCTCAAAAGGCTGGGCCTTCTGGGGAGGTGTTTCTGCCTTGAGAGTCCTGATCTGTGACACTCCTTCTTCAGAAATGCTCTGTTCAGGAGGTTCCTCCTTGTCTTCCACTCCATACCAACAACCTGAAAAAGTGATGGTGAAAAATATGTTAACCTTATTGAGGAGGGCAAAACAATCACAAATGTAACTTGACACATCAAAGAACCAGTCCATGAAACTGTTTTCAGGAAAAGGAAGTCAGGGTCAGCTTGAGGAAGCAGCTGTTGTGTACCACTGGGTCCCTAAGATCACAGGATGGTGCAGGCCTCACCAGGCACAAGACACGAGGAAAGGGTGTGGCTCAGGGGGAAAAGCATGTTCTGCAGGTCATTCTTCTATCAATGGTTTTTAGCAGGATTATATCTGCTGATGACATATGATGCTGTGCAGAAGTCCAGTCCAGTCCCAGAAAAGTCTGACTGGAACAAAGATAACAGGTGTTTAAGGATTATTAGATTCATGCACACCTTAGGACACTACAAAGTGGGAAGACACTGAGGGAACAGTGTGAGGAATGAGTGAGGTAAGCAGTCCAGAGAGGTGGGGAATAGTCTCAGCTGGAATCAGAAAATAATGACGAGCAAAAATGACAAGTCAACAAAGTGTTAAGAATGGAGAAGGGAAAGTAGGAAAGTAGATGTGAGGTGTCACCACTGGCAATGGCACCAAAACACAAAACAGGACATGTTCTTGGTATGAAAAAAGAATCTGTCTACCAAGAATTCTATACCAAAAAAAATTCAAAACTGAGGGAGAAATTAAAACATCACAGATAAACCAAAGCTGAGGGAGTTCTTTTTAGTTGCTATGTCCTGCAAAAAATGAAATTTTTTTTAAAAATGTAAATTTATTTATTTATTTTATTGGCTGTGTTGGGTCTTTTTTGCTGTGCACGGGCTTTCTTGAGTTGTGGTGAGAGCAGGCTACTCTTCATTGTGGTGCATGAGCTCCTCATTGCTGTGGCTTCTCTTGTTGTGGAGCACAGCAGGGGTTCTAGGCGCATGGGCTTCAGCAGTTGCAGCACATAGGCTCAACAGTTGTGGCTCACGGGCTCTAGAGCGCAGGCTCAATAGCTGTGGCGCACAGACTTAGTTGCTCCGCAGCATGTGGGATCTTCCTGGAACAGGGATCGAACCTGTGTCCCCTGCATTGGCAGGCTGATTCTTAACCACTGTGCCACTTAGGAAGCCCCAAAAATGAAATACTCTTTATAATATTTTAATATATATAAAATTCTAATATTAACAAGTAATATTAAATGTTAAAGGGACTTCTTCCAGATTAAATGAAAGAACACTAGTTAGTAAACAAAGAACAAAGGTCTCAGACAAAGTTAAATACACAGACAATTATAAAATCACTTTTTTTTTTGGCTGCTAGGAATCTTAGTAGAGGCATGCAAGATCTTTTTGTTGCAGTGCTCAGGCTCTTTGTTGTGATGCACGAGCTTCTCTCTAGTTGTGGCATGTGGGTTTCTCTCTCTCTAGTTGTGGTGTGGAGGCTCCAGAGTGCATGGGCTCTGTAGTTTGCAGCACAAGGGCTCTCTGACTAAGCTGCGCAAAGCTCAGCAGTTGAGGCACACCAGCTTAGTTGCCCCACGGCATGTGGGATCTTAGTTCTATGACCAGGGATCGAACTCAAGTCCCTCCCCATTGGAAGGTGAATTCTTTACCACTGTACCACCAAGGAAGTCCCATAAAAACACTTTTATAATAACTTGAGTTTATAACTCCACTTGATGTTTTCTATAATATTTAAGAGATTAATGCATAAAAAACAATTACTGGTCTAAGTTTTTGGATATACAACATATAAAGATATAATTTTGCAACATCAATAACTGAAAGGGGTGGGGCCATGCTAACCATAGAAGCTAAGCATTTTGTTAAAATAATGGGTTTTTAAAATTAATTTTTATTGAAGTATACTTAATTGTTAGTTTCTACTGTACAGCAAAGTGAATCAGTTATACATATACATAAATTCACTCCTTTTTAGATTCTTTCCCCATTTAAGTATATATATATAAGTATATATAGTACTGAGTAGAGTTCCCTGTGCTATACAGTAGGTTATCATTAGTTATCTTTTTTACATGTCATAATGCATATATGTCAATCCCAATTTCCCAATTTATCGCTCCACCCCCTTTCACCCTTGTTAAAATATTGCTGAAGCTAAAAATGGTATAAATTCAAATAATATGTTATAATTTTAGCGTGGTAAATGTAATCTCCATGGTAACTTCAAAGAAAAAAATAGCTATAGAAAGTACACAGAGGAAATGACAAAAAATTTAAACATTTCACTACAAAAAAATCAGCTGAACATAAAAAACAGTAATGTGGGAAACAAGGGACAAGACTTCCCCATACCTCAATACATGCAGATTTTTCCATCATTTCCCTTTTGATTGCAAATATCTCAGTAGAAAGAAGTGATGATCAAAATAACCGTCCCTCAATACTGGGGTGCTGGCTCCTACTCTGGGTTCAGATCATGTCCCTCAGTGCTAGGCCTCCTTTATGTTCGCCTAGTCATTCAAGTTGGGGGAAAATAATTAGATCTCATGAACAGGCTCAGATGTATGTTAATGGAGAAACACATTACAGACCAGACATTTCTTATATCCAATTGTCACACAAGCATTGTACATGTGCTTTTAGTAGCAGACTTAAAGCAAGCAGTGTCACACTTCACATGACATATTGTGTCAGTGTCACACACTCTGTGACAATTTCACTAGATAATTTTCTTTCCATCCAGAACATCAGGGCAAAAGTATGGCTAACACAATAAGTTTCATAAATACAGACCTCAATTAAGAGAACTAGAATTTAATATCCACTAAAACATAGTCTTTTTTTCCCTCCTTGAAATTACCCTCATCTCCACCAAACACAGCCAAATCAAACCTAATTTGTTTGCAAAACAAGTGTGGTCAATTGACCACCTAGGCTCCTCCAAACTGGCTGTGATGGAATTCCTCAGAAGTGTCACTCTGAATTCCCAAAAGGCCTCTCAAGGCCAGGAAAGCCATGCCAAAGGCCTGCCATTAGATTCTGCCTTGGTGGATTTTTCTCTTCTATAAGTCCCCAAAATATTGAGATTCCTGCACATGCCAAGAGACGGTCTTTTCCATTCCCCTGATAAGGCTGCTCGGAACCCAAGAGTCCCCAATTTCTGAAGGACCAGCAGAGAGAAAAGAAAAATGTTTCAATTCTACCCACAAGTGTAGTTTACCCAATTGCTGTAAGTCATACCTAACTTGAGGGGAAGGGCTTCCCTCTACACGTACAAAGCAAGGTCCTGGATCGACACCCTACTGCATGCGGCAGATGGCAGGCAGGACATGGCGGCAGTCTTGCACATATAGTCTTATATTTCTATACACAAACAATGAACAATCAGAACAGGAAACTAAGAAAAGAATAACATTTATAAAAGTATCTATCAAAAGAATAAAATACTTAGAAATAAACTTAACCAAGGAAATAAGACTTGTACACTAAAAACTACAAAACACTGCTTAAAAAAAACTAAAAACAATAAATAGAAAGACTTCTACACTTATAAATTGGAAGACTTATTTTTGAAGATGTCAATACGACCCTCAAGCCATCTACAGACTCAGTGCAATCCCTATCTAAATTCCAATAACGTTTTCTGCAGTAATAGAAAAATTCATCCTAAAATTCATTTGGAATCTCAAGTGACAACAAATAGCCAAAACAAGCCAAAACAATCTTGAAAAAGAACAAAGTTGGAGAAGTCACACTTCTAAATTTCAAATATCACTGTGAAGCTACACTAATCAAAAGTGTGATACTGGAGCCAAGGCAGACATACAGACTAATGGCGTACAATAAAGAGCTAACAAATAAATTCTCACATGTAGGGTCCAATGATTTTCAACAAGGAGGCCAAGACCATTTGATGGGGAAGGACAGACTTCAACATATGATGCTGGGAAAACTGAATATCCACATGCATAAGAATTAAATTGGATGGACACCAGGCACATAAATTAACTCGAAATGAATCAAAGATCTAAACTTAAGAGCTACAACTACAAACCTCTTAAAAGAAAACAGAGGAAAAGCTTCATGACACTGCATTTGGCAATGATTCCTTGGATATGACATCAAAGGCACAAGCAAAAAAGGAAAAATAAACTGGACTTCATCAAAATGAAAAGCTTTGGTACATCAAACGATGCTATGAATATAGTAAAAAGGCAACTTACTGAATGGGAGAAACTATTTGCAAATCACATATCTGATAAAGAATTAATATCCAGGATATATAGAGAATTCCTAAAATTCAAAAACAAAAATATCAAGGAACTTGATTCAAAAATTGGCAAAAGGGCTTCCTAGGTGGCGCAGTGGTTAAGAATCCGCCTGCCAATGCAGGGGACATGGATTCGATCCTTGCTCCAGGAAGATCCCACATGCCGTGGAGCAACTAAGCCCGTGAGCCACAACTACAGAGCCTGCACTTTAGAGCCTGTGAGCCACAACTATTGAGCCCATATGCTGCAACTACTGAAGCCCACGCACCTAGAGCCCGTGCTCCGCAACAAGAGAAGCCACGGCAATGGGGAGCCTGCCCACCACAACGAAGAGAAGCCCCCACTCACTGCAACTAAAAGAAAGCCCACGCACAGCAAAAAAGACCCAACACAGTCAATTAAATAAATAAATAAATTTATTAAAAAAAAAAATTGGCAAAAGACTTGAACAGACATTTCTCCAAAGAAGATATGCAAATGGGTAACAAGCACATGAAAAGATGCTCAACATCAACAGTCATTAGGGAAATGCAAATCAAAACACTATGCTAGGACTTCCTTGATGGTGCAGTGGTTAAGAATCCACCTGCCAGACTTCCTAGGTGGCGCAGTGGTAAAGAATCTGCCTGCCAATGCAGGGGACACGGGTTCGAGCCCTGTCCTGGGAAGATTCCACGTGCCATGGAAAAACTAAGCCCATGCACAACTATTGAGCCTGTGCCCTAGAGCCTATGAGCCACAACTACTGAGCCCATGTGCCATAAACATTGAAGCCCATGAGCCTAGAGCCGTGCTCCACAACAAGAGAAACCACTACAATGAGGAGCCTGCCCACCACAATAAAGAGTAGCCCCCACTCGTGGCAACTAGAGAAAGCCCGTGTGCAGCAACGAAGACCCAACGCAGCCAATAAATAAATAAATAAATTTATTAAAAAAAAAAAAAAAGAATCCACCTGCCAATGCAGGGAACACAGTTTGAGCTCCGGTCCAGGAAGATCCCACATGATCCGAAGTAACTAAGCCCGTGCGCCACAACTACTGAGCTTGTGCTTTAGAGCCTGAGAGCCACAACTACTGAAGCCCAAGGCCTAGAGCCCATCCTCTGCAACAAGAGAAGCCACCACACTAAGAAGCACCGCAATGAAGAGTAGCCCCTCCTCACCACAACTAGAGAAAGCCCAAGTGCAGCAACAAAGACCCAATGCAGCCAAAAATAAATTAATTAAAAACAAAACAAAACAAAACACTATGATACCACTTCACACCAATTAGCATGGTTTCCAACCAAAAAAAAACAGGAAAGAAGTGTTGGCAACGCTGGGAGAAATTGGAACTTTTGCACAGCTGTAATTTTAATTCTATTAAAAATTGAATTATCATAAGATGAAGCAATTCCAGTTTTCCGTATATACCCAAAAGAACTGAAGCAGGAGCACTAAATGATATCTGTACAGCCATGTTCTACACAAGAGCCGCAACGTGGAAGCACTCAAGTGTCCACTGATGGAATAATAGGTAAACAAAATGTGGTACATACATAAAGTAGAATATTATTCAGGCTTAAAAAGGAAGGAAATTCTGACACATGCTACAACACAGACAAACCTTGAAGATACTATGCTAAATCAAAAAACCCAAACCAAAAAAAAAGAGAAAGAAACCAAAAAAACACTGATGATTCCACCCATATTAGACACTCAGAATAGTCAAATTTGCAGATACAAAACGCAGAATGGTGACTGCCAGTGGTTGGGGGAAGTTACTGTTTAATGGGTGCAGAGTTGCAGTGTGTAAGATGAAAAACTTCTGTGGATGCAAGACTGTGATGGTTGCATAATGAGAATTATGAAATGCCACTTAGCGGTGGTAAATATTTGGTTTTGTATAATTTGCCAAAACTAAAATAAAGTAAAAACACCCTTAGCAAAAGATCTCTCAAGAACATCTGCGTAAGCAGTGACTATGTAAGTGACTACACTTCCAGGCACAGTCAGGCAAAAATAATTGTAAGCTATAGGATGGGAGCGATACTAGGGTGCCATGGAACTAGACACTCACCCAGTGAGGGAGAGGGCAAGACAGGTGGGATCCATTAGGCTGACCTAAAGAACACTGATACAGGATCCTTCCCTGTGAAGCTTTGGGCAGTAGATGCTGGAGTAATAATGGTCAGAAGTAGGCACACACTCAGCTCAGCCCTTTTACCCAACCACAGCATATACCTAGGCAACTGGAGAAGGAAACATGGTGTCCATGGTTTAGATGGAGATATTCCTGACCCTGGAGAAAACAGAAAGGCAGAGCCTTGCCCAGGGCATACATCCGGGTGTAAGAGCTTACCCAGTGAGGATGTAAGTGCCAAGTTCTCCAGCATCACATCCTGGTACAGGCATCTCTGAGTCTCATCAAGGAGAGCCCATTCCTCCCAGGAGAAGTACAAGGCCACATCCTCAAAGGTCACACTGCCCTGCCAGAAGAGAGACAGATGAAACTATCAGCAGTCTCCCTCCAGAAGACCCACAATCCATTTCTTCACACATCTACCCCATGTCCATCCACCTCCTAAGATCTCAGAGGAGATTCCAGACCCTGGTGCCACTGGTGTCTGCTCCCTACTCCCTTAACCACTGTGTTCACTCTGCTGTCCACTCTGCAAACAGCTAGAGCATTAAGACCCAGAAGAGAGCACCTCCCTCATCTGATCCAGATGTCCCACAGAACAGATGCCAAATCTCACAGGCAGTCATTCCAAGTCTGACTTTTAGTCCCCACACCCACTTTGTTCTCAACAGAAAGGAAGGAGACCTGCAATTCCCTGAACCAGCCTTAGCCTCACCTCCAAGCATCTTTTCTTTTTTTTTTTTTGTGATAAGCTTCCACATCTTTTTCCATTGGTGGCTCGATAGGGGAACCCCTCAACTCGACTAAGGACCCTGAGCTAGGATTCCCTAAGGTCCCCACACATAAAGGCTGGGAAAATGGTAGGTGACAAATCTCATTACACCACAGATTTGGAGAAAACAGGGGTTGGGACCAGTGAGAGATGCGGACACATCCACTTACCTGATTAGGTTCCAAAAGCACTTCTGCAGCCATAGAAATCTGTGGGAAGAGGCAGGTCTTAGAGGGATGCGAGCATTGTCATTTCCTAGGAGCTCTGACCTAGGCCTTCCCCGCACCCCTGGGGGGGCCCCCGAGCCACGTCACCTCGGGCGCACCTTCTAACCTCTATATTGACTCTCAGCAGTTGGGTGTCCTTAGGGAAAAAAACCAAATTCCCTCCGCCTCAATGTCCGCAGCAGCCCTACAATTTGTTCTTCCGTTCAACAGACTCTGGGGAGATTTTTCAAACCTAACTTAGATCATGTCTCTTTTCCTCAAAATTTTCCATGCCTCCAAAGGCCCCCAGAAAGCAGGGACAACTCCTCAAGCTGCCACTGCAGGTGAGACTCTACCCACACTGTGTTCCCTGCAGGAGCAACACGGGCCCCAGGTTTCCCGAATCCTCGCGTCTCGGTCCCACCTCCAAGCCTTTGCCCCTGCCGGTCCCTCCGCCCGTCACCGTCTCCCGCGCGCCCTCACACCGTCGGTCAGAAACAGGGCCCCACCCACGAGCGCCTCACCCCCCGGGACACCGCGGCCGGGGCTGCGGGCACGTGAGCAGGCGCCCCGCACGCGGGGCTTCAGCGCCTGGTGGGGTGAGGGCGGAGCCGGCCCGGCGGATAAGCGTCTACCGGAGGCGGGTCCCTCAGCGCCGCGGGCGCCAGCGAACTCTGTGGACGGAGCGGGGCCGGGAGCGGACAGCCGAGCGTCCCGGGCGGACCCGGCACCAACGTCTGCAGGCCGACCTCGCAGGCGGCGATGTGCCCGACTCTAGAATCGCCTCTAGTCACTGGGCACACAGCCTCTTCTCACGCCTTCTCTGTCTGTCACCTCAGCCCCTACCCTGCGCGCTCTCTCGGCCTTCTGACCCCGAGAACTGCCGAAAAGACCGCCACGAAAACACCGGAATTCCCGCCTTCACCCAGTGCGCCCGCCCAGAAATGCCCAAATCCTGGATGTTCATTGGATGCTCTGCGCTGCCGCTCAGCGCATAGCTTTCTGGGTAATGAAGTTCCTGCTGCCACACAGGCCCGCAGGAGGGCTCCTTTGCTGGAATCTCCCAGGGAAAGGGTCAAGGCATCCCCTGGGGCTCCTCAGACTTGACCTCGCAGCTCTTCTAGGTCAGGGATAAGCTTCGCTTCCTCTTAAAGGGGGGAAGGCCAATTTCTGGGGAGTCCGAAGTGCGTTTAGAAAGCCTTCAATGCTATTGATGGCTGAAGTGTTTAGATATTAATTCCGATTCCGTGTAGCGGTCTCTAGTGAACATGCCCTGGTAGATGCAAGTGACTGTACATTATCTTACTGTCCTTTAAATGTACAAAGACTGAGGCGTTAAAGTCATTTTTGTGAGTTTTAGTAGCTTTTGTTCGGGACTTTGAAGAAACAAAAGGTCACCAGGGCCATAGTAGACAAGCTAGAGGAGGCATATTGGTCAGCTCTGAGGAAGATGAATATGGTGGGGTCTGGGCCTCTCCTTCCTGTCAGTCAATGGTTGTGCCCAACTGAGTGAGAAACACCGTCTTATCCATAAAACATTAAGTTATTTTATCTAAAAAACATAAAAGTATTTTCCACATGCACATTCTTTTTTGTAATATAAAGTTGACAGTTTTTCATGTATGAAATATCACATTAGCTATTGTTTATCAAAGAGTACTGTAACCCAAAGTAGGGTCCAGCTGCTCTCTGCTCAAAAGCCAATAAAGAGGCCAAGTTGGTGGAAAGGAAAGTTTGCTTTATTTTGGGTGCTGGCAACCAGGAGGGACGGCCGACACCTGTCCAAAGGCCAACTCCCATCCCCTTCCCTGACAATCAAGGGGCAAGAACTTTTATAGGTGGAGGGAAGGGGCTACAGGCAGAAACAGCACAGTCAGCTCTGACGGTCATCTTGAAATTGGTCATCGGTGGCCTGACCAGTGTCATCTTCGTTGTTTTAGGTACAGTTACTCTTCAGTTCCAGGGTCGTTTGTTTCCATTTCTTTGAGGCCAGTTCTCAGAATTGAAGCAGCTTCTGTCATGGCTACAGCCTGGTCATCATGTAGTTAACTTCATCCTACCTGGCCGGGGTAGCTGGGGTGGGATGGGGGTGGGGGTGGTTTCAGTATCTACAAGACAGCTCACAGGATATGGTTCAGAGTGTTATCTATAGCCCTTGAGGAGGAACTAAAGGTCCTTGACTTCACTTAATGACTAAACTGTTATTATTTGGTCTCCTTTGACTGTTTTCTGTTGTTTCTGCATTTTCTCACTTCTCTGATTAAACTTCTTTGGCTAAAGTTTTTCCACAGACAAAATGCAGGCTGAGGACATGGGGGTAGGAGCAAGGACCATAGGGTCCTGATCCATTTCAGTACTACTCTCTGTACATTTATAAAATAGAAATTTGTTAAAAAACAAAATTCGAGTGAGTATGTGTTAAAGATCTCAATGCTTTAGTGAATGATTGGAATCTGGCAGCATCACAACTGGCAAGTAGAGACGAGCTCCGAAGTGCCACAGAAAGAGAAAGATTTTTAAAGGCAACACACGGAAGTCATAAACAGGAAAAAGGACTACTTCACATGAGGTCATTTCCCTTTTGAGAAAAAGGTTCCTTTAAGGTGGGTTGCCTCATCTTCCTTTGAGAGGTGGAGAGAATTACATTTCTGGGGAAGGTTGTAACATCAGTTATTTTAGATATTAAGTCTGGCTTTGTCACGACTCCACTTAGAGCCTGTTGTTTCTTGTTTTACAAAGTAAAAAGTGTGATCATTCTATGTCATGGAGAAAAGCAGTGTTTATGCCGTGGTAACTTTTTTGAATTCTGTCTGCACATGGATGCATCTCTTTGTGTTTCCCATATATATATGTGTGTGTTGCTCATATATATATATATATATATATATATATATCCTATTTTTGTTTGTTTAGTAATAGGAAATTCATAATTTGTCTATAGATCTCTTGTTTCCTCAGTTAACAAGAGCTATTCTTATTTACCATTATATCAAGAATTCTAACAGAATAATTTGGACCGATAATCATCTAATTTTAAAAGTTAAAAATACAAATTAATAACTAATTCAACTGCAGAAATCAGTAGAGTTATAGCTGTTGAGCTAGATTAGGAAAAAAAAAAATTTTCCTGGTGCAGAAATCAAGGAAGAAGTTAGAGACACGGGTGTCACTGCTGATGAACACAAAGGAGCTGAAAGCAGGGAAACATGATGCTATTAACACAGAGGTATCCATCAGCCACTGCTTTGGATTCACAATAAGAGTAATGCAAAGACTCAAAATGGAAGAGAGACAATAGAAGTAGACAAAGGATCTCACCAGGACCAGGATGGTTCGTGTGGCTCTGACCTCATGGGAAGGTCTAGGGGAGAGTCTGTTGCTGTGAATGTGTTGGACTTGTTGCTTGTGCCTGTGCAGGACAAGAACCATGTACCCACTAGTCCAGATCATGAAACCCAAACATACAGCATCTATGGAAGATAATATAACTGCACGTAATAAGCTGATAAATGTGTCTGGCGTGAGTGAGGAACAGTATCCATAATTCATTTTTACACTCATATTTTTACTACTTCTTGGGCCAATTACTCTAATAGGAATGCAGGCATTTACCAAGAGTTGTAGGATCCTGAGAAGGACACTACAGAAGCCAATGCACTTTGGGGATCAAATTCTGAAGTCCATCCACAAAGAGGTTCTGGGGCAAAACTTAACGGCTTGGAAGGCACTCAGAAGGCAGGTAGTGCTGAGAGAAACCCCTCTGGCCACCCTGTATAAATAGAAGAAAAGTTTACACCCAGCATCATCCAGGAAACTTTTCAATCCAAAAGCTGCCATTGTCTGTGGGATCCCTCAGGAGAAGAGAGCGAAGTTGTTGGCTAAGGTCAGTTGGCTGACAATCTGATCTCTGGGTCTCAACTTGTAACCAATCAACAAAGTGAAATTATAAAGACAAAGGAGAGAGGAGTTTCCCAGGATCCCAGCTCCAGTCTGAGTGAGGAAGATAATTTCCATTTCCAGGTTGGCATGCCCTTCACTTTCATATCTAGGAGATATTGATTTTAATTTGAGATATAAATAAATAAATGCTAGAAAGATAAATGAACATAAATGTGTCATCTTCTTCTGCTTGGCTGTGTCTACTGCTGAACACAGCATGATTTCCTCTCTTTTGGTAACACATTTGTTACTTTAAATGGATTTTAAGAGTATGTGCTTATGGGTGTAGTGGTTATTAATTAAGGTCTTATGGTGGAATCCATCCAAGTGTTCATATGAGGGGGTATTTGAATAAATGATGCAGGTATTTTTCTACAGCCACGAACTGAATGAAGATCATTTTCATCCATATAAGAAGTTACCTTCAGGATATATTCTTTTTTTTTTTTTTTGGCCGTGCCACGTAGCTTGCAGAATCTTAGTTCCTCAACCAGGTATGGGACCCTAACCCCTGCACTGGGAGCATGGAGTCTTAACCACTTGACTGCCAGGGAAGTCCCAGGATATATTCTGAAGTGAGAAACAGCAAGTGGGTTAGAAGGTGCTTAGTATTCTATAATTATTCTTATGAAGGAATAAGAATATAAATAATGTAAATAATACACATTTTCTCTCTACCTATCTATACAATTACATTAAAAACTATTAAAGAAGGAACCAGGCTTCCTAGGTGGCATAGTGGTTAAGAATCTGCCTGCCAATGCAGGGGACACAGGTTCGAGCCCTCCTCCAGTAAGATCCCATATGCCACGGAGCAACTAAGCCCGTGCGCCACAACTATTGAGCCTGCGCTTTAGAGCCTGTGAGCCACAACTGTTGAGCCTGTGTGCTGCAACTACAGAAGCCCATGTGCCTAGAGCCCATGCTCCACAACAAGAGAAGCCACGGCAATGAGGAGCCCGCGCACCACAACGAAGGGGAACTCCCCCTCGCCACAACTAGAGAAAGCCCGTGTGCAGCAACGAAGACCCAACGCAGCCAATAAAATTAATTAATTAATTTAAAAAGGATTTTTTTAAAAAAGAAGGAACCACAAACTTCAATGAGTAATGATATAAACAGGAAGAGATGAAACTATACAGGGACAGGAATAGAAACTGGACATGTCTGAATTAATTTACCTCATTTATAATTGTGACTTTGGGGCAAATATAAATATTTTATATATTTATCAAATTATATTATGTCAAAATGAAATTAAAACAATCAATCAAATTTAATAGCAAAGTAATACAAATATGTAAATCTCACTGTGTGATAAAGTTGCAGTCTACCCATACAAAATAGGAATATGAGAACATTAAAAAAAAAAGATTTGACTGTAGATTTCTACTGGAATATGTCTATGCAAAATACCTACAGAGATTTGAAAATTTTACTTATATTTATATTTGGATAAAATATTGATAATTAAAATTAATGTCTGCTATACAAGAGATTAGCCACACTGATCAAAATGATAGAAAAATTGAAACAAAAACAATTTCAGTAAAAATTATATAATTTTAAACTTGTTTGGAAGAATGAACTTTAACTTCATCTGTATTTGTTTAAACCATATATGTATATTCTCTCTTTTCCCGATAAACAGATCTTCAGATGACAGCCCTGTCCAGAGTAATTACCATCCAAATTACTCAGGTTGTGTTCTCCAAATGCAATTTCTCATGAAAGCAAATCTTTAAAAACAATTGCCAGTTCCACAACTAGGGCAGGAAATTTTCAAGATGGAACATTTATTCAAGCCAGGATGGTAGGACACTCTACAAGACAGCTGGGGTCACGTGAGAATAAGGATGCCACAGGATTCAACTTGAAAAGAATCTCACTCCACAGCCATGATACAAATTAAGTCTCAAAGAAAAGTACTTGGATAAGATTTAAATGTATCAGGTACTTTAAATATCCACATGCTCCTAATACTACAAAGTCACAGCCAAAAGGCTTTCAGAAAGGTAAGAAATTGATTAGTTATCCTGAAAGCTGAAAAATAAATGGAAACATGAATAATTTCTCCTGTCTTTCCACTATAGACAATTTCACGGTAATCAAATAGGGGATAAGGGAAAGTTTTTCTGTAGAAGAATTCTCAGTGAAAATACAAAAATGGTAACAGCATATTAACATTTTGCTTCCTCTAGTATAGTAGCAGACCTACAGAATGATCATCACTGACAGCTGCAACCAACAGATGACAGGCTGTGGGAAATTGATGTTGGGCACATGGTCCCTCGTGTCCCAGAAAGGGCTACATGCAGCCTGTCATAATGGCCCCCAGTTGTAGGCGATGAGAACAACACTGTACTGCCTGGGAAGTATCCTTGACAAAAAGCTGAACCTACATTCAACCATCTTTTAGAGAAAATTATGCATTTTTTGGCCATTTAGGAAATGTGTTAGACAATATCAAAAGGATGAAGTTAACTAGTAGAATGATGGAAAGGATTCTGTGCAAGTGACCCATTTTCTTCTCCACAAAAATTTTAAAAAGTTTTTAAGGAGGGGGAAATATTACCTTAAAGTGGTTTATCCCACTACTGGGCATATACCCAGAGAAAACCATAATCCAAAAAGAAACATGTACCATAATGTTCATTGCAGCACTATTTACAATAGCCAGGACCTGGAAGCAACCTAAATGCCCAGCAACAGATGAATGGATAAAGAAGATGTGGCACATATATACAATGCAATATTACTCAGCCATAAAAAGGAATGAAGTTGAGCTATATGTAATGAGGTGGATAGACCTAGAGACTGTCATACCTAGAGTGAAGTAACCCAGAAAGAGAAAAACAAATACCATATGCTAACTCATATATATGGAATCTAAAGAAATGGTACCGATGAACCCAGTGATAGGGCAAGAAAAAGGATGCAGATGTAGAGGACATGGGGTTGGGGGGGTGGGGCAAAGGGGAAGCTGGGACAAAGTGAGAGAGTAGCATAGACATATTTACACCACCAACTGTAAAATGGATAGCTAGTGGGAAGTTGCTGTATAACAAAGGGAGATCAACTCGATGATGGGTGATGTGTTAGAGGGCCAGGACGGGAGGGTGGGAGGGAGTCGCGGGAGGGAGGGGATATGGGGATATATGTATAAATACAGCTGATTCACTTTGGTGTACCTCAAAAGCTGGTACAAGAGTATAAAGCAATTATATTCCAATAAAGAGCTAAAAAAATAAATAAAAATAAATTAAAAATTAAAAATTAAAAAAATAATAAAATAAAGTGGTCTAAAAGACGAAATGCGGACTTACCTGGTGGCACAGTGGTTAAGAATCTACCTGCCAATGCAAGGGACACAGTTTTGACCCCTGGTCCAGGAAGATCCCATATGCTGCAGAGCAACTAAGCCTGTGTGCAACAACTATTGAGCCTACGCTCTAGAGCCCGTGAGCCACAACTATTGAGCCCACGTGTTGCAACTACTGAAGCATGTGTGCCTAGAGCCCTTGCTCCGCAACAAGAGAAGTCATTGCAATGAGGAGCCCAGGCACCGCAACAAAGAGTAGCTCCCACTCACAGCAACTAGAGAAAGCCCACGTGCAGCAACGAAGACCCAATACAGCCAGAAAATAAATTAAAAAATAAACAAATTTTAAGGAAATAAAAAAATAGGCAAAACATTTGAACACATATTTCACTAAAGGTGATATATGAATCATAAATAAGCACATGAAAATAAGTTCAGTATTATTATTTAAGGAAATATGAATGAAAACCATCGTGAGGTTCCCACTGCACACTCATATTGGTGGGTAGCATTAAAAGACTGACAATATCTAGGTGTTGAAGATATGAAGAAAAGTGGAAGTCTCACATGTTGCTGGTAGGAATGCAAAATAGTAAAAATAAATTTGGAAACACTGGCAGTTAATGAAATTAATCATCCACTTATTCCTAAGGATAAACTACAAGAGAAATGGAAACCTGTGTCCACAGAAATATGTATTCGCACATTTCCAGGAACTTTATTCTTCAAAGCAGACAACTAGATAACAAAACCAAACATCCATCCACAGAAGAATGGTTAAGAAATTTTTATGTTTATAAATGGAATACTACCCATTAATATGAAGGAACAAGCCACTGATACAAAGGGGAAAAAACTATCAATTTCAAAGCATTATAGTAAGTATGGATGTGTGCATCATTGATGTCAACAACTGCCTTAGAGAAACCAAAAGCCTTCCTACGGAGACTGGACGTTAACATCTACCAGGAAAATGAAAGAAAGCCTGAGATCTGGCCCTCAGCTGCCCAGTTCTGATCAGCCACCCCAGGTGACATAATCAAAGATTTGCTCCTCACCTTGAGACGGGCTGGGACCTGGGACCTGAGGCCCGTTGCTGCAGTGCTTGCACTTGGACAAGCATCTCTTTGAACAGCAGAATACAAAGAAGCTATAAGGGACTAAAAGTAACTAGGTGCATGCAAAATTATAAACAATAAGATACAAAAGGCCAAAATCCAACTGCCACTTTTTTTTTTTAATATTTATTTATTTGGTTGCATTGGGTCTTAGTTGTGGCTCACCAGCTCCTTAGCTGTGGCATGTGAACTCAGTTGCAGCATGAATGTGGGATCTAATTCCCTAACCAGGGATCGAACCTAGGCCCCCTGCATTGGGAGCACAGAGTCTTAACAACTGTACCACCAGGGAAGTCCCCCAGCTGCTACTTTTGAGGTGCCTGCCTTCTGGAAGCAAAGGCAGTGTTCTACACATGATCCCTGCACAGGGCACCACCAAGGGGGCAGGCAGACCACGTAAGTTACCCCTCCAGCCAGACCCACCAATCCCTCCTGCCCTCCCCCCATTTAAGGGACCAGCTAGCCCCTCCTCAGGGAGTGAGCAAGGGCATCTGTTACTTGTTTTGGCTCCCTCCTGCTGCAGCACAAGTCCCAGTAAAGTCTTGACTAAATTTCTCACCTGGGCTCTTATCAATTTCTATTGATTAAAAAGATCCAAGAACCTGAGTCAGTAATAATTTCTGAGCTATACTAAATGCCTCAAGATTAAGGGCCACTGGGAGATGGGAGAGACCCTGCTGCACCCGTCAAGTTAAATGAATTGCACCATTTCTTGACTAGGACTCTTGCTTTGTTTTTTCTTTCTTTTTTTTTTTTTTTGAATGTGTGTGTGTTGTGGGGGGTGGGTTTAGTTCCCCGACCAGGGCTCAAAACCATACCCTTAGCAGTGAGAGTGCAGAGTCCTAACCACTGAACTGCCAGGGAATTCCCTCCATTTTCTTTATGTATCCCACAACTAGTATTTAATAGCAATAGGCGTTAGCCACTGTTTCAGAAATATAAAGCAGAGAAAATCCCTTCCCACAGGCGGATCACAGCCTCTGTTCTTTTATGCTATTTCTTTCTGCAGCCCTCTGCCTTTTAGATGTCATCTTCAATCTGATCATCAGACTCACTGATTCATTGTTTAAATATCCCCATCCTCCTATTTATTCTATTCAGTCCTTTTTTTTTTTTTGGCTGTGCTGCACAGCTGTGGGATCTCAGTTCCCCTACCAGGGATTGAACCCAGGGCCACAACAGTGAAAGCCCGGAATCCTTACCACTAAGCCACAAGGGAACTCCCTGTTCAGTCCTTTTTTTTTTTCTAAATAAATTTATTTATTTTTTATTTTATTTATTGGCTGTATTGATCTTCGTTGCTGCACACAGGCTTTCTCTAGTTTCCAGGAATGGGGGCTACTCTTCATTGCAATGCCTTCTTTTGTTGCAGAGCATGGGCTCTAGGCATGTGGCCTCAATAGTTGTGGCTTGCAGGCTCAGTAGTTGTGGCACCTGGGCTTAGTTGCTCTGCAGTATGTGGGGTCTTCCCAGATCAGGGATAGAACCTGTGTCCCCTGCATTGGCAGGTGGATTCTTAACCACTGTGCAACCAGGGAAGCCCAGTCTTTTCTTTATAAATGTTTTCCATAACCAACATTTTCCCAACTTCATTAAAGCATTATCTTCTTGTTCCTATGGCTTTTTTCTTTCATATCCTGGATTATTTTATCCTCTTATTTTTATTTCTTTGTACTTTTCTTCCAGCTCTTTATTCCATATAGTAAATGTTTCTTACTATGATTTTTGTGAGGTTGCCATTCTTCTTTCATATCTAGTTACTTTTCCCCACATGTATGAGTTGCTGTGTATGTGTGTGTTATGTGTAGGAAAGGTGAAGGTCGGGCCAGCTTCCCTGGCAGATGCAATAGTATATGAAATGAGGAGATGGACCAGGGAAGGGAGCCCAGCTTTCACCACAGTTGGTGACCACGCTCATCTATTTTCATCTTAACTTGGCCAGGGTGTTGGTGTCTCCTGAACTGGCATCCCAAAAGTCTGTGGGATGAGAGGGGATGGCCTGACAGCCCAGGGGCAGCCAATTTGCCTGATCTCTCTGAAAACACTCTTGCCAGATATCACAATATATTCCAACACCACAGTCTGAAGCTGCCATGGAAAGGTAATGACTGTCCTGAGGCCATGTATGTGGAAACTGAAACCGTGTGTGTGTGTGTGTGTGTGTGTGTGTGTGTGTGTGTCTGTGTGTCTGTGTGTCTGTGTGTCTGTGTGAATTAGCAAAGGGTTTCAGGACGGTGGGGAAGGGCACAAAATATGGAACTCTTCCAAAATTTGCATGTCATCCTTGTGCAGAGGCCATGCCAATCTCTTATTTTATTTTATGTCCTGTTGAAGTGAACATGAAACCACTGTTCTTTTACTCTTCCTCACCTCAGCTTTGGACTTTCATCTAGTCAAGTCTGAGATGATGTCCTTTATGGGTTTTTTTTAATCTTTTTATTTTATTCTATATTTTATTTTATTTTATCTTACTATTTTTGGCTGCATTGGGTCTTCATTGCTGCACGTGGGCTTTCTCTAGTTGCTGGGAATGGGGGCTACTCTTCCTTGCAGTGTGTGGGCTTCTCAGCTGAGTGGCTTCTCTTGTTGCAGAGCATGGGCTCTAGGTGATGGGGCTTCAGTAGTTGTGGCTCTTGGGCTTTAGAGTACAGGCTCAGTAGTTGTGGCGCATGGGCATAGTTGCTCTGCGGCATGTGGGATCTTCCCAGACCAGGGATCCAACCTGTGTCTCCTGCGTTGGCAGGCGGTTCTTAACCACTGTGCCACCAGGGAAGCCCTCCCTCATATTTTGGAACAGGACTCTGCTAGTTGCTGTCATCTGTGTTTTTCTCTAAGGTCTGATTTCCCTACTGCCATTTTGGGGTGTAATCAGCAGCTCTTGCAAGATCACCATCTCTCCCAGACCCAAAGCTATCTTGAGGTTTCTAGTCCACACATCAATTCCATAAATTATCCGAGTCTGCCTTCCCTGCAGCTGCCACATTAGATCAGGCCATACTGTCTCTGGAATATTCATTTCAAATTGACGCACAATTAATGAGACTTGCAAAGTGCCGAGCTCTGTGTAAACCACTGGGGATTCTGTGCGGAACAAAACAGGAAAAGATTCCTATCTATGGGGATGGACAGACAGTAAATAAGGCAAGTAAGGAGAGCACAGTTTGTCTGATGGAGATCGGTACTATGGAGAAAAACAAAGCTAGACGGGTAAATAGAGACCGACTTGGGCAGGGGGTGGGGAGGTGCTGAATTTTAGAAAACGGGTCCAGGGCAGCTCTCACCGAGAAGCAGATGTTTGAAAAAAGACCTGGACAGGATTCGAGGAGAGCTGTGGGTTCTCCTCCCGGAGACAGAGGAAGAGGGATAAAGGCCCAAAGTGGGGGTGAAGCCTCGAGGTTCGAGTGAGGGTGGTGCAGAGTAAGCAAAGGGGCAAGAGGAAGAGCTGAGGTGGTCAGGGCACCAGAGCCAGGTCAACACGGCCTCCAGGACACCATCAGGGCACTGTTTCTACACCGTGTCTGCAGTGTTTGGAGTGTGGGCAGAGGACTCTGCCACTCTCCAGACTCTCCTGACTGGGGTGAGGTTAGCGAACAGAGTCAGCTTGTAAACTCTAAGGGCGGGTTGACGGATATGTTACGGCCATTGAATCTGATGACATAAAAGACCTTGAACTTTGGACGGGTTTGTTTTCATGTTAATTTCACGTTTCTGATCATTCGTTTTTATTGAATTTTGTGAAACTGTGAAGCCACAGGGAGTGGAGAAGTTCTTTACCAGAAGCAATCTATGCCTTGCTCTGAATGACGGGAAGCCACTGGGGAACTTCCACAGAGCAGGGACTTGTCCAGACTCCCTTATAACAGGGTCCCTGTGATGGCTGCTTCGGGAATAAAAAGGATGGTGGGGGACTTCCCTATGCGATCCAGTGGTTAGGACTCTGCGCTTTCACTTCCCTGGCTCTGGGTTTAATCCTTGGTCATGGAACTAAGATCCTGGAAGCCACGTGGCATGGCCAAAAAAAAAAAGAAAAAGAAAGAAAAAGAAAAAAAGAAAGACTGATGGTAGGAGGGAA
Organism: Hippopotamus amphibius kiboko; assembly: GCF_030028045.1. Taxonomy (NCBI): domain Eukaryota; kingdom Metazoa; phylum Chordata; class Mammalia; order Artiodactyla; family Hippopotamidae; genus Hippopotamus; species Hippopotamus amphibius. Next base: position 2,070,743 of record NW_026648280.1, read on the forward strand.
AGCCAGTTAGGAGTTGACCTCAGTGCAGTGGAGGGATAAAACGTGGTTTGATTATGGATATAAATTGAAAGCAGGTAATGTTAGGACTGCTGCAAAAGTCTCTTCTCTCAAGAAAACACTCCATCTGCTTCCCTAACTCTTCTCTCCTCTCCTGGGTGGTCACTCTCTCCACCACAAGTCAGGAAACACAAGTGCTGAGTTTTCCTGAAATCTCTTCCTGCACTTTCCCCCTAGTGAGTACATGACACCCGACTCCACATTTTCAAACCAGGAGCCTCTCCCCACTTTATCTCCTTTCTTTTCCTCAGTCCCCACAAGTTCATCAAACATCATGTGGTTTCTTTACATAAAATAAGCACCGCTCTTTCCCTTCCCACTAAATAATCTTGGTTTCAGCCCCTGTGACTTCTTTGTTGGACTAGGAACCCCTCCTGGGGTGCCTTCTGACTCACCAGCTCTGGATGCATAGGAGGAGAGAATTCCCTCCCCTTTACAGTGCCACATGGCTTGAGGGATCTTAGTTCCCCCGTCCCTGGGCAGTGAAAGTGTGGCGTCTTAACCACTGGACTGCCATGGAATTCCCAGGAGAAGAGGATGTTAGCCTTATTCTTTGCTTCACTTGCAATTCGCAAATCTTGGAAAACTGGAAAGTGTTAAGTTTGTATAAGACCTATTTAGGACAAAACTTGACCAGAACATATGTGAGATTAAACTTTATATCCCCACTTAAGTGCAAATGTTGTTACATATCACTGCAGCACAAAGATGAATGTGTTTGATTGTGGTCTATTGCCCCAGGCCCAGGGCTGTTACATAATACTATACTGGAAAGCTGGAGCTACAGCTGATGAAGATTCAACAGAGATTTCATCAACAGGCACAGTTTATCCAATCATGTCTTTAAGTGCATTACTGTCCCTGACCCTATAAAAGGGAGGAGCCTTGGGAAAGCACATCAGATGAGCCCAGTTCAGAAACTGAGTCACACAGCTGCTCAGCCATCAGCCCAGGATTACCCAGCTTGAAGTTCAGTCTTCTGAAGGAGGTGAGTTTCCTGAACAAAGTAAAATTTCCCATTTCGTGTATGTGAGTGTACATGCATGTGCGCATAACTATGGGGAGAAAATTCCTAGATATGGATGTCTCTCAAGCATGGGGGGTGGTCACTTGTGACAACTCTCCGGCTGTGCGAAATATGGCCTGAAGCAGACGACTCTTAGGAAAGTCCATTTGTCTGGCTTTGCTGTTTTTGTTAATTTGATGTTCTAGTAATTCGTTTTATTGCATCTTGTGGAAGTGTAGGTCCACGGCCAGCTGAAGTGAGGGTGAGGCTGAAATTGAGAGGGTGTGTGTCAGTTATTTAGCGGACTTTTATCAAGCGCTTACCATGCACCAGCAAGTGCTCCATGTGCTTCATAGATATTAGTTCTTTTAGCTCCCACAGCAGTTCTGAGCTGGGTGTTGTTAAAGATCAGAGCCCCCATGACCTTATGGGTAAAGTGTCTGGGGTCACACAGCTTCTAAACGCCAGGCGCCAGGTTAAGAACACTGGCTGTGTGTGTGTGTGTGTGTGTGTGTGTGTGTGTGTGTGTGTGTGGCGGTGGGGGGGGGAGCATGGGGGGAGGTTGTTGTGTTTTGGTTTTTATTGAGATAAAATTGACATATAACATTGTATTTCATGTATTGGGAAATGATCACCACAGCAAGTCTGGTTAACATCCGTCAGCATACATCATCACATTTATTTTTCTTGTGATGAAAATTCCCAAAACAGCAATTTCAAATTCCAAGTTCCTAGCCATAATAGTGCTCTACAGCCTTGTTTGTGTGAAACTCATTGCGTGTCTGCAAATGTGATCATGTGGTCTGTGTGCACCTGGGGTAGTCCAGAAAGAGAACCCGTGGGACTTCTTTGGCAGTCCAGTGGTTAAGACTCCTCACATCAACTGCAGTGGACACAGGGGCACAGGTTCAATCCCTGGCCAGGGAGCTAAGATCCTACATAGCACACAGTGTGATCAAAAAAAAAAGGAACTCTTAGGGAGTCCCAGATGAAGAAGGAGGTATGGATTATACAGAAAAAAAGAAACAAACAAAAAGACCAGTGTACCAGGATGTAGGAAACAGCCCCAACACCTACGATGGGGTGGGAGGGGTCAGGACAGGCCTGGGCAAAGCCTGGTGGAACCAGGAAGGACTTGGCACTTTTCCCTGAGAGCAAGAATGAGCCATGGAGGGAACTGGGTGGAGTGGTGGAGCCTGACCTAAGCAGATTAGCATTTTAAAAGGTTGACTGAATAGGTGTGATAAATGGATTAGGGGAGAGCAAAGATGTGTTCAACTTCTCCTGTAGGGTTTTTCCTAGAATCATCTTTGCCTCATTTATTGATGAGATCGTGTGACTAGTCTGATCAGATCACCAAGTGAGGTTGACACAAAGTAGACATCAGTTAACAGAAATTAATTAGGTATTTGGGAGCCCAGCTATCAATCCCAACAAACACCCACATTTTCTGATTTTTTTTTTTTTTTTTTTTTGGCTGTGTTAGGTCTTCATTGCTGGAGCAGGGTTTCTCTAATTGTGGCAAGCAGAGGCTACTCTTAGTTGTGGTGGCTTCTCTTGTTGTGGAGCACAGGTTTTAGGGTGCATGGGCTTAGTTGCTCTGAGGTATGTGGGATCTTCCTAGATCAGGAATCAAACCCATGTCCCCTGCATTGGCAGGCAGATTCTTAACCACTGCCCCACTGGGGAAGTCCCACAGATTTTCTGATTTTTGTGGCATGACATTTTCTTAAAAAAAAAAAATCCAGGGACTTCCCTGGCAGTCCAGTGGTTAAGACTCTGCGCTTCCAGTGCAGAGGGTGTGGGCTCCCTCCTTGGTCTGGAAACTAAGATCCCACATGCCTCGGGGCACAGCCAAAAAAAAAATATCCAGAAAAAGAAAAAAAAATTCTGGGAATTCCCTGGTGGTCCAGACTCCACACTTTCACTGCCCAGTGCTCGGTGTCCATCCCTGGTTAGGGGACTAGGATCTCACAAGCTGCATGGCACGCGGTCAAAAAAAATTATAAATCTTTGAAATGTTAACTATATATATAAAAAAGAAAAGAGCACAAAAATAGAGCAATGGTATAGAAAGAGGATTAAATCTTTTATCTGTTTGACATCTCAAGGGCTGTGCCTACAGTTACCCAGATCATGTGATTTGCAATCACAAATCCATAGGGAACAATGCAAACTCAGTTTCAACTCTGAATCCCACACTCCAGGGGGAAAAGATAGGCATTAGAAACAGATGGATATAAAATTATTATAACTTTGATAAAAATCAGGGAAGCAAATACATGTTTTTCACAAAGAAGGGTAATTGTTGATGGAAAAAAGAAAGACAGTAGAGGTGAAAGTAAAGGGAAAATTTCCTAGGGAATGTATCATTGTGCTGACATGGGGTGTAGCTGGCGTGGCTCTGCAGAAGTTTGTGTCTGATGTAGGAGTTTCCAACACAAGATGAGATCAAATGCATGGATTCTAGCCTGTCCTATTTCATTCACTTTAGTGTCCATTTTTAGTAATATTTTGTTTTCTTATAATGATTAAAAGAACATCTTTGTACTAGGTCATCGCCTTCATTCAGTTAAATCATATCCAATTACAATTTAAGACCCCATTTACTATTTAAAATTGAATGTTTTTATTGAAATGTATATACAGAAAAAAGAAAAGTTGAAAGTATACAGCTTGATGGATTTTTACAGAGAAACACTTCTGTGTAACTACCTCCAAGATCAAGAGGTAGACTATAGCCAGCTAAAACTGGAAGAACAGCATCCTAGGAACTCCTCTTTAGTCCCAGGCAAAATGGGATGGGGTCCTCCTATGGAGCCCTCCCTATGTACCTATCACACGATCTACTATTGTTTCCAAAATTTTACCCCACATCCTAAATAATATTGATAATATTTATATGCTTTTCAATGAACATAAAGGAGATATTGTTTGGTGCCTGGATTATTTCATTTGACATTGTGTTTTGTGGTTATTGTATGTTGTTGCATGAAGAAGTTCATTTCTTTTCATTGCTATCAAATATCCCTTTACATCAATTAATTGTAATCTGTCCCAGTTAAGTTCGATATTTGGATTGTTTACAGCATGAGAATATTATGAATTATGTTGATATTAACATTCTTGTATATGTCTTTGATGCACATGAGTATATTTTTCTGTTGAGTACATGCCGAGGCATCAAATTGATGAGTCACAGGGAGTGCATGAATACGGATTTAGTACATACTAGTCAAAGCATTTCCATCATGCATACTCACCAGCAGTGACTGAGAGTTCCAGGTGCTCGAATCCATGCCAGTGCCAACTCTATTTTTTTTTTAGTGATTCTGGTAGGTATTTTGTAGCATGTTGTTGTAGTTTTATTTTGCATTTCTGGGATGACTAACGAGGTTGCACTTTTCTCCATTTGTTTATTCACTAAATGTCCAGTAGAATTCATCCATGAACTGAAATGAATCTGAATTTTGTTTGTTTCTTTTTGATTATACCAGTGTTGTAATCAATTACATATCTCTTCTATTTCTAGCTGTAGTTCTTAAACATCCACCCATTGTTGAAATAGATCCCCCAAGAAACAAGTCAGCAGAGATTGAATCCCTGAAGTTGCAGCTGTCTGAGAATTCTTGTTAAGAATGGCTTTAGACCTCAGAATCTCCGTCCAAGCTGAACCATCCAGGAAGGATCCTGGGTCAGATAATTCAGAGCTTAAACCCAGTCAAGGATCTGCCGTCCAGGAGGGAGAGGCGATCTCTGAGTTCCCGAGCACTCAGCTCAGCTTATTTCAAAATGGCAATAACTCATGTGCAAGGCAGGAACTGCAGAGACTCTATAAATTATTTCACTCATGGCTGCAGCCAGAAAAACACACCAAGGAGGAAATCATTTCTCGTTTAGTCCTGGAACAGTTTATGATCCATGGCCACTACAGTGACAGGTCCACTTTACAAGAGAAATGGAATGCAAGTGGCAGAAACCTGGAGAAATTCATGGAAGATCTGACTGATGATGACATGAAGCCACCTGGCTTAGTAAGTAGAGGGTTCTGACCCCCAGGGTGAGGGGCATGGGGGTATAAGGAATAAGTAGTCTGTTGGAGTTGCCTGGAGGTAGAGAAAGAAGAGTTATTATAGATAGTAATCAGGCTTTGTTCACAGGTCCACATCCACATGCAGGGGCAGGAAGCCCTCTTTTGTGAGAATATGCCCTTAAGAGAAGTCATCATTCACTTCACAAAACAGTTGTCGACAGGAACCCCAACAAGAGAGGCTATGGAAACACCCTTCTGGACTCCTCAAGATACTTCCCTGGAAGCAGGACAAAGTGAGTGGGGAAAGCCCAGATACCAGAGGGATGATCTGTGTGGACTCTTTCTTGGGTATACCTTCACTGAGTCACATTTTTCTTCCCCTACAGGAAATGAAGATAAAGAAAATGGTGGCAACATTTCTTTGAAAACTTGTCAAGTAGATGACAGTGTTACTAGTCCAAGCAATCAAGCACCTTTCCTACTCATTGTCCAAGAAGAGAGCTGTGCCAGGCCTGAAGAAGGAGGTGTGTCTTTGGAGAATCCACTCAGCTCCAGAAGAGCAGGTCCAGGCCCCTCCAGGTCCCAGGAAACATCCCTGAAAGGACCTTCCTATCAAGATATCCTTATGGAGGTGGAACCAGAGTTTCTCTCCAAGCCGGACCAGGTCACCCTTGAGCTCATTTCTACCCACAAGAGCACTGAGGGGAACTCTGCATGTGGGGAACACCAAGAAAGATTCCACGGAGCCCCAAAAGTATACAAATGTGAGAAGTGTCCCAAGATCTTTAGGTATTCCTCTCGGTTAAAAGTTCACCAGAAAAGACACAATAACGAAAGGACATATATTTGTGCCGAGTGTGGCAAAGGCTTCTTCCAGGCATCAGACCTACGTGTGCATCAGAGGATTCATGCAAAGGAGAAGCCTTTCATGTGCAGCAGGTGCGAAATGGCCTTCAGCCACAAAACCAACCTCCAGGCTCACGAGAGAATCCACACGGGAGAGAAGCCCTACGTGTGTTCCCTTTGCCAGAGACGCTTCCGCCAGTCCTCCACCTACCACCGCCACCTTAGGCTTCACCAGAAACTTGCCCTCAAAAGTGCTCCCTCCGCACTAAAAGCTTCTTTGGCTGTGGCCCCAGTGTGATGTACATACATATGTATGTGCCTATGTTTGTTTTCATAGTCCTGCTGTATTTAGAATATACTTTATAAAAATAATTTTTAAAAAAATGGGGACTTTCCTGGCAGTTCAATGGTTAAGACTCTGCGCTTCCACTGCTGGGGGCACGGGTTCCATCCCTGGTCAGGGAACTAACATCCCACGTGCCCCACAGTGTGGCCAAAAAAATAATAATAAAATAAAATTTTTAATTAAAAAATTTAAAAAGGAAAAAAGAAAAAATTAAAAATATATATATATAATTTCCTGATTGTATTGTCCATTTATTTTTTCACCCCCCCCCCCAAAAATAATGTGAGTTTATGGAGAGAGTGAGACTTTCTCTGCCTGCTCCCTTGTCCTCTGTCTACACCCTTTATCTCTAGTGCAGACACAGGACCTAAAAAGGTGGAGAGCAGAGATGGAGACTCTCGGAAATAGGCCTCGATTGGAAAAAGGGATCCTTTACAGTAACATAATATATCATCGTTTCTTTAATTCACTGGCAGTTTAATAGCTGAACTGGATCTAAAAAAGACCGGTGACTGAAAATTGCAGAATGCAATTTTATTAACAAACAGCGGAAAAGTTCAATGTTTCCCATTCATTTCTTCCAGTAGATGGAGTGATGGGGATAGGGAGCTTATCTGCAGAACCAGTTTGAAAGGGAAGTTTGGAGAGAAAGGATTCTCTGTATAGTCGAGGAAAAGCTCATTTGCTAGTTATTGGGAACACATTTGTGCACTGTTTCCAGTAGGAAATTAGGGTTCAGTCTCACTGAGCAACTGGAAGGTGCTGTGTAGAAATGGCCTGAATCCTGGAACGGGGCACTCTGTGGGGTAAGTTGTGACGCTTCTCTGATTCCCACACTGCATCCAGAGAAGGAAGAACTATGGGGCTGGGATACTGACCACTGTGTGGAGAAGCCCAGCTATCCATCCTCTTTCCTGGGCTGTCTCCAGGTGTTTTGCTGTTGTGAGTATTCTTGCAAATCGTGGTATAAGACAAGACTTTTCTTTGGAAAGACCTCTGTGCAATGGATTGTGAAATAAGAGCAGAAATATATATATTGGACTCTGCCAGGTTCCCCAGCACAGCGCTCTGAAATCCATTGTATTTTCCTAAGAGATAAGAGCACTAGGAGCTTTTCGTTTGTTTTGTTTTTGGCCCCACGGTAGGGTTCATGGGAGCTCAGCTCCCCGACCAAAGATCGAAACGGCACCCACAGCAGTGAAAGAGTGGATGGCCAGGGAATTCCCCTAGGAGCATCTTTTGCTCTAAAATTTGGTCTTGGACCCTGGCCCCTGACTCAGAGCCCCTAAATCCTTTCAAATTTTCTGGATGAAAGGAGAGTCTTTTGCATTAAATGAGGTGATGCTTGGTGGGCTCGCAGATGGCTTCAGGATGGGCACTGGTCACAAGAAAGACCGAGCCATGATTAGAAGCTGGGAACTTTCAGCCCCGCCCCTCCCACATCCTCCTGGAAGTGGAGAGGGACTGGAGATTGAGTGGATAATAGGTCATGCCTCCTGGAGTCCAGGACTTGGAGATGGTGCAGGTTGCAGAACACATCCCTGTGCCAGGAGGGTGGCAGGCCCCCAGTCTACAGGAACCGTAGCTCCTGTGCTTGGGGCCCTTCCCCATCTCTCCATCCCTAACTCCATCTGGTCGTTCATCTGAATCCTTTATCACACCCTTTCAAAGATAATAAATGGGTTAAGTGAGTATTTCCCTGATTTCCATGAACTGTTCTAGCAAATGATCCAATTCAAGGAGGGCGGTTAGAGGAACCACTGCTTTGCAGCCAAATCAGACAACTTGTGGGTCACATGGGTACCCACTATTTGTGATTGGCCTTCGAAGTGGGGGGCAGTCTTGTGGGGCTGAGCCCTTCACCTGAGGGATTTGCACTAACTTGAATTAGTGTCAGAATTAATTGAATTGTAGGACACTCAGATGGGGTCACAGAGAATTGGTTGGTGTGAGAAAACAGCCACACTTCTGGTGTCAGTGTGGTTATTTCAAAAAAAAAAAAAAAAGATACATGCACCCCAATATTCACAGCAGCACTATTTACAATAGCCCAGATAGGGAAGCAACCTAAGTGCCCATCAACAGATAAAGATAATGTGTGTACACACACACACACACACACAATGGAATATTACTCAGCCATAAAAAAGAATGAAATAATGCCATTTGCAACAATATGGATGGAACTAAAGAGTATTATGGAAAAAAAATGAAGAGTATTATGCTTAGTGAAATAAATCAGACAAAGATACGTACTCTATGTAATCATTTATATGTCAAATATAAAAATAGAAATAAGTGAATGTATATGATAAAACAAACAGACTCACAGATATAGAGAACAAACTAGTGGTTACCAGTGGGGAGAGGGTAGGGGGGAAGGACAAGAGAGGGGAAGGAGATTAATAGATACAAACAACTATGTATAAAAGCAATAAGCTACAAGGATATATTGTACAGCACGGGGCAATATAGCCATTTTGTAATAGCTTTAAATGGAGCATAATCTATCAAAATATTGAATTACTATTGTACTGAATCATACCTGAAACTAATATAATATGGTAAATCAAGTATACTTCAATTAAAAAAAGAGTGTTGAGTATGGTAGTACCGTGAGAGTAAAGGAGAAACACGAGTATTTTTCCAATACCTGGGGGCAAACTTTTTCAAAATGGTTTTTACCCATTGTAGCTCCATTAGCCATATAAAAGATCTTGAATGTCCATGTCTTCTGAAATGCTCAGTTTTGTGACTGGTCTGACTTTAATACCCGGACCCTTCAGGGGTACATTTTATTGGAATCAGCAAGTAAGATAAGAAAAAAAAAAGCAGCTCTTTCTCTTACACCCTCTGCTTAGCCAGTATGCTTGGATTTTGCAGGTTAAATGCACAGTTGACACATCTCCCTGATACACCAGCTGACTGTCTGACGCTACTTGGCATCACACACATCAGACTGGTACCGAAATCAGAACTAGAATGAGGGCCTGGCCTCCACCCTGCTCCAAGCCCAGAGATTTATGTGCAGAGTTCAGCAATACAAAGGTGGGTTCCCATTGGTAACCTCCTGTGCATTTGACTGAGGTGGGAGGTGGACGTTCAGACTAGCACGTTTGGGAATTTCTGCTTGTAAATGAAACAGGAGGGAAGAGGGCAGGGCACAACCTTTGAAAGAATGACATAGCTGGAGGACAGGACCTAAACCGTTGGAGATGGCAGATGAGTCAGACTTCCACTAGACCTTGAACCTCAGTGTATACACTGTAATACATCAGCTAAATAACACACCCACAGGCTCCGTGACATTTCTGAGGCCAACCATAAGAGGCCAAAAAGTGGGTGATGCCCCAATTTTTGGAAATCCCTGCCCTTCCCCAAGAGCTGGAATACTCCTCCCACTCATTAGCCTATGAAATTACCCATCCCTAGAAAAACTGACAACCCCACTCCCTGGTGCCGTCTTGCCTTCTGAGATGGCCCACACTCTGTCTGTGGAGTGCGTTTCTCTCTGAATAAATCCGCTTCTCAACTATCACCTTGTCTCTCACTGAATTCTTTCTGTGATGAGACATCAAGAACCTGAGCTTCATGAAGTCCTGAGACCAAGAGTGTGATCTCAGTGGGAAGAATGTGGGTTTAAGTCCCAATCTGGGTTTTGGCCACGTGTGAGTCTCACCTTGTGGATCCAAGTCCCAATGTGAGGCACACAGTTTATAAACAGAGGGCTCCTGTGGAACTAAGGTCACTGTATTTTCCTTTGCAGTTGCCCTCTGTTTATTCCAAGTGGAGCTGGTTTACCCCTCACAGTTGTGAACCCATTTTCCTCTTTAAGATATTTATTTATATTTGAAAAATGAATTCATTAAAATGTTTAATAATGATTACATGCAGGAGAATTGAGTCCCCTGGGATGGAAACCCAAATAAGCCTCAGGGCTCCTCTCTAGCTGTGACCTTGTCTGCGCTCACCACTGTAAGCCCTGATCACTGTAAGATCCCACCCCCACTGCATGGCTTGCAGGATCTTAGTTCCCAGACCAGGGATTGAACCTGGCCCCAAGGCAGTGGAAGCATCCAGTCCTAACCACTGGATCTCTAGGGAACTCCCAGAATTTTCTGTTTATTCATTTGTAATCCATGTGGCTCCCTCACTTCATCCCAGATTGACTTGTGTCCTTTCCTGGCAGTCCTCTGATTGACCCCTGGGAAGTCCCCCCAGACTCTAAGATCTTCTCACTCTATGTTGTCCGGAGAACACAGTCATCTGACATTATCTTGCTCATTTACTCAGCACAGGCAAGAGACACCCCGTCTCTGGGCCTCGGTTTCCTCCTGTGCAACATGGAGAGGATGAGGGGATCTGATCATGGGCTCCCAGAGCAGGTAAGGAGGGGATGCGCTGGCCACACCCCCACCCCACCCCGCCCCGCCGTGATGCAGCTAGTGCAGGGCGTGGTTGCCCTAGTGCTAGCTTGCGGGCGGTGACTTGGGGGGACAGCGGATGGCTGCCGGGAGCACCCTGGCCATCTACAGCTCAGGTCTGTACAAGGACACACTCCTCAGGCCCGCACTCCAAGAGAGCTTCCCATTGCTCTGCTCTGATCGCTGCCAGACCTCCTCAACTTGGGGGTCGTCAGGGTGGGGGGCACAGTGCCTCTTCCCAGTTTCCCCCCTTCTCTGTGCTGCACTTGCACAGAGGCCTGGCTGGGCCTGGGGACATGGGGCCTCCACCTGCTGTTATCCAATGGAGGTCTTGCTGCTGACAGCTTAAAAAATCAATTATGTACTCACAAATGTCCATAGGAAAAGAAGGTGCCTTTGATCAGAATGCCCACAATCTGGGGAGATGGTGGACTCAGCATCCCCCAAAAAAACCACCTCCAGAGAGTCTGCTTGGCTATGAAATTTTTCAAGGAAAGGAGGGAAGTAATCTCAGTTAATCACTGAGATGGGGGTGTGTGCAGGCTTGTGGACTTCTTGTGATTTTCCCTAGATGTTATCTTGTTCACACAGTTTGTGACATCATTGAACAGGAAGCTAGGAAAGAGATCTGGTTACTCGTTAATCACTTATTCTTCATTTCTGCTTCTTTTTAAAAAAATTTTTATTTATTTATTTCTATTCATTTATTTTTTTGGCTGTGTAGGGTCTTCCTTGCTGCATGTGTGCGTTTTCTAGTTGTGGCTAGTGAGGGATACTCTTCATTTTGGTGCACAGGCTCCTCACTGTGGTGGCTTCTCTTGTTGCAGAGCACAGGCTCTAGGTGCCTGGGCTTCAATAGTTGTGGCATGTGGGCTCAGTAGTTGTGGCTTGCAGGCTCTAGAGCGCAGGCTCTGTAGCTGTGGCACACGGGCTTCGTTGTTCTGTGGCAATTGGGATCTTCCCAGACCAGGGCTTGAACCCGAGTACCCTGTATTGGCAGGCGGATTCTTAACCACTGAGCCACCAAGGAAGTGAGTCCAGAATCATGCATTTTCCCATACATAGAAAAGCAATAAATTCCTTAACTTGAGATATCTAGTTTTCTTTTCTTTTTTAGATTTTTTAATTAATTAATTTATTTATTTGGTTGCCCTGGGTCTTAGTTGTGGCAGGCAGGGTCCTTAGTTACATTATGTGTACTCCTTAGTTGTGGCTTGCCAGCTCCTTAGTTGCAGCATGCATGTGGGATCTGGTTCCGTGACCAGGTTTCGAACCTGGGTCCCCTGCATTAGGAGAGCAGAGGCTTAACCACTTCGCCACCAGGGACGTGCCTAGTTTTCTTTTCTTCAACAGTAATCTTTTGTTTCTATTACCTGCCCTTTGTTGCAAAATTCCTGTATATCCTGGCTCCCCTCTCGGCCTCCTCGGAGCAGTTCTCTCAGGGTTACTTGAGATGCTGCCTCCCCGGCTTGAAGTTCTAAAAATTTCTGCCACATAAAACATAACTCTCAACTTTTAGGTTGTATATATTTTTTTAGTTGACACCTGGTAGCGAAGACTGCTGTCCTGTGCTGCCCGCCACCTGCTACAAACAGTGAGGTGTCCCTCCAAGACCTTTATGCTTCGGGTGCGCAAGTCCCTGCACCTTTTAAACTGTTGATGTCTCTGCTGCTGAGTCTGGGCTTTCCTCAGCCTTGAGGCTGAGCAAGTACAGTGCCTGCAGGCCTGTGGGGTGCAGCCCAACACTTCCCCAAGGTCACACAGCTCCAGAGGCTGGAGACAGACCCCAGGACGGATCCCAGAGCTGGGTTTAAACATTTTATCAGGCCATGTGAAGCGCTCTGGCCCCTATAGGGCTGGCAGAGGGCAAGGACCCAGGAGGCTCAGAGGCTGCTGCTGTGGCTGTTGTTGCCTTGTTGGAATTGTAATCATGACCTTTCCCCGAATTCCTCTGAATGCTGAGCACTTACCATCCACCCGCACAGTCCTCAAGGGGGCGCCATCACAATCATCGCCTCAGGCCTCCCCCGGGAGGCATTTCTCAGCCACAATTTCATGATGTCCGAAGGCTGCGTCGGCCTCCCCCTTGAACCCAGCACACAGCCAGCGGACCGAGAAACTGGTCTGCATGAGAACTGAATGAAAAGCGGAGGCCTCATCTCACACATGTCGACTGAAAAAAATGCACAACCCTAAAGCTGAGAATTATGTTTCATTCAGCAGATTTTCTGAGGACTTCAAGCCTGTGAGGCAGCCTCTCAGATAGCCAAACAGGTAAGGGAGGAGCCAGGATATATAGGAGTTTTGCAACAAAGACCAGATAGTTGGAACATCAAAGATTATGGTGAATTAAAGAAAACCAGATATCTCAAGTTAAGGAATATAGTGCTTTTCTATGTATGTGAAGTTGCAGGAGCCTGGGCTCATTGAAATCATTCCTTTGATGTGCACCTTAGCTACCCAGGGCCATTGTCCTGTGCTTTCCCAGTCTGAGTCCCTGAGTCTGGTGAGGGTTGGGGAGTGGGGGCGTCTGCTTCCTGCAGAAACAACTTAGGAATATGTCAGACCTTCACATCCTATGTGGCAGATTTATCACCTGCTTTTTTCCTTTGAAAACTATGTACATACATCAGTGGAACAGAGAGCTAGTCTTTTCCTTTTTTTTTCTTTTCTTTTTTTTTTGTATGAGCAACATGATTTGTTATGGACAAATAGAAAAAAATGTTACTAATATCCATAGATAAATTCCTTCAGTCATATGTAAAGAGGCAATATTATTAAAAGTTTGCTTTATTTCTCTGTTGAATCAAGTACTGTCTCCCAATTACAAGTGGGTTTTGTGCCTTACAAACGTTAACACAGTTACCATCACCTCATTGACAACCGAATAATAAATCAAATTAGGTCCCAGTGGTTATGTCCACATCTAGGTTGTTATGATGATCAGGAACTCTTATTTGTTTGCTTTAGCTTTTAGTTCTTGGTTACATCTCCAAATATGAAAGAGCTGAGAGGCTCCTGCTGTCCTGACAAAGAAATTAACAGCAAACAGACTCCAGTTTTTGGGAATAATTACGAGTGAGTATCTTGACCAAATAAACCCTGTAGCCATCAAGACAGCAGATTGGGCTGTGCTGAGTTTTTCTGCAGGTCTGGCCATGTCAGCCAATCCAGCACACACCAACCCCCATTTCATAATTGGAGCCCAGAAAAATATTGTTCTGGGACCTGCCGGGTGGTTGTACAACGGCCTCAATTTCTCAGGCAGCAGGAGCTCCACTTTATCAAGGACCCTGTGGTAGGTGGCCTGAAGGCCCCGGACGCTGGCGGCTGACATTTCTGCGGATGAGTGACCGTGGGCAGCCAGGTGGGAGAATGGCTGCGTGCTCGTCCCTGGCTGGCAATGACGGGCAGCTCGTCACTTTCCCCTGCCTCAACGCCTCGCGCCCTCCTCTCCCCCAAGGTGCCCTTCCCGCAGCTCAGCCTGCCCCCGCAGAGAGCTAGTCTTTTACTCCTATGGGTCTCTGGTTATTGACTCAAACCAGAGCCTTGGGGAATTCCCTGGTGGTCCAGTGGTTACGACCCCGCACTTCCACTGCAGGGGGTCCAGGTTTGATCCCTGGTCAGGGAACTAAGATCCCACATGCTGTGTAATGTGGCAAAAGCAAAACAACAACAATAAAAAAAAAAAACCAAAGCCTTCAGGTGATTTGTTTGACCGTGCCATGTTAGGCCTGTTTGCTCAAGGTCATTCCCTGGTCCTTTTCCAAGATGGCCACACTTATCATCCTGTAATATGCCAAAGTGCTGCACTTGGGGGTAGCATGTTCACAGCCCCATCAATACACACATGCAAGCACATAGGAACAGGACAGATTTTGAAAGAACCAGAGGAATACCCCCACATTGGTCCAGCTGCTCACAGTTGCCTGACATCCCTCAATCTACAGCCCTCTCTGAAATTTTTTTCTCAGCTCTACCCATCTAAACACATTACCCTCACAGCGTTCACTCTGGAAGTTTCATGTGTGAAAGGAAGATCAAAATGGAGTTCATGTTGCTAACAGAGCTCTCTAAAATGGAGCCAGGAAGCCACTGAGGAAGTGTGAGTCATGCAAGTCTCACCTGGATGGAATCTGACCTTTTCACCTGATGAAGTCATCCAGAACACCTGTTGGAAACTCAAGATATTTATCTGACCCTTACCCTAAAGTAACTCATGATTGGGACTTCCCTGGTGGTGCAGCGTTTGAGAATATGCATGCCAACTCAGAAGACACAGGTTCGATTCCTGGTCCTGGAAGATTCCACATGGTGCGGAACAGCTAAGCCCATTCGCCACAACTACTGAAGCTCCAGCACCTAGAGCCCATGCTTCACAACAAGAGAAGCCACCGTATTGAGAAGCCCATGCACAGCAAGGAAGAAAAGCCCCACTCTCTGCAACTAGAGAAAGCCCATACGCAGCAATGAAGACCTGATGCGGCCATTAAATAAATTAATTAATACATCAAAAAACAAAATAAAATAACTCATGATTCCTTAAGGACAAATGGTTTCTGAGTGAGTCAATCACAATTTTCAACCAGGCGATTTAACAACCTCAGGGCATTTTGCTTTATAAGTCCCTGACCCTTTTTCTTCCCCAAACACTCTTTAGGGGTTACCTGTATCTGTGTCTCCTGAATTGCAAGTCTTAAGACCCCCAAATAAACTCTTTTTTTAATTTGAAGCCTTTTGCATTATATCTTTTGCTACAGGTGTGTAACAGGCATTCTACAGGTGTGTAAAAAGCAATTATATAATGTCGATGAAAAACTAATTAATAATAGTCAATCTAAGAAAGAAATAGAGGGACTTCCCTGGTGGTTCAGTGGATAAGACTAAGCCCTCCCAAGGCAGGGGGCCCAGGTTCCATTCCTGGTCAGGGAACTAGATCCCACATGCATGCCGCAACTAAGTTCCCATGCCACAACTAAATATCCTACACACTGCAACGAAGATCCCATGTGCCACAACTAAGACCATGAGCAGCCAAATAAATTAATTAAAAAAAAAAAAAGAAATAGAACATTGAGGGCAGTCTGTTGGGCACGGCTGACCCCTGGACTAGTTGGTTGCCAGGACCTGACATGTTTGGAGGCTGCTGGCTGCTGGTGGCTGGGACAACTAACCTCTGCACAGCTAAGGGCCTGGGCAGAGGATGGATTGAGATTGTGGGAAAAGATGGGCAAGAGAAGCATTTTTTTAAAATTTATTTATTTTTTATTTATTGGCTGCATTGGGTCTTGGTTGCTGCTCATGGGCTTTCTGTAGTTGCAGAGAGTGGGGGCTACTCTTCATTGCAGTGCGCAGGGTTCTTTTTATGGTGGCTTCTCTTGTTGTGGAGTATGGGTTTTAGGCAAGCAGGCTTCAGTAGTTGCAGCATGTGGGCTCAGTAGTTGTGGCTAAAGACTTAGTTGCTCCACGGCCTGTGAGATCTTCCCAGACCAGGGATTGAACCTGTGTCTCCTGCATTGGCAGGCAGATTCTCAACCACTGCTCCACCAGGGAAGCCCCCATCACTACATTTATCTTTGCAGTTGCCATCTGTTTAACAGCAAGAGTAACTGGATTCTGATGATCAATTTTCCTGTCTAAGACAATTATATTTGGAAAGTGAAGCAATTCAATTGTTCAGTGGTGCTAGTGTGTAGCAGTGAGGTGTCCCTTTGGATGTAAATGTCCAAGGAACACTGTGTTTCTCTCATTGTAGCCCTATCATTGTCAGGACGGGAATACTTTATTCATTCATCATCCACATGGCTTCCTCCCTCACTTCACTCGAGACTCACTTCTATATTCCCTCCTCTGAGAGGCCTTCCCAGGTTGCCCCTTCTAAAACTGCCCCAGAATTCCCTGGTTGTTCAGTGGATAGGATTCTGTACTCTCACTGCCAAGGGCCTGGGATCCATCAATGGTAGCAGAACCAATATCCCAGAAGCCGTGAGGTGTGGTGGGGTTACTGCCCCAAATTCTCTAGTCTCCTCTGTTTTATTTTTGCTTTACTTCAGAAACCTTAAGGCCATTTTACATTTTCTTGATTGATTGATTGATTTACTTATTTATTTATGTGTGATCTTTGTTCCTCGACCAGAGAGTGAACCCTTGCCTTCTGCATTGAGAGCATGGAGTCTTAACCACTAGACCACCAGGAAAGTCCATTTCTTGATTTTTTAAAATTTTTATTTATTTATTTTATTGATTTTTGGTTGCATTGGGTCTTTATTGCTGCGTGTGGGCTTTCACTAGTTGCAGCAAGTAGGGGCCACTCTTCATTGTAGTTCTTGGGCTTCTCATTACCATGGCTTCTCTTGTTGTAGAGCACAGGCTCTAGGCACGCAGCCTGCAGTAGTTGCAGCACACAGTCTCAGTAGTTATGGTGCATGGGTTTAGTTGCTCTGCAGCATCCAACCCTGCAAGATGTTTGGTCCAGTCTTGAGAGTCATTTTCCACTTGGCTGAGCAGCAGGGAACACAGCACAGCCAGAAACTCTGGAGGTGTGGGGCACAGGCAAAATGTTTTTATTTCAGAGCAAATGAACAACACCAGAAGCAGCACATGGGAGAAAAACCTTTTGTAGGCAGTGTGGACAAGGCTTCACTTGTGAAAAGCTGTAATTTCCATGTGTCACAGAAGCCTTTTACCTGTAGGGAGGTTGTCCTAGTCTTGTCAGGACCTCTCCAGCACAGGCCACTCACTCCAGGGAGGGCCCAAACAAAATCTCTGAGTGTGGGGTGACTTGTCAAAGAAGAAAAATTCATTATAGTTGGGGAGAATGCAAGAAAGCCTTCAACCCCCAAAACACATTTGATCAGGACTAGGGTGTCCACACTAGAAGATGGTGTTTTCTGTGCCAGAACTGTGGGAAAGCATTCAGGTACAAATCCTTGTATGTTGTGCATCGGAAAGTCTACACTTTAGAAAGTCTTTACATGTGTGGTGAATGTGGCAAATCTTTTAAGTGGAGCTCGACCCTCTGTCAACATGAAAGAATTCATACTGGGGGCAAGGCAGTACAAGTGCAGCAAATGTAGGATATCCTTTAGCTACAAATCTGTGCTCATTTATCCCCAGAAAAGTCACATTGGAGAAAAATGTTACATGTACAGTGAATGTGCACAATCTTTTAGCTATATTTCCATCCTTACTCAACAACAGTGTTAATAGTGGAGAAAGGCCTCACATGTGCATTGAATGTGGGACATCTTTTACTGATAGGTCTGGCCTCCATAAGCATCAGAGAGTTCACAGTGGAGAAAGGCCTTACGTGTGCAGTGAATGTGGGAAATCTTTCATTTTAAGCTCCACAC
Source organism: Hippopotamus amphibius kiboko (assembly GCF_030028045.1). Classification (NCBI taxonomy): domain Eukaryota; kingdom Metazoa; phylum Chordata; class Mammalia; order Artiodactyla; family Hippopotamidae; genus Hippopotamus; species Hippopotamus amphibius. The sequence continues at coordinate 2,088,807 of NW_026648280.1, forward strand.
TTCATTGTCATGGGAAATTTCACACTGGTGAAACACCTTATAAGTGTAATGAATGTGGGAATTCCTTCAGCAGAAAATCTACCTTCTTTCAGCATTAAAGAGTTCACACTGTGTGAAGGCCATAGCTTTTTAGGAAATGTGCAATTGTCCTATTGATTATAATGGCACTGAGTTCAAATTTGTACAGGTGTTCACAGATAGGAGATTTCCTAAGTTTGAGTTATTTGAAAGCATGTGTGTCTTGTTATACCTCTAATCTGCTCAGGGCTCTTGCCAGGTTTATGTCACTGCCAGTTTCTACGGCCAAAGACATTTTACCTCTACCACCTGGCAGGTCCCCACAGTGTGCATCAGTCACCATCCCAATGTGCTTGGGGAAGCTGACCACTGGTCTCCTAGGTAAAGGTTTGTGGATTCCTGTAGTATCTCACTGATATTCTCCTTAAGGCCATTACTGCAGAGGCAGGAACACAAAGGTAGTCTAAATGGAGATATGTAGTCCAGGGATATGGCTTTGTGGCCCAGTCCATATTCCTGTTGACTCGGTTGGAAATGTCCTTCATTCTCACCAGTGTTGGCTTCCACTGAGGCAAAACTGATTCTCAGAGTGCGTGAGGAGAGACATGGTGGTCAATATAGCATTCCGAAATTTATTTTCTTAAAAGGGACATAGAGTTGTGAAATATAAAGCCATTTTTATAGCTTTATTTAAAGATATAATTTACAATTAAACTGTATACATTTTCTTGTATACATAATTTAAAGTATACTATTTGATAAGTTTTGATGCAGGTACGAACCTGTGAAGTCATAATGATGGCCATGTCCATCACTGTATATTTAGCTTATGTCCTTTTATAATCTCTCTCTGCTCTTCCCTCCTTCCAAATAATCATTGATTCACTTTCACTTAAAATTGATAACTTTGCATTTTCTAGAATTTATATGGCTGGAATCATTAAATGTTTATCCCTTTTTTTCCTGGTTTACTTAATATGTATAACTACTTCCAGATTCATCAATGATAATATATGAATAGTTCTTTTTTTTTTTTTGCTGAGTAATCTTATCATTGGATATATCAGTATTTGCTTATTCATTCATCTGTTTATGGACATTTGGATTATTTCCAGATTTTTGACAATTTAAAAACAAATATGGGCCTTCCCTGGTGGTGCAGTGGTTGAGAATCTGCCCACCAATTCAGGGGACACAGTTTGATCCCTGGTCCAGGAAAACCCCACATGCTGCGGAGCAACTAAGCCCATGAATCACAACTGCTGAGCCCATGTGCTGTAACTACTGAAGCCTATACACTTAGAGCCCAAGCACCACAACAAAGAGTAGCCCCTGCTCACCACAACTAGAGAAATGCCCACATGCAGAAACGAAGACCCCCCCCCCAAAATATGTGATACAAAGATTTGTGTACATTTCTTAAAATGGATATATTTTATCTTTTGTCAATAACTTTGAGTGCAGTGTCTGAGTCATAGGGTAGGTGAATGTTTAACTTTTGAAGAAACTTACAAATTTTGATCTAAAATGACAACTGTTTTGCATTCTCACCAGCAGTGTATGAGGGTTCCATTTCCTCACATCCTAGTAAATCCTGATTTGTTTAATTATTTTAATTTTAGCCCTCTTTTTAAAAATTATTTATTTATTTGGTTGCACCAGATTTTAGTTGCGGCAGGCGGGCTCCCTAGTTGCGGCTTGCCAGCTCCTTAGTTGTGGCATTCAAAGTCTTAGTTGTGGCATATGTGTCCGATCTAGTTTCTTGACCAGGGATCAAACCTGGGTCTCCTGCATTGAAAGCACAGAGTCCTATCCTCTGTGTCATCAGGGAAGTCTCCAATTTTAGCCCTTTTAATGAGTTTGTCATGCTATCTCAGTGTTGCTTTAATTGGATTCCCTTAAGGATTCATGGTGAGAATTTTTTCAAATGTGTTTATGCTATCTGTATGTCTTTGGTAAAATGTGTCCTCATATCATTTAGGCTATGTTCCATTATGAATTAGGGCTATTTCCTTTTAACAAACATGACAGTGAAACAAAGATATATTGGAATTTTACCCATTCTTACTCCTTGAGTAACATAAGTGACACTTTTGCTTTATAAAATAATTGTTTTCAATACCAGAAAAATATTTCCTAATTTTTGCAGATTTGGGAAATTCCCTGGTGGTCCAGTGGTTAAAAATTTGCCTTCCAATGCAGGGGACACAGGTTTGATCCCTGGTCAGGGAAGTAAGATCCCATATGCTGTGGGGCAACTAAGCCCATGTGCTCTAGAGCCCATGCACCGCAATGAAACGTCCTGCATTTGGCAACTAAGACCTGATGCAGCCAAATAAATAAATAAAATAAATCAATAAATATTAATTTTTGTAAGTTCATATGCTATACACAATGTAATGGACATATCTATCATACACTTAATTAATTTCCATTATAGGTTAATCTGTACTATTAACACACTTCACTGCTTTCCTTAGACATCTAGTAATATAATGAAGCCCTGCTTTGTAGTGTTTACCCATTCTCCTGGTCTATCTTGGGGATTGGTGGGTTGGAGCAGAACTTTAAGGTGGCCCATGTGGTATTAGGATAGACATTCCAAAGCCCTTCTGGAAGCCAAAGAATAGGTCAGTGATCAGAATCCCCAAACCTGGGCCATACAATCTGGGTTTAAATCAGATCTCCAACCATTGCTGGGATAAGAGGCAAAACAGTCTACTCTCTCTGGGTCATCTCCTGTGTAAAATTTGAATAAAGAGCAACCATACGCCCAGGCCTTTGTAGGAGCCGAGGTGTCCATTTTGTGTGCAGTGGCTACACCACCAGTCACACCTGCAGGTGATATCCCCCAGGCCACACACCTCTGAGTCTTTATGCCCCCATGTGCTTGTGACAAACAAGTAGGGCTTCTTATAACTCTCCGATCCACGACAGTCCACACGGACCCCACTGTATGGAGGAGGTGGATTCAGGGAACTGAGGTCTCATTGTGGAATCCCACGGAATCTATGGGCCACACTAGAGCTCCCCAAGACTTACTTCACTGACTGTTTACTTAGCCTCTGTGAGAATCAGTCAAAGCAACAAAACACAGCCTGTACTGGTACCAGGATTCCAGGGTTTGCATTTTGAGCATTTCTTTTTTTTAATTTAATATATGTATTTATTTATTTATTGGCTGAGTTGGGGCTTCATTGCTGCTCACGGGCTTTCCTAGCTGCGAAGAAGCGGGGGCTCCTTCGTGGTTCGCAGGCTTCTCACTGTGATGGCTTCTCTTGTTGTGGAGCACAGGCTGTAGGCGCACTGGCTTCAGTAGTTGTGGCTCGCAGGCTCTAGAGCACAGGCTCAGTAGTTGTGGTGCATGGGCTTAGTTGCTCCACAGCGTGTGGGATCTTCATGCACCAGGGATCAAACACATGTTCCCTGCATTGGCAGGCAGATTCTTAACCACTGCGCCACCAGGGAAGTCCCTTGAGCATTTCTTTTTAATTCTCACAGCACTCTGGGCACTGGGAACTATTACTGTATTGCTGGGGAAATCCAGGATCAGAAAGATGAAGTGGGTCCCCCAAGGTCACACCACAGACAAATGTCAGATTCAAGAGACTGGATTCAAAGCTGGGAGTCTAGCTGCAGAACTGGGGGCAGTCCCTTTATCACAGCATGTGAAGCCCTCAGCCCAGGCCAGGTGCAGAGTGAGGTTCAGGGAGACTCAGCTGCCGCTGCTGTTATTCTTGGAATTATTTCATGATCTTTTCCCCTTTCCTTGGATGTCCCAGAGCAGTTAATGTCTGCCTCCCCTCCCCCAGTCCTCACAGGAAAGCCATTGTGTCATCTCCTATGGCTTCCCCCACGGAGGATTTTTGTTTGAGCCACAGTTGCATTATGTCTGCACAGAGCTTGGCCCTCAGGAGAACTTGGTGATCCTGATCTCTCTGCGCCTTTACAACCACTTGGGTGGCTGGCTTTAAAACCATCCAACAACTCAATGGTCAATGTGATGCCTCATTTTGATTATTCAGGTGTTTCTGGCCACTTGGTTCTGACATTTACCTGGAGGAGCAGGGACAGCTGGACATGGACTGTGGGACCCTGTATTCAGAAATGATGCTGGAGAAGTCTCCTGTGAGATGAAGCGCTTAGCTCTCCTCCATGCAGGGACCTGCAGCCTCCTTCTTTTGTCCTCTCAGTTCCAGCCTGTCAGGTCAAGAAGATGCCACCCGGAAGGAGCCACCATTCTTCCCTTCAGCCCTCACCATGATGCATTTTAAATAATTAATTAATTAATTAACTGGCTGCCTTGGGTCTTCATTGCTGCGCTCAGGCTTTCTCTAGTTGTGGTGAGCAGGGGCTTCTCTTCATTGCGGTGGGTGGGTTTCTCATTGTGGTGGCTTCTCTTGTTGTGGAGCACTGGCTCTAGGCACTCAGACTTCAGTAGTTGTGGCACATGGACTCAGTAGTTGTGGCTCACGGGCTTAGTTGCTCCACAGCATGTGGGATCTTCCTGGACCAGGGATTGAACCCATGTCCCCTGCAATGGCAGGCAGATTCTTAACCACTGCACCACTAGGGAACTCCTCTGACCATGATCTAGACCCATGTCCTTTCTAATCTCTCTGTACTATATCAAGGGTCTTTGGGTTGGAACATAGTCCTACTCAACATAAGCCCTCACCCCCGTGGCCACCACACTCTGAGATTCATATTATACATTCCACGAATGGGATGAGATTGGCTCCTGGTTGGGTCAAATGTCCCCACAGCCCAGTTCACAGGGTGGTGGGTACTGGGCTGTGTCAGAGAAGAGGGTGAGTCAGGAAGCACCCATGGGAAGATATTTGTCCCCAACTGGATCAGTGGCCTCTTAGTTACATGTTGTTCACAGTCTCAATTCAATATTTCATTAATGGTAAAGTTGAGTTGTTTCCACTTTGGGGCCATTAAAGATGAAGCTGCCACAGATACTTATAGTGAGTCTTCACATGGAAATATGTTTCATTTCTTTTAAGTTAAAATCTAGTAAGACGATGCTTGCGCCAGATAGTAGGTGGATATTTCTGTTAAGAAACTGCTGGAGGTTCCCCAGTGCACACATGTCAGGGCAGCAGGTACTGCGTGGCGAGCAAATAGCTGACAGTGGAACCCCAGAAGCAGCTCGAAGAAGGGAGCTGGCCTCAGAAGAACACAGGAACCCTGCCACCTCCTTTACTGTGAGGTGGGGAGGGAGGGGGGAAATCAGGCAGGCCTGGGCACTGCTGGGGGCAGATGTATTATTCTTTAACTCTTACAAATTACCTTTCCCACAAAGATATAAGGGCCTACTGAGTTTAAAAAACAACAACAAAACCAGCACCTAATTTGAGAGCCACAGTCCTTCATTGGACAGGGTGGGGCTGTGACTCCCCAAGGTCAGACAGCTAGGGAAGGGCAAAGGCTGCATTGGTGCCTAGCTTGTGTGACATCCCTCCCTGGCTCTTTCCATCTCTCCATCCTGCCTCCTATGGGCAAGGCAGAGATGGAGACAAGGTTGTATTAGCAGGGAAACAACAGGTCATTAAGACAGCGGGAGTGAAGTTGAAGATTATAAAATTGATAAATATTGGCTGTCATTCACAGCCAGTAGGTTTTGGGAAATCAAAAGATGCAGAAGGCAGACTATAGAGGGTAATGGAACAAGGACAGAATCAGGTTTAAAAGACCTGGGCCCTCTCCCTCCCTGCCTCTTGTTTGCTGTGTGACTGAAAGTCAGTTACTTGCCTCTTTGAATTTTCCTGCTTCCTCTGCCTGGTGGAGATTATAACTTGTGCCCCACCTACCTCACATGTTCCTCATGAGAGAGAGAAAATAATGGTTGTAAAAGTGCCAAACCAGTGTTAGTTATAATTATTGCTATAACTTGTAAAACCTGGAGCCTGCCCTCAAGGAGTTCACAAGCTGATTCTCATAAGATCAAAGCATATGCTGCAATGAAAAAGACAGCATAGGCTCAGTGCCTGAGAAGTGGCATGGATAATACATGCACCAGCAGTTGTGATCTGGGCTAGCTTGGTCACCTGGGGTGGCTTCCTGGAGGAGAAGCAGCTCAAGCTTGATCTTAAAGAATGAGTGTAGCCACAAATAACAAATGTTGGCAAGGATACGGAGGAAAGTAAACCCTCCTGCTTTGTTGGTGGGAATGTAAATTGGTGCAGCTATTGTGTAAAAGTATGGAGGTTTCTCAAAAAACTGAAAGTAGAACTACCATGTGATCCAACAATTCCATTCCTGGGTATATATCCAAGGAAAACAAAAACACTAATTCGCAAAGGTACATGCACCCAATGTTCATAGCAGCATTATTTACAATAGCCAAGATATGGAAGCAATCTAAGTGCCCATCAACAGATGAATGGATTAAAAAGATGTGTACACACACACACACACACACACACACACACAGAATACTACTCAGCCATAAAAAATGATATTCTGCCATTTGCAATAACATGGATGGACCTAGAGGGTGTTATGCTCAGTGAAATAAGTTGGAGAGAGATAAATACTGTATGATATCACTTATATGTGGAATCTAAAAAATACAGGAAACTAGTGAATATAACAAAAGAAACATTCACAGGTACAGAGAACAAAATAGTGGTTTCCAGTGGGGAGAGGGAAGAGGCAAGGGGCAAGATAGGGGTAGGGGATTTAGAGGTACACATTATGTACTATGTATAAAATAAGTAAGCAACAAGGATATATTGTACATCACAGGGAATTACAGTCATTATTTTGTAATAACTTTAAAAAAATATTTATTTATTTGGTTGTGCCAGGTCTTAGTTGTGGCATGTGGGCTCCTTAGTTGTAGCTCAAGGGCTCCTTACTTGTGGCATGCAAACTCTTAGTTGCAGCATGCATGTGGGGTCTAGTTCCCTGACTAGGGATGGAACCTGGGCCCCCTGCATTGGGAGCTCGGAGTCTTTACTGCACCACCAGGGAAGTCCCTGTAATAACTTTAAATGAAGTATAATCTATTAAAATTTTGAATCACTATGTTGCACACCTGAAGCTAATATAATATTTTACATCAACTATGTCAATAAAAATAAATGTCTACATTAGGGGAAAAAAATAAGCTCAGATTAACTCATCTCTTCTCAGACTCCAGTGTCTCCTAATAAAAATTACTGAGGTCTTAGCTTTTTTCACCCTCCTCAGAGTTCTTCTCCAGCGTTATCTCTACTGCTATCTTTGACTAACTACATAATCATGAATAGTTCCTTATAATTTGTGTTTCACAATTTTTTCCTTTTGATATCATCAATTCCTCATGCTCAACAGTCCCAGCAATCACTGGAGCAATGATAACCCCCTCCCAGCAAGGAGATGAGATGATGGGATTCAGATGCCCCTTTTGCACAACTGCTCTGCCTGAGAACACTGTCACTCATTGAGTAGGCACTATCTCATACCAAAACAGAATTTTGTAAGCTGCTCTCTGAGATAGATGTCAGATTCCTAAAGGAATTGAATATATCTTTAGTCATTGAGTAAGAAATATTAAGTGGCGAGACAGTTCTGTTTTATGGTTTAGACACAATCACTGAGTATACAGGCATGGGAGATGTTCTCTGTAAAACAGTGGCAAAGGCTCCTTGTCCTATTGCAGGGAGGCCTAAACATCTTTACTCATCTTACAAGTCATGGCCCTAACTAAACATACAAAAATTTAAAACAAAACCAAACCAAACAAAACAAGACTAACACTTCTAACTGCATGTATTTGAATATAAGAAAACGTGATCATATTCCACCTAAGAGTGGATGCATTTTGTGTCTGAATGAGAATATATCCACTCGCATTTGTAACCTTTGGAAATAATTGGAATAATATTTTTAGCCACAGGGGGGCATGCTGAGCGTATAGAGACCGAAATAATGTCTCTAAACAAACGATCTGTGGCAGACAACACTCCCCAGAAACCTGCGAACCGCCCCTTTAAAAGGGAGTAATCACCTTCCTTTCCCCTCAAGTTAGTCATTTCCCAGTGCTACTCTCAGTGCCCCAGAACCTTTTTCTCCCCCCCCTTTTTAAATTGAACCATAGCTGATTTACAATATTATATTAGTTTCAGGTATGCAATACAGTGATTTAAATTTAGTTTCAGGTATGCAATATAGTGATTTAAATTTTCTTTCTTTTTTTTTCTTTTGGCCCCTCAACGCAACATGTGGGATCTTACCCGTGCCCCCTGCAGTAGAAGTCTTAACCGCTGGATCGTCAGGGGTCCCGTGATTCAATATTTTTATACAGTGTACTCCATTTAAAGTTAGTACAAAATAAGGGCTATATTTCTCCGCGCTGCGCGGGATGTTTCTTTGCCAAAGTGGACGTCAGGGATCCCTAACCGCACCTGCGCAGCTGTGGAAACTACACTACCCAGAGGGCAATGGGCCCAATGGTGGCGGAGTTCAGCCAATTAAAGCCCTGGGCAGAGGCATTTCCGTGCGTGGGCTTCGCGTCTGGGCGGAACTTCTGGCGTCCTCCTTGTGGCGGTCATTTTGGCTTCTTTCAGGTGAGGTTCGCCTCCCAGAGGCTCGGAGCCAGGGGTCCTAAAAGAGAAGGCGCCAGAGGCCTCCACAGGGGCGAGTCCAAGGCTTGGCGGCGGCGCACCTCGGTGTGACCCGCAGCAGGGTGAGATCGGGACCTCCGCGCCTCAGACTCCGCTCCGCCCACAGCGTCAGATGGCGGCGGCGGCGCTGAGGGACCCGCCTCAGGTAAATGCTCGGCCTCCGGGCCCGCACCGCCCTCACCCCACCGGACACTGAAGCCTCGAGGGCGGGGCGCCTGCCCACGTGCCCGCAGCCCCGGGCGCTGTGTCCGGGATCGTGAGGCGGTCGTGGGTGGGGTCCTATTTCTGACCGACGGTGTGAGGACGCGTGGGAGAGGGTGACGGGCGGAGAGACCGGCAGGTGCAGAGGCTTGGAGGTGGGACTGAGGCGGGAGGATTCGGGAAACCTGGGGTCCGTCTTATGTCTGCAGGACACAAAGAATGTGAGGCAGATTTGTGCCTGAGGAGATCTACTTTCATTCTGAAGGGTATGAACAAAAGAGAGACAGTGTCTGAGGTTTTCCAAAGACTGCTCAGGGGAGGAAGAGACGGGAGACGGTGATAGGTACAGGGAGGTCGAGGCCTGTGAAAGATTACGTAACTGGTGGGGAGTCTGCTCTGAGGCCTGAGGCCCGGAGGTATTTCAGACATCTCGAGCTCACCTGGCTCCTGGGCTGGCCAAGGGTGCTTAGTGGCTTGAGCCCTAGGATGCTGGCCTTGTTTGTCAAAATCTCAAACGACCTTACTTTTCCCACAGATTCCTGTAACTGCGGAATCGCTTAGTGATACTATTTTGTGGAGTTTATTTCGGTCTCGGTAGTCCTCACCGCACCCTTACGGTCTCTCGGATAATACATCCTGGTACTGTCTGCCACTCTTACAGCCCTTGGGCCTGGGGACCTTAAAGAAACACCAGGTCTAGGGTTATATAGAGTGGTTCCTATTTTTGGCAACCAGTGGAATGAGATGAGGAAGGTACCAGACCAGGCATAGATACCAGAGTGTGCAAAGGCCTGGAGGGGAGGCAGGATGGTTCAAGGACCTGCAGGTATCTTTTCTTTCTCATGGGAACTGAGAGCAGTGGAGCAGGAGGCCGGTTTCGAACAGCTTTGTGAGAAATTGTGTGTCTCTTCTGGAGGTGATTGGAGCAATAAGGGATTTAGATCAGTGAAGACAGATGATCAGACCCAGGTCTCATCAGGCTCCCTGTGGCTGCAGCATGGAGAACAGTATTGGTGTCAGGGCGGCGGTAGGAAGACCAGAGAGGAGGATACTCTTATAGTCTGGGTAAGTGTGCTGTTAGCTCACCAGGGTGATGGCCGTGGAGTGGGAGATGCGGCTAGATTCTGGATTGGTGTTTTAGGTATGGCAACCTGGGTTTTCTTATTTTGAGGTTGAGCGAAGGGATCAGGGATGAAGTGAAAGTATGGTTTTGCATCTGGAAGGATGGAAGCTCCAGTTGGAGAACTGATATGGGGAAGTCTGAAGTAAGAGTAATTTTCATTGGGGGTGTCGGAAGTTTTGTTCTTGGCCTTTTAAGGATGTGAGATGTTTCAGAGCGCAGTTTGTGGGCATCTGGAACTCTGAGGAGGAGTTTGGGATGGAGACTTATTCAAAAGGTAGTAGACAATGTGGACCAGGAAAGAGCTGTAGATCATTTTAATATGGGGAGTGCTGGGGTCAGGATGATAATGGTAATAATAGCCCAGGAAGAAGAGGATGGGTCTGAGGATTGGGTTTCCTGCTTGGACCCCTGGTTGTGGGAGGTGATCACAAGAGGGTTGTAAGGGTAAACGGTTTGGCATGCAACCAAGGCCTCTGAGGGATCAGTACACATGAGATGGATGCAGAGGCATCATCAGGAGTAATTCATACAAGCTGAAGCCTATTTACTGCTCTACCAGTGCACCAGGATTTTGTTGTAACCCTTGATGGAACTTGAGGTGTTCTAGTCAGGCTGGCAGATTAGCTTGGGAATGCAAGTGGTCACCTGTGAAATTCACAGATGTTGTAAAGGACCAGGCACTGGGCCTTGAATGAGGGTTAGGTGGATAGAGGAAAGCTGTGACTGGTGAGGGTTCATCAAGAGCAGCACAAGTAGAATAGGGCCATGGGTATCTGAGATCTGATGTGGTTCTCAGTAGATGAGGTTGAAGCAAGGGACAGTCAAGGAAGGAGGCCTTCATAGCAGGATTCAAGGCCGTGTTTGTCAGTGGGGACTGTCACTGTCAAGGATAGTGCTTGGTCGTGTTTGAATTTGCCAAGCATTCTGTGGATCACATATGCTAAGTAACAAATGGAGAGGCTGAGGAGATAATTATGGTGTAGGGCAGGAGGGGGGCTATGGCTGTGGGAGTGAAGTTGTGAGAGAGTTGTAGAAAGAGTGATGTGCACATGGAAAGGGAGTATGAACTCATGGCTCCAGGGCCCTGGTATTGGCATAAGGGTGAAGGGTGAGCCCATGATTGGTGGTATCTGAGAGAAATCTGGGGAACCCCAGGGGAATTGCCTGAAAAGAGTGGGGTGTTGTGGCTTTATGTGCTAGGTCCAGAGCTTAGATGACATCTGTCTGCCCACCTGCCTGTTGTTGAGGGCTGAAACAGTGATCAATAGGACCATGATGAGATTGGGTATCAGTGCCACCTGAGCTTGGAAATCTTTACTGATGTGGGGAAGGGAGAGGAGTAAACAGATGATAGATTGGGGAGGTAGTGAAATTAGAATCCTAGGGGGAAAGGGAAAGCTGGTTATGAAATGAACTGTCCCTATCATGGCAAGGCTCTGTGACCTTTGAAGTTGTGCCTGTGGGAATGCAGCTGTGGGAGCTAAGTGTGGTTCAAAGAATGATGTGCATGTGAAGAGATAGTGTGAATTAATGGCCCCAGGACCCTGTTGTTGGGGTCATAAGGCTGAAGGAAAGACCAGTGTCAGATCACTCACACTCTCCCTGTGGCCAGCATCTCTCCCTAACCTATGTTTGTAACACCCACCTTATTGACAAGAGGCAAAATGCCCTACATGCCAGACCCAGAGGTCAGATGTCACCTATCTGCTCTTCTGCTTATTGATGTGGGAAGACACAGTATCAGTGGGAATATAAAGAGAGAGCGACTCTAATGGCATCAAGGCCTGGTATCTCCTATGAGGTGAGGAGTAGAGTGAGCAGAGGATAGATTAGGACAGGGGTGGGATGGGGGTGTATGGGTGGATGCGGCATAATGAACTTGAAATCCTAGGAGAGAAGCTGATGGTGGACTGAACTGTCTCCATTATGACAGGGTATGAAATTTGAGGATGTGGCCATTGACTTCTCCCAGGAGGAGTGGGGGCTCCTTGATGAGGCTCAGAGATTCCTGTACTACAATGTGATGCTGGAAAACTTTGCACTTGTAGCATCCCTAGGTAAGACCTTCACACCCTTTCTAGTGTTCTGAGATGATGTCCTGTTTTTCCTTTTTTCCCTGGAATTAAAATTGTTTTTCCCACAGCTGGACCACAGGCTCTGCTAATTTCCTCCACTTTCTTGTCAGATGTGCTGTGGATTGCAGCACTGAGCTTTGTGTCACACCCTGAGTAATGGACTCCCCAAGCAGCCCTAATACCTGTTGCCTGCAAAAGTGCAGAAATGGGTCTGGGAGTCAGGAGTCTGGCAGTCAGTTTAAGAAATCCCACCTTGCTTGCCCTCTCCCTGCTGGAGTTATTATGTCCAGATCCATGGCTTCCAGTTCTTCCCCCTTCTTCTAGCTAACAGTTCTTTGTCACTGCCTGTGCCTGATAGTGATCATTACTTACCTGAACCCATGGCTGTTCTTGTAAGACTCTCCTTTAGTTGTTTTTTGAAATGTTTCCTTTACTGAATACTATCATATGCCAGGTTGCTCTAGGCCAGTACTGGCCACTCACCTATGCTGTCTTTCATAAGACTTGCACTATTCAGGTTCTGAGTAGTTGTGCATGGAGGGTGTAGAGAGAACCCTGGTTGTTTCACAGGGTAGACGTGGTAAGGTGGTCTCAGAGGAGAGCTGAACTGGGCCTGGTGAGTGGCAACTTGGGGAGGACATGACATCATAGCTGTTTTCAGATCAAACCAGGAACCTGCTCTGTGTCCAGTGGTGCCACTGCTCACACCTCATTTCTACCTTTTCCCCATACTTCACACTTTGCTGACTTCTTCTTTCATTTGTGACTTCTGGCTCCTGGCTGCCTTCACCTTTGTGGCTTCCATGGGTTACTTGTTCCTCTGCACTGCTCCCTCTGCAGTGTTCTCCCACAGTGACCTGCACGTGTGTCATGAGGTGTGTGCATATCCTTAAATACTCCTTGAATGCCAGCTACTTGATTCCAATTGAATTTTACTGGGGTAGGACACAACCAGCCTTCCCCACAGCTGAAGGTTGTTGGCAGAGGAATGAGTTGGAGACCTTGCCTCTGCTTTTTGTGGTGCACCCCATCCTTGTGTCCCTTGTCTGGTGAGGTATCCCCTGTTCTGATCTTCAGAGGCCTGCCTGCTGCTGCCAAGCAGCCACTTCCTCAGCTTGCCCCCAGCTCCCTTGTTTTTAGAACAAACTCAAGGCTCATTCTTTGTTGTGTCTAACACACCTTTGTAATGGGGCTTCACTTTCCCACCAAAGTCAACATGCATTTCCTCAGCATTTCTCTGCTTTCAGGTTGTTGGCATGGAACAGAAGATGAGGAGGTCCCTTCTGAGCAGAGTATATCTGTAGAAGGAGAGTCACAGGTCAGGGCTTCTAAGACAGGTCCATCCACCCAGAAGACCCACCCCTGTGAGATGTATGTCCCCATCTTAAAAGATGTTTTGCACCAAGCTGAGCACCAAACAGTATACCCTTTGCAGAAACCAGACTTGGGTGGCACATGTGTGAGATGCTTCTGTTTCATTGCAAAGCTTCTCTGGCAACAGAGACATGACAGTGTAGAGAAGCCCTGGAAAAGAGATGTGGACAGGGCCTCATTTGTGAGGAGCTGCAGCTTCTTTCTATCAGAGAAGCCTTTCACCTGTAGGGAGGCTGGGGAGGACTTCCCAGCCACCTTAGGCCTTCTCCAGCACAAGGCCATAACCAACAGTGAGAAACCACAGAGCGGCACCGAGAGTGGACAGGCCTTTTGCAGTGAAAAAAGTCATTACAAGAGGGGTGAATGTGAAAAAGTTGCCAGCCACAACCACACACTTGTTCAAGATCAATGTGTCCACTCTAAAGAAGGACTTTATGAGTGTAACAAATGTAGGAAAGCCTTCAACTGCAACTACAGACTTGTTCAGCGCCAGCAAATTCACACTGGACAAAGGCCATATGAGTGTGGTGAATGTGGGAAATTCTTTACCCAGGTCTCTGGCCTTGTTAAACATCAGAGAATTCACAGTGGTATAAAGCCTTATAAATGTAGAGAATGTGGAAAATTATTTACCCACAACTTTAGTCTTAGAAAACACCAGAGAATTCACACTGGAAAAAGGACTTATGAATGCAGTGAATGTGGAAAAGTCTTCAGTCACAAATCTAATTTCATTTACCACCAGAGGAAACATACTGGAGGAATGCATTTTGAGTGTGGTGAATGTGGGAAATTCTTTAGCTACAAATCCAACCTCATTGAACACCAGAGAGTTCACACTAAAGAAAGACCTTATGAATGCAGTGTATGTGGGAAATCTTTTAGACAAAGTTCTAGCCTTTTCCGACACCAGAGAGTTCACACTGGAGAAAGGCCTTATGAGTGCAGTGAATGTGGGAAAGCTTTTAGACAAATTTTTAATCTCATTCGACATGGTAGAGTTCACACTGGAGAAATGCCTTATGAGTGTAGTGAATGTGGGAAATCTTTTAGCTGCAAATCTGAACTTGTTCAACACCAGAGAATTCACAGTGGAGAAAGGCCTTATGTATGCAGTGAATGTGGGAAGTCCTTTAGACAGTTCTCTAACCTCATTCGACACCGGAGTGTTCATACTGGAGAAAAACCATATGAGTGCAGTGTTTGTGGAAAATCCTTTAGTCGCAAATTTATCCTCATTCAACATCAGAGAGTTCACACTGGAGAAAGACCTTATGAATGCAGTGAATGTGGAAAATCCTTTACCCGCAAATCTGACCTCATTCAACACCAGAGAATTCATACTGGCACAAGACCTTATGAATGCAGTGAATGTGGGAAATCCTTTAGACAACGCTCTGGCCTTATTCAACACAGGAGAATTCATTCTGGAGAAAAGCCTTATGAATGTGGGGAATGTGGGAAATCCTTTAGCCAAAGTGCTTCCCTTATTCAACATCAGAGAGTTCACACTGGAGAAAAGCCGTATGAATGTAACAAATGTGGGAAATCCTTTAGCCAAAGTTCTAGCCTCATTCAACACCAGAGAGGTCACACTGGTGAGAGGCCTTATGAGTGCAGTGAATGTGGGAAACTCTTTACCCACAAATCTGACCTCATTCAGCACCAGAGAGTTCACACAGGAGAAAGACCTTATGAGTGTAGTGAATGTGAGAAAACCTTTAGCCGCAAATCTAACCTCCTTAGACACTGGAGAGTTCACGCTGGGGAAAAGCCTTAAATGTGCTGGGAATGTTTTATTTCCTCACTCAGTATAACAACACTGGAGGAGACTCTGTGTGAGAGCCACTTACCTGAATTTAAACCTCTTTTATTCAGACATACACCATGCAAGATTCCTCATAAGGTTCAGTTACATCTGAGGTTTTAAGGAGATGCATTGTACTTCCTAACCTGCCCAAAGTTGTTGTTACATTTATGTCACTGCCAGGTTCTGTGGCTGAAGCCATTTCACCTCTGAACATCAGTCACCACTCCAGCAGGCTCAGGAAAGCTGACCTCTGTGTTCTCCCATTTGCTTGAGGAAATTATGAATAGCCCAAGGCCTTACCAGGATCCTCATTACTTTCTCTCTGATTTTAGGGAATGGTCCTGACCCAGTTTTGGTCCAAAGGATCTATCCTCAGCTTGCTAAGGACTGCCTTTTTCAGGGGCATTATTGTTCCCACATCATACTTATAATTAATTTTCCCAGGTTCTAACTTACCAACCTGGAAACTGCTTGCTGCACATTGCTCTGGTTTGTGATCTTTTTTAAAGGCCTGCTCTTGCAGCTTTAATTTTGGTGGTTCTGGTCTCTCTTCCATGGGGTTTGGAAGCAGAATTGTGATCTGTTACCATGTAGGGGTGAACAGATTTTGTGGGGATCCCAAACTTTCTATGCTTTTTGGGACCTTGTGATGGCAGGAACGAGCTCTTTGTCCAACATTGGTCTAATTTGCAGTGCTCCCCAGGGCATTGAAAGAAAGACTGCAGGGCTTTGTGGTCCTAATTTGTAGACTGGCACCAGGATTTTTGGAGAGGTCGGAAGTCACCCTGAAGAGAAGGCATTTGTTGTGAGCTCCCCCAGTTCTTCTGTGACCAACATGGATTTTATTCCCTTGTTCACGTAATTCCCAGCACCATTGAGGGGACCTCTTCCTCAGGTCCTGTAAAGGAGCCTTGTGCCATGATGTACAAATTTTCATAGGCTAGTGTCATTTATTGTTAAACTGTAAGGGTCAGGTAGAACCATAATTGCTGTTACTGAACCAAAGTCAGGTCCACTTGTCCATGCATAGCACAGCCAAGCTACTGATACCAGGTGGTGGTGAAGTGAAGTACAGCATTTATTGCAGGGCACCAAGCAGAAAGAATGGGCAGATAATGTTTCAGAAGACCTGAACTCCCCAGTGGTTTTCAAGGCAGCATTTTTATTTTATTTTATTTTTATTAATTTACTTTTTGGCTGCATTGGATCTTCGTTGCTGCACGAGGACTTTTTCTACTTGTAGCAAGCAGGGGCTACTCTTCATTGTGGTGTGTGGGTTTCTTATTGAGGTGGCTTCTTTTGTGCTGGAGCACAGGCTCTAGGTGCACAGGCTTCAGTAGTTGTGGCTCGTGGGCTCTAGAGCACAGGCTCCATAGTTGTGGCGCACGGGCTTAGTTGCTCTGCAGCATGTTGTATCTTCCTGGAGCAGGGATCGAACCCGTGTCCCCTGCATTGGCAGGTGGATTCTTAACCACTGTGCCACAAGGGAAGTCCCAAGGAAGGGTTTTTAAAGGCAACATTTGATTTGAGTGTTGCAGCTCATAGACTTTCTTCTGACTGCTTAGTATGGAGGTACAGGGTGATGTTTCTGTTATTTTAATCACCAGCCTACTAGTTCCAGCCAGTCTGGGGTCTATGTGCTTGTGGTCAGCATGTAGTCACCATTTTCCACCCGCGTGGGAGTCTTGGTTTCTGCCGGACAGCATAGCACAGAGATATGTGTCAGATTATTGTTATGTGTATCACTTGAGGAGGATCTAGGACTCTGTTTTATTGCTGAACTATTGTTTAAGCTGTTGTTACTTTTCTTCCTTGACTGTTTTCTTTTTTTTCTGCATTCCCTCACTTCTCTAATTAGGAACTGCTTGAGTCTGCTCTTTGGAACTCAGGGAAGGCCTTGAAGACTAAAACCTTTTTCTGCTAACAAACAAGGGACATGGAGGGGCTTTTGTACACAGGAGGGTCTGTAAGGTCCTGCTTTTATTTGATACTCCTCAATCCTGAGGAGAATGGGGGCAGGACAAGAAAAGGAATACAGTTTTGGGTAGAGATGTTAATCATAAACTTAGGAGGGGAACTGGGTTTTTTTTTGGGGGGGGTTGGTTTTGTTGGCAAAAACACTGGATTAATAGGGAGCTGAGGAGGCTGCAGTAAATTAGATGGAACGTACCTCTTCTAAATGTTCATCCACAAATGCTTCAGTGACTGTGTTCTGTGTGATCAGTGTGCACAGAAATTCTCAGGACCTCCATAACTGTATTTCCTGTGGCTGAGATTTGTGGATTCCTATAGCCTTTCTGGGCTGTTCCCTCAAGGGCATTGCTCTACTGGTGGGAAAACAAGCATTGAAAGAAGGGCAATCCTATAGTCCAAGGATGTGTCTTTTGTGTTATGTGTATCACTTGAGGAGGAACTAGGACTCTGTTTTATTGCTGAACAACAGCCAGCAGTTCTGTTGATTCAAGCAGCAACAACCTTCATTGCTCCCCAGTATTGGCTGCCCCTGAGGCAAGGGTGCACTTCCCAGGGCCTAACGAGAGTGATGGTAGAGACCATATAGGGTTGCCAACCTAATTTCCCCAGAGAAGTGGGACATCTACGCTTTTATTTGGAACCACTTTTTAAGGCTTTATTAAGATTTAGCAAAGATTAAGGTAACTCTTGAATAACTCAGGTGTGTGTAATTGATGTGCAAAGAAGTGCACTTACCTAATGGGTACAATTTGATAAGTTTTGACATACATGTAAAGCTGTGAACCATCATCACAGTCATCAAAGTAAATTTATCTATCACGTATTTACCTCATGCCCTTTTGGAATCTCGTTCCCAACTCTCCTCAGCCCTACAGACAATCATTGATTCATTGATTTACTTTCCTTTATGATAGGTTAGATTATATTTTCTATAATTTTAAATAGGCATCCTAAGATGTATACTCTTTTTTTTTTTTTTTTTTTTTTTTTTTGGCACACGGGCTTAGTTGCTCCACGGCATGTGGGATCTTCCTGGAGCTGGGATCGAACCTGTGACCTCTGCATTGGCAGGCAGATTCTTAACCACTGCGCCACCTAGGAAGCCCCTCTTTTTTTTTTTAAACTGATTTACTTCATGCTGCACATTTATTTTTAGATTCAACAGTGATGCTTATATGAGTAGTTAATTCTTTTTATAGCTGAGTATCTTTGTTTATTCATTCATCTGTTTATGGACATTGGGTTATTTCCAGGTTTGGGGCATTATAAATAAAGCTGCTTTAAATATTTGCATTCAGTTCTTTATATGGATAGATGTCTAATTTCCCATGTGTTAACAACTCAGACTGTTACAGTATAGGTAGATGTTTAACATTTTAAGATGTTCGAAACTGTGATCTAAAGTGGTTGTTTCCTTTTGTCTTCCCACCCAACAGTGTATGAGAATTGCAGTTCCTTTACAAGGTAGCCAAACTCAATATGGTCGATGTTTTAAAATTTTAGCCCTTGAAATAAGTGTGTATTTGTAACTTCGTTTCATTTTAATTCCATTTTCCTAAGAATTCATGATGTTGAGCATTTTTTCATTCATTTGCTCTCTGTTTATCTTTTTTGGTAAAAAGACTACTTATAACTTTTGACGACTTTCTTTTTATGTAATTTATTATTTTAACAAATAAGACAGTGCAACAACAAAGACATATGTTGGAATTTCACTCATTCTTCAAAGATTTGACTTCTTTGCTTTATGGGACAATTGTTTTTGAACACTGGAAGGAAATTATTTTTCCTCAATTTTTTGCCCTATGCACAACCAACAACCCACAAGCACCATGTACTTTTTTGTTTAACCTGCATTATTAACATATTCTCCACTACATCCTTTTTTTTCTTTTTAAGAACTTTTATTGAGATATAATTGACATACAGTAAACTGCATATATTTAAAGTGTACAATTTGATTTTTTTTTTCTTATTAGTAATGTATTTATGGCAATCCCAATTGGGAGATTGGGATTTCCACTACATTCTTAAGACTAAATATTCAATAACACATTAAATCAGGCCTAGGTTTGTAGGCTTTGTGCTGATTTCCCTGGTGTAAATATTCTTGTCATGGTCAATTTCTTTTTTTTTTTTCTTTTCCTTCTTATGGTCAATTTCAAACTGCCAAAATGGTGTCAGTGAACATGAAGTTGGTAAGATGTTGCAGTAGCACTCTATTAATTCTATTTCCACCATACTGATATAGTAGCTACAAATAACCTCAAAAACAGATAATAACAAAAGAATTAAATGATTAGGAAGTGGTAAGTTTTAAATATTTGATTTTTTAAAAGTTTGATTTAAATATAATTAACTTTGGGAATTCCCTGGTGGTCCAGTGGTTAAGACACAGCATTTTCACTGCCGTGGGCTCAGGTTCAACCCCTGGTCAGGAAACTAAGATCCTACAAGCTACAAGGCATGGCCAAAATATGTGTGTGTGTGTGTGTAATATGCAAAACATATATATATATATATCATTAACTTAAACTACTTTTTTTTACAATGGCTATTTTTTAGAACTTTTATTAAGATATAATTGACATAAAATAAACTGCATATATTTAAAGTATACAGTTTGATTCTTTTTTCTTATTAGTAATGTGTACATGGCAATCCCAATCTCCCAATTCATCCCACCCCACCCCACCCCCACTTTCCCCCTTTGGTGTCCATATGTTTGTTCTCTACATGTGTGTCTATTTCTGTCTTGCAAACTGGTTGATCTGTAAGTCTGCATATATGCATTAATATATGATGTTCGTTTTTCTCTTCCTGACTTATTTCAGTCTATGACAGTTTCATGGTCCATCCATGTCTCTACAAGTGTCCCAATTTCGTTCCTTTCTATGGCTAATATTCCAGTGGATGTATGTACCATATCTTCTTTATCCATTCATCTGTTGATGGACACAGGTAGCTTCCATGTCCTGGCTATTGTAAATAGCGCTGTGGTGAACATTGGGGTGCAGATGTCTTTTTGAATTGTGGTTTTCTCTGGGTATATGCCCAGTAGTGGGATTGCTGCATCATATGGTAATTCTATTTTTAGTTTTTTAGGGAACCTCCATACTGTTCTCAGAGTATGGATTAATCTCCAAAGGATTAATCTCCAAAATATAGAAACAGTTCATGCAGCTCAATATCAAAAAAGCAAGCAACCCAATCAAAAAATGGGCAGAAGACCTAAAGAGGCATTTCTCCAAAGAAGATATACAGATCATCAAGAAGCACATGAAAAGCTGCTCAACATCACTAATTATTAGAGAAACGCAAACCAAAGCTACCTCACACTGGTTAGAATGGGCATCATCAGAAAATCTACAAACAATAAATGCTGGAGAGAGTGTAGAGAAAAGGGAACCCTCTTGTACTGTTGGTGGGGATGTAAATTGATACAGCCACTTTGGAGAACAGTATGGAGGTTCCTTGAAAAACTGTACATATTTCAAATGTGCTTTTTGATATTTCTATACATGCTTGCATCCCTGAAACCAAGTTTTCTCCTGCTCATTTCAATTTATCTTTCTCAACATATAAAATTACAAGCACATAGTCTACCTTTTGTAATGGCTATTTTCAAATGTATCCATAAATGGAAAAGATTGTTATGTAACCTCATGAATTGTTTCCCAGTCTTCATCATGGTATGTTGTTTCATGGTGTTCTTTATCTGCATGTACATTAGTGGGTTATATTCCTTACATTCCTAGGTATGTCAATGTATAACTTCTTCAGAATGCATTTCTAAAATATAAGGACTCATAACTGATCATTTGGCACACCGTCTTCATACTTTGAGCTCTTTTAACTGTAATTCAGCCTTTCTTGGCTTCAGTTTGAAGGATAGCAATTGTTTCTTCATAAGTCTCTTCAGGATCTTCAAAGGAAGTCTCAGCAGTCCATCTTGATACAGGCTGCTTGAAATATTCCAGGTGTTCAGGGATGTAGCCTTTTGGAATTTCTGCTAACTCAGCTTCCCCAGTGAATACATTTACCAGAGTTATGCCAATTGCTACTGGAATCCCAGTCAACAAAATGTGGAAGTTCACTAAATTCACAAAATGCCTGTCATATACAAATATTTAATCCTGTTGTACACCTGAAAGTAATATAGTGTATGTCAACTTTCTGGTTCTGTTTAATATGTTCACCCTTCCCCTCATTTCCCCACTACTATACTAGGTATTGATGGGTGGGTGCCTGAGTCTTTTTCAGATGGACAATTTTGTGATGGTGACAAACCTGCAAATAGAGTGTCTTCTGCTTCCACACTATGTGCAGCCCGTATGTGCCAGGTTTGCAGTAGGTGATGATGCTGCATCACAGCCCAGAGATCTGCAACACACATCTGTGGGACACAGTGGGTTAGGTGTGCAATACACACCTCAGCATAACTTGAGGGTGCCCTGCAAACACTCTAGGGACACAGGTGTAACAGGTATGGAATGCTGATGCCCCTCAGTCCAGCCTGGAGCCAGACTTACACATACCACATCCACAGTAGAAAAGATGTGTGGCAAACATGGATCACACACACTGGCATATGTAAAGCACACCAGAGAACTAAGAGGCATGGATGCGCTTACACCGCCACAGACTCCATGGAAATTGTTGGACGGACGTGTGATAGGGACACCCAATGGTCATGTGTGGGCCACACACGGTTGCACAGTTCCCATGGACCAAGTGTGTTGAGGCCAGCACACCCTGGCCCCTACCTTCACCCCATCACTGTAAGTTTGATGAAGGCTGATGGGAATCCAGATCAGGAGCCTGACACACATTCTGGCACAACCCAGAGATCAGAATGTGAGCAGTGGTTTGATCTGAGCAGGAGAGCAGATAGTTATGAGTTTTACAGGAGGGAACAGTCAGCCATGTTCAGGAACAGTTGATCAAGTATGGTTCCCCAGGAGGACGACAAGGACGTGTTCTTGGGACTTGGCATCCCAGTCAGTCATTGATTTGCATTTCATCTCAAGGGGTGGGTGGTACAGTCATTACCAAGGTCACCTGTTAGAGGAGGTGAGGAGGAAAAGCCACAGAGACCCGGCACGTGCGGACCATGGTGGAGATTCTCAGTCCTTCAGTGTCTCTTCCAACATCCAAAATAGTGACAGAGGTTACTGGGTGACAACTCCGTCTGGATGTACTGAGTAGCCGGGGACCCTGATGTGTTGAAAAGGTCAGGACCTTGGAAATGAATCATGAATGTGGCAGTGAGGGCCAGTGATGCATTTGAGATGACACCAGTTTCCATGCCAGGGGTGTCCAGGTGGTGGTACCATCGATACTGAACACTCATGGGTGGGAAGTGAGTTGCCAGAGGGCCTTTGTGGGGAGGGACTTGAGGTCTGAGAAGGACTCTCCTTTTCTAAAGGCGAGTCTAGGGAGCATGTGTCACCTGGGGACGGATTCCACAATACAGGTGAACGAAACTGCCAGAAGAAGGGACAAACATGGCTTTAGTGGGAGAAATATCTGCAAATCCATAGTGGACACACCCTGTAGTTCATTGTTGCTCTTAAATGTTCTTCCAATCACATAATGTGCTCAGTGACTCCATTCTACTGTTTCTGTCTCTCTCGCGTGTGCGCTTTTTTAATATTCATTCATTCATTCATTTGGTTGCACAGAGTCTTAGCCGCAGCTTGCCAGCTCCTTAGTTGCAGCACATGGGCTCCTTAGTAGTGGCATGCTTGTGGGATCTTGTTCCCTGGCCAGGGATCGAACCTGGGCCCCCTGCATTGGGAGCACAGAGTCTTATCCATTGTGCCACCAGGGAAGTCCCCTCCTGTCTCAGTCTCTGATGTGCTAGTTTTCTTCAATATCTAAGACATAATTTCTTAGATGTCATCTGATTCTCAAATCCATGATCTCTCTTCCCCTGTCCCCTGCCACACACCATTTCTCCATCTGAATCAGGTTCTCTTGGTCAGTATGTCCAGTAAACTCCTGTCTCAGCTCCTAGCCCCATTTTATTTCCATTTTCCTCACTAAGAGAAACACCAGTTCTCCACTTCCTCTCTGCCTGCCATGAGGCAGTTTTATGTGAGTATTAAAATATCACTGACCTGGGCAGATTGTGGACAGTAGAATTTCACAGTCCCAAACCTCTAGTTTCTAAGCTGCTAACTCAGTTTAAATTGTGCCAAAATCTGTAGTGTTTTTTCCCTTTCCTTCCTTCCTTCCTTCTTTCTTTCTCTCTCTCTTTTTTTCTCTCTTTCTTTCTTTCTTGGCTGTGATGGGTCTTCATTCCTGCATGTGGTCTTTCTCTAGTTGTGGCGAGTGGGGGCAACTCTTCATTGCAGTGTGCGGGCTTCTCATTGTGGTGGCTTCTCTTATTGTGGAGCATGTGCTCTAGGTGCACAGGCTTCAATAGTTCCAGCACTTGGGCTCCGTAGTTGTGGCATGCAGGCTCAATAGTTGTGGCTCACAGGCTCTAGAGTGCAGTCTCAGTAGTTGTGGCACATGGACTTAGTTGCTCTGCAGCATGTGGGATCTTCCTGGATCAGGGATCAAACCCACGGCCCCTGCATAGGCAGGTGGATTCCTAACCCCTGTGCTACCAGGGAAGTCCATTCCTCTCCTTGTTTCATACTGGGGGGAACTGACCCTGGGGTGAGGGTTAGAGGGAGAGTCTCTTGTTGTGACCCCCAGCAAGGGATGGGGATCCAGAAATCAATCCCAAGCCCACAGTCCAGTGTCTTAGGGAGCCTGACCCTCTGTGTGCCCCTTCTCTCCTGGCCTGTTTCCACCCCAAGAAAGCCCCTCCTCCTGTTTCCCTCAGGCTCCTCTGAGTGTCCTTCTCAGTGCCCTCAGACCCTCCCCTTCCTGGATGCTGATGACCCCTGTAGTAGTTTGCTAAGGTTGCCATGACAAAGTACCTCAGACTGGGAAGATTAAACTACAGCAATTTACCTCTTTGTTTTTATTTTTTAATTTCTGGCCACATGCGTAGCATGTGGGATCTTAGTTCTCCGACCAGGGCTCGAACTCTCTCTTCCTGCATGGAAGGCAGAGTCTTAACCACTGGACCACTAGAGAAGTCCCAAGAAATTTATTTTCTCACAAATATGGAGGCTAGAAGTCTGAGAGCAAGGGGTTAACAGCATCGATTTCTCCTGAGGTTGCTCTCCTTGGCTTGTAGATAGCCATCTTCTCCCTGTGTGTCTGTATCCTAACCTCCTCTTCTTTTAAGTACAACAGTCACGTTGGATTAGGGTCGACCCTAGTGACTTTATAAAGATCCTATTTCCAAATACAGTGATATTCTGAGGTACTGGATGGTAACACTTCAGCATATGGATTTCGGGGCTTTCCGTTCAGCCCTTAACTGCCTGCACCCTTCTTTTCAAAGGGAGCTAAGATTTAGGAGCTCTCCTGAGGATTACCTCATTTACCAGCCCCAAAATTACCCAACAGAGGTACAATTTATTATTTCCACTTCTCAAAGCGGGGAGCTACAGCTTGGAGAGGATGACTTTGACAAGGGCACACATCTGCCAAGCAGCTGAGTTAGGGAATATTTAGTCAACACTGCTCTGATTCAGCTTACCTGCTTCTCTTGTATCCACTTCCTGACAGAAACAGCCAGGGACTACAGCCAGGGACTCCAGCCAGACCCCCAAATTCCTCTCCTGTGAGATCATCTGCTGAGCACTGAACCATCATGTAACCACACCCTGACATTTCAACCTGAGGAACCTGCCCCCTTCCCCATGGGCATGCAGTGCCTTCCCTGCAAACTCACTTCTCTCCTGTGAATACTGTGCTCATGGACAGCAGCACCATCACTGTTGTATCCCCAACAGTGTCATGTGTCACCCCAAACACATCACTGGCCCTCACCTGAAACTATTATCATAAATCAACTATAGTTCTAAAATACATATGAAAATGTTTCACTTCCCAATCACATTTTGTTATTTTCTATATTCTTGAGGTTATGCGTGGCTACTGAATTAGTATGGTGGAAATAGACAATACTGGTGTGCTACTGGCAACTTTCCAACTCCATGGTCAGTGAGTTCACATTGACAAGTTTTATCTTGGCTATTGGTGGGAGTATGTACACCGGAGAAACTGGCAACACTACAAATTATGTCTTGATTAATTATTTCTTTTTTTTTTCTTTTTTTTCTGTGCAGCTTGTGGGATCTAAATTCCCCAACCAGGGATTGAACCTGGGCCATGACAGTGAAAGTGTGGAGTCCTAACCACAGGATCTCCAGTGGAACTCCCCTTTATTTATTTTATTATTGAATATTTAGATTTAATGTAATGGAGAATATATTAAAAATGCAGATTAAACTTAAAATTATCTGTAAGTTATATGTGGTCATTGCAATGTACCAAAAAAAAAAAAAAAGGTAGGGGACATATCTTCCAGTATTCCAGAATAGTAAAAACAATTATTCCTTAGTTAAGAAGTCACATCACTGAAGAATGAATGAAGTTCCAGCATAAGTCTTTATTGTTTCACTATCTTCTTATTGGTTAATGAAAAGAAAAATAGCCAAAATTCATTTTTAAAAAACAGGCAAAGGATATGCACATTTTACTAGACAGGTGGCAAATGAACAAATGAAAAATGCTCAACATCATGAAACATCAGGGAAGTGGAACTAAGACTACAGTGAGATACTGTTACACACATTTATTAAAAAGGTCAGAATTTTAAAAGTCCAACTGTACCCACTATTGGCAAAGATATGGAAGAACTAGAAGTCGTTCACTGTTGGCAGGCATACTAAAGGGAACAACTGTTTTAGGTCACAGTTTGATGTTTCTTGAAAAGTTATACATTTATCTAGCCTGTAACTCAGGCATTGCACTCTGGGGTATTAGCACAAGAGAAATGAAATATATCCATATTGAAGAATTGTACTCATATGTCTAGCAATTTTGTTTGAAATAGCCAAAAATGAAACAATTCAGATATCAAAAAAACAGATGAAGGAATAAATGAATACTGATATATCCATAGAACATCATATTCCTCAACAACATAAAAAGAATGAACTACCCACATAAGAACCAGTGATGAATCTCAAAATAAATACACTGCATGAGGAGGACAGCAGGGGGGAAAAGGACTAAACACTTTATGATTCCATTCATATAAAGTTATAGAAAATGCAAAATATTTTATGGTAAAGTAAATCAATGTTTGCCTGTAAGGCCAGGGAGGGCAGAGAGAAAGAGATTACTAAAGGGCATGAGGTAAACATTGGGCAATGCATAGGTTAACTATCATGATGATCATGATTGGTTGATGGTTTCATTGGTTTATGTGAATGTTGAAACATCAAATGGTAGAGTTTACATATGGACAATTTATTGTTTATTTAGTATACCTAAAAAGTGTTAACAAACAACAAAAATTCTTACTGTTTTAGAAAAATAAAGTTCAGCAAACCTATGTGACATCACCATATCCCTCATAATGCCCTGGGATCAGTGTCTTTCCTCAATAGTAGCAAATATTGGTGAGCAATGAAGACCATTTACAACTGAGTCAGCAGGAATGCAGGCTGGGTCACAAAGGCCACATCATTCGACTAAGATCTTCCATCGTTCTTTGTTTTCCTGTCTGTGCACCAATGGCCTTAAGGTGAACAGCCCAGAGAAGCCTACAGGAATCCATAAAACCATTAGATTATTTTCAGAGAAGGCCCTCAGCTACACAAGATACATAGTTCTGAAGGTCCTGAGCATTTCTGCAGCTGCTCATCCTTCACAGCTGTGGTGCCTGGGACACTGTGGATGCCCTTTTAAAAGAGGCACATTCCAACCAGTTGGCTGCAGTCGCTTGTGCTCCCTACTAATCATCTGTTCCTGTAACGATTATCATTCCTCCTATAATCTTTCAGCCAGTGACACTATCACACACAGACTTCTGGACATTAGGGCACATGATTCTGCTGCAGAACCTAGGGAACAGACTTCCCTCACCAGTGCTGAGCACCAGTGCAATATCTCCTGTGAACAAGACTTTCATGTTGTTTCTAGAAGTTCTAGAGGTTGTCACAACTGCTCCCTCCTCAGGAAAAGCTCTGTCACTACAAAAAATACTAGCATCCAGGCTCCAAATTAGGACCAAGCAAGGCATACCAGGCATAGACTGGCAAGAGAGCTGCCACCATTCCATTCCCCCATGAGGCATACAAGGGTCAGGATCCCACAGAAGCTGTTTCTTTTATTCTATCAGAACCCACTTGTTCTCAAACTACCCCATAAAGTGAACAGAACCCTCAAGATTAAAGCTGACTGAAACTGTAAGTCCTTTGTTATAGCAGAAAAGCAGAACAATGGTGACAGGCTGTTACTGGGTCAGTGATTTGGAGGCTGGAAATTCCATCACAAGAGTCATGTGAGACCAACAATATCCCCCAAAAAGGTAGTCTATCTTTTCAAGTCACCAGCAGAGCTCAGATGGAGTCCTCTTGGCCACAACTGGATCAAGCCCCTGCCCTAACCAATCAGAGAGAAAGAAGAGTGCTCCAGCTTCTCATGTGTCCCTGAAAGAATGAGAAGAAACTGAGGTTTCCTACCACAAACATATTGGGGTGGGTGAATGACGTGCAGTCTGGGCACCTGCCAGGTGGTGGAGGTGAATGCCTTCTGCTGCAGAACTGACAGAACAGTAATCTGGAGAGGGTCCTGCGTAGATTAAAACATGCAGTGCGCCTTCCACACATCTGAAATTTATGTTGATGTTTGGATGTATGAGGTTCAATTCAGGCAGAAGTCACCCTCAAAAGGCATTGCCTTGAAAAAATAAAAAAAGAACAAACAAAAAAAGAAGGCATTGCCTTGAGTGTTGTTATACTGAAGGAGGAAATTCGACATTTCCTGCACATCTAAGTTGTTTTTCTTGTGTGAATTCGGTGGTAATCAAAAGGTAAGGCCTTTGGCTCATGGCTTCCTCAAACACGCTCATAACACCCAGTCCAGTATGAACTCTGGTGTCGAGTGAGATTAGAGCTTTGGCTAAAGGTTTTCCCACATTGGTCACACTTATAAGGTCTTTCTCCAGCATGAAGTCTCTGATAGTCACTGAAGTTGGAACTTCAAATATGTGGGGTTTTCAACAGCAGCCAATTCTCTGCACACACCAACTGGGTATCCTACAAATTAATTCAGTTCTGAAACTAAGTGCTCAGACTTAGCACAGACCCCACAGACTGCCCAAGCCAAGGTGGATCCCTAGGTTACCCATTTCTGTCCAGCTAGCTAGAGTGGTTCCCATGACCACACTACCTCAGTTTCGATAATCTGCTAGAACAGCTCATGCAGCACCAAGGAAACACTTTTACTTACTAATCTGTTTATTACAAAGAATATTTTATTTAACTTTTTATTTTTTTATTTTTGGCTGCATTGAGTCTTCATTGCTGTGTGCAGGCTTTCTCTAGTTGTGGCGAGCGGGGGCTACTCTTTGTTGCGGTGCACAGGCTTCTCAGTGTGGTGGCTTCTCTTGTTGCAGAGCACAGGCTCTAGGTGCAGGGGCTTCGGTAGTTGTGGCACGTGGGCTTAGATGCTCTGCGGCATGTGGGATCTTCCCGGGCTTGTGTTCGAACCCGTGTCCCCTGCACTGGCAGGCGGATTCTTAACCACTCTACCACCAGGGAAGTCCCCTTTCCTCTATCTTCCTTGATAAAACAATATGGAGTATTTTCTCTCTTGTCCCTGACCAAATGTACATAGACTGGAGAACTTTATGCTTTGGAGTGCATGCATTTGAACTGAAATGAGATAATGTTTATTAGCTTCCGCTAAGAGACACATTTTGTGTCTGAATGACTCTATAAAAACATGTTCGTTTGGATTTGTAGACTTTGGGGGGCATCCGAAATTATTTGTTTGAACCCTTCTCCACTCCCCACCCACACCCACCCAAGCGATTTGTGGGATCTTGGTTCCTGGATCAGGGATTGAACCCGCACCCTTGGCAGTGAAAGCGCGGGGTCCTAACCACTGGACTTGCAGGGGAATTCCCTGAAATAGTATTTTTACCTCTGGGAGCATGCTGAGCTTCGTCTAGTCTGAAACAATAGGTCTCCAAACACTTGGGTGATCAGCTGCAGAGAACGCTTGGCAGAAATATCATCAAGATCCCTTTAAAGAGGGGGCGAAGCTCACCTAGATATGTCACTTACCAACTGCCCTCATAGCGGAGCTCGTCCTTTCCAGCAAGAAGTCCGGTCCCCGCAGTTTGTGGATCTAGCGGGACTACATTACCCAGGATGCTCAGAATCGAGCGGCAGCAACGCTACCCAATGAGAGTTTAGAACGAGGACGCTGCACAACATGAGGGCAGAACTTCCGCCTTCCTCCTCACTGCGGCCATGTTAGCTACTCTCGGTTTTGTTCCACCAGTGGGAGAGGGATTGAGACGGTCCGAGAGGAGGGGCTGTCCCCGCGGCACAGAGGCAGGTCTGAAGCTCGGCGACGCGGCCCCAGTGCCCCGCGCCAGGCCGGGGAGAGGGATCGGCCTTCCCGTGGCTCCCGGCCCGCTTCGCCCGCAGAGTCCGATGGCGGCGGCGGCGCTGAGGGACCTGCCTCAGGTAAACTGTCCGCCGGGCCCGCACCGCCCTTGCCCCACCGGACACTGAAGCCCCGAGGGCGGGGCGCCTGCCCACGTGCCCGCAGCCCCGGCCGCGGTGTCCCGGAGGGTGAGGCGCTCGTGGGTGGCGCCCTGTTTCTGACAGAAGGTGTGAGGGCGCGCGGGAGAGGGTGACGGGCGGAGGGACACCTGGTACATGACGAACTGGTGACAGAGGAACAGAGGTTGAATAGCTACCCTGACTCGCAGTCTTCAGGGCCAGGCAGGGGTATAGGGAGGTCTGAGCCTGTGGAACCACGCCATAGACTCATCCCTCAAGACTTGGCTTTTTCCACCTTTCCCACAGCTGCGGAGGCGCTTTTTGGAAACAACACAGCAGGGTGGAGGGTGTCCCATTCCCTCACTGGCCCTGACCTCCACCCACATGTTCTCTGGATTGTGGTTTCTTGCGACTCTTTAAGTGCCATGCGCCCAGTTTGGGGTCTGGAAGCCCTGGAGAAACCATTATAAACAGGTGTGAAAGGTTATGCCAGAAACTGGTAGCACATGCTTGAGAGAGAACTGAACTGGGAGTTTCCAGGAAAGGATAAGTCCCTTTCTTTCAGGTCGGAACAGAGATCAGGGGACAGGAATCAGGACTGGAATGTCTGTGTGAAAAGTTGATGATGGGGGGTTTGGATCAGAGGAAGGAGGTGCTGTTACCAAGGTCTTAATTGACCACATCTGGCTGCTGCATGAAGTATAGACTGGGGGTTTGAGGGAGGAGTAAGGAAGATCCTGTGGAAGGTACTGCCATAATCCAGGTCAGTGGACCAGAGTCATGATTTAGGAGACATGATTGGATCCTGGATGTGTGTTTTTATTTTTATGTATTTAATTTATTTGTTTATTTTATTATTTATTTATTTGGTTATTCTGGGTCTTAGTTGTGGTATGCATGTGGGATCTAGTTCCCTGACAAGGGATGAACCTGGGGTCTCCTGCATTGGGAGTGCAGAGTCTTAACCACTGCACCACCAGGGGAGTCCCTAGATGTGTGTTTTTAAAAGTGACAACTATATTTTTGATGTGAACCATGAGGGAGTGAAACAGGATTCAGGGATATTCCTAGGGTTTTGTTTGTTTATTAGCAGATGTGGGAATGGAAGCTCTGTGAACTGAGATGAAGAAGTTGGTAGTAGAAGTAATATTCCCCAGAGATATCAGGATCTTCTGAGGTGTTTCCTAGAGCATTAAATGGAGGCATTAAGTGAGCAGCTAAATATGCAGGTCTGGAAGTCTGGTGTGTGGGACAGTGAGGTGGTGACCACCATAGGCATGTGGCTGTGCGATCCAGTCTCAAGGATTATGTGTACTTGAAAATGGAGTGTGGTTGATGACCCCAGGGCCCTGGTATTGAGAATTATGTGAGCTTGGTCACACCAGTGGAATAGCCTGGCATGAGTATGTGGATCCCTCTATTCCAGGTCCACAACTTAGACACCTGCTTGTCCACCTGCCTCTTCTTGTTGATGGCTGATTCCAGTGATCGGTGGGGCAATTTGAAGACTGTGGCACCAATGGTGCCAGGGCCTGGTTTCTCCTCTGAGTTGGAGAGTTTGGGAGGAGGATGGGCACGGGACATGGATTGTTGTTCCTGAGAAAGGGGCTGTTTGTGGTTTCATCTGTCCCCATTTTGCCAGGGCAGTGTGACCTTTGAGGATGTGGCTGTGTACTTCTCCTGGGAGGAATGGGAGCTCCTTGATGATGCTCAGAGATGCCTGTACCACAGTGTGATGCTGGAGAACTTGGCACTTATAACCTCCTTGGGTAAGGCTTTCAAACTCACCTCTGTGCCTTGAACTAGTCTCTGCCCTTCATTTTTCCCCAGGAGCAGTCTGTCCTCACATCAGGATCATGGACACTGCTTCCTTCCCCAGTTCCCTGAGTTGGTGCTATGGTTAGTTGAGCTGAGGTTTGTGCATTGCCCTCTCCTTCCTTTAACATGTCCAACACCAGCTTCCCTGTTGACTTACAGTTCTTTTTTTTTTTTTTTAATTTATAGTTTTTAAAAATTCTTTATTCTTTTCCACTGTGGCTTATCATAGGATATCAGATCCCTTGGTTCTTGTATCATCAAGGTGCCATGTAGTTGATCATTGAGGCAGTGGGATTTGGTTGGAGAGCCCACAAAAGGTTCACAGGATGTATGTGAATCAAGCAAGATGGCTCAGAGGGAGCCTGGCCTTGCCTAGTAGCATGATGACATTGCCATGTTCATATCATGCCAGAAACCAATTGTGTTTGACTAAAATTTTGATGCCTGTGTCCACGCTTCATTTTTGTCTTCTTTCCTCTGTCTTGACACTTTGCCAGTTCGTGATCTTTATTATCACTTCTACTCTTACTTCCAACTTGATGTTAACCTCACATCTCTGGCCTCCTCTCTCACCCGTTTTTCTAACCACTCCATGTGCAGTGCTTTCCACGTTGGCCCTTATGTATTTTTTCATGAGGTATGCACACATTCTTAAACACCAGCTTCCCTGTTATAGTCCTATCTTCTTGGATCTTGGCACAGCCTTTTTGTACAGTGTTCATGTGTCACCAGCAGACACATTCCTTTTGAAGGTTGTTTGTAGAAAAAGGAATTGCAGACCCTCTCTTTCTTTGTGTCCACCACATGGTTGTGTTTTTCACCTCATGAGGCCTCTCACATTCTGTGATCTTTATAGCCCGGTAATGCTAAGCAGCCCCATCCTCAGCCAGAACCAACTCCTTGCTCCCGCAAACAATCCCTTGGACAGGTTCCTGGGTTTGTTACACACACTTGTATAATAGCTGTCCTCTCCCACCAAAGGCAGTGTGCACTTCACCAGCATTACTTGCTTTCAGGTTGTTGGCATGGAGCAGAGGATGAAGAGGCATCTTCTGAACAGAGCATTTCTGTACACAGAATGTCACAGGTTAGGACTCCCAAGGCAGGTGTGTCCCCCCAGAAGGCCCATTTTTGTGAGATATGTGGCCTGGATTTGGGAGATATTTTGCACTTGACCGAGCACCAGAAGCAGAAACTGTATGATATTAGGACATGGGAGAAGCAGTTGTATTTCAGTGCAAAACTTCAGCACCAAAAGCAGCACACTGGAGAGAAATGCTTCAGAAGCAACATGGGCAGAGCCTCATTTATGAAAGACTGCAAATTTTTTATATCAAGGAAGTCCCTTTCTTGTGGGGAGTCCACACACACCAGGGAGAAGTCAAACAGGGGAACTGAGTGTGGAGCAGCCTTTCCCAGGGGAAAAACTCATTACAACTCTGGAGAATGTACTAAAGACTTCAGTTGCAAACGCATACTTTTTCAGCACCAAAGAGTCCCCACTAAAGAAAAATGCTATGTGTGTAGTGAATGTGGGAAATCTTTTAGCAAAAGCTACAGCCTCAGTGACCATTGGAGAGTTCATACTGGGGAGAAGCCTTATGAGTGTGGGGAATGTGGGAAATCCTTTAGGCAAAGCTCTAGCCTCATTCAGCACCGGAGAGTTCATACTGGAGCAAGGCCTCATGAGTGTGACGAATGTGGAAAATTATTTAGCAATAAATCCAACCTCATTAAACATCGGAGAATTCATACTGGAGAAAGGCCGTATGAGTGTAGTGAATGTGGGAAGTCCTTTAGCGAAAGCTCTGCACTCCTTCAACACCGGAGTGTTCACACTGGAGAAAGGCCTTACGAGTGCAGTGAATGTGGGAAATTCTTTACCTACCACTCCAGTCTCATAAAACACCAGAGAGTTCACTCTGGATCAAGGCCTTATGAGTGCAGTGAATGTGGAAAATCCTTTACTCAAAACTCTAGCCTCATTGAACACCATAGAGTTCATAGTGGAGAAAGGCCTTATAAGTGCAGCGAATGTGGGAAATCTTTTAGCCAAAGCTCTGCACTTCTGCAACATCGGAGAGTTCACACTGGAGAAAGGCCTTATGAGTGCAGTGAATGTGGGAAATTCTTTACTTACAGCTCCAGTCTCTTAAAACACCAGAGAGTTCACACTGGATCAAGGCCTTACGAGTGCTGTGAATGTCGGAAATCCTTTACTCAAAACTCCAGCCTCATTAAACACAGGAGAATTCACACTGGAGAAAAGCCTTATGAGTGCACTGAATGTGGGAAATCTTTTAGCCATAGCTCCAGCCTCATTAAACACCGAAGAGTTCATACTGGTTAAAGGTCTGATGAGTGCAGTGAATTTGGGAAATTGTTTACCGATAAGTCCAACTTCAATGACCAGTGGAGTGTTCACGTCAGAAAAAGACTTTATGCATATTTGAATGTGGGAAATTAATCTCCAGGCTCCTAAAACACCATAATGTCATATTGGGTGAAAGCCTTATGAGTATGGCAGATGTGGAAAGCTGTTTGGCCAAAGTCTAGCCTCAATACACTCTAGAGAATTCACAGTGGAGAAAAGCCTATACGTTCAGTGAATGTGAGAAAGCCTTCAGCTGAAGAACTTACCTCATGGGATACCATAAATTTCAAATGGGAGAACTACCTTCAATGTGCAGGTATATACAATTTCTTTGTTCAGTGCAACAACACTGGAGGAGATCCCTTGTGAAGACGCCATTTGCCTGTATTGAACCTCATACATCCAAACATCCACTTAAATTCCAGGTATGTGGGAGCTGCACTGCACTTTTTAACCTACCCAGGGCACTTGTCATATGGATGTCAACTGCCAGTTCTGTAGCAGAAGGCATTTCACTTCTAACCACCTGTCAGATGTCTGTAGTGAGCAACGTTCACCCAACCTAGTGTGTTCAGGGAAGGAAATCCCAGTGCTCTCCCATTTGTGGGATGATTCATGAGTAGCTTGAGCACTTAGTCTTTCCCAGTTTTTTTTCCTCCCTCATGACTTAAAGTATGGACCCTACCCAGTTTTGGCCTAGAGGACTGTGTTGGTGATTTGAAAAGGTGGACTACATTTTTCA
Source organism: Hippopotamus amphibius kiboko (assembly GCF_030028045.1). Lineage (NCBI taxonomy): Eukaryota > Metazoa > Chordata > Mammalia > Artiodactyla > Hippopotamidae > Hippopotamus > Hippopotamus amphibius. The sequence goes on from NW_026648280.1 coordinate 2,123,593, forward strand.
GGGATATTATTGACCTCATGAGACCCTAGTGATGAGATTTTCCAGCCTCTAAGTCACCAACTTAGGGAACAGTCTGCCTCCCATTGCTCTTGTTTGTACAATAATAAAGATTTCATTGTTTAAGTCGCCATTAATCTTAGGGTTTCTGTTCACTGTGTGGGGTGGTTTGTTGTTAACTGGGTTTCCTAGCTTGAAGAGATGAACTGCTCTGGTCAGGATCCCAAACTGTGTGCCTTAGCAGGGACAGTATGATGGCAGAATATGCATCCAGTTTTGGTCTACGTTGCATTGCTGCTTAAAACGTTCAAAGAAAGACTGCAGGGCCTTATGGTCTTCATTTATAGGTTGTATGCCATGATATTTTGTAGGTCTGGAGTTTAGACGGAGGAGGGGGCCGTTTTTGGTCGCTGTGACAACCTTTAGTGCTTCTGAGAGCAGTATAAACTTGTTCTTTTCTTCACAGGTGATATTCCATCGTGTTCAGCACTGTTGAGGGAAATCTGTTCCCCAGGTCCTCCAGCAGAGCCAAGTGTCCTGATGTCCTGAGTTCTGTAGGGTAACATCACTGATTTTAAGATTAGAGGGGCCAGGGAAATGATAATTGTTACAGAAACACTAGATTAATAGAGAGTGAAGGAGACTGCAACATACTGGTTAGCTCACAATATTTAGTCACTATGGCTGTGAAGGATGAGCAGGTACAGAAATTCTCAGGACTTCCAGACCTCTTTATCTTGTGTAGCTGAAGACCTTGTCAGAGAAAATAATCTAAAGGTTTTGTGAATCCTGTGGCTTCTCTGGGCTGTTCACCTAAGGCCATTGCTGTGTAGACAGGAAAGCAAGGGTAGAGAGAAGAGAGATTCTTAGTCTAGCGATGTGGTATTTTTGACCCATCCAGTATCCCCGCTGAATGAAGTGGAAATAGCCTTTGTTTCCACTTCAGAAATTGTTCACCTATTTTTGCTGCCACTGAGGCAAGTGCCGAACCTGCCCATTGAGTCAGTATGGTTGCCAAACCTGATTTTCTTGAGTAGGAAATCCAGAATTTTAATTTGAATCATATTTTTAAAGTTTTAATAAGGTATAAATTAAATGCAGTAAACTGTCTATATTTAAACTATACAATTTGATAATTTTAACATATATATAAATTCATGAAACATCGAACAATCATGATAATAAACATTTCTGTTACCCTCCCCCACCATACTTACCTTGTGTCCTTTAATAATATCTTTGCCCTCCAAGCAGCCATTGATTTACTTTTTGTTATAACAGATTAGTTGGTATTTTCTAGAATTTTATGTGATTGAAATCATAAAGTGTTGTCTTTTTTTTTCCTTGCGTGCCTTCATGTGACATAAGTATTTTGCATTTCATCAATGGTGCTTATGTAAGTAGTTCTTCCTTTTTATTTTATTGAGAAATATGTTCTATTGCTATACCACTGTTTATTCACCTATTTATGGATATTTTAATTGTTTCCAGTTTTAGCTATTGCAAATAAAAGTGGTACAGAAATTGGATAAATTGTCCTCTATAATGATTGTTCCCTTTTCTATTCCTATTAGCAGTGTACAAGAGTGCCAGTTCTCCCATATCCTTGCTAAGGTAGATATGCTTAGTTTTTTAAATTTTGACTCTTTTAGTAAATATATAGTGTTATGTCACTGTGGTTTTAGTTGCATTTCACTGATATTTCATGATGTTGAGCATAGCTGGTGTACTAGAAATATGGAGGAAGGGTGAGCATATTAAACAGTTTGAAAGAATCAATAAGCCAAATCTAGATTGTGTCAAATTCTAATGAACAAATGGCTTAGCAACTTCAGCAAGTGAATAATATGAATTTTAAAATGGTAAGTGATACATAGAGGTTAAAAAACATGTAAGATGCAGCTAATTATTGCCTAAGGTAAATTCTGTATCCAGATTGCAATCAATCTACATTAAATACTGAAGACAACTGGCAAAATTCAGCACTTACAACAGTTTATCACAATTTTAAATATTTTGATTTTATGCAACAAAGTGATTGGAGTTATATAAGGGCCTTTACATTTCAGAAACACATCCTAAAGGTGTTATGTGTGAAGTGACATTATGTCTGTGATTATAAGTAAAACAAACCAGCAAGTGCATGGGAATATATAAAATAAGAACCACCACAAAATGATAAATAATGACAGAATCATTACTTTCTACTAGTCTTTTCCATTTTTTGATATATTTGAAAATAGCCATTAGAAAGGGCAGAGTATGTGCTGTTTGAGTAATTTCATATGGTGAGAAGGATAAATTTAAAAGGGCAGGCGGAAACTTTTAGTTTTGATACTCCAAGTGTGTAAATGTCAAAATGGATATTTTAAATATGAGCAGTTTAAGTCAATCATGTCTGAACTAAACTTTTAAAAAACAAATCTTCAAAACTTGTCACTTCCTAATCTTTTTGTTTTCATTTTCATAGATATCATTTTTTAATATGTGTGGTCATATTCATTTTATTTGATCTGATATACAAAATCCTACATAGGTATCAAGGGTCATTTGTAGCTTTAAAATAGGAAGAAACAATTAGCGTTATCCATAGAAAGTTAGAACAGGAAAAAGCCTTAGATGTCATGAGACCCATTTTTCTTCTTTCACAGATAAGTAAATTAGGGCCCAGGAAAGGGAAGTGAGTCACTTGCACAGCTAGTTAGTAGCACGTTGGAAGTAAACCTAGGCTTAGTAACCTCTTGGTCCAATGTTTTATTTCATATTTATAGTTTTAATTTTTTAGAGATGTTTTAGGTTCATAACAAAATTAAGAGGAAGGGGCTCTGCTTCTATACATGCATCACCTCCTCCATTATCAACATCCCCCACCAGAGTGGTACTTTTGTTATAATCGATGAACCTGTATTGATAGATTTTTATCACCCAGAGTCCATATAGTTTTTATTGAGGTTTATTTTTGGTGGTGTATATCCTGAGTTTGAACAAATTTATAATGATGTGGATCCATCATATAGAATCACATAGAATCACTGCCGTAAAACTCCTCTATTCCGTGTATTCATCTCTCCTTTGCCCCCATATTACCTGGGAACCATCGATTTTTTTGTTTGTTTTTGTTTTTACTGTCTCCATAGTTTTGTCTTTTCCAAAATGCCGTGTTGGAATCATACAGTGTATACCTTTTTCAGGTTGGTTGTTTTCACATAGTAACATGCACTTAAGATTCCTCCATGTCTTCTCGTGGCCTGATAGTGCATTTATTTCATTTTATTATTATTTTTTTTATTGGCTGTGTTGGGTCTTTGTTGCTGTGCACGGGCTTTCTGTAGTTGCAGAGAGCGGGGGCTCCTCCTCATTGTTGGTGCACAGGCTTCTCATTGCGGTGGCTTCTCTTGTTGTGGAGCATGGGCTCCAGGCTCGCGGGCTTCAGTAGTTGTGGCGTGTGGGGTCAGTAGTTGTGGCTCAAGGGCTCTAAAGCGCAGGCTCAGTACTTGTGGCGCACAGGCTTAGTTGCTCCACAGCATGTGGGATCTTCCCAGACAAGGGATTGAACCTGTGTCCCCTCCCTTGGCAGGAATTAACCACTGTGCTACCTGGGAAGCCCACTTTTCTTTTTAAAGCTGAATGATTTTCCATTGTCTGGGTATGCCACCATTTATCCATTCACCTACTGAAGGAGACATCTTAGTTGCTTCCAAGTTTTGGCAATTATGAATAAAGCTACTATAAACAATTATATACAGGTTTTTGTGTGAACATAAGTTTTCAGCTCCTTTGGGTAAATACCAAGGAGCACAATTGCTGATAAAAGCATGTTTGTTTTCTAAGAAACTGCCAATGTGTCTTCCAAAGTGGCTGTGCTATTCTCACCAGCAATGAATAAGAGTTCCTGTTGTTCCACATCCTCACCAGCATTTGGTTTTCCAGTGTTCTAGATTTTGGATTCTAATTCATTGTTGAAGATTTTTGCATCAATGTTCATGAGCAGTACTGGTCTGAAATTTTCTTGTGGTATCTTTTGTTTGGGTAGTAGAGTAATACTAGTCTCTGAGAATGAGTTAGGAATTATTCCCTCTGCTTCTATCCTCTGAGACTGTAGAGAATTGGTATAATTTCTTCCTTAAATGTTCACTAGAATACACCAGTGAACCCATTTCAGTATGGTGTGTTCTGCTTTGGGAGATTGTTAATTACTGATTCAATTTCTTCTGTTGCTTTATTTTTTTCTATTATTCCTAATTTACAGCTTTTGTAGTTGTCCCACAGTTCTTGAGTATTCTGTTTTGTTTTTCAATCTGCCCCCCTCCAGTTTTGGAGATTTCCATTGAGATATCCTCAAGTCAAATTCTTTTCTTAGCTTTGTCCAATCTATGAATAAGCTCATCAAAAGCATTCCTCATTTTTGTTACAGAACTTTTGATCTCTAGCAGTTCTTTTTGGTTCTGTTTTAGAATTTCCATCTCAGTTTACATTGCATGTCTGTTCTCTCATGCTGTCTACTTTACCCAATAGAGCACTAAGCATATTAATCATAATTGTTTTATTTTTATTTAATTTTTAAAAAATAAATTTATTTTATTTTTGGCTCTTTTGGGTCTTCGTTGCTGCACACGGGCTTTCTCTAGTTGCCATGAGTGGGGCTTCTCATTGCTGTGGCTTCTCTTTGTTGCGGAGCATGAGCTCTAGGTGCACGTGCTTCAGTAGTTGCAGCATTCAGGGTCAGTCATTATGGCTTGTGGGCTCTAGAGTACAGGCTCAGTAGTTGTGGCACACAGGCTTAGTTGCTCTGTGGCATGTGGAATCTTCCCAGACCAAGGCTCAAACCTGTGTCCCCTGCATTGACAGGCAGATTCTTAACCACTGCACCACCAGGGAAGTTCTGATCATAATTGTTTTAAATTCCTGGTCTTACAGTTCCACATCTCTGACTTGTCTCAGTTTGGTTCTTATGCTTGCTCTGTCTCTTCCAACTTTTTTTTTCTTTTTTCTCTTCAGATGTTTAAAAACATTTTTATTATGCCTTACACTTTTTTCTTGATAGCTGGGTATAATGTACTCAGTAAAAGGAACTGCTGTAAGTAGGTCTTTTATGTTGTTTTAAGGTGTGGGGTGAGGGGAAGTGTGCTATACTCCTATGATTAGGTCTCAGTATTTCTTTTTCTTTTTGTGTTGTAACTTCCTCTTTAACCTATTAGGTCTTTAGGAATGTTTTATTAAAAGTTTCCAAACTTAGGAAGTTTTGTTTGTGGTTTAAAGTTTTATGTAAAAAAAATGTTTTAAATTGACACATACCATAGGTCTCAGTGTTTCAGTGAGTTTCTGGTTCTGGACTGTGAGTTTCACATGTGCCTTTTCAGTCTCTCCTCTACCATAGGTGGAACAGGATATGGCTGGAGTTGGGTATTTTGCTTCCCCCAGGTCACTGAGGCTCTGATAAAACCTAAGGCTCTGCCAAAAAATTTTCTCCTGGGGCAGACTTTGGGTAAAGAACAGAATGCTTTGGCATATTTGAAAATGGTTCCTCCCTCCTGCGCTGTTGGTGGGAATGTAAGTTGGTACAGCCACTATGGAAAACAGTATGGAGGCTCCTTAAAAAACTAAAAATGGAACTACCATATGACCCAGCAATCCCACTACTGGGTATGTACCCAAAGCAAACCATATCCAAAAAGAAACATGTACCATAATGTTCATTGCAGCACTGTTTATAATAGCCAGGATGTGGAAGCAACCTGAATGCCCATCAACAGATGAATGGATAAAGATGTGACAGATACATACAATGGAATATTACTCAGCCATAAAAAAAGAATGAAATTGAGTTATTTGTAATGAGGTGGATAGACCTAGAGTCTGTCATACAGAGTGAAGTAAGTCAGAAAGAGGAAAACAAATACCGTATGCTAACTCATATATATGGAATCTTAAAAAAAAATGGTACTGATGAGCCCAGTGACAGGGCAAAAATAAAGATGCAGATGTAGAGAACGGACTTGAGGACACAGGGTTGGTGGGGGGGGGGCAATGGGGAAGCTGGGATGAAGTGAGAGAGTAGCTTTCACATATATACACCAGCAAATGTAAAATAGATAGCTCTTGGGAAGTTCCTGCATAATATAAGGAGACAAACTCGATGATGGGTGATGACTTAGAGGGCCAGGAAAGGGAGGGTGGGAGGGAGTTGCGGGAGGCTGGGGATATGTGTATAAATACAGCTGATTCATTTTGGTGTACCTCAGAAATTGGCACAGCAGTGTGAAGCAATTATATTCCAATAAAGAGCGTAAATAAAAAAAGTTTAAAAAAAACTTTTCTTCTCTTCCTGCTGGGAGCATGACAGGATTTTTCTCTAATATTCACTGCAAGCAACAGGTAGAACTCTAGGACATAAAACTCAACAGAAGTGTGGGGGTTTTCTCCCATGACTGGGTTCCCCTGGAATTCTTCTCTCTCAGGTTTGTCCCCACTAAGAAGAATTTGTCAGTTACAGTTCAGGTTTCCCTTTCCTAGCATTGGTTCGCACAGTGTTTCAGCTTGTGGGTTTCTGCTTCAGTAGGTTGTGATTCTCTTTATTACCCTGTCAGTCTCCAGTTTGGGGACAATGGTTTGCCCTGTGACCACACTTCTTTTAGGAATCTAAGAAGGGTTATTTTTTCAGTCTGTTTAGCCTCTTGCGTGATAGGATGGAGTAGCGAGTTCCAGCTTCTGATATGCTTGACCAGAAACCAGAGGTACTGTCCTGCCCTTTTAATTTCATCCTTCTGAACGGATTAAATTTCTGATACAATGGCACTGCTATGATCTGAATATTTGTGTTCCCTTCAAATTCATACATTGAAATCCTAACCCACAAAGGTGATGATATTAGGAGATTGGGCTTTTTGGAGGTGCTTAAGTCATGAGAGTGGACCCCTCATGAATGGATTAGTGCCTCATAAAAGAGTCTCCAGAAAGATCCCTAATCCCTTCCACCTTGTGAGGAGAGAGCAAGAAACCGGCAACACTGAAGAGGACCCTCACCTGACCATGCTACGCACCCTGATCTCTGACTTCCAGCCTTCAGTACTGTGAGAAATAATTATCCGTTGTTTATAAAACATCCAGTCTGTGACATTTTGTTATAATAGCAAGAACAGATTAAGACACATTCTTTCTTTTGTTACAGCTATTTTCAAATATATGCAAAAATTGATAAAAAATTATGACACCAGATGAACTGTCCCCCAATATTCCACCATTATTTATCACTTAATGGCCCTTCTTGTTTCGTCCATTTTCACGTGCACTAGTGGATTATTTAATTTGTGATCTCGGACATTATGTCATTTAACGCATAACTTCTTGAGAATGCATTTTTAAAATGAGAGCTATTTCATAACCCCAATAGCTATCACACAAAAAATAATTTAAAATATGATAAATATGTTATCACTGCTCAATTTTCTCAATTATCTCAAAAGTTTGTGTGTTTCCTAAGTCACATTAATTGTAATTAGGATCTAAAATGCATTATGGCTTTCAGTAGCTGTCTCATAAGTCTCTTAACCTTTAAGTTCCACCTACCTTTATTATTATTTATTTGTTGAAGTTGCTGAATTATTTGTCATATTCTAGATGTGGTTTATTGAATCTCTGATACTGTTTAACTGATCACCCTTTCCTCATATTTCCTGTACACCAGGTATTGATGAGATGAATGATTGAGGTTTCGTCCCAGTAGATAGATTGTGGTGGTGACTGCTGGGGAAATACAAAGTCTTCCACCCCACAGATCCTTTCCGCAAAGGGAGTGGACTTCTATTGTTTGCGATGTGTGTTTTCTAACCTCACCGAGCAATTAATTCTGACATTATCTCCCTGGAGATAGCATTAGATCCCACAGCTTAAGGGCTCAGTCCCACAAGACTGCCCCCCACTTCAGATGCCTTTCAAAAATCTAGGTTGTTATCTCTGCTTATGATCAACTGGCTGTAAATCAGAGGTTCACATGACTGCCTCCTGGAGTTTCATTATTTTGCTAGAGCAGCTCACAGACCTCAGGGAAACATACTTAAATTTTAACAGGCAGATGAAAAAGTATATAGGGTGAGGTCTGGAAGGGTCTGGAGCACAGGAGCTTCTGTCCTCATGGACCTGAAGTCTGTCACCCTCCCAGTACGTTTACAGACTTGGAAGCTCCTTCCACCTTGTTCAAGAGTTCGTATAGAGCCTTAATCTCCAGGTCTCTCCACACCCCCTTCCTTGAGGTCAGGTCCTAAATAGCTGCACCCTAAATCATCCCTTGAAGCATAAATTCAGTTGTTCTCAAAAGGGGCCTCTTATGAGTGACAAAAGATACTCCTGTCAGGAAATTCCAAGGGTTTCAGGAGCTCTGCCAGTATCTGGGGACAAAGACTAAAATAAATGTCTTCTTATACCACATTATTGGATCAGTGTTAAAACCAGAGTGTGGTGTACAAAGCAAGTCATCTGCGAAGAAATTGCAAAGATAGAAACACACACACACACACACACAAACCCTCACTTATCTAGACAAGCACAGAGAACCCATTATATACATGTTTTCAAGATAAATGTATTCTTCAAGTAAGAGGACTTGACAGCATTGTGAAAGATGAAAGAAAATGGAGTCACTTATGTCAAAGAGTTTTTAAATGGAGCTAATAGGCCATTAAAGAAGTGGGTCTTATGCATGTCCTCACCAGATGAAACATAAACTTTTGGAATGGGCCAAACCACAAGTATTTCAAGAACTCTGCAAAAATACCTTGCTCCAGTAACAGACTTGCTTAGTGATAGCTTTAGCAACCAAATATGCTTAGCCAGGAGTAGCTTTCTGCCACCAGCACCAGCCAAAATACTTTGAATTATGTAGCAATTCCCCTTTTTGTCTTTAAAAACCCCTGACTTTCACTCCCTAGTAGGACACTATTTGAGTTGATACCCCCAGTTGCAGTTCTTTGATCCCAGATAAATGCTTCTGCTTGGTTTGCCTTAGCATTTTTAGGTCGACAGCATCATTTGTCATAGATCGTTTATGCGGTAATTGGGGTGACCATCTGTGTTAGCTTACTGTCTTTATCCAGAGGAAAGACAGACTACTTTGGGAAGTTTTTTCAGGTTGAAGCAAGGCATCCACAAAGGATAGGCTCCTTCTCTCCCACAGGAACCAGGAGGCAGGCGAGCTAGCTTCCTTGATGTTACCATTTCAAAAAGCTGGGTTTAAAGGTGCTTGCATTTTAAAGACATGGCTCCTAGGTTCTTAAGAAAGACTATTCTGGGTCACGAATCTGAAAAGCAAAAAAGACCAGCTGATGAAAGCTCTATCTAGTATTCAAAGGGATGCATTTTAAAGAGATGAGGAAGTGCTTAGAAGTTCTAAACGCTCTGACAAAAGGCAAGGGACCCCAACAGGCAGAGCTGAGCAACAAGCAAAAAAAAAAAAAAGGGAGAATCTCCCCATTTTCAACACGGAGAATTAAGCCCATTGTATTTAATTTGTATTTCACACACCTGGAAACACGTATACTTGACATTCCAGCAACTGATGTATCTGCCTAAAAAAAAATACCCTTCCCTAGAAAATCAGGGAGGCAGCCAGTCTAAATGGCATTTGGAAGCCTCTCCATACAAGTATAGAGAGAGGGCCACTGGTTAATCAGATTTTTATTTCCTTTTTATCCTGAATATTAAAAGTATTACAGGGCCCACTTAAGGAACTGTGGCGTTATAAGCTTAAAACTTCCTCACTAGGGAATCTGCCTAAACCCTGTCCCTCTTTGTCTTGTTTGTAGCCCTCTCTTCCATTCTTTTGCTTCCCACTACAGTATTCTGAGTTGGGTGAAATACCTCAGTGTGGAGTAGACACATTCCTGGAGAATGGACGTTCAGGCTGGTTGTGTTCAAATCTCTGGCATTGTCAGACTTCTCAGATTCCAGGTGGGAAAAGAAGAGTTTGTCAAATCATTCATTCTCCTGTGCACACACAGTCCAGGGATCCATCACTCCATTTTTTGATTGAGCCAAGAGTTGCAAAACATGGTTTGAAAAAGTCTACTAGACTTGATCGAAATATAGTTGGAGGTTAACAAAACTAAGTTCAAAATAAAACAAAAGAAACTTGTGAAAAGTACTTATTGATAACATCTAGAAAAAAAGTTGTCCTAACCTAGGATGAAAGAAAGATAACCATTAATATTCTAACGCTTTAAAGGTTAGGCTGTTTAATTTATTTATCCTTTATTGAAGTATAGTTAGTGTACAGTGTTGTGTGGTTAGGTTCTTTATGTAGCTACATAAAATTTTGGTGAATGATGTTTTTGAAGGAAAAAGTGTTAAACTGATTTTGGAAAATGGCCTCGATTTTTAGGATACTAGATAAGAAGCAGGAGACCCTCAGAGATTTGCTTTTTAAACATTTGATTTATGTATGCAGATGTTTACAAATTATATATATTTAAAGTTCATATAATACCCTTATCAATTTGACTTTTTGAACAAATTAAATTGAATAATTTTATTTGTGAAATAGAATTACATCTTGCTGATTTTATCACCATGTAAAACAATGTCATCACAGTATTGTAGTTTAATAAGACAAAATTTAATTTCTAATGATTTCAAATTTATAAATTACATACATTGGATTTATGGGTCAGCTCAGTTATTTCCACAAATTATTCTTTTTTTTTTTTTTTGCCAAGCCAAGCAGCATGCAGTATCTTACTTCCCCGACCAGGGATCAAACCCGTGCCCCCTGCAGTGAAAGCCAGAAGTCCTAACCATTGGACCGCCAGCAAATTCCCTCCACAAATTATTCTGTCTGGACAGGAAGTATCCGTCATTCTGTCTCAGCCCCTCTATCTTTCCTGAATGTTCACGCAGCTTCCCACCACCAACCCTTCACAGACACTTTTCTCTCTCACTGGACTATTCTTCCCAACCTCAACATATAGTAAATTACTGCAGAGTATTTATTTCAGACACAAAAATATATTCTCAAGGTATCTTTCTTGAGCCTTCAGACTAGGTCAAGTCCACTAGTTGTATTCTGTCATAATCACCTAAACTTGACCTCCCAGCATTTACAGTAATTTCAACTGTGTAATAATTTGTATAGATGCATGCTTAAAGACTATGTCCTGGTTAAACTTTTTTTTTTTAAACCAAAGCTAAGATGCCACCAAGTGTAAAAGAGACCATTATTTTATAGGCATTTTGGAAAGAAAAATGCTGTGATAAGGTGCCTTAATGATAGTTTTATATGATACAGGAGTTGGTCACACAGTCTGGTTACTTTCAAATTACTTACATTCCTAAGGATTTGGCAGTTCCTTTTGCTGTCACTTGCCACACTCAGTTCAAGCACTAGGACTAGGATGAAGCCTGTGAAAACTGTGAACTCTGTATCACAACTGCTCAGCCACAAGTAGAAGATGCTACTCAGCATATGATATCTCCCAATTTTAGAGTTGTTAGAATGAAGAAAAATGTGCTTCCTAAGATCACTGACATGTATTGCAACCCCAAAGAGGGTTGGAGCTACTGGTCTGTATAATTTAGGTAACTGAATTACCTAATAATACCTGGCCCCTTAGCCTTACCTAATGGATGAATGGACATGTGAATATTTTGTAAAGAACACAAACCATCAGATCTTGTGCCAAGTTTAGAGAAAATTACTTTTTGCCAGAGCAGGGGAAATAGCACCTAGAGACAGAGTTGCTATTATTGATGAGCACAAAGGGAAAACTTCGGAGAAACATGTTTCCACAAGCACAACATTTATTTATTGGTCATACCCTTGGATTATCAAATAGCACCATATAAAGTACCAAGATGAAGAAAGTGACAAAGGCGCACATCAGGATCAGGATGGTTCAGGTGGCTCTGGTCTCAGGAGAATCTGAGGCAGCCCTAGGTGCTGTGAATATATCATACTTGCCTCTTGTGCTTGTAGAAGATGCTCACCACGGAGCCGTTAGACCAGGCCACAAGGCCCAAACACAAGTCAGTGAACACATTATATTTTTATATCATAAAGAGGAAACAGTTATCCCCGAGAAGGGGGTTAACCAGAATATGTCACCCCAAAATAGCCAATTTGGCCCATTGTGGGGGTTTGTTGTTGTATTTTTGATCGTGCCATGAGGCATGTGGGATCTTAATAAATTCAAGGCACTTAAGAAACAGCAGGCACAAGAAGAACACTCTGACTCTTCCTTTTCTTCCTGAAAGCAGAACCTAGGACTCCCATGTGAATGTTCTCTCCCTAGACAAGAAGGAAGACATTCTCATCATCCAAGAGATGGCTCCAGAGCAGTGTGCAAACAATACCTTACTCCCTTAGTTTCCTCCCGTGCATTTCCTTCCCACAGCTGGCCCACCGTGGAAGCCTAAAACTGCTTTCCTCTCTCCTCTCATTTCTCTACAACTTTATTGTTCTTTGTTGAAGTTGCTAGAAAAGCTGGAGTTCTGAGCCGAAATTCTGAGTTACTTCTGGTGTAGGTTTCCCCCCCAGAGTGGGCACTGCACTTGTTCATAAATTGTTTTTCTCTTCTTGATCTTTTTGTTGCAGGGGTCTCAGCCAAGAACTCAAAAGGGTCCTAGATGGAACATCATTTTTCCTCCTTTACAGCTGCAAATTATGGACATAAACTCCAAAATTCTTTCCCCACCCCAATCTACCCCGTTTGGGTCAAACACAGTCTGCAGACATGGGCACCAACAAAAGATTTGGCAACAAGCTCAGTTCCTCTACAAGTTTCCAAGCACTGCTTACTGCAAGAAGTTACACATAATTTGTTATGTAAATACTTTGAAAGGTGGACAGTGTATGCATTTAAATGCTAAAACTAATCCTTGCCTTTCCTTTTTTGAATTACAGCATGTGCAACTGCTGTCATTTACAGTTTTTATTCACCTCAAGAGGAAGAAAGTATTTCGAATTGCTGACCCTTAGTTTTTCACTCTGCCAATGACCCTTTCCAACAGACCCAGGAACCCCCTTAGTCTGAGTCAGGGAGAATCGTGGTTAAAAATACATATCACATAAAATTTATCATTTTGCTATTTATAAGTGGCATTAAATACATTCACATCCTCGTGTTAACTCTATTAGTTCAATCTTTAAAACAACCCCGGGGGTGGGGGGGCTGGGGGAGGGGCGGGAAATCCGCTGGCCATTCAGTTCACTGCCGAGGGCCCAGGTTTAATCCCTGGCCAGGGAACTAAGATCCCACAGCTGCCCAAAAAAAAAAAAAAAAAAAAAAAACCAGAAAGAAAAATAAAACAACCCTGGGATCACAAGTTAGAGTCACAGTTTGCCAAAGGAGAGCACCCACCTTCATTCAGAGGTGCCGTTTGTGGGGTTCAATCATGTTTATCTATCGTCCTCTTCTTAGTGGTGAGAAGGTGGTGTGGGACATCTAGAAGCGGCTGGATGATAGCACTGTAAATTCAAAGTGACCTACACACCAATTCTGCCATACACATCAGAAATCTTCTAGGTTCATGTGCTGGAAACTCTGGCATCTATAACTAATCTTCTCCATGTTTTTCTAATCTTCACTCTCCCTCCTTATGCCTGGTATCTTGCCTGGTTGTTCATGGAGAAATAGATCCCAAACGGTGAGAGCTGGGTCATCTTCCCACCACGTGAGAAAGGAACGTGCACAGGCCCGCACCCATCTTATTCTTCAGCCTCCCCACCCCCATCATATCAGAAAAATGTCCCTCTTTCTGTCAAAAGCCAAACCTAAGGTCAAAGACAGAGAGGTAGGAGGAAATAGTCTTGTTTTGAGCTGCAGACACTTGGAAAAAAACAAAAACGAACCCCGCCCCCCAAAAAAACAGCAGGAACCTGCAATGTGGACATTAATGGTGGCTTTTTTCATAACTGCTAGAAGTGGGAGGCAACTGAGATGTCATTCAGGAGTTGAACGGACAGAGATGGGTACATTCATGCAACAGAAAGGTATTTGGTGCTAAAAAGAAGTGAGTGACCTATGGAACCATGAGGCGACAGGAGGGGAACCTTAAATGCCTATGACTCACTGAAAGGCAATCTGAAGAGGTTATGTAGCGTATGGTTCCAACTGTATATGACGTTCTGGAAAAGGCAAAAGTATGGAGAGGGTAAAGAGATCAGTGAGTTGTGAGGGGTTGTAGGGGGTCTGGGGTGGGGGTGAATATGGGGCATGCAGGATTTTTAAGATGAGAACTGTTCTCTGTGATACTATAATGGTGAAATACTCATATGCTTATAATTGTGCATGGTTCTCCAAGGGGACCTCATCCAAATCCCATAATCCACATTGTATTTACAGTGAGATACTTGTAGGTACTTTTTAATACCATGTGAGCCCCACTGACATTCCCCCTGTCCTAGGGCCAACACTGTGGCTGGGCTAGCCCTCACGGTTATGATTCTAGGGAGCACTTCAGTGGAAACTTGAGGAACAAGACTCTACTCACAGGTCCTGGAGGTTACCTGTTGGGGCGGGGCGGGGCGGGGAGGGTACACTGAGGTTGTGGGTGGAGGGAAAGGATGGCAGCATGGACCTGAAGCTCTGCCTTCATTAGGTGCAAGGATGGGGTGTCTCTGGGGTTTCATGGGTTCATTCTTCCTTGGCAAATTTAGAGCATAAGGGTATGAATTGGGGTGTAGGAAACCTCACACTGTGGCACATACAGTACGTGAAAATTTCCCAGGCTGTGCTGAGGTGTGGTAGGAAAACAGAGGTGCACCATCACACATTTCAATTTACCCATCTCATCTTTTCAATATTCAGCTTACAGGAACATGGAGGTCAACATGTTAAATAGCTTCAGAGAGACCTAAGAAACCAAATCTAGAATGTTGCAAATTCTAGTGGAATGACTCAGCACCTTCAAAGAGATGCAATACCTATAGGTTAAGAGATTTATAAAACACAAAAGCCTTAAGATATATTTTGGCAACAACTGGGAACTCTGAGCAGTGATAAGATATTATTGGAGCTGTGAAAGATTCTTTACTTCTTAGAAAATGGATTCTGATTCACTAATGTAGTAGGGCTGGATGAAACAAGAATATCCATAAGATGAAAAACAATGTATTGAGGAAGGCTCCATCACCCATTCCTTTCCATGTGTGTATACATAAGGCTTTATTTGTAACAGCCAAAAACTGGAAACAAGCCAGATGGCCATACAGATATGTGGGTGAACAAATCATGATACATCTATATAGGGAATAGTACTGAGGTGCTGCAGAAATTGGTCCATCGAGAAACCAAGCACCACACTCGGAGGGTTGGAGAACTCAGGTTTATTAAGCTGGTTGCCCCAGGTGAGCTAATGCTCCAAAGTTCTGGGCACCAAGCTCAGGGTGAGCTTTACTTTTATAGGGGTCAGTGCACATGGTTACAGTTAGCATTGGTAGATTGGTGACTTGGTTTACAGAGCACAGGAAGTTTCCAAACAGAAACTTACAAGAGCAGGTGCAGAACATTCCATATTTAGCAAAATATCTTATGGTTACATTTGATTGCTAGGTCATTCTGTTTTTGTTTTCCTTTTTTGGCACAGCAAGCATATTTTATAAAAGCAGAATGAGCATGGATTTATTTTTAGCTGAATGCAAGTTTCTAATTTTCCTCTTCAATCCCCCCTCTTGATGCCCCTTAAATCTTATAAGGCATCAACTTCTTGATCTTCTAAGCCCAAGGGCTGATAACCTCTCAGGGTTAGGAGGGGTGTGGTGGCCCTCCTACCTGCGGTGGCCTCAGCTAGGCTGAAAACTATCCTCATGAACAATGGCAAGAGGCAAGGTAAAAGAAGGCATGTCCCAAGGAGGAGTAGGGCTATTCCCACAAAAGTCTTGAATCCCCCTAGGTAAGAAAACCAACCGTCCCCCCCCCCCCAATAGCTCTCTGGGATTCCATCCCTTCCAAGTCTGGACTGGGACATGAGCTATTTTAGTCATCTTGTCGGTTATTTCTTCTATAAACTTGCCCTTATCATCTAACAGTAGGCAACAGTTACTGAGATTGAACTTCCAACAGACGACCCCCTCTGTAGCCAGTAAGTAATCTAGGGCCAGGCAATTCTGAAAAATAGTATTATGCATCTTGGTTTGTTGTCCTGCCAACAAATTAAGAGCCTTGTCCATTTCATTAGTAATTATTTCAACCACTGCCTGGAGCTGGATAATTCTGTTAAGCATGTAAATTTGGGTTCAGTAGCCCCAGGACCCATCTTCTGCCCAAGTGGCTGGGCCATAATATTGGATTATGCGTTCAGGAGGCCACTCATCATCTTTCCAGTTTCCAATCTGTAGAGACCTGAGCTTCCTGGTGAGGCCTCTGCCTTCATAAGCTGGGACCCCTAATGATTCACCTTGGGCTAAGGGAAGTAGGAAAAGGAGGGGCAGATAGTCCCCAATATGCATGCCCCTGTCCAGCTGGCTGGCAAAACTGAATATGCATTAGCCCCACATATCCAATATAATCCTTCTGGAGCAGGACATTGGCCTTCAGTGGACAAGTCATTCCATCTGGTCTTTAAATTGGGGACGCTTGCTAGAGGGTGAGGAGTAGGCTCTGTATAGTCTGGGCTTCCCCACCAGTCAGAAGTGTGAGTAGTTGTATTATCGTGTTTTTGGCCTAGGCAAGTGACGTTTCCTACTGGAATACTGAAGAATGGGCCCCACCGCGCCAGGCAATTCCTGCCAATTATGGAAGTCTCTAAATGCCAAACCCCGACCCTGACAACCTTGAATTCCCAAGACAACCTTGAATTCCCCTGAGTTGTTGAAGGGTCTCTGGGAATCTAATTCTTTAGCTTCCCAGGGCCATTGGTCTCCCATATTAGTTCCTCCACACGCATAGCAAGAAGTAATCATGAATGTCCGGGCTACGGTTTCTGCTAGGGCTAAGAATAGGTTTTTATCTTTGACTGAAATAGGAGGAGGACCACTTTCTATCTCTTCATAAAAAGAATAGAAGAGCTTGTGTGTAGAAGCCTGGAGTGGAACAGAAGTACTCCAGAAATCTAACACAGTTCCTGGGTCAACACCTCTCCCATTGATATAAATACTGATTTTGGGACCATTTTTCCATTTTGAGTCTCCAGGGTTGAAGACAGTGAAATTGATAGGTGTACACGTCCCTCATTTACAATTGGGGTCAACAGTTCCCTTCTGAAGAAGAGCTATTGTGCTTTGATTCTCCCAGGTTGCCCATGTGAGACAGCTCCAGTAAGGGCAATAAGCCCAGCGGTCACCACAGCAGGAGGAGTGGTGGGGCCTGTTCACACATATACCTGTCATTGAGCCTGGACTCCCACTCCCACGACAAGCCCCCACACCCTATAGTTATCCAAGGGTTCCTGCTAACAGCAGCACACACATCAAAGTGTACTGACACTGGATGTTCTAGATTTGTAATTGGTGTCCAATTGATCAGAAGCCCCCCTTGCTGGTGCCGGACCTCTAATCAATTTTCACTGGCGGGTGGGGAATCGGGGGTCAAACAGATATATTGGCCTGCTTGGTGACAAATACAATAGGTTGTTATTATGTTCACAGGTTCCTTGGACCTCCCCTTGGCAGAAGTGAGGATGGTAAAGCAAGGTCCAAGTGACCCCCTGACCTGATCTAGTCATGCGGATGCATGGAGTACATGAGAGTTCTATTTTGCTTTCCAATGTACCACAGCTCAGTAGGATATAAATCGCTACTGCACAAAACACTTGATCCCACTTAATAATTCCATTACTTTTGGGTAAATTGTAGCCAAAACGACTCCTTGTGTTTGGCCTGTAGAAAACATCAAGGCCAGTGGTGCAACCAGTCCCTACAAGGCAGGGTGTCATCGTAACCCTGACTCTCAGATGTCCCTTGTTGAATTCCTCAAGCTCCCATCGTGCGTAGACCAGTCAGCCCTGGAGTGACTGGAGCAGGGCTGAAGATCTCAGACGGGACTCGGCTGTCTCTGTAGGAAGACCCGAAGCGGCTGGTTCAGATGAGATATGGCAGTCCAGGTCCCTCACCCTTCTAGAGGTGCTACTCTCTTCAGGCAGGTGTGGTGGACCCATGGGGTGACTCTTGTAGTTTTAACAGTAGTAGGGGTTGCCAGGACAACCGCATGAGGGCCAGTCCAAACTGGCTGAAGTGGTTCCTTCCTCCAATCTTTTACTCATACCTCACTTCCTGGCTGATAGGGATGAACCCAATTGCCCAAGGGAATGGGAGTCCTTTCTAAGGTTTCTTGAGTAATATGGCGGGAGACCTTTCCCAGGGCCTGGAGGTGTTGAGACATCTCCAAGTCTGCTAGTTGTTGGGGGTCTCACTTGAGCTTCCCTATCACTGGAGGAGGTCTCCTGTATAAAATCTCAAAGGGAGAACAGCCTGAGGACCTCGTGGTGCATTGGGCTCGAAGTAAGGCTGGGGTAGCATGTCAACCCAAGGTAATTGGGTCTCCTGACAGAGCTTAGCTAACGTAGTCTTGAGGGTCTGATTCATGCGCTCAACTTTCCCTGAGCTTTGTGGCCTGTAAGCAGTGTGGAGCTTCCATTTGATTCCCAGTGTCTTGGACAAAATCTGGACTATCTCAGACACAAAGGCTGGCCCATTGTCAGACCCTATGGTGAGAGGTAGCCCATATCTGGGGATTATGTCTCTTAGTAGGACCTTGGCCACCTCTTGTGCCCGTTCAGAGTGTGTGGGGTAGGCCTCAGACCATCCCGAGTAGGTGCAGACTATCACAAGCAAATACTTATAGCCCCGGTAAGGCTTGACTTCAGTGAAGTCCACTTCCAAATCTTCAAAGGGCAATGTCCCAACTGTCTGCACCCCTGGGCTGGGTCTTGGTCTTTGGCTGGCATTGTTTCGTGCACAAGTCACGCACCTAGCACTGATCTGGGCACACAGGGTTGGGAGCTTAGGAATGAAATAGCAGCGGCTCAGTAGACTTTCTAGTGCAGTTTTCCCTAAGTGAGTTGTCTCATGGTGTTGCATCACCAGCTGGACTGCTATAGTACTGGGGACAAAGAGTCTTTGGTCTGGAAGCTTCCACCAGCCCTCTTTTCCTTTAGCTCCTCCCTCACCTAAACCCCACTGATTTTCTTCTCTGGCATATCTCAGGGACGGGGGCAATTCTGGTGCCAAGAGGACCATAGAGATCAGCTCTGGACCCAATGTGCGACTCTGTTGGGTTGCCGCCTCCTTGGCTGCCTGGTCAGCCAGCCGATTTCCTTTGCTGACTGGATCAGTTCCTCTTTGGTGGTCTTTGCAATAGATGATTGCCACCTGGGAAGGCTTCCAAACTGCCTCTAACAGCTGAAGGATTTTTTTTCTCTGTTTTTGATCCCTTTTCCCCCTGCTGTTAGTAGTCCCCTTTTTTTATAGATGGCTCCATGAACATGCAAAGTAGCAAAGGCATACCTTGAGTCTGTGTAGATGTTGACTCGCTTCCCTTCGGCATGCCTTAGTGCCTGGATGAGTGCCCATAGCTCAGCCCATTGTGCTGACCACCCCTGCGGCAAGGCCTCAGCCTTTATTATCTCATCTGTTGTCATTATTGCATAGTCTGCTTTGCATTGTCCTTCCTGGATGAAACTGCTTCTGTCAGTGAACAGTTCCGGTTCTGGGTTCTACAGGGGAGTGTCCATTAGGTCTGGCCTGCTCGAGTAGATTTCATCTAGGACCTCTTCACAGTCGTGATTGGAGGTCCCTGCCTCCGTAGATAAGAAAATGGCAGGACTCAGCATCCACACAATTTCAAGGAGGACGGGTGAGTTTTCACAGAGCAGTCCTTAATAGTGAGTCATTCTGGTGTTGGTCAGCCGCTTAGATCCCTGGCTGTCCATCACCGTAGTAACAGCGTGGGGAACTTTTACATTTATATTCTGTCCCAGTGTAAGCTTGTCTGCTTCTCTGACCAGGACTGTGGCAGCTAATGCCTGAAGGCATGGCGGCCATCCTGCAGCCACAGGATCCAGTCGTTTGGACAGATATGCGACCGGGAGCTGCCATGGCCCAACTGTTTGTGTGAGGACCCCCAGTGCAGTATAATTTTTCTCATGCACAAAGAGGTTAAAGTCCCATGTCACATCTGGCAGCCCTAATGCTGGAGTGCTGGTTAAGAGTCTCTTTATCTCCTTGGAGGCTTTTTCTTATTTAGGCCTCCACTCTAGGGGGTCTTTACCAGACCCTGCCATGGCCTCGTACAACAGATTGGCAGTTTCAAAGAAACCCAGTATACAAATCTGGCAGAATCTGGCAGCCCCAAGGAACTCACAGACCTCTTTCTTGGTACTTGGCCGAGGTATTGAGCAGATGGTTTGCTTCTTCTCATGTCCACGCACCCGATGCCCTCTCGAGATGACAAACCCAAGGTACCTGACCTCCTGTCTGCAGATCTGAGCCTTTTTCCATGACACCTTGTACCCCCTGGTGGAGAGTAGGATCAATAAGACTTTGGTGCCTTTCCAGCAGTCCTCCTGGGTGGGACTGGCTAGTAACAGGTCATCTACGTACTGGAGTAGGGTACAGTTCAAAGCCTCTCCAGGGAAGGCAACAAGATCCGCAGCCAGTGCTTCACCAAACAAGGTAGGTGAGTTTTTTAAGCCTTGTGGCAATCGGGTCCAAGTCAGCTGTCTTTCTCCAGGTGTGTGGGTCTTCCCACTCAAGGGCATACAAGGGCTGGCTGGCACGTGATAGCTGGAGGCAAAAGAAGGCATCCTTGAGATCAAGGCAGGTGAACCAGCTTGCTTGGGCAGGTAAGAGGCTCAGGAGGGTGTCAGGGTTTGGGACCACTGGATGGATGGTGATCACTGTGTTGTTGACAGCACGGAGGTCCTGGATGGGGTGATAGTTGTTCCCTCCAGGCTTCTTGACTGGTAGGAGCGGAGTGTTCCAGGGAGATTGACACTCTATCAGAATTCCAGTGTCACACAGGCGTTGGATGTGGTCCCGAATTCCCAGACATGCCTCTCACGGTACTGGATATTACCTCTGCCTGACAGGAGTGGCCCCTGGCCTCAGGTCCACCACGATGGGTACATGGGTTTTGGCCAAATCTGGGGGCCCCTTTTCTGCCCAGACAGCAGGGAACTCTTCTAGCAGGCTAGTTGGATTCGTTTGTTCTCTTTCTGAAGAATAGAGACGCCACTCATCTTCCCTGGGCATGGTCACAGCCATTATCAGAGCTCATTGGCTACCCAGGGTGAGGCTCGTGGGCTTCCCAGGGACAAAGGTGATCTGTGCCCCAAGCTTTGTCAGCAAGACTCTGCCCAGCAAGGGAATGGGGCACTCTGGTAAGTACAGGAATTCATGAGTCACTAGGTGGCCCTCTAGCTCACATGAGCGGGCCTTGCAGAATGAGCAGGCAGTCCTGTCCCCTGTGGCCCCAATGATAGTTGCTGTTTGAGGGGAGCCACAGGTGTGGTTACCATAGAGTGTTCAGCTCCAGTGTCTACCATAAAATTCACTGATTGGCCCCCTACTTTCATTGCGACTGTAGGCTCCCAGAGGCCCAGGATCAGGGAGCCCAGTCCTCCCTATACTGATTCTACTCCGGCCAGCCCAATAAGGTCTTGGACGGCTGGCTCACGCTGGTACCTTCCTCTGCTGGGTTGATTGAACTTCTTTGACCCTTCAGATGTCCTCTGCAATGGGGACATTCATTCTTCCAGTGTCCAGTCTCTGCAATAGGCACACTTGTCGTGACGTAGTGGCCGTCTCCTCTTGGCTTCCCCTTTCCAGGGGGGAGCAGTCTGCTTTACCAGACCTGAGTTCCCCAGTGCGGCAGCCAGCGGGGACACCTTCTGCTTCATGCGCTTGTCAGCCACCTCTTGGGCGTCTTGGTCGCGGTTCACAAACACCTTGTTTGTGACTTCCAGCAGCGGGATGGTGTTCATTCCAGTGAAGCCTTCAAGCTTTTGAAGCTTACACCGGATGTCAGCACAAGACTGGGCCACGAATGCCACGTTGACCATGCGTTGGCCTTCCCACACTTCAGGGTCAAAAGGGATATACACCCAGAACACCTCACACAGTCTCTCATAGAACGCCATGGGTGATTCATCTGGCTTCTGGTGCACTTCTGTTGACTTGGACATATTGGTTGGTTTTCTGGCTCCTGCTCTCAATCCCTGCAGCAGGGCTTGTCGGTATTTATCAAGGCAGTCCTTCCCATCCAGGGTGTTTAAATCCCAGTTGGGTCAATCGTCCAAGTGCAGCCCCCAGGGCCCAGGCTGCAGGATCTACTGTAACAGCTGGTGCCTGCCCTTGGAGCCATTTCCATGCCTCTGACAGGATCTGGCAGCGTTCCTTGGTGTTGAAGAGAGTCAAGAGGAGATGGTGACAGTCATCCCAGGTAGGTTGGTGGGTGTGAAAAATGGACTCAAGGAGGACAATCATTGCTTGTGGCTTCTCCGACTAGGACACGGTGTGTGTTTCCAGTTGAGGAGGTTGGTAGTGCCAAAGGGCTGATAATAAAGGACCAGGCATCCTGGCTGGACAGAGCCATCCTCATTGACCTGGGGAGGGCCTCGGGCCTCTCACAAGGGCATCTGCAGGGCTGGCAGGCTTGGAGGGCACTCTGGATTTGTAGGCAGTGGAGACACTGATGGCAGTGGGCTATCTGGTAAAGGGTGAGAAGGCTGAATGGGAACTGGCAGAGCAGCTGGCATATAGGGCAGAGGCGCAGGGGGCTCTTCTTCGGGGTCTTCTTGGTGGGCAACCTTTGCTGGCTTTTCTTTGCTTGTCCTCAGAGCCAGCTGGGCCACGAAGATACTACACTGTCCCTGCCTATTTGCACAGACCCGAACCCAAGGAGGCAACTGAATGGTGATTTGCAACCAGGAATCTAAGTATGGAAACTGGTCTGGGTGTCCTGTGTAACACTTGGTACACAGCCCTAACCGTAGGAAGATCTAGAGTATCCTCCGCGGGCCATCCCACCCCAAAGGTGGGCCATTCTAACTCACACAGGGTGCGAAGCTTTCCTGAGGTCATCTTAACCCTATAGTCTCAGGAAAAACCTTTCTTAAAAGTTTTTCATCATACAACCCAAAACAGTCAGCTTAGAGGAACTTCCCCCCATGTTGACAAGTGGAATCTACCTCTTTGACCAGGGAGAAGAGGAGCGCACACAGGAAGGGCCTTATAACACAGGTAGTGCTGATGTCACTACTCCTGGAAAGCCCAGTATGCCCAGACAGCACGAGTACATGCCTCCTTGAAGATGGCCCTGATCATTAAATGTCTCAGGGAGGCAGGGCTGAAAGGAGGCAGTCTCTTGTAATGGGGTTTGAGGAGGAACAACCTCAGGTGGGGCTCCAGAGGGGGTCTGAGGTGACTGACCCTCTTGAAGGCACTGAGCAGGCGGAGGGCACAAGTATGTGTACTCCTTGCCTAAGTGAAGAGCCTGAAATCCCTGGGGAATCGGGATTGTGAAGGATAGGTGACAGAGGAAGACAGCCTCGTAATGAGAATCCATAAGTATACAAGAACACATCAGAGTGTGCCACTCTACATGGACCGGTCCAGGGGACCAAGCGGGAAGGAGGGAGGAAGGTACAGATCTGTCTGGCAAATGGGGCAAGTCTTTCGGGGAAAACCTAATTCCTCAATAAATTGGCTCAATGAGTCAGCTGACGGAAGGGGAGAGTGAACCTTAAAATTTTTAAGAAAATAATCTTTGCAAAGGGCCCTAGGACAAAAGGGCCGTTTGGACATACACAATTTATAAATCAAATCAGTAATCAATTGTCTCCCCCCTCCTTCTGTCTATCCCACCCTGTGTTGGTGTTGCAAAAACAAACAAGGGTGGGTGCCCCCTCAAAAGAGAAGACTATTCAGGTGCCCACCTGGCTGCGTCATCATGGCGAACTTAGGTGCCTCTTAGCTTTGACAGGCTACTGTAAACTCCTGACCTGAATCTGACTCGCAGGAAGGGACTGGGTCCCCCAGGGACAGACCACCCTAAGCCATATGAGGTCACCACAAAACTGCAGGTTAGGGCCCACTCAGACTCTGTAAGTCACGAAGGCTGTGGAGCCACACTCTCGCCCTGGAATGAGGACAAACCAGGGCACTCACTCATACACACATTCAGACCAGAGTTTATCACAGTGCCCCCGCCCCCTGAAGGTCCCTAACTGGTGGGCTTCCTACTGAAGACCATAGGAGGTGATCAAGCTCCTCCTCCATCTAGAGATGGGACCTGACTGGGTTTGGTGCCCCGGGGCCTTACCTGATCCTGTGGCCGTTCCTGGTGAGTTGGTCCATCCCTCCAATGAGTCTGGTCGGTGCCCAGCTGTCTGGAGAGTCAGAGCACCAGTCCGAAAGAGAACCTGGAATACCATCAGGTGGTGCACCTCCTCGTTCATCTCAGAGCTCCTTAACTCCAACTCCACTGAACCACTGGTCTGACGGCTCAAGGGGCCAGTGTGGTTGGAATCTCACTGGGGCCTCTAGAAATGTTGTAGAAATCAGTCCATCAAGAAACCAAGAACCACAATCGGAGGGTTGGAGAACTCAGGTTTATTAAGCCGGTGGCCCCAGATGAGCTAACACTCCAAGGTTCTGGGCCCCGAGCTCAGGATGAGCTTTGCTTTTATAGGGGTCAGTGCACATGGCTACAGTGAGCATTGGTAGATTGGTTACTTGGTTTACAGAGCACGGAAGTTTCCAAATAGAAACTTACAAGAGCAGGTGTAGAACATTCCATATTTAGCAAAACATGGTTACATTTGATTGCTAGGTCATCCTGTTTTTGCTTTTCTTTTTCAGTGCAGCAAGCATATTTTACAAAAGCAGAACAAGCATGAAGTTATTTTTAGCTGAGTGCAAGTTTCTAATTTTCGTCTTCACAGGTATAAAAAGAATGAAGTATTTACATAACAGTTATGAATCACAAAATAATTATGCAGCATGAAGACAAAGCACAATTTTTAAAAAGTAAACATTTTTATGATTCCAATCATATAAAGTTCTATAAAACAAACTAACTTACTGTGAAAGAGTAAATCAAGTTGCTGTGAGGGCAGAGATTTTGTAAATGGTACAAGTAAGTTCCCTGGTAGCCTAACGGTTAAGGATTCTGGGCTTTCACTGCCATGACTCAGGCTCAATCCCTGGTTGGGGAACTTGAGATCCTGAAGCTGTGTGGGGTGGCCAAAAACATAAATAAGATAAAAGGGGTACAAGTAACTATGAATTTATAGATATGATCATCACAGTTTTTTAAATGGTTTCATGGGTGTACACTATGTTATAATTATATTGTACAATTTAACTCAATTATACCTCAATAAAACCGTAAAAATTTGTTTAAATAGAAATCTAATTCCCCTACATTTTTCCCCCAGAGAACCATAGCTTTAGAAACTTTGGGAAGGGCAGCCCTCTGATGAGGGGAAAAAAGTATTGGCAAAGGTCATTTCTGAGTCAGTAGGGACAGCTGCTGGGTCATAAAACCTATATATCCCTGGGCTACAACATCTCCCTTCTCATTTTCTTGTCTATGCAGCAGTATTCTTAGGGTGAACACTGCAGAGGCTACAAGAAAAAACAAGGCTTTATTTGCTCTGACAATGACCTCAACCACAGGATGAACACAGGTGTAGCGTGTACAGTCATCTAACACAGCCCTAGTCACTGGGAGGCACCTTTGGAAGAGGCACACCTCTCACATTGCCATGGTCTCCTCACCAGTGTGTATTAATCACATCCAGTGTGTAAATTTAGATTTCAGCCTCACCCCTGTAGTCCTACAACCAGTAACACCAGAAAAACCAATGCTAGACATGAAGGCACGAAACTCCTTTGTAGTACCCGGGGAACAGCTTCCCTACAATAGTGCTCAGCACTATGTGATATCCTCGGGAAAAGGGAATGGGTTTATACTTCTCACAGAGGCACTAAAGGTGCTTCCTCTAGGTGACCTCTGGGCCCACAAAATTCCTTGCATCCAAGGCCATAAATTAGGGCTATGAAGCCCTCTACAGTCTCTCCTAGGAGACCCTTGGCAGCAATGTAAGTTAAATCAGACCTGGAAAAAGATAAACCTGCTGCTGTTAACATCCACACTGATCTTTGCTAAAACTGGGTCAGGATCAAGTCCTAACTAGTCAGAGGGGAGGGAATGAGGCACCCCTGAAAATCATTCAGACTGTTCTGCAGAGAACGGGACAGAGAACAGAGGCATCTGCCTTCCCTGATCACACTGGAAGGAGTGACACATACTGTTGGAACCTGGAAACTACTAGGTGGTAGAGTGAGACTTCTGCCACAGAAACTGGAAGGGACATAATTCAGACAACAGAGCCAGCAGTAGGATATACAAAAGAGGCTCTTAGAAGCTTCCCACAAACCTAGAACTCAGGGGGGCACCTCCCCACTGCGGATGCTCAGTGCAAGTGTCTCCCTCACAAAGACTTCCTCATTCTATTAAGTGAACAAAAAACCTGTGTTCCCTGTAGGTCTCAGACCTTTAGATGAAGGTTTATCCCAAATTTGCTTCACAAATAAAAATTTATCCAGGCAGTGAATGTCTCATGTTGCTTTTCTCACAGTCACTGCATTCATGAGGTTATCTGGTGTGAAGTTTCCTGTGTTGAATGATGTGGGAGCTTTGACTAAAGGACTTCCCACATTCCCCACACTCGTAAGGCTTTTCTCCTGTGTGTACTCTCCGGTGCTGAATGAGGCTGGACTTTTGGCTAAAGGATTTCTCACACTCGTCACACTTATAAGGTCTGGCTCCAGTGTGAATTCTCTGATGTTGATTGAGAGTGGAGCTGTGGCTAAAGGACTTCCCACACTCCCCACACTCATAAGGCCTTTCTCCAGTGTGAATTCGCAGGTGCTGCACAAGTTTGCATTTGTAGCTGAAGGATTTTCCACATTCGCTGCATTTATAAGGCCGTGCCCCACTGTGAATTTTCTGGTGTTGAATGAGGTTGGAACTTTGGCTAAAGGAATTCCCACACTCACCACACTTGTAAGGCCTGGCTCCAGTGTGAACTCTCTGGTGTTTAATGAGGGTAGAGCTGTAGCTAAAGACTTTCCCACATTCCCCGCATGCATAAGGCCTCACTTTAGTGTGAATTTGTAGGTGCTGCACAAGTCTTAACTTGTAGCTGAAGGCTTTCCCGCATTCGCTGCATTTGTAAGGCTTTGCTGCAGTGTGACTTCTGTGGTGTTGTATGAGTCTGTAGCTTTGGCTAAAGGATTTCCCACATTCACTGCACTCATAAGACTTTGCTCCTGGGTCAGGTCTCTGGCAATTGAGGATGGAGCTTTGGTTAAAGGGTTTCTCACAGTCATCACAGTCATAGTAACTTTCTCTAGTATGAATTTGCTGATCCTGAAAGACTGTGTATTCACAGCTGAACAATTTCTCATACTCACTGTACCTGTAATGACTCTTTCCACTGTGAAAGGGCTCCCCACACCGGAAGCTGCTGTGTGGCTTCGCCCCTTTGAGCGTGGCCTGATGCTGGAGAAGATTCAACATTGTCAGGAAATCTTTCCCGACTTCCTTGCAGGTGAAGGGCTTCCCCGAAACGTGGAATGTGTAGCTTGTCACCACTGAGGCCCTGTCTGTGTCCCTTGTGAATGGCTTCTCGTCGCTGTGCTCCTGGTGCTGGTAAAGGTTTGAACTGAACCACAACTGTTTTCCATATGCCTCACAGGTGCATGGTCTCCACCCCGGGTGCAATCCTTGGTACTCAGGCAGGTACACAGGGTCTCTCCCGGCCACAACACACTTCTCACAGGGGGCAGTCTTCTGAAGGGCTGGATCTGGACTTTGAGTCTTGCCCAGTGACACTTGATCTACAGAAACATTCTGCACAGAAAATGCCTCCTCGTCCTCCATTCCATACCAACAGCCTGAAAACACAGAAATGCGGATGAACTGCATGCTCTCTTTGGTGGGAAGGGCAGCCCCTACACAAATGTGGGTCAGACACAGTAAAGAATGAGTCCACTAGATTTTTTTCAATATGAGGTTGATGAACAGCTCTTTCTGGGACTCTGAAAGCCCTAAGAATTAGGGAGGATCAGATGGAGGATGTAAGGGTGGTGTGCAGCACAGGAAGAAACAGCATCTCCAATCCACTTCTCTACCCACGCCCTGCAGGAGGGCCTTGGCTGCTGGTGACATCTGAGTGCTGTGACCTGCACACGTCCAGGCCCAGGAAAATATGGTTGCAACTGACTACATGGTACTCAAAGTCTATTTAAGAATGTGTGCACACCTTGCAACACATTACGTGGGACCTAATGTTGGGAACATCGTGGAGGGAATAGTAGAGAAAAGGTGACACACAATGGTAGAAAGGTCAGGGATTCAGAGAAGAATCAGGTTATGGAAGTGTCCAGAGTAGGGAAGGAAAGGTAGAAATGAGGTGTGGTCACTGGTATCACCATCAACACACTGGTGGACACAGGACTGATTCCTGGTATGGTCTGAACACACTCCAGGGTCAGACCTGCCCATCTTGCCAGGGCTGGAATCATATCTGTCCCAGGACTCTTCTTTCTAAACCCCAGCTGAACAACTGCCTGTGACCCGAGCCCTAAGGCAATGACAGGACAGGTGAGGGACTAGCATTGGCCCAGAACAACTCTGCACATAACAGACAACAGAAAACAAAACAAAATATTACAAAAAGAGCTGCAGAGAAGCATCTTATTACAATAAATAGCCTGTAGGAATTCCCTGGCAGTCCAGGGGTTACGATGTCAGAACAACTGGGGGCTACAGGTTCAAGAACATGGCAGTTGCTCAGCCCAGCCTATAGACCACAGCACCCAGCCTGGGAACTGGGAAAGGAGGCAGAACATACTGTTTAAACGTGAGCAGACTCTAGCCCAAGGTACTGGGGTGGGTATAAGAGCTTACCCAGTGAGGTCACAAGTGCAAAGTTCTCCAGCATCACATCGTGGTACAGGCATCTCTGAGCCTCATCAAGGAGACCCCACTCCTCCCAGGAGAAGTACACAACCACATCTTCAAAGGTCACATTACCCTGCCGTGATGAGAAGAGATGAAATCACAAACAGCCGCACTCCCAAGGACCCACAACCATCATCCTCCTCCTAAGCTCTCTACCTCAGAGGAGACACCAGACCCTGGTGTCACTGATGTCACTCTCTCCTCAGGTGTCATTAGTCACTGTGTCCAGCCTCAGCAATAAAAGGCAGGTGGGCCAAATAATCTAAGTTGAGGGCCTGGCCTGCAACCCCACCAGCCCCCAGCCAGGCCATATCCCTGGGATACCCCCGAGTGTACCTCCCAGGTACAACCCAATGTGGACTCAAACTACACTCAAGTCCCTAATTCCAAGGTGTGGAATCATCAGCTCACACTCCCTCTCCGTGTGCACATCTTGCTTAGCACCTCTGGTGGCTGTGCACCTGTAAGTGCATCCCCACCACCACAGGACCCATTTGTCTTCCCATTACTGATCATACAGCATCAAGAGTGCCCTCCTACTGCAGACTTTTGCAGGATCCCACCTGCTGCGGCCTCTGCTTCAGTCCCAGCCACCCAGAACCATGTGCAGGTCTTAGATAACCATGGCCCTCTTCCTTCACTAGTCACAGCCCTTTTCTTCCCAGCCACCCTCATCCAAAGCCCAGCCCCAGTGGCCCTCCTCCTCAGGTGTATTAAGACAGTTCTGGAGGCTAAAGTACCACGATCCAGGTGTTGGCATGGTTGGTTGCATTTGCAGTCTCAATCCTTGGCCTACTGATAGCTGTCAACTCCCTGTGAATTCACTTGGTCCTCCCTCTGTGTCTAAGTCCAAATTTCCTCTTATTACAAGGACACTAGACATGGAGGAGGAGGGCTCATACTAATAACCTCATTTTAATTTAACCACCTCTTTAAAAAAACCGTCTCCAAATACAGTCACATTCTGAGGTGGTGGGGATTAATACTTCTACATAAATCTTTAGGGGGTCATAATTCCACACATAACATGGGGCCAAAGAGCTCACAGATGTCCCTATTCGTCTGAGCTCATCTACCAAGCTGACAGGCTCCACGAAAGGTCACCACAAAATTATGGTGAGTCAAGGATGGCGAATAAGCAGCAGCCGCAGCCTCAGGGTCATGCTCCCTCAATTATTCTTTGGCCTCTGCATTAATCTTACGTTCAGCGTTCCCTTGGAAACCTTGACCAACTGCTAGACTATCCTCTCCTCCCTCACTGGCCACCTCTCTTAAAACCTTTTACCTGTGTTTGAGAGACCACTTCCTCCACACAGGTGCCCAAGAGACCCAGAATTGACACCCACCCTCTTCTTCCTGACCTGTTAGAAATATTGCCACCAGAACAAGAATTCCCCTTCCTGTGACACAAAGCTCCACCCAATCCACACAGCACTTACCACCTATGTGTGTCTAATAATGAACTCTGTCTCAAACTTCTAGACCTTTATAACCTGCTACCCACTTGATGCCTCCATTCTGTGTTTTCTGAAACACGTGAGACCAAAAACAAAACTTCTGGCGTCCTCAATGGGAATTACTCCCACTCCCTCTACTGACGTCTCCAGCCCTGTTAATGGAGACTCCATGTGTTCAGCTGCAAAGACACCTTAAGGAGTCATCCCTGACTCCTCCCATTTTCTTCCTCCACTCTCCAAAAGAGAAAATCTGATTAGCTTTACAAGAAAGAAAGAAAGAAAGAAAAAGATAGAAAGGGAAAGGGAAAGGAAAGGAAAGGAAGAAAAGAATCTAACATCCAACAACTTCTCCACCTCCACAGCCACAACTTACATCCATCTCACCTGGACTACTGGGTAGCCTCTTCCCTAACCCTTCCAGTTTGTTCTTCTCTGCAGCTAGATGGAACATGTTAACATGGGTAAGGTCACCTTCATCTTATGATCCAAACCTTGCTTTCTTCCTACCACCTCCAAAATCAACACCCACTTCTCAGGGAGACATTTCAGGCCTCAGTCCTGCCTCCCTACTCTATTCTCATCAGAAAGAGACTTATATTTCCCTGAATACCTCCAGCCTGGCCTACACATTCAAACATCCTGCACATACAGCTACCTATGCCCTTGACAACTTCACTTTACTGATTTCTGGAACTGAGAATATCCATATAACCTCCAGGCGCAGTCTGACATTTCTCCAGGGTCCCAGATTAAGGGCTGGGAGAATGGCAGGTGAAGGGTCCCAGGATAACACAACCCCCGACACCACAAAGATAGGGTCATGATCAGTGAGGCCCGGGGACATCTTCCCCTTATTTGTGTAGATTCCAAAAGTGCTTCAACTGTTACGGAAACCATTGGGCAGAGGTCAGTGGAGGCAGGCAGCCAAGGTGGAGCTCAGTGGGCCCTGGGGCCGAGAGAACTGAGGCTATCTAAACTCTGGGATTCAGCCTCAATGCTGACTTGTACCAGCTCTGTGACCTGCACGAGGACCCAGTCTCCCCGCACTTCACTGTCACCCACCCTCTCCAGTCTGTTCTTTCAAAGAGTGTCTGGGGAAACTTCATTGAAATTCTTCTTCTTTGAAATCCCCCACAGTTCCCAGGGCCTTCAGAATGAAGGAACAACCTCTGAGCCTGCCAATCTGGGGGCCACTCCATCTTGATTCTCTGTTTCCTAAAGCAGTGGTCCCCAACATTTTTGGCACCGGGGACTGGTTTTGTGGAAGGCAATTTTTCCACAGACTGGGGTGGGGGTGGGTGCAGGGGAGGGTTCAGATGGTAATGCAAGCAACAGGGAGCTGCAGATGAAGCTTCTCTACTGACCCTCTGCTCACCTCCTGCTGTGCGGACTGGTACCATTCTGTGGCTCAAGCGTTAGGGACCCCTGCCCTAAAGCAGCAGATTTTCCCAATCCTCCCACCCCAGTCCCACCACCAAGCCTTTGCACCTGCCAGTCGCTCTGCCCATCACCCTCTCCCACGCGCCCTCACACCATCTGTCAGAAACAGGGCCCCACCCATGACCACCTCACCCTCCGGGACACCGCGGCCGGGGCTACGGGCATGTGAGCAGGTGCCCCGCACTCAGGGCTTCAGTGTCTGGTGGGGTGAGGGAGGTGCGGGCCCAGAGGACAGTTTACCTGAGGCGGGTCCCTCAGCGCCGCTGCCGCCATCAGACTCTGTGTGCAGAGTGGCCTAGTGCTTCAGACCTGCCTCTGTGCAGCGAGCACAATGATTCCTCTTGCTCACGTCTCCTCAGTCTGGTCACCTCGGAGCAGACCCAGAGCTCCAGAACCTCTGAGTATGAAACAGGCCGCCACTAGGAGGACACCGGAAGTCCCGCCCCGACACAATGGCATGCATGGAAAAGCCCCTGTCCTGGACCTTCATTGGCTCCACACTGATGGGACATTGCTGGCTCAACGTCCTCTGGGTAATGCGGTTCTCACAGCAGTGAATAAAACACTGAATCAAATAGTAAATAAAACAGTGAATAAAACTCCTCTGTATATTGTATCTACTTAATGAGCTTACAACAGATAAAGATGTAAAATCTTTCAGAATATTTTGAGGTATTTTCTTTTTTGGCCACACCATGTGGCTTGGGGGATCTTAGTTCCCCAACCAGGGCTGGAACCCACACCCTTGGCAGTGAAAGCATGGAGTCATAAATCACTGGACCACCAGGGAATTCCCTTGACGTATTTACCCTTAAATTGAGCTGCCAGAGATCATAACCTGCCCTCTGTGAGAATGGTTTAGTGACAATGATTTGCTAATCTACATGTATATAGACCATTTGGTATGAAAGCTGCTCAGAGGTTCTAACTAAAAATACCATGTAAACTGAAGCACCTGTTTGGGAAAGACAAGCCCTCCCCTTAAGTGTGTGTGCATGCACAAGCCACTGTGTGACTTCGTGAGCACGAAGAACATTTCCAAAATATGTGAATTCTTGAAAACATACAATAGCTGCACCAAGGGTAACTTTTGGGATCTTGATTTAGAAAACATTTTCAAGCTCATAATTTTCTCGGGGCAACAATTAACAGATTTTATATTTCAGGTAATGGACCCCTATTCAAAGGACTATCTAGCTAAACCACTGAGTGTTTGCATAAAGCCTGTGAAGACTGAATACATTAGATAAATCCCATAGAGGAAACATTGAGCTCCTCAACAGATTAGATAATAATAGAATCTCCCTGCAAAGAAACAGCTCTTATAAACAGTGTTATGTGCCACACTGGCATAAGGATTATCTTGAGCTGGAGGCAAATGGGAATCAACACATGCAGAAAGAAGCCTTCCCAGAACATCCTTTATCTGATTAAAAGCAGAACTTCTGAGAAATGAGGAGTCAAGCGTGAGCTCCTGTGGTGGAAGCACTGAGTCCAAACTGCTGGACTAACAGAGAACCTCAGACCCCAGGGAATATTAATCAGAGTGAGGTCTCCTGGAGGTCCTCATCTCAGCACGAAGCCTGGTTCTACCCAAGTGCCCACAAACTCCAGTACTAGCTGCCTCAGGCTAAACAACCAGCAAGACAGAAACACAGTCTCACCCATCAAAAAAATAAGTAAATAAATAAAAAATAAAGAGGAAACACACAACTTATTTGATAAAGAATTCAGAGTAAGGATAGTAAAGATGATTCAAAATCTCGGAAACAGAATGGAAGCATAGATCAAGAAAATACAGGAAATGTTGAATAAAGACTTAGAAGAACTACAGAACAAACAGTGATGAACAATGCAATAACTGAAATAAAAAATACCCTAGAAGGAAAGAGCAGAATAAGTGAAGCAAAAGAACAAATAAGTGAGCTGGAAGATAGAATGGTGGAAATAACTGCTGAAGAGCAGAATAAAGAAAAAAGAAAAAAGAATTGAGAACAGCCTCAGAGACCTCTGGGACAACACTAAGTGCACCAACAGTCGAATTACGGGGTCCCAGAAGAAGAAGAGAGACAGAAAGGACCCAAGAAAATACCTGAAGAGGTTATAGTTGAAAACTTCCCTAAAGTGGGAAAGGAAAGAGTCAACCAAGTCCAGGAAGTGCAGAGAGTCCCATACAGGATAAACCCAAGGAGAAACACACCAGGATACATATTAATCAAACTAACAAAAATGAAATTCAAAGAAAAAATATTAAAAGCAGCAAGGGAAAAACAACAAATAACATAAAAGGGAATCTCCATAAAGTTAAAAGCTGATCTTTCAGCAGAAACTCTGCAGGCCAGAAGGGAGTGGCAGGATATATTTAAAGTGATGAAAGGTAAAAACCTACAACGAAGATTACTCTACCGAGCAAGGATCTCATTCAGATTCGACAGAGGAATCAAAAGCTTTACAAACAAGCAACAGCTAAGAGAATTCAGCACCACCAAACCAGCTTTACAACAAATGCTAAAGGAACTTCCCTAAGTGGGAAACAAAAAAGAAAAAGACCCACAAAAACAAACCCAAAACAATTTATGGTAATAGGAACATACATACCAGTAATTACCTTGAATGTAAATGTATTAAATGCTCCATCCAAAAGACACAGATTGGCTGAATGGTTACAAAAACAAAACCATATATATGCTGTCTACAGGAAACCTACTTCAGACCTAGGGACACATACACAATATAAGTGAGGGGATGGAAAAAGACATTCCATGAAAATGGAAATCAAAAGAAAGCTGGAGTAGCAATACTCATCCCAGATAAAATAGACTTTAAAATAAAGAATGTTGCAAGAGACAAGAAAGGACACTACCTAATGATCAAGGGATCAATCCAAGAAGAAAACATAACAGTTATAAATAGTTACACAGCTAACACAGGAGCACCTCAATACATAAGGCAAATGCTAACAGCCATAAAAGGAGGAAATCGACAGTAACACAACAGTGAGGAACTTTAACATCCCACTTACATCAATGGACAAATCATCCAAACAGAAAGTAAATAAGGAAACACAAGCTTTAAATGACAGAATAGACCAGAAAGACTTAATTGATATTTACAGGACATTCCATCCGAAAGCAGCAGAATACACTTCCTTCTCAAGTGCACACAGAACATACTCCAGAGTAGATCACACCCTGGGTCACAAATCAAGCCTTGGAAAATTTAAGAAAATTGAAATCATATCAAGCATCTTTTCCAACCACAACCCTATGACATTAGAAATCAATTTGAGGAGGAAAAAAAATTGTAAAATACACAAACAGGGCTTCCTAGGTGGCGCAGTGGTTAAGAATCTGCCTGCCAATGCAGGGGACATGGGTTCAATCCCTGCTCCAGGAAGATCCCACATGCCACGGAGCAACTAAGCCCATGTGCCACAACTATTGAGCCTGCGCTTTAGGGCCTGTGAGCCACAACTATTGAGCCCGTGTGCTGCAACTACTGAAGCCCACGAGCCTAGAACCCATGCTCCACAACAAGAGAAGCCACAGCAATGAGGAGCCTGCGCACCACAACAAAGAGTAGCCCCCACTCACCACAACTAAAAAGAAAGCCCACATACAACAAAAAAGACCCAACACTGCCAATAAAATAAAACAAAATAATTAATTAAAAAAAAAACCCACAAACACATGGAGGCTAAACAGCGCACTGCTGAACAACCAAGAGATCACTGAAGAAATTGAAAAATACAAAGAAACAAGTGACAATAAAAGCACAGCAACCCAAAAGCTATGGGACACAGCAAAAGCAATTCTAAGAGGGAAGTTTATAGTAATTCAATCTCACGTCAAGAAACAAGAAAAATCTCAAATAAAAAAATCTAACTTTATACTTAAAGCAACTAGAGAAAAAAGAAAACCCAAAATCAGTAGAAGAAAAGAAATCATAAGATTAGAGCAGAAATAAATGAAATAGAAATGAAGAAAATAATAGTAAAGATCAATAAAACTAAAAGTTGGTTCTTTGAAAGGATAAACAAAATTGACAAACATTTACCCAGACTCATTAAAAAAAAAGGGAGAGGACACAAATCAATAAAATTAGAAATGCAAAGGAAGAAATCACAATTGACACTGCAGAAATACAAAAGATCACTAGAGACTACTACAAGCAACTATATGCCAATAAAACGGACAACCTGGAAGAAACGGACAAATTCTTAGAAAGGTATGACCTTTCAAGACTGAACCAGGAAGAATTAGAAAATATAAACAGACCAATCACAAGTAATGAAATTGAAACTGTGATTACAAATCTTCCAACAAACAAAAGTCCAGCACCAGATGGCTTCACAGCTGCAGTCTATCAAACATTTAGAGAAGACCTAATACCTATTCTTCTCAAACTCTTCCAAAAACCTGCAGGGGGAGGAACACTCTCAAACTCATCTTACAAGGCCACCATCACCCTGATACCAAAACCAGACAAAGATATCACAAAAAAAGAAAATTACAGACAATATCACTGATAAACATAGATGGAAAAACCCTCAACAAAATACTAGCAATTAGGACACAACAACACATTAAAAGGATCATACACAATGATCAAGTGGGATTTATTCCAGGGATGCAAGGATTCTTCAATATATGCAAATCAATGTGATACACCATATTAACAAATTGAAGATGGAAAACCATATGATCGTCTCAATAGATGCAGAAAAAGCTTTTGACAAAACACCCACTTATGATAAAAACCCTCCTGAAAGTGGATATAGAGGGAAACTACCTCAACATAATAAAGGCCATGTATAACAAACCCACAGCAAAAATCATTCCCAATGGTTAAAGACTGAAAGCATTCCCTCTAAGATCAGGAACACGACAATGATGTCCATTCTCGCCACTATTATTCAACATAGTTTTGGAAGTCCTAGCCACAGCAATCAGAGAAGAAAACAAAATAAAAGGAATCCAAATTGAAAAAGAAGTACTAAAACTGTCACTGTTAGAAGATGACATGCTACTACACATAGAAAATCCTCAGGATGCCACCAGAAAACTACTAGAGCTGATCAACGAATCTGATAACAATGCAGGATACAAAATTAATGCACAGAAATCTCTTGCATTTCTATACACTAACAACGGAGGATCAGAGAGAGAAACTAAGGAAACAATTCCACTTACCATCATATGAAAAAGAATAAAATATCTAGGAATAAACTCCCCTAAGGAGGCAGAAGACCTGTACTCAGAAAACTAGAAAACACTGAGGAAAGAAATCAAAGATGACACAAACAGATGGAGAGATATACCATGTTCTTGGACGGGAAGAATTAACATTGTGAAAATGACTATACTACTCAAAGCAATCTACAGATTCAATGCAATCTCTGTGAAATTACCAATGGCACTTTTTCACAGAATTAGAACAAAAAGGTTTACAATTTGTATGGAAATACAAAATATTGCAAATAGCCAAAGCAATCTTGAGAAAGAAAAATGAAGCTGGAGGAATCAGGCTCCCTGACTTCAGACTATACTACAAGGCTACAGTAATCAAGACAGTATGGTACTGGCACAAAAACAGAAAAATAGGTCAATGGAACATGACAGAAAGCCGAGAGATAAACCCATGCACCTACAGTCACCTAATCTATGACAAAGGAGGCCAGAATATACAATGGAGCAAAGACAGCCTCTTCAATAAGTGGTGTTGGGGAAATTGGACAGCTACACGTAAAAGAATGAAATTAGAACACTCTGTAACACCATACACAAAAATAAACTCAAAATGGACTAAAGACCTAAATGTAAGACTGGACACTATAAAACTCTTTGAGGAAAACATAAGAAAAACGCTCTTTGACATAAATAAACAGCAAGATCTTTTTTTGACCCACCTCCTAGAGTAATGAAAATACAAACAAGAAACTGAAACCTAATTAAACTTAAAAGCTTTTGCACAAAACAGGAAACCATAAACAAGATGAAAAGACAACTCTCAGAATGGGAGAAAATAAGGACTTCCCTGGTGGCACAGTGGTTAGGAGTCCGCCTGCCATTGCACGGGACATGAGTTCGATCCCTGGTCTGGGAGGATCCCACATGCCACAGAGCAACTAAGCCTGTGCACCACAACTACTGAGCCTGTGCTCTAGAACCCACGAGCCACAACTACTGAGCCCATGGGCCACAACAACTGAAGCCCGTGCACCTAGAGCCCGTGCTCTACAAGAGAAGCCACCACAATGAGAAGCCTGCCCACCGCAATAAAGATGCCATATATACATTACTAATAAGAAAAAAAATACCAAATTTTTTACTTTAAATATATGCAGTTTATCTCAATAAAAGTTCTCAAAAAAAAAAGAGTAGCCCCTATTCGCCAAAACTAGAGAAAGACTGTGCACAGCAATGAAGACCCAACGCAGCAAATAAATAAATAAATAACATATAAAAAAAGAATAGGAGGAAATATTTGCACACAAAGCAACAGACAGAGTATTAATCTCCAAAATATAGAAACAGGTCAGGTAGCTCAATATCAAAAAAACAAAAAACTCAATCTGAAAACGGGCAGAAGACCTAAACAGACGTCTCTCCAAAGACGACATATAGGTGGCCAACAAACAGATGAAAAGATGCTCAGCTCATCGTCACTAATTATTAGAGAAATGCAAATCAAAACTACAGTGAGGTATCATCTCACACTGGTCAGAATGGCCATCATCACGAGGTTTAAAAACAAGAAATGCCGGAAAGGGTGTGGAGAAAAGGAAACCCTCTTGCACTGTTGGTGGGAATGTAAATTGATACAGCCAATGAAGTGCACATGGGTTCAAGCCCTGGTCCGGGAGGATCACACATGCCACGGAGCAACTAAGATCGTGAGCCACAACTACTGAGCCCACGTGCTGCAACCACTGAAGCCCACGCTCCACAAGAGAGGTGGCCACTGCAATAAGAAGCCCACGCACTGCAACAAAGAGTAGCTCCCGCTCGATGCAACTATAAGAAGCCTTCGACTAGAGAAAGCCCACATGCAGCAACGAAGCCAACACAGCCAATAAGTAAATAAATTAAAAAAATAAATAAAGAAGATGTGGTACATATATATAATGGGGTATTGCTCAGGCATAAAAAGGAATGAAGCTCGGTCATTTGTAGAGATTTGGATGGAACTAGAATCTGTCATACAGAGTGAAGTAAGTCAGAAAAAAAAATATTGTAATATTAATGCATGTATCTGGAATCTAGAAAAATGGTACAGATGAACCTAGTTCCAGGGCATGAATAGAGACACCAACATAGAGAAAGGACGTGTGGACACTGAGGGGGGGGGGATTGGGAGATTAGGTTTGACATAAATACATGTGTAAAACAGATAGCTAGTGGGAACCTGTGGTACAGCACAGGGAGCTCACCTTGGTGCTCTGTGATGACCTAGATGAGTGGGATGGACTGATGGTGGAAGGGAGATCCAAGAGGGAGGGAATATGTGTATACACATAGCTGATTCACTTCACTGCACAGCAGAAACTAACAATAGTGTAAAGCAATTACACTCCAATTTTAAAAAAAGATAATAGAGCAGATTCAGAGTGCTTCCCTTAATAATTAAAGACCTGGGTTTATTAAAAAAAAAAAAAATTCAGGACTTCCCTGGTGGTGCAGTGGTTAAGAATCCACCTGCCAATGCAGGAGACATGGGTTTGATCCTTGGTCCTGGAAGATCCCACATGCCTTGGAGCAACTAAGCCCGTGCACCACAACTACAAAGCCTGCACAATAGTCCTCATGCTACAACTACTGAGCTCATGTGTCACAACTATGGAAGCCCATATGCCTAGAGACTGTGCTATGCAACAAAAGAAGCCACGGCATTGAGAAGCCTGCACACCACATTGAAGAGCAGCCCTTGCTTGCTGCAACTAGAGAAAGCCCGCCTGCAGCAACAAAGACCCAATGCGGCCATAAATTAATTAATTAATTTAAAAAATTTTCAAATCAGCATTGGATTTCCACCATCAAATTCCCCAAACCTGAAAAAGCTGTACATTACTTAACTTTAGAGCAACATCTTTGAATAATTATTTACACAACAGTTCTGTTAAGGAACTATGGACCAAAACCACCCACCTTGGCCAGGCCCCCTTGCCTGAGTTGTCTCACAACAGGAGGTCCCAATAAGGAACATGGTGCTGCAGCAGAAAACTAACCGGGAGCATTCAGGAGGGGCCGAAGAGGAAGGAGATGACCAACCTCCCAGACCCCTTCCTGCTCGAATCCATTTTGGCTGAGAGATGTGTGCGCCACCAGCAAGGACCCTGAGTCAGACTATGAGCCAAGCAACATGATTTGCCAGAGACAACCTGGACTAACCCCATCACCATAAAACCTGAGACTGCAAGCCATGTGGCAGAGCGGTCCTCCTGGGTTCCCTTACCCTCCTGCTCTCCACCTGGGTGCCCCTTCCCAATAAAGTCTCTTGCTTTGTCAGCATGTGTCTCCTCAGACAATTTCCAGTGTTAGACAAAAGCCACTCTAGGGCCTTGGAAGGGGTCCCCCTTCCTGCAACAGTTTCTTTTGCATCCTACAACTACTGTGAGTTATTTCAATTGTTATTCAGTAGTGAATGCAAAATTTCCAACAGTTAACTGGCATAGTTTATAAGAGTATAAACAAAGGGACTTTCCTGGTGGTCCAGTGGCTAAGAATCTGCCTTACAATGCAGGGGATGCAGGTCTGATCCCTAGTCGAGGAACTAAGATTCCATATGCCTTGGGGCTACTGAGCCCATGTGCCACAACTAGAGAGCCAGTGTGCCACAATGAAAGATCCTGCATGCCACAACGAAAATCCTGCGTGCTGCAACTAAGACCCGTCGCAGCCTAATAAAATAAAATAAATAAAACAAACAAAAAAAGACTATAAACATAAAAAGAAAAATGTATCAAATATATAATTTAATGTCCTGGAGGGAACTTAGAGCCCAGAGGCCATATTTGGACTAAGATGTTTTCCTTACCCAGCAGACAAAGCAGAATTTAGAGACAGGGCTGTCACTGCTATCAGCAGAAAGGGACAAAATGTTGAGAAACTTAAAGATGAAAGCGAAGAAAGGTTTCCATCAGCCAATGGCCTGGGTTTACAACCAGGACCGTCCAAAAGGACAAAACAGAAGTGAATAAGTAAAAAAAATCCAAACATGCTCACCAGGATCAGGATGGTGCATGTGGCTCTGGCTTCATAGGAAGATCCAGAAGAAAGTCTATTGCTGAGAATGTACTCGACTTACTGCTTGTATCTGTAAAGAACAAAGACAATGGAGTCGTTAGCCCAGACCAAAAGGCTCAAACGCATTACATCAATATCACAGACACTAACTATATTTCCTCTCAATCTGTCTGGAATATCCCAGGAAGATCTGCATACATTCCCCTCCCAAATACTTCTGTTTCTGCTCCTTGCCACTCTCACAGGAATGTCAATATATACCAGGAGTTTCAGAATCCAGTCGGGGAAATAGCAGAAGCCAACGTACTCAGTGGAGGGAGCTAAGAATGTGATCCCCAAAGAGGTACTGGGACAAAGCTTAGTGGCCTAGAAACTACTCAGGAGGCAAGTCATGCTGGGGGAAAGCCCCATGCCCTTTCTGTGTAAACAGAAGACATGTTTACACGCAACATCATTCAATCCAAAACCTGCCACTGGTGGATGTTCCCTTTAGAGAAAGAACCAACTTGTTAGCAAAGACCAACTGACCCACAGAGGTCTCAACTCATGCCCAAATTTGAGTTACAAAGTTATAAAGAGTGAGGAATTTCCAAGGATCTCAACCCAGTCTGAGTGAAGATAATACCAAATTAAAGACAGTAGAAACTACTCCATCAATTTAGAAAGTATGTTAGAGACTCATTTTATATGAATCAGAGGAATCTAGTGACAAAGAAAGATAACGCTAGGTAATTATCATTATGCCAGAAAACCGATTTGCTCACATAACAAATTGTTTTAATTTAATAATAAGAGCAAGTCTTTTGTAATAACAAAGCTATTTGGTATCGACGATTTTATAATAACAAAGCTTAATCAACCTAGTATCTAACAATAAAAGATTGAATAATTCATGCTGCATCTTCATAATGAGCATTAGGTAGTTTTGGACATGATCAATAAATTTTCTCTACTGCTGAACCTTCAGATCATAATCTTACACTCTAAAAAAATGTAGAAATATCATATTCAGAATATTGTAGCCTATGTATATTCTTACTATATCATATATGTAAGAATACATGTATGTAACATATTTAAGAATATCACATAGGAGTGCAACAAAAGACATTTATTAGTAAAGAAGAGAATGAGCACCAGGATTTAAGGCAGAAAAGGACAGGCTAACTCTACCATTTTGTGTAAATGCAGTCAGGTTTATAATCAGGACTCCTCTTACTATACAGCTGCTAACCCCTGGAAAAAGATAAACACCAACTACCAGTCTTTCAGTTGTATAAGAAGGCCTGGACAACAAGAACCCTCTTGCGGGACTGGTTCCATTGATGCTTTGTCCCTGAAATCAGTAAGTACATTGCCAGTAAGGTAATGCCTTTTACAGTTCTTTTAAATTGGACAACACCCTTGGTCACACAGAAACCACTGAGTTCCAACACCGAAGGCCTCAAAGTGGTCTACTTGCCCCCAAACACATGCCTCTATAATTGAGCCTCTAGATCAGGGGATCATAAGGATCTGTAAGCCTCCTCTATGGAAAGATTATCAATGCTATGGAAAAGAATCCTGATAAAGAAATCATCATGGAAGCTGGGAAGGATTACGCCACTGAAGATGCTATTGTTGTTATAGAAAATGCTGTGAAAGCTGTAAAACCTGAAACAATAAATTCCTACCGAAGAAAACTGTGTCCAGGTGACTTCACAGGATTTGAAACAAAGCCAATCAAAGAGATTGTGAATATGGCCAAAAAAATTTTGGAAGGTAAAGGGTTTCAAGATATGGATCTTGGAGAAATTCAAGACTAACTGACACCACACTGGAGGAATTCACAGAAGACATCTTGATGGAGATGAGTGCTTCTGAACCAGTGCCAGACGTCGAGGAACATGGTGTAGAAGCATCAGTGCCAGAAAACAAACTGACATCAGACAGTCTGGCAGAGGGTTCTGATTATTCAACACTGCTTGCTGACTTCTCTTACGACATGGACCCTTGTATGATACAGGCACTGAAACTAACGCAAACAGTGGAAGAAGGATTAGTACCATACAGAAACACGTTTAGAGAAATGAAAAAGTTAAAAAGTCAGAAATTATGTATTTCTGTAAAGTTCCTCTGAGTGTGCCTGCCTCTCCTGCCTCCCCTTCCACCTCCTCCACCTCTATCATCTCTGCCACCCCTGAGACAGCAAGACCAATCCCTCTTCCTCCTCCACCTGCTCACCCTACTCAACATGAAGACATCAAGGATGAAGATCCTGATGATAATCCGCTTCCACTTAATGAATAATAATTATCATGCCTTACAGTTAATAAACTTATCTGTTGTGTATGTGTGCGTCTCTGTGTGAAAATCTAATAACTATACTGTAAGAACTGTATGAGGCTTTTTTTGTGCCATCATCATCACTGCCTAAGTATTTGTCCTGTAGAACACTGTATGCAAAACTTGTATTGAGGGAATTTTCTGGCAGTCCAGGGGTCAGGACGCCATGATTTCACTGCCAAGGGCGGGGGTTCAATCCCTGGTCGGGGAACTAAGATCCTGCATGCTGCAATGGAGTGGCCAAAAAAAAAAAAAAAAGGCCTTCTATCGAAGTGGATAGCCCATCCTCACATAGGAGTAAGGTGAGTGATATTTAATATAAAATTAATAATGTGTTAGTTTTTTATAACTTTGCTTTCAAAGAATTATATTCTCATATAGTACCCCCCCTCTCCCTTTCTCTTAATTGGAGAAGCTGCATATCAACCTGTCATCACAAGTAAGTCATTTAAAATAATGTAACATTTCTAATGTTGTGTTCTGAATACAACTGTAATACTGCGTGCCATAAAAACTTACAGCCATTCATTCATTAGTGTACAGGCTAGGCTACCATGAAGCAGTCATACTGCTGCTCCTTCACTATTAACATATAGATCACTATACCTGTAAATATGAGTTTCTTTCTCACATCTTATTTTTTAATTAAGGTAGAGTTGATTCACAATATCATATAAGTTTCAGCTGTACAATGTAGATTCACCCTTTTTAAAGGCTATACTCCGACAAGGGATTGAACCCGAGGCCCCTGGATTTGCAGGCGGATTCTTAACCACTGCACCACCAGGGAAGTCCTCTCACTGTGGTTTTGATTTGCATTTATCTGAGGTTTAACAACGGTGAACATCTTTTCATGTGCCTGTTAGCCATCCATAAATACAGTACAATACTGTAAATGTATTTTCTTTTCCTTATGATTTTCTC
Source organism: Hippopotamus amphibius kiboko (assembly GCF_030028045.1). Classification (NCBI taxonomy): domain Eukaryota; kingdom Metazoa; phylum Chordata; class Mammalia; order Artiodactyla; family Hippopotamidae; genus Hippopotamus; species Hippopotamus amphibius. The sequence goes on from NW_026648280.1 coordinate 2,167,939, forward strand.
AATAGCTTTTTCTTTCCTGTAACTTTAAGTATAAAATACATGTAACAGAAAATATGTATTGGTCAACAGTAGGCTATTAAATAATTATGTTTTGGGGGAATGAAAAGTAGACACAAATTTTTGACTGTGTAGGGCGTCAGCACCTCTAACCCCCACAATTTAAGGGTCAATTGTATCTACAATGGATTAAAGAATAAATTTATAAAAATCCTTTACATTTACTACTACAGAAAAAAGAAGGAAAAAGCTCAGTTTAGAGAATGGCAAAGGACTGAATCATCACACTGAGAAAGAAGAAATAAAAAGAATCAAGATATTTTTGCATATTTTTTAACCTAACTGCTCCTCCAATAACTTTGTTTGTAAAAAACATGTTCTACCTAACGAAAGAAAAGGAGGGTAGAACCATCACCTATATTGATGGTACAGGCAATAATCATCAATGGCTGGGACTCCCCTGGTGGCGCAGTGGTTAAGAATCCACCCACCAATGCAGGGGACATGGGTTCGATCCCTGGTCTGGGAAGATCCCACATGCCACAGAGCAACTTAGGCTTCGAGCAACAACTATGGAGCCCTCGAGCCACAACTACTGCGCCCACAAGCCACAACTACTGAGCCCACGTGCCTAGAGCCCATGCTGTGCAACAAGAAAATCCACCGCAATGAGAAGCCTGCTCACAGCAACGAAGAGCCAACTCAGCCAATAAATTAATTAAAAATAATAATAATCAATGGCTGCCAAACCCCTCAGATGACAGAGTGACTCAGGTGTAGTCAACACGTTGACTACACTTATAATCTTACAAAAGAGAAAAATGAATACTTCTGAATCTGATCTCACCTCTAAAATAACTACCTTCTTGCAGGAAATATTAAGCACAGGAGGTCATGATAAAAGATATCATGAGAAGGCAGTAAGCCAAATCAGAATATCAGAAAATTCTACGTGGAATATGACCTCTTTCAAACAAACCAAATTAATATGTAAAAGGGAGTTATCCATAGAAGATTATAAAATCAAGAGATATAAACTATAATAACAGATAAGAAATGATTTCACGTTTCTTTAAGTGTACCTGTCAAAATAACTAATAAACATTCAGGAGAATTTGACTACTGTTTCCTACTGGATAATAATGGAGGAATTATTGTTTACAGTTACATTATGATAAAGATACTACAATTAAGTTAAACAAAGAAATCCTTGTCTATTAGGGACACTTACTTAAGTTTTTGTTTTTCTTTTTCTTTTCCCTTTTGGCCATACCATGCAGCTTGCATGATCTTAGCTCCCTGACCAAGGACTGAACCCACACCCTCGGCAGTGAAAGCCTGGAGTCCTAACCACTGGACTAGCAGCAAATTCCCTACTTAAGTATTCAGGGATGTAGTGATATGGCTTTTGGAGTTTGTCTTAACATAAGGAGTTGCTGGAGGGAGATGGAGCAGGATGACAGACGAAATGATTTTGGCTGTGAGTCAGTCCATTTGTAGATGTGTGATGAGTTTTTGTGGCTTTTTTCCTATTACCCTCTTCACTTTAATGGGAATTTTTAAGATTCTGTAATATCATTTACAAAATTTTTTATATTAATAATTAAAGATGTTTAGTTTGTTTTCAATTTGCTATGTTATCCTTTTATTCTGGCATGTTCAGATAATACCACATTTGGATTCTCTTAATATTACTATATTTCTCATCATTTTTCCTTAGCAAAGTTTAAAATATTGAATCCTTTCAAACTCAGGAGGGGTTCAGACAGAGAAGTATAGTCAGCCACATAGTCAGCTGGCAAAGGTGTAAAGTAGGGAAGAGAAGACTTAACTCTGTGGGTTATTTCATAGTTCTCACCAAGTTTGCACTTCTATTACCACCAGGTCATCAAACTCAGACTGTTATTGAACCTGCCTACATTGTTGGTGGGAATGTATTGGGTTGGCCAAAAAGGTCATTTGGGTGTTACAGAAAAAACTGAATGAGCTTTCTGGCCAGACCAAAAGATTGGTGCAGCCACTATGGAGAACAGTATGGAGGGTCCTTACAAACCTAAAAATAGACCTACCATATGATCCAGCAATCCCACTCCTGGACATATATCTGGAGAAAAGCATGGTTCGAAAGGATATATGCACCCCAATGTTCACTGCAGCATTGTTTACAACAGCCAAAACATGGAAGCAACCTAAATGTCCATCAACAGAGGAATGAATAAAGAAGATGTGGTACATATATACAACAGAATACAACTCAGCCATTAAGAAGAATGAAACAATGCCATTTACAGCAACCTGGATGGACCTATACATTATCATACTAAGTAAACTAAGTCAGAGAAAGACAAATATCACATGATACCACTTACATGCAGAATCTAAAAAAAAAAAAATTAATACAAATAAACTTACTTACAAAACAGAAACAGACTCACAGACTAAGAAAACTAACTTATGGTTACCAAAGGGGAAAGGTGGAGGGGTGATAAATTGGGAGTTTGGGACTGACATATACACACAACTATATTTAAAATAGATAACCAACAAGGATCTACTATTTGGCACAAGGAACTCTGCTCAATATTCTGTAATAACCTACATGGGAAAAGAATTTGAAAAATAATAGATACATGTATATGTATAACTGAATCACTTTCCTGTACACCTAAAACTAACGCAACATTGTTCATCAACTATGTGCTAATATAAAATAAAAAATTTTTTTAAAAAACTGACTTATCTAAAACAACAACTTTTATAAAAAGGTTCAATTAAAACACCATGCAGGGGGCTTCCTAGGTGGCGCAGTGGTTAAGAATCCGCCTGCCGATGCAGGGGACATGTGCTTGATCCCTGCTCCAGGAAGATCCCACATGCCCTGGAGCAACTAAGCCCATGCACCACAACTATTGAGCCTGTGCTCTAGAGCCCGTGAGCCACAACTATTGAGCCCGTGTGCCGAAACTACTGAAACCCACGTGCATAGAGCCTGTGCTCCGCAACAAGAGAAGCCACGACAATGAGAAGCCCACACACCACAACGAAGAGTAGCCCCCACTCGCTACAACTAGACAAAGACTGTGTGCACCAACGAAGACCCAACACAGCCAATAAATAAATAAATAAATAATTTAATTAAAAAACAAAACAAAACAAAACACCATGCAGGCAAACATATGTCTATAAGGAGAAGCTTATGGACTTACCAACACTCTCTCAATATCTGATATCATTCATGGATAAAGATGCAGTATAGTACCTCATGTACAACTTTTGTTTTTCCAAAATTACAGGTTTTCAAAAAGTACTATCATGGTTAAATATTAGAAGCATATGCAAATTTTTCAGAAATAAGCCATAATGCTGAGTACCACTAAATATGACATGCCTGAAAAAGATCAGATGAAAATGACAGGTGAGGGGACTTCCCTGGTGGTAAGTGGTAAAGAATCCATACTGCAATCCAGGTGACGCAGGTTTGATCCCTGGTCAGGGAACTAAGATCCCACATGCCACGGGGCAACTAAGCCTACGCGCCACAACTACTGAGCCTGTGCACCTCAACTAGAGAGCCCATGAGCTCTGGAGCCCACACATCACAACTAGAGAAGAGAAAACCCTCACACCACAACTAGAGAAGCCTGTGCACCACAACAAAAGATCCCGTATGCCGCAACTAAGACCAGATGCAGCTCCCCCAAAATATCTCATTGACAATTGGATATTTCACACTAAACTTGAAAAGAGGTGAAGGAATAATCCATGTGAATGTTTTGGGTTTATGATCCAAGCAAAAGAAACAGCAAGGGTCAGGGACTTCCCTGGTGGTCCACTGGTTAAGACTCCACACTTCCAATTCAGAAGGCACAGATTTGATCCCTGGTTGGAGAACTAAGATTCCACATGCCCTGTGGCACGGCCAAAAGATTAAAAGAAGAAGAAAAAAGAAAGAACCAGGGTCATGTCATGTCCCAGGCAAAGTCAGGTGCTCATGCACATGAAACCAGTTGACTGAGGCAGAGTTTAAGAGAGAAGGTCAGTGGGAATTCCCTGGCAGTCCAGGGGTTAGGACTCCATGCTTCCCCTGCAGGGTGCCTGAGTTCAATCCATGGTCAGGGAACTAAGATCCCACAAGCCATGCAGTGCAGCCAAAACAACAACAACAACGAAAAACCAGAGAGAAACAGAGAGAGAGAGAGAGAGAGAGAGAGAGAGAGAGAGAGGAGGCCAGAGAAGAACATGAAGCTCCACAGGGTTCTGGTAAGGATTTTGAACTTCCTCTTAGGAAAATGGTAGTCGTTACAGAATTTTGACCAAAAGACTGACATTTACTATTTCATCCGTTGAAAGGCCATGTTGTCTGGTAAGTTGAGAAAAGACGGCAGAATATTAAGGGTGGGAGCACAGAGACCAGCTAGACTACCACTGAAGAAATCCAGGTAAGAAAAGATGTTGGCTCTGACCAGGCTGGTGGCAGAAGTGGTTAATGTGATTTTTTTTTTTTTTTTTTTTTTTTTGTTGGCACACGGGCTTAGTTGCTCCGTGGCATGTGGGATCTTCCTGGAGCTGGGATCGAACCCGTGACCTCTGCATTGGCAGGCGGATTCTTAACCACTGCGCCACCTAGGAAGCCCCTCAGAAGTGGTTAATGGAAAGTGGTCAGACTCTTGACAAATTCTGAGAGCAGAGCCAATAGCATCTCTTATGACTGCATTTGTATGGGGTGTCAGAAAAAGAATGCATCAAAGATAATATCTAGATTTTTGGCCTGCCTCAGCAAGTGGAAGAATGGAATTGACACCAACGGGGACAGAGAAAGCTATGACCAGGAAGGATTGGAAAGTAGCTCAGGAGAAATTTTTAACACATTCAGTCACTGATGTCTACTAGAATGTCAAGGAAAGGTCTATTATATAGATAACTGTGGAGTTTCAAAGTGAGGTATGTTATGGAGACGTACATTTGCAAGTTTGGGGCTTATAATGCCATTTATGGTCATGACAATGCATGAAATCACAACAGAATGTGTATGTAGATTGAGAATTTAGAAATGACTAAGGACTGAGCTCTTGGACAGTTGCATATTAAAGGGATGGGGGGAAAAGAGGACCCAACAAATTCAAATTAAGAATAAAAATGTCAATTGTGACAAGAGCTTCAGAGAAGAAATTTAAATAAAATCTTAGAAGTTACCATTACACTTAGGAGTTTGTTAATGACAACGGACAACGGAACTGTGAGGCTAATAAACCACACTTGAGTGAGTAGAGCTAAGTAGTTGAGGTAATAGAAAGATAGAAAAAAGCAATGCTCTTTAAAAGTTCAGTTGAAATAAATGGGATCTAATGAAACTTAAAAGCTTTTGCACAGCAAAGGAAACTATAAACAAAAAGACAACCCTCAGAACGGGAGAAAATATTTGTAAACGAATCAACAAAGGATTAACCTCTAAAATATATAAATAGTTCATACAGCTCAATATCAAAAAAACAAACAACCCAATCAAAAAATGGGCAGAAGACCTAAATAGGCGTTTCTCCAAAGAAGACATACACATGGCCAAGAGGCACATGAAAAGCTGCTCAACATCACTAATTATTAGAGAAATGCGAATCAAAACTACAATGAGGTATCACCTCACACCAGTTAGACTGGGCATCGTCAGAAAATCTACAAACAATAAATGCTGGAGAGGGTGTGGAGAAAAGGGAACCCTCTTGCACTGCTGGTGGGAATGTAAATTGATACAGCCACTATGGAGAACAGTATGCAGGTTCCTTAAAAAACTAGAAATAGAGTTACCAGCAATCCCACTACTGGGCACATACCTAGAGAACACCATAATTCAGAAAGACACATGCACGCCAATGTTCACTGCAGCACTATTGACAATAGCCAGGACATGGAAGCAACCTAAATGTCCATCAACAGATGAATGGACAAAGAAGATGTGGTAAACATATACAATAGAATATTACTCAGCTGTAAAAAGGAACAAAATTGGGACATTTGTAGAGACATGGATGGACCTAGAAATTGTCATACAGAGTGAAGTATGTCAGAAAGAGAAAAACAAATATTGTATATTAACGCATATATGCAGAATCTAGAAAAATGGTACAGATCAACTGGTTTGCAAGGCAGAAACAGAGACCCAGATGTAAAGAACAAACATATGGACATCAAGGGGGGAAAGCGGGAGGGGACTGGGGTGGGATGAATTGGGAGAATGGGACCGCCGTATATACGAGTAAGAAAAAAATATATCAAATTGTACACTTTAAATATGTGCAGTTTATTGTATGTCAATTATATCTCAATAAAAGTTCAGAAACAAAAACAAAACAAAACTCAAAGCTCATAATCTACAAACCAAATCCAAGGTCATGCAGATTTTCTATGTTTATAATTTTGATAGTTCTGCATTTTAAATGTCTGTTAATAAATCTGAGTGAATCTGGTGTACGTTTAAAAAAAAAAAAAAAAGTTCAGTTGTTGGGAATTCCCTCGCAGTCCGGTTGTTAATACTGTGCCTTCCAATGCAGGGGGTACAGGTTCAATCCCTGATAGGGGAGCTAGGATTCCACATCCCTCCAGGCCAAAAAACCAAAACATAAAAACCGAAGCAATACTGTAACAAATTCAACAGACTTTAAAAATGGTTCACATCAAAAAAAATCTTAAGAAAAAAATGAAAAATAAAAGTTCAGTTGTAAAAGGTGACAGAGACAGTAGAACAAGAAATGAACTGGATCATTAAGAGAGAAAAAACTATTTTTAGAAGGTATACATGTTTATAACGTCAGTTTAAAAAGAGACTGAAAGAGAGAACAGTAATAGATCACCAGTCATGAGATTTGATAAAGAACCAGTTCACAAAGAAGTTAAGATTAAGACATGGGGGCATGGTCCTTAGGTAGCATTAAACTGATTTGTTCTAGGTTAGAAAGCAGAAAGTGTTTTCAAATGGTGATTTCTTTGTCCTTTCTGAGGGGGGCAGGGACAGAATATCAAGATAGAGGGGAGTAATACTGGGGAACTTAATGAACTAACAATTAAGATTTATCAGCCTTGCCAAAAGTTTAATAAACATACTGAGCCAAGAACTGTACTCTGGAGAGGAAAATAACAGGAGATGGAAAAAGGCTGCTGGTCCAGGGGACAATGTGTGCACAGGAGTTCAGGTAAAATCTGTGAGCAGGGTTTGGGAAGTTTTAAATGACATATCTATAATGACTGAGCTCTTCTACCTGAAAGTACTGAAATATTTATAATTATTAAGACAATTCAGGGCAAGATGTCCTAGATTTTCTGAATGTTCCCCAACCAAGTGAAGGTGGTAAGGCTAAAAAGGAAATCTCCATGTGGAGTCTTTTTAGTCAATGGGAACACTGAAATCTTAAAGCAGTGATGGTCAAATCCAGGACCTGACATCTCTAATGAGCAGAGAACATGTTTGAGACCCTAGCTGTTAATTCTGAAAGTCTTCTCTCTTTAAGCCAGCATATGCTCCCAGCAATAAGTGACTAGCACATGAAACTGTGCCAATGGTCATTGGGGGTAAGATGCAATTCCACTCCCCTAATTGGTGGCTGTGGTATAAGGAGAGTTTCAGTTAGAAATATAAACAGGAATTATGACATCTGCCAAAATGCTTATGATACACCATGGAGATGATCCATCTAAAATTTAAGTGTGGTTTGTGTACAAAGGAAAAAGAACGTTCTCCAAAAGCCCTAGCACTGTGGCTGTCAAAGCAAAGGATTGTACATTTGGGAAAACTACTTCTGTTTCACAGAATGTATTCTCCTCACAATTGTTTGAAAACCCACTTCTGGGCATATATCCAGAGAAAACCATAATAGGAAAAGATACATGCAGGGGATACAAGCCCTAGTGGTTAGGATTCTGGGCTTTCAATGCGGTGGCCCAGATTCAATTCCTGGTGGGGGAACTGAGATCCTGCAAGCCTGAAAGGGGGAAAAAAAAGAGGAAAGAAATGAAGAGATACCCATGCACTCCAATGTTCACTGCAGCACTATTTACAATAGCTAAGACATGGAAACACACTAAGTGTCCATCATCAGAAGAATGGATAAAGATTTGGGGTGGGGGGTGGGGGTGTAATGGAATATTACTCAGCCATAAAAAAAAGAATGAAATAATGCCATTTGCAGCAACATGGATGGACCTAGACATTATCATACTAAGTGAAGTAAGTCAGACAGAGAAAGACAAATATCATATGATATCACTTCTTTGTGGAATCTAAAAAGATGACACAAATGAATTTATTTACAAAACAGTAACAGAATCACAGACTTCGAAAACAAACTTACAATTACCAAAGGAGAAAGGTGGAGGGGAGGGCGATAAATTAGAAGTTTGGGATTAAAAAATATACACTACTATAAATAAAATAGATAATTAACGAGGACCTACTGTATAGCACAGGGAACTCTACTCAATATTCTGTAATAACCTATACGAGAGAAGAATCTGAAAAAGAATGGATACATGTATTTGTATAACTGGGCCACTCTGCTGTACACCTGAAAATAACACAACATTGTTAATCAACTGTAACCCAATATAAAATAAAAATTAAATTGTAAAAAATTGTTTAAAAAAAGGGACAACTGGCCCAAAATGGAGTCACTTGAACTGAGCTCCACTCACCAAACCAAGACTTAATACCTTACTTAATTAGTTTCAGCCTCCCCTGGAAACTGCATCAGTCAATCTGGAATTACCTGGTCAGCACTGAGGTAATCAGCCTGATAGATCCCTGCCTGCCAAGCACCTAGAGCCCGTGCTCTGCAACGAGAAGCCACGGCAACGAGGAGCCCGCGCACAAGAAAGAGTAGCCCCCACTCACCACAACTAAAAGAAAGCCCGCGCACAGCAAAAAAGACCCAACACAGCCAATTAAATAAATAAATAAATAAATAAATAAATAAATAAATAAATAAATAAATTTATTAAAAAAACAAAAACAAAATGGGACTACTTTGATGTTACCTAAGGAAACCCCAGAGAGCTTTATAATTTCAGATCTCTCTGCCTGAATTTCTTTGTTCTCAAACAGCCATATGAAGTGCTTGCTGTCCACTCCTTTCAAGTTACTTGCCTAATGTCTTTTCATTATAGTCCTTCATGACAACCCCATTTAAAATAACAATAATGGCATTTGTCTTAATTTTCTCTAGTATATAATATAAAATGCACCCTTTCTAATGTACACTTCTACATCTTTTGACAGCATATATAATCATAAATACACCACTAAAATATACAGAACTTGGGAATTCCCTGGTGGTGCAGTGGTTAGAACTCAGCGCTTTCATAGCTGTGGCCCAGGTTCAACCCTTGGTCTGGGAAGTAAGATCCCACAAGCTGCGTGGGGCGGTCATAAAAACAAAAACAAAAAACAAAAACCAACAACAAGGGAAAAGCAACAAATAACATACAAGGGAATCCCCATAAGGTTATCAGCTGATTTTCCAGCAGAAACTCTGCAAGCCAGGAAAGGGAAAAATTTACAGCCAAGAATACCCTACCCAGAGGGAAAAACCTACAGCCAAGAACACCCTACCCAGCATAGCTATTGTTCAGATTTGATGGAGAAGCAAAAGGCTTTACAGACAAGCAAAAGCTAAGTGAATTCAGCACCACCAAACCAGCTTTGCAACAAATGCTAAAGGAACTTTTAGAAACAAGAAAATTGCAAATAGGAAAGCTCACCAATAAAGGCAAACTTATAGTCAAGGTGGGATATCATCCACACACAAATATGATATCAAAACCAGCAACAATAAGAAGTGGAGAGTACAAATGCAGGATATTGGAAATGCATTTGACATTAAGAGACCAGCAACCTAAAACAACTGAGAGAGAGAAATGCTATATCAAAACCTCATGGTAACTGCAAAACAAACTTCCAGTTTCAAAATAAATAAGTCACAGGGATTTAATGTATAGCATAGGGAATACAGTCAATAATACTGTAATAACTTTGTATGATGACAGACAGTAACAAGACATGATCATCGTTTTACAATGTACAAAAATATCCAATTACTATGTTGTACAACTGAAACTAATGTAAGTCAATTATACTTCAGAAAAACAGAAAACAAAACACCTAGGTTCATCTCTGAATCTTCCGTTTTACTCTCTCAGTTATAGATGGAATGTTCACATCCCCCCAAAATTCACAGTTGACACAGTACCTCCCAATTTCCTGGTTATTAGGAGCTGGAGCCTTTGGGAGGACAACAGGATTAGATGAGGTCATGCAGGTAGGCCCTGCATGAAAATGGGATTAGCACCCTCATAAATGTCATGAGAGAGCTTGCTCCTCTCTCTGTTCTCCACCATGTAAGGGACACAGTGAGAAGATGGTGTCTATGAACCAGGAAGCAGGCCCTCACCAGACTCAGAACCTGACCATGTAGGCATCCTGATCTTGGACTTCTAGCCTCCAGAACTGTGAGAAGTAAACTCCTGGTGTTTATAAGTCATCTAGTTTATGGTATTTTGTTATAACAACCCAAGCAGAACAAGACACTTTCCTTCCACATTAGGAAATCTAGTTAACCCTTAATAAAAACACATCCAGCCACTTCTAAGCTACCACTGTTCCATGAATCCTTAAGTGGACTACTGTTATAGCCTCCACCCTGGTTTTCCTCCCTCTTCCCTCAGTCTCACCATCTGTTTTCCACTATGCAGCCACGTGGAGCCTGTTAAGACCTAGGTAAGATGATTCCCCTCCTCTGGGTCAAACTTCCTACCATCTCCATAAGAGAGACCCAACTTCTTAGGCAGCCATTCCAGGCCCGAATCCTGTCCCCCTACTCCTTCTTCCCACCTGATGGAAAGGAGATCTTCATGATCCCAACTCAGCTCTACCTCTAAGCATCTTTTTGTCCTGGTACTGAGATAACATTTCCACCACTGTTTACATTAAGTGCCAGAAATGGAAATACCTCCACATAATGCCTGGGAGACTCAGGACCCCGGGCTTGGGTCCTTAAAGAATCCCAGGACACCACGATACAGAAAATATATGGGTGGAGGTAGGAAACAGTAAGGGACTAGGACACTCTACACATACCTGTATAGGTCCCATAAGCGTTTCTGCAGCCATGTTTTAAGAGACAGTTTACAGATAAATGAACATAACCTCGTCAGGTTACAATGGGTTCAGGCTCCTGTGTGCCCACGCCTGGCCCTTGACCCTGGTGATCTAGGGCTGGATGCCTAACGTTAGTGCTTCAGTGTCTCACCTTACTAGCTCTGTGTGCTTGACAAAGATCCAACCTCCTGGTGCCCCAATGTCTTCAACCTCCTCCTTCAGTCTGTTCCTCTGCTGAACAGCCTTTGGGAAACTTCTAAAAGCCTCATATAGTCTGTGTCCCTCCTTAGTTTAAAATTTTCCGCAGCGCGTAGTGTCCTGAGAATATAGGCAGAGTCCTCAGCCTGCTACTCCAGGCGTGACTCCGCCTCAGACTTTGTCCCTCGCCAGGCACAAGGGAGCCCAGATTTCCCGAACTCTCACGGCTCAATCGCGACTCTAAGCCTTTCCACAAGCCGGTTCCTCTGCCTGTCACCCTCTCCCACATCTAGTCACACCCCCAACAGTGAAATTAAGCAGGCAAGCTGAGGTGTTACGTTTGTTCACGACCATTGTCAGAAACAGGAGCCCATATACCAGCGCCTCACCGTCCGGGACACCGCGGCCGGGGCTGCGGGCACGTGAGCGGGCGCCCCGCCCTCGGGGCTTCCGTGTCTGCTGGGGGGAGGGCGGTGCGGGCCCGAGGACGAGCGTTTACCTGACGCGGGTCCCTCCGAACGGCCGCAGCCATCCAGGCCTGTGGGCGGAGCAGGGCCGGGAGCGGGCCGGCGGTTCTTACACCCGCCCTGGTACGGATCATCTCGGGCGGCGCCGCGGCCGAGGTTCAGACTCCCCTCTGTGCAGCGGGAACAACGACTCCGCTGCCGCTCTCTCAGTCCTGTCGCGTCAGCCCCCACTCAGCGCTCAGGAACTTCTGTCCGGTCGCACACACCCCACCAGCCAAAATGACCGCCCGGAGGAGGATGCCGGAAGTCCCGCCCCGCGCTTGGCGACACGCAAGGAAAAGCCTCTGTTCTGAGCCTTCATTGGCTTAGCAAGGCTGCCGATCGACGCAGAGCTTTCTGGGTAATGTAGTTCCCACGCTTGCGGTAGCCCACGCCCCCAACAGAGTGCCCGCAATTTTAGACCCGTGAGGGGCGCTGGGAAATGGAGTCAACTGGCCCAAGAACTTAAAAGGTACTTGTCCGTTCTTAAAGGGGCAGAACTCAGCGTTTCTGGGGGATGTTGTGTTGCCTGCAGAAGTTCACCCAAGGTTGGAGATTACTTTCGACTCTGTGAACTTCATCATGCTCCCTGAGACTAAACATAACATTTCGCAAGCTCCCAGAGGACACAGATCCAGATGCACATATCGTTCCTAGGCATTCAGACTCAAAATCTGTCCACTGGTAGCAGAAGCTAATAAACATTTCATGGGGGAGGAGCAAAATAGGGGTATGGGTATTCAGAGACACAAACTACTATCCTTACCAAACCAAACTTGAGCTGTTCACCTGATGCACAGTAAGGTCAATCCACTGTCACTTGGTTGTGCTGAAGGAAAGTACAGGGTTTCTTGCAGGCACCAGCAAGGAGAACAGGCAGCTCATGCGCAAAAGACCTGAACTCCCCCATGGCTTTCAAAGAAGGGGTTTTCAAAGACAGTGTAAGGGAGAGGGTGGAAGGTTGTGTGATCAGTTTGTGCACAATTCTCTGGTGGCTGATGAGGTAATGGTGATATTTTCAGAATCTCAATTATCAGTTTTCTGGCTCCACCTGGTCTGGAGTCTATGTCCTGACTGTCAGCATGCAGCTAACTTCTTCCACCTGGTGGGGGTTTTAGCATCTGCAAAACAACTCAAGGTATGGCTCAGGATATTATCTATAGCCCTTGAGGAGGAAATAAAGGTCCTTGGCTTTGTTTTATGGCTAAACTAATATTTTGTCTTGCTTGACTGCCTTCCTTTGTTTCTGCATTTTCTCACTTCTCTGATTTTGCTTTTTGGAATTTGGGGAAGGCCTAGGAGGCTAAAACTTTTCTATAAAAAAAGAGTCGAGTCAGGAATTCCCTGGCGGTCAAGTGGTTAGGACTCCACGCTCTCACTGCTGAGGACCTGGGTTCAATTCCTGGTCAGGGAACTAGGATCCCACAAGGTGTGCAACAAGGCTGGGGGATGGTTGGGGGTGCCTGTCCCCGGGAAGGACCAACATGGTCCTGCTCAGTTTCACTATGTATAAAATAGATAAGCAACAAAGGTATATTGTACAGCTCAAGGAAATACAGCCATTTTTTAAATTTTTTATTTATTTATTATTTTTTTGGTTGCACTAGGTCTTCCTTGCTGTGAGCAGGCTTTCTTGAGTTGTGGCAAGCAGGGGCTCTTCATTACAATGCACAGGCTTTCTCATTGCAGTGGCTTCTCATCGCAGAGCACAGGCTCTAGGCGGGTAGGCTTCAGTAGTTGCAGCACATGGGCTCAGTAGTTGTGGCTTGCAGGTTCTAGAGCACAAGCTCAGTAGTTGTGGCACATGGGCTTTGTTGCTCCACACCATGTGGGATCTTTCCCAGACCAGGGATGGAACCAGTGTCCCCTGCGTTGGCAGGTGGATTCTTAACCACTGAGTCACCAGGGAAGTCCCTAATAACTTTTAATAGAGTATAATCTATAAAAACATTGTTGTACACTGGAACTAATGTATACCTGGGACTAATATTATAAAACAACTAAACTTCAATAAAAATAAATTAATAATGAAAAATAAACATTATCATGTTGGAAATTAAACATATATGCTACGAAGTGTTAGAGGCAGTTTTATCAGTCTCTGTATGTTTGCTCAGGGAGAAGAGAAAAAACACTCCAAATGGGCCATGACAGGAAAGACAGTAGAGGGAGGTGGGGCTGCTCAAAGCAGGAGTACACAGGTGGATCTCTGTAGTCACCTCAGAATACTCTAACAGCATAGTAAATTATTGTGTCCAATTTAGTAAGTAATATTTTTATACATTTAGCATCTTTTGGGATAGCTTCATAGTTAACTTCCTTTTGGGAATCTGACATCAATCTCAAAAATAGAACAATGAAAGACATGCTGTCATGATATGGGACAATGGGTGCGGTGTTCACAGGTGGAGCATGTATGAAAAAGATGCTCGGAACCCCAAAATGCATGGGATAACTTACACCATGATCTCATCTCATCATTGGGAAGTGGTTATCATTTCCCCTGTGCTTACAGAGACTGTTCTGCACGAAAAGTTGATATTATCTGAGAAAAAGTTATAAAATTCAAATTACAGAAAGCTATCAATGACTATGTAGTGATTCACAGATTGTGTCAGAAATGTCTCAGAGAAAGTATCAGTGGATGGTAAAAATGTGAAAATCTTAGAGAAGTTTTAGCAGTGATGTCTGAGAAGAGATACAATTAAGGTGAGCAAGTGACTAGAACAATTGCTCTGAAGACTGTCTCCAAAATGTGATTCCTCTTCATGCTTGAAGTCATTATGCAGTATCAGCGTTCAGGAAAAGTTACAGGGGACATTGAGAGCAGGCAGAATTGCAAAAATATACAGGGAAGCTGAAGCCAAAGTGTCTTGTTTATTTGCTGTTCTGACAAATGGTCAATGAGTAAATATTTGGTTTCAAGAACTTATCGTAGATGCATGGGAGACATTGGGACACAAAAGGGACAAGACTCCTGCCCTCCTGGGGATTATACTATGTTCAGGAGGACACAGAAATCATGAAAGAAGAAATGCTAAGTCCTATAGTATGTTGAATGTGGAAGGCGTAATGGAAAGAACATAAGATGAATGTACTTAGAGGTAGAGTGTGGTATGCAGATGACAGAATGCAGTAAGGGAGGCCTCTTTGATAGAGGGTCACTGTGCAAAAAACGTGAAGGAGATGAGGAATAATTATATGGGAATTTTCTGAATCAATTATAGCCAGATTAAGCACGTGGCTAGATAGTTTTGGTGGGTGGAGCCCTCACACAGCTCCTTGGCAGTGGAGGGCCTAGGACTTTAGCCAAGTTGGCCATTAGCCTGACTTGCTCACTACAAAGACACTCAGGCAAGTGTGTGTGAGAAACCTCAGCTCCACCTCTGGGAGTCTGCAGACTTCAACTCTCGTGGATTAAGGCCTGAAACCAGGAAGGCTAATTTTTCATAGAATCCTGGTTTTCACATTTGATCCCTGGACCTTCAGCATGAAATGCTCATTTTTGTTTTAGAACTCAACCTAGTGAAGCAGATATTCTGTGGGTCAGGCCCTAGAATCTGTGTTTTAACAATCTTCCTGGTGATTCTGATACATTTTCAAGACTATTCCATGGTACCATTGCAATTTATGTGGACCAGATCACTGTGTTTCTTGCAATAACAGAAGTCCCCCTGAATCACTATGCTGTACACCTGAAACTAATATAATATTGTAGATTAACTACACTTCAAAAAATAAATAACAGGAGTCCCCTCTAAATCTGCAGGGTTTTTGAACTGACATTAAAAAGGGGGTGGGGGCTTCCTAGGTGGCGCACTGGTTAAGAATCCGCCTGCCAATGCAGAGGTCACGGGTTCGATCCCAGCTCCAGGAAGATCCCACATGCCGCGGAGCAACTAAGCCCATGTGCCCAAAATAAATAAATAAATAAATTAATTAAAAGGGGGTGGGACCAGTAAAGTTTATTTTTCCTAATACAAAACACTATAAAATTATAAAATAGGGAATACGGGGATATGTGTATAAAAACAGATGATTGAACCTGGTGTACCCCCAAAAAAATAAAAAAAAATAAAATAAAATAAAATTATAAAATAGAATGTCAAAATACCTATATTTCTACCACCTGAGGAAAATGTCTGCAGTAGAGCATAATCTTTTCAGAATTGTGTCTGCACATGCATGCATCAACCTCTGTACCATGTGTTCAAATATATTCCTTTATAAATTGCTTTTCTCAGTAAAAATAAAGTCAGACTTTGTATACAGATTCATGTTTTGATTTTATCACTTAGACAACCTAAAGCTACTTTCTCATTTTACACCCAGTATTTCCTGATACTTCCTTCTCTCAAAACCTTGTAGACCTAAAGCTACCATCTTTTTAAAGATTGCCTTGCATTTTGTCCTCTACGTGTACCATGGCTGGCTAGCTGCTGTGAGCTCATGGCTAGTATCGCTTCTCAGTGTCCCTGTATGGGCCCTTCAAGGCCAAAGAAAACTCTCCAAGGCCAAAGAAAACTCTTCAGCAGGGACCAGAGTCCTCCAGTGCCAGACAAGTCCCAATGAAGCGCCCCATGGGCAGAGAAACAAGACCAAGTAGTCATGGCATGAAGGTCTAGGAGCTGACAATCATGTCCCAGGAGTCAGGTTCAGCTGAGGTTACGAATGCGGAGTCCAAGAGGCTGCCTCCTGACCAGAGGGCAGGTCCCTAAGATGGCATGGACACGTGTGCAAGAGAGGGGCCGGCACTGCTCAGGTGCCCCAGGTGGGGCATCAACTTCTGAAGTAGGAGGAAGTGGGACCTCAGCTTTTGAGCCAGAGATGAGGAAAACACTGCCTCTGGAGGAGGAAGCTGGGATGCAGTGGCTGGTGTCCTCTGTCCACACCTGACCTCTGATGCCAGAGTGAGGGTTTCCACCTCTGGGAGGCCTGGCCTGAGGTTTAAGAACACCTCTGCCTGGGTAGTGCCCCCCTGAAAAGATGTAACCATGAGGTTTCCAGCTCCTTCTGGAGCCCTGGGCTCTGAGCTCTGTTGCCTCCACCTCTGCTTTCTGGGTTCCGTTTCCACGTGCAGGTTTAGAAAGTGCCCTGGCAAGAGGATAGGAGGATGCGACCTCACCTGCTGTGCCGTCCTTCCCTCAAGTTCACAGCCCCTTGCTGTGTGCCACCCCATGCCTCAAAGCAGGAACTCCGTGTATTTTGCCACTTTTATAATCCTTTATGGTGGGGGTGAGAGTCAGTCTATTACTGTATCACAAGCAGAACCTACAATACACTTGAAAAAAACCTAAGTGGTTCTGAGGGTTTCAAAAGCTAAAACTCAATGTAGGACTTTATTAACACTTTTACAAATTGGAGTTAGGTTTTGGATTCTGACAGATACATCACAAAATATACATCTCCAAACCCAATTTCCTTATAGGTATGTAATAATAAGCTGATTTATAGTTATGAGGGATTTCCCAAGTGAACCTGATCAGGACACTAGCTAGCTCCTGTGAAGGTGAACCTTTTTAATTTTCACTTTGTTGCTAATGTAGAAGCTGCTGACAGATAGTGTAAGAAGAAACACATGCAAGGATTACAAAGAACAGAGAATGGAGAGTTAGAAGCACTATGAGCTGTGTTCATTCCTATAATGAAGTATTGAGCATGTTCAGATCAAAGGAGTGAAGGAAATTGCTTTATTTTCTTCTGACGGCTTTTACATTAAGATACAGAATCAAAAAAATTCTGAAGAATGAATCATTACCAAAGATCATGTTCGGTCTCTGCAACAATGTTTTGACATTGATTTGCTAATTTACATGTATTTAAGTGACCACTAGTTTCTCAATGTAAATACCATGTAAAGTTGTGGGAATAGGAGAGGATGAGGCTCCTCACAGATCACTGCACTATCATAGGCATAAAAAAGTTCACATAATATTTATGCTTTTTAAAAATGTGGTAGGGGCTTCCTAGGTGGCGCAGTGGTTAAGAATCCGCCTGACAATGCAGAGGTCACAGGATCGATCCCAGCTCCAGGAAGATCCCACATGCCATGGAGCAACTAAGCCCATGTGCCAAAAAAAAAAAAATAAATAAATAAATAAAAATAAAAATGTGGTAGGTGAACAACAGATAATTTTGAGGACTTTAAATTAGGACAGATTTCAAAGTCAACGTTTGGTGGTGAAATATATAAAAAGACTCAACATTTCAAGGTAATGGCATCACATTCAAGAGACCACTGAGCAATTACTAAAAACTTTGAGTCTGTAAATAATACAGAACAGTCAAATTAAAATCCTGAAAAAAAATCCATGCAAAGTCTTAATTTACTATAGAAGGATAAACTAATGTTGAAAAGAAAAACTCATTCTGGGAGGTAATGCTGCTATAATGTTTTATTAGTGGTAATAAATGTAACTTATTTCAGCAAGATTTATCATTAATAATGACCACATTACCTAAATATTCTGGATTGAAATAGTATTTAGACAAACAACTTATATGCTTCATATCTGCACACAGTAAAAAGCACTTTATATGATTAAATATAAAGAGAGTAAAACAATTTCCCAATCAAATTTAAGTAGACATCACAGAACTGTAGAATTATACATTTAGCCACAGGTGAGACTATTTTTCAATGGCCAAGTATTGTTTATAAGTTAGTCATAATAAAAGACAAGTGATTATTAAATATGCACAATAAAGACTAAAGACTACATGAAAATGTAGATCTTTGAAAGTTGCTTTTAGGTGCTAATGGCTGTCAAATTTTGCTGAAAAATATTTATATTTCATTAAAAATATTCACTTAGTACTTTAAAGTGAAATGGTTAAAAAATACAATCTTTTTTTTATAAATTTATTTATTTTATTTATTTATTGGCTACATTGGGTCTTCGTTGCTGCACATGGGCTTTCTCTAGTTGCAGTGAGTGGGGGCTACTCTTCATTGTGGTGCGCAGGCTCCTCATTACAGTGACTTCTCTTGTTGTGGAGCACAGGCAGGCCCTAGGTGCGTGAGCTTCAACAGTTGCAGCACATGGGCTCAGTAGTTGTGGCTCACGGGCTCTAGAGCACAGGCTCAATAGTTGTGGCGCATGGGCTTAGTTGCTCCGTGGCATGTGGAATCTTCTCAGGGCAGGGCTCGAACCCGTGTCCCCTGCATTAGCAAGTGGACTCTTTACCACTGAGCCACCTAGGAAGTCCTAAAAAATACAATCGTTAATAAATTTATTTTTAATTGAAATTTTTAAGGAATCTTACCATTTCTCTTACATGAATAAACACTCAGTAACCCATTATGTCTCCTCTGGAAAGCTTCTCACCTTTGGTGTTTCCATCAAAACCTGTCAGAAGAAATTCTCATGTACTTCCCTGGCTTTATCTTACTTACACACACACACAATTCTTGAACTCCCTTCAGTTCTTGCAGTCTTCAAAAGCCTCCAGAAGCCAGCTTATTCCTAGAGCAAAAGATTAGTCCATAAAATGAAAATAAATAAGGAAAACAGAGACCTTACCCAAAATGATGCATTTAATTAAAAAAAAAAAAAAAGAAGCAGGGGACTTCCCTGGTGGTCCAGTGGGTAAGACTCCACCCTCCCAGTGCAGGGGGTCCAGGTTTGATCCCTGATCAGGGAACTATATCCCACATGCCACAACTGAGAGTTCGCATGCTGCAACTAAAGATTCTGCATGTCGCAACGAAGACCCAGCATAGCCAAATAAATAAAACCATTTCAGACTTACTATTGAGAAGATAAAATATGAAATCTGCTATGAAACCTATAGGTGAATTAGGAAATGGGACTATGGTTGGCAGAGTTTTAACAGCTGTGAACTCTGACCCCAGGAGTTAACTCTCATGAATATGTTATGTTAGATGGTAAAACAATTCTGTAGATGTAATGAAAATTGCTAATTGTTTAACTTTAAAATAGAGATTATGGGGACTTCCCTGGCGGTCCAGTGGTTAAGAATGGCACTTCTACTGCAGGGGACATGAGTTCAATCCCTGGTCAGGGACCTAAGATCCTGCATGCCAGGTAGTGTGGCACAAAAAACAAACAAACAAACAAAAAAATAAATAAAATAGAGATTATTCAGGTTATCCTACTGTAATCACATGAGCTCTTAAAAGTAGAGAACTTGTTCCAGCTGAGACAGAAGTGGAAGTCAGGCAGATCTGAAGTGTGAGGCAAAAAAGATTTCACCTGACAATCTCCTGTTGTGGCTTGAATATAGAGGAAGTCAGATGGAAACTATGAGAAAAAAATTAATTCTGCCTTATGAGTTTGAAAGCGGATCTAGAGCTACAGATGAACAGAAATAAATGAACCCACTATTCTATCTGGGAGACTACAACACTCCTCTATCAGAAATGGACAGCTCCAGCAGGCATAAAATCAGTTAAGGACATACTTAAACTCACAGCACCTTCAATCAATTGAATATAGTTGACCTCTGTAGACTACTTCATCCAAAAAGAGCAGATTACACATTCCCAAGTTCACATGGAACATTCACTACCCTATTTTCTGGGATATAAAATACACCTTAACAAATTTAAAGGAATAGAAATCACACAATGACTGCTCTCAGATCACAATGGAATTCAAGTAGAAATCAGAAAGACAGCTAGAAAATCCCTAAATACATGGAGATTAAACAATATGTTTTTAAGTAACACATGAGTCAAGGAGAAATCTCATGAGAAATTTCAAACTGTTTGGAACTAAATGAAAATACATCTTATCAAAACTTGTAGGTTGCAGTGAAAGTAGTGCTTAGAGGAAAATTCACAGCATAAAAAGAAAAAAGATACAGAATCAATAGTCTAAATTTCCATCCTGGAAAACTCTAAAAAGAAATGCAAATTAAATCCAAAGCAGAAAAAGAAATAATAAAAATTAGAGTAGAAACTAACGAAATTGAAAACAGGAGAGCACAGGTGTTGGAGCAGTAGAGTGCTGTCCCAATTGCCGAGGTACTGGAATGCAAATAAGAATTCATCAGATAGGACCTGGAGTGGTTCAGCAAATTCAGTCTGTCTGCATGGAGTGCCATGGCCATGCAGAGCGAATCAGTCCTAAAGATAAATGTAAACGCTGCAATGGAAGGAAGATAGTTCAAGAGGAGAAAATTCTAGAAGTTCACATTGACAAAGACATGAAAGATGGCCAGAAGATAGTATTCCATGGTGAAGGAGACCAAGAACCAGGACTGGAGCCAGGAGATATTTCATTGTTTTAGATCAGAAGGACTATGCTGTTTTTACTCAACGAGAAGACCTTTTCATGTGTATGGACGTACAGCTGGTTGAGGCATTGTGCGGCTTCCAACAGCCAATATCTACACTTGATAACCGAACCATAGTCATCACTTCTCATCCAGGTCATATTGTCAAGCATGGAGATATCAAGTGTGTACTAAATGAAGGCATGCCAATTTATCATAGACCATATGAAAGGGTTGCCTAATCACTGAATTTAAGGTAAACCTTCCTGAGAATGGCTTTCTCTCCCCCAATAAACTCTCTTTGCTGGAAAAACTCCTACCTGAGAGGAAGGAAGTAGAAGAGACTGATGAAATGGACCAGGTAGAACTAGTGGACTTTGATCCAAATCAGGAAAGACGTCGCCATTACCATGGAGAAGCGTATAAGGATGATGAACATCATCCTTGGGGTGGTGTTCAGTGTCAGACCTCCTAATGGGGCCAGTGAATAACACTCACTGCTGGCATTTTATTTGCAGTAGTGATGGAGTGAAGGACTATAATCATAATATGCTCACTACTTGCTATTGTTTTAATATTCAATTATAGTAGTGTTTTAAAAGTTAAGTGAAGAATAAACTCGAATATAAAAAAATTCTATTTTGATTATTCTTCTTTGAAGTCCATCTCACTTCAACTGTGTTAGAAAACGTAGCTTCCCTTCAGTTCTTGCCTTGCAGTTATGTCAGTTCTTAATTTTCATTGTTGAAGACTTATCATATTGTCCCGTCTAAGAATGTAGATTTTCATGAGTCTAGATTGTAGTTTTTTTTTTGTTTGTTTTTGTTTTTAATTTTTTTATTTATTTATTTTTTTTTGGGGGTACACCAAGTTCAATCAACTGTTTTTATACACATATCCCCGTATTCCCTCCCTTCCTTGACTCCCCCCCTCTCGAGTCCCCCCCACCCTCCCCGCCCCAGTCCTCTAAGGCATCTTCCATCCTCGAGTTGGGCTCCCTTTGCTATACAACAACTTCCCACTGACTATTTTACAGTTGGTAGTATATATATGTCTGTGCTACTCTCTCGCTTCGTCTCAGTTTCCCCTTCACCCCCCGCCCCCCCCATACCTCGAGTTCTCCAGTCCATTCTCTGTATCTGCGTCCCTGTTCTTGTCACTGAGTTCATCAGTACCATTTTTAGATTCCGTATATGTGAGTTAGCATACAATATTTGTCCTTCTCTTTCTGACATAGATTGTAGTTTTGCTCTCTATAGCTTGGTCCCTAGTCTTTTTTTTTTTTTAAATTGGGTCTTTGTTACTGCCCGCAGGCTTTCTCTAGTTGTGGCAAGTGGGGGCTACTCTTCGCTGTGGTGTGCAGGCTTCTCAGTGCGATGGCTTCTCTTGTTGTGGAGCACAGGCTCTAGGTGTGCGGGCTTCAGTAGTTGTGGCACTCAGGCTCAGTAGTTGTGACTCGCAGGCTCTAGAGCGCAGTTCAGTAGTTGCGGTGCACAGGTTTAGTTGCTCCACGGCATGTGAGAATCTTCCCAGTCCAGGGATTGAACCCATGTCCCCTGCACTGGCAGGCAGATTCTTAACCACTGTGCCATCACAGAAGTCCCTCCCTATTCTTTCGAATGACCTGCTTCTCACTCTCTAAACCTTGAGGAAGTAATTGACTTGTGTTATACATTAGTGCTTTCCATGTTCAAAAAGCATACATATAACTTTGTCTCTTATTTTCAGAATTGTGCCACTTCATGATATTTATCTGTGATGCCTACTATAATTCATATCTCTCATTTCCTCTCTCTCTCCCTCTTCTCTCTCCTTTGTTTGCTATATCACTGTTTTGCTTTACCCCGTGGGTTTGTTTTCTCTCTAAGATCACACCTAGCCACAGATAATTTACTCAACGTATGCAGTGACCTCATACTAAACTTCCATGAAAAGGGAACACAGGAGAATGATGAGCCATCTAGAGTGGTTTCCCAGACTTGGAATCTTCTCCATATGGATTTACTCCTGGCAAAATGAAGAAGAAATATTACTGAGCTGAAGTCAAGACAGGTCATAGACATTTTCTCTCTCTTTGTTCTTCACATTATTTAGTGGAATCCAGAAGGATGGATGTGTTTTGATATAGTTATGAAACTTAAAATTTATAGTGTAACTATATTTCTGTCTTCTGCTCTTCCAGCTGACTTCTGAAACCTCATGTTGTCTGTTCGCCTTGCAGAGCCATGGACATTTTTATAATGCACTCTTGTAGATGATGGTAGGTAATACAGTACGTGGTTGGAGGGGGGCATGCAAACACAAGAGTGTGTTTGACAAACTCAGGACAAGTTCATGGGACTGTCTGCAGGACAAGGGAGGTGATGCAGGTTGAGGATAAGGCTACTTTGCTGTAAGGGAATAAAGAGCACAGAATGGGGAAGGTTTATAAGGTGAAGGACATGACTATAGGATGGGACATCTGGAGGAGAGCAGGGCCTACAACTTGTTTCTCTGCAAATAACTTCCAGCATGCTCTCTTTTGCTGGTGACACATGACCACAAGATAGAAGCATAAGTCCAGGACCAAGAATATCCAACTGCAATAGAGTAGCCTGTGTTCTAGAACTTTTTAAAGATATGTGCACACCTCATGACATAATATGTAGAGGTCAATGTTGGAGAGCACTGCAGACGGAGCAGTAAGAAAAGTGGGTGAGAATCCAGAGAGGTGAGGATTAGTCCTGCATGGGATGTACAAGTAGAAGTGACAAGTAGAGTTAACAAGTCAGCAAAGTGTCAAGAATGGGGAAGGAACACCAGAAACGAGGTGTGGCCACTGGAACTAGCACAAAATACTAATCAAACACAACAAGTTTCTCCTATAATTTGAACACAGCCCTGACATCACGTCGTCTCCCAGGTGCCACTCAAGACTAGGAGCCTCCTGACCCATCTTGCTGTGGCTGGATTAATAGCCATTTGTGAACGACTGAAGGCTCACCATCCTGCTCCCAAGATGAGCAAATATACATGGCACCCATGTGAGGCAATTACTTAGGGAAAGACATTACAAAAGGGCAGCCAGTACTAGGCCAGAACTCAGGACACAATGGGAAAGAAAACTATTACAGAAAATTTCGGAGGGTCTTGTAAGAGAAGACCATGGTCCATGTAATTAACAACCATGTCAGTGATGGCAATTCCTGGCACAGGCAGGCACGAGGAAATGTCAGCTAGAGGAAAGAAATAGGATCTGGGGTACTGGGGTGTTTTAGATCTGGACAAAGTCACCAGGCCAGGGAAAGGACTAGCAAACTAGGATCAATTATAGGGACCAGTAGATGCCTGACCCTCAATCACTCTTTGTGAGGCTGCAAGGAAGCAGGTGTTGGGGCTTTTCAAGGAGACAGCAGGGCAGTGCATGCACCTTATCCCAACCAACCTCAGCACCTACTTAGGGACCTGGGGAAGGAAGCAGTGTCTGTGGTTCTGACGTAGGAAAGGCAGACCAGGCTCTAAGGAAAAAAGAGAGAGCAGGGAATACCTCAGGGCACAGAGGTGGGTGTGCGGACCTTACTTAGGGAGGTTTACGTTCAAGGTTCTCCAGCATCACATCACGGTACAGCTGTCTCTGAACCTCATCAAGGAGACCCCACTCCTCTCCAGAGAAGTACACAACCATATCACAGTGCTTTGTCATGATGGTAACAGATAAAACTATAAAGAGCTCTTCTCTGAGTACCCACAATGCACCCCATATACATCTACACCATGCCCATCCTTCTCTCAAGCCCCCCAACTCAAGGGACAAACCAGGTCCTGGTGCAACTTGAGCTGGTGTCTCCTTTGGGGCTCACTGGTCATGAAATCCAACAATCAGCAACAAGAGACAGTTGGAAAAACAGATGTCTAAAGCTGTGGGCCTGGTGAAGATGCATCCATCCAATCCTGTCAGGCTATTCTCAATAGAATCAACGTCACATAAGTCTCAATACCAGAGCTCTGGGACCATCAGACACACTCCCTCTCCAAGTACATATCACTCTTGATTGCACAGCCCTCACATCTCTGAACACCACAGCCACATGCCAATGACCACCATGCCTCACTGCCCCACAGCACAGGCATCTCCCTGGCCACCCATATGTTATTTTTGTTTTAATCATCTCCTTTTTACCCCACTGGTAAGGATGGAATTCCTGTCCTAGGGTTATGGCAATGCAGAACACATGATACCTGACACTTGACAGATGAGATCAATAGCAGTTTGTTAATTAGAGACACAGCCTGGGAGAGGAGGACACCACATACCATACAGGGCCACATGAATGTTGTACACTGGGAAAGAACCACTGGGGGTTGTGAGGTGGAAGTTTTGTAGGATCAAGAGGTCGGGGTATAACCTGGTTCCCACAAGGTGATGCAAACGGCTTGTCTGAATAACTGCAGGCCAGTAGAGACTGAAACCCACTTCAAAAAGGTAAGCAGTGTTAAAAAGGAGAAGGCAGGTGAAAACAGTCATTGTGCTAAACCCTAGGTCAGCAAAACAACACTTAACACCTAACCTAATTGCAGTTTCAACCTGCAGGAACATAACCTTTAACAAATCAACCTGGAATTTCCTGGTCACAACTAGTGAGGTAATACGTCCAAAAGACCCCTTTCTAGGGCGACCTTGCCTGAGACAATGCATTCTTTGCTAATAATTTCCCTTTTCCACCTCCTTTCCACCTTTAAAAACCTTTCCTTTTCTCTTTGCTATGTGGGATGCTACCCAAAGCATATTGATGAATAATACCAATTTGATCTTTTTTTTTTTTTTGGCCACGCTGTGTGGTTTGTGGGATCTTCTCCAAACAGGGATCGAACCTGCATCTGCTGCAGTGGAAGCATGGAATCCTGATCACTGTTCAACCGCCAGGGAATTCTCGCCAATGTGATCTTTAAATTTACTCTGTTGAGCTTTTGTTCTTTAACAGCAGGAACTGCTCTGGTCTCCTTGATAAAATGGGAGACCCTATCTAAGATTACCAAGTCAAGTGGGGAACTTGCACTCAGGCCAGTTTAGCCACTCCAGGTTTTACCATGTGTCAAGGCAGCACAAAGTACTGGGCCTTATTCTTATGCCTTAAAATACAACTTTGCAGAAAGGACCCAGAGTTGCTTGGCAAACTCAAACAGGATTCAATACTAGCTTAGAATTCCCATAGCTCCCATTGGGGGTGGAAACATCTAATCCTTCTATGAAGGCCTCTCTCCCTGTATAGCTGTTCACTGCCTAAGTCTAAGTCACACAGAACCACCTGTCAATTTTGGATACCCATGGCCCTCTTCCATTTCTGTGCTGCTCTTGCTGTCGCTCAGCAATGAGAGCCTTCTCTATCTATCTAACCCTCATTCAAAGCCCAGCCCCATTTACCAACCACCCCTGTGCTAAAATGATCACAAATGACCATATTTGCCCCTGACCATGTGCACCAGGATGAATGAACCATTCCAGGTCCCATCAAAATCCTCACAAAATCTCGGTGAGTCCCTAGCGTGGTGAATAAGCAATAGCTCTGGTCTGCATGTCACCTTGCCTCAATCACCCCTATGCCTCGGCATCCATCTCTCTTCTCTTACAAGCCTTGGCCATTTGTCAGGCTCTCCTGTCTGATACATCCTACCTTCATGGCCACATACTTACTCCAACTACATTTAAGAATCCCAATATACATCATTCAGGTACTCAAGCAAGAGACCCGGTGCTCGGCCCCCATCCTCCACTTTCTGGCCCCTGAACTACTTTAAGACATAACATTAAGATTATTCCTTCTAAATGTGACCACAGGTCACTCACGTGGGTCCACGGTAGCTACCGCATTTTTTTTTTTTTTTTCAATTTTGCTGTGCCGGGTCTTGGTTGTGGCACACGGGATCTTTAGTCTTTGCTGCGGCATGTGGGATCTTTAGTTGAGGCATGTGGGATCTACTCCCTGACCAGAGATCAAACCTGGTCCCCCTGCATTGGGAGTGCCGAGTCTTGGCCACTGGACCACTAGGGACGTCCCAGTGGCTAAGACTGGCACATTTTGTGTATCTCCAACTTGAACTGCTCTTTCGATTTCCCAACTTATAGGTCCAGCAGCCAATTTCATGCGTCCACTTACTGGTTTCTGAAATACCTCAAACTCTTAACATGGTCAAAACAAAGCTCCTGATAACCCCAGTGAATATTACCCCTACTATCAACTTCCTCATCTCAGCTGGAGTTTCCATCCTAACAGCTACTAAAACTGAACACCCTGGGGTTATCCCTGATTTCTCTGTTTCGCTCTCTTACCATCCATACTAGAAAACCTAGTTGCCCCCTTTTAGAACATGCATCCAGACTCCAACCACATTTCCTAAATTATAGCCCTGGCCCACTAACCCTTACCTACACTATGTCAGTAGCCTCCACCCTGATTTTCCTTGCTCCTTCCTCACTCCCACAACCTGTTCTCCACTCTACAGTCAGATGGAGCCTTTTTAGACCTTGGTAATATCACCTCCCTCCTCTGATCCAAACCCCCCCAATACATTCAGAATAGATGCCCAATACCTCAGGCAGTCATCCTACGTTCCATTTCTTTGCTCATACCAGAAAAGGAGACCTGTGGTTCCTTAACACTACCAGCTCAGTTTTAACACTAAGTATTTGCAAATCCTGGTACCAGCTCCTGGGTTAACCTTCCACACTAGTTTCCATTGGTTGCCAGAATTAGGACCCTGGGCTTGCGGTTTCTATAGGATCCCCAGACCCAAGGACTGGGAAAATGGCATGTAACAGTCCCAGGACACCACATACCAGAAAACATCTCAGTGACGGTTAGAGCCAGTAAGGAACTAAGACACCCACTACATACCAGTTTTTTATCCATAAGTACTTCTGCAGCCTTGGGACTCTGTGGAAAGAGATAGGCCTTAGAAGAACGTAACTGGGGCTTAGAAACGTTGAGGCTCATGCCACCTTGTATCCTTGCCTGGCCTTGGACCCAGGTGACCTCAGGTTGGTCGTCTGACCTCTGTGCTCTGTCACCCCTTAACATCAGTGTTACCTTGAACAAAGATTCAACCTCCTAGTGCCTCAATGTCCTCAGCACTCGCCTCAAATCTATTTTTCCTTTGAACAGTCTTGGGAAACATTTAAAATGCTAATGTAACACCTGTTCCCCTTTTGTTCAAAATTCTCCATGCCTTCTTAGGTCCTCAAATAAAGATACAACCGTCAGCCTGACAGTTTGGGCATGAGTCTGCTTCACATTTTTGGGTCCTACTGACATAAGATGGATCCCAGGTTTCCCGAATCCTCCGGCCTCAGTCCCACCTCCAAGCCTCTGCACCTGCGGGTCCCTTCGCCCGTCACCCTCTCCCACGTGCCCTCACACACTGCCAGAAACAGGGCCCCACGGTCGACCGCCTCACCATCCCGGACACTGCGGCCGAGGCTTCGGGCACGAAAGCAGGTGCCCCGCACTCGGGGCTTCAGTGTCTGGTGGGGTGAGGGCTGTGAGGGCGCAAAGGATGAGCGTTGACTTGAGGCGGGTCCCTCAGCGCCGCCGCCGCTGGACCCTGTGGGCGGCGGGGAGCAGCGAACGGCAGGGGGATGTGGGCACAGCAGTCACTCTCCTGGGCCTGGCTCGGGGCATCCCGAGTGGCGTCGCGGGGCCTCAGACCTGCCTCTGTGCTGCGGGGATTACGCCTCCACTCGGACCTTTCTGGTTCTGTCACCTGGGTCCTGACACAATGCTACGAAGGTGAACAGACCCACAGCCATTAAAACGGCCTCCTTGAGGAGAAGGCCGGACGTCCCGTGCCTACAAACGTGCAGCAAACAGAAACTGCCTATTTTCTGAGAATTCATTGGTTACTCATACTGCCCTTTTACGCTGAGCATTCTGGGTAATGTAGTTGGGACAGACGCACAACCCATGGGCAAAGGCTCTTTCTCTACCAGATTTTCAGCAGAAAAAGCTAAGCTCCACAAGGAGAGGTGCTGGAAAACTGGAAAAGTGACTCCAGTTCTAAGAACAGATTTTGTTCTTCATAAAGGGCCATACTAAAATCTGTAGGAGTGCTGCTGTTTGTGTTATCAAATGGAACTTAGTCCACTGGCTCCACAAAGCCCATCTACTACCAGCTGCTTGTGGTTAAGTATAGCACTTACTGCAGGGCCCCAAGGAAGGGAATGGGAGACAACCCTCAGACCCACTCCCCTGCAGTCTTCAAGTTCAGGGGGTTTTGTGTGTTTGTTTTTGGCCATGCCACCCAGCAAGCGGGATCTTAGTTCCCTGACTAGGGATCGAATTTGTGCCCCTTGCATTGGAAGGGCAGAGTTTTTACCACTGGACCGCCAGGGAAGTCCCTGAGTCAGGGGTGTTTTTTAAAGGGGAAGAAGAAGAGGCCACGGTTAATCATCTTGTGACATTTATGTGACATTTCTTAATCATGGTTATGGGTATCAGGATGTCTCTGGTTTATAATTCTTTGGTCAGGTGGTCCATGGCTCAGGGGTCTTGCCCTAGGGAAACAACCTGAGTTTGTATGTTAATAATGTTTATAAGAGCATTTTTAGTGCCTTAGCTGTGATGTTATTGACAATAGAAATTTTAATCAACCTGATTCTGGTTGATTAGTATTCAGTGAGTCCAGGATTGAGGTTATAGTGAACAAGAAAGGGAATAATGTTTTGGATAGAGAGATTAATCATAAACTCAGAAAGGGATCTCCATTTTAAGGGGCTTGGTTTCATTTGGAGACACTATTTCAGACTCAGTGAAGCAGCTCAGCACGTTCCCCGAGTCTAAAAATATCATTTGAGGACTTCCTAGGTGGCGCAGTGGGTAAGAATCCGCCTGCCAATGCAGAGGACACAGGTTCGATCCCTGCCCCAGGAAGATGACACATGCTGCAAAGCAACTAAGCCCGTGTGCCACAACTATTGAGCCTGTGCTCTAGAGCCCGTGAGCCACAACTATTTAGCCCATGTGCCGCAACTACTGAAGCCCACATGCCTGGAGCCCGTGCTCTGCAACAAGAGGCCACCACAATGAGAAGCCTGCGCACCACAATGAAGAGTAGCCCCCACTTGCTGCAACTAGAGAAAGCCTGTGTGCAGCAACAGACCCAACACAGCCAATAAAATAAATAAATAAATAAATTTATTTAAAAAATAAAATAAAAATAAAAATATCATTTGAGATGCTCTCAATGGTCACAAATCTAAAGGCATGTATCATTCCATACAGTAATTAAGACACAAAATGACTCCACTGGAAGCTGAAGCTAATAAACATTACTGTTTTGTTGTTCAAAGGCATGCAATCTCAAGCTTTAGATTCATTTTTGTCAGTCCATGTACACTTGGTCAGACACAAGAGAAAAACAACTCTAGGTAGGAATAGAACAAGTAAGATGGAAGACGGATGTTCACTAGGTTGAAGCAGGAGTGGAAAGATGGATCTCCATCAGTGACTCCCACATAAAAAATTTCTCCTCCTTTATAATTAATAATTATATCCAATTACAAAATACTCTTATCTACTGAATACTTCTTACTCCACTCCATATCCTGACACATATTCAATTCCTTCAGGAATCTGAAATCAGGGACTTCCCTAGTGGCACAGTGGTTAAGAATCCACCTGCCAATACAGGGGACATGGGTTCCATCCCTGGTCCAGGAAGATCCCACATGCTGTGGAGCAACTAAGCCTGTGCACTACAACTGCTGAGCCCATGAGCCACAATTACTGAAGCCCATGCACTGAGAGCCCATGTTCCAAAACAAGAGAAGCCACAGCAATGAGAAGCCTGCACACCACAACGAAGAGAAGCCACTGGCTGCAACTAGAGAAAGCCAGCACACAAAAATGAAGAACCAATGCGGCCAAAAATAAAAAGAAATTTTTTTTTAAAAAAAAGGAATCTGAAATCAAACTCAGAGAACAAGGAAACAAATAAGAAACATATAGCAAAGCATGCTCTCAACAGCTTATTAAACAGAAAAACCACAGGCCCAAAATAGAATCATTTGTGCTAAAGACCATGATTCCCAAACTAGACTTACTACCTACCCTAACTGCGGTTTCAACCTTCCTGAGAAATGTAATCATAAACAACCAGTTTGGAATTTTCTGGTCAGCACCAATGAGGTAATCTATGGACCCTCTCTGTCTTCCCCCTGAGGAAGAAGAGGCAATGAGCATAAGAAAACCTGTGCCATTCCGCTCCCCACCAAAGATGTCTCAGCCTTAAAATAATCCTTTCCTTTTTGGCAACGTCCTTGCCCCACCCGCACTTCTGCCTATAAAAACTTTCCATTTTGTGCAGCCCCTCAAAGCATCCTTCTAGTCACTAGATGGGATGCTGCTTAATTCATGAATCACCTAATAAAGCCAATTAGATCTTCAAATTTATTCAGTTGACTTTTGTTTAACTGAAATATTGGAAATATATTAAACTGATTATTTCATCTTTCTGCTGGAAAGCAATGATTATTTTTCTGGTCATTACTAGGACTGACCTCCAGATGGAATTGAAATTCTCTCAGAAAAAGCAGCTGTAAACTGCAAATTACAGAAAGCTATTAATAACAATTATGTAGTGATTCAAAGATGGTAGCAGAAATAGTTCCGGTGAAACATCAGTGGATGGTGAAAAAAGTTAAGATCTCTGAGAAGTTTTAGCAATGATGTCTGAGAAGATATAGATTTAATAAGCTCAGTACATGACAAGAATGGTCACTCTGAAGATTCTGTCTCCAAACTGTGATCCTTCTTCATTCTTGAAAACATTTAGCAAATCCCAGTTGGAGAGAGAGTTAAAGAGGACATTCAGAGCAATCAGGATTGCAAAAATAAATGGAACAGCTGAGGTTTGCAGTATCGTATTATCCTTTTAGAATTGTGTCTGCATTTATGTGTGTCATTCTGTGTGGGTCTGTGTTCAAATATTTTCCTATAAAAGTTGTCGGCTCAGGAAAAATTAAACTCATACGTGCTTTGTATACAGATCTGTACTTTGCTCTCTCAGTTAACAATATCTCTTGGACATCCTAAGCCTACTTCCTCATTTCACACTTGATGCGTCCTTATTGCCACACTTAGCAGACCCCAAATTGCCTGCTTTGCATTTCACTGTCCGCATGGTCCATGGCTGGCTTGCTACAAGAGGGCGGGAGCCAGACCAGAACTGATCTCCCCTTGTTCCCTGCAAGGGCCCTCTTCTAGGCTGTGGGAAACTCCGTTGAGGCACCTGGCATCACCCTAGGCCAGTTCCTCAGCATTCCAGGTCCCCCAGGCCAAAACCCAGTACAAGGCAGTGCTGGTACGAAGTCCAGGGCATAAGGAAGCTGTCCTAGAACGTGGGATCCAGATCCACCTGGCCGTGCAGGCTGGGGCTGGATTTGGCCTTCCAGCCCACCGCCACGTCCAGGAGGCAGCCAAAGACCTGTCGTCCTGGCTGTGTCCTGTCCTGCACTGGTCTCTGAGGGTGTCCTGGCACTGTTCAAGTACCATGGAGGGTGTCAAACTCTGGAGGAAGGAGTGGAGACTCAGCCTCTGAGGCCAGGGATGAGGATGGCTCCACCGGAGGAGAAAGCTAGGATTCAGTGGTTCTCCGCCCCTGACCTCTGATGAGGGTCTCTGACTCTGAGTCTGAAACTTCAGATCATCCCCTGAAAAAACGCAGCTGCAGGACTCCCTGCTGACCCCACCATCCTGGGCTCTCAGCTCTTTGCCTCCACCCTCTGTCCTCTGGCTCCCTGTCTTCCTGCAGGATTGAAAAGTGCCCTGGCAGGATGACGGGAGGATGTGACCTCATCCACTGTGCGGTCCATGGTTCAAGGCCTGAAATTAGTTGCTTTGTGTATTTTGTTGAATCTGAGTGAATATTGTCCTTATTATCCCTAGGAGATAAAAAATATTGCAGTCGACATGCATAAAACATTAATTTATTGGCTACAATAGGTTCCTTAGGACATTCATGCTTTATTCTCTAAAGTCATCTAGAAAATTTCAATTTTGGACAGAAGATGCCCATCAGGGAGCGGGAATGATCACAACACCGTTTGTTAGAATAAGCCACAGAAATCTATACCGATTCAGGGTCACCAAAAATCTTTTTAGAGAGAAGGGACCTTAATATTAATAATAATTAAGATACTATACACACAAAGGGGCTTTCCTGGTGGCACAGTGGTTAAGAATCCACCTGCCAATGCAGGGGACATGGGTTTGAGCCCTGGTCTGGGAAGATTCCACATGCTGCAGAACAACTAAGCCCATGCACCACAACTACTGAGCCTGAGCTCTAGAGCCTGTGAGCCATAACTATTGAGCCCATGTGCCACAATTACTGAAACCTGCATGCCTAGAGCCCGTGCTCCAAAACAAGAGAAACCACCGCATTGAGAAGCCTGCACACCACAACCAAGAGTAGCCCCTGCTCTCTGTAACTAGAGTAAAGCCTGTGCGCAGCAACAAAGGCCCAATGCAGCCAATAAATAAATAAATTTATTTAAAAAAGATACTATACACACATAAAATATCTTTTCATACATGGGAACATTTACAGATTCTTTACATCCCTGCTTACCTTACTATTTTAACTTATATTCTTTTGTTGACATGTTTATTTTCCCTTTCACAAAACAGGGCAGGAGGGGCTTCCTAGGTGGTGCAGTGGTTAAGAATCCACCTGCCAATGCAGAGGTCACGGGTTCAATCCCAGCTCCAGGAAGATCCCACATGCCGCGGAGCAACTAAGCTCGTGTGCCAAAAAAAAAAAAAAAAAAAAAAACAGGGCAGGAAGTTTGTGCTCTTGCATTCTTCCCATGTTACTAAAATTCTCCTAAGGATTCCATTTGAAAATCATCCACCCAAAAGACTAAAATAGGAGACTTTCATGGTGGCCCAGTGGTTAAGAATCCACCTGCCTTACGGGGATATGTGTATAAAAACAGATGACTGAACTTGGTGTACCCCCCCAAAAATAATAAATAAATAAATAAAATTAAAAAAAAAAAAAAAGAATCTGCCTGCCAGAAATAGACACAGATGTAGAGAACAAACATCTGGACACCAAGTGGAGAAAGCGGGGAGGGTTGGGGGGGGAATGAATTGGGAAATTGGGATACCAAACTGTACGCTCTAAATATATGCAGTTTATTGTATGTTAACTGTATCTCAATAAAAGTTCTTAAAAAAAAATCCCCCTGCCAATGCAGGGGACACAGGTTCGAGCCTTGGTCCAGGAAGATCCCACATGCCACAGAGCAAGTAAGTCCGTGCACCACAACTACTGAGTCTGTGCTCTAGAGCCCGCGAGCCACAACTATCGAGCCCACAAGCCACAACTACTGAAGCCCGAGTGCCTAGAGCCCATGCTTCACAAGAGAAGCCCTGTGAACCACAACGAAGAGTAGCCCCATTCACCTCAACTAGAGAAAGCTCATGTGTAGCAACAAAGACCCAACGCAGCCTTAAAAAAAAAAAGACTAAAATATGCCCAGTCAATAATTGCTAAAAAGACACTGCATGACCACACACACAAAAAAATTACAAGTAAAACAATCTTGCTCTTCACTTCACATGGAATTAAGCTATTAGAATAAATGTTATAAGGTTCAATGTTTGGTCAGTGATGAGAGGCAGAAAAGTCCAGAGAGGTTATGAAAGGAAACATGGAGGAGAGATACTAGACAGCCCTAAAGCAAGTGGATGAGGGGGCACCATGCCTCCAGGACCCTCAGAATACATCCCTTATGCCTCTCTGTGTCAGTATTTCTGTTCCAAGTCCAAAAAGCTGAATTGTTTTTTAATACAGCAATTATTATTTAATTTTCTGAGATAGGATCTATCCTTCCAATAATGTGATACTTGGGGCAGTGTTAACATATGTGTGGACGTGGAAAGTGGACATCTGAATACTGAGATAAAGGTTTTGGATTCCATGATCTTACTGCCTTCCTGGGAAGTGATTATCATGTCACCTGTAAGAGCAATGATGTTGTCAGCATAGGGTCTGGAGATTATCTCTGGAAAACAAGAGGGGGGTAAGTTTTATATCTTATTTATTTATTTATTTATTGGCCACACCGCACGGCTTGTGGGGCCTTAGTCCCCAAGCAGGGAATGCACTGGGGGCCCCTCACAGTGAAAGTGCCAAGTCCTAACCACTGGACCGGTAGAGAATTCCTGAGCTTTATATTTCAGATTCCACAAAGAAGTGATATCATACATATTTGTCTTTCTCTGTCTTAGCATAATACTCTCTAAGTCCATTCATATTGCTGCAAATGGCATTATTTCACTCTTTTTAGTGGCTGAGTAATATTCCATTGTATACAGTACCACACTGTCTTTATCCGTTCATCTGTGGATGGACACACAGGCTACTTCCATGTCTTGGCTATTGTAAATAATGCTGCTATGAACATTGGAGTGCTTGTATCTTTTTGAATTATAATTTTCTCTGGATATATGCCCAGGAGTGGGATTGCACAATCATATGGTAGTTCTATTTTCAGTTTTTTGAGGAAACTCCATACTGTTTTCCATAGTGGATGTGATAATGTACATTCCCACCAACAGTGTAGGAGGGTTCCCTTTTCTCCACAACCTCTCCAGCATTTATTATTTATAGACTCCCCCCTCCCTGCCCCCCCGGGGTGAGCCCTGGGCATCTGTATTTTTAAAAAGCTCCATAAATGATTCCAGTGCTCACTTGGGGAGGTGTAGCTCCAGAGGCCAAGAGCTAGATTCAATGCCCAACTGCTTTCCAGTTGGCCTTATGGTTAGGAAGCAACCTGAAGATGGGAATTAGCTTTGTCTCTCTGGTCTCCCCTGCAGAGCCAAGCTGAGTATAGACTTTTTGATGATAGCCATTCTGACAGGTGTGAGATGATATCGCATGGTTTTGATTTGCATTTCTCTAATAATTAGTGATGTTGAGCATCTTTTCATGTGCATCTTGGCCATCTGTATGTCTTCTTTGGAAAAGTGCGTATTCAGTTCCTCTGCCCATTTTTTAATCCAACTGTTTGCTTTTTTGATGTTGAGGTGGATGTACGAGCTGTTTATTTTTTTTTTTAAGATTTATTTATTGGCTGCATTCGGTCTTCATTGCTGTGAGCGGGCTTTCTCTAGTTGTGGTGAGTGGGGGCTAATCTCATTGTGGTGGCTTCTCTTGTTGCAGAGCACAGGCTCTAGGTGCTTGGGCTTCAGCAGTTGTGACGCACAGGCTTAGGTGCTCTGCGCTATGTGGGATCCTTCCAGCCAGGGATTGAACCCGCATCCCCTGCACTGGCAGGCGGACTCTCAACTACTAAGCCACCAGGGAGTCCTGAGCTGTTTATATACTTTAGATATTAACCCCTTATCGGTCATATTGAGAGTCCTAGGGGCTGACTCGGCCAGGGGAAGGGCGGGAGAACTGGAAAAACATAGCTAACATTGATTAATCCTATTCATTCATTTTTTTTTTTTTAAGCCTAGGCTTAGAGCCAGCACACTTTGATTTTTTTATATTACTTATTTTATTGGCCGTGTTGGGTCTTTTTTGCTGTGCGCAGGCTTTCTTTTTAGTTGCGGTGAGTGGGGGCTACTCTTCATTGCGGTGCGTGGGCTTCTCATTGCTGTGGCTTCTCTTGTTGCGAAGCATGGGCTCTAGGCATGTGGGCTTCAGTAGTTGCAGCACATGGGCTCAATGGTTGTGGCTCACGGGCTCTAAAGTGCAGGCTCAATAGTTGTGGCGCATGGGCTTAGTTGCTCCACGGCATGTGGGATCTTCCTGGAGCAGGGATCGAACCCGTGTCCTGTGGGAAGACATTCAGGAACCTTTCTGAAACCTTGAAAATGTTAAAGTATGTGGGCCGAGCAATGGGATTCAGAATGTCCTGCTTGAGCAGTGGAGGAGCTGAGGGTGCGGGGCGTGGAGACTAATATCACCCCGTCTGGCCCTGAAGGATGGCTGGTTAGCCAAAGACGGGTAAGATTCCTCAGAGGAGGAACAACCTAAGACAGGCACAGCCGCAGAGGGGCCAACAGGGGTGGTGCATAGAGCCTTCCTTATATCACCCTGTTTGGCCCTGGGGGATGACTGGTTAGCCAGAGCCGGGTAAGATTCCTCAAGGGAGGAACAACCTAAGACAGGCACAGCCGCAGAGGGGCCAACAGGGGTGGGGCACAGACCCCTAATATCTGAGAGAGGGCTCCTGCCCCCAGGGCTGTTTTGCTCTCCACGCCCAGCTCAAATCCACACCTGCTTAACTGGGACCCAGGAGGCAAACAAAGATAATTGCCCCAGTCATGTGAGGCCTTTGATTGTTTATGGGAGTAACCTGAGAATGTTAGCGGAAGAACTCAATAAAAGCAGCAACGTGGGATGAGTCAGCAGGGCGCTCTTGATCCATGAGGTCTTGAGCCCCCCCACCCCGTCCCACTTTTCTCTTCAGTCTGTGTCTGTGTTTTCTTCAAGCTTGTGGCACCCGTCACTCACCTCGAGTCGCCGAGCTGGTCTCGGCAGTGTCCCCTGCATTGGCAGGCGGATTCTTAACCACTGCGCCACCTAGGAAGCCCCCATTCGTTCTTTAAGTTTGGACTTTATGACTCTCTCCTGTGATCACGGCAAACGAACTGGAGTAATGGTTAAATGAAAAGTAATAGATCATTGAGTAAAGCGAACCTTTGTTCTGATAGTTATCTTGATGTTTGTGAGTTTCTGAGGAAACAATAAATCTTTAGGTAAAGGTTGAATTTATAATTAACTCTATTCTGAAGGTATATAATCTACCCATGTAACACCCCTTCTCGGGTCTCTCCACCCCCATCTGGTGTCCGTGCCAGAAGCTGTTGTGCTCTCCTCTTAATAAACTGTTATTCTGTGACTTAAACCTGAGTGACGTCTTGTTATTGATCCTGAGGAGAAATTCTTTTCCTTCAGAGATCTTGAACCCACTCCCTAGACAGATTTTACAGCAACAATATCATTTACAAATATGTTCCTCCATTCAGTAGGTTTTTCTTTTTTGTTCTGTCGATGGTTTCCCTTGCTGTGCAAAAGTTTTTAAGTTTAATTAGGCCCCATTTGTGTTTGTTTTTTTAAAAATATTTATTTATTTACTTACTGGCTGCATTGGGTCTTTGTTGCTGCACGCGGGCTTTCTCTAGTTGCAGCGGGCAGGCAGGCTTCTCATTGCTGTGGCTTCTCCTGTAGTATATGTGGCATATGGGCTCAATAGTTGTGGCTCACGGGCTTAGTTGCTCTGCAGCATGTGGGATATTCCCGGACCAGCGATTGAACCTGTGTCCCCTGCATTGGCAAGCGGATTCTTAACCATTGTGCCACCAGGGAAGCCACCCCCCGCCACCATTTGTTTTTTATTTTTTGATTTCCTTTGCTTTAGGAGACAAATCCAAAATATATATTGCTATAATTTATGTCAAAGTGTTGCACCTATGGTCTCTTCTAGCTGTTTTTTGGTTTCCAGTCTTACAATTAGGCAATATAGTATTACTAACCATACCCACAAGGCTGTACGTTACAACCCCAGGGATTATTTATTTTATAACTGGATATTTGTATCTTTTGAAAACCTTCACCCATATCTTCCACATTATATCCAATGGGCTGCAGTTTCCTTCACTCCATACTATTCCCCTGTTGCCATACCAATTATAGTTTCCCGTGACCCTATAATCACAGAACCAGTGAACATCACCTACTGAACTCTGGACATCAGGGGACACGGCTCTCGGCAAGACCTGAGGAAGACATTCCCCTCAACAGTGCTGATATGCCTTGAGAACACAGGGTGATGTTCATGCTGCTCCCAGAAGCACTTGAGATTGTCACACTGACACTCTCCTCAGGGTGACCTCTGAGTCTCCTAAAACTCACGGCATCCAGGCCCTGAAGGAGGAACACAAAGCGCAGCCCTCTTTCCTAGGAGGCCTATGGATAGCAATGCAATCTTGGCCAAAACGGGCAAGCTCTTTTCCACCATCAGACTGTCCCCTCTGAGGCACGGAAAGTTTGAAATTCATATAGAAGGTGTTCACCCTTCTTGCCTATAGAGCCTAAATTTGTTTTATTATTTTTAAAAATATTTATTTACTTATTTGGCTGCACCAGGTCTTCACTGCAGCATGCATGTGGGATCCAGTTTCCCAAGCAGGGATTGAACCTGGGCCCCCTGCATTAGGAGTGTGGAGTCTTGCCAACTGGACCACCAGGAAAGTCCCAATGGAGCCTAAATCTGTTTTAAACACTGGAGGATTCACATTGGGGAAAGACCCTGAGCGCAGTGATTGCAGAAAATCCATTGCCTCCAACTCCAGTTTCCTAAGACAACAATTTTTTTTTAACCATGCCACAGGGCATGCAGGATCTTAGTTCCACGACCAGGGATCAAACCCAGGCCCCTTGCAATGGAAATGCAGAGTCCTCACCACCAGACCACCAGGGAATTCCCCCTAAGATATCAGAATGTTCACACAGGGTTAAAGCCTTTTCCTAAGACTGTACTGTGTTACAGACTGAATGCTCTCTCTCCTCCCACCACGCCACCATTCTTATTTGAAGCCCCAATGGCCAATTTGACTATATTTGGAGATAGAGCTGTTAAGCAGGTAATTCAGGTTAAATGAGGCCTGATCCAACAGGACTAGTATCCTTATAGGAAGAGGAAAAGACTGCAGAGGGTGCTCTCTCTATGCAGCCACGCACAGAGGAATTTAGATCTGGATCTGGAAGCTACAAGACCGAGATCAAGGGGTCATCAAGGCTGATTCCTCCTGAAACCCCTCTCCTTGGCTTGCAGATGGCCGTCAGTTTGCTGTGTTCTCATGTGGCCTTTTCTCTGTGTGATTGCCTCCCTGCTGTTTTTTCCTTTCATTATAAAAACAGTAAGTGGGACTACCCTGGTGGCGCAGTGGTTGAGAGTCTGCCTGCCAGTGCAGGGGGCATGGGTTCGATCCCTGGTCCAGGAAGATCCCACATGCTGCGGAGCAACTAATCCCACACACCACAACTACTGAAGCCCGCATGTCTAGAGCCCATGTTACACAACAAGAGAAGCCAGTGCAATGAGAAGTCGGCCCACCACAATGAAGAGTAGCTTCCTCTCACCACAACTAGAGAAAGCCCGCACAAAGCAACAAATACCCAATGCAGCCAAAAAATGAAATGAAATATAAAAGAAAATAAGATAGAATAAAATAAATGAGAACAGTAAATATGTTGTATTAGAGCTGCACCCTAAGGATCTCATTTAACTTTAATGACTTCTTTGAATGCCCTAAGTCCAGATACAGTTGTATTAGGGTTAAAGCTTCATCTATAAATTGGGTGACAGGGCACAAATAAGTCTATAACAATTTTTTTTAACATAACAATTGTTTCTGGGAACTGAAGACTATATCTTCAATGTTAAGTGCTATTCATAATGTAACAGCCACAGACACCATACACTTCAGTGTAATCTGCTTTATTAACATATTGTTCACCACCTTCTAAAGTCTAAACATCAATAGAACAAGCCCAGGTTTGTTTGTCAACCTCCCTGGTGTAAATACTCCCTCCACGGCCAACCTCAAGCTGCCACAATGTCACACAATACAGAATTGGAGAGAAATGTGTAAAAACACAATGCTGTATCCTGTTCCGAACACAGTGATTCACTAGTCATAACCTCAGGAACATACATAATGGTAAAACACAATAAAACGATTGGGAATGAGAAATGGTGAGAATCACCTCTGCTTTAAAAATAAATGTATCAGCAGGATTTCCCTGGTGGTCCAGTGACTAGGACTCCATGCTTTCACTGCCGTGGCCCTGGGTTCAATTCCTAGTCAGGGAACTAAGGTCCCACAAGCCATGCAACGTGGCCAAGAAAAAGAAAATATTACAGTCAGGGAATACCCTGGCGGTCCAGTGGTTAAGACTCTGTGCTTCCAGCAACCTAAGTGTCCATCAACAGATGAATGGATAAAGAAGATGTGGTACATATATACAATGGAATATTACTCAGCCATAAAAAAGGAATGAAATTGGGACATTTGTAGAGACATGGGTGGACCTAGAGACTGTCATACAAAGTGAAGTGAGTCAGAAAGAGAAAAACAAATATCATATATTAACACATACATGTGGAATATAGAAAAATGGTACAAATTAACTGATTTGTAAGGCAGAAATAGACACAGATGTAGAGAATAAATATATGGACATCAAGTGGCAAAAGCAGGGCGGGGGGTTGAGGTGGGATGAACTGGGAGACTGGGATTGCCATATATACATTACTAATAAGAAAAAAATGTCAAATTGTACACTTTAAATATGTGCAGTTTATTGTATGTCAATTGTATGTCAATAAAAGTTCTCAAAAAAAAAAAAAAAAAAGACTGCGCTTCCACTGCAGGCAATGCAGGTTCTATCCCTGGTCAAGGAACTAAGATCCCACAGGCTGCGTGGCTCAGCCAAACAAAAAAGTACAGTCACTTCTCATTATTCATGGGAGCTATGTTTTCTAAAGCCACCATTATTCACAGAAGTTATGTTCTCAAAATCAGAGTTTTGTTTGCACTAATTTAGTGCTTGCAGTATTGATTTTTGCATAGAAACCCATTGCTTTCAGAGGAAATACAGATTTAGGTTCCCAAGAACCTTAGGCCACTGCTTGTTTGCCAACTGATCAATATATAACATTGTTTCAAATGTGTTCCCATCCAAAGACACCTTGCTATGCATTGCTGATATGTGAACACAAAACTCACAGCCAACTGCACTGTAACTCATGACTCAACAAAGCTCATCTAACACCTATTTTCTTTCTAAGGCACATCACAGCCTTGTGCTTAGATTAGGAACACCAGCAGCACATAAACACTACCCTTAAGCGCCATTTTCAATAGTGAAATCACCACCGAAAAGCACTAATGTGTTACTAAGTAGACAATAGAAAGGTCGTTCTTTACAGTATGACAGCTGAAAAGAAAAGGGGACCTTAGCTGTGATCATAGTTACTAATTTTATTCTCTTTAAACTGATGTACACTGTTTTACATGGACTGTAATCTTTTTTTTTTTTTAGATTGTATTCTAAAAAGCATATTTGCTTATCTGCTAATTGGGAAAACCAGCCTGACTTTCCACAAATGGAAGTTCACCATGAAAATACAATCATAAAATCAAAATAACACTCCTCTGTCCAGGGAAGTCACAGAGCTTGTTAGCCCTGTTCCCTCTGCAGAAAAAGGGAAATTAGTAATGGGGGGCATTAGAGACTCAGCATCACACAGAGGCTTTCTCTTGACAACAACCAGAAGGAAACAGAAAGGAAAAAGGATGGACTTTCTCAGGGTTTATAAACAACATCCAAGGCAATTGTCAAGAAGTCTGGGGCCATCCACAGAGTTGCCAACAGGGGAGTGACTGGAATTGCTTACACTGGCCTCCTCCCTGAGAGTGAAGGTTCTAAACATGCCTTGGTTTGTGTGGACACCGTGTTGGGTTTAAACCAAGTTGCCTCCTGTTGCCAGGCAAACCAGAAGCCACTATTAGGGAATTAGAGGAGCTGAGTCACATGTGCTCAAAGCCTCATGTAATAGATCGTGACCAGCGGTCACATTTCAAACGTCATGACGTGCAAGACTGAGCACAAGAATGTGGCACTTAGTGAAGGTTCCATCTCCCCGGTAACCTACAAGCAGCAGGGCTGGTAGAAAGGAAAAATGGAGTATTAGAGCAGCAGATTAAATCACTAACAGGTGAGACTACCTGGCTGGATGAACTAAAGTACTGTCCCAGGCTTTAATACGTTTGAATGGTCGACCAGTAGAGCCCACTGTCCCATATGCCAGACGGGGGTCTCTGCCAGGGAGCAGAGGTCATGGGAAACAGCCACTGTCCCCAGCTCTCATCATGGATCAATGTGCCCCAGGACACCTGGGAAAGGAGTCGTCTGCTGCATCTCACTGCAAATCAGGGTGGGTGAGTTACTTTACACACCCGTGTGAATGGGAGCTATTATGCTAAGCCACCACTTGGACCCTGTTGTGCTGCTGCAAGCTGGGCCTGTGGAAAAGCATCACAGCTGGAAGAAACGTGCACCACTGGGAGAAAGAGGAAGGCAGCGGTCCTGTCAGGGCGTATCTGCCACCAGTCCATCTCCTCATGCCTGCCAGGGCTGCCTCCCTGGGCCAACACAGATGGTTTGCACAGCCAAGTCAAGTTCCTAAAGCTGCAGCCACATTACCTTCTAAGGCTCAGGTCACAAGTGTAAATCTTACAGAAGGGGAAGACTTCCCCAGGCAAGGTGCTACTACACATCTGCCTTTTTCACCTAAGGCATCTGTTGCTCCCGTGCTATCTGGTCATGGGAGAAGCACCTAGTGGAAATTCCTTTACACAGTGGGCCCACCCATTTGCCCGACAAAAAAAATCAATCCAACTGCCCAATGTGGGAGTGGCTGTAGATCTCGCAAGCCGCAACTAAGAGCCTGCATGCCACAACTAAAGATCCCGCATGCTGCCACTAAGATCCAGCACTGCAAAAAAAAAAAAAAAATTTCCCATAATTGAAGCATAGGACATCTGATGAGACAGCTTTCCTGGCAAAGACTAAGCCAATGAGAAGCTATGGACTCTTTCTTTACTAAACGCATTCCAACCCCCTTTTCCTCTCTCTTCAATTGTTCCCCTGCCGCTGCCATGCTGGAAATTGCATGCCCCTTGCCATAGTTACGGACCCTGATTTGTAACTCTCTGCTGACCCCAAATAAGCTCAACTTTATTGAAGAAATGTCTGAAAGTCTGTTTCAGGGGAACAATCTGATATTATCAGTATTGATCCCGAGACCTGGCCTGTGGCACATATGGGCCATAACACTAAGCATGGATAATCTTTTTCTGTCAAACTACACAGGCATCCTGTCAAACTGACTGGAAACATCCTAAAAAAAGGAAAAAAAGAAAACACCACTATTAGAGCCATGGGTGGCTACCTGCAGAATGGGAGGGGTTTATGTGACTTGCCCCAGGTTATGGACATCTGAGCACCCAGGCAGCCCTGTGCTGGGAACAGAAAAATCTAATGACCTCATTAGACCAGGGGTAGGAGATGGACATCACTGGAACTGTGTGGTCACTCCATCGTATTAAAGTACAGCAACTAGTTTGTCACTGACTTGCCGCGCTGGCTGAGTATGCACTGCGTGGCCTCAAATGGGACCTGAGGGTTGTGTGGCACTATCTCTGGCCACGGCTTCCACCTGGATGGCAGGGCTGCTGCACCCTGGATTTTCCCTGGGCACAGGGGAGACTCCACCCCACAGGAGCAGTTGCCAACCTCCCTCTCCTCAGTTCTAGGTGGGTACATTCTGTTTCCCACTGGTGTGACCCCCCTCCGTTGGCCTGGAGGGTGTTACAGCTCACATAGCAACTGTTACCAAATCCACCCAGCCGGCCTCAAACAACAGCCAGCAAAGCCTGTCCTTATTGAAAACTGAAACATCTCTCAAAAGAAAAGCTGTCCTCCAAAGCAGGATGGCCTTGGCCATCATCACTGCCTCCCACAAGGAGGCTCATGGGCCATGACGTACAGAATGCGGTGTTCATGACCTGTGAGTCGGCGATTGTCCTGCTGAAGTCACACAATGATACAGGCAAACGATCACGAGTTCTTGGTGGGAAAGACTGTCACTGCCTGTTGGAACACTGTCCATCTGTCTCTTCT
The DNA here is from genome assembly GCF_030028045.1 of Hippopotamus amphibius kiboko. Taxonomy (NCBI): domain Eukaryota; kingdom Metazoa; phylum Chordata; class Mammalia; order Artiodactyla; family Hippopotamidae; genus Hippopotamus; species Hippopotamus amphibius. The sequence continues at coordinate 2,212,765 of NW_026648280.1, forward strand.
TGCTGTGTGCCTCTACTGTTGCTAAGGCATCTCTCTGGACTCACCCATGTACTTGGAACATGGCATCCAAAGGGTGCTTAACAACATCAAACATGATCCAGCACAATTCCACTTCTCTGAGGGCACCCACAGCCGGGGAAAGCCCTGAATGCCATCCTGAAGCACTGCCTGCCTTGCCTCTGACCTTTGTTTCAACATTTGCCACCCAGAACCAGTGACTGGGACACCCTCTCCTGCCTTATGTAGGTTCCATAAGTGCCTTTTCAACCCTCAGAACCTGGGGAAAGGAAGGCAACCATGGCTGGGCTCCATGCGTGCAGGACTCCCCTGTATCCGCACCGGCCCTGGAACCTGCTGACCTCAGGCTGACCTACTAACCTCTGCGCCCCCGTCCTCAGGGCAGCCTCTTACCGGATCCTGTGACCTTGGACGAGGACTCGACTCCTGTGCCTTTCTCACCCCCATTCCAGTCCGTTCGTTCTCTGAGCAACTTTTTGAAAACATTTAAAGCCCTAACATAGACTGTTCCTCGTCCTTCCACAACCCTCCACGGTCTCCAGCTCCCTCAGAATAAAGGAACAACCTCTCTCTCTCTGCCAGTCCAGGCTTGATTCCACCTCACACTCTCTTTACTGCAGACATAAGACGGACCCTAGGTTTCCCGAATCCTCCCGCCTCAGTCCCACCTCCAAGCCTCTGCACCTGCCGGTCAGAAACAGGGCCCCACCCATGACCGCCTCACCATCCCGGACACCGCGGCCGGGGCTGCGGGCACGTGAGCAGGCGCCCCGCACGCGGGGCGTCAGTGTCCGGTGGGGTGAGGGCGGTGCGGGTCCGGAGGACGAGCGTTTACCTGAGGCAGGTCCCTCAGCGCTGCCGCCGCCATCGGAGTCTGTCGGCGGAGCGGGGCCGGGAGCTGCGGGACAGGAGTGGGGATGAGGGCACGGCGGTCCCCGTCCCCGGCCTGGCGCGGGGCACCTCAGGCGGCGTCGCCGAACTTCAGACCCGCCTCTGCACAGCGCGGACAGCGCCTCCTCCCGGACTTTCTCGTTCCCGTCTCCTCGATCCCGACACAACTTCTCCGGAGCCCAAACGAACCTCAGGGGACACAAAACGACCGCCACAATAAGGAGGCCGGAAGCCCCGACCCGATCCGCTGCGCACGCGCAGGGACGCCTCACCCTGACTGGCTGTTGCCTCCTAACAGCGGAGTCTCGGCCTGACGCCTTCTGGGTAACGTAGTTCCCAGCGCTCTAAAGCCCACAGCGAAGCAAGTTCCTACTATTTAACAGAAGCGTTGGCTCTGCGGCCCCCTGAGAAACGCTGGGCAGTGGTATTCCTACCTCAAAGGAGGGAGGGGCTTTGCTCCTTGTTAAAGGCCATGAAGAGACGTTATTTCAGACGCCACGAAGAGCTCAGCCAGCTCCTAGAGGATATATTATTTGAGACGCTCCCACATCTACTGATCTAAATGGCCATATCATTCTATAGTCATTCACACATAAAATGAGTCTACACAAAGCTAGAAACATCATATTATTGCTCTTCAAATACATGTAGTCTGAAGAGTTATGCAGTTTTTTGAGTTTCAGTATGTTTGGTCAGGAAGAAGAAAAAAGACTCCATACAGGTCCATGACAGAAAAGCAAATAGAGGGATGTTAGGCTGCCCTGAGGCAGGTGGACAGTCAGGAGCTCTGCTTCTCCTTCCCACAGAAAATGGCTCCCTTGCCTGTATTATCAGTCATTTTGAGAAGCAGAAGCGAAAACCAACAGGATCAATAGACGTGGAAGCAAAATAGGAACTCCCAAACTAAATGCCCTAAATTTTATAAGAGCTAATTTTTAGTTTTGTGGCCTTTTTAGAATTGTAGCAATTGTTCCCCTAACTATATATAACACATATTTAATTTTATATTAATTATATACATTATATAACTATAATTTTATATGCAATTAAATATACACATTTAATTTTGTTATACAAATTAACCCATTTATTAAAGGTTAGCAATGTTTCAAATGCTGGTGCTTCTACTGGCCGACTTAAGTGTAACAGCAGGAGTGGTGTTGTAAATAATACTTAGGCTTAACTATATTTTGGGGGATGTTGAGCTCATTTATTTATTGGTTGACAAGAAAACATTAAATGAGAATTTTCTTAGTCTGCTAGAGCTGCCATAACACGTGAATACTATTGAAACCAACAGTAGTCACCAGTTAGACATTAAAAAATAATAAACTGTAACCTGCCTTGACTGATCAAGCTCACTTTGCTTTCTACAAAATCTTGTACGTACTCCCAAGCACCAAATAGCCTAAATAATAGGATCTTTGCCCAAGTTGTTTTTTAGGAAACTGGAGTCAGCTGTGTCCAGTTTGAGCTCAAGCTGGTTAAAACTGGTTAAGACCACCAACTCTCCATCTGGGTATGCGCAAGTGTCGGCTAAGTGACTTTTTGATGTCAGAGGGCCAAAAGCCCACCCTCAGAACATAATGCTGCCACTTTCTGAACATGTTTCTCATGAAGTCTGTAGCTTACTTTTACCTGCGCAGAATGACATTTGCTGCACTTTTTCTTATTTTCAATACCCCCCACCTGACAGCTTTATCCCATAAATATCCCTAGCCCCTGACCTTTGGGGGAGTGCATTTGAGATCTGTCCTTCCTTCTCCTTGTTTGGCTACTTTGTAAATAAACAATTTCTCTGCTGCAAACCTCAGTGTGTCATCGTTTGGTTTGCTGTGTGTCACGCAAATGAAACTCGTTCAGTAACAATATGGATTGGGTGGCTTAAACACATTCAAGGCATTTCTCAATGTAAACTCTACCATATATAATGAGGTGAAATCATTTCTTAAAAAGATATTTATTTACTTATTCATTTATTTATCTATTGGTCTGCTTCAAATCTTAGTTGTGGCACATGGGATCTTCATTGTAGTGTGCAGGCTCTTTCTTGTGGTGCTTAGGCTTCTCTGGCTGTCGCCCACAGCCTCAGTCATTGCAGCACGCAGGCTTAGTTGCCCTGCAGCATGTGGATCTTAGTTCCACGACCAGGGATCGAACCCACATCCCCTGCATTGGAAGGTGGATTCTTAACTACTGGACCACCAGGAAAGGCCCATGGGGTTAATTCTTTAGCAAAGAATTTCTGAAATTCCCAGCATGAATAAGGCTTTTCTGGTAAAGTCTCCAATATGAATAAACGGTAGAACTACAGGCAAAGGATTTCCCATATTCACAACACAAATAACGCCTTTCACCTCTGTGAACACTGATGTTGAAGGAGTTCAGAGCTCTTGGGAAAAGTTTTCCCACATTCACTACCTTCATATGACCTCAATCCTGTGTGAACCTTCTGATGGTAACGGAAACCAGACCTAGACGAAAAAGACTTCCCACATTCACTACACTCATATGGCCTTGACCCTGTGTGAACTCTCTGATGATAACGGAGGCCGGACCTAGAAGAAAAAGATTTCCCACATTCACTGCACTTATAAGGCTTTTCTCCAGTATGAATTCTACAGTGTTCAATGAGATAAGAATTTGCTCTAAAAGACTTCCCACATTCAGTGCATTCGTAAGGCCTTTTGTTTGTGTGAATTCTCTGATGTTCACGAAGAATGGAACTACAGATAAAAGATTTCCCACATTCACTGCACTCATATGGCCTCGATCCTGTGTGAACTCTCTGATGATAACGGAAACCATACCTAGATGAAAAACATTTCCCACATTCACTGCATTTATAAGGCTTTTCTCCAGTGTGAACTCTACAGTGTTCAATGAGAGAAGACTCTCTATTAAAGGATTTCCCACATTCAGCACACTCATAAGGCCGTTCTCCAGTATGAACTCCCTGATGATAACGAAGGTTCCTCCTTGTGGTAAAAGATTTCCCACATTCGTTACACTTATAAGGCTTTACTCCTGTGTGAACTCTTTGGTGTATAAGAAGGTAACACCTTTGGAGAAAGGATTTCCCACATTCACTGCACACATAAGGCCTTTCTCCTGTGTGAATTCTCTGATGTTTAATGAGGTTGCAACTAGAGAAAAAAGATTTCCCACATTCACGGCACACATAAGGCCTTTCTCCCGTGTGAACTCTCTGGTGTATAAGAAAGTGACATCTTTGGATGAAAGATTTCCCACATTCACAGCACACATAAGGCCTTTCTCCTGTGTGAATTCTCTGATGATTACTGAGGTTGGAATTAGAGGAAAAAGATTTCCCACATTCACTGCACATGTAAGGCCTTTCCCCTGTGTGAACTCTCTGATGATAACGGAGAGTGGAACCAGAGGAAAAATGTTTCCCACATACAGTGCATTCATAAGGCTTATCTCCAGCATGAGTCTTCCGATGATGACGCAGGGCAGAGGGGGAGGTAAAAGATTTTCTGCACTCAATGCACTCATAAGGCCTTTCCCCTGTATGAACTCTCTGATGATAACAAAGGCCAGAGCGAGAGGTAAAAGACTTACCACATTCACTACATTCATAAGGCCTTGATCCACTGTGAACTCTCTGATGATAATAGAAGCCAGGACGAGAGGTAAAAGACTTCCCACATTCACTACATGCATAAAGCCTTGATCCAGTGTGAACCCTCTGATGATAATGGAGGCCACGGCGAGACACATAAGATTTCCCGCATTCACTACATGCATAAAGCCTTTTTCCACTATGAACCTTCCAGTGTTGAGTGAGGTAAGATTGATGGCTAAAAGATTTCCAACACTCACTGCACTCAAAAGGCCTTTTTCCTGTGTGAACTCTCTGGTGGAGAATGAGTATGGAGCTCTGGGTAAAAGACTTCCCACATTCACGGCATGTAAAAGGCCTTTCCCCTCTATGTACTCGCTGGTGTAGGATGAGCACGGAGCTATTGGTAAAAGATTTCCTACATTCACTGCAAACGTAAGGCCTCTCTCCTATGTGAACTCTCCAGTGTCCAATGAGGTAAAATTTTCGTCTAAAAGATAACCCACACTGAGTACACTCATAACGCCTTTTTCCATTGTGAACTGTCCATTCTCGAACTAGGATGGATCTATGGTGAAAAGATTGTGCACATTCAGTGCACAAATAACAATTTTCTCCAATGTGACTTCTCCAGGGATAAATGAGGACAAAGGTTTGCTTAAAGGATTTCCCACATTTGCTGCATTTGTATTGCCTTGCCCCAGCATGAATTCTTTGATGCACATTGAGGGTTGAGATTCGCCTGAAAGGTTTTCCAGGTTTACAACACATATGAAGACTTTCTCGGGTATGTACTCTCTGGTGCACAACAAATGAGGATTTGTACCTAAATGTTTTCCCACATTCACTGCACACAAAACAATGTCTTCCAGTGTGGACACCCTGGTCCTGAACAAGTGCATGTTTGGGGCTGAGGCCTTTCTTGCATTCTCCCCGGCTGTAATGACTTTCTCTGCTTTGTAAAGTTGGCTCACACTGGGCACTATTGTTTGGCTTCTCCCTGGTGTGAGTGGTCTGTTGCTGGAGATGTCCCAAGCTGGCCAGAAAGTCTTTCTTAACTTTCTCACAAGCAAAGGGCTTTCCTGACATGTGGAATTTGCAGCTCTTCACAAACAAGGCCCTGTCTACATCGTTTAGGAAGGATTTCTCTTCCATGTGCTGCTTCTGGTGTTTTTGGAGGTGTTCACCAAAATGAAATCGTTTCACACATATTCTACACCCGAACACATTTTGGCTGTGTTGTGTTTCTTCATGCTCAGTCAAGTGAAAAATACCTCTCAAGACCAGACTACACTTCTCACAGGGGTGGTTCTTCTGGGAAAATGATGCTGCCTTAGGAATCCTGGCCTGTGACATGCCTATGGAACCACTTCGTTGAAAGGGTGCTTCTGCACCCTCTGCTCCACAGCAGCAACCTGAAAGCAAATAAACGGTGGTGAAATAAATGCAAATAAACATGTTAACTTTATAGGGAGGGAGCAACATTATCATAAAGGTGATGTGTCACATCTAGAAATGAGTCTATACGATTTTTTTCCAAAAAGGAGATTTGTAATTCCATTGGAGAAGTGGCTACTGGGCATGACTGTGCCTCTAAGGCACAGAGAAAGGGCATCAGGATAGGGTGCAGCACAAAGCAGAGAGGCATATTCTAGAACTTGTTCATGTGCAGAGGATTCCTGCAGGGCATACTCTGTTGGTGACATGACACTGTGTACAAGCATATGTCCAAACCCAGGAGAAACCAACTGCTGTAGAATAGCTGCTGTTCAAGGACAATTTAAGGATGTGTGGACACCTCATAGCACATGTGGACCAAAGTTACAGAGCAAGAGACGAGGTATGAGAGAAATGGTTGAGATATAAAGTCCAGAGACACAGGGCTTATCCCTGGGCTGGAAGTCAGAGTAGATATCACAGTGGAGTAAAACTGACTTGTCAGCAAAGCATGAACAAAGCAGAAGGAAAGGTAGACATGGGGTGTAGTGCTGGCAACATCAGAAACATAGTGGTTAAATCAGAAACATTCCGGGGCTTCCTAGGTGGTGCAGTGGTTAAGAATCCGCCTGCCAATGCAGAGGTCACGGGTTCGATCCCAGCTCCAGGAAGATCCCACATGCCGCGGAGCAACTAAGCCCGTGTGCCACAAAAAAAAAAAAAAAAAAAAAAAAAATCAGAAACATTCCTGGTATGATCTGAACACAGTCCTGATGTCACACCCTCCCCAGGTTCACCAGGGAAAGGTACCTGTGAGTTCACCTTGCAGCCTTGGGTCCAGAGAATCCCTACAATCTTTTGTGCCCCTGACCTCAGCTGACATAGTTGCAGAGCCATTACATGGCTGGTCCCTCCTGACAGCCCAAACCACCCCCACCCCCACCAGTGACCCTGCAACCAACCCAAGTTAAGGTCTTTCCTCCCAAAACCAGTCGGAAAGTCCAGATGATGTGACCGATCCATTAAATGCAGGAACATGAACAAGAGGCTCTAAGAAACATGGAATACCAAGAAAACATGACCTCTCCAAAGAAGCATAAGTTTATAGCAAGTGAACACAAAGAAATGCAGATCTATAAACAACTGGACAAAGAATTAAATGTTTAAAGGAAGCTCAGCCAGTTCCAAGAGAACACAGATAGAAACTCAATGAAATCATCCATAAAAAGGAACAAAACTGGGACATCTGTAGAGACATAGATGGACCTAGAGACTGTCACACAGAGTGAAGTAAGTCAGAAAGAGAAAAACATATTGTATATCAACACATATACATGGAATACAGAAAAATGGTACATATCAACCGGTTTGCAAGACAGAAATAAACACAAATGTAGAGAACAAACATATGGACACCAAGGGGGGGAAAGCAGCTGGGGTTGGGGGGGATGTGGGGGGATGAATTGGGATTGCCATATATACATAACTAATAAGAAAAAAAAAATCAAATTGTACACTTTAAATATATGCAATTCATTATATGTCAATGATAACTCAATAAAAGTTCTTCGAAGAAAAAAAAAAAAAAGAATCCTCCTGCCAATGCAGGGGACACAGGTTTAATCCCTGGGGAAAAAAATAAACAAGTAAATAAAAATTATGTAGAATGATAATTAGATGTTTTCCTGTTGATTAGAAATATGTATATTTGAATCAGAATATATTCTAAATAACAATGTCATATCACACCTAGAGACAATACAAAGAGAAGAGCAGGAGCAAAAACAAACAACAATAGAACTGAATTCTCAAATGTGCTCAATGAAAACTACTGGGAATCTGAAAATATTTCCAAAATAAGAAAATTTACCATCGTATACAAACTATCTGGAGTGCAAAATCATTAGTCATTTGAGTCCTCCCAAAAAGACAATTTAAAAGCACTTAAAAACATTCAGAGGAAAAAAAAAACATTCAGAGAAGGGCAATTTAAATAATTAACACAATCTGGGGAGACTGGCGGTACAATAAGGAAAAGAAGGCAAACTAAAAAGATTATGACTTTTCAGATAAGAATAATAAAGTCAGAAATAGACTATTTGAAGACTACAAATTCATAAAGGGTATATAACCAATGTAAATACAGGATTTTCACCACTGTCCCATTTGTCAAAAGTGAAGCCACAATTGAATTAGATAAATGTAGTAAATCCATTCATTCATTTCATAAATATTTGAGTTCCTCTTAACAAAAAAGAAAGAAAGAAAGAAAGAAAGAAAGGGAAAGAAAGAAACAATGAAAGAGAAAAAGAAAGAAAGAAACAATGAAAGAGAAAGAAAGAAAGAAACAATGAAAGAGAAAGAAAGAAACAATGAAAGCAGGAAAAAACAAAAATCACAAACAAATCAACAAATTCTGAGATTGGGAATTCCCTGGTGGTCCAGTAGTTAGGGCTTCGTGCTTCCACTGCAAGGGGCATAGGTTCAATCTCTGGTCAAGGAACTAAGGTCCCACATACCACGCAGTGTGACCAAAAAAGAAAAAGTTCCGAGATAGGGGAAAAATAAAAAGGAATTAAATTCTGGAGCTGAAGAACACAATGAATGAAATGAAAAATACAAAAGAGAACAGCCAACATCATCAAGCATGAGAAAAATCTGTGACCTTGAATCAGGTGATTTCAAATCAGCCAGCCAGAGGAAAGAAAGACTCTGAAGAAAGCCTACATAAATTATGGGATGCGATCAAGGAAAACAATATTCACACTATGAAGTGCCACAGGATAAGTGACGGAGAAAGGAGCAGAAAGCTTAAATAAAAAATGGTTGAAACATGGGCTTCCTAGGTGGCGCAGTGGTTAAGAATCTGCCTGCCAATGCAGGGGACACAGGTTTGATCCCTGCTCCAGGAAGATCCCACATGCCAGGGAGCAACTAAGCCCGTGTGCCAAAAAAACAAACAAACAAAAAAATGCTTGAAACAATCAACCAAATCAAGAGAGAGGTGTGCACATCCAGGTACATGATGATGCCCATAGGTCCCAATCCAGATTTAATCCAAAGAGATTTTCACTGATCCACAGTGAAATGAAACTTTGAAAAGTCAAAGACAGAGAATTTTGAAAGAAGCAAAAGAAAGGAATCTCATCTCATACAAGAGAATCCCTGTAAGGCTATAAGCGCATTTCTCAGCAGAACCCATGCAGACCAGGAGAAAGTGGGACATCAAATTCAAAATGCAGAAGGAAAAAACGGCCAACTGAGGAAAACTTTATCTGGCAAAGCTGTCCCTCAGAAACGAAGGAGTGATAAAAACTCTCCTACATAAACAAAAGCTGAGAGAGTACATCACCATTCAACTTGCCTTACCAGAAATGCTAAATGGAGCTTTTCAAGCAGAAAGGAAAAACCACTAATTAGTAACAGGAAAACAATAAAATATGAAGCACAGTGGTAAAGGTAAGTAGGTACTCAAATTCAGAATACGCTTATACTGTAATATGGTGGTGTGGTAAATATTTAATACTAGTATAAAGGATAAAACACAAAAGCATTAAAAATTGCTACAGTCACAATTATTTCTTAATGACTACAAGCAAAAAAAGATATAAACTGTTGCATCAAAATCATAAATGGAATGGGGGTGAGGGATACTAAAAGGGGACTTCTTTACTTTTTATTTATTTTTATTGAAGTATAGTTGATGTAAAATGTTGTGTTAATTACCGCTGTACAGCAAAGTGATTCAGTTATACCTTTCTTTTTAAAAAGTATTCTTTTCCATTATGGTTTATCATAGGATATTGAATATAGCTCTCTGTGCTATACATTAGGGCCTTCTTGTTTATCCATTCTATATATAAAAGCTTGGTACCTGGCAATTCCCTCGTGGTTCAGTGGTTAAGAATCCACTTTCCAATGCAAAGGACTCCGGTTCAATCCCTGGTTGGGAACTAAGGTCCCACATGCTGCGGGGCAACTAAGCCCGCATGCCGCAAGTTCAAAGCCCATGCACTCAAGCCCATGTGCCACAAATACTGAGCCTGTGCACTCTGGAGCCTGCACGTCATAGCTAGAGAGATGCCCATGCACCATAATGAAAGATCCCTACACGCCACAAGGCCCAATGTGGCCAAAATAAATAAATAAATAAAATTAATTAATTTTTAAAAAACAGAAAAAAGCTTACACCTGCTAACCCCAACCTCCCACTCCATCCCTTACCCAACCCCCTCCTGCTCAGCAACTACCAGTCTATTCTTTATGTCCATGATTCTGTTGCTGTATCATAGATAGGTTTTTTTTGTGTCATATGTTAGATTCCACATGTACGTGATATCACATGGTATTTGTCTTTCTCTTTCTGACTTCACTTAGTATGATAATCCGTAGATGCATCCATGTTGCTGTAAATGGCTTTATTTTGCTTTTTATGGTTGAGTAGTATTCCGTTGTACATATGTACCTTATCTTCTTTATCCATTCATCTGTGGATGGACATTTTGGTTGTTTCCATGTTTTGGCTATTGTGAATAGTGCTGCAATGAACATAGGTGCATGTATCTTTTTGAATTATAGTTTGGCCTGGATATGTGCCCCGGAGTGGGATTGCTGGATCATATGTTAATTCTAGTTTTAGTTTTCTGAGGAACCTCCATACTGTTTTCCACAGTGGCTACACCAACTTATATTCCCACCAACAGTGTAGGAATGTTCTAAAAGAGAACTTTTTATATAGAACGGATGTTAAGTTGTTATTAGCTTAAATACTGTATGTTTTATGCAAACCTCATGGTAAACATAAAGCAAAAACCTACAGTAGATACACAAAATATAAAGAAAAAGGAATCAGAGCATACCACTATGGAAAACCATCAAATCACAAAGGAAGAAAGTGAGAAAGAAAAAAAGGAACTACAAATCAGCCATAAACAAATTAACAAGATGGCAACTGTAAAGTCCTTACAAAATCTTCTCTATTCAAAACACATGTTGGGACTTCCCCAGTGGCATAGTGGTTAAGAATGCACCTGCCAATGCAGGGGACATGGGTTCGAGTCCTGGTCCAGGAAGATCCCACATGCCACAGAGCAACTAAGCCCATGGGCCAAAACTACTGAAGCCCATGCTCCTAGAGCTCATGCTCCACAACAAGAGAAGCCACCACACTAAGAAGACCATGCACCACAACGAAGACCCAATGCAGCCAAAAATCAATCAACCAATCAATCAATCTTACACACACACACACACACACACACACACACACAATGGCTAAGGATAAAGCCTTCAAGAAACTCACTTCAGCTTTAAGGACACAAAGAGGCTGAAAGCAAAGGAATTGAAAAAAAAACTCTATACAAATGGAAACCAAAAAAACAGTAGCTTATACTTATAAATAGCCTACATTTAGGCCAGACAAAATAAACTTTAACTCAAAACCTATCACAAGAGACAGAGAAAGTCATTAAATAATGATGAAGGTGTTGACTCATGAAGAGGACAGAACATATTATAAATAATACACAACTAACAGAACAATTAAATGTATAAGGCAAATATTAAGAAATGGGAAAGTAGAAAAGAGAACAATGAAATAATATTAGCAGACTTCAATACCCATCTTTTGCGAATGGGTAGATTAACCAAAGAGAAAATCAACAAGGAAATATTTAATGACACCTTAGCTCAAAAGTGACCAAATATTGAATGGAACTTTAGACCACCTCAACCTAACATACATACACAGAACATTCCATACAATTAGAGCAGAATACACTCTTCTCAAGTGGACATAGAACACTCTCTAAGAGACATCATATGTGAGGTCACAAAACAAGTCATAATACATTTAAGAAGACTGAAATCATATGAAGAATCTTATCCAGCAATAAGGGTTGAGAACTAAAAATCAGCAACATATTAATATATTTGTGAACGCTGGAAAGTTCAAAAACAGATGGACATTAAACAACACATTCCTGAACAATGAATGTGTTGAAGAAAAAAAATCAGAAGGAAAAATAAAATTATCTTGAGACAAAGTAAAATGGAATCAAAACATGCCAAAACATATGAGATGTAGCAGAACAACTTCTAAAAGTAAAGCTGATAGCAATAAATGCCTACATTACGGAAAAAGAAAAATCTCAAACAATCTAACTTTACATCACAAGGAAATAGGAAAAAAACAACTAACCTCAGATCTAGAAGGAAGGAAGTAACAAAACATCAGAGCAGACAAATAAAATACAGACTAAAAAAAAATAGGAAGAGCATAAGAGTTAACAGCTGGTTTTTGAAAGGAACCAAAATTGACAAAACTATAGCTAAACTAAATTAGAAAAGAGAAGACTCAAATAAAATTAGAAATGAAGGAGGAGGGGACTTCCCTGGTGGCACAGTGGTTAAGACTCTGAGCTCTCAATGATTTTAAGAATTAATGTCAATCCTTCCTCAACTTTCCAAAATGCTGAAGGAACACTTCCAAATTCATCTTCCCAGGCTAGAAATATACGTTGATACCAGAACAAGTTATGGAAACTACAAGAAAAAAAAAAAGTACAGGCAACATTGTTGATAAACGTAGAAGGAAAAATCCCCAACAGAAAACTAGCAAACCAAATTCAACAGCATAGTCAAGAATCTTACACTATCAAGTGTGATTTATCCCTAAGATACAAGGATAGCTCCTCACATGCAAATCAATAAACAGGACACACCATATTAATAGAATGAAGAATACAAATTATATGATCAACTCAATAAATAAAGAAAAACCACTTAACAAAATTGAGTACACTTTCCTGTTAAAAACTCTCAAAAAATTAGGCATAGAAGGAATGTACCTCAATATGATAAACATATACACAATAAACCCATGTTAACATCATACTCAAAATTTAAAACCTAAAAGCATTTCCTTTAAAATCAGGAACAAGACAAAGATGCCCACTGTCCTAATTTCTATTCAATATTGTTCTACAAGGCCTACCCAAAACACTTGGTCAAGAGAAAAAAATAATAATAAAATCATAAAAGAAGTAAAACTGTTAGAAGCATTAAACAGATTCAGGGACTTCCCTGGTTGGTGCAGTGGTTAAGAATCTGTTTGCCACTGCAGGGGACACAGGTTCCAGCCATGGTCCAGGAAAATTCCCACATGCCACAGAGCAACTAAGCCCTCCCACTGCAACTACTGAGCCTGTGCTCTAGAGCCAGCAAGCCACAACTACTGAGCCCAAGTGCCACAACTACTGAAACCCGCATGCCTAGAGCCCATGCTCCACAATAAGGGAAGCCACTGCAACGAGAAGCCTGAGCACCACAACGAAGAGTAGCCCCTGCGTGCCGCAACTAGAGAGCCTGTGCGCAGCAATGAAGACCCAATGCAGCCAATAAATAAATGAATAAATAAATCAATTTATAGGAAAAAAAGACAAGAGATAAGTGTTGGTAAGGGTATAGCAATAAGGGAACCCTTGTACGCTTGGTGGGAAGGTAAATTGGTACAGGCATTATGAATAAACAGTATGGAAGTTCCTCAAAAAATTCAAAACAGAACTATCATATGGTCCAGCAATCCCACTTCTTGGAATATACCCAAAAGAAACAAAATGAAATAGGGAAAAGGTACTCTACACTCCCATGTTTGCAGCAGCATTTTGGACAATACACAAGATTTGGAAACAACCTAAGTGTCCATTCATGTATGAATGGATAAACAAGGTGTGATATACTCACACATACACATGCACACCTCCAATATTATTCAGCCTTAAAAACAAAAGAAGTCCATGGGACTTCCCTGGTGACGCAGTGGTTAAGAATCCACCTGCCAATGCAGAGGACACGGGTTCAAGCCCTGGGCCAGGAGGATCCAACATGCTGTGGAGCAATGAAGCCCATGAGCCACAACTACTGAGCCTGCACTCTAGAGCATGCAAGCCACAACTATTGAGCCCATGCACTGCAACTACTGATGCCCAAGCATCTAGAACCCATGTTCCACAATAAGAGAAGCCTCCTCGATGGGAGGCCCTCACACTGCAATGAAGAGTAGCCCTCACCCGCCATAACTACAGAAGGCCCACGCAAAGCAACGAAGACACAATGCAGCCAATAAACAAATAAAAAGAATCTGCCTGCCAATGCAGGGGACATGGGTTTGATCCCTGCGCCACAACTACTGCGCCTGCACTCTATAGCCCGTGAGCCACAACTACTGAAGCCCACGTGCCTAGAGCCCATCCTCTGCAACAAAGAAAAGCCACCGCAATGAGAAGCCCGAGCACCACAATGAATAGCAGGCCCCCACTTGCCACAACTAGAGAAAGCTCACATGGAGCAACAAAGACCCAACACAGTCAATAAATAAATTAATTAAAAAAAACTAAAACAAACAAAAAACCAAAGGGAGCCCTGCCATATGAGACAACATGGATGAACCAAGAGGACATTATGCCAAATAATATATGATGTCACTTACTGTAGAATTTAAAACAAACAGGGACTTCCTAGGTGGTGCAATGGTTAAGAACCCACCTGCCAATGCAGGGGACACGGGTTCAATCCCTGCTCCAGGAAGATCCCACATGCCACGGAGCAACTAAGCCCATGTGCCACAACTATTGATCCCATGTGCTGCAACTACTCAAGCCCACGCGCCTAGAGCCTGTGCTCTGCAACAACAGAAGGCAGGGCAATGAGGAGCCTAAGCGCCACAATGAAGAGTAACCTGGCTCGCCGCAACTAGACAAAGCCCATGTGCAGCAACAAAGACCCAACACAGTCAATTAATTAATTAATTAATTTTAAAAATAAATACCTAAAACAAACAAAAAAATGCTGAATTTACAGAAACAGAAAGTAGAATGCCAGGGGCTGTGGGGAGAGAGAAATGGGAAGTTGTTGCTCAAAAAGCACAAACCTTTGGTTACAAGATGGTACAGTCCATGAAACTCACTTCAAGACTACAGACCTCAAATTCTTCCCCATGAGGATCCAGTAGAGCAAATACTCGGGTTGCAGGGGAGAGAAGGAAGGAGTGTGAACAACCCAGCCCCACATACCACAGCAACTACTGAGAAAGCTGGGGAAACAAGCAGTGCCTGAGGTCCACATGTCAGAAGGAAATAGCACCCCCCCCCAGAAAAGGGAGGTGAGGCAGGATATAGAGCTCACTCCAGGTCACTGGGAAGGCTGTGTGAGTCTTACCCACTGAGGATAGAAGTGCAAAGTTTTCCAGCATCACATCGTGGTACAAGTGCCTCTGAACCTCATCAAGGAGCCTCCATTCCTCCCAGGAAAAGTACACGGCAATGTCTTCAAAGGTCATACTATCCTGTCAACATGGGGACAGATGAAACAATGAACATTCAGAGAACTCACAGTCCATCACCTCACACATCTACCCCACTATCATCCTCTTCCCAAGCTCCCTGCCTCAGAGGAGATAGCAGGACCTAGTGCCACGGATGTCCACGCTCTCCTCAGGTCCCATTAATCACTGTGTTCAGCTCTCAGCAATAACAGACATGGGGACATACACATATCATGTAAGCTCTGGGCCTGGCTAGCAGAGCCCCATCCCTTCCATCAAGCCATTCTCCTGGAGTCTCCCATATTGTACGTACGAGACACAGTCAAACCTGGGCTTATGCTTCACCATTAAGCCCCCAATACCAGGGCCATGGGGCCATCAGCTCACATTACCTATGTATGTGCACATCATCCTATAGACTCTCACTCTCTAACATCATCACTCCCCAGGCTTACACCCCACAGTTCTGCCACCTACCTGCTTTACAATACAGGCATGTCCCTCTACTTACTCATACACTTGGCACACAGCTTCCAGAGAGTCCTTGACACTCAAAAGCAATTCAGTACCATCCCAGACCTCTGATGAATCCCAGTACCATCAGAAGCCCCTCACAGTGCTTTGAAGGACTCTCCACCGGCTTCTGATCCTTGCTTCAATATCTGCCACTCAGAAGCACATGTGAATTACAGACATCCATGACATTCTTCTACTTCTGTGATGCATTGTCTGATCGTCTGTCCCCCAACAGTCATAACCCTCCTCTCTCTACTCAACCTTCTTTAAATCCCCAGTCCTGTAAGGCATAATGACTCTCATAAATGACTACATTTACCCCAGACATTATCCACCATCAAGATTCCAAAGCCATTAGCCCCCTCACCTGTGTCTGTTATACTCAGGAACCTCAACCAGGTGCTAAGCAAGAGGATCACTCTTTGGCATGCACCCTAGTCTTTCTGACCCGCTAATAGCATTACCACTGTAACATGCATTCTTTTTTTAAATTTTTTTTAATTAATCAATTTTTTTAAATTTATTGGCTGCACTGGGTCTTTGTTGCTGTGCATGGGCTTTGTGTAGTTGCAGCGAGCGGGGGCTACACTTCATTTCAGTGAGCTGGCTTCTTATTGCGGTGGCTTCCCCTGTTGCGGAGCACAGGGCTCTAGGCACACGGGCTTCAGTAGTTGTGGCATGTGGGCTCAATAGTTGTGGCTCACGGGCTCTAGAGAGCAGGTTCAGTAGTTGTGGCCCATGGGCTTAGTTGCTCCATGGCATGTGGGATCTTCCCAGACCAGGGCTCAAACCCCTGTCCCCTGCATTAGCAGGCAGATTCTTAACCACTGAGCCACCAGGGAAGCCCTGTAACATGCATTCTACTTTTGGAATGTCATCCACAGCTCCACTCTGGTCTTTACAATAGCCACCACTTCTGAAATTCTCCATCCTGAGCCCCTCCCCAAATTTCAGAAATGTGTGTCTAGCTTCCCATTTGACAGCTCCACTCACAGTACTGAGACACCTCAAACCCTTAACATGACCAAAACAAAACTTCTGATATGCACAAGTAAATAAGCATACTGACAACTGCCACATACATGTTGATGTAAGATCCATCAAAAAATCGGGAGTCATCCCTAACCTCTCCCTTACCTAAAACACCCAAAAATCAACTTGGCTCTTTTTCAAAAAAGTACCTAGAATCCAAACTTGTCTTCCACCTTCATGGCCACAATTCTGTTCCTTCCACGCTCATCTGGATTACAACAGTAACGTCTTTGTGGGCTCCCTGCCTCCTTCCTTAACTCCATAGTCTTTCCTCTTCTCTCCAGTCACATGGAGCGTACTGAACCCCGGTTAGTACCAACACTTTCTCTCATCCAAACCTCTCATTATCTCCATAAATGATGCCCAACTTCTTAGCCACATGACAGGCCTGATTACCGGATACCCTGCTCTTTGTTCCTAACAGAAAGATTCCTCGCGCTTTAGTCCGACCTGGAAGCCTTTGCACCTGCCGCTCCCTCCGCCCGTCACCCTCTCCCACGCGCCCTCACACCGTCTGTCAGAAACACGGCCCCACCCACGACCACCTCACCCTCCCGGACACCGCGGCCGGGGGCTGCGGACACGTGAGCAGGCGCCCGGCCCTCAGGGCTTCAGTGTCTGGTGGGGTGAGGGCGGTGCGGGCCCCGCGGACGAGCGTTTACCTGAGGCGGGTCCCTCAGCGCAGCCGCCGCCGCCATAGGAGTCTTTGGGCGGAGCGGGGCGGAGAGCACAGGAGAGGAGGGGTGACCCGGGATCAGCGGCCCTTCTTCCGTTCCTGGCCCGGGGCACCCCGGGCAGTGTCGCCGAACCTCTGTAGCTCAGGGACCGCGCCTCCTTTCGTGATTTTTTATTCCCGTCACCCCAATCCCGAACCAGCGCCAGGGGGCCAGAACAGACCCACGGCAGTTAAAATGGCTGCCACGAGGGGGAAGCCGGAAGCACCGCCCCGACGTGAAGAATTCTCCCGGAAATGCATTTATCCTGACCTTTCTTGGCTCAGCTAGGCGCAGGATCTTCCGGGTAACGTAGTTCGCGGGTCTTTAGAGGCCCCCGGAAAGGGGATTCACCTTTCTGACGACCCGGAACTTTTGCCAGGCGGCACCGGGAAGGATGCTGAAAAGCAGTCCTGCTACCTCGAGGAACGTAAGGGCTCTCTGTTCGTTGTTTAGTGCAGCAAAGTGACAAAATTTCAGACTTCGTGAAGCTCAGTCAGCTCCCAGAAGACAAAGTTATTTAAGATGCTCTCAAATGTACAGATTTAAATGCCCGTATTATTAATAGAGTCATTCAGACATGAGTCAGCGTGTAGCTAGACACAATATATAATTATTCTTCAAAAGCATGTGTCTATACCCCCAAAAAATAAAAATAAAAAAAAATTAAAAAAAAAAGAATGTATTGCATTATAAAGTCAAAAAAAAAAAAAAAGCATGTGTCTGAAGCCATAAGAAGATAGATGTTCTAAATTAGGTGGACAAGCAGGACTTTTACTGTTGCTGTGGTAACATTACCTCTGGTTCCACACAAAGCTTCTCTCTTGCCTATAGAGTCAGTGATCGTGTCCTACACATTGAGGAACACTTTCATCCATAGAACATCTCTTATTCCATTTCCTATTATAAACTCGATTCCCTTTAGTGAACAGAACATCTATCTCAAACGGAGAACAACTTAACTGTCATTTTGGTATAGGTCAGTAGCTGCAACCTTAAGAGTTGCAGCATGTGTGGAAGGGAGTATCTGAACACTCATATAAAGGAGGGCATCTTAAGCTTATGATCTCGGTCCTTGCTGGTAAGTGATTATCATTTTCCAGTGATTGCAGGTACAGTTCTTAATGGGGAAATGAGATAATATCAGAAAAACGTTTTGAAATGCAAGTTTCAGAAAGTTACTAATATTTATGTAGTTATTCAAAGATAATGGCAGATATTCTGGGGAAACTGAAGACAGTTAATACTTCAGAGAAATTTTGGTAGGGCTTTTTATTCTTCAGAACATTAATATCAGCTTGGAGAAAGAATTGAAGTGGACGTTAAGAGTAGCCAAACTAGTAAAAGTGAACAAGAATTTGGGGTATCTTTATTTACGGTTCTAATAAATTTTCATTGAGCAAATACTGTCAGGCACTGTTTCAGGTACATGAGAACCATGACAGATGAAAATCTCTTTGCTCATGCAGATTACACTCTTCAGTAAACACAGAAAGGAAACATGAAAGAAAGTGTAATTTTACAGTAAGTTTCAATGTGATATTAGAAAGTTCAAAGACTCATCTACATATCATCTAAGTCAGATATGAATGAGACTCAAGGTACAATTAATCCTGAGGCAAAATTGCTCTCCAGCTGTGAAACCCAAATTTCAATATTTCCTTAATGTAATAGGACAGGCATAGGATAGACATATCTATTACAAAAGGGGGAAATGGGAAATAAAGGAGTGAGGGGTCCTAAACCCGTCCAAAACCTAGCAAGGCAAACGTCATGAGATCTTGTGGCTGATAAGTAATCCTTTTTGGCTCAATGCTCTGCCTTCGAGACCCACTGGAGCAGTGGTCCTATCCCTGCAGCTGTGCTGGATGGGTCCTGCCCCCAGGAATCTGCCTGGTGGAAATCCCACATCCAGGGCTCCAGTTTGTTTCACCTCCAATACATTGGGGTGAGTGCTGTCAGTGTGGACCATTGTCATGGTTGTGGAGGTGGGAGAACTGGATGAATTTTTGAACAGTTTTTAAAACAGTGCAGCCTGGTTCTTCTGGTTGTGATCATGGGAGAACGTTAAGGTAGGAGTTAGGTGTTACACTAAGATTTTTGGTGTTGGAAGGTGGAAGGATAGAAGCTTCATCAACTGTGTTGGGTGTTCTGTAGTGTGAGTAATTCTCACTGGGGATCTCAGCAGCTTCCTTTTTGGCCAAGTTCAGAGTATGAGATATTTCAGAGAGAGAAAAAAAAAAAGAGTGGAGTTATTTAGCAGGCAGCTGGACACACAGATCTGGAACCATGGGAAGGGCTTCTGGATGGACACATCTACAAAATGTAGTGGACGGTGTGTGGACCAAGGAAGCTTTTATTAATATTAGTAGGAGGATTCCTGAACATGATGGTAATACTAATAGCAAATCAGAAAGAGGAGGGTGGGTGCCACATGTATAGCTTTGGTACCTGAGTGAAGGTAAGGGGCATCATAAGCACAGGGGAGAGAGGATAATCTGCCTCAGCAGCCAAGGCTGCTGAGTAATCTGTGGACATGAGATGGGTGTGGAGACACTGTTAACTGGGGCAAGATGCCATTGAAGCCTGCTGTCTACTCACTGCCCTATAGAATCACTAGGGTTTTGTTGTGAGCCTTAGTGGGGCCTGGATTGTTTCAGCCAGGCTGGCAGATTAGTTTATGGGCACAGTGGCCCTCTGATAGAGCAACTGGACCTCAAGTGAAGGGCCACTGGGGCTGGGCTTCAAATGAGGGTTAAATGAACAGAGAAGGGCTGTGCCAGGTCAGAATGGCTATCATCGAAAAATCTATAACTAGGGAGTTCCCTGGTGATCTGGTGGTTAGGATTCTGGGCTCTCACTGATGTGGCCGAGGTTCAATCCCTGGTCGGGAAACTGAGATCCCACAAGCTGCATGGCAAGGCAAAAAAAAAAAAAAAAAAGTCTATAAATACTAAATGCTGGAAAGGGTGTGGAGAAAAGGGAATGAACCCTCATACACTGTGAGAATGTAAATTGGTGCAGCCACTGTGGAAAACAGTATGGAGGTTTAAAAAACTAAAAAATAGAATTACCATTTCACCCAGCAGTTGCACTCCTGGATATATATCCAAAAGAATCAAAAATACTAATTCAAAAAGATACATGCACCCCAATGTTCATAGCAGCATTATTTACAATGGCCAAGATATGGAAGCAACCTAAATGTCCATCAGTAGATGAATGGTTTAAGGAGACTTGGTATACATTGGGTTGGCCAAAAAGTTCGTTCAGGTTTGTCCATAACATCTTCCAGAAAAACACGAGTGAACTTTTTGGCCAACCCAATATATACAATGGGATACTACTCAGCCATAAAAAAGGAAATTTTGACATCTGCAGCAACATGGATGGACCTAGAGATTATCATACTAAGTGAAGTAAGTCAGAGAAAGAAAAATACTATATGACATCGCTTATATGTGGAATATAAAAAATACAACAAACTGGTGAATATAACAAAAAAGAAAGGCTCACAGATATAGAGAACAAACTAGTGGTTACCAGAGGGGAGGCAGAAGGGAGAAGGGGCAGTAGAGGGGTAAGGGAGTAAGATGTACAAACTATTAGGTATAAAATAAACTACAAGGATATATTGTACAACACAAGGAATATTGCCAATATTTTATAACTACCTTTAAAAATTGTGAGTCACTATATTGTATACCTGTAACATATAATATTGTATGGCAACTATACTTCAATTAAAAAATAAAACTTAAAAATGTAAAAAAAAAATTTGTTTAATAAACTGAGGTGTCCAAGTCATTACAAAGCTAAGCCCCAATTTAAGGCCACAAAATATACTTTTGATCTTTATAAATAAAAATACAAGTGAGGAGTTCCCTGGTGGCCTAATGGTTAAGATTCTGGGCTTTCACTGCTGCAGCAAAATACAACTAAAAATTTAAATGACAAAAATAACTTGCATAATGTAAAAAAATATATATTTTCTGTATCCATAAAACCATAAAACATTGGGCAACATATTGTAACAGGCGATCTTGGTGAAAACTATCCAAGTACTATACAATATACTAATTTGTGAAAATTTCATTTTGATTTCAAAATATATGTATAACCACCCAGAATTAAAGTGGACTGATAATTTTAAATGTTTCCAAAACATTCTGACTGTAGAATATAGAATTATATACTTATTACTTTATCACATACTTTTATCAGCCACATTTCACTTAACTGGATTTTTTAAAAACTTACTTGGAAACTTTCCAGTACATTCAAATGAATAGTCATTGAAATATGAATCTTTTCTGTCTTTCTAAGTAATGTTGCTTACATCATATGAAATAAACAATTTATTTTTAAATAAACAAAACTTGAACTTCAGGGGAAGGGAAAAAAAAAGACTACTAATGAACAAAAAACTTATGTGAAAAGACTATCGGTATGTGGAATAACATACTCTAATAGCATTGGTCATTTTGCATTTCAGCATAGTAAATGAAATTTGTTTAAAGAGGATCTGAAGAGAATTAATTTATCAGTTACGGCAAACAGAGGTAAAAGATCTCTCAGTACGTTTGAAAAAGAATGAAAATGTTTCTGTGATAATCCATCAATTGATGAGTGTGCTCTCAATCTCGCTTACAAAGTAAATGGATTCAGGAGAAATAAGCTATAACCATGATTTGCATATGGACTGACTAAAATTTCACAGTATATTTACATGGCATTTATATTAATTTACATGGCACTCTATAAAATGTAACAAATGAGGATGTTACTAATACAATAAAAAATACCAATAAATTAGAGTTAAGTACAAAAAGAGAATTGTGAAAAGGAAAATTATGAAAATATATTAAAATTTTTAAATAATATGTCACACACACGCTCAAAATACAAACCCTGGAATTCTGGTGTTAAGTGCTCAGTGTTTTGTTACTTCTGTTGATCCTCCCAGGGGCCAAAGTTAACACCTCTATGTCAAAGTCAGCAAACAGAGGCTCAGGGAGTGTTAGCAAGTTGCCCAGAGTATTTCCTGCTGGGAAATCCACAGGGACACCTCAGTACCCAGCAGCCCCCTCCTCGATGCAGATAAGCCTGTGGGGGCTGACCCAGATCAGGGGTTGTGAGAAGCCCAATTTATTTCTGACATGCACCTGGGGATAGAGGGGTCTGAGGACATTAGGAGGAGCTAAAGATGCCTGGCACCAGGATGTCACCCGCAGAGTGAGCTGCATAGGAATGGACAGCTCCCCTCTTCACATCTTTCAGTGGACCAGAGGTAGGGCAGCTCCTAATCCCCACTTTACAGAGGAGGAAACAGGTCTGGGGAGGAGTGTTTGCCTGTGGGTCCTTGCACTAATCAGGGATACAGAATTTAAACCCAGGCAGCCTGGATGAGAACTTATGGAGTCGGACCACTGACCTCTTCATTCCTCCCCACCCCAGCCAGGCTTTGGGACGCAAAGAAAAGACTAGTCCATCCTGATGAAATCTTGTCTCCATCTGCTCCAACCCACCAACTTCCACAGTGAAATAAACCAGCAAGGCTTTAACGTATTCTTCAGTGACTGAACTCAAGAATGTGATGGAGACTGTTAACAACGCAGATTATATTTTAAAAGTATCCATTGCCAGTATTGAAAATTACTCCATAAAGCAAAGTCACTCAAGTTATTAAAAAATGAGTGAAATTCCAACATATATCGTTTCATTGTTCTATTTGTTAAAGAAAATAGCCAAAGGTCAATAAAGAAAACGATTTGAGCAGACATTTTAACAAAAGATACACAGATAGCAAATGAACATCTGAAAAAATGCTCATCATGAATCCTTATAAAAACTCAATTAAACACAAAAAGTGATGTAACTCTAAAAACAATTAAAAGGCTAAAATTAAAACAACTGATAAACCAAGTATTCAGTAGCATATAGAGAAATAGAATTCTCATACATTGCTGGTAAGATGCCAAAGGTACAATCATTTTACGTCACAATATGTTTGTTTTTTCAAAGGTAAACAGTTGTGGGACTTCCCTGGTGTTCCAATGGTTAAGAATTCCCCTTCCAGTGCAGGGGATGGGGGTTCTATCCCTGGTCTTGGAACTAAGATCCCACATGTCACAGGGCAATTAAGCCCACAGGCTGCAGCAAAGAGCCTGCGTGCCTCAACGAAGGCCCAGCACAGCCAAAAAAAAAAAAAAAAAAAAAAAAAAGGAAAACAGTTGTGACTCACATTACATTCTAAGTTACTCACAAAAAGATAAAAGAAACATTCATATAAAGAACTAACACAATTTTTATACCAGCTTTATTTTCAGAAGTCAAAATCTAGAAACAAGCCAAATACCCATAAAAAGAATGGATAAACTAACCATGGCATATTGAAAAATATTACTCAGCCAGAAAGACAAAACAAAAAAACAAAAAGCAAACAAAAAAAACAAAAGCACTATATATCAGTGATGAATCTCAAAGTAATTATGATACATAAAGGAAAACAAAAAATACGGTAAACAGCATATGATTCCAATAATATAAATTCAAGAAAATGCAAGGTATCTATTGGAAGGAAAGTAAATCAATGGTTACTTGGAGAGGTGAGAATGGCAAGGAGATTCTACCAGGAATGAGGTAAATATACCATGACAGATATGGTCACTATTAGGGCTATGACGATGGTCTCAGAGGTTCACGCCTATGTCAAAACTTAACAAATTGTATACTTTAAATACATTCAGTTTAGCACATGTAAATTATACCTTAGTAAAGCTTTAAAAAATAGCTCAAGATTTAAAGATTTCTATGTCCCAGTCTTTCCGGAAAATAGGTTTGGCAACCTTATACTGATTCCACTCTCTCTCTCCTTATGTCGGGGGGGTTGGGGGGGGGGCAGTCAGTCTTGCCTCAGTGGAAGCAAATATGGTGAGCAATAAAGAACATTTCCACTTGAAGTCAACAGGAATGATGCCTGGGTCACAAGAACCACATCCGTGGACTATAACCCCATTTTCCTCTTACTTCCTGCCCAAGCAGTAATGGCCTTGAAAGGCTAAAGGAATCCATAAAACCATTCAATTATTTTTATTTTCTCTGATGACTTCAGCTACACAAGATAAACATGCCTGGAGGTACTAAGATTTGTGTACAAACTGATTCTCCAGTTATTTTTACATCGACATCTGTGGATGCATTTTTAGAAGCGGCACATTCCACTAGTTGGCTGCAGCCTCTTCCTCTCTCTCCTATTAAACCAGTGTTTCCGTACCAATTATGGTTTCTCCTGGACCCAACGGTCTTGCAATCAATGACACTAGGCCAATAAATTGTGTCCATCAGGGAATATGGCTCTCTGTAGACCTGGGGAAGATATCCCTCAACAGTGCTGAAACACCCTGTCATCTCTCCTTTGAGTAAGGGAAAAAATTCATGCTGCTCTCAGAAGCACTTGAGATTCTCACAGCTGCCCACTTTTCAGGGTCACCTCAGAGACTCCTAGAACACAAAGCCTCCAGGCTTCAAATGAAAACCAGAAATCCCCACAGTCTTTCCCAGGAGGCTGTGAACAGCAATGCTTGGTCAAAACTGGCAAGCTATTGTCTACCATCACACTGTCCCTCCTCAGACAGAAATTTTGAGACCCCTAAAAATTGTTCTCCCCTTTATGCTTACATAGCACAAATCTATGTATAAACTACCTGCACAGTAAACAGAACGTCCAAGATTAAAGAGGACTTACAGAGCTTGCAAGGCCTTGATTATTGTACAAGCCAAAACAATCTGCAGCAGGGAGTTACCCAGTTCATGATTTGAAAGCTGGAAAAACTTATTACAGTATCATGTGAGAGTAACACATCCCTGTGTTGTATTCTCTCCCAGCTGCCAGCTGAACTTCCGATACTTTCTGTGCCAACACTGACCAGGTCCATGTTCAAGATAGTCAGGGAGGAGTGAAAGCTGATGCCATGAGGGCTCAGATGACTCCTAACTTGGCTAGTGCATGGGAGGGTAAAGGTCAGCCTCCCCGAGCACAATGGGTTGGTGACTGATGCACACCATGTGGACCTGCCAGGTGGTAGAGGTGAAATGGCCTTGACCACAGAGATGGCAGTGACATAAATCTGGGAAGAGCCCTGCACAGGTTAGAGAGTATAACATAGCCACACATTTCCCACGTGTGGGAATTATAGGGAATCTCCCCACTGTGCATGCTCAGATGTCTGAGTTAATTCAGACAGATGGCTCCTTGGTTTCTCTGGTATCCTTACATTGAACAAGAAAACTACACATCCCCTATACATCTAAGGCCTTTCTCTAGTGTGAACTCTCTGATGTTGAGAAAGGGTAGATTTTCGCATAAAAAATTTCCCACATTCCCTACACTCATAAGGCCTTTCTCCAGTGTGACCTCTCCGGTGTTGACTAAATTGGGAACTATCCCTAAAGGATTTCCCACATTCACTGCACACATAAGGCCTTTCTCCCGTGTGAACTCTCTGATGGTAACGGAGTTTGGAGCTGGATATAAAAGACTTCCCACATTCACTGCACTCATAAGGCCTATCTCCTGCATGAACCCTCTGATGATAACGAAGGGTGGAACTAGAGGTAAAAGATTTCCCACATTTGCTGCACTCATAAGGCCTCTTGCCTGCATGAACTCTCTGATGATAAGAGAGGGTGGCACTACTGGTAAAAGATTTCCCACATTCACTGCACACATAAGGTCTTTCTCCTGTGTGAACTCTCTGATGTCGAATCAGTATAGAGCTATTGGTAAAAGATTTTCCACATTCATTGCACTGATAAGGCTTTTCTCCCCTGTGAACTCTCTGATGATAACCAAGGCCAGAGATAGAGGTAAAAGATTTCCCACATGCACTACACTCATAAGACCGTTCTCTATTATGAATTTTCTGGTGTGTTGAAAGTGAAGATTTTTGGCTAAAAGATTTCCCACATTCACCACACTCATATGGTCTTTCTCCAGTGTGAGCTCGCCGGTGTTTATTGAACTGTGATCTATCCTTAAAGGATTTCCCACATTCACTGCACTTATAAGGCCGTTCTCCAGTGTGCACTCTGTGGTGATAACGGAGGCTGGCACTAAAAGTAAAAGACTTCCCACATTCACTGCATTCATAAGGCCTTTCTCCTGTGTGAACTCTCTGATGATAACGGAGGGTAGAACTAGAGGTAAAAGATTTCCCACATTCATTGCACTCATAAGGCCTTTTTCCTGCATGAACTCTCTGATGATAACAGAGCGTGGAGCTAGAGGTAAAAGATTTACCACATTCACTGCACACATAAGGCTTTTCTCCTGTATGAACTCTCTGGTGCTGAATGAGTGTCCACCTATTGTTAAAAGATTTCCCACATTCACTACACTTGTACGGCCTTTCTCCTGTATGAATTCTCTGGTGTAAAAGGAGATTATTCCTTCGGATAAAGGATTTCCCACATTCGCTACACTCGTAAGGTCTTTCTCCAGAATGAACTCTCTGATGATAATGCAGGTCAGACCTAGAGATAAAAGATTTCCCACATTCACTGCACTCATAAGGCCTTTCTCCCGTGTGAATTCTCTGATGATAACGGAGGGCAGAGCTAGTGGTAAAAGATCTCCCACATTCATCACACCCATAAGGCCTTTCCCCAAGGTGACCTCGTTCATGATACTGGAGAGTGGAGCTACAGGAAAAAGATTTTCCACATTTATTGCAAACATAAGGCTTTTCTCCTGTGTGAATTCTCCGGTGTCGTATGAGTGTCCACCTATTGTTAAAAGATTTCCCACATTCACCACACTCATAAGGTCTTTCTCCGGTGTGTACTCTATGATGATAACGAAGGCTGGAGCTAAAGGTAAAAGATTTCCCACATTCACTACACTCATAAGGCCTTTCTCCTGAGTGAACTCTTAGGTGTATAATTAGGTTATTTTTTCGGGTAAAGGACTTCCCACATTCACTACACTCATAAGGTCTTTCTCCAGTGTGAACTCTGTGATGATAACGGAGAGCAGTACGAGTGATAAAAGATTTCCCACATTCACTGCACTCATGAGGCCTTTCTCCCGAATGAACTCTCTGATGATAACGGAGGTCGGAACTAGAGATAAAAGATTTCCCACAATCACCACAGGCATAAGGTCGTTCTCCTGTGTGTGATCTCTGATGATAACTGAGTGCAGACATAGAAGTAAAAGATTTCACACACTCACTACATTTATAAGGCCTTTCTCCAGTTTGAAATCTCCTATGTGGAATGAAAACTGAACTATGGCTAAGAGATTTCGAACACTCACTGCACACGTAACTGTTTTCTCCACTGCGCCATGGGTGGGGATAAATGAGGACAGATTTGTAGTTTAAGGATTTCCCACATTTGCTGCACTTGTACTGCCTTGTCCCAGTATGAATGCTTTGATGTTGACTGAGGGTTGAGCTTCGCCTAAAGGATTTTCCACATTCACCACACACATGAAGCCTTTCTCCAGCGTGGACTCTCTGGTGCACAACAAATGAGGATTTGTACCTGAATGTTTTCCCACACTCACTGCACACAAAACAAGGTCTTTCAGTGTGGACACCTTGGTCCTGAACAAGTGTGTGTTTGGGGCTGAGGGCTTTCTTGCCTTCTCCCCAGGTGTGATTACTTTTCTTGCCTTGTGAAGTTGACCTGCACTGGGTGATTGTGTTTGGCTTCCCCACAGTATGAGTGGACTGTTGCTGCAGATGTCCCACAATGGGCAGGAAGTCCTTTTCAAACTCCCCACAGGCAAATGGCTTCTGCGACACATGGAATCTGCAGCTCTTCACAAATGAGGCCTTGTCCACACTGTTTCTGAGAGTTTTCTCTCCCCTATGCTGTTCCTGGTGCTGTTGAAATTTTGCACTAAAATAAAATCGTTTTGCACATGCTCCACATCTCAACAGTTTCTGGCTGTGTTGTTTTTCCTGGTGCTCAGCCAAGTGAAAAATGTCTCTCAAGACTGGACCACACATCTCACAGGGGTGAGTCTTCTGGGAAGACAAAGCTGCCTTGAGAGTCCTAGCATGTGACACTCCTAGAGAAGCGATCTGTTCAGAAGGTGCCTCTGCATCCTCTGTTCCACAGCAGCAACCTGAACAGAAAGAAATTCTGGTCAAGTATATGTCGACTACGAGGGAGGGTCCAGCTCATCACAAGTGTGCATCTGTCTCATCTAGGTATGAGTCTATGAGATGCTTTTCAAGATACAGGAGTTGGATTTCAGCTGAAAGGACAGCCGACTGTTGTGCATTACGGAGCCTCAAAGTCACAGAATAGTGGAGACATTACCAGGGGAAGGAAACAAAGACAGGATATGACACAAGGAAGAGAGGCAGGGTCTACAACTCATTTCTCTCCCAATGGCTTCCTGCAGGACTTTTCTGCTGCTGACGTAAGACTGGGTTGAAACGTGCATCTGAGCCCATTAAAATCCCACAGCAACATATTAGCTGCTACTCAAAGTTAATTTAGGGAAATGTGAACATATCATAGCACAACCAATGTTGATGAATACTACAGAAAGAGTGGTGAGAGAAAAGGGGGAGATGTGGAGTCCAGAGAGGTGAAAATTATCCCTGGGCTGGAAGTCACAGTAGGAATGACAACTAGGTAGAAGTGACAAGTCAGCCAAGCAGAAAAGGAAAGACAGAAGATATGGCCACTGGAAATGGCACCTAAACCCTGGTTGAACAAAGACAGGTTCCTGGTATGATGTGAACACAGACTAATGTCATACTTTCCTCAGCTGCCATTCACCAGGACCAGGCATCCCCTTAGCCCACCTTGCCACGACTGGAGTCATGCCCATCCTTGGACATTTGTAAGCCCGAGTTAAGCAACTACACAGCACATGCAGGATACAAATCCTAAGGGAAAAACAGGACAGATGAATGACTTCTACTGCTGCAAAGCAACTCAGCACATAACAGACCCATAAAAGAGACCTAGGAGAGTGATGGCAGCATAACAGCAAGGGACACCAGCCTTCACCACCAACACAAAACAGGCAGCTAACTGCAAACGAAACTGGCCCTTGCAGGACTCAGGAATCCAATTATGACACTGCAGCAATACACTGGAAATTGAAGAATACAATAACCACACAAAAAGGATAGCTGGGGACAGCAGCTTAACAGACACATGGAGATGGACAGGAAACAAGCTGAAGTGTGCGGACTATGTGTATTAGCTAAACAGTAGTTGTCATCACATTCTTCAATGGCCTGCTCTGCAGAGGACCCCAGGAGCCTTTGCTTCAGAGAACCTCAACAGGTCCCAGTACATCTATAGACCCCACCATCTGCACAGCAGAGAAGGGCAAGTGCTTACAGGTGTGGACCCCAGCAGCCTGCTCTGCAGAGGGCACTGGCAGCTCCTACACTAAGGTAACTAATAGCCACAACCACAGGGGACCTGCAAGAGAATAATATGCTGAATCACTCCCAATCACCCAAAAGTAGCTAATGCTCTATTTCAGAACCATGGCTGCCACCCCCCTAAATCCTGCACACACCCTAAACCCCAGAGCCTCAACTGCACCATGGATGCCCACATTCCATAATCTAACTCCACAGCTGTCACCTGAGTGCCTGTGTCTCAGGCACCAGATTCACAGCCACTGTGAATGAGCTAGTCCCTCAGACCCCAGAGACATTGTCTCTCTGTGTGCACCCATACTCTGGTCAAGGCTCCATCACTGCTCAGTGTGCAACTGCATCTCAAAGAGCAGAGTCAACACTGCTGCACACTGTCCAGTGTCTGGGACCCTAGAAGTGCTATTGCTCTGCGTCTATTCACATTCTAGAATCCAGATCTATATCTGCTCCTCAGTGCCTGCACATCAGACACCAATGCCATCACCACCATGAAGCACCACCACCCCACTCCCCCACTACCAAGAGCCAGAATTAGCACCAAGAGGGAACCCCTCAGTCAAAACATTTTCCTTGGGAAAAAGAAATCAGGAGATCCCCAGCAGTCTTCTCTACTACTGCAGATACCCACAGCTTTAACTATTGAGGACCCCTGCAGTCTCTGCTGACACTGACCTCAGGTGACAGAGCTGGACAGACACTAAGCCCCTGGGCCTTGTTGTAGTTGGAACAGCCACCACCCACCATGCTGGCACACTCACACCCACACACAGGTGAAGATCTTCCCCACCAAAACCTCACATAAAGTCTGGAAGAAATGACTGCTCCATAAAATATACTAACATCAAGTCAAGGCTACAGGAAACACACATAAAATAATAAAGGAAACATGACACCTCTAAAGGAACACAATAATTTATCAGTTGCCCCAAAGAAACGGACATCTACAAGCTGTCAGACAAAAAAAAAAAATCACAATAGAGGTTGTTTTATTTATTTATTTATTTTTTGGCCTCGCCACACGGCATGCAGGATCTTCCCCAACTAGGGATAAAAACCATGCCCCCTGCAGTGGAAGAGCAGTCTTAACCACTGGACCACCAGGGAAGTCTCTCTCAGTAATTATTCTAATGAAGTTCAGTCAGCTACTAGAAAACAGACAATTCAACAAAATAAGGAAAACGATATACAAACAAAGTTTTAAACAGAGAGACAGAAATATGAAAAAGAACCAAACAGAAATTATGGTGAAGACTATGATGAACGAAATGAAAACCACAGTAGAGCATCAACAGCTAACTTGAACAATCAAAACAATGAATACGAAACTGAAAGTAGCTCTTTGAAATTATCCAGTCAAAGGAGAAAAAAAGACAAAACAATTAAAAAGATTAAAAAAAATAAGTCTACATAAATTATGAGACATTGTGAAACAAAACAATATTTGCATAATGGAAGCCCTAGGAGGAATAGAGAGAGGAAGGGCAGAAAATGTATTTAAAGAAATAATGGATGAAAAGTTTCCAAATCTGGGAAAAGAAGTGGATATTCAGGTACATGGTACTCAAAAGTCCCCAGACAGATTCCATCCACAGAGGACTTCACCAAGACAATTAATATAAAACTTAAAAAGTAGGACTTCCTAGGTGGCACAGTGGTTAAGAATCCACCTGCCAATGCAGGAGACACGGGTTTGAGCCCTGCTCTGGGAATATTCCACATGCCGCAGAGCAACTAAGCCTGCGCGCCACAACTATTGAGCCTGTGCTCTAGAGCCCATGAGCCACAACTACTGAAGCCCACACGCCTAGGGCCCGTGCTCCACAACAAGAGAAGCCACTACAGTGAGGAGCCTGCGCACGACAATTAAGAGTAGCCCCTGCTCGCAGCAACTACAGAAAGCCCGTGTGCAGCAATGAAGACCCAACACAGCCAATAAATAAATAAATTTTAAAAAAAAAGGAATGATGGGGGGACTTCCCTGGTGGCACAGTACTTGGGAATCCTCCTGCCAATGCAGGGCACACGGGTTCGAGGTCTGGTCTGGGAGGATCCCACTTACTGCAGAGCAACTAAGCCCGTGCACCACAACTGCTGAGGCTGCACTCTAGAGCCCACGAGCCACAGCTACTAAGCCCAAGTGCCACAGCTACTGAAGCCCGCGCATCTAGAGCCCATGCTCCCCAACAAGAGAAGCTACTGCAAAGAGAAGCCCGGCATCGCAACAAAGAGTAGCCCCCACTCTCTGCAACTAGAGAAAGGCTGAGCAGCGATAAAGGCCCAACAGAGCCAATCAATCAATCAATCAATCAATTTATTTTTTTTGATTTTTAATTTTAATTTAATTTATTTATTATTTTTGGGGGTACACCAAGTTCAACCTGTTTTTATACACATATCCCCATATTCCCTCCCTCCCTCAACTCCCCCCCCCCTCCCCCAAGTCCCCCCCACCCTCCTCATCCCAGTCCTCTAAGGCATCTTCCATCCTCAAGTTGTATTTATTTTTTAAAAAAGTAATTATTGAGAGAATTTTGAAAGCTGCAAGAAAAAAGAAAAATTCTCATACAAGGGAACCCCATAAAGTGGCTTTCTTAGCTGAAACACTGCATACCATGAGAGTAAGATGATATGTTCTAAATGTTGGAGGGGTCTGGGGGCAGGGAGACTGCAAACCAAGAATACTTTAACAGCAATGGTATTCTTCAGTAATAAGGAAGAAAGACTTTCTCAGACAAATGGAAACTGAGGAAGTTCATCGCCACTTGACCTACCCTATCAGAAATGCTAAAGACTAACAAGTATGCTAACTAGGGACTTCCCTGGTGGTCCATGGCCTAAGACCCTGTGTTCCCAATGCAGGGGCCCAAGTTCAATCCCTGATCTGGGAACTAGATCCCACATGCTTCAACTAATAAGAGTTCGCATGCCACAATTAAAGATCCCACACGCCACAACTAAAAAAAGATCCCCCGTGCTGCAACTAAGGCCCAGCACAGCAACCCCCCCAAAAAAGTATGCTAACTAGTAACATGAAAACATATGAAAATATAAAACACAATGGTAAAGATAAGTATATAGTCAAATTCAGAATACTCAATTATAAATGATAAAAGACAAGAGTATTAGAAACAATTATACCCACAATAACCTGTTGATGGGTACCCAACACACAATATAAAAACGTAAATTGTAACATCAAAAACATAAAATGCATATGTGGAGGAAGTATAAGAGTAGATTTTTTGTATGAGACTTAAGTTATGTTGTTATCAGCATAAAACAGAATGTTGTTTCGTGTCAGCCTTGTGGTAACCACAAAGCAAAAACCTAGGCACAAAAGACAAGAAAGGAATAAAAGTATATTACCACAGAAAATCATCAAATCACAAAGGAAGACAGCAAGAGAAGAAAGAAACTACAAGACAGCCAGACAATAAGATGGCAACAGTAGGTCCTAAAGAAACTCTCCAATCAAATGACATACAGTGCCTGAACAGAAAAAAAAAACAAAAACCCAAAAAACAAAAAAACAAGACTCAACTACATGCTGTCTACAATAGAGTAACTTCAGCTTTAAGGAAACACACAGGCTGAAGGTGAAGGAATTGAAAGAGATATTCCACCACGCAAATGGAAATCAGAAGAGAACAAGGTAAGCTATACTTAAGTGAGACAAAATGGACTTTAAGTCAAACACTATCACAAGAGACAAAGGTCATTATAACAGGTCACTATATAAAGGAGTTGATTCACCAGGAGAGTGTAACAGCTATATATACACAGACACACACACTATACATTAACAATTAAGCAAATATGACCGGATCTGAAGGCAGAAATTTTTTTTTTTTTTTTTTGGCTGCACTGGAAGGCATGCAGGATTGTAGTTCCCCAACCAGGGGTCAAACCTGTGCCCCCTACAGTGGAAGCACAAAGTCTTAACCACTGGTCTGCCAGGGAAGTCCCAGCAACAGAATATTAACACATTTTTGGCCAGAGATGTATTAATACATCTTTTGTTACCGAAAAGCTATTGACTCAAGATGTATCAAAATGTTTTTAGAGAGTGATACGATTATCATCACCATGAGAAGTTGTCAGAGCTTAAAATTGATCAAGGGCTCATTATACAACTTATGATTGTCATTATCATTCACACTTTGTTTCATCAGGTTTTTGTTCCAGCCTTGTGTATGTTATAAATGCAAGTTAACTACTGTAAAATTTTCAAAAATGACACATAGCGAAATTTTGAGTGAAGAATTTTTCAGTAAGTTTTATGCAGATACCTTCTCTGACTGTCTGAGTGACATATACTAGTGTCTCAGAAGATGATAGTTCTTCAGAACATAGTTGATTCAGACGATGTGAATACTAGACCAACAAAAAGACAAAAAACCTTAGTGATTGATTCTGATGTGGAAAGTGAAAATGAAATTCATGGTGCTGGAGAATGCTCCTTTGCTTCTACTTAAAAGTGGATCGAAGACAACATCTCACAAAAATTAGAAGACTTTACAGATATGTCAGGTATAACAACTGAATGTAATAATCTGCAAAGGATAAGTAAAAGAATTAATTTTTGGTAATGACTTTTTTGAGTTGGTCACTTCTCAAACAAACTTGTACCACTAACAGAATGAAAAATCATATAAAAAGTATGTAAGGCTTTAAAATGGACTGATGTAACCAACAGTGACAGGAAGAAGTTTCTTGCATTAATAATTCTGGTGGGACAAGTAAGGAAGTCACACTGGAAAGAATATTGGTCGACTGATCCCTTACTTGAAACACCTATCTTTCCAAAGATTACGACAAGAAGAAGGTTCAAATAATGACATTTCTTCACTTTAATGATAACTCGGAAACTCCACTTCCTGCAGACAGAATTTCAAAAGTTAAACCTCTTTTGGATTATTTTCTACCAAAATCTCAATCAATCTATAACCCAAACAAGAGCTATCACTTGATGAGGCAATGATAAACTGGAGAGAATGATTCAGATTTAAAACCTATAATCCCAGAAAACTCACAACATATGGTATTTTGGTCACGATGGTTAGCGGAAGTGAAAATGGATATATATGAAACCATGAGATTTACACAGGTGAAGGAAAGAAACTGCAAGAAACAATATTATTGGTCCTACAACCTTGGTTCATGGCACCATATTTACCAAGACAAACATTACAACAGTCTGTCCACATTCGTAATATTGCTGAAAAATAAAATCATTGTTTGTGGGACTACAAGAGAGAATCATGGTCTACCAAACAAATTAAAGGAGAAATCTGGGACTTCCCTGGTGGCACACTGGTTAAGAATCTGCCTGCCAACGCAGAGGACATGGGTTCCATTCCTGGCCCGGGAAGATCCCACATGCCCCGGAGCAAGTAAGCCCATGCACCACAACTACTAAGCCTGTGCTCTACAGCCTACCAGCCACAGCTACTGAAGTCCGCGAGCCTAGAGCCCATGCTTCGCAAAAAGAGAAGCCACCACAATGAGAAGCCCATGCACCACAACCAAGAGTAGCTCCCGCTTGCCACAACTAGAGAAAGCCTGTGCGCAGCAACAAAGACCCAACGAAGCCAATAAATAAATAAATAAATTATTTATTTTTTTAAAAAAAGTGGGCAAAGGACCTGAACAGACATTTTATCTAAGAAGATCGACAAATGGCTAACAGGTATATGAAAAAATGTTCCTCTTCACTAATCATCTCACTGGTTATCAGGAAAATGCAAATCGAAACCACAATGAGACAGCACCTCACATCTGGTAAGTCGGTTACTATCAAAAAGAGCAGAGAAAAAAAAAAGAAAGAAAAGAAAAAAAAAAGAGCAGAGATAACAAGTATTGGTGAGGGCACAAATATAAGGGAACCCTTCTTTGTCCACTGTGGTTGGAATTTTTAAAAAATAAATAAATAAAGGCAAAATCATAAAAAGAGGGTATATGCCAGGAGCTGGGGAATACGGAAAATGCAGAGATGTTAGTCAAAAGGTACAAACGTTCAGTTATAAGATTAGTAAGTTCTGTGGTATAATGTATGGCATGGTGACTACAGTTAACAATCATGTTGTATACTTGAAATTTACTTAAGAGTAGATCTTCAGCATTCTTACCAAAACAGTAACAATAATAACAACAATAGCATAACTTTATGAGGTGATAGATGTTTAATAAACTTCATTGAGGCAATTATTTCACAACATATACATATATCAAGTCATCATTTGTACACATCAATATATACAATTTTATATCTGGACAAGGCTGGAAAAAAAAAAGAAACAAAGAAAACAGATCTAAATACTACAGGGACTTCCCTGGTGGTCCAGTGTGTTAGAATCTGCACTCCCACAGCAGGGGGCCTAGGTTCAATCCCTGGTCAGGGAACTAGATCCCACATGCAGAAGACAACTAAGAGTACGTATGCTGCAACAAAGATCCTGCGTGCTGCAATGAAGACCTGGTGCAGCCAAAATTAAAGAAAAACAAAAAAAACTTTGAATATACATATATTTTTAAAAATAAACACCACAAATCGTGCAAGAGGACACTGAAAAGTAGTTCAAGGTTCAGGTAAGTAATGACCATGACAATGCCTGCATGCCTGGCACAAAGAAATGTTTGCTAAAAGAAGAGATCAAGGGAGTTCTCTGGCAGTCCGGTGGTAGGACTTGGAGCTTTCACTGCCATGGCTCTGGTTCAATCCCTGGTCAGAGAACTAAGATTCTGCAAGCCATGCAGCTCAGCCAAACGAAAAAATATATATATAAAATAAAAATAAATAAATAAAAGGATCGAACCTGGGACACAGAGGTGAAATGGATCTAGACACACTGACCCAGACAGAGAGCGGGCAAGTAAGGTAGAATCCATTAAACTCACTGAAATACTACTGACTTGGAATCCTTTTCCTAACAGCATTCAGTACAGCAGGTATTGGGGTTGACACTGCAGAGAAAAGAAGAGGGCAGTGCAAACAATCCACTCCTGGCTATCACAGCAACTACCCAGAAAGCTTGGGAAGCAAGCAATGCCCACAGTCCACATATAGAAGAACACAGCACTCCCCGGGGAAAAGAGGGGTGAGGTGGAATAAAGCCTAGTCCAGGACACTGGGAAGGCTGTGAGTCTTACCCAGTGAGGATACAAGTGCAAAGTTCTCCAGCATCACATCCAGGTACAGGCATCTCTGAGTCTCATCAAGGAGCCTCCATTCCTCCCAGGAGAAGTACACAGCAATGTCCTCAAAGGTCACACTGCATTTCTATGAGAGAGACAGGGTGAACTATAAACATTTTCTAAGACCCCACAATCCATCTCATCACACATCTATCCCACCCTCATCCTCTTCCAGAGCCCTCCACCGAATAGGAATTTCACACCTAGGTGCTACTGATACCCACTTTATCCCTCAGGGTCTCTTTATTCACTGTGTTCAGCCCTCAGCAACACTGGGCAGGACGGCACAGAGATGTCATCCAAGCTCTGGTCCTGGACTGTAGAGTCCCAATCATCCTGTCAATCAATTCTTCTGGGGGCTCTAGGCTGTGACTCACAGACACAACCAAACTTAGGCTCAGGCTTCACCCTTCAGTCCCCAATAACAGGGTCCTGGGGGTGGGAGCTAGCAATTCCTCCCGATGTGCCCATCATTCTGTAGACTGTACCTCTCTCACATCTTCAGTCCCCACAGTTGCACTCCCATAACTATGCACACGGGGAAAGCTGCTTTGAAGGCCTCCTTTATACCATTATTGATCCTTGCTTCAATTTTAGCCCCCCAGAAGTACACGTGATTACAGATGCCTATGACCCACTTCCACTTTTGTGTTGCATTCCCTGTCCCCTCAGCTGCCACAACTGACCTCTCTCCCTCAACCTTCCTTGGAATCCTGGCCCTGATGGTGTCTGTTCCAGGCACAGTGACTCTTACAAGTGACTGTATTTGCTCCAGACCTACCCACCACCAAGATCAAACATTCCACACCCCACCAAAACTCACCACAAGATTCTGGTGAACCTGTACATTAATGAATGAGCATAGTCAGTTACCCATTCTCTTGCATATGGTTACCACATTCACATCTATCCTTCACCTGCATTTGTGTGCTCAGCAACCCTGATCAGGTGCAGAGCAGGGAAACCACTCATCATGCACCCTCCTCTTCCAGACCAGCGAACAGCATTGCCAGGATGACCTGCATTCCCCCACCTAAATGGGACCCACAGCTCCTCCCTGTTCCAAACAACTGCCACCTTCCTCCCCAGATTTCCAGACACCCATCTGCTGCCTCCACTCTCCTTCTCTGAAATATCTCAGACCCTGGACAGGGCCAAAACAAAACATCTGATATTCCCAAGTAAAATTAACCTACCATAATTTCCCCATCCCAGCTGAAGGAGCTTTCACCCCCCTTAGCTCCTAGAATCAGAAACACTGAGGTCATCCCTTTCTCTCCCTCACCCACAACATCCAAAAATCTACTTGACTCTTCTTAAAAAATGGATGCAGAGTCCAACCTTTTCTCCACCTCTGTGGCCACCGCCCTGGTCCAACACTCATCTGGATTATAGTAAATGCCTCCTTGGGGGCTCACTGCTTCCTATCTTACTCATATGGTCTGTTCTCTTTGCAGCCAATGGAACCTACTAATATCTGCATAAGACCAACCCCTTTCTCTTAACCAAACTTCTCATTATCTCCATAACAGATGCCCGAATTCTTGACAGCCACATTACAGGGTTGATTCTCGACGTTCAGCTCTTTGTTTCTAATAAAAAGGAAACAGAGTATACCCTGTCTCCAGCATAGTCATACCTCCAAGCAGTCAACATCTGTTCCTGTCATAACTTTTCACTGGTGTTTATACTGGTTGACAGAAACAAGAACACCTCCATGTAACCCTTGGCCTGCACTCAAGACTCTGGGCTGGATGTATCCCCAGGGCACCCATACCCAAGAGCTGGGAAAAAAACAAGGAAGAGATTCATGACATCACAATCCCAGACACCATATGGGTGGTGTCAGGAACAGTGAGTGACTGGAACATCCCATCCTTCTGTGTATAGGTTTCCTAAGTGCCTTTCACTCTTCACAATCTGCAGAGAGGGGTAGGCAACCAGGGTTGGGCTCCAGGTGAGGTCAGGCCTCCCCTGTACCGCCGCCCAGCCCTGGATCCCGGTGACCTCGGGCTAACTGACTAGCTTCTGGGCCTCAGTCCTCAGTGCTGCTCCATACCATTGCCCTGTGCTTCACTGTCCTTTTCACCCCCATTCCTAGTTCTCTTTTTGATCGGTTTTTGGAAAACTTTTGAAACCCTAATTCTTTTCTGTCCATTACCCTCCATGGCCTCCAGGTCCCTCAAAATGAAGAAACAAACTCTCTTTCTGCCAATCCAGGCGTCACTCTACCACACACTGTTCCCTGAAGGATCAACACGGACCCCAAGCTTCCCGAATCCTCCTGCCTCAGTCCCAACTCCAAGCCTTTGCACCTGCCGGTCCCTCCGCCCGTCCTCCTCTCCCACGCGCCTTCACACTGTCAGAAACAGAGCCCCACCCACGACCGCCTCACCGTCAAGGACACCGCGGCCGGGGCTGCGGGCACGTGAGCAGGCGCCCCGCCCTCGGGGCTTCAGTGTCTGGTGGGGCGAGGGCAGTGCGGGCCCGGAGGACAGGCGTTTACCTGAGGCGGGTCCCTCAGCGCCGCCGCCGCCGCCGCCGCCATCGGAGTCTGTGGGCGGAGCTGCGGGTGAGGAGGAGGGGACACAGGCACGGCGGGCCCTATTCCGGGCGTGGCGCAGGGCACTCCGGGCGGCGTCGCCAAGCCTCAGACCCGCACCTGTGCAGCGGGACAGCGCCTCGTCTTGAACCTTCTCAATCCCGTCTCCGAGTCCCGGCCCACCGCTCCGGAGAGACGACACACACGAAAGCAGTAAAAATGGCTGCCCCGAGGAGGACGCTGGAAGTCCCGCCCCAACGAGATGCGCACGCACTGAAATGCCGTTACCCTGACGTTTCATTGGCTCAAGTCGGCGCACGACCTTCTGGGTAATGTAGTTCCCAGCGCTCTAGAGGCGCCCCCGGAAGCGTGTTCTCCATCTTGATTGCAAGAGAGTGGTCCATGCGGTACTCTCGGGAGTATTTGGAAGCGGTCATCCTGAAGGCGGAGGGAGGGGCTTTACGCGTTGTGAACTGCAGCAGAAAGACGTAATTTCATACTCCGTGAAGGTCAGCCTGCTCCCAGGGAATAAAATTATCTGAGATGCTCCCAAATCTACTGATATAAAAGACTGAATCATTCCATAGAATAATTCAGACATAAAATAGCCCACGCATAGTTGGAGACATTGTGCTATTCCTGTTGAAATACGTGTAGCCCGAGGCATTAGTCAGTTTTGTAATTTCTATTACGGTTGGCTGGGAACAAAGGAAAAGACTGTACAGGGCCGTGACTGAGATGAAAGAAGATGGGTGTAGGCCACTCTGAAACAGGTGGACTAACAAGATCTCTGCCTCTAGTTCCCACGGAAAACCCTGTCTTGCCTGTATAGTTA
Source organism: Hippopotamus amphibius kiboko (assembly GCF_030028045.1). Taxonomy (NCBI): domain Eukaryota; kingdom Metazoa; phylum Chordata; class Mammalia; order Artiodactyla; family Hippopotamidae; genus Hippopotamus; species Hippopotamus amphibius. The sequence continues at coordinate 2,253,273 of NW_026648280.1, forward strand.
GTGATCATGCCCTACTCATTGAGGAACACTTTTATCCATATAACATTTCTTACTGTATATCCTAAGATATACTCAACTCCATTTAGCAAACTGACATCTATCTCAGATGGAGACCAATGTAACTAATGCTGTTTTGGTTGGGGTCAGTGGCTACAGCTTTCAGAGGCACAGTATGTCTGTGTAACCGAACCAGGTTCGTTTGCCCCACATTCAGAAAACCAAAGGGTGAGATGCTGAGGTCTGCAGCAGAAAAAGGGTTTATTCCTGAGGTGAGGAGTCAGGAGAACTAGTTTCAGACCCACATCCCTAAATAGGATGGTCCTGGGATATTTAAGGCCTAGAGGAGGAGAGTAAATGGAGGCAAAAAAAAAAAGTAAAGAAATTGTGTTCTGCACAGGCATATCTGAGCTACATCTTTCTTTATGGAATGCATATTCAGAAGATGGTGGCATTAGCATGACCTAAGTGTGGACACTCAGGCCCAGTTGAATGGTGGGTGGTCTTGACCAGTTTGAAATGGGCAAAGCTAACTATGTTCCTGAACAACAATTTAAGAAACTGTTACCATAGTGACCCATACCTCAGAGATGTTACCTATAAGGTTTTGTGATATATTGTCTAAGCTAGGTGAAGCTTGGAGGGCATGTAATTTGCAAAAACAATTAAAGCAATCTTATTCCGTGAAGGCAAGTTGCAGGATATTAATTATAAAGCAAGTTATAGTTTCTGGAAACTAATTGATAACTGCCCTTGGTTTCATCTGCTAAGGGAACAACTGAACCCCATGATCTCATATTGCTGTCGGTAAGTAATTATCATTTTCCAGTGATTGCAAGTACCCCCTTGCAAGGGGAATTGAGATTATCTCAGTAAAACAGTTTGAAATGTAAATATCAGGAAATTAGCAATAGTATTGAGGCATTTGTTCAAAAATACTGTCAGCAGTAGCTCTGGGGAAATATCACGGGATAATGAAGAAAGTTAATACATTATAGAATTTTTAGCAGGGCTGTTATTCTTGAAAACATTAAGCAATACCAGCTCAAAGGGAGGAGTTGAAATGAATTTTTACAGTAACCAGATTAGTAAAAATGATTTTAAGACTTCAATATATGAAAAGTATTACGTTAATACATGTTAGTAGTAATAAAAGGCAAAGGAGTTATTAAAGTTGGGGGAAGAACAGGCAAAGAGAATTCACCAGGTGCTAATGGCTCACAGTAATTTCTAAAAGTGATGCTTATAAAAACACAATGTCCAGACTTCCTAGGTGGCGCAGTGGTTAAGAATCCATCTGCCAATGCAGGGGACATGGGTTCGAGCCCTGCTCTAGGAAGATTCCACATGCCACAGAGTAACTAAGCCCGTGTGCCGCAACAATTGAGCCTGTGCTCTAGAGCCCGTGAACCACAACTGTCGAGCCCATGTGCCACAACTATTGAAGCCCACGGGCCTAGAGCCTGTGCTCCACAACAAGAGAAGCCACTACAATGAGGAGCCCGTGGACAACAATGAAGAGTAGCCTCTGCTCTCAGCAACCAGAGAAAGCCTGTGTGCAGCAACGAAGACCCAACACAGCCAATAAGTAAATTAAATAAATAAATTTTTAAAAAACAAAAAAACAAAACAAACAAACAAAAAACACAATTTCCAAAATCTACCCACTCTTTATTCTAAATGCATTATTTCTAAGAACTATTTAAAACAAACAAACAAAAGCTTTCATTTAAAACAAATATTAAAAGGTGCTAAAATGTAAAGTTTTGGTTTTTTTTTTTTTTGGATTTTTGGGTCTTTGTTGCTGCATTTGGCCTTTCTCTAGTTGTGGTGAGCGGGGGCTACTCTTCACTGTGGTGCTCAGGCTTCTCATTGTGGTGGCTTCTCTTGTTACAGAGCACGGGCTCTAGGCATGAGGGCTTCAGTAGTTGTGGCACTCAGGCTCAATAGTTGTGGCACACGGGCTTAGTTGCTCTGTGGCATATGGGATCTTCCTGGAGCAGGGATCGAACCCGTGTCCCCTACATTGACAGAGGGATTCTTAACCACTGCGCCACCTAGGAAGTCCATAAAATGTAGAGTTTAATTAAATAAGGGAATTCCCTGGTGGTCCACCAGTTAGAATTCCAAGCTTCCACTGCAGGGGGCACAGGTTGGGGCATTAAGAACCCACATGCTCCATGGTGCGGCAATAAATAAATAAATTAATTAATTAATTTCAATTGAATACTTCACAATTTGTATCATGAGCAGTGGTGACTATTTGTCCCATCTGTTGGATCCCTTACAGACCCATTGTCTCCCCTCTGAAAAATTTTTTTATCCATCTGATCATTGAAATATCCCCAGATGCCTGGCATACAAAGCCTTCACTTACTTTCTCTGAATCTTTGCTCACCACTGTACCTATCACACAATGTACTAAAAAGGACTACCAGGGTGAAACAGTGGTTAAGAATCTGCCTGCCACTGCAGGGGGCCCAGCTTTGATCCCTGATCAGTGAACTAGATCCCACATGCTGCAATTAAGAGATTGCTTGGCACAAATTTAAAAAAAAAAAAAAAAAAACCTCTTTCCAGATGTGGAAAGTAATAAGCATGTGTCCCCATGTTTTCTCTTCAGGTGTCCACCTGTGTCTGTGAAATCAATGGACGTGGGGGCAGTAGGCTGACTCTAGACATGTTGCTCTTGCTCTGAGGCACCAAATGCCAATAAAAATTTCTTTGTCTGCCGACAAGTGAGATAGAGTTGGCAGTTATGTGATGAGGCTCTGTGGCAGATTCCCTCGGGGGAAGACCCTGATCATAGTGAGAAATTCAGGCTAATGCTGGTAGTCCTGCGGGCTATAAATGGATCCTGGCAGGAGTAGACACTGACTCTGGACTGGGCTTTGCTTACCTGGTGGTAGATGCAAATGCTCAGAGTGCAGACAAAGACCAGGAACAGTAGATACTGCACCAATATGGATACATTAGTTGTATAGAGAATTGAAACAAGCAATTAAAATATCAGTTGTCTGGGCGTCCCTGGTGGTGCAGTGGTTAAGAATCCACCTGCCAATGCAGGGGACACAGGTTCGAGCCCTGGTCTGGGAAGATCCCACATGCTGCGGAGCAACTAAGCCCGTGTGCTATAACTATTGAGTCTGCACTCTAGAGCTCTCGAGCCACAACTATTGAGCCCACATGCCACAAATACTGAAGCCTGCGCACCCAGAGCTCCTGGTCCAGAACAAGAGAAGCCACCACAATGAGAAGCCTGCACACTGCAATGAAGAGTAGCTCCCTGCAACTAGAGAAAGCCCACATGTAGCAACAAAGGCCCAACACAGCCAATAAATAAATAAATAAAAATAAAATATAATAAAATAAAATATTGGTCGTCTAAAAGGGGAGAAATAAGGCTTACATATCTGCACAAGTGTTTGCTCACCGTAAACATAAGTGTAAGTGGGGCTAAAGCAGTTGTCCCCACAGAACAGATTCCTTTCTGGTGAATCTGGGGAAGGTGGCGGGGGGGGGGGGGGCGGGGGGGAGGAAGGATGCTGGTATAACTGCAATTCTTGCCAAGGGAGAATACTGGTATAATTACTGTTCCTTTTTAAAAATTCCTCTTTCTTCTCCACTTCACCACAACTCCATCCCCACCCCTCATACAGTGGTCACAGGATCAGGGCTGCAACTCTAAGGACTGGAAGTGGAGAAGATTCCTAAGCAAGAAACTGCTTTTAACATCAAGGCCCTCAGAATTCCTAAGGTCCTTATGAGCCAGGATGTGACTTCACCTTTCTGACAAAATTGAAGCTAATAGTAATGCAAATATATTGCCCGGTGGTAAAGATAGCCCACTAGTTCTGCACGTATGTAATTTTAAAAGGGGTGAATACATGAGTTATGCAATATGGGTAATTCAAGATTACATTACACCTTGAAAGTGGCTCACAGAACAGAAGAAGCACAGATCCTGAGAAGCACAGGTGACAACCTGGACTTTCCTTTGGTGTCTGAAGTCCAGCTGCGGGGTCCTACAAGGGTCAGTCTTGTAGGACTGAGCCCTTAACCTTGAAACCTGATGGTATCTCAGGGTAGATGATGTCAGATTAAGTTAAATTGCAGGACACCCAGCTGGAGTCAGAGAATTGTGGAAATTGTTGTGTGGAAATCCACCCCCCCACCCCGCCCCATACACATTGGAAATTGGGGCAGAACCTTCAGGTGGTAAGCAGAGAACCTTGAGTTCTAAATTGTAAAAGAATTAAGTTGAGCCCATGACTATGCTGGAAATTTGGCTGCTGAAAAGTTCTTTTTTTTCCAAAGGGTGTTCTTTTTTTCACTCATGAGAGGCCTAAGGAGAATTAAATTTAGAGGGAAAGAAATAATCAAATGAAAGTAGAAAAAGGTGAAAGAGTGGAAGGAAGCTACCACCTTGTACTGTTTCATTGCTTCAAAACATGTACTAAACATATCAGATTCAGAGATTCATCTAGATATGTGTTATTTATCAATGAATGAAAGAAATGTGTCCTCATGTAGCCTTCTTTTTTTTTAATAAGTTTATTTATTTATTTATTTATTTATTGGCTGTGTTGGGTATTCGTTGCTGCATGTGGGCTTTCTCTAGTTGCAGCGAGCAGGGACTACTCTGTTGTGGTGCTTGGGCTCCTCATTGTAGTGGCTTCTCTTGTTGTGGAGCACAGGCTCTAGGCACGTGGGCTTCAATAGTTGTGGCACATGGGCTCAATAGTTGTGGCTCACAGGCTTAGTTGCTCTGAGGCATATGGGATCTTCCTGGAGCAGGGGTCAAACCCATGTTTCCTACATTGGCAGGCGGATTCTTAACCACTGTGCCACCTAGGAAGTCCCTCATGTAGCCTTCTTTAAAAGCCTTTATGGAGGAGAGCAACCAATAAGTCACAAAGAAAATGTTACATGTTATAGTAAATTATAAGGTGACAGGTAGGGGAAAAAAAAAAGATTCATGGAAAAGAAACACTGAGTACAATGTCCCAGTGCCAGCAGCTTGCCTGGAGTTCCAGAAATTGGATGTGATCATTGTTTGACATTGTTCTTTTTTCTTTTTCTTTTTTTTTTTTTTTTTTTTTTTTTGGCACACGGGCTTAGTTGCTCCGCGGCATGTGGGATCTTCCTGGAGCTGGGATCGAACCCGTGACCTCTGCATTGTCAGGCGGATTCTTAACCACTGCGCCACCTAGGAAGCCCAACATTGTTCTTTTTTAAAGATTTTTTTTATGTGGACCATTTTTTTAAGTCTTTGTTGAATTTGTTACAGTATTGCTTCTGTTTTATGTTTTGGGTTCTTTGGCCACGAAGCATGTGAGATCTTAGCTCCCCTACCAGGGATCGAACCTGCACCCCCTTCATTGGAAGGTGAAGTCTCAACCACTGGACCACCAGCGAAGTCCCTGTTTGACATTGTTGGTGATATACTTTGGTGAATTTTAATAATCCATGCGAAATTTGCCTACTGTGTGTACAATTCTATAAATACATCCACATGCCACTACTGCAAACCTCCTTTCAACAACTTCCTTAACTTTTCCTTCCTTACGAGGGCAGATCATTGGCTGCTACCCTAGCATCTGTCTGTATTGTCACCTTTGAATAATGATCCTCCACACAAAATGGACAGCCATATCATAGCACAACCCATTGGAAAACTGTTTCTACTCCTTTATCTTTCAGAGATACCCTGAATGTGGCTGTGATGCAGCCACTATCGACTTTATTTGCACGCATAAACCAAAATGAGCCAAGCAGAACCCCAGCTCAAGCTTTCGACTCCTCCCTCTGGCTGTGCAGAGCACTCAGACAGCTATTGAAGTGAGTTGTCACCACATTGGTACAGTCTCAACTACCTGTTCATGCAGCCTAGTTGTGTTCTCTAGACCTGATCTGGCTCAATCCTGGCTGTACATTTCTGCCTTATAATGGAATACAGCTGGGTCCTTCAGAATTTATGACTTGGTTGGTCCAATAGAACTCTCCTTACAGTGGATCATTTTGGATGCTGGGATATTTAATGCCCCATACTCACATGTTCTGTTCTTATTTTGGCACAGTGACCCATCAGGAGTTCTTTCAAAATGAAGTGTAAATCTATCCTGCAGATGGTATGGACTTCCTCCAGAGCCCCAGGAGGCTGCATTGTGATTCTCCAGCTGGGCCTTCAGAATACGATTCCTACTCAACTTGTGTGAAACTTATAGGATTTAAGATATAATATTGTATGTTAAGTAGTTGAAAAAGAAGTCACAGTGGCCAGTGTGAACTTGCATGTTAGTTGTTTTGAAACATCTGCTGCAGGACTGCTAGTGTTACTTTAGATTAGAAATTTGACAATGCACCTCACTGGGACAGGAAAAGCAAATGATAGAGACAAGACCTCCTGGGACATAACCATTACACTCAAGGACAGAATCCTGGAAAAGAAACCACTGGGACTTCGTAGGTGGCGCAGTGGTTAACAATCCACCTGCCAATGCAGGGGACATGGGTTTGATCCCTGTTCCAGGAAGATCCCACATGCTACAGAGCAACTAAGCCCATAAGCCACAGCTATTGAGCCCATGTGCCGAAGCTACTGAAGCCCTCACACCTTGAGCCCATGCTCCACAACAAGAGACGCCACCTCAATGAGAAGCCTGCACACCACAACAAAGAGTAACCCCCATTCGCCGCAACTAGAGAAAGCCCATGTGCAGCAACGAAGACCCAACGCAGCTGAATAAATAAATAAATAAATTTATTTTTAAAAAAAGAAAGAAAGAAACCACTGGATATCCCTGGCAATCCAGCAGTTAAGACTCTGCACTTCCAATGCAGTTCCCTGATCCCTGGTCAGGGAACTAAGATCCCACATGCCTCTCGGTATGGTAAAAAATAAAAGAAAGAAAGAGAGGAAGGAAGGAAGGAAGGAAGGGAGGGAGGGAGGGAGGGAGGGAGGAAGGGAGGAAGGAAGGGAGAGAGAGAGAAAAAAAGAAAAACCACTGAACTGAATGATTTGAAGGCCCTTTGCCAGAAGATCCCACTCCACTCTGCTGAGAACTGTTCCAGACAGACATTGCCAGAGTCCTGTTGGAGCAGAAGGTGACCTCCCACTCATTCTTGTCACGAGACCAGTTGCAGGACTGGAGATCGCTGCTAGTGCTGACATGCCTCCTTCCCAGACTTCTTGGGGTAGATTGTTAACTCCTTTCCTCTTTTCCCTGTTTTGTGCTAATTCTGTGCAATAAACCAAATGATTCTCAATTTAAGTATTGTCTACTTTGGGTATATTTCCAATCCCATTATTCTTACCTGGCCTTACTGCTGGGCCCTGCAAAAAACATCCTATCTTAAGGAGGCCTTGGTAGCTGTGCAAGTTTGTGTTGTGCTGTTTCCAGGACAGCCCAATGGGTGACTACTCATTTGTTTTTTTGTTTGTTTGTTTGTTTTTTAATGGTGGGAGTTTGGTTTATTAAGCTGTGCCTTAGTACAGCCGCTGGGGCTTGCGCATGGTGCTCTTAATGTACAAAGCCCAGACGTTCTGCCAATTTTTCTTGAGCAATGACACCAGAAAGTTGACAGCTAAGTGGATGTTGTACACAAGCTCATCATCTGTCATCTTCACATGGCCAACAGCCACTGCCAGACACAACACCTTTTTCATCTGGAACTTGATTGCGGATTTCACTTCATCAACTTTGGCCACCATGTTCTCATAGTGGGTCAACAAAGAAGGGAATTTGCCAGCCTTATTCAGGCCTGGGCCCAGGATTCGTGGGATCTGCTTGATCAGGGACTCTGAAGCCAAAAAGGCATCATACTTCTTGGCCAGCTTCTTGACCAGTTTCTTATTCTTGTTGAGTTTCTTCAGCGCTTCGATGTCCATGTGGGGGGTATCCACAGCCTTGGCCTCATCACAAGGCTGCTGGGCCCCCAGGACACATACGGAGAACTTGGGGCGGGGAGTAGACTTAAGCCTGACGGTGCCCGAGAAGCGTTTGTCCTTCTGAGGATCATAGTTCTTCAGGCTGATCTGAAGCTCCACCGTCTCCAAAAACTTCCGGCGCTTGCGCTGGTTCCCATGCAGAACTTCCCGCCCCGCCTCGTAGAGGGTGTCGCGGGACACTTTGCTGCTCATGGTGCCTCACGCCGTGATAACGGGAAAAAAGCTCATTTGTTGTTTTATTGTTTTCATGATTTATAGAGTTGAAGACGGCTAGATTTTTTTCATGAGAAGCCCAGAGGCAATTAATGACTACCAAGTTGTTCAGAGACTCGATGAGGCATGAGAAAGGGTTACTGAAGTTTCTTTAGTGCACGGATCTCTGAGGGCACAAATGGGAATGGCTGCCAATTTCAGTTTGGAAGTAAAATTTATGAATGAGGATATGTTGCCATCAAAAGTAATAAATGTTGGACTTGTGTGTCCATAACGAGTGTGTCAAATAAGTCTTCTTGGAGGTAAGTGTCCTCAGTGTAAGGTCATTCCTGTGCTCCTGGAGAAAGGCGAGTGCAATGATGATCCTGTCTGCAAAGATTGTGTGTGATGGCAAAGCTGTTGAGGTACCCAATGCGCATCCTGGAAAGGATGTCTGTGTCACTTCCAAGATGAAGGCAAACTACAGCTGAGAGGCTGTTGATCTCAAGGGTGGTCTCCCAGTTACCACACCCCCTACACCAGGTTTTCACCTCGAGCCTGACTAGTGAGCCTGGTTTAGGTGCAAAGATGTCACCTTCTGCTACTCCAGGGAGCCTTTATAAATAGTCAGTTTGTCCAGCAGACTTCCATGATGGGGAGAGATAGCACTGACTATTCACCCCCTTACCCCTGCCAAGCTTAGACAGGGGCCAGGTCCTGCGAAGTTATCACTGGCCCAGCAATTTAGGATAGGAAGATAAGGTCACACTTGGAACAGACAATGCAGAGCCTCACAAAGTATTGCCTTCGGGACTTCCCTAGTGATCGAGTGGGTAAGGCTCTGTGTTCCCAATGCAGTGGGCCCGGGTTCAGTCCCTGGTTGGGGAACTATATCCCACATGCATGCCGCAACTAAGACCCTCAACAGCCAAAAATAAATAATAAATAAATATTAAAACCAAAACAAAAGCAAAACAAAACAAAAAACCAAGGTAGTGTGCCGGGGTCCAGCCCAGGCAGGATCCAGGGAGTCCCTTGGGAGGGGTAGAGTCGGCGAGAAAAAAAGAGACAGAGACAGGAGAGAGAGAGAGTGAGAGTGTGAGAGAGTGAGAGAGAGTGTGAGAGTGAGAGTGAGAGTGACTTTTATTTTTGCTCGGGTCTTATATATCTTACATCTTGCTTTGTGGATTTTTCCATTAGGGGCCCCATATCCCTCCCCCAAATGTCCCAATGACTCCGCCGGGGGCCTGTCCTTAGTCAGGTGACGAGTCTTCTATGTAATCATCAGTTCTCATCAGTTCTTCACGTTCTTGTCCATAAACAATCGAACAGTTTTTTTCCCCATGCTTAACATTACCATTCTTGTTTTAACCCTCCAGTGGTTACAAGGGGGAGGGGAACACAGGATAACAATCTCTAAGGGCAGGCCTCTCAGGCGCCCAGGCTTGAAGTGACAAACATTGTTAACAGGTTAAGCTTAATTAGTGAGCTACATTCTCTATGCTACGTGACAGCAGACATACAGGACATGGACATAACATAGATACCCGTAATATTCCGTTCTTATAAGGGAAGAGTGCATGGGATATTTTATAGGCAACTTTGGTTTGACTGACCCTCACTTCAGAGGTTTGGGATAATTGTGATTGGGTGAGGCAGCATTCCTGATCACAATGCATGGCCCATTACGGCTGAATTGCCAGCATGGCCCAAGGGTGGGGATAATAAGTTTAAACATTCCTCCATTACCCGGGCCCCCTAAGGGTCTACATGTGATTTGTTTGTGGCCCATAGAATTTCCACAACACCAAGAAAGCGGGGGGTAACCACCATTCTTGAAGGCAGCGTTGGCGCCCCTTCACCCAGAGAGCTCATCATTCCTAGAAAGAAAAAGTACACAAAGGAGACTCATAGTGAAACTAAATCTCGGAGAACTCCGGTACTTCCAAGATGCCTGCTTTGCAGCTCTCCCGAACCAAAGATGCCTTCATCGGAATTCCCGCCTTGCAGGCCATTCCCGGAGTGCTCGGCCTTGCCTGAGCCTTTAGGCAATCCCCGGACGGCTCCCGGCATCTCCCCCTTTTTTATTTTTTAAGATGACTGTCTGTAACTCCAGAGACACGTCCTTGATACTCCGAGTCAGAATCCTGACAATGCAGGGATGGAGAAGAATTAAGACAAACATTAGAATTCCAAACACTACGAATCCCATAATAGACGACAGAAGTCCCTTATGCCAGACAAAGTCAGAAAGGTTAGAAAAAAAATCATGAGCTCCCTGAGCTGTGGAGAAGTCCAACTTAGAATCGCTAATATCGTGAATTTCTTGGTGTAATTGACTAAGATCCAGGCTCAGATCAGAATGATTCCATACCCCCTCTATATGATTTTTAATTTTTTCCCATGTATGAATCGAATTATTAACTTTCAAGGGCGTTACGCAAATCCATCTATATTCTATATGGCATCTTAAAGCCAGGCGAACCTTAAGGGCTGTCAACTCAGTGCCTAAATGTAGAACTGCTTCTTCCAATGCATCTACCTTGGCTTCTAATTTTCTATCAATGATTTTCTGGGTTGCTAAGGCTAGGGACACATTTTTAGTTAAATGATTAACATAGAGCTGTATGTACTTGTTGAGTGAGTCGAATAATTTTGTTAAGCATGGAAATTGGGGTTCGGAGCCCCAGGACCCATCTTTTGCCCAAGCTGATGTCACCAAGTAGGGATTTAGTGCTTTTCTAGATATGAGGAGATGCAAGGGTTGGGCTCATAACATCAGCTCCTGAAAACACCTAACTATCTCAAGACCTGTTCCACCCATCCTCCAGAGCACAGAGTGCCTCATTTCTGGTCTCCACCCTGAATTTCCTTCAGGGGGTGTGGAAGGTCAGTAGCTGCAGCAGCACAAAGTGATTTAGTCCCTGTACAGGCAGATGGCACGTTCCAATGTGTAGTTGATAGGGACCCCTCATGGCCATAAATTCCACCACGCTTTGGGAGGCATTTCATGACCATTTTGTCCCACGGTGCTAGGAAGGCTCATTCCTAGGTCTGATGAAGAGCTTGCCGATAGGCCACTCAATGTGCCAGTACTGGGCTAGGTCTTTGTAACAAAAGCCAAAGCTCTCTGGACCATCTGTATTCCTAATCTGTTATGGTCCAGGAAAAATTCCCTCTTGTTGCATCTTCCCATATCCAGAGTTGCATTATTACAATCATTGATCACATACAGAACTATATATTTGATCAACTGCTTCAAGTAGCCTAGTCATCATCATTTTTGTTGGCGGTCAGTCACACATTTGGTAATACGAGAAGCAATAGTATTGAAAAGCAGGCAAAATACAAATAATATAGCTAGTAGCATCAATAGAGTTACAAGTAAATACTTAAGCCACAAGTTTCCCACGCCAAACCAGTTTTGAAGAGGTCAAGGCTTCACAGTGGGTCGCAGAAATCTGAACAGGTATTATTAATTGGCCAGGCGAGGGGATCCCCAAACAGGACTATAATGAAAAACATTTGAAAGGTCCAAGAAGTCAAGAAAATATTATAAGTGTTCATACGAGTCAGGTCCAGCATCTTGGGCTAGCTGTCTACTTCTGATGTCGGCTTCTTCTCGTCCTAGTGTGAGTGTAGTTTCTCCTTTGATAAGTGTCCTTCTGTCTAGGTTGCAGGTTGTCTTTTAAATTACGTTCTTTTAGTATCCATAATCATCCAAAGAGAGATTACTGAGATAAGCTTCAGAAACAAACTTAGAGTGTCCTTTAAAAACTTTGTTGGATTTTACATTACTATAGCGCAACAGCAAGGAACTTTCCAGGAAGTGAATCTTAGTAAATACAGACCTCCATCAGCAAAACTGGCATTTAATATTTATTGAAACATAATCTTCCTCTCTCTAAAATTACCCTCATTTTTACCTAATATAACCAGATTAAGGCTAACTTGTTTGCAAAATAAGTCTGGTCTCAAAAGAAATTTGGCCTGATAATTTATGTAAATATAATTGATCATATAGGCTTTTGGCTTTGTTGAAACTTTTATAAGGAGCCTCAGGCTGGACTTTTAAAAGACCTTTAAGGGCTAAGAAAGCCATGCCAGGGGCTTCGGATTATTACAGATTTTTGCCTAACAAATGTAGGTAGGTAAATTCCTCCCTTTTCAAGCTTCCCAAAATACCTTGAGTTTTCTATACCTGTTAGTGAGGTAGCCTTTCTAATTTATCTGATAAAGCTGCTGGGAACCTAAGAGTTTTCAATATCTGGAGGGAACAGAGAGAGAAAAGATAAATGTTTCAATCCTGCTTACAAATGTACAATCTATCAAATTATTGTAAATCATAATTAGTTTGAAGGGAAGGTTTTCCTTACACCTGGAAAACAGGTTTAAACCAGTAATTTTTAGATAGAAACCATAAAATTTATAACCATATTTACCAGTTTATTCAGTCCTATGTAACATCCTTTTGTTAACAGCTTATGAAGCCATCAGGTTCCTCATTAGGATTCTTCAATTTTTTTTTTTTTTTTTTCTGTTCAGCATTATGGTCTGAAAGTCAGAAACTTGTATTTATCCAAAAGTCCTTTTTATAAATCTTGAAGAGGAAGCATTTTGCAAAGGCATCAGAATAAAACCAGAAGTGTCTTAAGACATAAGGCTTAAGAAGGCGGGTTTAAAATCTGATTGCAAGGTCAATCAATTTGGTTATTGTTGTGTCATACAACATTTTAGGATAATAACTAGAATTATGACTGATAACATTTAACAGGACATATCAGAATTTTAGGAACTCCATACAATTTCTAGAGTATCTACATTAATAACAATTACCATGCACCAAAATCTAACATTTATTCATTTGACAATACTTCCTATGTAACTTAATGTACCAAATGAACCTAGTTTATATCTCTCTTTGGGATGTTTCAGGGGCCCTTTGAAGCATCCCAAAGTTAGCTAGAGGTCAAAAGGACTTCATCAGAATTTGTTTTAGGAAGTTTTGTCCAAAATACCCCCAAAAAAAGGGTTTAGAACACTCTGTCAGATAGGATCACAGGTAACTGTGAAACAATAGTTAGTCACTTAGCCAAAGTAACAAGAACAGATCACTTAAAAGGTAAGGAAACATAAAATCTTTTATCAAAGGGCAGTTCAACATTTTAAGAAAACTTGTCCTCTTAACAGAGAGAAAAGCCAAATTCAAGTTTTGCACCAGCTTACTTTCCAAATTAATTTACTCATCTAAATCTATCTAAACTTAGTCCTAATCATGCACAAAACCCTTTTCTCAAGGTCCACTTTCCACAAACCATCTTATCACTTTCTGTATCACTATTTTATTTCCCATTCAGTCACCTGTAAATCAGACCTACTTTCTTTTCCCTCAATAAAGTGTAATTCCATTCCTCAGGCCTTCCTTACTGAAAACACACATCCTACTTTCTTCAAGCCACCATGAACTGTTTCCCTTGTGCCAGCATTCTGTAGATTGGTGAATACAAACACCAGTGATATTTTCTAAAAACATTTGCTTTCTTTACAGAACGTGACACCAAGCATATTTATCAATAGTCCTAAATATCTTTTTGTCTCTCTGTAAAAGGAAGTCGATGTTCAGTAATTTATGTTTCAGTATCTTATTTTATTTGGGAATGATCCAGCTGGTCAATAAGCTTTTATCACTCAATTTAGGGCAACTCCAGAATTTCAAGTTACCAGGATCTGGAGAGACTATTTTAGGTAGATATTCCTAAAGCATAACTCTTCTTGACAGAGTTTATGTAAAAGCTCTTATCTCATTTACATTTTCTTTCCTCAGAAGTTTCTTTACATCAGGTTACTTTCCACACTGACAAATTTGTAACAGACACAAGACCTTATTTAGCCTATATTACATCTAGGCACAATAAAAATTTATATAAAAAATACTTAATTTGATGACTCTAAAACATGTCTATATTAATCAAACCAATTAGCTTAAGCCATCTTCAATACCAGATATCAGTTTAATACTAAATTTTTCAGATATCATGAACCTGAAATTCATTCTGGCCAGACTATTTTCTATTTCTGAGTATTTATAAGCGCTTAATAATTAATTTTTTTTAAAGCCAATTAGAGCTCTTTTATGAATTCTTTTGGCAATACCATACACCTACAACAAACATACAGATACACACGAACACACACACAAACACAGAGGCCTCATAATTCTCATTCTAAAATTTCAGTACTGAGTCAGGTACAACACGAAAGCCATCAGTCACAAAGGGTTGGATTTAAATTGGCTTCTAGCAGATGGAACAAATCGAGGTCACCTATCTAGATGGCTAAACCCTTTTACTATTTGCAGAAAAGACACTTAGGATTTCTATTTATCTTTGACAAGTCAAGTTTTAAATTATTTTAATTTTAATTTTTTTAAATTAGCATTTAAAAGGATAGCAGAGATAAGTGTTCTTTAGATGACCAGATAAGACATTTACCTCTCAAAGGTACAAGCAAGTTCCTCCTAAGGTGTCTTTGTCTCCCCTTTGTTGACAAGTGTAATTTATTTCTTTGACCAGGAAGGAGAGGGGCGCACACGTAAAGGGCCTTGTCTTAGGGCCTAATAACCTAGGTAGCGCTGATGTCGCCACTCCTGGAAAAGCCAGTATTCCCAGACAGCACGATTACGTGCCTCCCTGAAGATGGCCCTGATCATTAAATGTCTCAGGGAGATGGGGCTGAAAGGAGGCGGCCCCTTGTAATGGGGTTCGCAGAGGAATAACTTCAGGCGGGGCTCCAGGGGGGTCTGGGGTGGTTGACCCTCTCGAGGGCACTGAGCAGGCGGAGGAGCAGTATGTGTACTCCTCGCCTAAGTGAAGAGCCTGAAATCCTTGGAGAATCAGGGGATTATGAAGGAAAGCTGACAGAGGAAGGCAGCCTTGTAAAGAGAATCCAAAAGTATACAAGAACATGTCAGAGTGTACCGCTCCACACGGACCGGCCCAGGGGACCTACAGAGAGAGGTGCAGATCTGTCTGGCAAAAGGGGCAAGTCCTTTGGGGAAAACCTAATTTCTCAATAAGTCGGCTCAAAGAGTCAGCTGACGGAAGGGGATAGTGAGCCTTAAAATTTTAAGAAAACTTTGGCGAAGGGCCCTAGGGCAAAAGGGCCGTTTGGACATGCACAATTGCTAAATCAAATCAGTAACCAATTCCCCCGTGTGTCGATGATGCAAAGACAAACAAGGATGGGTGCCCCCTCCGAGGAGAAGGCCACTCAGGTGCCCACCTGGCCGTGTCCCCGTGGGGAGCTTAGGTGCCTCTTAGCTTTGGCGGGTGGTGTAGAGTCCCACTTGAATCTGACTCGTAGCGAGGGACTGGGTCCCCCAGAGACAGATACCGCCCTGAGCCATATGAGGTCACCACGGAACCGCAGGTTAGGGCCCACTCGGACTCCGTAGCCACGAAGGCCGTGGAGCCACACAATCGCCCTGGATCGAGGACGAACCAGGGCGCTCACTCACACACACATTCACACCAGAGTTTATCACAGTGTTTCGAGGAGGATCTAGTCCTGCGATCACAGAGGGAGATTGCTCAGAAGAATGTTGCTTGCTTAAATCATCAATAATTGCCTTAGGTATTCTCTGACTTATTTCCTGCAGTAAGTCTCGTATTTGTTGTAAATTAAAACCTAATTTTTCCGAATTAGTTCTTTGAGGGGACTGAGGAGGTGAGGGTTCTCTCTCTCCCAATTTCAAAGCAATCTTTGAGTTCACTCATTCCACCTCAGGAATCGGGTCTAAGGAGTCTCTAATTAGGCTCCACAAAGAGAAAGTTTCTGCAGGGACCTTTTCCGGTCCATGATATTTATAATAAGTTATCAACTGTTCCCCTACCTTAGCCCACGTTTCAGAATTAACAGTCCCATCCTCTGGGAACCAGGGACATTGTTCTTGTACAAAGGAAAAGAAAGAAAGTAAGGTAGCTTTAGATACTTTAACACCTCGTTTAGAGAGCATATGCTTAATAATATCTACAAAAAGCTGTCTTTCTTTTGACTCATGTGCTCCCGTAATAACTAATTACCTTTCCACCCTTCACTTACCCTGTATTCCTTCACAGGGGGGTCTGCAGCACCCTAGGTGGAGTCCTATCTACCCCGAAATGAATATATGCTTACCCTTCAGGTCCCTGTTCCGGGCGCCACTTGCCGGGGTCCAGCCCAGGCAGGATCCAGGGAGTCCCTTGGGAGGGGTAGAGTCGGCGAGAAAAAAAGAGACAGAGACAGGAGAGAGAGAGAGTGAGAGTGTGAGAGAGTGAGAGAGAGTGTGAGAGTGAGAGTGAGAGTGACTTTTATTTTTGCTCGGGTCTTATATATCTTACATCTTGCTTTGTGGATTTTTCCATTAGGGGCCCCATATCCCTCCCCCAAATGTCCCAATGACTCCGCCGGGGGCCTGTCCTTAGTCAGGTGACGAGTCTTCTATGTAATCATCAGTTCTCATCAGTTCTTCACGTTCTTGTCCATAAACAATCGAACAGTTTTTTTCCCCATGCTTAACATTACCATTCTTGTTTTAACCCTCCAGTGGTTACAAGGGGGAGGGGAACACAGGATAACAATCTCTAAGGGCAGGCCTCTCAGGCGCCCAGGCTTGAAGTGACAAACATTGTTAACAGGTTAAGCTTAATCAGTGAGCTACATTCTCTATGCTACGTGACAGCAGACATACAGGACATGGACATAACATAGATACCCGTAATATTCCGTTCTTATAAGGGAAGAGTGCATGGGATATTTTATAGGCAACTTTGGTTTGACGGACCCTCACTTCAGAGGTTTGGGATAATTGTGATTGGGTGAGGCAGCATTCCTGATCACAATGCATGGCCCATTACGGCTGAATTGCCAGCATGGCCCAAGGGTGGGGATAATAAGTTTAAACATTCCTCCATTACCCGGGCCCCCTAAGGGTCTACATGTGATTTGTTTGTGGCCCATAGAATTTCCACAACACCAAGAAAGCGGGGGGTAACCACCATTCTTGAAGGCAGCGTTGGCGCCCCTTCACCCAGAGAGCTCATCATTCCTAGAAAGAAAAAGTACACAAAGGAGACTCATAGTGAAACTAAATCTCGGAGAACTCCGGTACTTCCAAGATGCCTGCTTTGCAGCTCTCCCAAACCGAAGATGCCTTCATCGGAATTCCCGCCTTGCAGGCCATTCCCGGAGTGCTTGGCCTTGCCTGAGCCTTTAGGCAATCCCCGGACGGCTCCCGGCAGTAGTGCCCACAATTGCCAGCAAGAGGTAGAGCTTTCCCACTGTTAAAATAAAGAACAGGGACCAGCCTTGAAAAGTCCCTGAGCAGACAAAACTAGTTTAGTCATACAAACAAAGCTTAATTTCATTTGTTTTGAAAGACTAATTTGTCCTGGGTCATTTCTTGCTTATGCCTCTAGAAATTATAAGCAAAACTTGAAGTGTTTTTCAAGGTTAATATGAGGTAACCACTGATGAATTTCCTATCATTTAAGAAAATTCTAATAACATAAGCAATGACTATGATGAATAAACAGTCACTGCTTTCTTATTATCTAAGTTGCTTTGTAACAATATACCCCTGCATCTCATGCTATATTTTGGTGTGAGTGTTCCTCATTTACATACTGTCTTTTTGGTGTGTGTACAACAAACTTTCACAAATTACTACTTTGGTGACTCATTGGTTTTACCACTGTGATTTGTGAACTTTTGACCTCAGATGGTGTTGCTAGTAATCCCTGAGCATCATGGGGGTCTCCAAACTAAACCATTCTCTTCATGAGGACACTTGTGCTAAACATAGAAATGCTGGATATGGTACAGTAATGTTGCTGTGGCCACAGAAGTAAGGTAGCATGAGGCTTGGAAGGAAGAAGTTCATTTTGGTCACAGTGTCCAGATGGGATTGTCACCACATGCCACCCAGTGTCCCAGGATAAAACACCAGAGTTGTCAGGAGGCAGAAGGGAGGGGAAAGTCTAGGCCTGATCCTTTATGAGTTTTCAAGGCAAAGGCAAGTCAAGGGCAGAGTAAACAGTTTAAGATTGGGTATTTGAATAACTCAGGTAAGACTTGGGGCACAGGGATGAACTCTAGTTGCCTGGAGCCTGACCCTGGGATGATTAGGGCAGAGGAATACTGTGGAGTAAAATATATAATATGGATTAAACAGTGGTCCTCATTGGGTAGGACTCAATCACTATTGATACAGGCAAGGGAGATATCGGTAATCAATAGACTGAGACCTGCACAAAACACATGGCTACTATTGAAACTGAGTGGAGTCATCAGTTAGATCCACTAAACTATAACTTGCTTAATAAATAATGAACTGGGCTTCCTAGGTGGCGCAGTGGTTAAGAATCCTCCTGCCAATACAGGGGACCCGGGTTCGAGCCCTGCTCCAGGATGATCCCACAGGCCGCGGAGCAACTAAGCCCATGAGCCACAACTATTGAGCCAATGTGCCACAACTACTGAAGCCCACATGCCTAGAGCCCGTGCTCTGCAACAAGAGAAGCCAGGGCAATGAGGATCCCACACACCACAACAGAGTAGCCCCCGCTCACCACAACTAGAGAAAGCCCGCGTGCAGCAACGAAGATCCAACACATCCAACAAATAAAAAAATAAAATAAAATAAAATAAAATAAAATAAAATAAAAATAAATAATGAACTGTAAAGTGCCTTCACTGACCAAATTTGCTTTAATTGTTTTTATGAAAACTTGCATGTCATCCGAGCATCACACAGCGTAAACAATTAAGATGTTTGCCAGAGTTGTTTTTCAGGAACTTGGAATCGGCTGTGTCCAGTTCAAGTTTGAGCAAGTTAACACTGATTGGGACCACCAACTCTTCAACTGAGCACGCACAAGTGTCCGATCAGTGACCATTTGACCTCAAAGGGCCAGAGGCTCCACCCTTAGAACATGCTAATGTCACCATTTTCTGAACATGAGTCTCATGCAGAAGCATGTAGCTTTTTTGTGCAAAACCATGATTAACTCACCTTTTTTCTTACGTCTAATCACTTTTCCCCATCTCCCCACACCTCAGGCTTATCCCATAAGTATCCAGAGCCCCTCACCTTCAGGTAGATGGATTTGAGATTTATTCTGTCTCCTTGTTTGGCTGCCTCATGAATAAACCCTTTATCTGCTCAGCTTCATTCTCTCAGTTCTCATACTTCAGTACTCAGGCTCAAAATTACCTTTTTACACCTATTGTAAATGTTTCCTCAGGGCTATTTCCTCTACTCTCCTCAGATAGCTGCAGAATCATTGTTAATAACTCTGGGGATTTCTTTTTTTTTTAACAACTTTTATTGAGATACAATTGACATGCAATAAATTGCATATATTTAAAGTGTACAATTTGATATTTTTTCTTATTAGTAATGTATATATGGCAATCCCATTCTCCCAGTTCATTCCCCCCCAACCCTCCCCACTTTCCCCACTTGGTGTCCATATGTTTGTTCTCTACATCTGTGTCTCTATTTCTGCCTTACAAACCAGTTGATTTGTACCACTTTTCTATATTTCGCATATGTGTTAATATACGATATTTGTTTTTCTCTTTCTGACTCACTTCACTCTGTATGACGGTCTCTAGGTCCATCCATGTCTCTAAACATGTCCCAGTTTCATTCCTTTTTACAGCTGAGTAATATTCCATTGTATATATGTACCACATCTTCTTTATCCATTCATCTGCTGATGGACATTTAGGTTGCTTCCATGTCCTGGCTATTGTCAATAGTGCTGCAATGAACATTGGGGTGCATGTGCCTTTTTGAATTATGGTGTTCTCTGGGTATATGCCCAGTAGTGGGATTGCTGGATCATGTGGTAACTCTATTTCTAGTTTTTCAAGGAACCTCCATACTGTTCTCCATAGTGGCTGTATCAATTTACATTCCCACCAGCAGTGCAAGAGGGTTCCCTTTTCTCCACACCCTCTCCAGCATTTACTGTTTGTAGATTTTCTGATGATGCCCATTCTAACCTGTGTGAGGTGATACCTCATTGTAGTTTTGATTAGCATTTCTCTAATAATTAGTGATGTTGAAGAGCTTTTCATGTGCCTCTTGGCCACCCGTATGTCTTCTTTGAGAAACGCCTATTTAGGTCTTCTGCCCTTTTTCTGATTGGGTTGTTTGTTTTTTTGATATTGAGCTGCATGAACTGTTTATATATTTTGGAGATTAATCCTTTGTTGATTCATTTGCAAATATTTTCTCCCTTTCTGAGGGTTGTCTTTTTGTCTTGCTTATAGTTTCCTTTGTTGTGCAGAAGCTTTTAAGTTTCATTAGGTCCCACTTATTCATTTTTGTTTTTATTTCCATTACTCTAGGAGGTGGGTCAAAAAAGATCTTGCTGTGATTTATGCCGAAGAGTGTTCTTCCTATGTTTTCCTCTAGGAGTTTTTCTGGGGAATTTCTTAAATGATAATCCCAACCCCCTGTGCACACCCCTGGTGATCACGTCACAGCAAGGAGATGGCATCATGGTGTCCCAAACATTTACCTCAGGGTTCATATGACCCGATTTGGACTCACGCTCCCAATGTGATGATGACGGTCACTGTTCAGGCAGGAAATGGCATACAAATGGTTGCACTCCTTTTCTATGAAGTCTCAGATGTTAAAAGCAATTCTACATATGGCAATATTGTTACCAACCAGGGTTCTCCGCCTTCTGCAACAAATAGAAATTGACTAGAGGCCAGACAAGAAATTCAGGCAAGGCTTTATTGGGGTCCCTGATGCAGCAGGGGGAGAGTAAGAACAAGCAACAGGTTCCCCTGCTTGCTTGCTTCCCGAGGGGGAGAAAGCTTGTTCCTTATATGGGGTGAGGGTAGAGGTGTGTCCAGGGGGTCAGGCCAGCGGGGCAGCTTAGGTGTTTTGACTACCTCTTAGGTGGCATTGCGTGCAGGGGCATGCACAGCATCCTGCTTTCGCTCCAGACACACTGTTTTTTGCTCCAGGCTCTTCAAAAGTGGCAGTCAGGTTTTTGTTTTTGTTTTTGTTTTTTGTTTGTTTGTTTTTTGGGGGGTTTTTTTTTGGTTTCTCTGTATCTTTGGGGTTCAGAATTTGCCCCAGCTGTGCATGCACAGAGTTATGCTTAGTCCCATACAGTTTCTTTGTATTTTGTTGCTCTAGAAGAGGTGTGTCTATGTGCAAGCATTGCAGCCCAGCAGCAAAGGGTCCCAAGTCCCAGCCTGTCTCAGTATATCAAGTAAGAAATAGTACCTGGGAAAAAAAAGTGCTGCTTCCTAGGATGAATACAATCACTGATTATACAGGCAAGAGAAAAGTTTTCAGAGGAAATCTATCTACTGGCTCCAGAGGACCTCAACATGCCTCTCTCTTCTTCCACTCCATGGCCCTGTCTGAAATATCTCCTCTCTTGTCCCTAACCAGAACTGAAGGTAACAACACTGAACCTAAAGCTTCAGACGAAATGTATTCTGGGGGGACTTCCCTGGTGGTCCAGTGGTAAAGAATCCGTCCAGCAATGCAGGGGATGTGGTTCAATCCCTGGTTGGGGAACAAAGATCCCACATGCCACAGGGCGACTAAGCCCACGCGCCACAAGCACTGAGCCCCTGCACCTCAACAAGTGAGCTGGCGTGCTGCAAACTACGCAGCCTACTCACCCTGGAGCCTGCGGGCCACAACTAGAGAAGAGAAAACCTGCATGCTACAGCTAGAGAGAAGTCCACACACCACAGCAAAGAGCCTGTATGCCACAACTAAGACGTGACACAGCCAAAGATTAAAAACAAACAAACAAAAAAGGAATTTTTTTGAAAACATATTAAAAATTATTTATTTATTTTGGCTGATCTAACCCAGGCCCCCTGGATTGGGAGCGTGGAGTCTTAGCCACTGGACCACCAGGGAAGTCCTCCAAATGTATTTAAAAAGCAACAAGGTAATGGTTACTAGCTCCCAAGTATGAATGGACGCAGAGAGACTTAGTGGTGTGGTGTGTCCTTTTGGTTTTGCAGCTTTAAGGACTATCTGAAAAAATATAACTCCAAACATTTCTGTAATTAGTGCAGACTACAGTCCACCGAATCTGGGTGCGGGCCCTTTAAGAGGAGCGAAACCCCGCCCCATCCTGGGAAGTAGGGGCACCACTTTCAAACCAGTTGCTGTGGGACTTAGCCTTTCCCAGGAGCCCCAGGCCCAGCCCCTGAACCTCTCCCTAGGCCGATGGCGAACCATGAACTACATTACCCAGAAGGCTCTGCGCCGCAAGTCCAATGAAGGCCCTGGAGAGGGGCGTTTCCGTGCGCTCGGAAGACGTGGGAACGGGACTTCCGGCATCCTCTGCGCAACGAGACATTTTGTGGGTCCTTGTGAGGTTCTGCGCGAGTTGGGGCTCTTGAATGCTGGGTAGGGCCGAGGGTGGAGGAATCGGGAAGGCGCGTGAGGAGGAGTTGTGCGCGCCGCTCGAAGGCGAGCCGAGGTTTGGCAGTGGAGACGCCTGCGGTGACCCCGCCGCTGGGGCGGGTCTTGGGATCGCGGTATCCTCGTCCGCATTCCGATTGCCCGCCTCTCCCCGCGGCCTCCGACCACAGAGTCCGATGGCGGCGGCGGCGCTGAGGGACTCGCCTCAGGTAAACGCTTGTCCTCCGGGCCCGCACCGCCCTCACCCCACCAGACACTGAAGCCCCGAGTGCGGGGCGCCTACTCACGTGCTCGCAGCCCCAGCCCCGGTGTCCAGGGTGGTGGGGCCTTAGCTCTGACAGTGTGATCATGCGTGGGAGAGGGTTACAGGCTGAGGGACCGATAGGTGCAAAGGCTTGGAGGTTGGACTGAGCCAGAGGAATTCGGGAGCTGGGGGATTGTGTCTTGTCAGCACAGAGCAGGATGTGAGTCACACCTGGGTTGAGGAGCTGTACTTTCATCATGAGCGCTCTGGGAGCCGTAAGAGTTTTGAATAGAAGTGCTTGATCTGAGCAGAAATTTTTAAAGTATCCCATATTTTGCGCCGGACGAAACAGATTAGGTTGGAGCAGGAAATGTGAGGATGGGTGCGTGGAGACCCACAAGGGGACTACTGCAGCGGCTTCCAGGAATGTCTTGATGGTGGATGGACCAGAGTAGTGCCAGGAGAGGGGAAAGAAATGGTCAGGTTGTGGGTATATTTTAAAGATACCATCACCAACATTTCCTGCTGCATCGGATGAGGCTGTGATTGATAGTGAAAAACCCAGTTTTTAATTTTTTTTTTTTATGGATATCTTCAAAATGGAAATCAGGAAGTCAAACTAGGGAGCAGTTTTCAGAGTGGACCTGGGTGATTCTGAGATGCCTGGAGTGGAGGTGTTACATGGGCAGCTGGACTGGAAGTTCTGTGATTCTGGAGAAGGGGCTGAGTTGGAGATGTCCACAGGGTGTAAAGAGTGTCCTGGACTAGGTCAAAGCCTGGAGATCAGATTTAGGGGTGGCAATCTTAAGTATGGTATTTCAGATGGTCCTTTTGGTGACAGGAGAGGGCAGTGGATGGAGGCGGCAGGGGAAGTGTGGGCATATTTGAGACTTCCCTCCACAAAGGAGTGGCATTCTGTCTGTCCAGTGTCTGCATGTCGAGAATGCTTTGTAGGGCATGAGGAACCTGCCTGGCAACAGAAGATGGGTTGTCATAAAATTGGTGTCTGATGACAGTTACCCTTGCTTTTGAACAACCTGTTCTAAGAGAAACACACACTGAAGTGTCCTTCAGTGCTAGGAGTGATTCCACTTTACTCAGTCTTGCCAAAGCAACAAAATACCTCAAATGCCATATGATAGATTGTCTCAGCTTCCGTGTGTGTGTGTGCGCGCGCGCGTGTGTGTGTTTAATTTTTATTAGAGTATAGTTGCTTTACAATGTTGTGTTAGTTTCTACTGTACAGCAAAGTGAATCAGCTATACATATACATATGTCCCCTCTTTTTGGGATTTCCTTCCCATTTAGGTCACTACAGAGCACTGAGTAGAGTTCCCTGTGCTGTACAGTAGGTTCTCATTAGTTATCTATTTCATACATAGTATCAGTAGTGTATATATGTCAGTCCCAATCTCTCAATTCATCCCAACCCCCTTTTCCCCCCTTGGTGTCCATACGTTTGTTCTCTACATCTCTGTCTCTATTTCTGCTTTGCAGATAAGATCATATATACCGTTTTTCTAGATTACACATATATGCATTAATATACGATATTTTTCTCTTTCTGGCTTACTTTACTCTGTATAACAGTCTCTAGGTCCATCCACGTCTCTTACAAATGACCCAGTTTCATTCCTTTTTTTTAAAAAATAAATTTATTTGTTTATTTATTGGCTGCATTGTCTTTTGTTGCTATGCGGGGGCTTTCTCTAGTTGCGGCGAGCAGGGGCTACTCTTTGTTGAGGTGTGTGGGCTTCTCATTGCGATGGCTTCTCTTGTTGCAGAGCTCGGGCACTAGGTGAGCAGGCTTCAGTAGATGTGGCACGCTGGCTCTAGAGCATAATAGACTCAGTTGTTGTGGCTCAAGGGCTCAGTTGCTTTGCAGCATGTGGGATCTTCCCAGACCAGGGATCGAACCTGTGTCCCCTGCCTTGGCAGGTGGATTCTCTCTCTCTTTTTTTTTTTTTTTGAGAACTTTTATTGAGATACAGTTAACAGACAATAAACAGCATATATTTAGAGTGTACAATTTGGTATCCCAGTCTCCCAGTTCATTCCCCCAACCCTCCCTGCTTTCCCCACTTGGTGTCCGTATGTTTGTTCTCTACATCTGTGTCTCTGTTTCTGCCTTGCATTTCCTCCCTCATAGTTGTTAGCATTTGCCTTATGTATTGAGGTGCTTCTATATTGGGTGCACATGTATTTATAATTGTTATCTCCTCTTCTTGGATTGATCTCTTGATCTTTATGTAATGTCCTTTCTTGTCTCTTGTAACATTTTTTATTTTGAAGTCTATTTTATCTGATATGAGTATCACTACTCCAGCTTTCTTTTGATTTCCATTTGCGTGGAATATCTTTTTCCATCCTCTCACTTTCAGTCTGTATGTGTCCCTAGGTCTGAAGTAGGTCTCTTGTAGACAGCATATTTATGGGTCTTGTTTTTGTATCCATTCAGCCAGTCTGTTTCTTTTGGTTGGTGCATTTAGTCCATTTACATTCAAGGTAATTGTCGATATGTATGTTCCTATTACCATTTTCTTAATTGTTTTGTTTTTGTAGGTCCTTTTCTCCTCTTATGTTCCCGGCTTAGAGAAGTTCCTTTAGCATTTGTTGTAGGGCTGATTTGGTGGTGCTGAATTCTCTTAGCTGTTGCTTGTCTGTAAAGCTTTTGATTTCTCCGTCGAATCTGAATGAGATCCTTGCTGGGTAGAGTATTCTTGGTTGTAGGTTCTTCCCTTTCATTACTTGAAATATATCGTGCCACTCCCTTCTGGCTTGCAGAGTTTCTGCTGAGAAATCAGCTGTTAACCTTATGTGAGTTCCATTGTATGTTATTTGTCATTTTTCCCTTGTTGCTTTTTTTTTAAATTAATTAATTTATTTTATAGGCTGTGTTGGGTCTTTTTTGCTGTGCGCGGGCTTTCTTTTAGTTGCGGTGAGTGGGGGCTACTCTTCGTTGTGGTGCGTGGGCTCCTCATTGCCGTGGCTTCTCTTGTTGCAGAGCATGGGCTCTAGGCACGTGGGCTTCAGTAATTGCAGCACATGGGCTCAATAGTTGTGGCTCACAGGCTCTAAAGTGCAGGCTCAATAGTTGTGGTGCGTGGGCTTAGTTGCTCCATGGCATGTGGGATCTTCCTGGAACAGGGATGGAACCCGTGTCCCCTGCATTGGCAGGCGAATTCTTAACCACTGCACCACCTAGGAAGCCCGTTTCCCTTGTTGCTTTTAATAACTTTTCTCTGTCTTTAATTTTCGTCAGTTTGACTACTCTGTGTCTTGGCATGTTTCTCCTTGGGTTTATCCTGACTGGGACTCTCTGCGCTTCCTGGATTTGGGTAGCTATTTCCTTTCCCATGTTAGGGAAGTTTTCAACTATAATCTCTTCCAATATTTTCTCGAGTCCTTTCTTTCTCTCTTCTCCTTCTGGGACCCCTATAAAGTGAAAGTTGGTGCGTTTAACGTTGTCCCAGAGGTCTCTTAGACTGTCTTCAGTTCTTTTCATCCTTTTTTCTTTATTCTTTTCTGCATCAGTGATTATCACCATTCTGTCTTCCAGGTCATTTATTCGCCCTTCTGCCTCAGTTAATCTGCTATTGGTTCCTTCTAGTGTATTTTTCATTTCAGTTATTGTGTTGCATATCTCTGTTTCTTTGTGCTATAATTCTTCTAGGTCTTTGGTAAACTTTTTGATCTTTGCATCCAGTCTTTTTTCAAAGTCCTGGATCATCTTCATCATCATTATTCTGATTCTTTTTCTGTAAGGGTGCCTACCTCCTCTTCATTTAGTTGTTTTTCTGGGGTTCTGTCCTGTCCCTTCATCTGGTACAAAGTCCTCTGCTTCTTCATTTTCTCTATCTTTCTGTGGCTGTGGTTTTCAGTTCCACAAGATGAAATACTGCTGATACTGCTTGATAATGCTGTCTGCCCTCTTGTGGCAGGTGAATTCTTAACCACTGCACCACCAGGAAGTCCCTCAGCAGGGACTTTATATGTGTGATTAAGTTAATGATCTTGAGGTGGACAGATTATCCTGCATTATCCAGTGGACCCAGTGTAATCACAGGAGGATCAGAGTCAAAGAAGGAGATTTGAAGGAGACAGATGTCAGAACGATAGTTGCTGACTTTGCAGATGGAGGAAGGGGCAAGGAGTCAAGAATGCAGGAGGTTTTCAGAAGCTTGAAAAGCTAAGGAGACAGATTCTTCTGTGGACCTGCCAAAAGGAATATGAGCTTCTTGGCATCTTGACTTTCAGCCTAGCAAGGCCCATTTTGGACTCAAGACCTCCAGATATAAGCTGATATATTGTGCTGATTTAAGCCGCTGAGCTACTAGTGATTTGTTGCAGCAGTAATAGAAAATTTAATACAATGTACAACTGAGAAATGGAAGAGGGCTCAGAGTAACTGAGGTGTGTATGTGGTTCTAGGTCCCTGCAGTTTAGATTGTGAGGTCTTTAAAGCAAGAGTGGGGGCTTCAGCAGTGGGGCTGTTGGAGGTTTGGGACAGGATGGCATCCTGATTGTATTGCTGAGTGTTCTCTCCGTGCTGTGTGCAGAGTGACATGCACGGAGTCGGGGTGTTATCTGTGGTGTGGGCCGGGAGGTTGGTGGTACATAGCTGAAGATGTGAGGGAGGCACCGTCCAGAGAGTGATGTGCAGGAGAGGCGGGAGTATAAACTGATTGTCATAGGACCCTGTTACTGGGGTGAGGAAAGTGAGCCCAGGTTTAGGAAGTATGTCCCAGAAGTGTGTTATGGCATCCCCAGGGGAACTGGGCTGGGCTCAGGCGTTGGATGGCATCTGTCTCCCAGCCCACTTGTTGCTCTGGGCTGACGCACTGACCACTACGGGTAGTCAGGAGAGAGCAAGGACCGATGGTACTGATGCATGGTACTTCCTTTGACTCGGGCCCTGGGGCCTGGGTGAGCAGGCCATTGTTGTGGGTAGGTAGTGGGGGATACTCAGTTGAGACACTTTTCATGGACCTTGATGTCCCCGTCTTTGCAGGGCGGTGCCATCTCCGTGGATGTGTTTGTGTACTTCTCCTGGGAAGAATGGAAGCTCCTTGATGAGGCTCAGCGACTCCTGTACCAGGATGTGATGCTGGAGAACTTGGCACTTTTAGCCTCCCTGGGTAAGACCCTCTCACCAACCCCATCTCCTTTCCCCTGGGACCCCTCTGTCCTCCTCAAACTGCCTTCTTGCTGTGTTTTCTGGAGTAGATGCCAGGGTAAGCTCTGTAGCGTGTCCTCCCTTCTTACTGGGCAGCCCCGAAGCCATGCAGCCACAGGTGTGGGGGTCACAAGACATGGTTTGCCCTTTGGAGGCCATAAGTTGTGGTCACTTCCTGGGCTGGTGAATCTGTCCAGAATTATGACACCTCCATGCCCAAGGTTCTGGCCCCTTCCTCCAGGTGACATTTTCTGGGGCTCCACTGTACCAGGAGTTACAGGCACTCACACAGTCGCTACTTATGGAGACCCTTGAATGGGTCCTGCATGGTTCTTTTTGTAATTATTATTATTATTATTGTTTTGGCTAAGAAGTGCGGCATGCAAAATCTTAGTTCCCCGACCAGGGAGCAAACCTGCGCCCCCTGCAGTGGAAGCTCAGCGTCTTAACCACTGGACCACCAGGGAAGTCCCAGTAATAATTATTATTTTTTTTAACTTGTGGTCTGTCACAGGGTGGGCTGCTCTGAGCCAGTACTCACCTGTCCTGGGTTTCCCTTAGGAATTGCACCCTCCAGATCATGCTTAGTCCCACAGCTGGAGCAAGAGGAAGAGCCCTGGATGCCTGCCCAGGTGGATATGACTCCAGCCCCAGAGAAGGAGGCTCAGAAGGGACCCGGACCTGGTGAGTGGACATTGGGGGGGGCATGATGTCAAGGTAGGGTTCAAATCCAGAGATACTGACTGTTTCTGCTGCTGTTTGATTTCAACCACACAGTGTTTGTACCTGTCCTTCCCCGTTCTGGACACTGTGACTCATTTCTAGTCTGACTTCTGGCCCCTGGCATCCGCCTTGCACCCGTCCCTCCTTACTGGTCAGTCTGCCTTTGTCTGCAACACAGGCCTGCACTTAAAGTGTCACGAGATGTACACATATCCTTTAGTAGTCTTCATTTTTTGTTTTAATATTTATTTTATTTATTTGGTTGTGCTGGGTTTTAGCTGCAGCAGGCGGGCTCCTTAGTTCTGGCATGCATGTGGGATCTAGTTCCCTGAGCAGGGATCGATCCCGGGCCCCCTGCATTGGGAGCGTGGAGTGTTATCCACTGTGCCACCAGGGAAGTCCCCTTCAGTAGTCTTTGAACACCAGCTACTCCCTTGTGATTGGAATTTACTGGGCTTGGACATGACCTGCCTTGAACTTACCTGTCCCAACAGCCAGCATCTGACTGGAAGCTGTTTGCTATATTCTATTCTCATGTCCTTGCCTTCTGGAGGCCTCCCACCTTCTGTGACCTTCAGAGGTCCCGCTCTGCATGGCAACCCTTTCCTCAGCCTGTGCCTGCCTCTCTGTTGTGTAAACAGTCCCATGGACTTATCCTGGGTGTCAGACACATTTACAATGGGGCTGCCCCTCCCCCAAAGTCAACATGTATCTCATCTGGTGCTTCGCTGCTTTCAGGTCATTGGTGTGGAGCAGAGGCTGAGGCTGTTTCCTCTGAGCAGAGTGTTTCTTTGGAAGGAGTGTCACAGTTCAGGACTCCTATGGTGGGTCTGAAGACCAACCCATATGACCTGTCTGGCCCATTATTGGAAGACATCTTACACCTGACTGACTACCAGCTGGGGAAAGCCAGGCAGGAACCACACACATGTGAGGCATGTGGGAAGCAGTCCTGGTTCAGCACAGACCTTCACCAGCACCACCAGCAGCACAGTGGAGAGAAATTCTTCAGGAGGGATGAGGACAGGAACTCTGTGCAAAGGTGCAGAATCTGTGTGCCGGAGAAGACCTACGTACACGGTGAGGGCAGAATGGACTTGCCAGCCACCTCTGGCCTTCAGCACCGGGTCCCTCATGACAGACTGAAGTCCTGCAAGAGCACTGAGCTTGGGGGAGCCCTTAGCACTGGACAGAAGCTTCATAAATGCAGTGAATGTGGTAAAGTGTTCACTCGGAAAGACACACTTGCTCGGCACCAGAGAATCCACACTGGAGAAAGGCCTTATGAGTGCAGCAAATGTGGGAAATTCTTTAGCCAAAGCTGTGACCTTTTCAAACACCAGACAGTCCATACTGGTGAAAGGCCTTACAAGTGCAGTGAATGTGGGAAATTCTTTAGACAGGTCTCTGGCCTGATTGAACACAGGCGAGTGCACACTGGCGAAAGGCTCTATCAGTGCAGTAATTGTGGAAAATTCTTTAGCAGCAAGTCTAACCTCATTCGACACCAAGAAGTTCATACGGGAGCAAGGCCTTACGTATGCAACGAATGTGGGAAAGAGTTCAACCGCAAACATACACTGATTCTGCACCAGAGGACTCACAGTGGAGAAAAGCCTTACGAGTGCAGTGAATGTGGGAAGTCCTTCAGCCAAAGCTCCCACCTTAACGTACACTGGCGAATTCACAGCAGTGATTATGAGTGCAGCAGATGCAGGAAAGCCTTTAGCTGCATCTCTAAACTCATTCAGCACCAGAAAGTTCACTCTGGAGAAAAGCCTTATGAGTGCAGCAAATGTGGGAAAGCCTTCACCCAAAGGCCAAACCTTATTCGGCACTGGAAGGTTCACACTGGAGAAAGGCCTTATGTGTGCAGGGAATGTGGGAAAGAGTTCAACCGCAAACACACACTTGTTCTCCACCAGAGGATTCACACTGGAGAAAAGCCATGAGGGTACCGTGAATGCGGGAAAACTTAGCCAATGCTCCCAACTTACTGTACACTTGAGAATTCCTAGCAGTGCTTGTGCATATAGCAGACATAGGAAAGCCTTTACCCGGAGACCAAACCTTATTCGGCATAGGAAGTCCATGCTGGACAGAGGCTTTAGAGTACAGGGAATGTGCCATCTCCCTGCTCACCCTAATGGCTCTCCCCAGAGGGAAGCTCTGAGCATAGGCTTTGTGAGAGCCGTCAGTCAGGAGTGAAGCCTCATATATGTGAACATCCACCACAGGAAGGTTCCCGATGAGGGCCGCACATGTGAGGCGCTTCTGGGAGCTATGGCTCACATTCTAAACTGTCAAGCACCTTTGCCGGAGGTGGAAGCCGTCCTGCAGTTCCCATCTGGCAAAGTTCCACAGCATGTGTCAGTTCCAAGTCAGGCAGCCAGACCTCTGCTGTCTCCCCAGTCCTCAGTGGCATACAGGGGGCCTCATCTTCACCATCACTGGTTTAGGTATGGAAAGGATCAGCACGTGGGCTCTCCAGGGAGCCTGCAGAGATTAACCCTCATGAATTTCTTGGTCTCAGTGTGACCGTACACAGTCTCCAAGTTCCCCAGCCCTGGAACTGTGTGCCCCACACTCGCTCATTTTTGTATGATAATAAAGTCCTTACTCTGAGGTGCTTTTAATCTTGAGGGTTCTGTTCCTTGTGTGGAGTGTGTTGAGGACACGATTGTGTTTTATCAGCATGAAGGATAAACACATTTTGTGGGAATCCTCGGTTTTCTGTGCCTCAGAGAGGACAGCAGGATGGCAAAGAATATCTGTCCACTTTTGGCCCAATTTGCATCTGCCCAAGGCCCTCTAGGAATGACTTCAGGGCTCTATGAGAGAAATCATTGTGGCCTGGAGGCTAGTTTTATTTGTGTGTCCATTAGTAGGTATGCAAAGGGGCAGTTGAGGACTTCCCTGATGGTCCAGTGGTTAAGACTTTGCCTTCCAATTCAGGGGTTGTGGGTTCAACCCCTGGTCAGGGAAGCTAAGATCCCACATGCCATGTGGCCAAGAAACCGAGACGTAAAACAGAAGCAATATTGTAACAAATTCAGTAAAAACTTAAAAATTGGTCATCAAAAAACAAAAAAAAGAGGGGCAGTTGGTCCCTTGTTCCTGTAGAAGATTTCAAATACCCAAGCATTATTAAGAGGCAGCTAGACTCGTACCTGCCAAGGAGACTGAGTTCAGAATTTGGTAGGCAGGCTGGAAGGCCTACAGGAGCCAGGTGGAAACCATATTGGTTCAGAAACACTGGGCGTGAATAATAAGTAGCTGGAGAGATTACAACACCCTATAGAGATGTAGCTGCTACAGGTACCTGCTCAGGTATTTCCACACTATGGCTGTGCAGGATGAGAGGGTACAGAAATTGTCAGGACCTCCACAGCTATGTCTGTCCTATGGCCAAGATCACCCACAGGACAATCTAAACATTTTGTGGATTTTCTTAGACTTGATGAATCAGGACAAGGCTATTGCTGCACAGGCAGGAAAGTGGGGGTTGAGAGAAGAGATCTAGGATTACAGAGATGTGGGTTTTGTGACTTAAGACAGTGTTCTTGGTGACTGATGTTGAAAGAGCTTTAGTTGGTTGCCAATTTTGCTGCCCTGACTCCCAGGGCATGGGGAAAGAGATGGTGGAGTAAATATAGGATTTAATTTGTCCTTTCTATTTTCTTAAGGTGGACTGTGTCATTTATTTGAGAACTCCCTTCTAATGTAGTCATTTATACTGTAAGTTTCTCTATAAGTAGTACTACATTAGCGGCATCCCACAAATTTTAATATATTGTGCATTTGTTTCATGTAAGATAGAATTTGTTTCAAACTGGACTGGAAAAGTTTTAGCTTTATCTGTAGAGACTTCTGAATATCTGGCATTGACACTTTGCTAAGATAAGGACAGCAGGATTTATTATGCATTGTTTAATATCCAAAAATCCTGTGAAAGGGACTTCCCTGGTGGTCCAGTGGTTAAGACTCCACCTTTTCAATGCAGGGGGCACATGTCTGATCCCTGGTGGAAGAACTAAGATCCTGCATTCCACGCAGCGTGGCCAAAAATCCTGTGACCACTCTAGGGTCAGGTTGATTGCTGATGGTAACGGTTAGGCAGTCTGGCTCCACTGTTTCCAGAAGGGCATGAAAATCCCTGCTGGTATCTTCTGATTTGAGCTCTCTCAAAGCCAGGGTTCACCACTTGGATGTCTGTGGCTTAATCTGGAAATGAATCACAGCACTGTGTGAATAAGAGTCTGGGAAACTGCCTGGAGATCTGTGACTCCCAAAGTAGTCCTGCCTTTTCTTTGTCTTTCTATGTCACATGATTTTTTTTTCTTTTTTCTTTTTCTTTTTGGCTGCGCTGTGCAGCATGTAGGATGTTAGTTCCCCAACCAGGAATTGAACATGTGCCCCCTGCAGTGGAAGTGCAGAGTCCTAACCACTGGACCACCAGGGAAGTCCCTCACACGCTTTGCTTTTAAGAAAACCTCATAGGAATAAGCTCTGTGGAGTCTTGCAAGTGTCTTCAATTATAATACTTCTGATATGTTTGCATTTGGTGATAAGAATAGGATATTTATATGACCCCTTGTTTTAATTCAAGTAATGACTAAGGGGTTATCGTGCAGAAAGAAAGAGGACAGATGGTGGTGAGGAAGGACTTTTGTTAACAGGCTAGTTTCCAGGGCATCCCTGGGTTGAGTTTGCACAAATGCTGCACTCAAGGATAGGAGGAAGAACGTAAGTGAGACCTGGAGGCTGTAGGTCCTGCTAAATGGATTGAAATACACAGGGAATGTCAGCCAAGAATATGGTTCCTTAGCCGCTTCCCCCACCGTTCGAGCAAAATTAAAGGCACAAGGAAGCAGCTAGAGGCTATTAGAGCTGTAGATCACAGCCCAGGACTCAGTATGATACTGTACCAGCTGCTGACTGATGCCATGATAAAACAGGAGACAGGAATTCCCTGGCGGTCCAATGGTTGAGACTCCACGCTTTCACTGCTGAGGACAAGACGGGCGGCACATTCAGCTCTCTTGAGTGGGCTTAATGCTGGGGAGAAAGGTAAGGATTATTCAGAAGAAAGGTAACAATATAAATGAGATGAAAAAAACCTCAGAACTGAATCAGATAAAAATGTTAAGGTGGTTCGTTAAAAGTGACATTAAAAACAGATGGGGTAGCTACTAAAATTTTGGTGGATCACTGTAAAAAACAGGTAATCTGTTCAAATAACTGGGACATATTCTCTCAGTTCATCCTAGTCTTAACTAATTTTTTAAGTATTAAGATTATAAAAAGAGGAAACTAATCTTTTCAGAACCAGTTCTGATTATAACCAGGCAGGGAAACGCAGAGGATTACAACTGAGCCAATAGGCAGACCAGGGTCTCAGGACCACCAGCTGGGATCCCAAGTTCACTTTCATTGATGTCGGTAATACAGTGACCTGAGGGCAGTGAAAAATTTACAATTGCTTGCCCTGATGATCAGTATATTGTTATAACTTAAATAGCTAATGAAAAACTTAGAGGACAGTATAATTACAGAAATATGGTAATACTGTGAAAGGCTTGCAGCTGAAAGCATGATTTATGAAGGAATTTATGGGCAGAAATTTTGTATGGTTGTTGCCTCACCCTGACTATGCATGACTGGAATTAAAATTGCCAATAGGAGTAATGATATCATTACTAAAGATTTAAGCTAAGATCTTCCTGAACCAAATCATTTTCCTAGTATTTTCCCTAAACTGGGATAAGAGTGGAAATTTGATTCTTCATGTATTATAAGGTGGGTTATATTAGAGGACTCATGAGGGAATTCCCAGGCGGTCCAGTAGTTAAGACTTTGCCTTCCAGTGCAGGGGGTGTGGGTTTGATCCCCGGTCAGGGAGCTAAAATCCCACGTGCCTCGCACCAAAAAAACAAAACATGAAGCAATATTGTAAACAAATTCAATCAAGACTTTTTAAAAAATGGTCCACACCAAAAAAATTTTTTTAAAAAGAAGACTCAGGCTTCCTAGGTGGCGCAGTGGTTAAGGATCCACCTGCCAATGCAGGGGACATGGGTTGGATCCCTGCTCCAAGAACATCCCACATGCCGCAGAGCAACTAAGCCCATGCACCACAACTATTGAGCCTGTGCTCTAGAGCCCGTCAGCCACAACTGTTGAGCCCATGTGCCACAACTACTGAAGCCCACGTGCCTAGAGCCCATGCTCTGCAACAAGAGAAGCCATGGCAGTGAGGCGCCCACACACCACAATGAAGAGTCGCCCCCACTCACCGCAACTAAAGAAACCCCGCGCGCAGCAACAAAGACCCAACACAGCCAACAAATAAATATATTAAAAAAAAAAAAAGACATCAGACATGAAAACACAACCTTCAACATGTATCATAGCACAAGCTCCCCCTTGGGAAGCAGGCAATACATCAAGGGCCATGCGATTCTGCAGGATCTCTTTTACCATGGAGACTTCCAAATTGAGCAAGCTAATGGCGTGATTACTATCGTTTAAAGCTTGCTGGGTGAATTTTTTTTAAAGCCTCTGTGTGAATAATGGCATCTGTTCTAAGTGAAGGAATAAATATCGTGGTCAAATAATCATAACGTTGGAAAACTGATGTACCCACATGGAGCTCGCATTAAAGGCAAGTTGGCAGGGGCTTTTCCTGAGGCTACCCATAGGTGACTTTAAGCACAAGGGAAACCAATTGTGCATCTTTCTAACCAACCTGGGAGGAGCCAAGGCCATAAATGTGCTCCATAAATCCTCTGGATCCCAGTAGGAGCTGCCCAATATATTTAACATCCAGTGAAAAGGAATATTTAGGGTCCAAGTTCAGAACAGATGTCAGTAAAAGGCCAGGTTAGGGGGTCCTACTTAGTGGTATTGGGAGTGACTTGCACAGAACTAGAATTTCTTCTAAGATAAAAACCCCTAAGGGCTAGTCCATCTGAACTGTGGCGAGGTGAAATCTACCAGGGTAGTCCAGAAGTGCTGGACATAGGTCATTGGTTACAAACTCAGCAAATGAATTGATTTGAGGTGTTTTTTTTTGTTTTTTGGGGGTTTTTTTGGCCATACCCCAGCGACATGCTGAATTTTCCCAACCAGGGATATAGAAGCTGTGCCCCCTGAAGTGGAAGCACAGAGTCTTTTTTTTTCTTTTAAAATATATATTTATTTACTTATTTATTTGGCTGTGCCAGGTCTTAGTTGCGGCATGTGGAATCTTTAGTTGTGGCATGCAGGCTTTTAGTTGTGGCATGTATGTGGGATTTAGTTCCCTGACCAGGGATTGAATCGGGGGCCCCCTGCATTGGGAGTGCAGTCTTAACTGCTGGACTACCAGGGAAGTCCTGAATTGATTTTTTTTTTTGAAACTTGCATATTATTGAGCCCAAGAAAAATAAGTTTGGTTCATAAGCAGAAGTCTGAGCAATTATCAAAGTAATTAGTACACAGGCCTGGTCTGGCATCTTGGGTTAGCTGTCTACTTCAGATGTACTGAATAGTTTTCTCATCCTGATCTGATAGTGCTGGTCTCAGCAGTTGAAGCCAAGTGTCAGAAACAAAGAGCTGCATTCAGGAGAGGAGGCCTGATATGGCCCCTTCCAACATGGCTGTAAAGAGTCCTTTATTTGATGTCTTTTTCAATATACATAATCTGGTTGCAGGTCATGGGGCATTCGATCTTCATCCAAAGACAGATTACTGTGTGTTGGATTGCCCCCTGCAGGCCTGCAAGCCCTGTACTTTCCCAGCCTCAAGACTGAAGAAAGAGCCCAGAGTCAGTGACAGAGACATCAAGGGATGGGGGATACTGGATAGGAGATCTTACAAGTCTGAAGCAAAAGGTCCTGGAGTGACACCCCACTGTGACAGCAGGCAGGACATGCAGAAAACTTCTCTACTTGGGGGAGAAGGAGGCTACCATTTATAGGAGGAATTGACATCAGGTTGGCTCAACATTTACCTGGGAAACCAACAGCTGAGGCAGTGGGCAAGCACATAGACAGTTACTGAGTAAGCCCTATAATTAAGAGGACTGGAGGAGCTTGCCTGGTGGTCCAGTGGTTAAGACTCCTGGCTCCCAATGCAGGGGGCCTGGGCTCAATCCCTGATCAGAGAACTAGGTCCCATGTGCCACAACTAAAACCTGGAGCAACCAGATAAATAAATATATATTTTTAAAAAAAGAGGATTGGATAGCCATGTGAGTGAAGCAGGGACTGGTCAATCAGGGGATGTACAGAGAACAAGAGAATAGCCATCTCAAATGGCTTGTCTGTGATAAGCTTCAGAAACAAACTTAGGGAGTTCCCTGGTGGCACAGTGGTTAAGAATCTGCCTGCCTATGCCGGGGACACGGGTTTGATCCCTGGTCCTGGAAGATCCCACATGCCTTGGAGCAACTAAGCCCGTGCATCACAACTACTGAGCCTGAGCTCTAGAGCACACGAGCCACAACTATTGAGCCCATGTGCCACAACTACTGAAGGCTGCACACCTAGAGCCTGTGCTCCGCAACAAGAGAAGCCACTGCAACGAGAAGCCTGCGCACTGCAACAGAGTTACCCCCACTCGCCACAACTAGAGAAAGCCCACATGAAGCAACAAAGACCCAACACAGCCAATAGAAATTAAATTAATTAAAATAATAATTAAAAAAGGAAACCAACTTAGAGTGTGCTTTTAACAATTCAATTAAACTTTACAACAATGTAACATAGTAATGAGGAGTGATCCAGGAAGTGAGTCTTAGACAACTAAACAACACTAGAATTCAGTAAATACCAACAAAGATATATTGCTGAAATGTACTTTTTTCTCTCTAAAATTATCATCATTTCCACCAAATATAGCCAAATTACAACTAACTTATTTGCAAAATAAGCCTGATTTCAATAAGTGTATAATATAGGCTCTTTATTTTTTTTTGAGGGGGTTACCAAATTACTTTATTTGAAAGAATGGTACTAAGAAAAGAACTTAGGTAGATGTTTCGGTACAACTTATAAAAAAAGGTAAGGGTAACCCAAACATGCATGCACTGCCTTGGTGACCAGGGATGTCACCCCCGTGGCTCCGGGAAGCCAGCCTAAGGCTTAGCTCTCTGTATCACCATTTCCCAGGGTGTGCTTGTCAAAGAAAGCCTCTGCCATGCCAGATTCAAAGGGGCCCCATCTTGCGCAAGTTGGGTATGTGGTAACCCAATTCTCTAATGGATTTCACCTGCTCATTCAGGTAATGCGTCTCCATAAACTCACACAAATGGGAGTCACTTTTTAAAATAAGTTCTTTTATATATGTAAATATATATATATTATATATAAATAAATAATGTAATTTAAATATTTTAAATATATATCATATAATTTAAATTATATAATTAAAAATACATACAATTTTTAAAAATATACAAAATGTTTACATATATAATTTTTTAAAATATATATGTGTATATATATATTTTTAAATTTTTTGGCTGAACTATGCAGCATGTGGGAATCTTAGTTCCCTGACCAGGGATCAAACCCGTACCCCCTGCATTGGAAAGGTGGAGTCTTAACCACTGGACCGCCAGGGAAGTCCCAAATGGGGATCATTTTTGTCTGTACCCAGTTTGTGTAGCCCCAGTAGTGACTGATTCACACTTTTTCCCAACTGCAGGGCATATTCCATTGCACTCAGGCCATTCTCCTTGTCACCATGGTCTGGTTTCTGGATATCCTGAAGGAAGATGCGGCCACTTCATTGGTTCTGAAGCTCCATCAGTTTCTCAGTGTGTTCCCTCTCCTCATGAGATTGGTGAAGAAAGTATTTGGCAAAGTTCTTCAAGGCCACATCATCGAGGCCAAAATAGTATGACATGGATAGGTAGAGGTAGGAGGCGTACAGCTCCAGGTTGATCTGGCAGTTGATGGTGGCCTCTGTGTCCTGGAAATAGTTCACCGCAAGGGGGACGAGTTCATCTCGGCTGGAGGCTGAGGAGAGGCGATGGTGGTGGGGACCTTGGGACTGTTGGGAGATGTCCTGAGGTGGTGGCAAGGGGTGGCTCTAAGGGCCGGCCTGGGTGGGGAACCAGAGCCCCATCAGTCCAAGCACTGTTGAAGCAGGAAACCACAGCTACTTTCCAGGAAGACTGTTCTATAGGCTCTTTTAAATTTGGCCTTGCTGAAACTTTTCATAAGGAATCTCAGACTGAACTTTTAAGAGGCCTCCCAAGGCAAGGAAAGCCACACCAAGGGAGTGCTATCAGATTTTGCCTGCAATATCTACACAATTGGGTGAATTCCTCTCTTTTCAAGGTGCCAAAGTATCATGCGATTCCTGAACCTCCCAGGAGGTGGGGATATTTACCCGTGAACACTGTAAGCAGAGTTCCAGGTTGTTTTTCCGAGGGGATTCGTGTTCCATAAAGTCCACCTTAGTTCTTGAAAGCTGAGCATATTTGATTCTATGCGTATTCTCAAATATGATGCTTCACTCAAAGCTGTGATAATATGACCAATGTTTCCAATGATGTCCTGTTATAAGGAGAAGAGATTCTTACTGAGGTTATGCCAATCACCACATTGCCATAAAAATAAGAATACTTGGGACTTCCCTGGTGGCACTGTGGTGAAGAATCCACCTGCCAATGCAGGGGACATGGGTTCAATCCCTGGTCTAGGAAGATCCCACATGCCACGGAGCAACTAAGCCCGTCTGTCACAACTAGGGATCCTGTGCTCTAGAGCCCACAAACCACAACTACTAAAGCCTGTGCACCCTAGGGCCCTTGTGCCACAACTACTGAGCCTCATGCTGCAATTCCTGAAGCCCACATGCCTAGAGCCTGTGCTCCACAACAAGAGAAGCCACCACAATGAGAAGCCTGCGCATGGCAACAAAGAGTAGCCCCCGCTTACCACAACTAGAGAAAGCCCACATGCAGTAACAAAGACCCAATGCAGCCAAAAAATAAAATAAATAAATAAATCTTAAAAAAAATAAGAATACTCACTAAGAGTTTCCAAATTATGGAGGGATCAGGTAGAGAGAAAAGATGTTTCACTTCTACTTACAGAGGTATGATTTACCAAGTTGTAATAAGTCATAATTAGCTTAAAGGTTAATATTTCCTTATATCTGGAAAACAGATTAAAAGTCAGTAATACTTCAGACAAAACCATAAAATTATAACTGTATTCATCAGTTCACTGGGCCCTATGTAACTAATCCTTGATCTTTTGTTAACAGTGTGATAAAACCTTCAGGGTTTCCACTAGAATTCTTTAATTTCTTACCCAGTTCAGTGGTATGCTCTGAAAGTTATCAGAAAACTGGGTACAGATGTACACAGAATTAAGACCATGTGAAGACAGGGAGAGACCACTATCTACAAGGCAAGGAGAAAGACCTCAGAAGGAACCAGCGCTGAACCAAGTCCAGATTTCTTGACTCCATATTTGTGGGAAAAAAGAATTTCTGTTGTCGAAGCCACCCAGCCTATGGTAATTTGTCATGGCAATTCTAGCAAATGAATACAGCCTCCAAGGATCATATCTGGACTTTATGGTCCCAATTTGTGGTCTGGATGCCAGGATTTTTTTTGTGGGCTGAGAAGTCACCCTGAAGAGGGAGCAGGTGCAGCAACCTCCAGTTGGAAACAACGTGAGCATCTTGCTTGTTCAGTCAATACCACGTGATTCTGGGCTGCAGAGTGGAATCTCCAGATCCTGCAAAGGAGCCACGTGCCGTGAAGTACAGAATTCACTGGTGACACTACAGGGGCAGGGAAAGCATACTTGGTAATCCAGAAGGCTGGATTAATAGGGAGTGGAGGAGGCTTCAGCTGTCTGAATGGAGTGTGCCTCTTCTAAAATTGTGTCCCCAGGTGTTTCAGTGGCTGTGGCTGTGCAGGATCACTGTGCACAGAAATTCTTCAACCTTCAGACCCAGGTAGAGCTGGGGTCCCCAACCCCGGGTCCAAGGATGCTCCCCATTGCTGACATTACCGCCTGAACCATACCTGCCCCCCCACCCCATCAGTGGAAAAATTCTCTTCCACAAAACCAATCCCTGGTGCCAAAAAGAGTGGGGACCACTGATGTAGAGTGTGAGACAGAGGCCATTTTCAGCTATAATAATCTAAAGGTTTTTGTATTTCCACACCCTCTCTGGGCTTTCATCACAAGGCTGTTGCTGTGCAGGCAGGAAAACAAGGATAAAGAAGGGAGATCTCATTGTCCAGGGATATGGACTCTGTGACCCAGCCCAGCCTGTTGACACAAGTGAAACAGGCTTCCAGTAATGGACACAATATTGCCCTGGCTAGGAGGAGAGGCTGTAGAGTCAATACAGAGTTACCAAAGCTTATTTTCTTTTTCTTTTTCTTCTTTCTTTCTTTCTTTCTTTCTTTCTTTCTTTCTTTCTTTCTTTCTTTCTTTCTTTCTTTCTTTCTTTCTTTCTTTCTTTCTTTTTCTTTCTTTCTTTCTTCCTCTTTTTTAAAGAGCTGTGCACAAATATTATACTCCAGTTTTTAAAAATTATTTATTTGTTTATTTGGTTGCACCAGGTCTTAGTTGTGGCTGGCAGCCTCCTTAGTTGTGGCATGTGAACTCTTAGTTGTGACATGCATGTGGGATCTAGTGCCCTGACCAGGAATTGAACCCAGGCCCCCTGCATTGGGAGCACAGAGTCTTATCCACTGTGCCACCAGGGAAGTCACACCAAAGTTAATTTTCTTTCTTTTTTATCCCCAAGGCTTATTTTCTGAAAAGAATGGGGGATTTAGGTTTTTATTTTGAACTGTTTTTAAAGGATTATTAAGGTATAATGGACATGTATTAACGTATACATGTTTACAATTTGATGTTTTACCATATATATGAACCTGTAAAACTATGATCATAATCCCTGTCACTTGCACATTTACCTCATGTACTTTTATAATCTCTCTCCCTGTCCTTTCTGGCCCTCCCAGCAAGTATCGATTTACTTTATTTACAACAGATTTGTTTGCATTTTCTAAACTTTTACATGACTGTAATCAAAAAGTATTTACTCTTTTTTCCCCTAAGTTCATGATGACGCCATCTTGTTTTGAGAGTCATCAGTGATGCTTATACAAGTAGTTCATTCTTTTTATTGCTGAGAACTGTTTTGCTCTCTGGATATATGCCACTATTTACCCATTCATCAGTTTTGGAACATTTGGGTTATTTCCAGCTTTTGGCTATTGAAAATACAGCTGCTCTGAACATTTTCATTATAATTCTTTCATGTAGATAGATGTTTCATTTCTCTTCTGCAAAAACTCAAAGCTCAATAAGTCACAGGGTAGGTGAATATTAAAACGTTTAAGAAACTGACAGTTTGGGACTTCCCTGTGGCAAAGTGGTTAAGAATCTGCCTGCAAATGCAGGGGACACAGGTTCGATCCCTGGGCCGGGAAGATCCCACATGCCATGGAGCAACTAAGCCCATGTGCCACAAATACTGAACCACCGTGCATCTAGAGTCCCTGCTCCATAACAAGAGAAACCACCACGAGAAGCCCCCTCATCACAATGAAGAGTAGTCCCCCAGCCCCTGCTCACCATAACTAGAGAGAAAGCCCGAGTGCAGCAACGCAGACCCAGCACAGCCAAAAAAATAAATTTAAAACAATTTTTTAAATTAAATTTTAAAAAAAGAAACTGCCCGTCTGATCTAAAATGATGGTTCCCTTTGCGTTCCCACCCTCAGTGAATGAGTGTTGCAGTTCCTCTACTTCCCTGCCAATACTTGATATGGTCAGGTTTTAATGTCAGCCCTTTTAATAAGTGTGTAGTGCTATCTCAGTGTGGTTTTAATTGCATTTCCCAACTCACTCCGTTTAAGAGTATATTCAGGACTTCTCTGGCAGTGCAGCAGTTAAGAATCCACCTGCCAATGCAGGGGACACAGGTTTGATCCCTGGGCCAGGAAGATCCCACATGCCACAGAGTAACTAAGTCTGTGCACCACAACTACTGACCCTGAGCTCTAGAGCCCATGAGCCACAACTATTGAGCCTGTATGCCACAACTACTGAAGCCCACGTGCCTAGAGCCCATGCTCTGCAGCAGGAGATGCCACCACAATGAGAAGCCCATGCACCACAACGAAGAGTAGCCCCCACTCACAACTAGAGAAAGCCCGCGTGCAGCAATGAAGACCCAACACAGCCCAATAAATAATTTTTTTAAAAGATAACAAGTGGAGTGAGTTGACATTTTGCTGTATGGGATAATCGTTTTTATTTTTATTATTTTTTATTTTATTTTATTTTTAAATTATTATTTTTTGGGGGGTACACCAAGTTCAGTCATCTGTTTTTATACACATATCCCCATATTCCCTCCCTCCCTTGACTTCCCCCCCCACCCTCCCCGTCCCAGTCCTCTAAGGCATCTTCCATCCTCGAGTTGAACTCCCTTTGTTATACAACAACTTCCCACTGGCTATCTATTTTACAGTTGGTAGTATATATATGTCTGTGCTACTCTCTCGCTTCGTCTCAGCTTCCCCTTCACCCCCCGCCCCCTCCCAAACGTCAAGTTCTCCAGTCCATTCTCTGCAACTGCGTCCTTGTTCTTGTCACTGAGTTCATCAGTACCATTTTTAGATTCCATATATGTGAGTTAGCATACAATATTTGTCTTTCTCTTTCTGACTTACTTCACTCTGTATGACAGACTGTAGGTCT
The DNA here is from genome assembly GCF_030028045.1 of Hippopotamus amphibius kiboko. NCBI lineage: Eukaryota > Metazoa > Chordata > Mammalia > Artiodactyla > Hippopotamidae > Hippopotamus > Hippopotamus amphibius. Next base: position 2,296,751 of record NW_026648280.1, read on the forward strand.
ATCCACCTCATGACATACAGCTCCATCTCATCCCTTTTTATAGCTGAGTAATATTCCATTGTATATATATGCCACATCTTCTGTATCCATTCATTTGTTGATGGGCATTTAGGTTGCTTCCATGTCCTGGCTATTGTAAAGAGTGCTGCAATAAACATTATGGTACAAGTTTCTTTTGGGATTATGGTTTTCTTTGGGTATATGCCCAGGAGTGGGATTACTGGATCATATGGTAGTTCTATGTGTAGTTTTTTAAGGAACCTCCAAATTGTTTTCCATAGTGGCTGTACCAACTTACAGTCCCACCAACAGTGCAGGAGAGTTCCCTTTTCTCCACACCCTCTCCAACATTTGTGGTTTCCAGATTTTGTGATGATGGCCATTCTGACTGGTGTGAGGTGATACCTCATTGTGGCTTTGACTTGCATGTCTCTGATGATGAGTGATGTTGAGCATCTTTTCATGTGTTTGTTGGCCATCTGTATGTCTTCTTTGGAGAAGTGTCTATTTAGGTCTTCCGCCCATTTGTGGATTGGGTTATTTGCTTTTTTGGTATTAAGCTGCATGAGCTGCTTGTATATTTTGGAGGTTAATCCTTTGTCTGTTGTTTCATAGGCAACTATTTTTTCCCATTCTGAGGGTTGCCTTTTAGTCTTGTTTATGGTTTCTTTCACTGTGCAAAAGCTTTTAAGTTTCATGAGGTCCCATTTGTTTATTCTTGATTTTATTTCCATGATTCTAGGAGGTGGGTCCAAAAGGATCTTGCTTTGATGTATGTCAAAGAGTGTTCTGCCTATGTTTTCCTCTAGGAGTTTTATAGTGTCTGGCCTTACATGTAGGTCTTTAATCCATTTGGAGTTTCTTTTTGTGTATGGTGTTAGGAAGTGTTCTAATTTCATTCTTTTACATGTAGCTGTCCAATTCTCCCAGCACCACTTATTGAAGAGGCTGTCTTTTTTCCATTGTATATTCTTGCCTCCTTTGTCAAAGATAAGGTGCCCATATGTGTTTGGGCTTACTTCTGAGTTCTCTGTTCTATTCCATTGATCTTCCTTTCTATTTTTGTGCCAGTACCATACTGTCTTGATCACTATGGCCTTGTAGTATAGCTTGAAGTCAGGAAGCCTGATTCCACCAACTCCATTTTTCCTTCTCAAGATTGCTTTGGCTATTCGGGGTCTTTTGCATTTCCATACAAATCGTAAGATTTCTTGCTCTAGTTCTGTGAAAAATGCCATTGGTAATTTTGATAATCGTTTTTAAATACTGGGAAGATGTTTCCTCATTTTTCACCTTCAACCTTTTAGTGTCATGCAAAATGTCATAGCTACAGACATTGTAGATGTTTAAGTTTAATCTGCGTTATTCACCAACACTGTTTGAAGTCCAGGTATTCAGTAATGCTAAAAACCTAGCCATGAATCTTGCAGTGTTTGCCAATTTCCAAGGTATAAATTCTCCTGCCATAGAAGTGGGATGTGCCCAGAGTAGGAACTGGAAAATTTTCCTTGGGGTCCCCTGGGTGTTTGGTAGAAAACTAAACCTAGCATGTGCAGGAGGCTTTACAAGGCCAGGTAGACAACAGTTTTCAGGGCCGCCAGCTGGTTGGAGGTTCCAGAAGCCTCAAAGGCTGGAGATAGAATCCTGACAAGCTGGAGGGGAGGGACCTCCCTGAACATGTGGGGAGGATCAGTAGAAACTCTGAGCTGCCTTACCTTAGCAGTGATCTGGTGCTGGAGCAGATATGCAGTGTCCCCAAAGGGACAGTGAGAGGAGGGTAGGGAGGGACTGGGTGGCTGGAAAGCTCCCCTGCACATCCACATTCACTGCATTCATCAGGTTCCGTGTAAGGGGTTCTCACCCTCTGAACTGCTTTCTTCAAAGTTCTTTTCATCTGTCCCTTTCTGTAATTATTGACTGATGGTCTCTAATGAGTATTTACCCTCCATGGAGTTCACGACCCCTTGAGGCTGCTTTTCCAGACCCCCAATCACTGGGCAGGGTCACTGTGGGCCTCCCTCTCCCTAGTGAGGCTTCTCAGGAGGACAAGCGCCCAGAAACACCAGGTGGAAGGGCCTCCAGGCGCCACAGGGGAATAAGGTTCCTTAGGGAACTTGGTGGGGCCTTTTCCTCTGAGGCCCACGTGCTCCAAGCCACTGGGCCACATCTGATCCGAGGTCACGTCTCAGATGGGACAGGAGGAAGGGGCACACCACGTGGGGCACAGGGTCAGGGTGAGACTGCAGCAGGGCAGGAGGACAGGGGTGGGGCAGGGACCCTGGAGATACACAGAGGTGTCAATGCCCTGCCAAGGCGATTTGGGTAGGACCCTCCGGGCTGAGTTCTCGCTTCTCTCTCTGGGGCGAGGTTTCTACCATTTGTCCCTAAGGCAATGCCCTGCCCAGAGTTCCGGTCGCTTTTGTCCGGGGAGGCCCTTGAGGGATGCAGCACAGTCTTGCAACCGTCGGGCTCCTCTACCCACATCCAGCTCCCTGCCATCCTCCACTTGCTCTGCGGGGACGCGGGAAAAGCCCAGGTCTCGCCACTTGGGCGCCTCCTGGCAGCGACCTGTAGAAGTTAGGGCCAAATTTCTTAGCAACTGGGTAATCCAAGATACATGGTTAATGGAGAAAATTAGAGGGGAGATTGTGTGACTTTCTTGTACTAAGAAAAATAACATGTATAGGGACATATTTGAACACAAAGACACAAATACAGCAATTCGTCCATGTGCAAAAGCAATTCCAAAAGATAGCTTACTGCAAACATTATTTTTCTGTATCAGGTGTAATGATTAGGGGCTTTTCACTTCCTGTGGTTAAAAAGGGGGTAGTAATCCATTAATAAACAATAGAAATTCGACATCCTACATGTAAGGCGAGTGTGGAGAAAGAGAGAGCGAGCCAGACAATCAGATAATGAGGAAAGTTTATTAAAGGGAAACGAGAAAGAGACTGACCCTTGAGAAAAGCCAGTGCCCTCCCTTTGGGCTAGTTTCTTGTATAGGGAGAAAGTTTACATTATCAATAGCCGGCAGCTGTGCTTGTTGTGGGTTGATTTATCTTTGGCCTTGGAGAGAGTCAGAGAAGTGCTGGTGGTCACGTAGCCTTGGAGCAGCAGGCACCAGTGGTCCCAACGGAATGCTTTCTGAGCAATGCAATCAATCACCCTGAGCTGTCTCTAACTTGTTAGAGTTATTTTTAACAATGAGTCTCCATCTAGGCCGTAATGTTCCAGCCTTTTCAATTTAGGATAAGGGCCAAAGGTCAATCTTCAGTAACTGCTTCCTGCTGGACAGGGACGTTGTATGGGGTGAGATAAGAAAAGGCTGGAATGTGGGTTGAGCGGATCTGTGTGGACTTGAAGCTTTTTATAATTTGAATGAGTTAAAAACAGCTCATGAATGTTCTGATTGGTAAAGGCTCATAAAGCATCCTGGAGAAATTTGGAAAAAAGATGTATTAGACATGGGCCAAAGTTAGGATGAAAAGAAATAAGAGGAGAGGGCCTAAAAAGGGTAGGACCCATGGCATCCAATTCCAGTTGTTTAACTAGTTTTCCCATGTATTACTGAGGCTTTGGCATATCCTTGAAGCCCTGTCTGTTAGATTTTTTTGCCACTTCCTGTATGATGCCCGATTTATTGGCATAGAAGCAGCAGGCCTCAACCAGAAATATGCAAAGGCCACCTTTTTTCTGCTGTGAGGAGGTCTAAACCCCTTCAGTTTGGGAGAACTATGGCAGCCAGGGAATCTAGCTGACCCTGGAGAGTAACAAGGCCAGTTGCCATTTCTCTTAGGCTCTCGGTGAAGTCCTTGGACAGGGTCTGGTAGTATGTTATAGACCTTGTAAGGCCTGCCGTCCCTGTCCCAATCCCAGCTGCTATTCCCAAGCTTATCAATAGAGGAATGAACTGAATTGCCCGTTTTGATCAGTTGTGAATTAGTGGGATAGGGAGGGTCTGATTGCTGGGGACAATAGAGATATGTGGGACTAGGTATACCAGAGTGCATGTTCCTGTCCAGTTAGTGGGAAGGCATAAGTAGGTGGTGGTTCCACATAAGAAAAATATTCCAAGAGTGAGAAGGCAAGAGCTTAAATAGATAGAGAACAGGAGTCTTTCTGGGAACTTGCTTGCATTTTCCCAAACCGATAAAGAGCCTGCCAATGTGGCCCCTATAAGAGGAGTATTAACACCATATGCAGAAGGGAGTCTTCCTGTGAGAGCAAAAGTATGTCCCACCATTCCCGAGACATGGTAAATGGACCATCTAATAGGGAAGATGAGGTGTGTAGTGTAATTACAAAGATAAGGTGATATAATTCCCAAATGGGGGTAAGAGTTGTTTAGTGACTTGCTTCTAGAAAAACAAAAAGGTGCCTGTTGTAGATGAACATCATGAATGGTGGGTCCTCTGACAGCTGGTTTATTATAGGTGGAAGTAAAGTTTGCAAGAAAAGAAATCAACATTGGGTCAGGGTTTTGGATCTGATTAGTCGCATATAAGTAGCGTATGTAAGATAAAAAGAGAGGTTCTCCTCTATATGTATGATAGAGAGAGGTGTTTATGCGAGTCCATTGTTTTGTTGAAATAGGAAGTGCCAACCTTCTGGGCGTGGAAAGGGGTAAACAGATCCAACAGTCATTGGCCAAAGTTGGGTTTGAGGTATTGAGCAAATGAAGGGTTAAATTTAGAGTTTTGAATAAATAAGTAAGGTTTGGGGCAGGGGAAGAGTATCAGTGTGGTGTTTGGAAAGAAAAGGGGCAATAAGTAAAATCATGATGTGATATAAAATGGCCTGCCTCATGTTTTGGAGGAGAAAACGATAAAGATAAGAATCCAGGTGTAAAAACAGATTTGAGTTGGTGTAAAACTTGTCAAATCTCCTTGGAGCCAAAGATCAGTTATAAAGTCGAGGAGTGAAGAGAGATCAGTAATGATAGAGCTTTCTGGGAAGGCGAGAGCATGCGATACTGTGGAGAAAAGTGGGTAAAGAGTTCATCTAAGTTACTCACAGCGAGAGGAGCAGCCAAAGGACAAGAACTATAAAGAGGTAGGTAAAGCAGAGGAGAAGCTTTTGAATAATAGTCCAGCAAGGGGGAGACGCAACATAAAGTCCTATTGTAAATAGGGTGAGCAGAGGGACCAGTCTGGTTAGTAGCCAGTACATTTGTCCCCCCCGCCCCCCGCTTCTTTTTTCCTTATCGTTATCAGTACAGGAGGGCTATTTTGTCCTTTTCAGGAATTCGATCCAGCCAAAGTCTGGTGGGTCCCAGAAGGATACTAGAGTAGCGAGGAGTATCCGAATGGGGGATGTCTCGCAGCAGAGATAGACAGTCCTCCAGGACCCGCTTTAACCTGGAAATATGAAACCAAGAGGAATGACTTGCCAGTTTAGTGGCTGTTGGCGTGGTTAGGAGGACCTCGAATGGACTAGTCCATCTAGACTGGAGAACCTTGTGATGTAAGGTTTTAAGTAGAACTCGGTCTCCGGGTATGAGAGCTAAGTCAGTTGGGCTTTTTTGCTGAGGCTTTGGGAGAGTGCGATCTGCATGTTTTCTCATGAGATGTCTAACGAGGTTAAGGGAGGGAAGGTAGTCACCCAAGAAGGGGCTTGTAGTGGGGAACAGACCTAAAAGAAAAGGATGTCCATACATAAGTTCAAAAGGACTGAGGAAAGATGGGGCCCGTGGAGTAGCCCTAAAACGAGCCAAAGCCATGGGGAGAAGTTCGGTCCGTGGTTTCTGTAATTCTAGGGAGAGCTTGGTTAGATGTGTTTTGAGAATGGAATTTGCCTTTTCTATTTTCCCTGAAGATTGGGGTCTATACGGAATATGCAGCTTCCAGGTTATGCCAAGGGACTGGGCAACCTGTTGAGTGATTTGAGAAATGAAAGCTGGGCCATTATCAGATTGGAGAGAGAGAGGAGGGCCAAAGCGAGGAATGGTTTCTCGTATGAGAAATTGTGTTACTTCTGAGATGGTTTCTGATTTTGCAGAAGAGGCCTCTATCCAACCTGAGAAAGTGTCTACTAGAGTGAGCATGAGTTTTATTTTTTGTGTCAGGGGCATGTGGGTAAAATCAATTTGCCAGTCTTCCCCTGGGATACGACCTCGAGCTTGATGTGTTGGGAAAGAGGGGATAGGTTTTTTTAGGGCTCCCTGGGGTGAGACTGAAGAGCAAATAAAACAGGAGTGAGTAACCCATTGTAGGAGTGTAAGAAGGTTTGGATAGGTGATAAGAGGTTTTAGGAGATGATAAAGAGGTTTTGTGCCTATGTGTAGGTTGTGATGAATGTCTGTAAGAATTTGTGTGGTCTGAGATTGGGGAAGGACATAGCGGCCCTGTTTCTGTAACCAGTCTTCCTGTGGTTGTGCTCCTTCTTGTAATAATCATATTTTTTCTTCAGGAGATAAATAGGCTTTGTATTGGGAATCCTATAAGTTGTTGAGTAGGTGTCTGGAGTGAGGCTTGTTTTGCTTCTCTCTCTGCAGCATTGTTACCCCATGAAATGAGGTCTGAGGCCACTTGATGACCTCGGCAGTGTACGATGCCCACCTTGGCTGGCGTTTTAGCCACTTTTAGGAGTTGAAGTATAAATGGGGCATTCATTATGGGAGAGCCTTTTGTAAAAAGGAGCCCTCGTTCCTTCCATATGGCAGTGTGTGAGTGTATAGTATGAAAAGCATAGCTAGAATCAGTATATATGTTTGCTCTCTTATTCGATGCCAGAATAAGTGCCCTTGTCAGTGCTATTAACTCTGCCTTTTGAGAAGAGGTTCCTGCAGGGAGAGGTTGAGATTCAGTAACTTTGGTGTCAGAGACAATTGCATATCCTGCTAATTTTTTTCCTTCTGGTGTTGTGGAGGAGCTGCCATCAATATACTAGGTGAAGTCTGGGTTATTTGGGGAGTTGAAGAAATGTGGAAGAAATGGAGTATCAGGTCCTCGAGGGCTTTTTTACAGGTATGGGTGGGAAGTTCAGAAGAATTAGGAATAAGGGTAGCAGGATTGAGAGCAGGACAGTGTTCAAAGGTGAATTCTGGCGATTCGAGGAGGGTGATATGAACTAACTGAATTCGTGAGGGAGATAGAAGGGCCATGGTTTTATGAGAGAGCAAGTGCTTAAGATCATGTGGCGAATGAATGACAGTGGGTGCTCCAAAAGTAAGTTTTTTTACTTTCTTGAGCGAGGAGTGTTGCTGCTGCCAGAATGCATAGACAGCCTGGCCACCCTTGAATTGTGGTATCTAATTGTTTTGATAGGTAAGCTACAGGGGTGAAAGAGGGACACTGCATTTGTCCCAAAGCCCCTACAGCCATCATGTCTCTCGGTGGAGTAGAGTATGAAGGGGTGAGAAAGGTCAGTGAGTGCTAGAGCCGGATCCAAGAGAATGGCCTGTTTAAGGGTATTAAAGGCTGAACAGATATTTGATTTTGGGTCTAGGGGTTCTGAAAGATCTCCTCGAGCTTCTTGATATAAATGTTGTGCCAGCAAGGCAAAATTAGGAATCCAGAGGTGAAGATATCCCGCTAGTCCCAAAAAGGATAAGATTTCTGTTTTTGAAGTGCAGAGTGGTAGGGAAGATATGAGGGATTTTCTGTTGGTCATAATGTGCCTCTCGGTTGGTGTTAGAAGGATCCCAAGATATGCGACTTTAGGAGAGAAAGCTGAACCTTGGCGGGGGAGACTTGATAGTTTCGATCAGCTAAAAAATTGAGAAGTTGTATAGTGTGCTGTTGAGAGTGTGTGATCGAGGGACTGCAAAGGAGATCGTCTACATATTGGAGGACAGTACTTGGGATAAGGTTAAGAGAGGCTAGGTCTGACGCTAAAGCTTGGCCAAAGAAATGGGGGCTATCGCGAAAACCTGGTGGGAGGACTGTCCACGTCCGTTGCTGAGAGCGATGAGTGGATTGGTCCAGGTAAAGGCAAAGAGGTCTTGAGAATCTGGATGTCAAGGGATAGTAAGGAAGGCATCCTTGAGGTCCAGAACGGTGAAATGAGTGGTGGAAGAAGGGATGAGGGATAGAAGAGTATAGGGATTAGGGACTACTGGGTGTATGGGAAGAATGGCCGCATTGATAAGTCTCAGGTCCTGGACCAGGTGCTAAGAGCCATTGGGCTTTTTGACGGGTAAAATAGGGGTGTTATAGAGGGAGTGGGCTGGGCGCAAGAAACCCTGTCGTAGGAGTCTTGTGATAATAGATTTTAATCCCTGCTGATGATTTTGGGTGATAGGATATTGGGGTTGATTGGGGAACTTAGAGGAGTCCTTGAGATGGATACGAATAGGAGCATGGTGAAAAGTGACCCACAGGCTGTCTGTGTTCCAAACTGTGGGGTTTACGGAGGGTAGTGGGGGTGGAGAAAAGGAAGTAGGGTTGAGAAGTAGTAGCCAGGCTAGATCAGTGGGTGGACTTGGTATAGTGATAGAGGCTTTAAATTTGGAGAGGAGATCGCTCCCAAGAATAGGGATAGGACATTTTTGGAGTATGAGAAAAGAATGAGAAAATGGGTTGTCTTGGAGTGTGCAAGGCAGAGGTTCACTGATTCGTGGCATAGATACTAAACTGTCAGCTCCCACAACAGAGACCTGAGAGATTTGTGTTTTTCCAGAATAGGCAGGCATAGCAGAGTAAGTGGCCTCCGTGTCGATGAGAAAAGAGATCGGCTTACCTGCCACGTTGAGTTACCCTGGGCTCCGTAGAGGTGATGAGAGTTGGGGCCGGGAACCCTGAGCACCTTCAGTCTTCAGCGGCAAGTCTGAGGAGGCTGGGCAGAGCTGGGTCAGAAGAGGAGGACCACGAGATGTCCAGGTCCCTGGAGGGGGAATTGGACAGTCAACCTTCCTATGTCCCTTTATGTTGCAGCTGGGACACGGACCTGGAGGGTGCCATGGGTTGGGGCATGAGCGGGCCCAGTGGCCTTCTCTGCCACATTTAAAGCAGGGCCCAGGTGGTTTTCTTTCCTTGTTTGTTAATGGACGTTTAGAGCCCTGTCGGGCAGTGGCTGAAAGATGGTATTTGGCCTGATCTCTTTGGGCCTTCTCTAGTTTTGCCTGTTCTTCCCAGTTATTGAAAATCTTAAAAGCCAAATTTAAAGCGTCTCGTTGAGGGGTTTGAGGGCCTTCTTCTGCCTTTTTTAACTTTCTTCAGATACCAGGGGATGATTGGGAAATAAAATGGATGTTAAGGACAATAGTGCCCTCCGTTGAAGTGGGATCTAATTTTGTATACTTTTGTAAGGCTTCTGTCAATCTGGCTAGAAACTGTGCCTGGTTTTTGTCGAACCCCTGCGTTATTTCTCAGAGTTTATCAAAGTTGATGGCTTTGTGTCCAGTCTTCTGAAGGCCTGCAATAAGGCAAGCAACCATATGATTATGAGCTGCCTGCCCGGGCCTCCCTGTCTGATAATCCCAGTTGGGATCATCTCCGGGGACAGCCATTGCCCCTACGGGCTTAGTGTCATCAGTTTGATGTATCTCATCAGCATGTGCCTGAGAGGATTGCCATACTCGTTCATTTTCCTCTGGGAGGAGGGTAGAGGAAAGTATGATGTACATACATTGCCAGGCCAAGTCCTAAGACTGGGTGAGATATTTGAATTCTTTTAAATAATTATCAGGATCTAAAGAGAAGGAACCAAGTCGCTTCTCGATTTGGGACAGATCAGAGAGGGAAAACGGGACATGAACTCGAACAATGCCTTCTGCCCCAGCTACCTCTCGTAAAGGGAGGAGTGGATCAGAGGAAGGAGCAGGGTGCTGTTGTGAAATTTCCTGCTTTGAAGTGGCTCAGGATCGAGTATATGGAGGGGATTTGGGGAGGTCAGGATAGAGCCCTGGAGCCTTTGGGACAGAGGATGGAACTGAGGTTCCAGGGCTTGTTTCTGACTTGGGAGGGGAATCAAGACTGTGAGGGAACATAAGGTGGAGGTTGCAGGACTGGAATGGGATCTGGGGCAACTGCGGTGGGGATGGGATCAGGAGTGGCTGCAATGGGATTAGGAGCGATAGGCGGTGGGCTATGATCAGAAGGGTCGAAGGAAGAAGAGGAAGAGAAGTCTGAACAGGGATCAGGAGACGTTGTGTTAGGAGGAGGTGGCCCAGAGTGGGCTAAGAGTATTTGGGAAGTAGAGCAAGAGTTACAGAAAGGTTGAGAGTGAAGGGCGAAGAAAGTCTGAACATAAGGGATCTCTGACCACCTGCCGTTGTGATGGCAGAAGTTGTCTAGGTCCCTTAGAGTATTGTAGTTGAGTTACATTTTCCAGCCATTGGGACCCATTATCAAGTTTGTATTGTGGCCAGATGGTGTTGCAGTAATAAACAAGTCTTTTTGGTCTAATTTCCCCTTGGAGACCCAAAACCTTTAAGTTTTGGAAGAGGCATCCAAGACGAGTGGACTTAGAAGGCCGGGATTGAGCATTTCCCATTGCAGGGTATACAAGGGCGAGGAAGGGTGAGGAGAAAGTCTGAGAGAAAAGGCATCCCCGTTCTCAGGGCCTTCTCAGAGAGTAGAAGTAGTCTGCCTTGAAATCGGCGTCCCCTATTTCAAAGCCAGATCGAGCAGGCACAAGGCTGAGGACCCGAAGGCCATGGGGGGATCCTCTCCGCCTAGCACTAGGACTTGAGGATAAGGCGAAAGGGTGAGTTAAATCTGAAAAGACGGGATTTCACTCACCTTGCAACCCGTGAACGGAGAATGAGCCAATGTGTGGATGTTGGTCCAGCAAAGCAAGTGGAGAGTCCCGGAGGGCACTCTTTTTCTCAGGGAGAGAGGTTTGGGAGGGGGAGTCCACCAGGAGATGGACCTGGAAGCTCAGCTCACCAAGTCGCAGCGGGATTTCCCCTCCTGTGTTTTGGCACCAGCATGTAAGGAGCATGTGGAGAAAGAGAGGGCGAGCCAGGTAATCAGATAATGAGGAAAGTTTATTAAAGGGAAACGAGAAAGAGACTGACCCTTGAGAAGAGCCAGTGCCCTCCCTTTGGGCTGGTTTCTTATATAGGGAGAAAGTTTACATTATCAATAGCCAGTAGCTGTGCTTGTGGTCGGTTGATTTGTCTTTGGCCTTGGAGAGAGTTGGAGACATGCCGGTGGTCATGTAGCCTTGGGGCAGCAGGCACCAGTGGTCCCCAGGGATGCTTTCTGAGCAATGCAATCAATCACCCTGAGCTGTCTCTAACTTGTTAGAGTTATTTTTAACAATGAGTCTCCATCTAGGCCCTAACACTACACTTTTTTTTTTTTGGCCACAGGGCAGCCAGGATCCTAGTTCACCGACCAGGGATCAAACCTGTGCCCCCTGAAGTGGCAGCATGGAGTCTTAACCACTGGACAGCCAGGGAAGTCCCTACACTTTAATTTTTTAAATTAAGGTAACAAACATGCACGGATAAACTTTTGCAACCACAGTTCTAAAATTCTGCAGCTGTAGAGGAGGTTCATGTTACTGCCAAGAATCTCAGGCACCCTGTCTGCAGGAACCACAGTGTGAGGATGGAATGTCTTATTACATGTGTTAATAAACAAAATTCAACTGAGTACATTTGGAGATCTAATTGGTTTTATTAGGCGATCATGACTATGGAAGCATTCCATGTAGCAAGTAGAAGGGCACTCTGATAGGTTGTACAAAATAGAAGGTTTTCATAGGAAGAAGTGTGAGGCAAGGAAGGTATTACCAAAAGAAAAGAAAGGATTATTTTAAAGCCAGAACATTTTGGGGGTGGGGTGGAGAAGGAAGGGAATGGCAAAGGTTTTATCAGGTAGATTACTCTTCTTCCTGTGGGGGGATGGAGAAGGCCTAAGTGACAGATTACCTCATAGCTGCTAATCAGAAAATTCCTGACTGGTTGATTAAGTTTCTTTAGAAGCTTGAAACTGAACATGAGTCATGGTTTGCTGCTATGAGGAGTAAATGACTCCATTTGAGGCCTGTTATTTCTTGTTTAACACAGGCATCTATATCACCTGCAGGCTTCTTAAAACTCTGATACTTGGGCCTTGCTCCCAAGGTGTCTGTCAATAGGTCTGCATTCTGGACTGAGAATTAGCATTTCTAACAGGTCCCTAGGTGATGCTGATGGACAGGATCGGTGCAGAGACAAAACTGTAAGAAGTCCTCTAAGGAAGGCCAGGCCCACCTCCTTCTCAGCCCCAGTCCACGGGGCTGTAGATCTGCAGACTCTAAGAGAGCAGCAGAGTTAAGTTTTCTAATGGACACCGCCTGCTTGCAGAGAACCAAGCAGGCTAATGGATAAAAGGACTGGACCTCCACTGCCGCGGACTCTTGTGGGAGCCCCACACACTGAAGCCATGTAGCCACTTGCTTCTTTTCCTTGGAACTGTAATTAAACAAGGAAGCCATTGGACTGAGCTGGCTCCAATGCTTTAACACCATTGTAAGCAAAGGGAAACCTGAACCAGAGTAAATTCTTGTAAATGCCCCCAAGGAAAGAAATAGAAACTTAAGAACAACAGATCATTGGGGCTTCCCTGGTGGCACAGTGGTTAAGAATCTGCCTGCCAAATGCAGGGGACACAGGGTCAACCCCTGGTCTGGGAAGATCCCACATGCCTCAGAGCAACTAAGCCCATGTGCCACAACTACAGAGCCTGCGCTCTAGAGCTTGTGAGCCACGACTACTGAGCCCATGTGCTGCAATTACCGAAGGCCTCGAGCCTAGAGCCCATGCTCCACAACAAAAGAAGCCACCACAATGAGAAGCCCGCATACCACAATGAAGAGCCGCCCCTGCTCACTGCAACTAGAGAAAGCCCATGCACAGCAACGATGACCCAACACAGCCAATAAATAAATAAATTTATTTTAATTTTTTTAATAAATGATTTAAAAAAAAACCTATCTCAAATAGACCACTAAGCTTTCCCAAATAAGGCTATGCCTTAAGCTACAGCCAGTGAAATAATTTCCTTGCTTCGCTTCCCTTCCTGCTCTACAAAAGCCTTTTCCCTAGTTCGGTTTGGGGCTGACCAGTTTGAATTGATGTCTGCTTAAATGATCTCTTCAAAATTTTAATGTACCTCGCTTATCTTTTAACAGACCAACAGCCACATAGGACCTCACAGGGCTCATCCTTGCTCAATGGTGTCCTTATTAAGGAGGTCTTCCTTACTGCTCTGTGTAATATTACATCCCATCCCCTCTGCTCAGCAAAATCACCTTCTCTCCTTGTTTCTATTGCACCTGCCATATTCTAACATACTATAATTTAGTATTTCTTATTTCATGTTTCTTGTGTTTTCCTTAAACATAATAGAAGCTGCACAAAGCAGAGCTCTTTGTTTCTCTTGTGCCTTAATTTCTCCCACTCACCTAGAAAAAGTTCCTGAAAATCCAGTGTGTGCTCAATGATCATTTGTTAGAGCAGTAAATAAACATGACCCCTCAATTTCCCTCTTATTTGTGCTATTGCAGGCACTTTTGTTTTGTTTTGTTTTGTTTTGTTTTGTTTTTTTGGCTGCACCACGCAGCATGCAGGATCTGAGTTCCCTGACCAGGGATTGAACCCATGCTCCCTGCAGTGGAAGCAGTGCGGATTCTTAACCAATGGACTTCGAGGGAGGTCCCTATTCCAGATAATCCTAATGTCCTCTTCAGCTCTCACTGCAAAGCAGTATTGCTCCATGTTTTCAGGAATGAAAGAATCACATTTTGGAGACAAAATTCACACAATGACTAACGTTTAGGACAATCACATGCTCAGCTTGATTCTATCTTTTTTGACTTCACAGAGCTTTCTTCTAAACCTTCTTGAGGTCTTAAGTTTTTTCACCCTTTACTGAAATGTGCCCTTAGAGCTATTTCTGCTACTGTCTTTAAAGAACTACCTAAACATTATTAACTACTTTCTGAAATGCACATTTTGCAACTGCTTTTCTGAGATAATCTCAACTCCACATACAAAATGTCATGCCAAGGCCTGCAGAAATAGTGATCACTTCTTAGCAGAAAGATGAGATCATGGGGTTCAGATACCCTTTTATTTCAGGGTTCAGATGCTCCCTTTTTGCACACATACTCCAACTGAAAATCACAGCTTCTCTCTGGCACCCAAAATAGCATCAGTTAAGTTGTTTTTTGTTTGATTCCTAAGAGGAACTGCATGTATCTGTGGATATGGATAAAAAGTACTACATGGAACATAAAAGTGTTCCTCAATGAGTAAGACAGTCCCTAACTATGCAGGCAAGAGAGAGTTCTTGTGTGGAACCAGAAGCAGACCTGGTTGTCCATCTACTTCAGGGTGGCCCACCATCTGTTCAAAAGAAAACCATAGGCTCAAAATGGAGTTACTTATGATAGGCCATGACACAAATCCATGCCTTAATACCTAACCTAGCAGAAGCTTCAACTTCCCCTGGAAATGTAGATTAACCAGTCAGTTAAGAATTCTCTGGTTGGCACCAATGAGGTAATCTGTCACATGGGGCCCTCTCCATTCCCCCAAAGGAAGATGAGGTAACCTGGCACATAGACCCCTTCCATTCCCCATAGGTAGGCTACTTAAGCCTGAAATCATCTTTTTTTTATTGATGACTTCCTTGTCGTACCTTAAAAAAACCTTTCCCTTTCTGTAGCTCTTTGGAGCTCCCTTCTTCTTGTTAGATGGGGTGACGCTTGATTCGTGAATCAATCAATAAAGCCAATTAGATTTTTAAAATTTACTCAGTTGACTTTTTTTTTTTTTTTTTTTTTTTTGGTTCAGAAACCCGGGATTGAAGATTTTTTTTTTTTAACATGCCCCTCTTCTTGCCAGTCAGGACCTGAATGGGATCTTTTTCATTGTTCCTAACCAATCACACTGAAACTCAAAAAAGTGACTCTAATGCTTCAGGCTACAAGTATTTGAGAGCAATAACATCAATTTTCCAGCTATGCAAGGACTCATTTTTGGCACAGTAGTTAAGAATCTGCTTGCCAATGCAGGGGACATGCGTTCGATCCCTGGTCTAGGAAGATCCCACATGCCATGGAGCAACTAAGCTTGTGCGCCACAACTAATGAGCCTGTGCTCTAGAGCCCAAGTGCCACAACTACTGAAGGTGGTGTGCCTAGAGCCTGAGCTCCACAACAAGAGAAGCCACTGCAATGAGAAGTGTGCGCCCTGCAACTAAGAGTAGCCCCCACTCACCACAACTAGAGAAAGCCCGTGCACAGCAACAAAGACCCAACATAGTCAATAAATTAATTAATTTAAAACAGGACTCATTTATGTCTGAATGGCTCTATCGAATGATGTGCCACTTACCTCAGCTGTGGACTGAAGAGAAACACACAACCTAAAAGTTGCTAGTTAAGTTTTATTCAGGGATCTTACTCAGGATTATAGCTGTAGACACAACCTCTCAGATAGCTCTGAGGAACTGCTTCATAGAGGTAAGAGAGAAGCCAGGATATAGAGCAGGATTTTTGACTGGAAAAAAAAACAGGCAGTCGAACATTAAAGCATTGCTGGTAATCACAAAGAACAGACAACTCAAGTTAATGACTTTTAGTGTTTTTCTGTGTATGAGAAGATGCAAGAATCTGGGTTCCTTTAAATTAGTCCTTAGATATGCATCTTAACTATTAAGGGTCATTGTCCAAAGCACAGACTGCTTCCTGCCTTTCTCCATCCTGATTTCCCCTCAGGGCTGCAGGCTTGATCTTTTTCAAATTGGAATGGGGGGCAACATTCCCTACCCACACAGTAACATAATTTGGGAACGTCTAAAATAATAATTTGTCCTCTGAGAGCAGGCTGAGCTTCAAGGAGTCTAAAATAACGTCTCTCCATGCCTTTTACAAGGAGCAAAGCCTGTCCCTCTGGGTAGAAGCACCATTTTCCCCACATTCCTTGGGGTACCTCACAGCCAACGCTCTGGCGGTAAGGATGGACAACAGTTCTCTCTGAGGTCTCTATAGCTCTCGGAACAGCATTAGCCGGAAGAGCCTAGGCAGAGAGACACCAGTGATTAACCAATGAGGGATCAGGGTGAGGCTTTTCCCGGAGTGAGCATGCGCTGGGGGCGGGACTTCCGCTTCCTCGCCTGGCGGTCATTTTGCTTGGAGGGTTCGGCGGAGCAGGGAACGGGGCTCCGAAGCAGTAGTCATCTGTTGGCGACGGTAGCCCTCACGGAGCAGTGAGGGAGGAAGGAGACACCCGCTAGCCAGCCAGGTTGCCCTCATTTTGACGTCTTTCCCGTTGGCTCGCTGGTCGGGAACGGGAAGTTCCGAGAGGAGGCTATGTCCCGGCTGCCCAGAGGCGTGTCAAGTTCGGCGACGCATCCCGGGGTGCAGCGCGTCAGACATGGGATAAGGACGGCCGCTCCCGGCCCTCTGAGAACACAGAGTCCGATGGCGGCGGCGGCGCTGACGGACCCGCCTCAGGTAAACGCTCGTCCTGCGGGCCCGCACCGCCCTCACCCCACCAGACACTGAAGGCCCGAGGGCGGGGCGCCTGCTCACGTGCCCGCAGCCCCGGCCGCGGTGTCCGGCATGGTATGGCGGTTGTGGTGGGGTTCTGTTTCTGACAGAGACAGAAGTGTGGTCGCGTGTGGAAGGGGTTGCACGCAGAGAGGGGGATAAACGGAAAGATTGGAGATTGGACTGAGCCAGGACCGGGGTGCAGCAACTCCCCCTTTTGTTAAAAGCAGGATGCAGCGTGGCCAGCCAGAATCAGGCCTGCGGTGTTGCTGCCTGAGAAGAATATGAAATTCATGTGTGGTTCTGGGTGGCTAATATTGAAGCAAGGGTTAGAGGCAGGAGGGGAGATTTCTAAGCAGCATTTGTGGCTTACTGTGGTGTTGGATCCATCAGAGGACAGGGGTTGTACCAAATCTTGTTTGAATTTCTCAAGCACTCTCTGGATGTCAAATGTGTGGGTATATTCAGGGAGAATTCTGCGATGTGGTGCAGGGAGGTGGCAGTGCTGTGGAAGTGCAACTGTAGGGTCTGAAATTGTGAGAGAAACGCCATCTACAGAATGATGTGCACATGTAGAGGAAGTGTGAGCTGATGGCCCCAGGCCCCTGGTGTTGAAGATTTATTTACAGGTGACGCATGAGCTTACATTTAGCTGTGTCTGGATTCCCCCAAACTGGAAAACCCCAGGGGGCATTGTTTGGCTGGAGGAACAGGACATTACAGGCCAAGCCCAGAGTTTATATGACATCTATGTGCTCCCCTACCTGTTATTGCTGAGGACTGAACACATTGATTAACGGGATGTGATGAGACAGAAGGCGTCAGTTGCACCAGGGCCTGGCATCCTCTCTCAGGTGGGGAGCGCTGGTGGAGAATAACTGGAACAGGTGTGTGAGGAGATGGATTGCGGGTTCTCAGAGGGAGACCGCTCAGGCTTTCATCTACCCCCTTCTTGACAGGTTGGCGTGACCTTTCCGGATGTTGCTGTGCGCTTCTCCTTGGGGGAATGGCGGCTCCTTGATGAGGGTCAGAGACGCCTGTACCTCAACGTGATGCTGGAGAACTATGCACTTATATCCTCACTGGGTAAGACCCTCCCCCTCCCCAGTGACCTGGGCTAGGCTCTGTATCCTGCCTCACCCCCCTTTCCAAAGAAGGTGCTCTGTCCGCACATGTGGTGTAGGCACTGCTTGCTTCCCCAGTTTTCTGTGTAGTTGCTGTGGTAGATAGAAGGCTGGGGTGTTTGCACTGCTGTGTTTTCTCTCCTGCAGCCCCAGTCCTTGCTATACTGAACCTTCATAGGGAAGGATTTGAGGTCAGTAGTCTTGCAGTAAGGCTAATGGATGCAGCTTGCTTGCCCTTTCCCTGGATAGTTCAGTGTGTCCAGATCCATTCAGTTTCTGTGGCCCCTCCTTTAGCTGACAGTTCCTTGTGCCTGCCTGTTTATGGAATTGGCAGTCATTGTCATGGTGACTACTTACATGGACCATGGGCTACTGTTCAACTCTATTCTATATAGTTCTTATTATAGTGTTTAAACCTCTCTCTCCCTGTTTCCCCCCACCCCAGCTTTACTGAGGTATAGTTGACAAATAAAATTCTATGTATTTAATGTGTATAACATGATGATTTGATATACATATCCATTATGAAATAAGCACCACCATGAAGTTAATGCACCCATCACCTGACTTTTTCTTTCTTTCTTTCTTTCTTTCTTTCTTTCTTTCTTTCTTTCTTTCTTTCTTTCTTTCTTTCTTTCTTTCTTTCTTTTTGAGGACATTTAAGATCTCTTAGCAAATTTCAAGTTTACAATACAGCATTAATAACTATAGTCACCATACTGTGCATTAGATCCTCAGAACATATTCATCTTATAAATGATAATTTATCCTTTGACCTACATCTCCCCATTTACCCAGTCTTTAACTTCTGAACTTCTACTTTCTGTTTCTGAGTTGACTTTCTTTTTTAATTAATTAATTTATTGGCTGCGTTGGGTCTTTGTTGCTGCACACAGACTTTCTCTAGTTGCGGTGAGTGGGGGCTACTCTTCATTGTGGTGCCGGGCTCCTCATTTCGGTGGCTTCTCTTGTTGCAGAGCACGGGCTCTAGGCTTGCGGGCTTCAGTAGTTGTGGCACATGGGCTTAATAGTTGTGGCTCACAGGCTGTAGAGCACAGGCTCTACAGTTGTGGCACACGGGCTTAGTTGCTCCGTGGCATGTGGTATCTTCCTGGAGCAGGGCTCAAACACATGTCCCCTGCATTGGCAGGCGAGTTCTTAACCACTGCGCCACCTAGGAAGTCCCTGACTTTCTTTTTTTTATTTTTTAAAAGAGTTTCCATATAAGTAATAGCATACAGTATATGTCTTTTTCTGAATGACTTCTTTCACTTAGCATAATATCCTCCAGGTTTATTTATGTTGCTGCACATGACAGTTTCCTTGTTTCTATCATTGCATATTTCTGCTTGTATGTGTGTATGTGTGTGTGCACGTACGTATACCACGTTTTCTTTATTACTTCATCCACTGATTGACTCCTTAGACTGTTTCCACATCTTGGCTGTGTAAATAATGCTATGATGAATATGGAGATACTGATTTGCTTTCCTTATATACCAAGAAGTGAGTATGGTGGATCAAATGGTAGTTCTATTTTCAATTTTTTGAGGAACAGCCATATTTTCCACAGTGACTGCCCTAATTTACATTTCCAGCAACAGTGTTCCCAGCAACATCCTCACCAACATTTCCTCTTGCCTTTTTATAACAGACATTCTAACAGCTGTGAAGTGACATCTCATGCTTTTGATTTGCATTTTCCTTGATGATTAGTGACTGTGTGTACTTGTTGACCATTTGTATTTCTTTTTCACTTTGTTGATATTTTCTTTTGCTGTTCTGAAACTTTTTAATTTGATGTAGTCTCACTTGTTTGTTTTTGCTTTTGTTGCCTATGCTGTTGGTGTCATGTGTTGAAGTCATTGCCAGGGATAAAGTCATGGAGCCTTTTGCCTGTGTTTTCTTGTAGGAGCTTTAGGGTTTTGGGTCTTACATTTAAGTCTTTAATCAATGTCAAGTTCATTTTCATTAGTGGTGTAATATGGGGATCCATTTTCGTTCTTTTGCATATGGATATCCAGTGTTCCCAACATTATTTATGAAAGAGACTATCTTTTTTCCTATTGTGTGTTCTCTGCTCACTTGTCAAAGATTAGTTGACTGTATATTCATGGGTTTGCTTTGGGTTCCATTGCTCTGTCTGTTTTTGTGCCTGTACCATACTATTTTGATTACTGTAGCTTTGTAATATAATTTGAAATTAGGACTGTGATACCTAATCACAGACTTTGATCTTCTCCCTCCACATTGCTTTGACTATTCAGGTTCTTCTGTGGTTCTAGGTAGATTTTAGGTAAGTTTTTTCTATTTCTGTGAAAAATACCATTGGAATTTTAGTAGGAATTGAGTACAAGTTAGATTATTTTGGGTATTATGGCTTCTTTTTTTTTTTTTTTTTTTTCAGCCATGCCGTACGGCTTGTGGGATCTTAGTTCCCAGACCTGGGATTGAACCCAGGCCCTCGGCAGTGAGAGCACGGAGTCCTAACCACTAGTGTTTATCATGAAATAAGCTGAACTTTTTGGAATGTTTTTTCTGCATCTGTTGGGAATATCATGTGATTTTTATATTCCACTAGCTAAGGTGGTGTATCAAACACATTGATTTGTGTACCTTGAGGCATCCTTGCATCCCAAGGGTAAATCAGACTTAATTGGAGTATATTATCTTTTCTTTATGCTGTTGAATTTGGTTTAGTAGTATTTATTGAGGATTCTGCTTATATATTCATCATGAATGTTGGTCTGCAATTTTCTTGTAATGTCCTTGTGTAGCTTTGGTAGCAGGGTAATGCTGGCCCCATAAAATGAATTTGGAAGTGGTTCATCCTCTTCAATTTTTGGAAGTTGGTGGAGGATTGATGCTAATTCTTTGCAAATGTTTGATAGAATTCACCAGTGAGTGTATCTGGTCCTGGAATTTTCATCCCATTTATTTCTTTTCTTTTCTGGCCATGTCATCACTGGACCAGCAGGGAATTCCCTCATGTTTCAGTCTTGGTTAAGTTGTTTGTTCGTAGGACTGTATTCATTTCTTCTAGGTTATGCAATTTGTTGGCATTTAACTCATCATAGTAGCCTCTTATGATCTTTTGTATTTCTGTGTTATCAGTTATAATGTCTCTTGAATTTCTGATTTTTTTTTGTCTTTTCCCTTTTCCTCTGTATTTAAAGGTTTGTCAATTACTTATCTTTCCAAAAATGAACTACTTGTACTGTTTATCTTCTCTTTTCTAGTCTCTGTTTCATTTATTGGTGCTCTGATAGTTCTTATTTCCTTTCTTCTGGTAATGTTGGGTTTAATTTGTTCTTTCTCTGTTTCTTTGAGATATAAAGTTGTTTGAGATCTTTCTTTTTCTAAATGTGAGCAGTTATTACTCTAAATTTTTCACTTAAAAAAATGTATCTTGAGATCTATTTTATTTATTTATTTTTGGTGTGCTGCACAGCTTGCGTTCAAAATTTTCCATTTGTAATTGCTTTTTTTATGTGTATAGCAAAGTGATTCAGTTATATGTGTATATATAGCTATACATATATTTTTCATTCTTTTCCATTGTTTGTTATTACAAGATATTGAAAGTGGTGCCCTGTGCTTTACAGTAAACCTTTGTTGTTTATTTTATATATGGTAGTGTGCATCTGTTAATCCCATGCTCCTGATTTATCCCTCCCCAACTTCCCCTTTGGTAACTATATGTTTGTTTTATCTGTGAGTCTGTGTCTGTTTTGTAAGGAAAGTTCATTTGTATTATTTTTTAGATGCCACATGTGATATCACATGATATTTGTTTTTCTCTGTCTCATATACTTCACTTAGCGTGATAATCTCTAGGTTCATCCATATTGCTGCAAATGGCAGTACTTCATTCTTCTGTAATGACTGAATAACATGTAATTGCCCTTTTTTCCCCATTTACTGCAAGCCTTGTGGGATCTTAGTTCCCTGACCAGGGATTGAACCCAGGCCCCAGCTGTGAAAGTGCTGAGTCCTAACCACTGGACCGCCAGGGAATTCTCTGTAATTGCTTTTTTTTTTTTTTTTTTTTAAAGAATTTTATTTATTTATTTATTTATTTATTCATTTATTTTATTGGCTGTGTTGGGTCTTTTTTTTTTGCTGTGCGTGGGCTTTCTTTTAGTTGTGGTGAGTGGGGCTACTCTTCTTTGTGGTGCGCGGGCTCCTCATTGCCATGGCTTCTCTTGTTGCAGAGCATGGGCTCTAGGCACATGGGCTTCAGTAGTTGTGGCTCACAGGCTCTAAAGCACAGGCTCAATAGTTGTGGCGCATGGGCTTAGTTGCTCTGTGGCATGTGGGATCTTCCCGGAGCAGGGATCGAACCCATGTCCCCTGCATTGGCAGGCGGATTCTTAACCACTGCGCCACCTAGGAAGCCCCTGTAATTGCTTTTTGACAGTTTTATTATGTGCTTCAGTGAAGTGTTTTCTCTCTCTTTCTCTCTCTCTTTTGGCAGCTGCATTGGGTCTTCATTGCTGCGGGCTGGCTTTCTCTTGACCAGGGATCAAGCCTGTGTCCCCTGCATTGGCAGGCAGATTCTTAACCACTGCGCCACCAGGGAACTCCCCATTTCTTTTTTTTTTTTAAAGCATTGTTCTCAGCCATTTAATTTATTAAAAAGAGATGCTGTTGTAGTTCTTTTTTTATTATTATTGTTTTAATATCTTGATGCTTTTTAATTTTTTAAGTTTTTTAAAATTTATTTTATTTTTGGCTGCGTTGGATGTTTGTTGCTGCACGTGGGCTTTCTCTGGTTGTGGTGAATGGGAGCTACTTGTTGCTGTGGCTTCTCTTGTTGTGGAGCTCAGGCTCTAGGTGCACGGGCTTCAGTAGTTGTGGCATGTGGGCTGAATAGTTGTGGCTTGCGGGCTGTAGAGCACAGGCTCATTATGTTGTAACACACGGGCTTAGCTGTTCCGCGGCATGTGGGATCTTTTCGGAAAAGGGATCAAACCCGTGTCCCCCGCATTGGCTGACATATTCTTACCCACTGCACCACCAGGGAAGCCTGCCACTGTAGTTCTTGATTTAGCAGCAGCCATTTTTTTGTTTACATAATTGTGGTTTTATTTGTTGTTTTGCTCTATACTCAAAACGTAAATAAAGCTTTCTAATTATTTTCAGTCAAGAGTTGTGGTATGGTTTTTTTGTATTTGTAATGATATGCACATTGTCTTTCTAGGATTTGCCTCTTCACCGTGGAGAAGAGAGCTTTTGGTTCTTTTCAGTGAGTGACATTAAGGGTTAGTATGCTGAGGAGGAGCCAGTGGGCATAAAGAAGGTTGTAAATGACATCCAAATACATAGGCACCACATGCTTCTTTCTCAAGTTCACAAAAGCAGTCCTCCTCCACTGAACTCCATCCTCTCAGGGGGCTCAGTGAGGGCTAACCAATCTGATGCATGTGTAGGCAACTGTCCCATTGACTGGCACTTATAAACAGCCAATGCCAAACCTATGAGGTTCCCAGTGAGATACACCAAGCACTGAAGAAAATTCTGGATTGAACTTTTTTAGCATCTTGAAAGTGGCTGAAATGGCCATAAGTGCTTGAATGGGTCGCCAGGCCATCATGTGCACCATCATAGTAGGGAAGATGGAGATACTATTGCCTGCCATGTAAATGATGAAGAGGCTCATAGGAATCTGTTTCAGGGGGCCCAAGGCAATGTCCCAGTAGCACTTCTCCACTAGGATCTGGTCTGTCTCTTGGACGCTGGTATCAGGCACTTGCTTATCCAAGTAACCAACTGGATATAGCGAGTCTCCCTGGCCACCACCTCAGTCACTTCAGCCCCTGCTGCCTCCTCCAGGTCTGCTCAGCTCAATCTACCACTTGAAGCACCAGCCTTAGTTGGCCACTAGGTTCCCCTGGGCCGTCATGACAGTAGCTGCCAACCAAAGTGACAAAGCTCCTGAACAAAGTGTAGCCAGGCCTCAGGTCCAGCGGCCCCCGTTTCTTCTTATTTTGATGTGTCTTAGCTGACTGTGGTATCACATTAAGAATCCCATCAGTGGGTATAGATGAACCTATTTGCAGAGTAGAAATAAGAGTCTTAGCCATAGAGAACGCATATGTGAACACAGAGGGGGAAGGGGAGGGTGGCACAAATTGGGAGATTAGGGCTGACATATATACACTACCATGTGTAAGATAGCTAGTGGGAACATGGCATAAAGCACAGGAAGCTCAGCTCGGTGCTCTATGATGAACTAGATGGGTGGGAGGGAGGTCCAAGAGGGAGGGGATGTGGGTATACATGTAGCTGATTCACTTCATTGTACAGCAGAAACTAACAACATTGTAAAGCAATTATAATCCAATGAAATTTTTTTTTTTAAAAAGAATCCCATCAGTGATTTGTAGGCATTTCCCACGTACTCATTTATCAATTTGTCTGTTGATTCTTCACGTCCGAGTGTCTTTTCAGAGACTGGGCATACCAGAAACTCCAGTAGCATTGGTTGAAAGAGTGGGGTGATTTCTCCATCCTGTTGTTCCTCTCAGCCAACATTCACAAGCTCAGTGGGTGCCAGCACCTACAGGCGGCTGTAGATGAAGGTGCACCTGTCCCCTGCAGCTGTAGGTATGGCAACCGGGGACTGTCCCTCTGCACCCTCAGCCAGCCAGTTTTGTTCTTTTTCATTTCTGTCTCTTTGTTGAACAACTTGTTTTGTTTGTGTATTGCTTACCTGTTACATTGTGTGTGTTTTATTGTTGCTTCACTGAACTTTGTTCAAACAATAATTTTGAATTCTTTGACCATTTGTAGATCTCCATTTCCTTGGGTATGGTTTCTAATAAATTATGGTATTTCTGTATTGGTTTCATGTTTCCTTGATTTTTTTTGTTTCCTGTAGTCTTGCATTTATGTCTGCTGATTTTCTGGTGCAGTCATTTCTTCCAGACTTTGCATTACAGTGTCAGCAGGGAAAGACCCCCACCTGTGATGGGTACAAAGTTGAGCTATGGCCATTCTGGCTCCTGGGGAAGGCCCAGCTGTATTGATCTCTGTGCAGCTCCATCACCTGAAATCAGTGTCAGTAAAGATATCAGGCGTCCTCAGTCACTGTGGCTGAGGGTGTCCAAAGCAATGGAGAAGGCTGCTGTGGAAACCCTGATCTCTTTTTCTCCTGTGGAAGACTTTGTGGGCAAGGGGGATCCCTCTTGTTGCCCAGTTGGCTCTTGGGTATCCTACTGGTTGTAGTGGCACTGGTGTCTGATACGTGGGCACCTGTTGAGTATCCACAGAGCTGGAGTCTTGTATACAGGCACTTGTGGACTGATAGTGGTTCTGGGGTCTGGGTCACTGGATAGCCTTCAGCAGCCTTGTCTTTGGTTTGTGATATGTGGGTATGCAGGGAGCAACCACGGAGTCTGTGTCTGACTGCACATGTGGACACAGTGGTTGTGGGTCTGTGGAGCTGGCTTGTCTATAGCAAAGTTGTCTCCAGTGTCTGAGACACAGGAGTACATGGTGTAGTGGTGAAGTCAGGGTCTGGAATGTGGGCACACACAACTGGCACAGCACCTCTGGTTCCAGGACATGCACAGGTTTGAGGGGTGTGGCCAGCCCTGATCCTGGATCAACACAAAAGCTCCAAATGAGGGGTGGCCCAGTAGCTTCATACTCACCAGTGTATCCACGATGGCCATGGCTGTTGGATAATTCAGTGGTGAAAGTGTCATCTGTATAACAGGCAGCTGTCATCATCTGTATAGCAGGCAGCTGTCATCTTCTGCAGCACAGGCCACTAGGACTGCACTGGTACCTGCCCTGTGGCTGATAGAGATAACTCAGTGATAGCCTGGCCCTCATTGCCTAGTCATCTCTAGATGTCTCTGCTAAGACAGTCTCTCCTGTGAGCCTTTCTGTGTGCTGATTCCTATTTTTATGCTCCACTCTGTTTTAGTCAGTTCTTAATTGGACTCTTGAGCCTTCCAGGGCTAATTAATTTACTTCATGGACAGCTGTTTAGTTATTTTTCATTGGTGACAAAGGGTGGTATCTCCTATTATGCTGTTTTATTGATGTCACTCACCTTGTGCTCTTTCCTGGGTCTGCTGTTTGCTGAGTTGCTCTGGGACAGTGCTGGCCATTCACTTGTCCTTTTTTCCTTCAGTGCTTATATCGTTCATGTCCCAGGTAGTTGCACAGTTAGGGCTTAGAGGTAAGAGTCCTTTGTGCATTATGGGATGGACATGACTCCAGCCGTGGCAAGGTGGGCTCAGAGTGGGCCTGGTCTTGGTGAATTACAGCTGGGGAGAATGTGACATCAGGGCTGTGTTAAGAATATACCAGGAACCTGACTTTGTTCAATGACAATTTTGGTGCCATTACCAGTGGCCACACCCCATTTCTACATTTATTTCTCCACTGTTGACTCTTTGCCAGCCTGTCAGTTCTACTACTTTGTCATTTCTACTGTGATTTCCAGCCCAGGGATAATCTCCACCTCTCTGGACTCCATATCTCCCCCATTTCTCTCACCACACTTTCTCTATTACTCGGTAACCTTGCCTTTGATATGTTGTGCTGTGAGGTGTGAACATATGCTTAAATTGACCTTGGAAAGCAAATAATCTATTGTGATTGTGTTTTCACAGCCTTGATCACACCCTTCTACTGTGCTTCATATCAGCAGTAGAAAAAGTCCTACAGGAAGCTGTGGTCAGGGAGACAAGCACTAGACCCTGCTTCTCTTCTATCTGTCACACTCTGTTGTTGAATGCTTCCCCTATTGAGGTCTCCACCATTGTCAGATCTTAGGGACCCAGCAATAGAGCAGCTGCTGCTTAAACTGATTTCTAGCTCCCTAGTCTTGAAAAGTATCCCATTGGCTTGAAAAGACTCATTCTTAGATGAGAGACAGCTGCACATTTGTGGTGAGCTAACCCCCTCCCTATGAAGTCAACATGTACTTCACCAGTGTTTCTTTGCATTCAGGTTGCTGCTGTGGAGCAGAAGGTGACGAGACACCCTGTGAAGAAACCGTTTCTGTAGGAGTCATACAGGCTGGGTCTCCTGAGGCAGCTCCATTTTCCCAGAAGACCCACCCCTGTGAGATGTGTGGTGCAGTCTTGAGATACATTTTCCAGTTGGCTGAGCAGCAGGGAACACAATACAGCCAAAAACTGTTGAGGTGTGGGGCATGTGCAACAAAATTTTATATGCCTTTGAAAAGCAGTGTACATGGGGCTTCATTTTTCAGGGGCCACAGATTCCACTTGACACAGAAGCCTGTTACTTCTGGGAAAATCCTGACCATTGTGGGACATCTGCAGCAACAGGCCATTTGTACTGTGGAGAATCCAAACACAGTCACCCAGTGTGGGTCAACTTCACAAGGCAGGAAAAGCCATCACACCTGGGGAGAATGCAAGAAAGCCCTCAGCCCCAAACACACACTTGTTCAGGACCAGAGTGTCTGCACTGAAAGACAGTGTTTTGTGTGCAGTGAATGTGGAAAAACATTCAGGTACAAATCCACATTTGTTATGCACCAAAGAGTCCACACTGGAGAAAGGCTTCACATGTTTAGCAGAAGTGGCAAATCCTTTAGACAAATCTCAACCGTCAGTCAACATCAAAAAATTGAAACTGGTTCAAGACAGGACAAGTGCAGCAAATGTGGAAAATCCTTAAGCCACAAATCTATCCTCATTCATCCCCAGAGATTGTACAATGGAGAAAACAGTTCTGTGTGCAGCAACTGTGCAGAGTCTTTTTCACAAAGCTCTGTGTTCATTCGACATGAGACAGTTTTTTCTGAAGAAAAGTTTTATAAGTGTAGTGACTGTGTGAAATCTTTTACCTGTAGGTCTGCCCTCATTTATCATCAGAGGTCTCACACAGGAGAAAGGCCTTATAAATGCAGTGAATGTGGGAAATCCTTTACCACTAACCGCATACTCCGTTCTCATCAGAGATCTCACACAGGAGAAAGACCTTATAAGTGCAGTGAATGTGAAAAGTCTTTTACCTCTACCAATGCTTTCCAGTATCATCGGCGAGTTCATTCTGGAGAAAGGCCTTATGAGTGTACTGAATGTGGAAAATCTTTTATGTCTAGGTCTGCATTCATTTCTCATCATCGATCTCACACAGGAGAAAGGCCTTATGAGTGCAGTGAATGTGAGAAATCTTTTATCTCTAGTTCTGCCCTCAGATATCATCAGCGATCACACACAGGAGAAAGGCCTTATGAGTGCAATGAATGCGGGAAATCTTTTACCACTAACTCTAGCTTCCATTATCATCTGAGAGTTCATACTGGAGAAAGGCCTTATGAGTGCAGTGAATGTGGGAAAGCTTTTACCAATAGCTCTAACCTCCATTATCATCAAAGCACTCACACTGGAGAAAGGCCTTATGAGTGCAATGAATGTGGGAAATCTTTTATTACTTCTTCTGTTCTTCGTAACCATCAGAGAATTCATTCTAGTGAATGGCCTTATACATGCAGTGAATGTGGTAAATCTTTTGCCTCTAAATCCAACTTTCGTTACCATCAGGGGGTTCATTCTGGAGAAAGACCTTGTATAAGGTGCAGTGAATGCGGGAAACCCTTTACCAGTATCAGTGCCCTCCGTTATCATCAGAGAGTTCACACTGGAGAAAGGCCTCATGAGTGCAGTGAATGTGGGAAATCTTTTATCTCCAGGTCTGCCCTCAGATATCATCAGAGATCACATACAGGAGAAAGGCCTTACAAGTGCAGTGAATGTGGGAAGTCTTTTAAAACTAGCTCCAACCTCCGTTATCATCAGAGAGTTCACACTGGAGAAAGGCCTTATGAGTGCAGTGAATGTGGGAAATCTTTTATTACTCCTTCTGTTCTTCGTTACCATCAGAGAATTCATTCCAGTGAATGGCCTCATACGTGCAGTGAATGTGGGAAATCTTTTGCCTCTAAATCCAACTTTCGTTACCATCAGGGGGTTCATTCTGGAGAAAGACCTTGTATAAGGTGCAGTGAATGCGGGAAACCCTTTACCAGTATCAGTACCCTCCGTTATCATCAGAGAGTTCACACTGGAGAAAGGCCTCATGAGTGCAGTGAATGTGGGAAATCTTTTATCTCCAGGTCTGCCCTCAGATATCATCAGAGATCACATACAGGAGAAAGGCCGTACAAGTGCAGTGAATGTGGGAAGTCTTTTAAAACTAGCTCCAACCTCCGTTATCATCAGAGAGTTCACACTGGAGAAAGGCCTTATAAATGCAGTGAATGTGGGAAATCTTTTACCTCTATCAATGCTCTGTGTAATCATCGTAGATTTCATTCTGGAGAAAAGCCTTATAAGTGTAGTGAATGTGGGAAATCCTTTATCCTTAGGAATAGCTTCATTGTACACCAGAGAGTTCACACAGGAGAAAGTCGTTATGGATGTAGTGAGTGTGGGAAATCTTTTCATAGTAAGTGTAGGTTTATTGAACACCAGAGTATTCACACAGGAGAAAGGCCTTATGAATGCAGTGAATGTGGCAAATCTTTTACCTTTAGCTCCAACTTCCAGTATCATCAGAAAACTCATTCCGGAGAAAGGCCTTACAAATGCACTGAATGTGGGAAATCTTTTATTACTAATTACCTTCTCCGTGTTCATCAGAAAAGTCACACTGGAGAAAAGCCTTATGAGTGCAGTGAATGTGGGAAGTCTTTTACAACTAGCTCTTCCCTACGTTATCATCATAGAACTCATACTGGAGAAAGGCCTTACAAATGCACCAAATGTGGGAAATCTTTTACCACTAGTTACCTCCTCCGTATACATCTGAGAAGTCACACTGGAGAAAAGCCTTATGAGTGCAGTGAATGTGGGAAGTCTTTTACAACTAGCTCCAACCTCCGTTACCATCAGAGTGCTCACACTGGAGAAAGGCCTTATGAGTGTAGTGATTGTGGGAAAGCTTTTGTCCAGAGAAATGTCCTCATTTTACACCAGAGAGCTCACACTGGAGAAAAGCCTTATAAGTGCACTGAATGTGGTAAATCTTTTACTCGTAGCTCCACCCTCTATTATCATCAGAGAGTTCATAGTGGAGAAAGGCCTTTTAAATGCAGTGAATGTGGGAAATCTTTTATTGACTCTTCCAAACTGCATTGTCATGAGAGACTTCACACTGGAGAAAAGCCTTAAGAGTGAACTCTGTGGGAAATCTTTTATGGGCAAATACTTGTGATCACTGGAGAGTTTACACTAGAGAAAGGCATAGATGTACAAGGAATGCACAATTTCCTTGTTCAGTATAGGGACACTGGAGAAAACTCTGAGGGGCCATCAGTCTGATTCGAATCTCAACTCAAGTGCTTCTGAGAGCATGAGTTTTTTCCTTTACTCAAATTAGACATTATAGGGTATTGAGGCACCGTTGAGGGGTGTGCATTCCCCAAGTTTACAAAGAACTGTATTTCCTTATGTCCGCAATTCTTTGAGCTAATGTCACTATTTGTAAGACCATTGGGTCCAGGGGAAACCATAATTGGTACAGAAAGTCTGCATTAATAGGCAGTGGAGAAAATTGTAGCCAACCAGATGGAATGTACCTCATCTAAAAGTGCATCCAAATCCTGTGACACTGATGGCAGAATCAGTTTATACACTGATTCCAGTGAATTTCACTTCAAGCCCCTTACTGCAGAGATGGGAAAGAAAGAAAAAAGGGGATGTGGCTCTTGTGATCTAGGCAGTGTGCCTGTTGACTCAGGTAGAAATGTACTTCATTGCTCCCCATGTTTGCTACCACTGAGGGAAGACCGATCCCCAGAGGGCACAAGGAGAGAGTTGGTGGATTCAATATACAGTTGCCAAACCTATTTTCCAAAGACTGGGACATACAGATTTTCATCTTGAGCCAATTTTTGAAGGCATATTAAAATTTACATGTACTAAACCGCATATATTTGAAGTATACAAGTTCATAAGTTTTCAGCTGGGTACGAACCTCTGAAACCATCACCAGAGACCTGCTAATGCCCATATCTGTCATGGTTTATTTACCTCATGTCCTATTATTATCTGTCCTTTTCCTTCCCACCTCTCCAAGTAACCATCAGTGTACTTGCCCTTAGAATAGATAGCTTTGCATTTTCTTGAATTTATCTGATTGGAATCAAAAACTGCTTACTGTCTTTTTCTTCTGATTTCTTTTCTTTCATAGTTATTTGAGATTCATCAGTGATATAAATGAATAGCTCATCTATTTTTTGATGAGTAGCATTCTTTAGATGTACCACTGTGTATCCATTCATCTTTTTATGGGTGTTTAGATTATTCCTAGGTTTTCAGTCTTGAAAATAAAGCTGCTACAAACATTTGTGTCAGTTCTTCAGGTGGATGTATGTTTCTTTTATTGATAACTCAGTGCAACGTCTGAGTCACTGCATAGGTGAATGTTTAACTCCTGATGAAACTAAGAAACTTGTTTAAAATGACTGCTCCTATTTGTATTCCCATCAGCACTATAGGAGAGTTCCAGTTTCTCAACATCCATGCCAGTCCTTTTTATAAGTGAGTAGTGCTATCCCAGTGAGGTTTTAATTTGTTTTAATTGCATTTCCCTAGAGAGTCATGATTTTGAGCATTTTTTTTAAAAAAATTTTGGCCAGACAGCACAGCATGTGGGATCCTAGTTCCCTGACCAGGAGTCGATCCTGTGCCCCCTGCATTGGGACCTTGGTGTCTTAACCACAGGACAACCAGGGAAGTCCTGATTTTGACCATTTTTTAATGCTGTACATCTGTATATTTTCTTTTGTACAATTTCTGATCATATCGTTTGCCTAATTTTTTATATGAATTATCCCTGTTTCCATCTCAAGTCTAGGCATCGAGTAAAACAAATCTAGCCCTGCTTTATGGCTTTTGCCAATTTCCAAGGTATAAATTCTCCCACCATGGAAGTGGGATGTGCTCAGAGAAGGAGCTGAAAAATTCTACTTGGGTCCCTTGGGTGTTTGGTGAAAAACTAAGCATCTGATTCCTTGTAAGGGATTCTCACCCTCTGAACTCTCTCTCCAAAGTTCTTTTCATCTTTCCCTTTCTGTAATTATTGACTGATGGTCTCCAACTGGTATTTACCCTCTGGGGAGTTCATCACTACTTGGGGCTGCAATCGGTTGGTGGGGTCACTGTGGGTCTCCCTGTCTCTGGTGAGGCTTCTCAGAAGGACTAGTGCCCAGGAACACCAGCTGGAAGTTCCTCCTGGCGGCTGTGGGGGAAGATTCCCAAGAGAACCTGTTGCGCCCCTTTCCTCTGAGGCCCCCGTGCTCCGCGCCACTGGGCACATTTGATCCGAGGTGGCATCACAGGACAGCAGGGGGTGGGGGGTGTGTGAGCCAGGTATCCTGCAGAGTGGGGGTGGCAGGAGGGCAGTGGTGGCCCAGGGACCCAGGAGACACCTAGACGTGTTGGCATCTGCCAAGGAGATTTAGGTAGGACCACCCAGGGTGAGTAACCAATTCTCATGGAGTGAAGTTTCCACTGCTCATCCCTAAGGTGATGCCCTGCCCAGGGTTCTGGATCCCTCTTGCCATTGGAGGTCCCTGAGCAATGCAGGACAGTGCAGGCAGGATGCGGGCTTGCTTCGCAACTCCCCACCTTCTGCCCCACATGCATGGTGTAAAGGCCAAGGATTTCCTCAATGAAGTGAAAAATCAAGTCTTTGAAGCAAAGTAGAGACTGTGTCTCCATAGTGATTAGGTTGTCCAAGATACTTTGTTAAGGGAGAAATTAATGTTAGATAAGGAAGCACAGATCCAGGAACCTTGGTACTATGCAGGATAAATACCAAAAAACTACATGTAGACATCATTTTGAAATTACAGGAAATCAAATATAAAAGAAAACCTGAAAGAAGCCAGAGGGGCAAAATACTCATTGAGGAATAAAGTTAAGAATTAATAACCAATATCACGGACTCTCCTGGTGGCGCAGTGGTTACAAATCCGCCTGCCAATGCAGGGGACAGGGGTTCAATCCCTGGGCTGGGAAGATCCCACATGCTGCAGAGCAACTAAGCCCATGCACCACAACTGCTGAGCCTGTGCTCGAGTCCGTGAGCCACAACTACTGAAGCACACGTGCCTAGAGCCTGTGCTCCGCAACAAGAGAAACCATCGCAATAAGAAGACCGAGCACTGCAACGAAGAGCAGCCCCTGCTCACCACAACTAGAGAAAGCCCGTGCACAGCAACAAAGACCCAACACAGCCTATAAAGGAATAAATTAAATAAATAAATAAATAAATATTTAAAAAAAATATCCAATATCTCCTCATAAACCATGGAAGGAAGGAGAGGTGTGAAATACTTAAAGTGCTGAGAGGAAAAAAAATCAACCTTGAATTCTGTACCATCAAAATTATTCTCCAATGGGACTTCTCTGGTGGCACAGTGGTTAAGAATCTGCCTGCTAATGCAGGGGACACGGGTTTGAGCCCTGGTCTGGAAAGATCCCACATGTTGCGGAGTAACTAAGCCTGTGCACCACAACTACTGAGCCTGTGCTCTAGAGCCCTTGAGCC
Source organism: Hippopotamus amphibius kiboko (assembly GCF_030028045.1). Lineage (NCBI taxonomy): Eukaryota > Metazoa > Chordata > Mammalia > Artiodactyla > Hippopotamidae > Hippopotamus > Hippopotamus amphibius. The sequence goes on from NW_026648280.1 coordinate 2,329,861, forward strand.
ACAAATACTGAGCCCCCATGCTGCAACTACTGAAGCCCGTGTGCCTACAGCCTGTAAGCCACCACAATGAGAAGCCCTAGCACTGCAAGGAAGAGTAGCCTCTGCTCTCTATAACTAGAGAAAGCCCGAGCAGAGCAATGAAGACCCAAGGCAGAAATAAATAAATAAATAAATAAATAAATAAATAAATAAATAAATAAATAAATATCCTTCAATAATGCATGGAAAGCAAAGCCTTTCAAAGACAAAAACTGAGGGAATTTGTTCCCAGTAAACCTACTGTCTTAGTCCAATTGGGGTACTATAAACAAAATTCCACAGACTTTTTAGTTTATTAAAAAAATAAACATTTATTTCTCATAGGTTTGGTGGCTGTGGAGTACGGTACCAGATCATGGTACCAGCATGGACATGTTCTCTGGTGGGAACCCTCTTCCTGGTTCATAGCTGGCGCTTTCTTGCTGTGTTCTCATGTGATAGAAGGAGCTAGGGGTCTCTTTGGGGCCTCTTTTATAAAGGGACTAATTCTACTCGTGAGGGCTCCATCACTTTATAACTGAAGCATCTCTCAAAGATGCCACCTCCTAATACTATCATCTTTGGGGGTTATTCTTTCAACACACAGATTTTGGAGGGACAACACAAACATTCAAACCATAGCACCTGCCTTGCAAGAAGTGTTTTAAAAACTTCTTTAGAGATGAGACAAATGATATGGGTCAAAAAGTCCAAACTACATAAAGAAGAGCACTGAAGAAAGAATAAATGAAGGTAAAATAAAAAAGTATTTTCCTTGTTCTTAACTGATCTAACAGATAACAATTTGTTTCAAACAGTAATACCAACAAAATATTCTATTGTGTATGCTTATTTGTATGCATATGTGTGTGTATGTTTCTGTGTGTGTGTGTGTGTGTAGGCTTATGCTTTTATATAAGTGGAATGAATGACATCAGTAACACAAGGGACTAGAGGTAAGAATTGGAATTATTTTATTATTATGAGGTTCACTATCTGTGAAGTAGAAAAGTGATATTTGAAAGTGGACTTGGATTAGTTTTCAGTGTTTACTGCAAACTCTAGAGCAACAGCTAAAAACATAAAGAAGTATAACTGATATGGTAACAAGAGAAAATGGAATCATAAAATACTCAATGAAAACCACAAAAAGCAGGAAAAGAATGGGAGACAAAAATTGAAACAAAGAACAAGGGCAACAAATACAAATTAGTAACAAACATGATAGATATTAATACAACTCTATCAATAATCACTTTGAATAGCAAAAGACTAATTACAAGAGAGTTTCAGAGTAGGTAGAAAACCAAGATCCTACTATATGTTGTCTATAGAAATTAGCTTATAAGTTTGTAATAATTTGTTTCAGGGGCAATAGCAAATGAAGAGGGGGAGTTCCCTGGCTGTCCAGTGGTTATCTCAAAATGTATGATTATCTACATAGAAGAATTTTTAAAAATAATGTCGACTATCTGGCATATTTATGACAATTCCTCAAGTTTGCCATATTTAAGATTGGTACCCAGAAATAAATTACAATTCCACAAATGAGAATCATAACGGCATGAAGGAAAATTTTAAACATATTTGCCTTATAACCAAAAAAATTTACAAATACTCAGGATAAAATTAAAAAGTTTTGTGCGAATTTTCATTGCTGCCCCTGGGGTCCTGGGAAAGATTTGTCAACCTAATTCATTGCCTGGATACCTGGTAGATCAGTTGCCCAATGCATCCCTACCAACCGGCATTTGGCCCCCTTAAATAGGGGCGAATCACTGCTCTGGCAGTGGACAGGGAGGAGTCGTTTCCTGGCGCCCTTTGAGGTGGACGCTGGCCTTTTCTCCGGGAAAGTGGGAACCACAGGACCCAGAGTGTCCTGAGCTGAAGCCTGCGTCTCTGAGCCAATGAAGGCGCAGTAGAAAGGCATTTCCGTTTGGGCGGACGTCTCAGGGGAGGGACTTCCGGCCTCCTCCTCAAGGTGGCGGTTTTAACTGCTCTGAGTCTGTTCAGTTCGGCAGGGCTGTGTCAGGACTGGAGTGACGGAACCGGGAAGGTCCGAGAGGAGGCGCTGTCCCCGCAGCTTAGAGGCGGGTGTGAAGTTTTGCGACGCCGCCCGGGGTGCCCAGCGCCAGGCCCGGGAGGGGGACCTCCGTTCCCTCATCTCCCCGTCTCTCCCGCCCTTCTCGGCGCTGCTCCGCGCACAGGCTCCGACGGCGGCGGCGGCGCTGAGGGACCCGCCTCAGGTAGACGCCCGTCCTGCGGGCCCGCACCGCCCTCACCCCACCAGACACTGAGGCCCCGAGGGCGGGGCGCCTGCTCATGTGTCCGCAGCCCCGGGCGCTGTGTCCGGGACGGTGAGGCGCTCGTGGCTGGGGCCCTGTTTCTGACCGACGGTGTGAGGGCGCATGGGAGAGGATGACGGGCGGAGGGACCGGCAGATGCAAAGACTTGGAGGTGGGACTGAGGCAGGAGGACTCGGGAAACCTAGGATCATCCTTCCACTTTCAGGGAGCAGAGTGTTTATCGGAATTAGGCCTGAGGTAGCTGACTCAGGGTTGTACCTTATTGCCAGGATTCTAGAGGTCATGGGGAGTTTCGAATAAAGGAGAAAATTACCTCCATCCGGGGTTAGAGCATTCCCAAGAGCCGTTTAAAGGAAGAGCAGGGTGGAGAGGGTTGATGAGCACCTTGAGGTCCTGGAAGACTGAATCTTTATTCAGGGTCCCACAGCTAGTTGGAGGCAGCACTGAGCATTGTGGCCCAAGGTTAATCAGCCAGCCTAAGATCACCTGGCTCCAGGGCCAGGCGGGGTACAGTACAGTGAGCCCGTGGAATCCCACCATGGATTCATTCCTTTGGGGCTTGCCTCTTCACTCAGGTTCTCACGGTTAGAGAAGTGCTGATGGAACCTGCACGGGGAAGTAGAGGGTGTCCCATTGCCTCACCAGTCCCGCTCTCACCCCCATATTCTCTGGAATTGTGGTGTCCTGAGATGCTTAATGCCATTTTCCTCCTCCTTGAGTCTGGGGATTCTGAAAAACTCCAAGCTCAGGTTCCTGTGTCCACGCTATAGGTTATATGGAGGTGTTCACATTTCTGGCAACCATTATAAACAGGGTGTGCAAGGTTAACCCAAGATGTACCAAGATGTGCAAATGTCTGCAGATAGAATTGAGCTCAGGAATATTCAGGAACCACAGGTCTCCTCGCTTTCAGGCAGGAATAAATAGCAGGTGGTTTGCAGTCAGGAGAGGAACAACTGCCTGAGATGTCAGGTGTGTGTTCTAGAGGTAACTAAAGGTTTGGCTCACAGGAGGTACGTGTGACCAAGGCCTTAACAGGCTTCATTTGGCTTTAGAGTGGAAAATAGACTGTGGGTTTGAAAGAGTAAGAAGGACCATCTTTGTGGAGGCTACTGCCATAGTCCGGGTGAGGGTTAATGGAGCAGGGGTGTGCCTTAGGAAATGTAGTTATATTGTGGCTGCATGTTTTTAAAGGGGGCAGCTAGGTTTTCTAACGTGGGTGATGAGGGTGTGAAACGCAGGAATGAGTGATGACCCTTGGCTGTGCAGCTGTAGGGATGGAAGCTGCATCATTTGAGATGAGCAAGTTGGTAGTAGGTGTAATATTCACTAGGTTTATCAGGAGCTTTGTTTTGACCATGTTAAGTGGAGGCATCAAATGAGCATTTAACATACAGGTTTGGAATTCTTGGGAGTGATTCAGGTTAGAGACATCCAAAGTGTAACTACAGGGGATTTCCCTGGCGGTCCAGTGGCTGAGACTTCACCCTCCAGTGCAGGGGGTGCGGGTTTGGTCCCTGGTCAGGAAGCTAGGATCCTACATGCTTTGCGGCCAAAAAACCAAAACATTCAAAAAATAAAACAAAACAAAACAAAACAAAAAACCTCAGAAGCAGTATTGTAACAAATTCAGTAAAGACTTTAAAGATGGTTTACATCAAAAAACAAAAAAAATATTAAAAAAAAAAAGTGTAACTACAGTGTAGACCAAGATGAATGACCTGTGGCTCACATTTAGGAGAGGCAAGCTCCAGGTTGTGGTGGCAAAGCTTTTAGGGGGAGAGGTGTGGAGGGTGGGGGCAGAGGAGTGTGTCCATTGCTTGTGTACCTGGGTGATGATGTCAGCCTTCATAAACGTAAGTAAATAGCCATGAAGGTTTGGTGTATGAGACAGGATAGTCTGGCAGGTGGGCAAGGCTTCCAGGAAAAGAGTGGACATGAGATGGATGTAGAGGCAAGGGGTAATTCATACATATGACACTCAGGTCAGAGCTGGTGCTTATTCATATCTGTTCAGTCTCAGGTGTCATGTGTTGGGCCACAGTCATAGCCCTATGGTAGGGTTAGGAAGAAGTGATTTAAATACAAGTAACATGTAGGGAAAACAGGGAGATGGCTGTGGTGTTGGGGAATGAGGGTTGGTAGCCATGGTCATATTTGGCTGTGGGATACGGAGACTGAGGGATGTGCAGTCTAAGGAGTGATGAGTGCTTGAAGAGGGAGCATGTCTGATGGTTCCAGGGCACTGCATTGATAATTACAGGACAATAGCCACACCAGGGGGAATTGGTTGTCAGAAGCGGGTGGATCCCTTTATGCCAGGCCTATAGCTGAGATATATGTTCGTCTACCTGCCTCTTGTTCCTGGTGGTTGTGCCTAGTGATCGGTGGGCCCCTGGGGAGACAAGCACACCAAGGTGCTAAGGCCTGATTGCTTCTCTGAGTTGGGAGGCATGGGCGATGGATGGTCATAGGGTAGATGTGTGGGGAAATGGAATGTGACTCCTCAGAAGTGGACTGTTTGTGGTTTCATCTGTCACCATCATGGCAGGTCAGTGTGAACTTTGAAGATGTAGCTGTGACCTTTTCGTGGGAGGAATGGGGTCTCCTTGATGAGGCTCAGAGATGCCTGTACCATGATGTGATGCTGGAGAACTTGACACTTATAACCTCCCTGGGTAAGAATCTCAAACCTTTCCCCATGCCCTGAGCTAGTCTCTGTCCTTTCCTTTTCCCAAAGACAAGTCTTGTCCTTCTCATGTCAGGACCATGGTCACTGCTTTTTTCCCCAGTTCCTAGGTTGGTGCCATGGTTGGTTGGGCTGAGGTGTTTGCACTGCCACCTGTTCTCCTTGAAGAGGCCCCATATCTGCTTCCCTGCAGCTTCCCCTAGAAGGATCCAGGGTTAGGAATCTTCCATTCAGCGTAATATATCCCACCAAACTTACCCTCTTCCTTCTGGGTGATGTTGTCCAGATGCAAGCCATCTGTGCACCTCAGATTCTACCTCCTTCTTAATAACATTTCTTCAGGGCTGCCTGTGCTGGGAATTAATTCTCTGATGTAGAACATGGACTTCTTGCAAGACCCCCTTCCAAAGTTCTCTTAATAGTATTTAGATGTTTTCTTCTGGCCTGTCATGTGATGAATATGGGTCAGCTGCTAGTATGTGTTCTCTTTTCGCTGGTATTCATATCATCCAGGTCCTATATATTTGTTCATTTTGGAGGTGGGGTGGAGAGCCCTTGTTTGTCACAGGATGAATATGAATTCAGACTCAGCCAAATGGGCTCAAAGGGCTGCTGTACAGTAATACCCTAAGGGAGTGCATGACATTAGTCCTGTGTCAGGTGGTACCAGAAGTTTGTTCTGTTCAACTAGCATTTTGATGCTGCTTACATTGGCCACAGCTTATTTCTGTTTTTCTGCCCCATTCTTAACAATGCTGACTTGTCAATTCTGCACTGTGGTTATTCTACTTTTAATCCAGCCTGTGGCTAATCCTCACATGTCTGAACTCCCTGTATCACCCATTTTTCTCACTGGTTTATCTGTGCATTCTCTAACGTTGCCCCATATGTTTTCTATGATCAAACATGTACCCATTCTTAAAACACTCCTTACCAACAGCTGCTCTCTTGCAGTCCTGTTTTGGACCTGGAAATACCCATCTACATTGCTGTTGTGTGTTACCAGCAGACAAAGTTCTGCTGATGGTAGTTTGTAACTCATTTTTTTAACAGTCGACATTAACTAATTTTTCACCCTGCCTCTCCTCCCTATGCCACATCACATGGTTGTGTCTTTTCTCTTATGTGGTCTTCCCCCATCCTGTGGCCTTTGTAGCCCAATATTGCTAACAACCGTATCATCAACCTGAACAAAACTCCCTGTTCTTGTAAATAATCACACAAACTCATTCATGAGTTTATCAGACACACACTGGTGTGTGGACTTTCATTAAAGTCAACATGTACTTTATCAACATTTCTCGCTTTTAGGTTGTTGCCATGAAGTGGAGAATGAGAAGGCTTCTTTTGAGCAGAGTATTTCTGTTCAAAGAGTGTCACAGATCAGGACTCCCAAGGCAGATTCATCCTTCAAAGAGGCTCACCCCTGTGAAATATGTGTCCAGATATTGAGAAATATTTTGTACTTGGATCAATATCAAGGAATACATTCAAAGCAGAAATTACATAGGTATCGGACGTGGAAACAATTGTATGTCAGCACAAACCTTCATCAGCATCAGAAGCAGTGCATCAGGGAGAAACCCTTCAGAAGAGATGTGGACAGAGCCTCATTTGTGAAGAACTCCAAATGCTGTGCGTCAGGGAAGCCATTAGTCTTCAGGGTGGTTGGGAAGGAATTCTTGGCCAGCTCTCAATTTCTCCAGCAACAGGCCACTCACACCTGGGAGAAGTCAAACAGTGGAACCGAGGGTGGGGCAGCCTTTCAGAGGGGAAAAACTTATCATAACTGGAGAGAAGGCACAAAAGCTTTCAGCCCCAAACACACACTTGTTCAGCACTGGAGACTTCTCACTAGAGAAAGGTGTTTTATGTGCAGTGAGTGTGAGAGAAGCTGTAACCTCAGTCAACATCAGAAAGTTTACAGTGGAGAAAGAACTTTTGAACCTGGGGAACGTGGGATATTATTTAACAGAAAGTCCAACCTCATTGAACACCAGAGAAGTAACACTAAAGATAGGCCTTATGAGTGTACAGAATGTGGGAAATCATTTACCCAGTGCTCCAGCCTCATTACACATGGGAGAGTTCACATGAAACAGAAGCCATATGAACGTGATGAATGTGCAAAATTGTTTAGCCAGAGCTCCACCCTCCTTCAACATCAGAGAATTCACAATGGAGAAAGGCTTTATGAGTGCAATGAATGTGGTAAAGCTTTTACTCACAACTCTGTGCTCCTTCAGCATCAGAGACTTCACACTGGATCAGGGCCTTATGAGTGCACTGAATGTGGAAAATCCTTTGCTAAGAACTCCAGACTCACTAAACATAGGAGAGTTCATACTGGAGAAAGGCCTTATAAATGCAGTGAATGTGGAAAAGCATTTTGCCAAAGTTCTTCACTCCTTCAACATCAAAGAGTTCACACTGGAGAAAGGCCTTATGAGTGTGGGGAGTGTGGAAAATCATTTAGGCAAAAGCCCAACCTTATTCAACATTGGAGAGTTCACACTAGAGAAAGACCTTATAAGTGTGGGATATGTGGGAAATTACTTAGCAACAAGTCCCATCTCGTTGAACACCAAAGAGTTCACACTGGAGAAAGACCATATGAGTGTGGGGTATGTAGGAAATTCTTTAGCAAGAAGTCCCACCTGATTATACACCAGAGAGTTCACACCAGGGAAAGGCCATATAAATGCAACAAATGCGGGAAGTCATTTAGCCAAAACTCTGTGCTTCTTCAACATCAGAGAATCCACACTGGAGAAAGGCCTTATAAGTGCAGTGAATGTAAGAAAACTTTTAATCAAAGCTCTGCTCTTCATCAACATCAGAGACTTCACACTGGTTCAAGGCCTTATGAGTGCGATGAATGTGGGAAATCCTTTGCTGATAATTCCACCTTCATTAAACACAGGAGAATTCACACTGGGGAAAGGCCTTATGAGTGCTGCGAATGTGGGAAAGCATTTGCCCAAAGTTCTTCACTCCTTCGACATCAGAGAGTTCACTGGAGAAAAGTCTTATAAGTGAAGAAAATTTGGGAAGTTGGTTAGCCAGAGCTTTTTCAACATCACGGAACTCACAGTGGATCAAAGCCATATGAATGCTGTGAATGTGGGAAATCCTTTGCTGAAAACTCCAGGTTCATCAAACACAGGAGTGTTCACACTGCAGAAAGTCTTTATGTTGTAGGAAGTGTTGGAAATCCTTTTTTTTTTTTTTTTTTTTTTTTTGGGAAATCCTTTATCTACAACTCCAGTCTCATAGAACACCATAATGTTCACACTGGATAATGGCCTTATGGATGTGATGAATGTGGGAAACCTTTAGCCAAAATCCTAGTCTCATTATACACTGGAAAGCTCACAGCCTTCAGTCTTATTTCAGCAGATACCACAAAGTTCATTTTAGAAAATGAGCAGTTGCGCAGGGATAGGTTATTCTTCAGTATAACACTGGAGCGATCCCTTAAGAGGGTGCTATCTGCCTGTGTTGACTTCATACACCCAATAAACCACTTAAATTCCAGGTTTGTGGGAGCTTCAGTGCATTGTTAAGCTGCTCAGGGCCCTTACTGGATTCACGTTGTTGCTGGTTCCATAGCAAAGGCCATTTCACCCTTACCATGTGGCAGGCACTCATGATGCACATCATTGAACCACCCCAGCAAATCCAGGGAAGGAGACCTTGATGTTGTCCTGTTTGTGGGAGCCTTTATAATAAGCCTGAGCACTCATTCCTTTCTGATTCTTTCATGGGTTGCATCCCTGATCTGACCAGTTTTTGGCCTAGATGACTCTGCTGGTTACTTGCAACCAGGACTACTTTTTTCAGGGATGTTGTTGGTCTCACATGACTTCTTTGTTGGGGTTTTCCTGCCCTTCATGTCTCCAGCCCAGGAACAGCCTGCTTCCCACTGTACTGCTTTGTGTGAAAATGGAGGCCTTACTCTTTAAGCTTCTTTAATCTTGGGATCCTATACACTGTGGTTATTTGAAAACAGCTGGGTTCTGACAGCAACCAGGGCTGAAGAGCTTTCACGTGGGATCCCAAATTCTGTGTGCCTCAGAGAGAACACTATGATGTAGAGTATACCTCTCTCTAGTTTTGTCCTAGTTGTCATTGCTGCCTACGGCCTCCAAAAAAAGACTGCAGGGATTTGTGCTCCTTATTTGTAACCTGGATGCATTGGTATTCTGTTGGTTCAGAGGTCCTTCTGCAGAGGGGCAGTTGAGATAACCTTTGATGCTTCCTAAAGCAAGAAGAAATTGTCTTGTTCACAAGGGATATTACATTATGTCCAGCTGGTAAGGATCTTGCAATGGAGCCATGTTCCTTCATGTCCAGAATTCCACATAGTGGCAGCATAGATTATATGATTGTACAGCAAGGGATCATTTGTTACAGGGACACTGGATTTGTAGGGAGGGGAAGAGAGTGCCTTGAGTTGTTGGAATGTGCCTGTTTTGAAGGGACCTCCACAATGTTCCAATCCCTATAGCTGTGAAGGATGAGCAGGTGCAGAAATTCTCATGGCTTCCAGAATTGTGTTATCTTGTATAAGAAGGCTGTTGTGAGAGGGAAAAATTATAAATGTTTTGTGGATTCCTGTAGTATCTGTGGGTGATCACCTCAAATCTGTTGCTGTGTAGGAAAATGAGGATGAGCTGTGCCCTTTGTAACCCAGCTTGCATTCCTATTGAATTTGGTGGAAATTGCCTTGTTGCTTCTGATATTTGCCACCACTAAGGCAAGGTGTCCCTCCCAGGGCATGAGGAAAGAGATGGTGGAGTCAGGATAGATTTGCCAAACTAATTTTCCAGAATTGCAGAAAATCTAACTTTTTATTTTAAATAATATTTTTAGAGCTGTGGTAAGGTACAGGTGACACCCAACAAACTGATTATATTTAAACAACATTTTGACAAGTTTTGACATTCATATAAATCCATAAAACCACCATCACAATCATAATAATGAGCCTCTCCATCACCCTCTGGTTTACCTCATGCCCTTTAATAATGTCTGTTTCTACTATCTCTGCTCTCCAGAGAAGCATTGGTTTACTTTCTACTAAGTGAGCTTCCATTTTAGAAGTGTATATAATTCTTCTCATTAAGTGTTTACTCTTTTTTTCCTTTGAGTAGCCTCATGTGGCTTACTCATTTTGATAGTCATCAGTAGTGCTTAAACAAGTATATAATTTATTTTTTTAATATTGCTTAGAAGTATGACAGTCTGTGAATGTACCACTATTTGTTTATTCTTTTGTCTTTTTATGCATATTTGAGTTCTTTCCAGTTTTTGATTGTTGCCAATAAACCTGCTAAGATATTTGAATCTAGTTTTTCGTATACATATGTTTCATTTATCTTGTGTTAATTTGGCAGGGGTGGGGGTGGGCAGGGTGCAATCCTGAGTTACAGGGTAAGTGGGAAGATAACTTTTTAAGAAATTGCAGATTGTGATCTTTCGTATTCCTGCCAGCAGTGTATGAGACATACAGTTCTTCCATATCCTTGACAATAGTGGGTATGCTTAGTCTTTTAAAATATTGACCCTTTTAATAAATGTGTAACTGTATCCCATATGGTTTTAGTTGCCTTTCCCTGATTTTGGATGATGTTGAGCACTTTTTCATTTGTTTACAGGCATACCTCAGAAATATGATGAGCTGGGTTTTAGATCACTGCAGTAAAGCCAGTATCACAATAAAGCAAGTCACATGAAATTTTTGGTTTTCTAGTGCATGTAAAAGTTATATTTACACTATATTGTAGTCTGTTAGTTGTACAATAGCATTATGTCTAGAAAATTATACATACCTTAATTAAAAAATATTTTATTGCTAAAAATGTTAACTATCATCTGAGTCTTCAGCTAGTTGTAATGTTTTTGCAATAGTAACATCAAAGATCACAGATCACCATAACAAATATAGTGATTATAATGTTTGAAATATTGCAGGAATTACCAAGATGTGGCAGAGACATGAAGCAAGCAAATTCTGTTGGAAATATGGTACCAGTAGAATTGCTCAATCTAGAGTTGCCAGAAACCTTCAATTTGTAAAACAAACAAATAATAAAAACAGCATCTGCAAAGTGCAGTAAAGCAAAGTGCAATAAAATGAAACATACCTGTATTTACCAGTTTTATGTCATTTTTGGTAAAATACATGTGTATATCTATTGCTCGTTTTTTAAAATGAATTTTGAGGAAATTTCCTGGTGGTCCGGTGGTTAGGACTCTGCACTTTCACTGTTGAGGGTCTGGGTTCAATCTCTGGTCAGGGAACTAAGATCCTACAAGCCACAGACAAAAGAAAATTTTTAAATGAAAAGAATTAAAAAAAAAAGAATTTTAGCAGTTTCTCTTTTTTTCTAACAATTAGGAAGATAGTGAAACAACAAAAATTTATGTTGGAACTTTATTCGTTCTTCAGTGATGTGACTTCTTTGCTATAAAAATAATTGTTTTTGAATACAGGAGTATTTCATAAACACTTTATGTACTGTACACAATGTAGTGGCCACATACAGCATATACTTTTAAAGTTTATTCATTAATATTCTTGATAGCTTCTTAAGTCTAGATATTCAACACTGTCAAGCCATGATTTGTAGCTCTGAATAAATAGGCTTTTTTTTTAGGCTCTTCATTGGAATATAATTGCATTACACTCTTGTACCAGTTTTTGAGGTACACCAGAATAAATAGGCTTTTGAGTGTTCTCATATGGTTGGCCTCCTTTACTTCCACAGGTCTTAGGAAACATTCCACAAAATAAGCGTGGTCAAAATTCTGTGTTACAAATTGAGTTGAAATAGATTTTGGCTGTGTGGTTATATGAGTATTAATTTCATAGAGCATTTAATTTGTTGTATTTTATTTTCCATTTTAGGTTATTGACATTTTAGCAACTAACATGTGTTTAAGAAGATGAAACTAACATGTTTCAAGGAGGCATTGTTAATCTAAATTGCAGTTGGAAACCTCATCACACCATGTATAGAAAGCGGGCCATTGGTTAATCAGAATTTTCTTTCTTTCTTTTTTTTTTTTTTCTTTTTTTTTCTTCCCTTGTGAGTAAACAGTACTGTAGTATCCATTTAGGGGGACTTGCTTTAGATAATTTATGAGTGAGTTAAAATTTCCTCACTGGTGAACTGGTGAATTGTCTAAACCTTCTTGCCCCTTTTTGTCTTATATCCCACCTTTCCTTTCTTTTCTTTTCCCCTTCAGTATTCTGCTAAGCTGGCTGAAGTAGCTCAGTGTCCTTTCCTTCTGGGTTTTGTGTTTGGGTTTTTTTTTGTTTTTGTTTTTGTTTTGGCTGAGCTGTGTGGCATGCAGGATCTTAGTTCCCCAATCAGGGATGATCGACCCTGTGCCCCCTCAGTGGAAGCACCGAGTTGTAACCAGCTGGACCACCAGGGAAGTCCCACTCAGTGTCCCTTGAATTTGCAATTTCCACACGAAGGAAGCCCTCCTCCATGGACATTCAACTTGGTTGTGTTCTAATCTCTGTCATTGTCAAAGACTTCCTAAATCCCAGGTTGGAAAAGAAAGTTTATTGAAACAGTTATTTCTCTTCTGTGCACACAGTCCAGGGATCCGTCACTTTTTTTGACTGAGATGAGAAAAGCAAGAACATTGGTTGAAAAATCTCTTAAACGTTTCCTGAAAAAGATTTGAAGATCAATGAAACTTTATAGACTTTAAGGGTGAGAAACAATACTACAACAACAACAACAAAAAAGGTTTTGAAAAAGACAGTGAAAAATGTAAGAAATTATACTAGCCTAGTAAAGGAAAGGAATATTATACTTCTAATGGTTTCGATGGAGTCAGCTCTTTACATTGTGCTAAACACAATCTTGTTCAAAGCTGTTTTCTCAAGGAAAAATTGAAAAAGTGTGATTTTTAACAATGGCCTTGACTTCTAGGTTACCAGGTAAGAAGAAACAGGAGACCCTCAAAGCTTTTGTATACTTTCAAGTGTCTTTAAACATTTGGTTTATGTATATTGATATTTATAAGTTTTATTTTTGAAAGTTTCTACAGTATTCCTACTGACTTTTTGAACAAATAAGACTGATTTCATAATTCTAATTTTAAAACAGAAAGTACATCTTCTAACACCATGCAAAAAATATTATCGCAGTAGCGTAGTTTATAGAAGACTAAAATTCAATTTCTAAAGATTTGAAATTTATGAATACCACATTGGGTTTATGGGTCAGCTAAGTTATTTCCACAAGTAATTGTATCTGCTCAGTTCAGCATCTTGACACAAAGTGTCCTTCATTCTCTTTCCACTGTTTATCTTAGTTTCCTGAATGCTCACACCTCTTCCCACTACTTGTCCTTCATATGTACTTTCCTTGTCTTTAGAATAGTCTTCGCAACACTCTACAGTTAGTAAATCACCAAAGAATATTCATTGCAAGCATTAAAAAAAAATGTCTTCAGAGAATTTTCCCAGAGCCTTTAGACTAGGTGAAGTCCACTGGGGTGGTGGTGTGATGTCAGGCAGAGCCTGACTTTTCTGTGTCTCCTTGTCCTGAGCTGTGCAAGGGGAGTAAGGAGAATGCTTACCTCCCAGAGCTGTTAAATGAAATGGACCAGAATGCATCAAATGCTTTGCACCTAGTTTGTGCTCACAATGAATGGCATCTGCCGTTGTTTTTGTTAGGCAGTTTTGGTGCTGACTCTACGAGATATTCTTGCCATGGCTTTTCTTGTTGTCGAACCCCTAGGTGCAGGGGCTTCAGTAGATGCGTCACGCAGGCTCAGTATTTTTGGCACATGGGCTTAGTTGCTCTGCAGCATGTGGGATCTTCCTGGAGTAAGGATCGAACCTGTGTCCCCTGCATTGGCAGGCGGATTCTTAACCACTGCACCACCAGGGAAATCCAACCAGGCATTAACTTTGGATGAGTTGCTCCAGTAATCCAGACCTCCAGTTTTCTCATCATGAAAGAAGAAAAGCATGAATTTGACAGGAGAGGAATGCTCGCCTTGTACAGTGCTAGAGAATGAAGTGCTATTATTTAACATGCTTAATACTAATGTTTTGTGAATCTGTCTCTTCTGTGTAAAATTGATGGTTTTCATACAGCGAGCACCAGGGAAGTGCTTATTTGTGCCCAGGAGGCCCTCGTTAGGTCTAGGAAAGATGAGAGCCCCAGAGAGCAGTTCCCAGGATGCTTTTTCATTCCAGTTAGTCACACAGGTGCGGAGGAATCCTGGTTTCTAGTTACTGCTTTTACATGCCAGAGATCTGCCTTCTCAGGACACGAACCTTCTCCAAGAAGGAGCCTGGAAACAGGACCATATTGGCTGTTGGAAATTATCAAGTCATTTACCAGCTGAATTCTTCTTGAAACACTTTCTTACTGGGATTCTGCCTTGCTTGTGACAGTGCCCACCTTACATTCCTTTAGGGTCTGAATCTGCAGTTCCTTTCAGTAAAGCAAAGTGTGGAGGCTACTGGAGGACTTCAAAGTACTGTCCTCTCTCAATGATCCTCTTTCTATCACAGATGAAGAAATGTTTCTAAGTTTTCAACTAGGAGCCTCTGTACAGCTTTAAGTTCCCTCCCCCACCCGTGAAAAAAAACCCAAACCCTGAATCATTTCTTATGCCAACCTAGGAAACAAGACTTCACTTCAAGAGTCAAAGCTTATTTGAGACCAAAGAATTGTAACTTGGGGCACACAGATTTAGGTAGAAACCCAATTATTGTCTCAATTACAGGAGAAGTTTTTTTTTTATGGCAGAAGAGGAAGATGAGGTAAGTTGTTTTTAAGAAAAGTTTATTACTGCAAGATGAGGTAATTGAGGGACTTCCCTGGTGGCCCAGTGGTTAAGACCCTGTGCTCCCAATGCAGGAGGCCTGGGTTTGATCCCTGGTCAGGGAACTAGACCCTGCATGCCACAACTTAAAAAAAAAAAAATCCTGTGAAAATCCCATGTGCCAAAACTAAGACCCAGTGCAGCCAAATAGATACATAAATAAATATGTTTTTAATGGATGAGGTAATTGATCAGGTGATGTGTTTTTTGGTAAAAAGATACACTAAAGCTAGTTTGTACTTAACGATTTTTCAGGTGAAGTGCTGTTGACCTGAAACAAATAGACTGCCAGACATTTCTCTAGCAAAGATAGAGTAACTTGGGAACAGCCGAGAATTGCAGAGAATCTGCAGCCATGGTGAGCCACAGGCAAGTCCCGCACAGCAAAGGAAGGAGACCACTTTATAGACAGGAAAAGGAAGTTGGGAGGGCTGTACTAAGCAGAGTCTGAGGCTTTTCATTGGCTGAGTCCTTGACAGGAAAGAAGAGGAGTCTTGGGCTCTTCCTCTTGGGCTCTTCTATCAGTGCAGGTCAGGAGAGCTCCCCCTTCTGGTCTCCCAATTCTATTTAATTAAGGTTTCTGTTTTATTAATTTTTCACATCCCCCCACGCCCCCCTCTGCTGCACCTTGCAGCCTGGAGGATCCTTGTTCTCCCACCAGTGACCAAAGCTGGGCCCTTGGCTGTGAAAGTGCTGGGTCCTAAGCACTGGACCACCAGGGAATTCCCACCTCCCTTTTGATCAGGATCTTTCTCTGGGTGCATCACTGATCATGAGTCCGATTTTCTAGTCTCAGTGGCTTTTTATCCCTCTGTGTCAAGGTGTGGTGTCTCAAGTCCAAGGAAGAGTGCACAGATGAGAAACCTATTAAGGTCACATTCACGTCTTAGGCACTTTTTATCTGAAGTCCATGTTATCAGCCTTGGAGGTCTTATGAAGCATTATGCTATCACCAAACGTTTGGTGACAAACTTCCAACAGGCTTGATCCAGATATCTTGGAAAAGCTGTCTCTCATATGTCCTCTGCTTCATTTCTGGGAAATCTTTACTCTCAGGTCACAAATGATGTGCAGGTCCAGTCACAGTTTGGCACTTTCTTGAGATGTCATGTGAATCCAAGAGTCTGTTCCTTGGAGTTTGGTGGCACAAGGCCTCATTAGCTGTACTTGATAGGGGCCTTCCCAGCCAGGTTGAAGAGGATTCTTATGGAGGTGTCTTTTCCAATAGATGAAATCTCCACGTTGCAAAATGTGATGCTTAAGATATTTGTCTCCTGAAGGCACACTGCGAAAAAAATGGCTCTACCAAAATACAGTTATTTTTAATAGAAGCAATCAGGCCATTGCTAAATTGTAGTATCCTTTACTCAGTTGTGGGTCACAAGACACAGGAGCCAAGTGCATTGTGCATCCTATGACTGTCTCGGGGGGTGAGGATTTACAAATCCCAAAAGGGGGATGGGAAGTTTAGAAGGACCCATGACAATGCTTTCAGCCAAGGTGTTTGGAGGGCCTCTACAAATCTTGCCAGCTGAGTTTTAATAAAGCTGTTAGTCCATTTGACTAAATTAGAGGATTGAGAGCTGTAAGCACAGTGAAAACATTGTAAAACTGACCAAACAGCATAGACATGTTGAAGCACCTGAGCAGTAAGATTGTTCCTCAATCACTGTGAAGTTCAAGAGGAGTTCCCCAGGTAGGGATCATCTTTGCCAAGAAGACAACAGCCACAGAAGAGGCAGTAGCTTGTCTGCAAGGAAAGGAGTCAGTCCTGTGTGAAAACAGACCACAACTAAAACATATGTGTATCTATTAGGTGGAGGAAGTTGTACGAAATCCTTTTTCCCCCCAGTTCACAGTGTGAAAGAGTTGTTTTCATCTTGTGGATTAGCATCATCAGCCTCCTGTGTAGCCTTTGCTAAAATGAGTTATGGCATCAACTAGTCTGGGGGCCATGTCTTTGGTTTCAGATGCTGCAGAGTGGAACAGTGTGTTTTGGTAATGCAGGACCCCACCCCTAGGTCGCTATCTAACCATCACAGATGTCTCTATGTGATCTAGCCACAGCGGAGGTTGTTGCTGAGGGAACAGCCAGCCTGCCCGACTGGATAAAAGCCACTGGAAAGTCTGTTAGCTTGAGAAGGGGGACAGTCCATCTCCCCCAGTGAATGCTGAGTGGAGCATCCCAGACAAAGCAGATGCTGTACTTCATATGCAGCCATGTGGGACTGGCTTTGTGATGACTGGGATTCTCACTGGCTGAGTATGCCCACTACCCACGTCATGGTAAATGCTGTAGTTCAAGGAGCTCCTTTCACATGGGCGACCCATGTGACCTTGTTGCAAAAACCAAAAACAGTTGGGGGAAATCTTAGGGAAATGCTTGCTCTCTCAGTTTCCCTTCATGGGTATTACACATGCTAATAAAAACATTATATTAATTAATAACAGATTGAGAAGAGTCCCTTCACTTTCCCCTAGGACTCTTCCCAATCTCTTATTAATTAACATAATGTCTCTATCAGCATCAAGGGAGTCTTCCCAAGAAGGTGAAGACTGTTAAAAAGTTTTTAAGATATGAGGTGAATAAAGGAAATAATATGAGTGAAACAAAGAGGAAATGTAAAGAAACGAGTAACACGACTTGTCCTAGCTGTTTGGAAATCCTTAGATGGTTATTCAGAAATGGGATGAATCTAGGGAATTCCTTGACAGTCCAGTGGTTAGGACTCCATGCTTTCACTGCCAAGGGTCAGAGTGGAAAAGATGAAACAGAAGGAAAGCGGGTAGAACACAATGTTTAAAAGAATGACATAGCTATTGAGGATATGACAAAAACTTGTAAGAACCGACTAGGTCCAAGGTGGTGGAAGATTCCATTTCCAGTAGACCTTGAGCCTCATTATGCACTTGTTGTAACACATTAGCTAAATGACACACCCACAGGTGCCATGGCAGTTCTCAGTCTGACTGTAAAAGGCCAAAAGATGGGTGTGGCCCAATTCCTGGGAATCCCCTCCCTTCCCCAAAATAGTTGAAATAACCCTCTCACTCATTAGCCTATGAAGTTACCCAACCCATAAAAACTAACCACCCCACATTTTGTGGCCGTTCTCAAGCCTTTTGAGACAGACCATTCTGTCTGTGGAATGTGTATCTCTCTAAATAAATCCACTTCTCACCTATCACTTTGTCTCTCAGTGAATCCTTTCTGCTATGAGACATAAAGAACCTGAGCTTCATTAGGTCTTGAGACCAGGTGTGTGATCTTGGTTAAAAGACAGTGGGTTCTGGACTTCCTAGGTGGCTCAATGGTTAAGAATCCGCCTGCCAATGCAGGGAACACAGATTCTATCCCTGCCCTAGGAAGATACCACATGCCACAGAGCAACTAAGCCCATGCACCACAACAATTGAACCTGAGCTCTAGAGCCCGTGAGCCACAACTATTGAGTCCATGTACCACAACTACTGAAGCCCACACACCTATAGCCCATGCTCTAGAGAAACCACCACAATGAGGAGCCCGCACACCACAATGAAGAGCGCCCCCCCCCCCCACCGGCTTGCCACAACTAGAGAAAGCCTGTGTGAAGCAATGCAGACCTAACACAGCCAACAAAATAAGTAAATTAATTAATTAATTTAAAAAACAAAACAAAAGACAGTGGGTTCAAGTCCCACTCTGGATTTTCCCTGGGTTCAAGTCTCATCTGAGCTGTGTGGTTTCAAAGAGAAGTTTCCAGGATATAAAGTTTTGTCAACTCTACCTTAGTGTTTAATGAAATGAATATTATGTCTGGCTGGGAAATACTTCCCTTACCTAGAATTGTAAAACAAAATCTGGATGAAGTCCTCATAGAGACGACAGTTTGTGAGAGGAAAATCAAAACGGAGTTTCTACTGCTAAGAGATCTCTTTAAAATGGAGCCAGGCCATTAAGGAAGTATGAGTTGTGTATGTCTCAGGCTGGGTGGAATCTGAACTTTTGACCACTCATTACTGTAACAAAGGCATCCAGAATATCTGTCATAAACTCAAGATACTTATTGGACCCTTATCCCAAAATAACTCATGATTCTTTCAGGACAGATATCTCCTGAATCTGGTCAGTCAAACACAATTCTCACCAGGCAACTTTTAACAGCCTCACGGCTTTTTGTCTTTGTAAGCTCCTGACTCCTTCTATTCCCCAAACACTCTTTTTCTCTTGTTGCTGAACGCAAGTTCCTGTGCCCAACGCACAGTGAGGCCAAGCAAGAGAAAGGAGTTTGGAGCAGAGAAAGGTTTATTGCAAGGCTAAGCAAAGAGAGCGGGTGGCTTGTGCTCAAAAACCTCAAAATCCCTGATGGTTTTGGGGGAGAATTATTTTTCCTTTTTTTTTTTTAAACTTTGTATTATATTGGAGTATACCCGATTAACAATGTTATGATAATTTCAGGTGCACAGCAAGGGGACTTAGCTTTACATATGCGTGTATACATTCTCCCCCAAACTCCCCTCCCATCCAGGCTGCCACATAACATTGAGCACAGTTCCCCATGCTTACAGTAGGTCCTTGTTGGTTATCCATTTTATTTATTTATTTATTTATTTATTCATTTATTTATTTTTATTTTTATTCATTGGCTGCATTGGGTCTTCGTTGCTGCATGCAGGCTTTCTCTAGTTGCAGAGAGTGGGGCTACTCTTCATTGTGGTGTGCAGGCTTCACATTGTGGTGGCTTCTCTTGCTGCAGAGCATGGGCTCTAGGTGCATGGGCTTCAGTAGTTGTGGCACGTGGGCTAAATAGTTGTGGCTTGTGGGCTCTAGAGCACAGGCTAAGTAGTTGCCACGCACAGGCTTAGTTGCTCCTCGGCATGTGGGATCTTCCCAGACCAGGGCTTGAACCTGTGTCTCCTGCATTGACAGGTGGATTCTTAACCACTGTGCCACCAGGGCAGCCCAGGTTATCCATTTTAAATACAGTAATTTGTACATGTCAATCCCAAATTCCTGGGGGGAAGTTCTTATAGGCAAAATTTGGGGTGAGAGCTGCAGGGTGTGTGACTTTCTTCTGACTGGCTGGTGGTGAGGTGACTGGGCGGTGCCCCTGGAATCTGTACTCAGCCCGAAGTTGCCATCTTCCACCTGGGTGAGGGCCTTGGTTGCTGCAGAAGAATTCATACATACTGTTGTGTGTGTCCCTTGAGCAGGAACCAGGATCTTGCTGTGTTGCTGTTGTTTGTTGACTCTTCCTCCCTTGTCTCTGCCTCCCTTCACTTCACTGATTAGCAACCATTTGAATCTGTTCTTTGGCACTCGGGGAACGTCTAGGAGGCTGGATGTAGCCTAATTCCTACAAATAAGAAATGGAGGACACAGGAATGCTTTGTGTCTGAGAGGGTCCCACAGGGTCCTGCTTGGTTTCAACAGCTTGCCCTATGCGTTTCTTCCATTTGGCTCTTCATTGGTATCCTTTGTCCTATCCTTCAGTAAAGTGGTAAACATAAGCAATGTTTCCCTGTGTTCTGTGAGCTGCTCTAGCAAATAATTAGATCCAAAGTGGGGGAGGGTGTGGGAACCTCTCATTTGTAGCCAAGTCAGAGAGAAGTTGCCGGTAACTTGGGGACCTACTACTTGAGATTGGCATCTGAAGTGAGGTGCAGTCTCCGGACTGATGTGGTCATTGACTTCTCTCATAAAGAATGTCAAAGGCTAGATTCTGCTCACAGAGATTTATACGTGGATATAACTGTGCAGTAATATGAGAACATATTTCTGATTTTCTGCCTCTTGAACCTCCTAGGTAAATGCCCAAATTTCCGGTCCATGTTCCCAGTAGCTCCACTGTGCTATTTTTGAAACTCATCTTCCCATTTCAACAACCTCTTTCGATTTTTCCTCTAATCCTTCTTGTGGTGGCCTCTCCTTGAGGACTATAGCATTTTAGTAGCACTAAGGCAGATGTGACCATCTTACTGAAGGAAGGGAAAGAGCCTTAGATGCTGCTAGGAAAAAACCTGTCAAAAGCTGTGTTTCCGGGTAAGTTGTGGTGAATTAGCCCAAATAAGTCTTTGTATAAAGATCCTTGTAGGAGGCATGAGGACATTTTAGGATATTGTAGGGATGCTCTATTTTAGGATCCGAGATGAAAAGGAAGTTGAGGGATCTTCAGCATAGATTCCAATAGGACCATTCCTCTATCTCCATTTATTATCTGTCTTTATCTGTTATGCTGTTACCAGAAGGAGGACCCCTTTCAGGGTCTGAGAGTGGGCTCTTGTCTAATGTTCTGAAATGAATTGTCCCAGGAGATGCACGTGCTGACAAAGCAAGAGACTTTATTGAGAAGGGGCGCCCAGGCAGAGAGCAGCAGAGTGAGGGAACCCAGGAGAACTTCTGTGCCACGTGGCTCACAGACTCAGGGTTAATGGTGGTGGGGTAGCTTTCCAGGTTGTCTCTGGCCAGCCATCTTGCTTATGCCCATATTTGGTCTGCCTCAAGGTGCTTCCTGCTTGCAGGTGCATCTCTCAGCCAAGATGGATTCCAGCTGGGAAGTGGGCAGGACATATTATGATCTGACCTCTCCTCTCTCTCTCTGGCCGCGCTCTGAGGCATGTGCTCCAAGGCATATGGGATCTTAGTTCCCCACCCATGCCCCCTCCATTGGAAGCAGAGAGCCTTAACCACTGGACAACCAGGGAAATCCCCTCCTCTCTCCTGAATTCTCCTGGTTTTTGGCAGCAGCACCACGTTCCTTATTAGGACCTCCTGCTATGAGACAACTCATGCAAGCAGCTATTATCTTGCCTGGCCAAGGTGGGCAGTTTCGGTCAACGTTTCCCTAACAATGGCATCTACTCTAAGATGTAGGTGTTTACCATCGTAACAATTCAAATAGGTATTTTATTTTTTAATGGAAAATTATTCTTCTTAAGTTCACTGAAGGAAAATATACTACTGAGTTCTGGTTAAGAAAAGCTGTCAATTAGGTTGAAAAACACTTTTCCTCTAATGCTGAGCTTCAGAGACCAGATACGACCATAAATGTTACACGAAATGAAGAGCACATAAAATGGTTTCCAGGAACAATGTTGCCAATGTCCTATAAATGACTGAATATATTCACAGACCCTACATAAAAGTTGGATGTCTAAATCTTTGTCCTAGGAGCAATGACATTACTTTGTTGGCATTCCTATTACTTTTCCTTTTTTATAAATTTTAAATTTATTCATCTATTTATTGACTAAGTTGAATCTTCATTGCTGCACGCAGGCTTTCTGTAGTTGTGGAGAGCGAGGGCTACTCTTTATTGTGGTGCACGGGCTTCTCATTGAGGTGGCTTCTCTTGTGGAGCATGGGCACTAGGCATGTGGGCTTCAGTAATTGTGGCACGTGGGCTCATAGTTGTGGGTCAAAGGCTCTAGAGCATAGGCTCAGTAGTTGTGGTGCATGGGCTTAGTTGCTCCTCGGCATGTGGGATCTTCCCAGCCCAGGGCTCGAACCTGTGTCCCCTGCATTGGCAGGCAGATTCTTAACCACTGTGCCACCAGGGAAGTCCCCTGTTATTTTTCCTTAATGCATCACTATAAATTGCCCATCTTAAGCAGATTAAAATGGCAGTAAATTCATGTTATTTATAGTTTGGAGACCAAGGCAGTTAGACAAAGCGTGATGTTTTCACATGAATATAGGCTCAAAATGATGGCTTTGCATCTAGAATGCCTTTCTCAGTTTCTTTCTGAGTCTACCATTTTTTACAGTTAACGTATTGCCTTTCTGTTTATGCCTCTTTGTTTGGACTGTATTCTCTCTGGTGTGTTTAGAAATCATTGAAATATCTGAGTGGAAGGAGACTTTATTTTTGTTCCATTCTCTAACTTCCAGCATAGAAGTTTATTTTCAAGAAATATAGGGGAGGACTTCCTAGGTGGCACAGTGGTTAAGAATCCGTCTGCCAATGCAGGGGACATGAGTTCAAGCCCTGCTCTGGGAAGATTCCACATGCCGTGGAGCAGCTACACCCGTGCACCACAACTATTGAGCCTGTGCTCTAGAGCCCGTGAGCCACAACTGTTGAGCCCGTGTGCTGCAACTATTGAAGCCCACAAGCCTAGAGCCTGTGCTCCATAACAAGAGAAGGCACTACAATGAGGAGCCCACGCACCACAATGAAGAATAGCCCCAACTCGCACCAACTAGAGAAAGCCCATGTGCAGCAACGAAGACGCAACACAGCCAATAAATAAAATAAATAAATAAATAAGTTTAAAAAATATATAGGGGAAAGGGCAATGATTTGCTTTATTGATATATTTCAGGTTGGAGTTTGAGATGGAAAATCAATGAATATTGACACAGGAGAGTATTTATCCAAACAATTCATCCCAAAGTTTAGTAACAGAATAAAAATCACAAAGTAGTATCTCAAATGCTCCAAATTTGACAAGGACTGTGACTATCTGGTGCAGTTGGATAGGCAGCGTGGAAAGCAGGTAGAACACTTCTGACCAGTGACCCTCACCTTTGCAGAAAGCCCCACTGGGGAAAGAGTTTATTTATACAATATGTTTGTAAGCAGCTTCTCTTTAAAATTAATTTATGAATGTGTGAAAATATTTGACCATCCTGATCCATTCCTAGAATGAGACAACTTCTTTAGGAAGTATGTTTGGGCAGGTGAAATACAGTCAACACCATTTAGAGGCCATTCATTCTATATCTGAGAGTATTTTATGTTTGTTATATTTCCCCCCATTCTCAACAACATGAGCATTTTAAAATGTTGATTGTAGAGAGAATGAAGTTACCAGAGGCAGGAAATAAGTGAAGCAGTGAGTTCTCTGAGAAAAATGAAGATGAAATTTAGATTCAGATGCAGACAGTGGCTTCAGCCAGCGTCAGGACCACTTCTGCAGAGGTGAGAAAGGAAAAAGTAAGTAGCTTACAGCTGTATGTGAGTGTGTAAGGGTTAAGGAGCAAAAACAGAAGTGCAGACTCCTCATTTTGAACATGAAATAGGTCATATGATGAGGGAGCAGCTGTATGGGAAGTGGTAAGGGTTTGGAACACGGTCTGTGTGGATTTGGGAGCTGGTGCAGGAGTCAGAGCTGACCAGTGGCACAGAGCAAATGTGAGGAAATCAGGTAGGAACTGGGGAACAACATTCAGGCAAGATATGATAACTTGGAACAGGATAGTAGTGTCGGAGCTCATTGAGTTGGTCGACGTGGTGAATCCAGGGTGTGAAAGTAATGTAAGATGGACAGGACATGTGGATGACTGCATGTTGGGTTTGATAGAGGAGGGGCTGAGGGATCTGAGTTTGTTTGCAGCCTTCTCAACATCTTGGATATCAGGGCCATCCACTAAAATTGGGGGATTTGGAGGACTGGGGAAGATTATGGGCCCTTCTTAGGAATAAAGAGTCTGAGTTACCTTGTTGTATTAAAATAGAGACATGGGATTGAGGAGGGGGTGAAGATTTGGAAAAGCCTTTGAGGAACTGTGGAGAATCTGGCCAGCTGGAGAAGCTACCAGAAGGAAGAGACGGTGACTCTGCATGATAGCTATCAATTTGCCTGATGGCTCTAGCTGCCCGCATCAGCCCAGATATGAAAGGAGAGCATGTTACCTCTTGATGTTTTATAGGACAGTGAGAACAGGAAGACATGAGGGAAAGGACTGTTTTTCAGTGTCTCACTAATAAGCAGAAGGATCGACATACACAGTGAAGGTACTAAGTGTGGGATGAAGAGTATTCATGGGTATATTTAATTGGGAAGTGTGACTTTTCAAGTGAGTCTGCAAGTAAATTGGAGATATTAATATTATTCATTATGAGCTATCATTATGATATAACTAATATTATAAATAACTCTTGTTGAGCTACTCACTGTGATCAAGGCCCTGTGTGGATCATTTCCTGCATTATCGCTTACATGGCACAGAATCTATTATGGCTGTCATTTTTCAAGAGCAGGCTGAGTGCAACCAACTGTGTATATGTTCACCAAACTTATTTGGTCTTCTCTTGGGCACAAAGCTCAACTTCATTTTCCAGCCCATGCATACAGCAGTGGCCAAAAAGACTAGTTCTTGTCAACAGAATGTGATTGGTAGTCAGTTATGTGGAAGTGGATGTGACTTCTCCACTTTCCTTTTGTTTCCTCTTGGTCAGCTAGGTGGAGCCAGGAAACCCTTAAAGCCACATATTTACAATAGAAGGCATCTTGGTCCCTGAATCACAGTGTGGTACAGAGCTCACTGCCTATACATAGGAACATATCTATAAATGAGAAAAACTCATCCTGTGCTAAGCCTCTGAGATATTGTACATTTCTGAAATCAGCTATATTGAACTTAGGCTAATTTATATCTTGAAGTACAAAGACATTATACAATTCTTCCAGGGTCCAGAGCTGATGGGGACAAACCCATAAGATAAGCCTCAGCAGTTGGATCTCAGAGCTGACTCTTACCTGACACAAACCTTTCCTTCCCCAGTAGCAGCAAAGAGTGGGTTGGGACAGAAGGACAGATGGACCACAGGCCTCAGGGCTCCATAGCCTCCTGGGTCCCTGGGGAGGTTACAACAAACTCCCACTGACTGGTAAATGCAGTGGGTCCTTCACAGTCTACAGGCTGCAGTGCCTTCCATCTACTTGGCTCTAGTGTCCCCACACTGAGTGAGTACATATAGGTTAACAGACTAACAAGACACACTTAATAATTGGCTAAATATATATTTTGTGTCCAGATTGCAATATATCTGCCCTAAATAACAAATACTACAATGAGAAAATTCAGCACTGATAACACTTATAATTTTAAATATTGTGATTTTATGTGCTAAAGTTATTGGATTTATGAAAGAACACTTACTTTTAAAAAAACATTCTGAAGGCATTATACATTAAAATACATGATGTCTGGGATTATAGGTGAAATAATATATACTAAGGTGCATGGGTAAATGAAACAAGACCAACCATGAAATGATAAGTAATGATGGAATATTGCAAAACACTGCAGCCATTGTTCCATGCCAAAATGGCATTTGTTTTATTCTTCTCTTTTTGAGACTGATGTCAGATTCAGAAAGGAATTGAATACACGTGAGGATATGAAGTAAGATATATTAAGTAGATGAAAGTGTTGCTCAATGAATTGGACACAATATTCAACTATACAGGTAGGAGACGTTCTCTGTGGGAATCACCGTCAGAGACCCATCTTTGTACTCTTTCTCCAAGATGGCGCAACATCCTCCTTCTGTCTTCGTTATCACTACACTTTCTGAGGTATTTATTTGTCTTTACCAAACACTCAGACAGACAGTACCCTATTGTTTATTAGCTTCAGTTTTCAGTGGCTCCATTATGCAATGGTATGTACATTTTTTAAGCTCTTTATTGGAATATAATTGCTTTACACTGTTGCATCAGTTTTTGCGGTAAAACAAAGTGAATCAGCTGTATTTATACATATATCCCCATATCCCTTCCCTCCCTATCCCATCCCTCTAAGTCATCACCCATCATGGAGTGATGTATTATGTAGCAGCTTGCCACTAGCTATCTATTTTATATTTGGTTGTACATTTGGATTGATGGATTTGAAAGCATCTCGAAAGGTACTCTTCGACTCTGGGAACACGCTGAGCATCACAGAGTCTGAAATGACGTCTCCAAACATTTGGTGACCAGTTATAGATAGTATTCCTCAAACATATGAGTGCACTCTCTTTAAGAAGAAGCAATGCCCCTCGTCAGCCTCTGGACTTAGGTTGGTATTTCCTAGCAACCCTCTCGGTGTAGCTTCACCTTTTCTCGAGGACGTCAAGGTTGCAAGATACTGGACCTAGGCGTGTGGATCTGTGGGAAATACATTACCCAGAAGGCTGTGGCTGCGAAGATCAGCCAATTAAGTAAAGAGAAGCCGGGTGTTCCTGTCAGGCAATAGTGTCAGGGCGGGACTTCCGGCCGTCTCGTTGTGGGCGTCATTTTGAATATGCTCGACCGTTTTCACAATTCAAAAGGTTCGGTTGCAGGTGCTGGGAAGAGGTGACGAGACTGAGAAGGTACCCGCTGCACAGAGGCGGGTGTGAGGCTCGGTGCCGCCGCCCGGGGTGCCCCGCACCAGGCCGGGGAGAGGGTCCGCCGTGCCCGCGTACCCCCGCCTTTCCCGCCGCTCCCGGACCTTCAGCCCACAGAGTCCGATGGCGGCGGCGGCGCTGAGGGACCCGCCTCAGGTAAAACGCTCGTCCTCCGGGCCCGCACCGCCCTCACCCCACCAGACACTGAAGCCCCGAGTGCGGGGCGCCTACTCACGTGCCCGATGTCCGGGATGGTGAGGCGGTCGTGGGTGGGGCCCTGTCTCTGACAGACAGTGTCAGGGCGCGTGGGAGAGGGTGACAGGCGGAGGGACCGACACCCGGAAGTGCTGAGGTTTGGAGGCCTGACTGATCAGGAACTGGGGCATGTATAGCAGTTCTCGATTGTTTCTGCTAGGAACAAGATGCAGCTGGCGAGAGTGAAGCTTGCAGTGTTGCTGCATGAAAAGTTGGCCATTTATGGGAATTCCCTGGTGGTCCAGTGATTAAGACTCAGCACTGTCACTGCCGAGGGCCGGGTTAAATCCCTGGTCGGGGAACTAAGATCCCACGTGCCGCAGGGCGGGGTCAAAAAGAAGAAAAATAAAAATTGGCCATTTATCACACAGGTAATACAGGGTTTGAATCGCAGGTGGGAAGTGATTTCACCCAGACAAAAATAGGCTCCCTGTGGTTGCAAAGAAGCGAACAAACTAGGGGGTAAGGGAGGAGACAGGAAGCAAAGACGGAGTAATTGCAATAGTCTACGTGAGTGTTGATGGATCGGAGTGACTGCCTTGGATGTGTGAGAAGTGGTTGAATTCTGGATCCATTTTTTGAGAAGGGACAAACCAGATTGTGGGTGTTGCTGGTGACAAGAGAAAGGAAGTAGTGAGGGATGACCCTCGGGATTTTGGTCCTAGTAGATAAAGGGATGGAAGACCCATCAACTGGATGGGGACATTAGCAGCAGGTTAATTTCCCTTGAGAATGTTATAAGTTTGATTTGGCTCTGTTATCATCATGGGATGTGTAGACGAGAGATGGCTGAGGAGACGTAGGAGTAGTTGAGACAAGAAGGCAGTGAGGCTGGGGCTGTTGCTTATTTAGTATTAATACTATATGGCTTCTCCAGAATTTTGTGGTGAGCTTTGACAGGGTCTGGGATGTTTTAGTCTTGCTAGTGGATACAGTCTGGGGCAGATGTCATCATTTGTGGGTCACTATGTCTGGCTGGGAGATTTAAGACTAGGTTTTTTACAGATGTTGAGTGGAGAGAGGAGTGTTGTGGCTGCTGAAAGGGCAAAACTGGCAGTAAAAAAGTTGAAGAGAGTCGTGGGAATATGAAATTCATATGTGGTTCTGGGTGGCTAATATTGAAGCAAGGATTAGAGGCCGGTGGGGAGATCTTCTAAGCAGCATTTGTGGCTTACTGTGGTGTTGGATCCATCAGAGGACAGGGGTTGTACCAAATCTTGTTTGAATTTCTCAGGCACTCTCTGAATGCCAAGCACCAAATGTGTGGGTATATTCAGGGAGAATTCTGCAGTGTGGCGCAGGGAGGTGGCAGTGCTGTGGAAGTGCAACTGTAGGGTCTGAAATTGTGAGAGAAATGCCATCTGCAGAATGATGTGCACATGCAGGGGAAATGTAAGCTGATGGCCCCAGGGCCCTGGTGTTGAAGACTTATTTACAGGTGAAGCATAAGCTTACATTTAGCTGTGTCTGGATTCCCCCAAACTGGGAGACCCCAGGGGGATTGCTTAGCTGGATGGATGGGACATTACAGGTCAGGCCCAGAGCTCACAGGACATTACAGGTCAAGCCCAGAGCTCAGATGGCATCTGTGTGCACCCTCCTGCCAGTTACTGCTGAGGACTGAACACAATGGCTAACTGGGATGGTAAAGAGAGAGCAGGCATCAGTGGCACCCTCTGAGGGTGGGGAGCTCCAGTAGAGCATGGCAATGGCCTAGGTGTGTGGGGAGATGTGTTGTCAGTTTTGAGAGAGAATGTTCAAGCTTTCATCTGTCCCCTTCGTGACAGGTTGGCGTGACCTTTGAGGACATTGCCGTGTACTTCTCCTGGGAGGAATGGAGGCTCCTGGATGAGGCTCAGATACACCTGTACCTCGATGTGATGCTGGAGAACTATGTGCTTATATCTTCACTGGGTAAGACCCTCACCCTCCCCAGTGACCTGGACTAGGCTCTGTATCCTGCCTTACCCTCCCTTCTCAGAGGGCTGCTCTGTCCCGCATGTGGTGTAGGCACTGCTTGCTTCCCCAGTATTCTGGTCATTTGTGGTAATTAGGGCTGGGTTGTTTCAACTGCCTGCTTTTCTCCCCTACAGCCCTAATACCTGTGTACTGAACCCTCATAGGGAAGGATTTGAGGTCAGTAGTCTTTCAGTAAAGCTAATGGATGCAGCTTGCTTGCCCTTTCTCTGAATGGTTCAGTGTGTCCAGATCTATGCAGTTTGTGTGGCCCCTCCCTTAGCTGACAATTCTTTGCACCTGCTGGTTTATGGCATTGCAGCCATTGTCATGGTGACTGCTTACATGAGCTGCTATTGAACTTTGTCCTACATAGTTCTTTTGCAATGTTTAGACCTCTTTTCTCCTGCCCCAACTTTATCAAGATATAATTGACAAAATTTTATGTATTTAATGTATATAACATGATGATTTGATATACATATATATTATGAAATAATTACCACCATGAAGTTAATTAACACACCTATCACCTGACATAATTACTTTTTCCTTTGTGTGTGTGAACGCTTAGGATCTACTCTTTTAGCAAATTTCAAGTGTACAATACAGTGTTAATAACTATAGTTACTATGCTGCATGTTTGATCCTTAGAATTTATTCAGCTTATAACTGAAAATGTTTTTGAGCAACATCTTCCCATTTCTCTAACCCTCAGTATATGGCATTGTACTTCATGTTTCTCTAAGTTTGACTTTTTTTAAGATTCTATATATAAGTAATATTATACAGTATTTGTATTTCTGTGTGGCTTATTTCACTTAGCATAGTATCCTCTAGGTTCATCGTTGTTGCAAGTGGCAGTTTTTCCTTTTCCATGTCTGAATATTTCTGCACACCCATGCGTGGGAAAGTTGGCGTGTGTGTCTGTGTGTGTGTGTGTGTGTGTGTATACCATATTTTCTTCATCGCTTCATCCACTGATGAACACCTTGGAATGTTTCCATATCTTGGCCCTTCTGAATAATGCTGCAGTGAACATGTACATGCATGTATTTCATGGAGATCCTGGTTTTGTTCCTTGGAATATATACCCAGAAGTGGGTGTGCTGGATCATATGATAGTTCTGTTTTCAGTTTTTTGAGGAATATCCATAATATTTGCCATGACTGCATTAATTTACATTCCTTGCAACCGTGTTCAATGGTTCCCTTTTCTCCACATCCTTGCCAGCATATTACCTCTCATCTTTTTTGATAATGCCACTATAAAAAGTGTGAGGTGACATCTTGTGGTTTTGATTTGCATCCCCCTTGAGTGTTATTAATTGTGAGCACCTGTTTACCATTTGTATCTCTTTTTCCCTCTGTTGCTTCCTTTGTTGTGCAGAAGCTTTTGAATTTGATATAGTCCCACTTGTTTATTTTTGCTCTTGGTGTTACATTAAAAAAAATCATTGCCAGGGATAAAGTCACAGAGCCTTTTCTCTGTGTTTTCTAGGTGTTTAGGGTTTCAGGTCTTACATTTAAATCTTTAATCTGTGTTGAGTGCTATGAGATTGGGGTCCAGTTTCATTTTTCTGCATGCAGATATCTATTTATTGAAGAGACCACCCTTTCCCCATTGTGTGTTCTTGGTGCACTTGTCAAAGATTCATTAACTAATAACCCAAGTGCATGGTTTTGCTTCTGGTCCGTCTCTTCTGTTCCCTAGATCTGTTCATTTTTTATGCTAGTACCATAACATTTGGATTATTATAGCTTTGTAATATAATTTGAAATTAGCATTGTGATCCTTTTAACGTTGTCTCTTTCAAGATTTCTTTGGCTGTTCAGGTTCTTTTGTGGCTCTATATATTTTAGATATGTTGTTTCTATTTCTGTAAAAAATACGTTTGGAATTTTAGTAGGAATTGCATACAAACTGTAGATTACTTTTGGTATTATGACTATTTTAACAATATTAATATTCCAATCCATGTGTACTGATATCTTTCCAAATATTGCCATCTTCTTCAGTTTCTTTCATCAGTGTTTCATAGTTTCTGGTGTACACATCTTTCTGCTCCTTGGTTTTTTATTTTGTTTTGTTCATTTTTTTCCCTAATATTTATTTTATCTACTTATTTTGGCTGTGCTGGGTCTTTGTTGCGGCACGTGGGATCTTTTAGTTGCTGCATGTGGACTTCTTAGTTGCTGCATGCAGACTCTTAGTTGTGACATGCATGTGGGGTCTAGTTACCTGACCAGGGATCAAACCTGGGCCCCCTACACTGGGTCCGCAGAGTCTTACCCACTGGACCACCAGGGCAGTCCCTACTCCTTGGTTTTAATCCTAAGTATTTTATTGGTCTTGATGCTGTTGTAACTGGGATTATTTTCTTCTCAGACAGTTCATAGCTATTGTGCTGAAATGCAAGTAATTCTTCTATGTTGGTTTTGTATCCTGCAAGTTTCTGAATTTGTCTTCTAGTTTTGTGGAGGAGTCTTCATGGTCTTCTATACATATGATCATGTCATTGGGAGAGACAACTTTACTTCTTCCTCTCAGATTTGGATTCCTTTTTTTTCTTTTTGTTGTCTAATTGCTCTGGGTACACTTAAGTACCATGTTGAATAGACGTGATGAAGGAGTGGCCATTCTTGTCTTGTTCCTGATCTTAAAGGGCAAGCTTTTAGCTTTTACCATCGCATACTGTGTAGGCTAGGATTTGTCATGTATGGTGTATTCATTCTGTACCTAATTTGTTGAGAGTTTTTATCATGCAAGTATGCTGAATTTTTTGAAATACTTTTAACATATTGTGATAATCATGATTTTTATATTCTGTTCTTTTAAGGTGGTGTATCACATTGATTTTTGTTTGTTGAGGCATTGTTGCATCTCAGCAATAAATCTGACTTAATCAGGGTATATTATCTTTTTATTGTGCTTTGAAGTGGATTTGGTAGTATTTTCTTGAGGATTTCTGCTTATGTGTTCATCGTGAATGCTGGGCTGCAGTTTTCTTTTCTTGTAGTGCCCTTGTTATGAGGCTGGCAGGTTAATGCTGGCCTCATAAAATTAGTTTGGAAGTGGTTAATCCTCTTCAATTTTAGGGAGTTTGTGGAGGATTATTGTTAATTTTTACTGAAAAGTTTGGTAGAATTCTCTAGTGAATGTATCTGGTCCCACGCTTTCCACTGTTGGCAGATTTTTTATTACTGATTCCATCTCCTTACTACTTTCATGTTTATTTGTATATTCAGTATTTTATCATTCAGTCTTGGTAAATTGCATCTTTGTGGGAATGTATCCATTTCTTCTAGGTTATCTAATTTGTTGGCATTTAAATGTTAATAGTAGTCTCACATGATCCTTATTATTTCTGTGGTATTATCAATAGTTGTAATGTCTCTTCTTTCATTTCTGATTTTATTTACTTTAGTCTTCTCTTTTTTTCTTAGTGTATCTTAAGGCTTTTCAATAGTTTTATCTTTTCAAAATAGATGCTTTTTATGTCCTTTATCTTTTCTGTTTTTCTAGGTCTATTTCTTTTATTTCTGCACTGATTTTTTTAATTTCCTTCTGTTAAATTTGGGCTTACTTTATATTCTTTTTCTAGTTTGTGAAGGTATAAATTTAATTAGTTAATCTGAATGCTTTATTTGGTCCTTGATTTATTGTTTTATTTGTTCATATTTATTTTTTATTGGTTTATAACATTATATAAATTCATGTGGGTTTATAACATTATGTAAGTATACTTATATTTCTACTTGTATATACCTTACTGTATGCTCACCACCAAAAATTTACTTTCCATTGGTCACCACCATAAGATTAATCCCCTTTACTCATTTCACCCTGCCCCTGTCCCTTCCACTGTGGTAATCACTACTCTGTTGTTTGGTTTGTTCATTTATTTTGTTTGATTTTTTTTGTTTTTTATATTCCCTATATGAGTGAATCATACAATATTTGTCCTACATCTGACTTACTTCACTTAGCATGATACCCTCAAGGTCCATCCATGTCATCACAAGTGGTTAAGATTTTTTTCTTCTTTTAATGGCTGAGTGA
Source organism: Hippopotamus amphibius kiboko (assembly GCF_030028045.1). Taxonomy (NCBI): domain Eukaryota; kingdom Metazoa; phylum Chordata; class Mammalia; order Artiodactyla; family Hippopotamidae; genus Hippopotamus; species Hippopotamus amphibius. The sequence continues at coordinate 2,363,098 of NW_026648280.1, forward strand.
TATTCCATTGTGTGTGTGTGTGTGCGTGTGTGCACACATGTGCATGCAAGCATGCGAAAGTGTATGCTTGGCAGGTCTTCTTTATCCATTCATCTGTTGTTGGATACTTAGGTTATTTCCGTATCTTGGCTAATGTAAATAATGCTACAGTGAACATAGGGGTGCGTGTATTTTCCCACATTAGTGTTTTTGTATTCCTAGTATATATGCCTGGCAGTGGAATAGCTGGATTCTATTTTTAATTTTTTTGAGGAATCTTTATACTGCTTTCCTTAGTGGCTGCACCAGTTTACATTCCCACCAACAGTGTATGAGAGTTCCTTTCTCTCCACATCCTTGCCAGCACTTTTTATTTCTTGCCTTTTTTATAATAGCCATTATAAACAGGCATGAGATGGTATCCCATTGTGGTTTTGATTTGCATTTCCCTAATAAGTAGCAATGTTGAATATCTTTTCATATGCCCATTGGCCTTCTGTAAGTCTTTTGGAAAGACATCTCTTTAGCTCTGCCCATTTGTTAATTGGGTTGTTTTGGTTTTGTTGTTGTTGTTGAGTTGTATGAGTTCTTTATATATTTTGAATATTAATCCATTATTAGATTTATCACTTGCTGATATCTTCTCCCATTCAATAGGATGTCTTGTCTTTTTTTGTTTTGGCTTTGCCATGCAGCATGAGGGATCTTAGTTCCCCAACCAGGGATCGAACCCATGCCCCCTGCAGTGGAAGTGCAGATTCTTAACCACTGTACCGCCAGGGAAGTCCCAGGATATCTTTTCATTTTATTTATGGTTTCCTTTGCTGTGCACAAACTTTTTGGTTTGATGTAATCCCATTTTGTTTTTGTTTTTTTTTTTTTTCATTTCCCTTTCCTGAAGAGACATATCTAGAAAGTTATTGCTAAGACCAATGTCAAAGAGTGTGCTGCATATGTTTTCTTCTGGGAGTTTTATGGTTTCAGATATTACATTCAAGTCTTTAATCCTTTTTGAGTTGACTTTTATGTATGATGTTAGCAGTATAGTTTAACTTTTTTGCATGTGATTGTCCAGTTTTCCCAACACCATTTATTGAAGACCTTTCTCCATTGTATGTTCTTTACTCCTTTATAATATCTTAATTTTCCATATATATGTGGGTTTATTTTTGGGTTCCCAGTTCTGTTTCTTTTGATCTCTGTGTTTGTTTTTCTGCTAATACCATGTTGTTTTGGTTACAGTCGCTTTGTAATACAGTTTGAAATTGGGCGTGTGATACCTGTAGCTTTGTTTTTTTTTATTGTTATTGTTTGCAGCGGTTTTGTTTGTTTGTTGTTTTTTGATGTTTGTTTTGGCCATGCAGTGTGGCTTGTTGGATCTTCGTTTCCGGACCAGGGATTGAACCTGGGCCACTGCAGTGAAAACACTGAGCCCTAACCACTGCATCACCAGGGAATTTCCCTAGTGTTTTTTTTTTTTGTTTTGTTTTGTTTTTAATCTCAGGTTGCTTTGGCTATTTGCAGTCTTTTGTGGTTTTATATAAATTGTAGTATTTTTTGTTCTATTTCTGTGAAAAATGTCCTCGGGATTCTGATAGGGACTGCATTTGATTTATCGGTTGCTTTAGGTAATCTGGACATTTTAGCAATGTTAATTCATCCAGTCAATGAGCATGGAATATCTTTCCATTTGTTTGAGAAGATTTCTTTTTCAATCTTTCAACAATGTCTTATAGAGTTTTTTTATTATGATTTTTAAAATTTATTTCTTTAGGATGAATAAAGTCTCCAAAAAGAACAATGTCTTATAGTTTTCAGTGTACAAGTCTTTATTCTTCTTAGTTTATTCCTAAGTATTTTATTCTTTTTGTAACCATTGTAAATGGGATTGTTTTCTTAATTTTTTTTTTTTTTTTTGCTAGCTCATTGTTCAAGTTTAAAAATTCAGCCAATTTTTGTGTGTTGATTTTGTACCCTGCAACTTTATTCGTTGATTATTTCTAATAGTTTTTTGGTGGAGTCTTTAGAGTTTTCTGTGTGTAAAATCATGTTATCTGCAAATAGTGAAAGTTTTATGTTTTCCTTTCCACTTTGAATGCCCTTTGTTTTTCTTGCCTAACTGCTCTGACTAGGACTTCCAATACTATATTGAATAAGAGTGGAGATAGTGGACATCTCTTCCTTGTTCCTGATTTTAGAGGAATACCTTTGACTTTTCACCATTGAGTTTGATGTTAGCTGAGGGATTTGTCATATATGGCTTTTATTATGTTGAGGTATGTTCCTTCTTCGCCCACTTCATCCAGAGCTTTTATCATAAATGGATGTTTAATCTTGTCAAATGCATCTTCTCTATTGAGATGATCATATGGTTTTAATCCTTCATTTTGTTAATGTGGCATATTACACTGATTTGTAGATGTTGAACCACCCTTGCATCCCTAGAATAATCACGGTGTATGATCCTTTTAATATTGTGTTTGGTTTGCTAATACTTTGTTCAGGATTTTTGCATGTGTGTTTATCAGAGATGTCCTATAATTTTCTTTTGTGTGTGTGTGTTCATCTGATTTTGTATTGGGTGATGTTAGCCTAGTAAAATGAGTTAGGAAGCATTCCTTTCTCTTCACTATTTTGGAAGAGTTTGAAAAGGATAGGCATTTAATCCTTAAGTTTCCCTCTTTGAACTGCTTTTGTTGTATCCCCTAAATTTTGGTACTTTGTGTTTCTATTTTCATTTGTCTCAAGATGTGTTTTGATTTCTTCTGAGACCCAATGTTTTTTCATGATTGTGTTGTTTAATTTCCACATATTCATGAATTTTCCCGCTTTCCTTCTGTTGTTGATTTCTTGTTTCATACCATTGTGGTCAGCAAAGATACCTTGTATTATTTCTATCTCCTTAAATTTGTTAGACCTGGTTGTATAACTTATAACATATAAGCTGCTCTAGGGAATGTTCTGTACGTACTTGAGAATGTGTATTCTGCTGCAGTTGGATGCTATGTTCTGTATATGTCCATTTGATCTAAAGTATAGTTTAAGTCCAAAGTTTTCTTATTGAATTTCTATCTGGATGAACTACCTCTTGTTGAAAGGAGAATATTGAAGTCCCTAATTATTGTGTTGCTGTCTGTTTCTGCCTTCAGACTGGTTAATATTTGATTCATGTGTTTTTGTGCTTCAGTGTTTGCATATACACTTACCACTGTTATAGTCTCTTTTTTATAATTTTTAATTTTTTATTTTTTACAATAAACTGCATATATTTAGCATGTACAATTTGGTATCCCAATCTCCCAATTCATTCCCCACCCCCAACCCTCCCTGCTTTTCCCATTTGGTGTCCATATGTTTGTTGTCTACATCTGGTTCTCTGTTTCTGCCTTGCAAACCGGTTGTTTTGTGCCATTTTTCTGTAGTCCACATATATGTGTTAATGTATGATGTTTGTTTTTCCGACTCACTTCACTCTGTATGACAGTCTCTAGGTCCATCCATGTCTCTAAAAATGTCCCAGTTTCATTGCTTTTCACAGCTGAGTAATATTCCATTGTATTTATATACCACACTTCTTTATCCATTCATCTGTTGATGGACATCTAGGTTGCTTCCATGTCCTGGCTATTGTAAATAGTGCTGCAATGAACATTGGCGTGCATGTGTCTTTTTGAATTATGGTGTTCTCTGGGTATATGCCCAGCAGTGGGATTGCTGGGTCATATGGTAGATCTATTTTTAGTTTTGCAAGGAACCTCCATACTGTTCTCCATAGTGGCTGTATCAGTTTACATTCCTACCAGCAGTGCAAGAGCGTTCCCTTTTCTCCACACCCTCTCCAGCATTTACTGTTTGTAGATTTTCTGATGATGCCCATTCTCACCACTGTTTTAGTCTCTTGATGAATTAACTCCTTTGTCATTATATCACAGACTTCTTTGTTGTGGCAGTTTTTCACTTAATATTTGTTTTTTCTGATACAAGTATAGCTACTCCTGCCAGCTTTTGGTTTTCCATTTGCATGGAATATCCTTATGTTGCCTTCATTTTCAGCCTGTGTGTCCTTAATGTTGAAGTCAGTCTTTTTTTGGCAACATATGATTGGGTCTTGTTTTTTTATTGATTTTTGCTGCTGGGTGTTTTGTTTTGTTTTGACCACGCCACACAGCATGCAGAATCATAGTTCCCATATAAAGGATTGAATGAGTGCCCTTTGCTGTGTAAGCATGGAGTCTTAACCACTGGACTGCCAGGGAAGTCCTGGCTGCTGTTTTTGAATTGTAGAATTTTGTAAGGACTTACTGTTGCTGTCTTGTTAATTGTTTTCTGGCTGTTTTGTAGTTGAGACAGATGCACATTTGTGATAAACTTGACCCTTCCCTATAGTCAACATGTGCTTGACAAGCATTTCTTTCTGTTCAGGTTCCTGCTGTGGAGCAGAGGATGCAGAGACACCTTTTGAACAGATTGCTTCTCTAGGAGTGTCACGGGCTAGGACTCCCAAGGCAGCTTTGTCTTCCCAGAAGACCCACCGCTGTGAGATTTGCGATCCAGTCTTGAGACATGTTTTCTATTTGGCTGAGGACCAGGAAACACAACACAGCCAGAAGTTGTTGAGATGTGGGGCATGTGTGAAACGATTTTATTTTAGTGCAAACTTTCAACAGCACCAGGAACAGCATAGGGGAGAGAAAACTCTCAGAAACAGTGTGGACAAGGCCTCATTTGTGAAGAGCTGCAGATTCCATGTGTCGCAGAAGCCATTTGCCTGTGGGGAGTTTGAAAAGGATTTCCCAACCATTGTGGGACATCTGCAGCAACAGGCCACTCATACTATGGGGAAGCCAAACACAATCACCCAGTGCGGGTCAACTTCACAAGGCAAGAAAAGTAATCACACCTGGGGAGAAGGCAAGAAAGCCCTCAGCCCCAAACACACACTTGTTCAGGACCAAGATGTCCACACTGGAAGACCTTGTTTTGTGTGCAGTGAGTGTGGGAAAACATTCAGGTACAAATCCTCATTTGTTGTGCACCAGAGAGTCCATGCTGGAGAAAGGCTTCATGTGTGTGGTGAATGTGGAAAATCCTTTAAGCAAAGCTCAACCCTCAGTCAACATCAAAGCTTTCACACTGGGACAAGGCAGTACAAGTGCAGCAAATGTGGGAAATCCTTAAACTACAAATCTGTCCTCATTTATCCCCACACATGGCGCATTGAAGAAAATAGTTACGTGTGCAGTGAATGTTCAAAATCTTTTACCTCTAGCTCAGCCCTCACTTATCATCAGAGATCTCACACAGGAGAAAGGCCTTATGAGTGCAGTGAATGTGAGAAATCTTTTATCTCTAGGCCTGCCCTCAGATATCATCAGAGATCACACACAGGAGAAAGGCCTTATGAGTGCAGTGAGTGTGGGAAGTCTTTTACCACTAGCTCTAACCTCCATTATCATCAAAGAGTTCACACTGGAGAAAGACCTTATGAATGTAGTGAATGTGGGAAATGTTTTAACAATAGGTGGGTTCTCATTCAGCACCAGAGAGTTCACACAGGAGAAAGGCCTTATGAATGTACTGAGTGTGGGAAATTGTTTAAATATGGATCTCAATTGAACCAACACCAGAAAGCTCACACTGGCGAAAAGCCTTTTAAGTGTACTGAATGTGGGAAGTCTTTTAATAACAGGTGGACCCTCATTCAGCACTGGAGAGTTCACACAGGAGAAAGGCCTTTTGAGTGCAATGAATGTGGGAAATCGTTTAACAGAAGAAATAACCTCATTTTACACCAGAGAATTCACACAGGAGAAAGGCCTTATGTGTGCAGTGAATGTGGGAAATCTTTTACCTTTAGTTCCAGCCTTCGTTATCATCAGAGAGCTCACACTGGAGAAAGACCTTATGACTGCAGTGAATGTGGGAAATCTTTTATCTCTAGGTCTGACCTCCATTATCATCAGAGAGTTCATTCTGGAGAAAGACCTTATGAGTGTAGCGAATGTGGGAAATCCTTTATCCAAAGAAATAACCTCATAATACACCAGAGAATTCACACAGGAGAAAGGCCTTATGAATGCAGTGAATGTGGTAAATCTTTTACCTGTAGTTCCACTCTCCATTATCATCAGAGAGTTCACACTGGAGAAAGGCCTTATGTGTGCAGTGAATGCGGGAAGTCTTTTATTACCACATCCAAACTGCGTTGTCATCAGAGAGGTCACATTGGAGGCAGGTCTTAAGAGTGCACTGAATGTGGGAAATCTTTTACAGTAAGTCTTCTATGTACTAACAAATTCCGTTCAACCTAGGTACTCAACTAACCCAATGGGCTATGTAGTATTGTACTGCAATAGGTTTATAATACTTTTCACACAAATAATACATGAAAATCAAACACGAAAAATAAAGCATTTTTAATCCTATGGTACAGTACCTCGAGGGTTTACAGTAGTACTAGCTCATCACTGTTGCTTTTTTTTTTTAATAAAAAAAGGAAACATCAGATTGAATTTAAATAAAGAAACCCAGAAATTGTCTGAAAAAACAGTGGAGCAAATCAACTCCTGAAAAAGTTCTGCAGGGGACTTCCCTGGTGCTGCAGTGGTGGCACAGTGGTTAAGAATCCAAACATGCCAATAGAGGGGACACTGGTTTGAGCCCTGGTCCAGGAAGATCCCACATGCTGCAGAGCAACTAAGCCCGTGTGCCACAACTACTGAGCCTGCACTGTACAGCCTGAGAGCCACAACTACTGAGCCCATGAGCCACAGCTACTGATGCCCGAGTGCTCTAGAGCCTGTGCTCAGCAACAAGAGAAGCCACCACACTGAGAAGCCTGCACACCATAATGAAGAGTAGCCCCCACTTGCTACAGCTAGCGAAATCCCGCATGCAGCAAGGAAGACCCAACACAGCTATAAATAAACAAATAAATAAATAAATAAAAATAATCTGCATCTTTGTGATCACATTTTTTGGAAGGGTTGGAGAAAAATAAAAATGCCATTTACCTTTATAATTTATGAGTTATTTGCAAATCACCTTATTTCAGGAGTGGAAGAATTCTTGGTTTTTTTTTTTTTTTTTTTTTGTCTTGGTTATTTCTTAATATAAAAATGTGTGCCAGTTTCTCTTTTCAATATCTTCACATTTAAAGTGGCAATCATACAAAATCTCCTATTTTCAACACAGAATAAATTTGTTTCAGCCAGCTGTCAATGGCAGAGCAACTAGCACAACACCATCTTCTGGGACAAAGAGCATTGGAATATTCTGTTTTGTTGATATTTATAGCTCTTCCTATGTTTCTTCATCAATTCCTATAGTTGTCACAGTTTGTTCCACATCCCCAAATCATATTTAAATGTTGATCATAAGCATGTAAGCTGTCTCGATGCTCTCTGTTGTTTCTCATTGTCACATAGGTTCACTCATCTAGGCTAAGGCTGATGAGATCCCGGGGGTTTTCTACAGTGTTGGTAGTCTGTTGCTGGTCCATATCATCCACATAAGCACAAACACTTGTAGATGATATATGCATGTGACATTGTACCCCAGACTTGTGAACTAACTTATGTGATTGGACATGAAACACAGGTTCGCATCTTTGAAAGTTTGCAGCTTGAAGGTTCACATACAGGGGACTTACTGTGTAGGAAAATCTAACTTCTTTCAACATCAGAAAGTTCACACTACACAAAGGCATAGATGTGCACGAAATGTGCAATTTCCGTGTTCAGTATAAGGGCACTGGAGGAAACTTTCTGAGGAGCTATCTGTCGGAGTTGCCTCTCATGCATCCTGAGCGTGCATGGTGGGGAGAATCCCCAGTTATGTGGGAAGACCATTTCACATCTCTCGCCTGGCAGTGTGCATCAGTCACCAATCCAGTGTTCTCAGGGAAGCTGACTCTGTCCTCCAATATATTGGCCAAATTAGGAGTCACCTGAACACTAGGGGGTGTTTCCCTCTGACTACCTTGGCCGTGGACCTGACCCAGTGTTTGTCCATTTGAGTTTGCTGGCAGCATTCCAACAAAGACTACAATTTTCAGGGACATGGTGTCACGTGATACTTGTGAGGTAACCATTAAGTTACTTTCCCTTGTATAACCTTTGCATCTTTTTGTATTTATATGATTGGAATAATAAACTGTTTTTTCTGATTTCCTTTATGTTTTGTAAGTACTATGAGATATGGGTAGCTCATCTCTCTCTCTCTCTCTTTTTTTTTTTTCCCCCTAGGTAATATTCTTATCTTTGGATATGTCACTGTTGACTTACTTAGGGTCTTTAGGTTATTTCTAGGTTGTGGCTATTGAAATAAACCTGTTACGAACATTTGTGTCAGTTGATATGGATGTATGTTTCTTTTATCTTGTGTCAGTAACTTACTTAAAAGTCTGAGTCACAGGGTAGATCTAAAATGATTGTACTTTTTGTGCATATTAACCAGCAGTATGTTAGAGAGTTCCGTTTCTTCCACATTCCTGCCAGTGCTTGACATGGTTAATCTTTCGTGTCAGCCCTTTTAGTAAGTGTGCATTGTTATCTCAGTGTGGTTTTAATTGCATTTTTCTAATGATTCATGATTTTGAGCATTTTGCAGGTCTTTATTTGCCACCTGTATATATAATTTTTTGTGCTATTTCAGTCCTTGTTATTTGCTTTTTTAAAAAATATGCATTATGGCTGTTTCCTGTTTTATTTATAAATAAGACAGTGAAACAACAAAGACACTTGGTATTTTACCCATTCTTTTTTTTCCCCCTCCAATGTATTTATTTATTTGGCTGTGTTGGTTCTTTGTTGTGGCATGCAGAATCTTTTTTTTTTTTTTTTAGTTGTGGCATGCGAACTCCCAGTTGCAGCATGTGGGATCTAGTTCTGACCAGGGATCAAACTTGGGCCCTCTTCATTGGGAGCCTTGAGTCTTAGCCACTGGACCACCAGGGAAGTCCCGGAATTTTACTCATTCTTAAATGAAGTGAGCAACATTTGCTGTGTGGAATAATTGTTTTTAATGCAGATAGGATATTTCCTTGTTATTTTTCCTCAAATTTTCTGTGTCATGACCACAAATCCCACACACGTTCAAGATCAGTCTGCATCTGATCATCTCCATCACTTAAGTCCAGGCATTCAGTAATACAGTAAATGTAGTCTTGCTTTGTAGTGTTTCTGCAGTGTAAATCCTCCCATGTGGAATGTGATCAGAGAAGGAGCTGAAAAATTCTACTTGAGGTCCCCCGGGGTTTGGGTGGAAAACTAAACTTAGCAGGTGCAGGAGGAGACTTTACAAGGCCAGGTAGACAACAGCTGCGGGGGCAGCGGGCAGGTTGGAGGCTCAGAGGCCTCAGAGACATAATTCTAATTGGCCAGGGGGAGACCCTGGTTTTCCTCACCTTATTAGTGACAGGTTATCAGAGTAGTCACACTATTCTGAGTTGCCTCCGCTGACCCCTTGGTTACCTTGCAAGGGATTCTCACCTTCTGAACTCTCCAAAGTTCTTTTCATCTCTACCTTTCTGTAATTGTTGACTGTTTGTTTCCAGCTGTGTTTACCTTCTATGGGTCTTACCACCTATTTGGCTGGTATTTCAGATACCTGGACCCCAGGACCACATTCTAGATGCAGGGCCACCGCCTACCTTCCCATTTGGGCTAGTGTCTCATAAGTACTGGGGCTGGGATTGTGCAGGGCAGGGGTCTGGGACATGCTTTCTCTGCTCTACACCCTAAGAGGGACCAGGTTATATTTTTTCCTCCAAGATGCGCATGTGTCAAGGCAGCGGGGACACCTGTGATCTGAGGTTGTATCTCAAAAGAGAGCATATGGGTATGGTGATGATGGAGGACCATAGCAGGGAGAACCAGACCCACAAAGCTGGGTGGGAAGGCTGGGACAGTGCAGGGACCACAGGAGACACCTAGCATGTGTCTGCCCCCTGTGGAGGCTCAGGGAGGACCCTCTGTGGTGAATCCCTGCTTCTCCCCCTAGAAGCTAATCGCCTAAGGCTGTGTCCTGCCCAGAGTTCTGGTAGATCTGCCCCTGGAGACCGCTGAGGGATGCAGCACAGTTCGTGCATCTGGTAGGAACACTCAGAGCCACCCAGGTCCACATCTCGGCGCACCCTGGTGACAGCATGCAAAACTTGATGTTCTCACTCTGAGGTGAAAAAGCAGGACTCAGCCTTTGAGTTGTCTCATATTTGGGAACTTTTCTGGCAGTCCAGTGGTTAAGACTTCAACTTCCAGTGCAGGGGGTGTGGGTTCCATCCCTGTTTGGGGAGCTAAGATGCCACATGCCTTGGGGCCAAAAACCAAAACATAAAACACAAGCAATATTGTGACAGATTCAATAAAGACTTTAAAAAATGGTCCACATCAAAAAAAAAAATCTTACAAATCTCATATTTGGTTTCAGGAGCCAACCAGGGACTCAGTGATTAGATTATGCAAGATATATTGTTAGGGGAGAAATTAATGTCAGATAAGGAACCACAGAACCAGGAAGTTCAGAGAGCACTTAACAGGATCAATGCTAAAATTCTACATGTGATATTGTTTTCAAATTATAGAAAATCAAAGATAAATCCTGAAAGAAGTCAGGGCATGGAGAGGAGGGAGATGCCTTACCTATAGCTTAACAAAGATAAGAATTAGATTGTCTTCTTAGAAACTGTGCAGGCAAGAAGAGATTGAGGTGAAATAACTGAAGAATTGGAAAAGGAAAAAACCATCAAACTAGAGTTTCGTCCCTGGCAAAATTATCCTTTGATACTGCAGGGAAATCAAAGCCTTTCTGAAATAAACAAAAATAGGAAATTTGATGCCAGTAAATCTGCAATCTTAGTCCATTCTGGGTGTTAAAATGAAATACCACAAACTGGGTAGTTTATTAAAAAGTAAACATTTCTCACACTTTTGGTATTTTTTTTTAATTTTAAATTTTTAAATTTATTTTATTCTGTTAAATTTTTGGCTGCATTGGGTCTTTGTTGCTTCCTGTGGGCTTTCTCTAGTTGTGGACAGCGGGGGCTACTCTTCATTGTGGTGTGTGGGCTTCTCATTGAGGTAGCTTCTCTTGTTGTGGAGCATGGACTCTAGGCACACAGGCTTAGCGGCTCCATGGCATGTGGGATCTTCCGGGACTAGGGATCGAACCTATATCCCCTGCATTGGCAGGCGGATTCCTAACCACTGTGCCACCAGGGAAGTCCCTATTTCTCACACTTTTGGAGGCTTGGGAAGTCCAAGATCAAGGTGACAGCATGGGCAATTCTGTGCTGAGGACCCACCTCCTGGTTCGTAGTTGGCACCTCCTTGCTGTGTCCTCACATGGTGGAAGGAGCTAGGGATATCTCTGGAGCCTCTTTTATAAAGGCACTAATCCCATTCATGATGACTCCACCCCCCAGGAAACACCTCTTAAAGTCCCTACCTCCTATTACTATCATCTTTGGTGGTTAGAATTTCAATATAGGAAGTTTAGGGGACATAAATATTTATATCATACCACTTGCCTTGCAAGAAATGTTAAAAGAACTTTAGAGACTAGGAGAATTGTAGAGGTCAGAAAATTAGACCTACATAAAAGAACATCAAAGAAGAAATAAGGTAAAATAAAAAGTTATTTTTCTTAATTGATCCCACAGAGAAAAACTTGTTCAAAATAATACCAACAGTGTACTCTATTACATATGCTTATTGTATGAGTATGCACATCGTGTGTGTGTGTGTATCTGTGTCTGTGTATTTATATGTGAAATGAATGACATCAATGATACAAAGTACTGGAAGAATGGGAATATTTTATTATGACACTCACCATCTGTGAGTGGTACAGTGCTATTTGAAAGAGGACTTGGATTTGTTGTCAATGTTGATTGCAAACTCTAGAGCAAGCACTAAAATAAGTTTAAAAAGAAGTGTAACTGATACAGTAAGAAATGAGAGAAAATATAATCATATAAAATGCTCCATTTAAGCCACAAAAAGAAAAGAAAAGAGTTGAATGCAAAATTTGGAACAAAGAACAAGGGCAACAAATAGAATTTATTAAAAATATGGTAAATATCAATCCAGCTGCATCAATAATCACTTTGATGGGAATGGTCTAAATGCACTAATTAAGAGTTTCAGAGTGGGTCAAAAAGCAAGACCCAACTATACATTGTCTAAGGAAACTGCAAGAATATATTTGTACTCTTTTCATGGGACTTCCCTGGTGGTCCAGTGGTTAAGACTCCATACTCCCAATGCAGGGGGCCTGGGTTCAATCCCTGGTCAGGAAACTAGAGCCTCAGTGAATATGCCATGTGCCTCAACTAAGATCCAACACAGCCAAATAAAATTTTAAAAAATACAGTTATACCATTTTCAGCTTCTACATTTGTAGTAATTTGTTGCAAGGGTAATAAGAAATGAATGGAGGGACAGGCATGGGAAGAAATGAAATAATTGAGAATGAAAAAGTTAGTACAAGTCATCAAGTGCTCATTTTGTGAAGGGTGTGTGTATGTGGTGGTGGCATCAGTGTGGTTAAATAAGCTGTTTTATCTATTGTGGCTTCTTTGTTTAACAGTATTCATTAGCTGTCATTGGGCACAGGTAAAATTTTATGTTGCTGTTTCATCATAAAATTACTCAGGCCGGACTGAGTTAGACTACTAGGGGAAATGTTAGTTGGTGGTCCATTTAGCTGATTGGAAAGTATTCAAGTCTTTGTGGTTTACCAGACACACCCTTGACCTGATGGTGAAGACTGTGTGAATGGAGGTATTCAGTACAGCTCATTGCATGAACTTAGCCCCAATAAATATTTACAGTGTATGAAATTGTATAAATATGAAGTCATATTCCAAGAATAATATGAGAGTTTGGAGTTAAGCTTTTACATCTCATCCTTTTGGCATGCAAATGACTATGAGGTTGTACATTCTCACAGAGTGGAAATCAATCTTAGGATTTATTGAGATAAACTATAAAGCAGCTGCATAAAATGTCTGACTCTGTCAGGTAAACTAAAAGATCAAATTGAGTGGTTGTCAGACCTGGGGCGGATAGTGGAATGTGACTGCTTTAATGGATATATGTACCCTTTGGGGGCAGTAAAAGTGTTTGGAAATAGATAAAGCAATGGTTGCATAACATTTTGAGTGCACTAATGCAACTGAATTCTACACTTTAAAATGATAAAGTGGTTAAATTTATGTTATGTGAATTTTATGTCAAATTTAAAAATGGTCAGGGACTTCCCTGGTGGTCCAGTGGTTAACATTCTGCCTTCCAGTGCAGGGGACGTGAGTTCAAACCCTGGTCAGGGAACTAAAATCCCACATGCTGCAAGGTAACTAAGCACACGTGCCACAATTAGAGAGCCTGTGTGCCACAACTACTGAGCCCATGTGCTCTGGAGCCCATGCACCACAACAAAAGATCCCACATGCCACAACTAAGACCTGATGCAGCCAAATAAATAAGTAAATTAATAAATAAATGTTTTTTAACAAAACTTAATAAAAATGATCATATCCTCTTGTTCTAGACTCCTTATTATATAATTACCTTCTTTGTCTCTTATTACAGTCTTTGGCTTCGAGTCTATGTTGTCTGATTAAGTATAGCTACTCTTGCTTTCTTCTGATTTCAATTTGCATGGAATAGCTTTCAGGAAGTCAAAGGGTCAATCCAACAAGAGGATATAATATTTGTTAGTATTTATGCATCCGACATAGGAGTGCCTAAATAAATAAATATTAACAGACCTGAAGGGGGAAATAGACAGCAGTACAATAATGGTAGGGGTCTTTAATACCGCACTTTAAACAATGGATATATCATGCAGACAGAAAATCAATAAGGAAACATTGGACTTAAATGACACGTAAGACTGTATGGACTTAACAGACATTTACATCCAACTGCAGCAGTGTACATGTTCTTCTTAAGTGCACGTGGAACATTGTCCAAGATAGATCATATATTAGGCTGTAATACAAGTCTTTTTTTTAATTGAGTGTTATATATTATTTTTGGCCACCCCACACAGCATGCAGAATCTTAGTTCCTCAACCAAGGATCAAACCTGTGATCCCTGCAGTCAAAGTACAGGGTCCTAACCATTGGACGACTAGGGAGTTCCCACAGTACAAGTCTTAATAAATGTAAGATGATTGAAATCATATCAAAAAAAAGTTTTCTGACCACAATGGTACAAAACTAGAAATCAATTCTAAAAAGAAAACTGGAAATTTTACAAATATGTGTAGATGAAACAACATGCTTCTGAGCAACCAATGGGTCAAAGAAGAATCAAAAAGAGAACTCAGAAAATATATTGAGACAAATGAAAATACAATATATCACAACTAATGGGGTGCAACAAAAGCAGTTCTAAGTACAAAGATAGTAGAAAAAAGGAAATAACAAAGATCCAAGTGGAAATTAATGAAATAATGACCAAAAAGACTACAGAGATCAATGAAACTGAGCTGTTTTTTTAAAAATGGCTTTTTAAAAAGCTAAAATATTTTATTTTTAAAAATAAGGATGACTTAAAATTAGAAATATAAGACCTAAAACTATAAAACTCCTAGAAGAAAATACAGAGGCTAATCTCCTTGCCATTAATTTCGGCAATGGTCTCTTCAATCTTGGAAGATTTGCCATGTGTCCTACCCACTCCGTGAGTCCAATCAAGAGTTGTTGATTTTTCATTCTGCTCAGCTTTTTACTTGCTGTGAGATCAGAATGGCAACTTCCAGGCCCCTTTCATGTGGAACTAGTAAACAGAAGTCATCCTTAATGTTCAGAATTACTTGGAATAATGAGTTTTTTGAGAAAAGACACTTCCTGAGTGTAACGAGAGTTACCCAATTTTCTTTTCCAGTCCCCAGTGTCCTCTGACTCAGATAAAATCAAACTGCAGCATCTTCTCTAAATAGATCAATTTCTGTTAACTTAAACTGGAGTCCTACCTTCCTCTCTCAGATCAGTGCTGGACTCCTTGGAAATTCTTGACTTTTTTTTTTTTTTTTTGGCACTGCGTGGCATGTAGGATCTTAGCTCCACAACCAGAGATCAAACCCCAGCCCTCAGCAGGGAAAGCTCCTAGTTCTAACTACTGGACCACAAGGGAATTCCCAATTTTTGACTCATAGATCATTTTTGTATATGTTAGAAGTAGTTATTACTACTGGTAAAGTTAGTATACATAACGCTATTAGTATAAAAGAGTCAAATAGATTTATTATTTTTACTTGGAGTTGTGCTGATTTTTTGTTTCCAAAGACTGATGGGTTACCTCTATCCTTTAAAAGTTTGAAAAAGCCATATTATTGTATACGGAGACATGAATTAGCAGTTCTTGTATACTTTTTGCTAAATATGAAGTTTTGAGCTTCTGTTAAATTCACAATAATGTTTTTATTAAACTATATTTACAACATATGGGCCCCCAAATAATTTTGGGGTTAAGTGATAAGAGTAGAAAAGGTAATATATGTAGTAGAGCTATGAGGGCATTTTCTCATGTGAATGATGGTTTAATATTGCTAATATAATATTCATATCTGCCTCATGTTATATAAGTAATAAATAGGTGTAAAATAAACAAGAAGGACCTACTGTATAGCACAGGGAACTATAGTCAATATCTTGTAATAACCTATCATGGAAAAGAATCTGAAAAAGAATATATATATGTATATATGTATAACGGACTCAGTTTGCTATACACTTTAAAACTAATACAACATTGTAAATCAACTATACTTCAGTTTAAAAAATAGATCCTAAGAAAAAATAATAAACAAATAAAATCTATTTGCAGAAAAATAAATAGAGTATTGGGCAGTAATGATGATATTAATTCCTATTAGGGTAATGGTAATATTTGATCATAAGAATATTAGTACAAACAGTTCTATGATTAAATTGATTTTTGTGTAAGGCTAGGTTTGTGAGGTTTGATAGTAGTCATCAGGCAGCTATTAGTGTAAGGAGTGTAAACTGTTTGCTACAATTATGTTCAACCGTGAATTAGTTCACAGACTTTAATAGGCAGAATAGTATAGATAATGTAAAGCTATATACAATTATTTGAGCTGTAGCTCCTATATAGTTTCATGGTGTTTGAATGAGAATGACTATGGAGGGGAGGAGGGGTAACTTGGGGTGGGGAGTGGGAGGTACAAACTACTGGGTGTAAGATAGGCTCAAGGGTATGTTGTTCAACACAGAGGATATAGCCAACATTTTGTAATAACTGTAAACGGAAAGTAACTTTTGAAATTGTATAAAATATAAATTAACAAAAAAGAAAAGAACTGTGAAAAAAAAAGAATGGCTACAGTGACAAGTGCTGTGTGGCTGACAGAGGAATGTGTTATGAATGATTTTAAGTCTGTTTCACATAAACAGATTGAGCCAGTTATGATTATTCCTCATAAGGATAATATAAGGAAGGGAAATGCCATGTGATAGAGAATTTATTTTTTTTAATTTTATTGGATTATAGTAGATTTACAATGTGTTAATTTCAAGTGTACAGCAAAGTGATTCAGCTAAGCATATACATGTGTTCACTCTTTTTATATAAATGTATTTATTTATTTATTGGCTGTGTTGGGTGTTGGTTGCTGCGTGTGGGCTTTCTCTAGTTGTGGCGAGCAGGGGCTACTCTTTGTTGCAGTGCATGGGCTTCTCATTGCAATGGCTTCTCTTGCTGTGGAGCACAGGCTCTAGGCTCGCCAGCTTCAATAGTTGTGGCACACTGGCTCAATAGTTGTGCTCCGAGGCATGTGGGATCTTCCTAGACCAGGGCTTGAACCCATGTCCCCTGCATTGGCAGACAGATTCTTAACCATTGCACCACCGGGGAAGTCCCTGTTGTGATTCTTAATAAACAATACCCACCAAGTTTGAGTAGCACAGCTGCAAGTGCTATGCATCAAAGAATATGAGCTTCTAGGCATGCTTCTCCTACTCAGAGTTGTAAACCATAAGAGTGATATTTTTACTATAATGCTATTATGCATGCTAATCATGGGAAAATATTAGACCAAGAGCTGAACATTGTTTGGGTTCAGGATTGGACTGAACATTACTAGAAAATGTACTGAATGTATTAGATTTGGGATGAATACTACTACAACTAGAAGTGGAAGGGACACTATCAGTGTGAAGAATAAAAAAAGAAAGTCCCGCATTTAGTTGTTCTGTTTGATTTCCTCAGCGGGTAACAATGATTAGTGTTGGGACTACTGTTGCTTCAAATAAAATGTAAAAAAGGATTAGTTCTTTGGGAGTAAAAGTTATAATTAAGACTATTTGTAGCATGATAATTATTGTGACCCATAGCTTTTTCCAGTTTAGGGTTCTTTGGATAAATGAAATTGGCTAGCTATAAATATTAGTGGGAGGAGTCCTCTTGTCAAAGTAAGTAGGGGTGCTGATAGACCCTAAGTCGGAAGAGAAGACAAATGAGAAGTTAAGGCTGTTGTCATTGAATTGGTTTGGGGGAAAACGATCATGAAACTAATGAATAGATTGTAACCTGTGGTACTGATTCAGATGATATTATTTTTTAGTAATCATGTTAAATGGCATTAATATGATAGTTGGAACAGTAATTTCTACAATTGAAGAAGGTTAAGATATTTACATAGGCAATACCATAGGTATTGGATACCATTACTAATGTCAACAGAAATAATCAATAAATTATCTATAGTGGGAATAAAAAAGAGTTTTTTTTTTCAATGTTGTATTAGTTTCAAGTATACAGGCAAAGTGATTCAGGTATATTTTTTTTCAGATTTTTTTCCATTATAGGTTATTACAAGAGATATTGAGCATAGTTCCCCGTGCTGTATAGTAGGTCCTTGTTGTTTGTCTATTTTATTTATAGTAGTGTGTATCTGTTAATTCCTAATTTATCCTCCCCCCTTTCCCCTTTGGTAACTGTAAGTTTGTTTTCTATGTGAGTCTATTTTTGTTTTGTAAATAAGTTCATTCATATCAGGTTTTTTTTGATTCTACATATAAGTGAAATCATATGATATTTGTCTTTGTCTGACTTACTTCACTTAGTATGATAAACTCTAGGTCTATCCATGTTGCTACAAATGGTATTATTTCATTCTTTTTTTAATGGCTGAGTAATATTCCATTGTATATATGTACCACATCTTCTTTATCCATTCCTCTGTTGATAGAAAAGAGTTTTTATCTGAGCCAAATTGAGGACTATAACATGGGAGACAGCCCCTCAGACAGCTCTGAGGAACTGCTCCATTGAAGCCTGGCCTTCAGCGTAGTCTTATGTGTCATCAAAACAAAGAACATACGTCAAACACGACAGGGTATATTCCTTCAAATTTCAAAGGAGACAAATTTAGTATTATACAGCAAGGTGCAAGACCATGGTGTCTTGGAGGGAATCTTTTCTTTGAGGGAGTGTTAACATGGACATCATGAGAAGGCAGTTATCAAAACCTGCTCCACCAGCCCTTCCACAAACCAACCCTCCTCCCCTAACTCATAAAAGTTTGACCAATGCCCAGACTGGGGAGACAGATTTACCTCCTGTCTCCTTGCCAAAGTAAAGCTTTTTTTCTCAAAAGCTGGTGCCAAATAATTGGCTTCTATGTGTGTCATGCAGCAAGCCCTTTGCTGGGTAAAAAGCAGCAGCAAGATGGTGACTCATCTAGGGTGCAAGTGAACTGATTTAGCAAACTAAATCTGGAGTGGACATCGTTTCCTGTTCCATCTTGGTCCTTTTAACTGAAAGAGAAAGATCCCAATTCAGCCCATTCATAAACCAAGTTAATGGCTACCCCAGTGGACTCCACTGTGAAGGAAGGCCAGAATGTTCTCTGTCTTTTTTTTTTTTTTTTTTTTTTTTGGTCATGCCTTGGGGCATGCAGGATCAGATCTTAGTTACCCAATCAGGGCTGAAACCCGTGGCCCCTGCAGTGGAAGCAAGGAGTCCTAACCACTGAACCACCAGGGAATTCCCCAGAATGTTCTTTAAAAATAATCTGAAGTTGCTTATAATATTCATGAACAGGTTTATCAGACTTTTGTGTGCAAGCCCAAATTCTGTTCCAATCAACTGGCTTAGGAAAGGCTTCTGTAATTGTTCAGTGGAGGTTTTCAAGGAGCATCTTAGCCTCTTGCCAAAAGTTAGGAGTTTGGTTTTTTTTTCTCTCTCCTTCTTCTCCTTCTTCTTCTCCTTCTCCTCCTCCTCCTCCTCCTTCTTCTTCTTCTTCTCTTCCTCCTCCTCCTCCTCCGCCTTTTTTGTTTGTTTGTTTTTTGGCACTGTGCAGCTTGTGGTATCTTAGTTCCCCAACTAGAGCGTGGGTCCTCAACAGTGAAAGCATACCAGGGACCACTGGACTGCCAGGGAATTCCCAGGAGTTTAGCTTTTCTATATCCCTTCCAGGATTTTCCCATCAAACTAGTTTCATCTAAGTTTAGCTTGACTCTCACCAACAAGAATGTGGACTAACTGACATAAATCTGCGAAACCAGGTTGGTACATACAAATAGCCATGTTAACTTCTTCAGCAAAACAATGGGGGTCCTCAGTTACTTTTAGGAAATTGTTTAACTAAGACTCAAAATTTAGCTTAGTCCAGGGAACATAAGTAATTTGGTGTTTATTTGGATCCTCAGAAGATTTACTTTAACAGGGCAGGTTTTGATAGGTTCAAAGGAGTAGGAAGATGGCACCAGAGGTGGATCCTGAGACAAAAAAGCCAGGGGAGAGAAATGGGAGACTTTGGAAGCCATTTTATCTTTCTTAATTGTTTGCCTCGGCTAATTTAATTATTGTATTTTACACAGAGGCAATTTTAGAAACCTAAGAACATTTAGAAGCCTCAAATACCAATCAAAATAAGCATCCAATTCAGTTTTCATGATTTCAGATTTATGGCTGTCCAAAACAGTTTTCATAAAGGTAAGTTTGGGGAGATCAAATGTCTTCCATAATGGCCATTGATGTTCTAAAATACTTTTGGTTAAGTTGGTCCATTTAGTTAAAAATGTGCATGAAGAGGGACCATAGTGTTTTTTTTATTCCAGTTTTATTGAGGTATAATTGACATACAGCACTTTATAAGTTTAAGGTGTACAGCATAATGATTTGACTTACACACATGATGAAATGATGACCACAATAAGTTTAGTGAACATCCATCTCATATAGACACAAAATTTTAAAAATTGGAAGAAAAATACTTTTCCTTGTGATGAGTACTCTTAGGAGTTACTCTCTTAACAACTTTCATATGTAACATACAACAGTGTTAATTATATTTATCATGATGTACATTACATCTCTAGTACTTATTTATCTTATAACTGGAAGTCTTTGCCTTTTGACAACCTCCATGAAATTCCATGTGTCCATACAAAGATATTGCATAATTATTGACTGTATTCCCCACACTGCACATTTTATACTTTTGACTCATTTATTTTGCAACAGGAATTCTGTACCTCTTAATCTCCTTCACCTATTTCTTTCCTCCTCCTACCCCCCTTCCTCTGACAATCACAGGTTTGTTCTTTGTATCTATGATTCTATTTCTGTTTACTTATGTTTGTTTATTATTTTTTAGATTCCAAATGTAAGTATAATCATACAGTATTTTTCTCTGACTTATTTCACTTAGCATAATACTCTCTAAATCCACCATGTTTTCACAAATGGCAAGATTTTTTTTATGGCTGAGTAATAATATTCCATTGTGTGTGTGTGTATGATATATATATATATATCATATATATATATCATATGACACATCTTCTTTATCCATTCATTTATTGATGGGCACATAGGTTGCTTCCATATTTTGCCTATTGTAAACAAATCTGAAATGAACATAGGGGTGTGTATATCTTTTCTAGTTAGTGTTTCCATTTTCTTTAGATAAATACCCAGGAGTGGAATTACTGGATTATGTAGTAGTTCTATTTTAAATTATTTGAGGAAACTCCATACTGTTTTCCATAGTGGATATAACTAAATAACTCCATTCTTTGTCCTCTGAAATATCTCATACCCTCAACATGGCCGAAAACAAACTGCTGATATCCCCAATGAGAATTACTCACACTACAGAACACCCAACACAGTGGATGGAGCTTCTACCCTTCCACCTCCGAACACCAAAAATCTCGGTGTCATCCCTGACTCCTACCTTACTTTCTCTCACCATCACCATCAGAAAAACCAGGCTACCATATTTTAAAAACTGATACAAAATCCATCCCCTCTGCCATCTCCACCACCACCACAATGGTCCACACCACCAAAACTCATCCCAATATTTTGAAGGTAGAACCAACCAGAGTCCTGGAGGTGGGATTTCTACCAGGCAGATCCCTGGGGGAAGACTCATCCAACACAGCTGTAGGGACAGGACCACTGCCACAGTGGGTCTAGAAGGCAAGCTTTGAGTCAAGAAGATTATTCATGAGCCATAAGATCTCATGATGTTTGTCTTGTTAGATTTTGGACTTGTTTGGGATCCTTCACTCCTTTATTTCCCATTTACCCTTCACAGCAAAAATGTCTGTACTATATCTGTCCCTCTTATATTTTGGAAGCATGGAACATTTAGTTTCATAGTGGAAGAGCAATTTTGCCTCAGAATTAATTGTACCTTGAGTCTCACTCATATCTGACTCAGATGGCATGGAGATGAGTCTTTGACCTTTCTATGTTATTTCTTACTGGAAAATTACACACTTTTTCTTCCATGTTTCATTTCTGTGTTCAACCTGCATGAGCTAAGGGGTTTTCATCTGTCATGTCTCTTATGTCCCTAGAACAGTGCCTGATACTGAGTATTGTGCTCAATGAAAATTTATTAGAGACATGAATAAACATGACATCTCAAATTTTTGTTCATTTTTATTAATTGGCTACTCTAAATTCTTTCTCCTAGCTGGTGTTAATGTGTTCAAGAATAAAAGTCCTACCAACAATTCTCTGAAGTATTGTGACTTCAACATCATCTGATATTTCACCAGAGCAATATCTGCCACTGTCTGAGTAACTACATAAAGATTATTAATATGATACTTGCATTTCAAAACTGTTTTTTTTCTTTTCTTTTCTTTCTTTCTTTTTTTTTTTTTTTTTTTTTTTTTTTTTTTTTGGCTACACTATGAGGCTTGCGGGATCCTATTCCCCAACTAGGGATTGAACCCATGCCCCCTGCATTGGGAGCCTGGAGTCTTAACCACTTGATCACCAGGGAAGTCCCCCAAAACTGTCTTTCTGACAGTGTCAATTCCTGATGAAGAACTTACTTGAAATCGCTGGAAAATGATAATCACTTACCAGCAAGCACATGAGATCATGAAATTAAGATGCCCCTCTTTGTGAAGCCCTATCCAAAGTCACAAGACAAGATTCCAGAGTTAACCTGACCCTTATAGCAACCAAATTCTGGAGTTACCTCGACCCGCATAGCAATCTTTGACTCATGGCTTGGGCCAGCCGACCCCATATTAGGGAAGATATTCACCATATAGGGCCCTAGCTTATCACCTAGTGACACCTGTTGCCTTTGGTGCACTGACCGATTAGAACCATTTTCTTAGCAGGAATTTTCCTTGTTTGGCGGTTATAAAAGTTGGCTGCGAGCCCACCAGAGCGTCGGCTCTCCCTGGTCTGCCAGAAGTCATCCCGCGGTCTTCTCTCTAATAAACTCTATCTTCCTTACATTCTGCCTTGTGTCTGTAAATTCTTTCCCAAACTGCACTCGGACATGACACCTTTTACGTCGATATGCAGATACTCTATTCACACCATGCTGCGACTGTGCCATACCAAAATAGCATTAGTTAGGTTGCTCTTTGTTTGAGATATATGTTTGTTTACTAAGAGGAATTCATTATTCCTTAGGGTATGGAGTAAGAGATATTATATAGATGAAATTGTTCCTCAATGAGTAAGACACAATCACTGACTCTACAGGCAAGAGAGAAATTTTATGTGGAACCGGAGGTAGAACACCTGCTTGTCCTCCTAATTCAGAATATCTGTCTTCTTTTTTACCTGTCATGGCTCTGTACAGACTGTTTTCTCTTGTTCATAGCCAGTCATAATACAACTAAATAAATACACACACACACACACACACACTGCCAATGGATGGCTTCAGGCTACATGCTTTTGAAGAACAACTGTATAATGTATCCAGCTATGCGCTGATTCATTTTATGTCTGAATGACTCTATGATAAAATGGCCACTTAGAACAGTGGATCTGAGAGCATCTCAAATGACTTTTTTTTTTTTTTTTTTTTTTTGGCCATGCCACGTGTTTTGTGGGATCTGAATTTCCCGACCAGGGATTGAACCCCCAATACTGAAGCAGACCAGGGCCCTGTGGGCCTCCTGGGCATGGAGGCTTTTGTTTATTTGTTTGTGTTTGTTCCCCATTTCTTTCAGGCAAGACTCCAGCCTCCATGACCTTCCGAGTTCCAAAGAGCAGATTCACACAGTTGCTAATCAAGGGAGGAGCAGCCATGAAACCACCTGAGGCCAGATTAAAGGGACCAGAGAAGCTTGTGCTTTGGAGACCCTGACCACCTAAGGCCCTGCACACACCCTAATCCTGTCAGCAACCCCACCCTTTTGAAACTTTTCATAAGGAATAAGAATGCAAGACTGTTACTGCCTTGATCCTTATCACATACCTCTGAAGACTACCCCTGACTGTATAACCTCTCCCTATTCCCCAGTGGGGGGGGGGGGGGGGAGGAGGGAGGCACAGTTCTTGAGGTGCTAGCCTACTGTGTTCCCTGTTTGCCTGGCAGAGAAATAAAGCCACTCTCTTTCTCCTCCATAACGCTCTCTCCATAGTTTGATTTGGCTTTGGTGCACAGGGAGGCAAGATTTTGGCAACAAATTGTGCTAGGGTAGAGTCCTAACCACTGGACAACCAGGGAATTCCCTCAAATGATATTTTTATCATTTAGGAGCCGAGATTCACGAGGTCTGAAATTATGTCTTCTTGCTGCATTTAACTAGCAAAAGCGCTGCTTTTCTGGAGGCCGGAGGACCAACTTCCAGCATCCTTCCTGGATCCGCGGGAACACAGGTGCTGGTTAGTCCGGAAGGAGAATACCCTTCGCAGAGCTCTAGGCACTACATTACCCAGAAGAACGTGCGGCAAGTTGAGCCAATGAAAGTTCAGGATGAGGATACTTCCGGTCAAATTCCTCGCCTCCGGGCGGGACTTCCGGTCGCTTTCTTTAACTGTCATTTTTAACTTCTAGGGTTTGTTCTGCGTCTGGGGTGCAGGTTGGGACCCTGCTGCCGGCGTGAGAAAGCGCGAAAGGAGACACAGTCCACGCTGCATAGAGGCGGGTGTGAGGCTCTGCCTCGCCGCCCGGGGTGCCCCGCACCAGGCCGGGGACAGGGACCGCCGTGCCCGGCTCGCCCCCGCCTCTCCCGCCCCTCGGGGCTCCGCTCCGCCTACAAGAGTCCGATGGCGGCGCTAAGGGACCCGCCTCAGGTAAACGCTCGGCCTCCAGGCCCGCACCGCCCTCACCCCACCAGACACTGAAGCCCCGCGTGCGGGGCGCCTGCTCACGTGCCCGCAGCCCCGGCCGCGGTGTCCGGGACGGTGAGGCGCTCGTGGGTGGGGCCCTGTTTCTGACGGAAGGCGTGAGGACGCGTGGGAGAGGGTGGCGGGCGGAGAGACCGGCAGGTGCAGAGGCTTGGAGGTGGGACTGAGGCGGGAGAATTGGGGAAACCTGGGGTCAGTCTTCCGCTTGCAGGGAACGGTGTGTGGTAGAGTGACGCCTGGGCCGGCAGAGAGGTTGTTCCTTTTTCTGAGGGACCTAGAGGCCACGGAGGATACTGGACAGAAGAGGGATTATTATGTGTTAGGCTTTTAAAACTTATCAAAGACTTCCCTGGCAGTCTAGTAGTTAAGACTCTGCACTTCCAAAGCAGGAGGCGCCGTGCGTTCCATCCCTGTTCGGGGCACTAAGATCCCACATGCCGCAGGGCATGGCCAAAAAAAAAAAAAAAAATAGTAAAAATAAATAAATAAAAAATTGTAAAAAAAAAAGTTATCAAAAGGGTGCTCACAGAGGGAACAGATCGGAATGTGATTGAGGAAGACATTGTGGCAGAGACAAGTAGAACCTTTGTCCAAGGTCAGAGATCTGGTAAGAGGCAGCTCTAAGATTGAAGCACAGATTTAGTAAGTTAACCCGAGGTCCAGGTTCCAGGAAAGGGTGAGCATATAGGGGATCCTGTGCCCATGGAGTCCAGCCTTGATTGCCTTCCTCTTCCTACAGGTTCTGAAGGCTGAAAAAGCACTTAGGGATCCTCAACAAGGCAGGAGAGAGTGTCGCAGTCCCTCACTGCTAATGACACCAGCCGTAGGGTGTCTGGATATTGTGTCTTGAGACTCTTCCCTTCATATAGTCTCAGCTCTTGGTTATGGGGGCCCTGAGGATATCCCCAAGCCCTGGGTCCTGAGAGCAGGACAAGGGTAACATACAGGTGTTCCCTTTCCTGACAACCAGTATAAACTGGTATGGAAGGTTATCCCAAGAACAGATACCAGCATGTGCAAGTACTTGAAGATGTGACTGAGCTGGGAACAGGGTACACCAGGGTCTTCATTCTTTTAGTTAAGAACAAAGAGCAGGGGATTAGCAGCAGGCCTGTGATGTGGCTAAGGTGTTGGGCAACATTTATGGAGGTAATGAGAGGTTTGGATAAGAGGAAGTAAGTGGGGCTTCCTAAGTGGTGCAGTGGTTAAGAATCCGCTTGCCAATGCAGGGGACATGGGCTTGATCCCTGCTCCAGGAAGATCCCACATGCCACAGAGCAACTAAGCCGGTGGGCCACAACTATTGAGCCTGCACTTTAGAGCCCGTGAGCCACAGCTGTTGAGCCCATGTGCTGCAACTACTGAAGCCCATGTGAAGTCCACGCGCCTAGAGCCCATGCTCCACAACAAGAGAAGCCACGGCAATGAGGAGCCCGCACACCACAACAAAGAGTAGTCCCCACTTACCACAACTAAAGAAAGCCTGTGCACAGCAAAAGGAGACCCAACACAGCCAATAAAATTAATTAATTAATTAATTTTAAAAAAAAGAGGAAGTAAGTGGTATTAACCAGGTTTTGTTTTTGTTTTTTTGTAGCAAAGTGCATTTTATTTTCTTTAAGAAATTTTATTGAGATGTGATTGACATACAATAAACTGCATATATTTAAAGTGTACAATTTGATATTTTTTTCTTATTAGTAATGTATATATGGCAATCCTAATCTCCCATTTGTCCCCATGTTGACAGGACAGTATGACCTTTGAAGACATTGCCGTGTACTTTTCCTGGGAGGAATGGAAGCTCCTTGATGAGGTTCAGAGGCACTTGTACAACCATGTGATGCTGGAAAACTTTGCACTTCTATCCTCAGTGGGTAAGACTCATTCAGCCTTCCCAGTGACCTGGAGTGAGCTCTGTATCCTGCCTCACCCCCCTTTTCCTCAGGGGTGCTTTGTCCTTCTGACACGTGGACCTCAGGCACTACGTGTTTCCCCAACTTTCTAGGTGTTGCTGTGGTATGTGGGGCTGGGTTGTTCACACTCCCTTCTTCTCTGCCCTGCAACCCCAGTATTTGCTATACTGGGTCCTCACCGGGATTAATTTATTTATTTTTTTAAATTTTTGGTTGTGTCAGGTCTTAGTTGTGTCATGCAGGCTTCTCTCTACTTGTGGTGCATGGGCTCAGTAGTTGTGGTGTGCATTTCTCTAGTTATGGCTTCTCTAGTTGTGAGGCTCTGGAGCCCCAGTAGGCTGTCTAGTTGTGGCACAGGTGCTCAGTTGTCCTGAGGCATGTGGGATCCCAGTTCTCCAATCAGGGATCAAACCTGCATCCACTGCGTTGGAAGGCAGATTCTTAACCACTGGACCACCAGGGAAGTCCCCTCACAGGGAGGAATTTGAGGTCTGTAGTCTTGCAGTGAGTTTAATGGACTGTATCATATTGTAACTAACTGTATCATCTTATAACTGGCTATCATCTTGTCCCTTTTGAGCAACAACTTCCCATTTGTCCCATCCCACAGCCCGTGGCATTCTACTCTCTGTTTCTGTAAGTTCAAAGTTTTTTGTTTGTTTGTTTTAAATTCTCCATATAAGTGGTACCGTACATTATTTGGCATAATGTCCTCCTGGTTCATCCATGTTGTCCCATGTGGCAGGACTTCCTTTGTTTTTAAGGCTGAATAATATATGAGGTGTGCATGTGTATGTGTGAGTATATCACATCTTGTTTATCCATTCATACGTGGATGAACACTTAGGTTGTTTCCATATCTTGTGTATTATCCATAATGCTGTGGAGAACATGAGAGTGCAGATTATCTTTCCCCCATTTCATTTCATTTCTTTTGGCTATATTCCAAAATGTGCAATTGCTGGATCATATGATAGTTCTGTTTTGAATTTTTTGAGGAACTTCCGTACCATTTGTTCATAATGCCTGTACCAGTTTATCTTCCCAGCAAGCATACAAGGGTTCTCTTATCTTTATACCTTTGCCAGCACTTACCTCTTGTCTTTCTGATGACAGCCACCCTAACAGTTATGTAATAATATCTCGTGGTTTGAATTTACATTTCCCTGATGATTAATGAGGAAGAACAATTTTCATATACTTGTTAGCCATTTGCATATCATCTTTGGAATAATGTCTAATCAGATCCTCTGCCCATATTTTAATCAGATTATTCTGTTTCTGCTGAGTTGAATAAGTATGTTATATGTTTAAAATATCATCCCCCTAGGGACTTCCCTGGTGGTGCAGTGGTTAAGACTTCACCTTCCAATGCAGGAGGTATGGGTTTAATCCCTGGTCAGGGAACTAAATCCCACATACCTCATGGCCAAAAATCCAAAACATAAAACAAAAACAATATTGTAACAAATTCAATAAAGATTTAAAAAATGGTCCATGACAAAAAAAAATTTTTTTAATGATGTAATTTAAAAAATAAAATATCATCCCCTTATTAGGTATATGGCTTGCAAATATTTTCTCCTATCCTGAAGGTTGCATTTTCACTTTGTTAATTGTTTCTTTTGTTGTGCAGAAGCTTTTTAGGTTGATGTAGTTTCACTCATTTTTTTCTCTGTACTTTTCATGTCACATTTAAAAAAAAAAATATTGCCAAGACCACTGCCAAGTAGCTTATTCCCTGTTTTCCCCTCCATGGAGTTTTACATTTTCAAGTCTTATATTTAACTGTTTAATCTGCTCTGAGTTAATTATTCTTAGTGGTGGAAGATAGGGGTCCAGTGTCATTGTTTTGCATGTGGATATCCAGTTTTCCCAACACATTTTATTGAAGAGACTGTCCTTTCCCCATCGTGTGTTCTTTGCACCCTCGTCAAAGATTAGTTGACCATATATGTTTGAGATTTCTTCCTGGGTTCTTCATTCTGTCCATTCCTTTGTGTGTCTCTTTTTATGACAGTACCTTACTGTGTTGATTGTTATATATGTCTCAATATATTTTGAAATCAGGAAGTTCGATATCTTCAGCTTTGATCTTCTTGCTCAAGATTGCTTTGGCTCTTTGAGGTCATTTGTGGCTCCATATGAACTTTAGGATTCATTTTCTCTTTCTGTGAAAAATTACATTGTAATTTTGATAGGAATTGTGCTGAATCTGTATATCACATTGGATATTGTGGACATTGTAACATTATTAATTCTTCCAATACAAGGACATGGGATATCTTTTCATTTATTTGTGTCACTCTCATCAATGTTTTATAATTTTCAGAGTCCAGATCTTTTACTTCCTTGGTTAAGTTTATTTTTATTTATTTATTTTATTTATTTATTATTTTTTTTGGCTGCTTTGGGTCTTTGTTGCTGCACACAGGCTTTCTCTAATTGTGGCAAGCAGGGGCTACTCTTCGTTGTAATGCATGGGCTTCTCAGTGCGGTGACCTCTCTTGTTGTGGAGCACAGGCTCTAGTCACATGGGTTTCAGTAGTTGCAGCATGCAGGCCCAGTAGTTGTGGCATACAGGCTTAGTTGCATGTGGAATCTTCCCGAACCAGGGATTGAAACTGTGTCCCCTGCATTAGCAGGTCTTAACCACTGTGCCACCAGGGAAGTCCCTAAATTTATTCATATGTATTTTATTGTTTTTGATATTGTAAATGTGATTGCTTTCCTAATTTCTTTCTTTTTTTTAAAGCTCATTATTGGAATATAATTGCTTTACAATGTTGTGCCAGTTTTTGCTGTACAACAAAGTGAATCATCTTTGTTTATAGCCTTCCTAATTTCTTATTTAGATATTTCATTGTTCATTTATAGAAATGCAGCTGATTTTTGCATATTGATTTTGTATGCTTCAACTTTACTGAATTTGTTTACTAGTTCTAACAGTTTTGGGGGGGAGTCTTTAGGGTTCTTTATAAGATCATCTCTCCTGCAGACACAATTTTATTTCTTTTGTGATTTTATTATTATTATTTTTTTTCTCTTGACCAAGTGTTCTGGGTAGGCCTTCCAGAACAGTATTGAATACAAATGAGGACAGTGGACATCTTTGTTTTGTTCCTGATTTTAGAGGAAAAGCTTTTAGCTTTTAAATTTTGAGTATGATGTTAGCATGGGCTTATTGTATATGCTTTATCATATTGAGTTACATTCCTTTTATACCTAATTTGTTGAGTTTTTAACAGGAAAGTATGCTCAATTGTTTTCCTTCAATTATTGAGATGACATATGACTTTTATTCTTCATTCTGTTAATGTGGTGTGTCCTGTTTATTGATTTGCATATGAAGAACTGTCCTTGTTTCCCATGGATAAATCACACTTGATGATAATATAAGATTCTTGAATGTGCTGTTGAGTTGGTTTGCTAGTTTTCTTTCTTTTTTTTTTTAAGATGCATTTATTTATTTATTTATTTTTGGCTGTGTTGGGTCTTTGTTGCTATGGCAGGCTGTCTCTGGTGGTGAGCGGCAGCTACTCCTTGTTGCATTGCGCGAGTTTCTTATTGCTGTGGCTTCTCTTATTGCAGAGCACAGGCTTTAGTTATGCAGGCTTCAGTCGTTGCAGCTTGCGGGCTCAGTAGTTGTGGCTTGCGACCTCTAGAGTGCAGACTTAGTAGTTGTGGCACATGGGCTTAGTTGCTCTGTGGCATATGGGAATCCTACTTGTCCAGGGATTGAACCTGTGTCTTCTGCATTGGGGGGCAGATTCTTAACCACTTTGCCAGCAGGGAAGTCCTAGTTTGATAGTTTTTTTTTCCTTCTATGTGCATCAAGAATGTTGGCCAGTAATTTTTTTTTTTTTTTTTAGTTCCCATAACTTGATTTGGTATCAAGATACATTTCTAGCCTGGGAAAATAAGTTTGGAAATGTTCCTTCAGCATTTTGGAAGAGTTGAGCAAGGATTGACATTAATTCTTAAAATCATTGGTAAAATTCACCAGTGAATCTGTCTGGTCCTGCATTTTTCTTTGTTGGGACAGTATTATTATTATTATTAAAGAATTAATTTTAAAAAATTGAACTATAGTTGACTTACAGTATTATATTAGTGTGAGGGTAAGACATAATGACTCAATATTTGTATAAATTGGGGAATTCCCTGATTGTCCAGTGGTTAGAACTCTGCCCTTCTACTGTAGGAGGCAGGGGTTTGATCCCTGGTCAGCGAACTAAGATCACAGATGCCACATGGTACAAAGAAAAAAAAAATTTTAATAAATTATACTCAATTTAAAGTTATTGTAAAACAATGGTTGTATTTTCCTGTGCTGTAAAGTATATCCTTGTGGCTTAGCTTGTTGGGAGATTTTTAATTAATTATTCAGTTTCCTTACTTATTACTGACCTATTCATAGTGTGTGTGTTTGTTTTAATTTATTGATTTACTTATTTATTGGTTGAGTTGGGTCTTCGTTCCTGCGTGTGGGCTTTCTCTGGTTGCCGCGAGTGGGGGCTACTCTTCATAGTGTTACCCAGTGCACCACCAGGGAAGTCCGCCTTCTAGTTCCTTAATATTTGCCTTATACGTTTAAGTGCTCTGATGTTAGTTTCATATTACTTACATGTTCTGTCCAGTTGAGGAGTCAACAGAACCTTTATCATTGTTTAATGACTTTCTTTGTCTCTTGTGATAGGTTTTGAGTTAAAGTTTATTTTGTCTGGTCTAAAGGTAGGCTCTTTGTAAGTATAAGCTACTGTTTTGGGGTTTCCATTTGTATGGAGTTTTTTTTCTTTCAGTTCCTTCGATTTCAACCTATTTCTGTCCTTAAAGCTGAAGTGAGTCTCTTGAAGGCTTTATCCTCAGCCACCATGTGTCTTTTGAATGGAGAGAATTTTGTAAGGACTTTACAGTTGCCATCTTGTTAATTTTTGTATGGCTGATTTGTAGTTTTTTGTTTTTTTTTTTTCTTTCTCACTTTCTTCCTTTGTGATTTGATGCTTTTCCATAATGGTAAGATTTTATTCCTTTCTCTTTATATTTTGTGTATCTACTGTAGGTTTTTGCTTTGTCTTTACTATGAGGTTTGCATGGAACATAACAGTATGTTAAGCTGATACCAACTTAATGTCAGTTCCATACAAAAAGTCCCCTTTTAGAATCCTCTTACACTGTTGGTGGGAATGTAAGTTGTGTAGCCACTGTGGAAAACAGTATGGCAGTTCCTCAGAAAAGTAAAAATAGAATTACTGTGTAACCCAGCAATCCCACTCCTGGGCACATATCCAGTCAAAACTGTAATTCAAAAAGATACATGCACCCAAATGTTCATAGCAGCACTATTCACAATAAAGAAGACATGGAAACAACCAAAATGTCCATCCACAGATGAATGGATAAAGAAGAAATGGTACATATATACAATCAAATACTACTCAGCCATAAAAAAACAAAATAATGCCATTTGCAGCAACATAGATGCATCTAGAAATTATCATACTAAGTGAAGTTCATAGTAAATGAAGTAAGTCAGAAAGAGAAAGACAAATACCATATGATATTATTTACATGTGGAATCTAACATATGACACAAACCTATCTATGAAACAGCAGCAGAATTATGGACATAAAGAACAGACCGGTAGTTGCTAAGAGGGAGGGGTTTGGGAAAGGGATGGAGTAGGAGGTTGGGGTTAGCGGGTGTAAGCTTTTATATATAGACTGGATAAACAGCAAGGTCCTACTCTATAGCACAGAGAACTGTATTCAATGTCCTATGATAAACCATAAGGAAAAGATATTTTTTAAAATGCATATATATGTATAACTGAATCACTGCTGTACAGCAATAATTAACACAACATTGTAAATCAACTGTACTTCAATAAAAATAAGTAAATAAAAGGGGAAAAAAGTCCCCTTTTAGTTTCTCACCTCCCTTGCATTTGTTTTTGATGTGACAGTTTATGTGTTTTTGTACTTGTAGTCATTAAGAAATAATTGTTGCTGTAGTAATTTTTTAACACTTTTGTCTTCTATCCTTTATACTAGAATTAAGTATTTACCACACCACCATATTACAATATAAGCATATTCTGAATTTGAGTATATACTTATCTTTACTACTGTGCTTCGTATTTTCATATATTTTCCTATTACTAATTAGTGTCTTTTCCTTTCAGCCTGAAAAGCTCCATTTAGCATTTCTGATAAGGCAGGTTGAATGGTGATGTACTCTCTCAGCTTTGTTTATGGAGGAGACATTTCTGAGGGACAGCTTTGCCAGACAGAGTATTCCTTAGTTGGCAGTTTTTTTCCTTCTGCATTTTGAATTTAATGTCCCACTCTCTCCTGGTCTGCATGGGTTCTGCTGAGAAATACGCTTATAGCCTTACCGAGATTCTCTTGTATGTGATGAGTGTCTTTTCTCTTGCTGCTTTCAAAATTCTCTGTCTTTGAGTTTTCACAGTTTCATTTCACTCAGTGAAGATCTCTTTGGATTGAATCTGGATGGGGACCTATAGGCATCATGTACCTGGATGTGCACACCTGTCTCTTGATTTGGTTGATTGTTTCAACCATTTTTTCTTTAAATGAGCTTTCTGCTCCTTTCTCCGTCACCTCTCCTTGTGAGACTTCCACAGTGTGAATATTGTCTTCCTTGATCACATCTCATAAGTTACATAGGCATCCTTCAGTCTTTTTGTCCTCTGGCAGGATGATTTGAAATCACCTGATTCAAGGTCACAGATTTTTCTCCTGCTTGATCGAGTTGGCTGTTCTCTATTGTATTTTTCTTTTTTGTAAAGTAAATTTATTTATTTAATTTATTGGCTGTGTTGGGTCTTTGTTGCTGTGCGTGGGCTTTCTCTAGTTGCAGATAGTGGGACCTACTCTTTGTGGTGATGCCTGGGCTTCTCATTGCAGTGGCTTCTCTTGTTGCAGGGCACAGGCTCTAGGTGCATGGGTTTCACTAGTTGTGGCTCGAGGGCTCTAGAGTGCAAGCTCAGTAGTTGTGGCCCACGGACTTAGTTGCTCCACAGCATGTGGAGCATGGGATCCCTGGCCCAGGGATCAAACCTGTGTCCCCTGCGTTTTCAGGCAGATTCATATCCCCTGCGCCACCAGAGAAGCCCCTATTGTATTTTTTATTTCATTCATTGTATTATTCAGCTCTACAATTTAATTTTTCTTTTCTTTTTTGTCTGCACTGTGTGGCATGCGGGATCTTAGTTTCTTGACCAGGGATGGAACTGGTGCCCCCTGCAGTGAAATTATGAAGCCCTAACGACTGGACCACCAGGGAATTCCCAATCTCAGAACTTGTTGATTTGTATGTGGGGTTTTTTTTTCCTGCTTTCATTGAGTTTCTATTTGTGTTCTCTTGGAGCTGGCTGAGCTTCTTTAAAACATTTATTTTGAATTCTTTATCCAGTTGTTTATAAATCTACATTTCTTTGGGTTTACTTGCTGTAAACATGCTCCTTTGGGGTGGTCATGTTTTCTTGATATTCCATGTTTCTTAGAGCCTCTTGTTCATGTTCCTGCATTTAATGGATCAGCCACGTCATCCGGATTTTCATACTGGTTTTGGGGGGAAAGACCTTAACTTGGGTTGGTTGCAAGGTCACTAGTGAGGTGGGGTGGGGTGGTTTCAGCTGTCAGAGGGAACCAGCCATGTAATGGCTCTGCGGCTCTGTCAGTTGAGGTTAGGGGCACCAAAGATTGTAGGGATTCTTAAGAGCCAAGGCTGCAAGGTAAACTCACAGGTACCTTTCCCTAGTGAACCTGGGGAGGGTGTGACATCAGGACTGTGTTCAGATCATACCAGGAATGTTTCTTATTTAACCATTATTTTTTTTGGTGTTGCCAACACCACACCCAATGTCTGCCCTTCCTTCCTCATTGTTAATGCTTTGCTGACTAGTCAGTTTTACTCCACTGTGATATCTACTCTGACTTCCAGCCCTGTGTCTCTGGACTTCATATCTCAGTCATTTCTCTCATACCTCCTCCTCTCTTGCTCTGTAACTTTGGTCCACATGTGCTATGAGGTGTCCACACATCCTTAAATTGTCCTCGAACAGCAGCTCTTCTACAGCAATTGGTTTCTCCTGGGTTTGGACATATGCTTGTACACAGTGTCATGTCACCAGCAGAATACACCCTGCAGGAATCCTCTGCACATGAACAAGTTCTAGAATATGCCTCTCTGCTTTGTGCTGCACCCTATCCTGATGCCCTTTCTCTGTGCCTTAGAGGCACAGTCATGCCCAGTAGCCACTTCCCCAATGGAATTACAAATCTCCTTTTTGGAAAAGCATTCTATAGACTCATTTCTAGATGTGACACATCACCTTTATGATGATGTTATTCCCTCCCTATAGAGTCAGCATGTTTATTTGCATTTATTTCACCACTGTTTATTTGCATTCAGGTTGTTGCTGTGGAGCAGAGGATGCAGAAACACTCTTCCAACGAAGTGGTTCCATAGGCATGTCACAGGCCAGGATTCCTAAGGCAGCTTCATTTTCCCAGAAGAACCACCGCTGTGAAAAGTGTAGTCTGGTCTTGAGAGGTATTTTTCACTTGGCTGAGCATGAAGAAACACAATATAGCCAAAATGTGTTCGGGTGTAGAATATGTATGAAACGATTTCATTTTAGTGAACACCTCCAAAAACACCAGAAGCAGCACATGGAAGAGAAATCCTTCCGAAATGATGTAGACAGAGCCTTGTTTGTGAAGAGCTGCAAATTCCACATGTCAGGAAAGCCCTTTGCTTGTGAGAAAGTTAAGAAAGACTTTCTGGCCAGCTTGGGACATCTCCAGCAACAGACCACTCACACCAGGGAGAAGCCAAACAATAGTGCCCAGTGTGAGCCAACTTTACAAAGCAGAGAAAGTCATTACAGCCGGGGAGAATGCAAGAAAGGCCTCAGCCCCAAACATGCACTTGTTCAGGACCAGGGTGTCTGCATTGGAAGACATTGTTTTGTGTGCAGTGAATGTGGGAAAATATTCAGGTACAAATCCTCATTTATTGTGCACCAGAGAGTACATACCCAAGAAAGGCTTCATGTGTGTGGTGAATCTGGAAAATCTTTCAGGCAAACCTCAACTTTCAATCTGCATCGAAGAATTCATACTGGGGCAAGGCAATATGAGTGCAGCAAATGTGGGAAATCCTTTAAGCAAAACTTTGTCCTCATTTATCCCTGGAGAAGTCACATTGGAGAAAATTGTTATTTGTGCACTGAATGTGCACAATCTTTTCACCATAGATCCATCCTAGTTCGAGAATGGACAGTTCACAATGGAAAAAGGCGTTATGAGTGTACTCAGTGTGGGTTATCTTTTAGACGAAAATTTTACCTCATTGGACACTGGAGAGTTCATATAGGAGAAAGGCCTTACGTTTGCGGTAAATGTGGGAAATCTTTTACCAATAGCTCCGTGCTCATCCTACACCAGCGAGTACATAGAGGGGAAAGGCCTTTTGTGTGCCATGAATGTGGGAAGTCTTTTACCCAGAGCTCCATACTCATTCTCCACCAGAGAGTTCACACAGGAAAAAGGCCTTTTGAGTGCAGTGAGTGTTGGAAATCTTTTAGCCATCAATCTTACCTCACTCAACACTGGAAGATTCATAGGGGAAAAAGGCTTTATGAATGTAGTGAATGTGGTAAGTCTTTTACCTCTCGCTCTGGCCTCCATTATCATCAGAGAGTTCACACAGGAGAAAGGCCTTATGAGTGCAGTGAGTGCGGAAAATCTTTTACCTCCCCCTCTGCCCTGCATCATCATTGGAAGACTCATGCTGGAGATAAGCCTTATAAATGCACTGTATGTGGGAAACGTTTTTCCTGTGGTTCCACCCTCTGTTATCATCAGAGAGTTCACACAGGAGAAAGGCCTTATGTGTGCAGTGAATGTGGGAAATCTTTTTCCTCTAATTCCAACCTCAGTAATCATCAGAGAATTCACACAGGAGAAAGGCCTTATGTGTGCTGTGAATGTGGGAAATCTTTCATCCAAAAAAGTCACTTTCTTATACACCAGAGAGTTCACACAGGCGAAAGGCCTTACGTGTGCCCTGTATGTGGGAAATCTTTTTTCTCTAGTTGCAACCTCATTAAACATCAGAGAATTCACACAGGGGAAAGGCCTTATGTGTGCAGTGAGTGTGGGAAATCCTTTCTCGAAAGATGTTACCTTCTTATACACCAAAGAGTTCACACAGGAGTGAAGCCTTATGTGTGCAGTGAATGTGGGAAATCTTTTTCCTCTAATTCCAGCCTCAGTGGTCATCAGAGAATTCACACAGGAGAAAAGCCTTATGTATGCGGTGAATGTGGGAAATCCTTCCTCCGAAGATGTCACCTTTTTATACACCAAAGAGTTCACACAGGAGAAAGGCCTTATAAGTGTAGTGAGTGTGGGAAATCTTTTACCAGTAGGAGGAGCCTTCATTACCATCAGGGAGTTCATAGTGAAGAAAGGCCTCATGAGTGCAGTGAATGTGGGAAATCTTTTTCCTGTAGTTCCATTCTCCGTGAACATCAGAGAATTCACACAAGCAAAAGGCCTCATGAATGCACTGAATGTGGGAAGTCCTTTAGAACAAAATTTTATCTCACTGAACACTCTAGAGTTCATACTGGAGAAAAGCCTTATAAGTGCAGTGAATGTGGGAAATGTTATTCGCATAAGTCTGGTCTCCATTATCATCAGAGTGTTCACACTGGGTTAAGGCTATATAGGTGCAGTGAATGTGGGAAGTCTTTTTCCAAGAGCTCTGCACTTACTCATCATCAGAGAGTTCATACTGGAGATGAGCCTTATTAGAACCATGAATGGGGGCAATCTTTTTTCTCTGCGTCCAACCTCAGTAATTCACACAGGAGAAAGACCTTATAAATGCAGTTGAATGTGGGAAATCTTTTCCCTATAAATCCATCCTTCATGAGCATCAGCGAATTCACACAAGCAAAAGGCGTTATGAGTGCAGTGAATGTGCGATATCGTTTACCTCACACCCTGGAACTCTTATCAGCAAAGAGTTCACAATGGATCAAGGCTTTATGAATGTAGTGAATGTGGGAAGTCTTTTATCCAAAAATGTTACATTGTTATACACCAGAGAGTTCACACAGGAGAAAGGCCTAAGTCAGTGAGTATGGGAAATCTTTTTCACCTAGGTCTGGCTTCTGTTATCATCAGAAAGTTCACACAGCACTGAGGGCATATGAGTGCAGTGAATGGGAAATCTTTTCCCAAGAGTTCTGTACTCATTCAACATCAGTGTTCACAGAGGTGAAAGGCCTTGAGTGTGTGGTGAATGTGAGAAATCCTTTACCTCTAGTTCTACCCTTTTTTTCATATCAGACTTCACAGGAAAAGTCTTATGCATGCCAGGAATTTGGGAAATTCTTTCCTAAAGAATTTACCTCATGGGACTGCCCTGGTGACCCAGTGGTTAAGAATCCACCTTCCAGTGCTGGGGATGTGGGTTCAATCCCTGATCAGGGAAGTAAGATCCCTCATGCTATGGGGAAACTAAGCCTATGCACTGCAACTACTGATCCCATGGGCCAAACTAGAGAAGACTTCATGCTGCAACAAAGATCCTGTGTGCCTCAGCCAAGCTCCGATGCAGCCAAGTAAATAAAATATTTTTAAAAAATGAAAAGAACTCACCTCATTATACATGGTAGACTTTACACTGGAGAAAGGCCTCGTATGTGTAAGGAAATGTGCAATTTTCTTGTTCAGGGTAATGACACTGGAAGAAACTGAGGAGCTGCCCATCTGAATTGTCTCATACATCCAGTTGTCCACAGGGGGAGATACCCCTTACTTTTCAGTTATGTGGGAAGCATGTGTGGCTATATCGTACTTTTTAACTTGTCTAGGGTTCTTCCCAGGTTTATGTCACTGCCTGTTTCTGTGGCCATTTTACCTCTCTCACCTGGCAGTACCACTCAGTGTGCATTAGTCAGCAACCTAGTGTGTTCAAGGAAACTGCCCTCTGTTCTTCCATGTGTCAGAGCAAACTAAGAGTACAGAGAGACGTAGAGAGTAGCATTGACATATACATACTACCAAATGTAAAATAGGTGGCTAGTGGGAAGCTTCTACAGAACATAGATCAGCTGGATGCTTCATGAAGAGCAAAAGGGGTGGGATAGGGAGGTTGAGAGGGAGGCTCAAGAGGGAGGGGATATGGGGACATATGTATACATATAGCTGATTCACTTTGTTTTACAGCAGAAACTAACACAATGCTGTAAAGCAATTATACTCCAATAAATATGTAAAATAAATATAAAAAATCAGACACAAATCTATTTTTCAAAAAATAACAATTCACAGTTCCATCTCAATTGTGATTAATATAAATAAGTACATAAATAAGCAAAACAAATTCATAAATAAAGAGGTATTCAACTCGGGGGAAAAAAAACAAGTAGCCCAGTCCCTTTGGGG
This sequence comes from Hippopotamus amphibius kiboko, assembly GCF_030028045.1. NCBI lineage: Eukaryota > Metazoa > Chordata > Mammalia > Artiodactyla > Hippopotamidae > Hippopotamus > Hippopotamus amphibius. Next base: position 2,402,088 of record NW_026648280.1, read on the forward strand.
TTGGTGTTCCTGTCTCTCTGACTACCTGTAAAAGAGCATGAAGGAATATTGGCCCAGGGAACATCATATGAATTTAGTTGACAATGTGCAGAGAAGGACAGCGTTTTTCAGGGACATGTTGTCATGTGATGAATTTTTCCAGCTAACAAGTCACCAACCCAAACTGCCACACGTTGTTTGGGTTTGTATAGTACTGATGCCTTACTGTTTAAGTTCTAATTTATTTTGTGTGTTCTATGAACTGCAAGAGGTTTTTTTTGGGGGGGGGGGTACACCAGGTTCAATCATCTGTTTTTATACACATATCCCCGTATGCAAGAGGTTTTTTATAAGGAGATTTGGGCTCCACAGGCATGAAGGGTGAACAGTTTTTACTGGGATCTCAGCCCTTCTGTGCCTCAGGGAGGGTAGTATGATGGCTAAAAGTGGCTTGTGGGTATTGGTCAAATTTTCACTGGTGCCAGTGAAGTCGTAGGAAAGAGGACAGGGCTTTCTGGTCCTCATTTGAAGCCTGGATGCTATGAGTTTTAAGAGACTCGGACATCACCCTGAGGAGGAGTCAGATGTGACAACCTCAAGTTCTTGGAGCAGCATGAATCTTTCTCCCCGTTCACAGGGGATATCACAGGAGGTGTCAGCGCTGTTGAGGGAATCTCCTCCCTTGGTCTTGCAAAGAGCAAGTGCCCTGATGGCCACAATTCGGTGGGTGACAGTCACTGCTTATAAGACTATAGGGGCCGGGGAAACCAAAACTGCAACAGAAACTGGGTTAGTAGGGAGTAGAGGAGACAGCAGGGAGCCCATAGGAATGTGCCTCTTGTAAAAGCGCATGCACAGGTGTCTCAGGACTTCCAGGCATGTCTGTCTATCTTGTGTAGCTGAGGTTATTGTCAGGATAATTGGAAAGTTTTGTGGATTCTTGTAACCTCTCTGCAATGTTCTCCTCAAGGCCATTGCTGCACAGGCAGGAAAAGAAGAAAAAGTAGTCCAGGGATATGGCTTTTGTGAGCCAGCCTGCATTCCTGTTGCCTGAAGTGGAAATGATGTCCTGTATTATTTGCCAGTATTTGCTGCCACTGAGACCAGACTGACTCCCAGAGGGCATGACTGGAAAGATGGTGGACTTGTTATAGGGTCACCAAATCTATTTTCAAAAAAAGTGGCATGTACAGATTTTCTTAGCTTGAAGTGTTTTTTTAAAGCTTTATTTAGGTGTAATATACATGTAATGAACTGCACAGATTTAAAGTGAAGTAATTGATAAGTTTTGACATGCACATGATACCTGTGAAAACATCACAGTCATGGTAATGACCATATGTGTTACTGTGTGTTTGTCTGATGTCCTTTTATAATCTCTCTGTCCCTTCTCCACACTGCCCTCCATGCAACCATTGATTATTTTCCCTTATAATAGATACCTTTATGTTTTGTATGATTTATATGATGGAATCCTAAAATGTTTACTTTTGTTTTCTCTTGGTTTTATGTTTTGTTATTATTTTGAGGCTCAATGATGTTAAATGAGGAGCTTTTTTTAATTTTTTGAATAATATTCTTACCATTAGATATAACAGTATTTATCCATTCACCTGTTTAGGGATATTTGGGGTAATTCCTGGTTTTGACTGTTGATAATAAATGGGTGGAAGCAATTGTGTACAGTTCTTTTTTATGTTTATTTATTTATTTTATTTATTGGCTGCATTGGGTCTTCATTGCTGCACACTGGCTTTCTCTAGTTGCTGTGAGTGGGGGCTACTCTTCATCTTTCTCTAGTTGCTGCAGGCGGGGGCTACTCTTCATTGTGGCGTGCAGGCTCCTCATTGTAGTGGCTTCTCTTGTTGTGGAGCATGGACCCTAGGTGCGTGGGCTTCAATAGTTGCGGCACATGGGCTCAATAGTTGTGGCTCACGGGCTCTAGAGCACAGGCTCAACAGTTGTGGTGCACAGGCTTAGTTGCTCCATGGCATGTGGAATCTTCCCAGAGCAGGGCTCAAACATGTGTCCCCTGCATTGGCAGGCAGATTTTTAACCACTGCACCACCTAGGAATTCCTGTGTACAGTTCTTAATATGAATATTTGTTTCCTTTATCTTTTGGTCAAAAAATTAGATTGCAGTGTTTGAATCACAAAGTAGGTGAACATTTAGCTTTTGAAGAAACTAACAAATTGCCATCTAAACATGGTGTTTTTCTTTCTTTTTATTGTAGTATAGTTGATTTACAATGTTGTGTGTTTTTTTGTATTCTTAGCAGCACTCGTATGAGGGCTCCATTTCCTCAACATCGTAGTAAGAACTCAGCTGGTCAGTCCTTTTTTAACTCTTTTAATGAGTTTGCCATGCTTTCTCACTGTTTCAATTGAATTTTTCTAAAGATTCATGATTAGCATCTTTTTAGATTTATATTGCTATCTTTGGTAAAATATCTCCTATCTTCTTCCTATTCTTTTTTTTTTTTTTTTGGCTGTGCTGCACAGCTTGTGAGATCTTAGTTCATCAAAGAGGAATTGAACCCGGGTGCTTGCAGTGAAAGCGCCGAGTCCTAACCACTGGACTGCCAGGGAATTCCTTCTTCTGCCTATTCTTTGATTAATTTTGCCTATTTTCCATTCTTTAATGAGTAGGACAGTGAAACAACAAAGGTATTTGGAGTATTTCACTCATTCTTGAGTGACTGCTTTGTAGAATAATTGCTTTCAATACTCAAAGAACGTCTTGACTTTTTTCAGTGTTTTTGTTACACACAACATAATGGACATATGTACTATGCACTTTAAGATTAATCTTCCAGGAGAATTTACTGTTAGTTCCAAGTAAACTTGACGAATGACACCTTTCCCCAGCCTCTTTTTTTTTTTTTTTGAACATTTACTAATAAGAGCTTATAATTGTATGTATGTTTTTCAAAGACCTGATAGCTAACATTTGAAAAGTAATTATCAGAATCAATTAGGCCTCTGTCTCTCAGTCTCTTTGCAAGGATAGAATCCTAGTTTTCATAATTACCAGCTATCAGACACATCTGCACTAATCGTTTACCTTTCCCAACCTGTTGTAATCTTTCAGTTCTATGACTGAGCTCCCATTCTCCATTTCCTCATTCTCCCTTTTTTTTAATTTTTATTATTTTTTAATTAATTATATTTGTTGGCTGCATTGGGTCTTTGTTGCTGTGAGCAGACTTTCTCTAGTTGCTGCAAGCGGGGGCTACTCTTAGTTGTGATGCACAGGCTTCTCATTGCATTGGCTTCTCTTGTTGCAGAGCACGGGTTCTAGGTGTGCGGGTTTCAATAGTTGTGGCTCGTGGGCTCTAGAGTGCAGGCTCAGTAGTTGTGCACGGGCTTAGTTGCTTCGTGGCATGTGGGATCTTCCTGGACCAGGAATCAAACCAGTGTCCCCTGCATTGGCAGGCGGATTCTTAACCATTGCACCACCAGGGAAGTCCCTCCTTTTATTTATTTTTTTCCTCCTTTTATTTATTTTTTTCCTCCTTTTATTTTTTTTTAAATTTTATACATATGTGTGTGTGTGTGTGTGTGTGTGTGTGTGTGTGTGTGTGTGTATATATATATATATTTGTCTCACAGGTATTTATTTAGTGGCTGTGCCACACAGCATGTAGGATCTTAGTTCCCTGACCAGGGATTGATTCTGCGCCCCCTGCAGTGGAAGTGTGGAGTCCCAACCAGTCACCTCCAGGAAATCCCCTCATTCTCCCTTTAAAACACCAGATCACCTCTGCAGAAGTTATGATGGAGTTCAACTCTTTTTTTCTGCCATCTGTAGTTAATTGAATAAATTTTTTTCCATTTTTGTTTTTATCATTTCAGCTAACATCTGGCTGTGTTTATCTTTCACACCATCAGTCTCAAGAGGGAGCAAGGGAAAATGCTATTTTGGTATAATACAGTGGCTGCATTGTTCAAAGGTGGAGTAGGTGAATGGTCTTCCGAGTTTTGAACTACTGGTAGTAGTGTTCAGGATTTTATCTCATCGTGTTACCAAACTCAGGTTTGGCTGCTCACTGCTGAAAAGCCAATAATGGAGAAGGAAGTGTCAGTAGGAAGGAAAGATACTTTAATCAGAAAAGCTGGCAATCTGGCGAGAAGGTGGACTCATGTCCCAAGACCAACTCTGAACATTCTGGTCAGGCATGGCAGTTTTTTTGTTTGTTTGTTTTTGGCTGTGTAGCACGGCTTGTGGGATCTCAGTTCCCTGACCAGGAATCGAACCCATGTCCCCTGCAGTGAAAGCACAGAGTCTTAATCATTGGGCTACCAGGGAAGGCCCGGCCATGAGTGTCTTTAATAAATTTATTTGCTTATTTATTTAGTTATTTATTTAGGCTGTGTTGGGTCTTCATTGCTGCACATGGACTTTCTCTAGTTGTGGCAAGTGGGGGCTACTCTTCATTGCCGTGCACGGGCTTCTCAGTGTGGTAGCTTCTCTTGTTGCAGGGCATGGGCTCTAGGTGTGCAAGCTTCAGCATGTGGGCTCAGTAGTTGTGGCACAGGGGCTTAGTTGCTCCGAGGCATGTGGGATCTTCCTGGACCCAGGATCAAACCCGTGTCCCCTGCATTGGCAGATGGATTCTTAGGCACTGCACCACCTGGGAAGTCCCCATGATTATTTTTAAAGGGAATAAGGGGGGCAGGAATCTCAGTGCATCGTCAAGGCAGGAGGTTGGTTTCTGCATCCTTCTCTGTTGCATGAAGACTGGCTGAGTCTCTTTGGATGTTATCTTGCTGCCAGGGTCTGCCTGCAGGATTTCTTAGGGAGCTGTTGGGGGTAGAGAGCTAGTCATTCTTTAACTACTTGATTTTTTGTTCTTTTAATCTAGGAAAAGAATGAACAGGTTAGGCAAGGTGTGGTGTACATTCAGGAAAGCATAAGTCAGGAGTGAGTTTAAATTGTTTAGTGACCTCATTCCTATGATAGGTTCTTTCAAGGTTGGGAGGACAGAAATGGGCAAACAGGAAAAGGGCAAAAGAGCTGCTTTCAGTTGCTGGGACGTGATGATTATTTCCTTTGTGATTGCAGGGACTTTTCAACAGTTGGGAATTTGTATTGTCTGAATTAGTGTTCTCCATAAAAACAGAAGCAATAGGATATAAAAATACAATTCCATATCTGTGAATTGTACATTCCAGGACCCAGCCAACCCCAGATGCAGAACCCTCACATCCAGAGGGCCAGCTGCACTGGGCCATATTCTGTAAGGTGGCCAAGCATCTAAGGATTCTGATATCCAGGTGGTGGAGGCTGGCACCAGTCCCCTGTGGATACATCCCCTGAGGGATGACTGTATATAAGAGCACATTTATTGAAGGAGCTGGTTATGGAGACTGAAAAGTCCCACAACCTGCTGTCTGCAAACTGGAGGACCAGGAAATCTGCTGGTATCATTCAGTTGCCAGTCTGAAGGGCCTGCTGTTGTACATCCCAGTGTGCAGAAGACCAAGATCCAGGAGCTGTTATATCTGAGGGCAGGGGGAGGTGGGTTTGTTCTGCACGGACACTGGCAGCCAGTCCAACACATTCATCACAACAGCCTTACCCTAGACTTTCCTGTGAGACCAGAGCACTGCTCTCTGCAGGGTGAGACAAGCACCCTGTGCGCCGTCTCATTCTGGTGACTGTGTGTGTCTCCTTTTACTCACTCTCTTCTGTTTTATTCTTTTGAATCACTTTGATGATAAATACACACTGTGGTCTGATGAACACCTCTGCACTGGTGCCTTCAGGCTTCCAACAGTTCATCTTCTTGCTGCTCTTTGACAGTGACACACACCTTTCTCAGTTCTGCTTTGCCTGTTGGGCAAGGAGAACAGAGGCTCTAAGTGTAGTCTCTAGGTTATAAATTTGTTCTAGAAGATCTCACTATTTACTTAATCAGCTTTGTATATTTGTAGGCTCACTTTTTATGCTGTTTATTCAACTGAGACATTTTGATTCAAAATTGAGCAGTGATGATAACTCCAATTCATATGGCTTGTAGTGTATAAAAACATGAACAGTACTAATAACTACTCAAACACAATTTAGTAAACTATAATGTCATTCACTAGAGGTTCAGAGAATTTTATAATGTGTACAAGAATGTTCAGGGTAGAAGAACACTGCTGATTTGAAATTTATGTTGACACCTAGATTTTCTTTAACTTACAAAGCATTGTAGGAAAAAATGTGTTTCAATTGGAAAGGAAAAGACTTGGCAATACTCTTAGTTGGAAAGGTACATGTGAAATTCAAAGAACTGAAGGAAGATCACTGTCTTTTTTTTTTTCTTTAAGAACTTTTATTGAGATACAATCGACATACAATAAACTGCATATATTTAAAGTGTACAACTTGATATTTTTTCTTATTAGTAATGTATATATGGCAATCCCAATCTCCCAATTCATCCCACCCCAACCCCCCCCCGCTTTCCCCACTTGGTGTCCATATGTTTGTTCTCTACATCTGTGTCTCTATTTCTGCCTTGCAAACAGGTTGATTTTGTACCATTTTTCTGTATTCCACATATATGTGTTAATATATGATATCTGTTTTTCTCTCTGACTCACCTCACTCTGTATGACAGTCTCTAGGTCCATCCATGACTCTACAAATGTCCCAATTTCGTTCCTTTTTACAGCTGAGTAATATTCCATTATATATATGTACTACATCTTCTTTACCCATTCATCTGTTGATGGACATTTAGGTTGCTTCCATGTTCTGGCTATTGTAAACAGTGCTGCAATGAACACTGGAGTGCATGAAGACCACTGTCTTTTTAGGATTTTTTGTGATGGGGCCAGTGGGTAGCAAAGAAGCAGAGAAAGTAGGTATCCGAGGTTATCTCAAGGGTCAGAACGTCACAGTGTTTGTAGCAGAGATGATGGCGCTCTGTGAGGAATTAATCAGGTAGGACAAAGAATCATAATTGCTTAAGATAAAAAGTGCTAAGTTTAAAAAATGTGCTGAGAATTCACTTTAAATAAACTTATTTTATTAAAATATTTTAACAACTTTTAATGTAAGATTTCTGTTTGTTTTAAAAAGTTCTTAGTAGAGGGACTTCCCTGGTGGCACAGTGGGTAAGACTACACCCAGGTTCAATGCCTAATCCAGGAACTAGATCCCACATGCATGCCGCAACTAAGTTTGCCTGCCAAAACTAAAGAGCCCCACGAGCCACAAATAAGGAATCCATGAACCTCAACTAAGACCTGGTGCAACCAAATAAATATTTTAAAAAGTTCTTAGTAGTAATGCCTTTACAGAATTTAGAGTATTCAGTGGACAGCTTTTGGAAGTTATGTTTTTACAAAAGTCACTTTTAGGAATTATTGTGAGTCATTAGCATCTGCGGGATACTTTGAAATAGTTGAAGTCTCTTTGCCTGTTTATCCCACAGCTTTAGTAACTCCACTGCCTTTTATTACCACTAACATTTATTAACAAAATTATTCTCATGTGTTGAAATCCTAACTCCTAAGTGACTGTATTTGGAGACCAGGCCTTTAGAGAAGTAATAAAGGTTAATTAAATAAGGCTGTAAATTCATTAGGACTAGTTTCCTGATAGGAAGAGAAGTAGCCACTAGGAGTAGTATGCTCCAGGGACAAACAGCCATGTGAGGACACTGTGAGGATATGGCCATCCCAAGCCAAGAAGAGAGGCCTCAAGATATACCAAACCTATTGACACCTTTCTTGGACTCCCAGCCTCCAGAAGTGTGAGAAAATAAGTTTCTGTTGTTTAAGCCAACCTATCCATGGTACTTTGTTATAGCAGTTCTAGCAGATTAACACAAACATGATTACTGCATTCTCTTTACCAAATAATGAGGCTCAACATGCAAAGAGACAGCTAGGAGAGACAATCGGTATAATTCTCAAAATGGTAGAAAACTATAAATTAGCTTTGGGGGAAAGGGAATTTAATATAGATTTTCCTATTTTGCTTACACTACTGTTGGAAACCAAAACTTAGCTCCAATTTGCAAAGTCCAAAAAGAAGCCTAGTCATGAGAGTCAGACTTTTAAAACTGAAAATCACTCACGTTTCCTACAAGTGTGTTGTGGGTTACAGCTGTCGTGAAGTAGCAGGGGCTGACTTACCCTCCTGTTGTCAACTGTGAAACGATACAGAATACGAGCAGTGGCTCCCTGCAGGCACTGGACAGACAGTGTGGGGTGTAACCCTGAAGGAAGAGGATGCTTCCTCCTATCCTCCCACCAGGGCACTTCCCAGACCTGCACAGGGAAGCAGAGCCCAGAGAGCAGAGGGTGGAGGCAGCAGGGCTCAGGGCTGGGCAGACAGCAGGCAACCCTGCACCTGAGTCCTAGCAAGGAGGCCCTCCTTGGACGGTGCGTGGGGCATGGGAGGGAATCCAAAGTTTTAGGCCAGGCTTTGCTGGTCCCCCTCCCCACAAAGATGGATACCCTGTGTCTCACATCAGAGGTCAAGTGCACACAGCTGCTTCAAAGGCTGCGCCCTCACTTTTCCCTCCAGAGGCTGATACCTAGCTGTTAGCACCCAAGCACGTAGCGAAATTCTTAGGAACAGGTCTACAGGGCGAGATGCAGCTAGCAGGAAGTGCCCTCTCCCTCCCACACCCCTCCCCCAACTCTGTACTGGGCATGGCAGCCAAAACTTACCTCAGCCAGTGGGATGGGACAGCCTACCTCAAGAAACAAGAGAAACTGCAAATAAACAATTTAACTTTACACCTAAAGGAACAAGAAAAAGAATAAATGAAGCCCAAATTTAGTAGAAGGAAGAAAATAATAAAGATCATAGCAGAAATAGATGAAATAGAGATTATAAATACAATAGAAAAGATCAAAGAAACTAAGAGCTGGTTCTTTTTCTTTAATTTTTAAAAATAAATTTATTTTATTTTTATTTATTGGTTGTATTAGGTCTTCATTGCTGCATGTGGGGCTTTCTCTAGTTGCAGTGAGTGGGGGCTTCTCATTGAGGTGGCTTCTCTTGTTGCACAGCAGGGGCTCTAGGCACTTGGGCTTCAGTAGTTGTGGTTCCCCGGCTCTAGAGTGCAGGCTCCGTAGTTGTGGCACATGGACTTACTTGCTTCTTGGCATGTGGGATCTTCCCGGCCCAGGGATTGAACCCATGTTCCCTGCATTGGCAGGGGGATTCTCAACCACTATGCTACCAGGGAAGCTCTGAAGAGCTGGTTCTTTGAAAAGATAAAATTGACAAACTGTTAGCTAGACTTACAAAAAACAAACAAAAAACAAACAAAAAAAAGAAGTAAGGTGATGAAACCAGAAACAAAAGAGGAAAAATAACAGATACCACAGAAATATGATTATAAGAGAATGTTATGAATATCTATACACCAACAAATTGGACAACCTAGAAGAAATGGACAAATTCTGGAATCATACAACCTTCCAAGACTGAATCAGGAGGGAAAAAAAATCTAAATAAAGCAGTCACTAGAACAGAGAATGAAACAGTAATCAAAAAACTCCCCAAAACACAATCCAGGACCAGACATCTTCACAGGTGAATTCTGCCAAACATTCAAAGAAGATTCAATACTTATCCTTCCCAAACTACTCCAAGAAATTGAGAAGGAAATACTTTTTGTTGTTGTTTCTGGGCCATGCCATGCGGCTTTCAGGATCCCAGTGCCCCAACCAGGGATTGAACCTGGGCCCTCGGCAGTGAGAGCATGGAGTCCTAACCACTGGACCACCAGGGCACTTCATGAAGCCAACATCATCCTGATACCAAAACCAAAGACAACACACACACAAAAAAGAATTGCAGGCCAATATCTCTGATGAACACATATGCAAAAATCCTCAACAAATTTTAGCAAACTGAATTTAACAATTCACCAAAAAGATCATACACCGTGGTTAAGTGGGTTTTATTCCAGGGGCAAAAGGATGGTTCAACATCAACAAAATGAAGGGAAACCATCTGATCATCTCAATGGGTGCAGAAAAACATTCAACAATATTCAAAGTCCATTCACAATAAAAACATGCAACAAAGTGGGTTAGAGAGAACATACCTCCACAAACTAAAGGGCAGATATGACAAGCTCACAGTTACATCATATTCAATGGTGAAACACTGAAAACTACCCCTTTAAGATCAGGACCAAGACAAGGATGCTCATTCATGTCACTCTTATTCAACATAGTATTAAAAGTCCCAGATCTATTTTTATTCTTTTAGAGGATTTGGGGGGCTTGATTTTTCTTGAATCAGATAAATGTGGAAATTTTAAAACAAAATTGGCTTAGTATCATTACACTCTGAAGTGATTTTTCACATAACACACTTTTCCAAGTGAATGTAAATATTAACAGCAGGACTTTCATACATAGAAATTTGTTTTTCGTGGAACGTTTTTATAACAAAGATGGGATCGAATGTGATGTCTATCAATGGGAGATTGAATAAGTGATGGTGCATCCCAAGCTGAGCATTAGGTAGCTGTGGGGCTAGAGAGGAAGTTTCCCTGACTGCTGCAGCTCCAGGGCATACCGTTAGGTGAAAAAGAAGACAATGGAGAAGATGAAGAAGGGGAAGAAGAAAGTGTTATGATATTTTGTGCAGATAGCTTTATTTTTCTAAGAATGGAAGGAAAATTAATTTTTTTAGGAAAATTAATTTTTATGTTTCAGTAGAATGTCATTATGGGTGGACTGACTGATAGTAGAAGGGCCTGCTGAATATACTGATGTTAACATGACAAAAATAGAGGTAAGGAGATATCTTGGTTTTGGAATACCATATTTTAAATAAAGTAGCAGTGACCCCATATGAATAATTCTACCCAAATACCAAGTCTAATTCTAATCACACTCATTGAATAAGCACCTGTTTATTATATTAAAATACATCATGAGGTGGCAGTAAACCTAATTAGTCTATGTTAAATTCTACAAGATGTAATAAACAGTTTCATAAAATAAAATATGTTAAGATAAAAGAGACAGGTTATCTATTGGATATAATAAAATCTAGACAATATATAGCTGATATAATGGTCAGAAAAGTGTTTGAATGCTGATTCCAACAAACTGCTCTGAATATTTAATCAACACATGAAAATTTGAATACTGACTTTGTATTTGATGACTTTAAGCAATTGCTATTTAACTTACATGTGATTAAGATACTATATATTAAGTAAAGTATCCTGCCCTCTTTCCTTTCTTTCTTCCTTTTTTTTTTTTTTTTTTTTTTTTCCTGGCTGCACTGCATGGCTTAGTTCCCAGACCAGAGCTCAAACCTGTGCCGCCTGCAGTGGCAATGCAGACTCCTAACCACTGGACTGTCAGGAAATTCCCCCAGCCTTCTCTTTTATGAATATTCACTGAAGTGTTTAGAGGCACAATTATATATAGCTTCTTGAATTTTCTTTAACATGATTTGATTTTTAAGGGAAATTCGGTGGGTTTATACATGAAATGATTTGGCTATGGGTGGATCCTATGAAACTGTGATGGGTTCACTTGGTTTATTTTATCAATATTAACCCTTTCTCTTTCGTAGATGTCTGAAAATTTAAAGTCAATATTTAAAGTGTCATTATTTCCATAGCAAACAAATATTGCAAAACAAATATTTTCCCTGTATTTGCTAAAACTTTATCCTTTTGTTTTCTAGGACACCACTCTTCCTTATACTGCGTTGCTTAGCATTCAAATTTCACAGCATATTACATTGAAGTCTCTTTGTATTACTCCATTTCTCGTCATTTTTCCCAAGCCAAAGTCAACAACTTAAATGCATTCTGCATCGGAAGATTTAAGTCAAAGGAGTACAGTTAACCACTCGGGAAAGTTGCAAACTGGAGAAAACAAGATAAAACTAAGGGGACTGCTGTTTTGCAGCTCTGATCAATTTTTCCCTCTGTTAAGCAGGTCATCAAATCCAGATAATTTTTAAAATTAGACTTTATTTTTAAGAATAGTTTTAGGTTCACAGCAAAACTGAGGGGAAGGTACGAGAGATTTCCCATGTACCCCTTCCCCCCATAAGCCCAGCCTCCTCCGCTGTCAGCATCCTGCACCAGAGTGGGAAATTTGTTACAATCAGTGCATCTGAACTGATACATCATTATCACCCAGTATCCACAGGGTTCACTCCTGGTGTTGCCTGTTCCATGGGTTCTGACAAATGTATAATGGCATGTATCTACCATTACAGTATCATACAGAGTAGTTTCTGCCCTAAAAATCTGTGCTCTGCCTATTCATGTCTCCTTCCCACCTAATCCCTGGCAAGCCCTGATCTTTTTACTGTCTCCATAGTTTGGTCTTTTCTAGAATGTCATATATTTGCAATCATACAGCATATACCCTTTTCTGGTTGGCTTTTTTCACTTAGTCATATGCATTCAGGTTTCCCCCATGTCTTTTCATGACTTGGTAACTTCTTTCTTTTTAGGGCTGAATAGCATTTCACTGCATGCACCGCAGTTTATTTATCCATTCACCTACTGAAGGACATCTTGATTGCTTTTGGGCAATTAAGAATAAAGCTGCTATAAACATCCATCTGAAGGTTTTTGTGTGGATTTAAGTTCTCAACTGCTTGGTAAGTACCAAGGAGCTCCATGCTAGATTATATGATAAGAGTATGATGATTTTTATAAGAAACTGACAAACTGTCTTACAAAGTGGCTGCACCATTTTGCATTCCCACCAGCAGTGGACAGGAGTTTCTGTTGCTCCACCTCCGTATCAGCATTTGGTGTTCTCAGAGTTCTGGATTTTGGCCATTTCTAAAAGGTATGCAGTGATACCTCATTGTTGTTTTAATTTAAAATTCCTAATAACAAATTATATTGAGCATCGTTTCATATGCTGTTTGCCATCTATATATATCTTCTTCGGTGAGGTGTCTGTTCATGGTTATACAAAGAAAAACAAAAGAAAAACAAATGAATTAGCCCCATTTATTTTAACATTTTTTTTCTTTTTTTTTTTTTGACCCCAGGCTGTGTGGCATGTGGGACCTTAGTTCCCTGACCAGGGGTTGAACCTGTGTTCCTGCAGTGCAAGTGTGGCATCTTAACCACTGGACCACCAGGGAAGTCTCAATGGCAATTTTTTTCAACCATCTAAAATTTAGATGCTTCCAAAGAATTCAAATTAGGATTCATCATAGCATCACATCCTTCAACTTCATATTTTACTTGTTTATGTTAACATTCAATAAATTATTAAATAACAATAAATGATTTATTCAAACTAGAGTTTAGGGAGCATCTAACTTTTGATGAGGTACAGATAGTTACCATGATTATATGCTAATGAATAAAATATTTCTGGAAGGATACACAATAGTTGATAACAGACCTTAACTCCTGTGTTATAGAGGATGGGAAGTAGAACAGGATGAGGAAATAGCATTTATTTTATGTATATGCAGTTAAATCTACTCAAAATTTTCTAATCAAAAAGTTTAGGTTTTATAGTACACAACTAAAAACTTATCAGGAAAATATTGGTAAACCCAAACAAAAAATGTGTGTGGGGGTGTGTATGAAATTAATCAATACATGCAAATAATCAAAAGATATAGGGATTTACAATAAAGAGAAATTACATGAATGAATTTAAATAATAACCAGATACATCATTTAAATGGGAGTGAGCACCACAAAGTTTGGGGAATTAAAGGAGATCACAAAATGTCTTTGAATCCTGGACCAGTTGTGGTTATGTGTCTCTTCCCCACTAAAAACTTCAGTCATTCATGAAAAAAATCTAGCGTCTCCTTTTTCAGAGTGGTTGTTGTGGAAGGACACCTAGGGACTAAATCAGGCACATCTTATTTTCAGGAGCATGACAGGAAAATCCCCACCCCACCCCACCCCTGCCCTGGCTCTGTGGCTTGAATTTCGGAAGTCAGATCAGACCAAGTGATCTCTGCTTAAAGAAAGAGTGGGACATATCATTAGCAATCCTCACAGATCTGGAGCCAGTGGTGACTTTCAGGGAGACAGTTAGACCTTAACACCATTATGCACCCTCTTGTTCCTTCCCTCTATGCTTGGCAATCTTTCATTCATTCCTTCTTTTATCAAATGAGGTGTTTCTTATTTTAAATAAGAGGTGCCTTCTTTGCACTGATCCCAGTAATTTGCTGTAGATGTAAAATTACTGGTAAAGTGCATGCTGTTCCCCGGGACCAGTAAGAAAGAAGATGGAGGTGTTCAGTTGTGTACTAATCACAGGATATTTACAGAGGCTGTTCAGGGTCCTCTGTAGTAGCAGAACCGACGTATAGACAGGGAGAGAGAGGCTCAATTTATTATTTATTTGTCTATTTATCTTTTCTCAGTGATAGCATTGGTGAGAGAGAGACTTGAAGGAATTGGCTCACAAGATTGTGGTGGCTGGCAAGTCCAAAACCTGCAGGGGAGGCTGGCAGGCTGGAGACCGGGGAATAGCAGATGTTGCAGGTGAAGAGGCAGAGTTCCATTTGTGTTTTAATCTCCTCCTGTTACATGGACACCAGTCATACTGGAGAAGGACCCAACCTAATGAACTCACTGTAGCTGAATTACCTCTTTAAAGACCCTGTCTCCAAATTCAGGCTTATTCATAGGTACTGGGGGTCAGGACTTAAACATATGAATTTGGCAGGAGGACACAACTCAGCCCATAATACTTCATACTCTGGCATCCCTGAATTCATGTCCTTCGCACATAAAAAATACATTGACTCCAACCCAGCTGCCCCCAAAGTCTTAACCCCTGGGATCATGTATCACATGCCCATAATCTCTTTAACAAATAATCAGCCACACCCTTGATGTCCTCTCAGGAACAGCCTTCCCCAATTTTTACAAGAGGGATAGGCTTAGAATTTCTCCAATCTTCAAGTTCCTGTTCCTTTCTGCTTAACAATCCCTGCTCCAATTTATCTCTCCCCTCTTGCATTTACTATGAACAGCAAGGAGAAACCAGGCCTTGCCTTCAAGAGCTTACTTAAAAATCTCATGTCAGTATCCAAGTTCATCACTAACAAGATCTACTTTCCACAAAACATGAAAGTGCAGTTTGGCTAAGTTCTATGCCACTATAACAAGGCTTGCCTTTCCTCCAGGTTCTAATAACAGATTCTCACAATTCTGTTTCAGCCCTCATCAAAAGAAGCTTTATTTTATTTATGTATTTATTTGTTTACTTATTTATTTTATTTATTTTTAAAATTTTATCTATTTATTGTCTGCATTGGGTCTTTGTTGCTGTATGGGCTTTCTCTAGTTAGGGTGAGCGGGGGCTACTCTTTGTTGCAGGGGCTTTTGTTGTGGAGCAGGGGCTCTAGGCATGCGGGCTCTAGAGTGCAGGCTCAGTAGTTGTGGCACACAGGCTTAGTTACTCTGCAGCATATGGGATCTTCCCAGACCAGGGCTTGAACCCACGTCCCCTGCATTGGCATGCAGATTCTTAACCACTGCACCATGAGGGAAGTCCCAAAGCAGCTTTAATATTTATATTTATACCACTTTTCTATTTGTGATGATGTATGTATACAGTATCTCTAAGATGATAGAAGCTTTCTCTACTGCTCTCCTTTTTTCTCTCTGGGCCCTCATCTGAATCACTTTTTTCTTTTAATTTTAGTTTTCTTTGGCCACGCCATGGCATGAGGGATCTTAATCCCCCAACCTGGGATCAAACCTGTGCCCCCCACAGTAGAAGTGCAGAGTCCTAACCACTGTACCACCAGAGAATTCCCCAGAATCACTTTAACTTCCATATTTCTATCAGTAGTCTCTTCAGGGCAGTATAGGCTTTTTCTAACATGTTCTTCAAAACTCTTTCAGCTCTAATCATTACCCAATTCTAAAGCCACTTGAATATTTGTAGGTATTTGTCACAGTAGCACCCCTCTTCCTGGTACCAAAATCTGTATTAGTCTGTGTTCTCCAGAGAAAACAGAATGAGCATGTGTGTGGGGGTGGGGGTGGGGGTGTCTGTCTGTCTGAAGACAGTCTGGAGGTCCAATTCCTTCTCTCCTTGTCTGTTCCCTTATCATTTTTTTTAAATAAATTTATTTATTTATTGGCAGTGTTGGGTCTTCGTTGTTGTGAATGGGCTTTCTCCAGTTGTGGCTCTCAGGCCCTAGAGCACAGGCTCAGTAGTTGTGGCTCACAGGCTTAGTTGATCTGTGGCATGTGGGATCTTCCTGGATCAGGGCTTGAACCCGTGTGCCCTGCATTGGAAGGCGGATTCTTAACCACTGCGCCACCAGGAAAGTCCCATGTTCCCTTATCATCTTAAAATATATTGCATATTTTATTATTTGTTTGGTCTGATGTTTATCTTTTTTGTTGACAGTATTGGCTTAATAGAGGCAGGTCCTTTGTAGGAAAACATTCAGAAGTCTTTCTGAAACCTTGAAAATGTTACTAAAAGTAATTAAAGTATGTGGGCCGAGCGACTGGATGCAGAATGTCCTGCTTGAGCAGTGGAGGAACTAAGGGTGCTGGGCGTGGAGACCATGGGGGCATAGGCTACCGTGGAAACAGAATATTGACCCTCTCTGGGGGCGCAGCCCCTTTCTCACTTGCACATCTCATATCACCCTGTTTGGCCCCAGAGGATGGCTGGTTAGCCAGAGATGGGTAAGATTACTCAGGGGAGGAACAACCTAAGACAGGCACAGTCACAGAGGGGCCAACAGGGGTGGGGCACAGACCCTTAATCCTTCTGAGAGAGGTCTCCTGCCCCCAGGGCTGCTTTGCTCTCCACGCCCAGCTCAAATCCACACCCTGCTCAAATTGGACCCAGGAGGCAAACAAAGATCATTGCCCCCAGTCATGTGAGGCCTTTGTTTGTTTACTTCAAAGATAACCTTGTTTGTGGGACTAAACTGGGAGTGTTAGACCCTTAGACTATGCCAAGAACTCAATAAAAGCAACATGGGATCAATCAGCGAGGCTCTTGATCCTAGAGGTCTTGAGTCCCCTGGTCCCATCTTTCTCTTAAATCTGTGTCTGTGTTTTCTTTAAGCTTGCGGCACCTGGCACTCACCTCGAGTCGCTGAGCTGGTCTCGGCAGTCCTTTGCCAGACATTTTTCTTCCTGATACCTCTCATAGACGAGAATAATGTTTGACATGCATCAGATGCTTAACACATGCCTATTGAAACAGTGAATTAAAGTATACCCATTTTGCCCATGTTCATTTTTAAGATGCTGTGAGTTCTTCCTACTTCTTTCTTTTCTTCTTCTTCCAGGCTGCAATAGTGCTCAGATATCAGCAATGAAAAATAATATTTTCTAGGTAAAACACTTGGGTTGGCCAGAAACATAGTCCATGAATGCCATCCTTTGTCTTAGCTGTTTTCTGTCACTTTTTAGACCATGTCTTGCCTATCATTTTTACCTGGTGTTTTCCAGCCATTTCAGGTATGTTATGGCCTGGATTCCTGGGTTCCTCTCCCTCCTCAATAAATTACTCAATCACTACTATTAGTTCTCAGTAACTTGTTCATCTTACAGATGTCTCTCTGAGATCATTTCAAGTTCCCATACTCACACTGCCATTGCATTTACATGTGAAATAATAATTCCTTCCCAGCAAGTAGATGACCTGATGTTGTCCCAAACCTTTATCTAACAGGTAAAATGCCCCCTTTGCACATGTGCAAAGATAGGAATTTGGAAATTTTTGGCTAACAGTGGTATTTATGCCATGACATTGAATGAATTCACTAACAAAATGTGTCTAGATTGTGAAGAGAGATGACTCCTGATTGAGCCCTCAGGAATTCCATTACTAAGTGGATAGGAGAAAATGAAGAATCAGCAAATTTAAGTTAAAAATGGAACAATTATCAGTGGTGTCAAGAGCTTCTGAGAGGAAGGAAGTTTAACCAAAATCTTATACATCACTGTTATGTTTAGGAATTTGCTCATTACATTGGATTTGTGAGGATAAAACTGCACCTAGAATGAGTGAAGAATTACCTGAGTTGAGATAATAGAATAAGAGAGGGGTAAAGCTCTTAAAAAGTGAAGTTGTAAAGGGTGTGGGAAATGGTAGAATCAGAAAATGTACTGGATGAAAGAGTGAAAGTAATTGTTTCAACGTGTCTAATAGTTATCAAGTTATTTTTAAGAGATTCGAAAAGACTGAAGTGTAATGATGGGGAGATTATCTGTGAAGAAATTTGATAAAACAGCTTGTCTTTGCCAAGGTCTTCTCCTTAGAGCATCTCCCTACAGTATCTTTAAAGATAATGACAATTTTGGAAGGAAATATTTTCTAGGTGATATTGGATATAAACATGTCCTTTATCTTTGCAGAGTAAGCAGAAGGAGTTGTCTCAGGACTACCTGCTCTTGAGTGGCTTCCAGGCCATTAAGCTTTGCCCCAGTATTTCCAGGTCAGTAGAACTCAGCATGACATCCCCCAAGTGCATTGGGTTCT
The DNA here is from genome assembly GCF_030028045.1 of Hippopotamus amphibius kiboko. NCBI lineage: Eukaryota > Metazoa > Chordata > Mammalia > Artiodactyla > Hippopotamidae > Hippopotamus > Hippopotamus amphibius. The sequence continues at coordinate 2,420,530 of NW_026648280.1, forward strand.
GCTCTTTCCCTCACTGGATACTGCATTTCCTGATAAATACCTTTAATTGCTATGAGTAAACTGGACCAAGGAAGAGGAAAAACAACTACAGAAACAATTCATAGATACAGTTTTTCAGTTATTTCAGAAAGGTGTATTGCCCTACTACATGCATTCATGTTGTTCTTCATTGACATGGTATGTTATGGCCTCATGGTCTACCAGTGGCTCCATGGTCCTTGTCCTATATAGACACAAGCAGAGAATCCAATGCATTGCACCATTCTTATCCTGGTGAAACAAAAGCCCTGTTCACCCTCCTCATCCTGGTGAATATGTTGTCTCTTTTTACCCTCTCTCTTCTATTTTATCTTTTCGGATAACCATGATTTTGAACCCACACCATGGCCTTATGAACACTTCTGCACAGGTGCTTTCAGGCTTCCCGACATTCATCCCTTCGTGCTCTTTGGCAGTGACACTCAGGTCTCTCAGTTTTGCTTTGCGTTCTAGGCAAGGAGAACAAATATTCTAAGTGTAGCTCCTGGACTATAAGTTTTCTCTAGAACACCCTACCATTTATTTAATCAACTTTATGTATTTGAAAGCTCACTTTTTTTAATTAAAAATTTTTTTATTTTATTGTTTGGCTGCATTGGGTCTTTGCTGCAGCATGCAGGATCTTTCTTGCAGCATGCAGGATCTTTCTTTGAGGCACACGGGCTCTTCATTCTGGTGTATGGGGTTCTCTCTAGTTGTGACGAGTGGCCTCCAGAGCATGTGGGCTCAGTAGTTGTGGCACGCAGGCTTAGTTGCCCTGCATCATGCGGGATCTTTGTTCCCAAACCAGGGATCGAACCCAAGCCCCCTGCATTGGAAGGCAGGTTCTTAACCACTGTGCCACCAGGGAAGTCTCCTGTAGCATGCTTTTAAAAGCTGAATGTCCTTTTCCTCTTTATTATCCAATTTTAGCCAGCTATTTGCCTTTTATTACCACTAACATTTATTAACATAATACTTGTCATAGGTTGAAGCCCTCTTCCACAATGGGACTGTATTTGGACATAGGGCATTTATAGAGGTAATTAAGGAAGTGAGATCATAAGAGTGTGGTTGTATTCCATTAAGGCTGGTTTCCTTCTGTCAACAAAAACTCAATTAACAATCAAGTTAAGAAGAAAATAGGGAATTGGAGACAGATTCTTAGAATCTCTGAGGTCTGTTCTGTCTGTTAGAAGTTGAAGGCACAATCATATACATTTATGAGACAAAGGACTGTACAACAAAATGACAGTGACATTTCACATAAAGTTCACAGGCCAGGTAAACATGTACATAGCGAGCAGTGAGTCACCATGATCCCCTACAGAGTTGGGAAGGAATACTAATCTTTTAAGAATTTACATTGCTAGCATCGGAAGAAAGGAAGAAAAATTGATCTTTGTAGTCAAGAAAGCACTCCCATCTTTGAGGAAGTCTGGTTAGTGTGTAATGCAGGTGCACACGGAACATTAAGGAGGGAGGGAGGCCAAAACAAAAATTTATTTTTAGATTTTCTTGTCTTGCCTTAAAATGAAAAATCTTATTACATCACTTATAAGAAGAGGGATAGACACTAGTAGTATGCTCATGGGGAGAAAAGGTCATGTGAGGACAGAGCAAGAAGTTGGCTACCCAAAAGCCAAAACAGAGGCTTCAGGAAAACTAAACCTGTTGACACCTTCCTCTCAGACTTTTAGCATCCAGAACTGTGAGAAAATAATTTTCTGTTGTTTAAGCCATATAGTCCATACTGTTACTCAACCAGTCTCATTTGCCCGACACACAGTAAGCCAAACGATGAGACACTGAGGTTTGCAGCAGAGAAACTGTTAATTCATAAGGCAGCCAAGTAAAGAGGAAGGACAAATCTCAAAGGAAGGACACCTCCTCAAAGGCGATGGGCTAGGGATGTTTATGTGATAAAGCTGTGCAGGCGGGGCAATTGTCATTCTGCACAGGTAAAAGTAAGCTACAGACTTCTTCATGAAAAGCATGTTCAGAAAGTGGTGGCGTTATCATGTTCTGAGTGTGGGCTTTTGGCTCTCTGACATCAAAAAGTCACCTAGTCACCTAGAGACTGTCATACAGAGTGAAGTGAGTCAGAAAGAGAAAAACAAATATTGTATATTAACACATATATGTGGACTATAGAAAAATGGTACAAATCAACTGGTTTGCAAAGCAGAAATAGAGACACAGATGTAGAGAACAAACATATGGACACCAAGTGGGGAAAGCGGGGAGGGTTGGGGGGGGGAACGAATTGGGAGATTGGGATACCAAATTGTACACTCTAAATATATGCAGTTTATTGTAAAAAATAAAAAAATAAAAAGTTAAAAAAAAAAAAAGTCACCTAGTCGACACTTGCACATAGCCAGATGGAGGGTTGGTGGTCTTAACCACTTATAACCAGCTCGAGCTCATACAGGACACAGCTGACTTCAGTTCCCTAAAAACAACTTGGGCAAAGATCTTATTGTTTAGGCTATTTGATGCTTGGGAGTACGTGCAAGTTTTTGTAAAAGCAAAGTGAGCTTGATCAGTGAAGGCAGGTTACAGTTTATTATTTTATGATGGCTGACTAGTGACTACCCTCAGCTTCACTAGTATTCAAATGTTATGGCAGCCCTAGCAGACTAACATAATTCTCATTTAATATTTTCTTGTGGCCAAATGAGCCCAACATCCAAAAACTATAGTTTGGCATAACTATATTTACAACACTACTCCTGCTGTCACAGTAAAGTCTGCCATCAGATGACTGAAGGAATTGAAGAACCAGTAGAAGCACCACCATTTGAAACGTTGCTAGCCTATAATACATGGGTTAATTTGGTTAACAAAATTAAAATATATTATATATATACACATATATATAGTTAGGGGACACAACTGTTAACAATTTTAAAAAGGCCACAAAACTAAAAATTAGCTTTAATAAAATTTAGGGCGTTTAGTTTGGCAGTTCCTATTTTGCTTCCACTTCTGTGGATCCTGTTGGTTTTCGCTTCTACTTCTCAAAATGATTGATAATACAGGCAAGGGAGCCGTTTTCTGTGGAAAGCAGAAGCAGAGCTCCTGATTGTCCACCTGCCTCAGGGCAGCCTAACATCCCTCTATTTGCTTTTCTGTCATGGACCTGTATGGAGTCTTTTTTCTTCTTCCTGACCAAACATACTGAAACTCAAAAAACTGCGTAACGCTTCAGCCTACATGCATTTAAAGAGCAGTAACATGATGTTTCGTATGAATGACTATAGAATGATATGGCCTTTTAGATCAGTAGATGTGGGAGCGTCCCAAATAGTATATCCTCTAGGAGCTGGCTGAGCTTCGTGGAGTCTGAAATGACGTCTCATCGCGGCCTTTTGACAAGGAGCAAAGCCCCTCCCTCCTTTGAGGTAGGAACGCCACCTTCCAGCGTTCCTCAGGAAGCCAAAGCTTCCATTGAATAGTAGGAACTCGCTTCGCGGCGGCCTTTAGAGCGCTGGGGACTACATTACCCAGAAGACCCCAGGACGAGAGTCCGCTGTTACGAGGCAACTGCCACTCAGGGTGAGGCGTTCCTGCGCGTGCGCATCGTGTCGGGGCGGGGTTTCCGGCTCCCTCATGGTGATGGTCATTTTCGCTCACTTGGGGTCTGTTGTAGGTCCGGAGAAGTTATGTCAGGATCTAGGTGACGGTACCGAGAGGGTCCGAGAGGAGGCGCTGTCCCCGCTGCACAGAGGCGGGCGTGAGGCCCAGCGGCGCCGCCCGAGGTGCCCTGCACCAGGCCCTGGACAGGGACTCGCCGTGCCCGCGTCCCCCCGCCTCCCCCTCAGCATCGGGCCCCGTTTTGCCCACAGAGTCCGATGGCGGCGGCGGCGCTGAGGGACCCGCCTCAGGTAGACGCCCGTCCTCCGGGCCCGCACCGCCCTCACCCCACCAGACACTGAAACCCCGCGTGCGGGGCGCCTGCCCACGTGCCCGCAGCCCCGGCCTTGGTGTCCGGGATGGTGAGGCGGTCGTGGGTGGGGCCCTGTTTCTGACCGACGGTGTGAGGGCGCGCGGGAGAGGGTGACGGGCGGAGGGACCGGCAGGTGCAGAGGCTTGGAGGTGGGACCGAGGCGGGAGGATTCAGAAACCTAGGGTCTGTCTTATGTCTGCAGTAAAGAGAGTGTGAGGTGGAATCACGCCTGGACTGGCGGAGAGAGAGATTGTTCCTTTATTCTGAGGGAGCTGGAGACCGTGGAGGGTTGTGGAAGGACGAGGAACAGTCTGTGTTAGGGCTTTAAATGTTTTCAAAAAGTTGCTCAGAGAACGAATAGACTGGAATGGGGGTGAGAAAGGCACAGGAGTCGAGTCCTCGTCCAAGGTCACAGGATCCGGTAAGAGGCTGCCCTGAGGACGGAGGCGCAGAGGTTAGTAGGTCAGCCTGAGGTCAGCAGGTTCCAGGGCCGGTGCGGATACAGGGGAGTCCTGCACGCATGGAGCCCAGCCATGGTTGCCTTCCTTTCCCCAGGTTCTGAGGGTTGAAAAGGCACTTATGGAACCTACATAACGCAGGAGACGGTGTCCCAGTCACTGGTTCTGGGTGGCGAATGTTGAAACAAAGGTCAGAGGCAAGGCAGGCAGTGCTTCAGGATGGCATTCAGGGCTTTCCCCGGCTGTGGGTGCCCTCAGAGAAGTGGAATTGTGCTAGATCATGTTTGATGTTGTTAGGCACCCTCTGGATGCCATGTTCCAAGTACATGGGTGAGTCCAGAGAGATGCCTGTGGTGTGGGGCAGGAGAGCTGTGGGAGCGCAGCTGTGTAGTCTGAAGGTGTGAAGGAGGTTTGGTCAACTGAATGATGTGCACCTCAAGAGGAAGTGTGAGTTGAGGACCCACAGGCCCTGGTATTGGGGACTTAAGGGTAAAGATGAGCCCATGTTTGGCTGTTTCTTGGAGGCATAATGTGGGAGACCTCAGGGGAATTACTTAGCAGGAGGGATGGGGCCCTGTAGGCCAGGCCCAGAGTTTAGATGGCATTTATCCCCCCCATCCACTGCTTTTTGTTGCTGAGGGCTGAACACAGTGATTTAATGGGACAGTGAGAAGAGATCAGGCATCATTGGCACCAGGGCCTGAGGTGGGGAGCTCAGGTGGAGGATGAGTGTGGAATACATGTATGAGGAGATGAATTGTGGGTTCTCGGAGAATGTTTATGGTTTCATGTATCTCATTCATGACAGAGTGGTGTGAGCTTTGAGGACATTGCCCTGTACTTCTCCTGGGAGGAATGGAAACTCCTTGATGAGGCTCAGAGACGGCTGTACCATGATGTGATGCTAGAGAACTTTGCACTTATATCCTCACTGGGTAAGACCCTCACCCTCCCCAGTGACCTGGGCTAGGCTCTGTATCCTACCTCACCCTCCTTTCTCCAAGGGGTGCTCTGCCCTTCTCACATATGGACCTTGGGCACTGCTTGTTTCCCCAGCTTTCTGAGTAGTTGCCATGAGAGGTAGAGCTGGGTCGTTTGCACTGCCCCCTTCTCTCCCCATAGACCCAGTACAGTCTGTCCTCAACCCTCATAGGGATGGATTTGAGGTCAGCAGTCTTGCAATAAGGCTAATGGATTGCATCTTACTTGTCCTTTCCCTGGTCAGGTGGTGCATCTAGATCCGTGGCACTTCTGTGTCCCAGGCTTTGTTCCCTTTTGTTATCTGACATTTCTTTCTGGCTCCATATGCCAGGAATCAAAGGCATTGTCATGGCCATTACTTACCTGGACCATGGGCTATTTTCCAAGGCTGTCTTTTATGATTCTACTTGTAGTGTTTAGATCTCTTTTCTTTTTCCTTTTCTCCAGCTTATTGAGGTACAATTGACAAATAATACTGTATATGTTTAAAGTGTACAGGGAGTTCCCTGGTGGTCTAGTGATGAGGAGTCAGTGCTTTCACTGCCATGACTTGGTTTTAATCCCTGGTAGGATATCTGAGATCCCACAAGCCGTGCAGCGTGGCCAAAAAATTTAAAAAAATTAAAAAGTAGGACTTCCCTGGTGGTGCAGTGACTAAGACTCCCCACTACCAGTGCAGGGACCCCAGGTTCAAACCCTGGTGAGGGAATTAGATCCCACATGCTGCAACTGAGAGTTCACATGCTGCAACTAAAGATCCTGCATGCTGCAACTAAGACCTGGTACAGCCAAATAAATAAATAAATATTTTTTAAAAAGTAAAAGAAGGTGTACAATGTCATGATTTTGTATATACACACATACATTATGAAATGATTACCACAGTCAGTTAACACATCTGTTACCTCACATGTTATATTTACCTTTTCTGTGTGTGACAACACTTAAGATCTACTGTTAAGACATTTGAAGTATACCATACAGCATTATTAACTGTATTCTCCATGGTGTATTAGATCCTCAGAACGTATTCATCTTATAACTGACCCACATCTCCCCATTTCCCCTACACCTGAGCCCCTGGTATTCTACTCTTTGTTTCTGTGGGTTCAACTCTTTTTTTCAAGATTCCAAATAGAATTGATAGCATATCTTTCTCTGGCTTATTTCACTTTGCATTATGCCCTCCAGGTTCATCAGTGTTGTCACAAATACATGATTTCCTTTTTTATGGCTGAATAATATTCTGTTGCATATAAATACCAGGCTTTATATATCCAATCATCCATAGACAGATACAGGCATATTGCAGGTTTGGTTCCAGACCACTGCAGCAATGCAAGTATCACAGTAAAGCAACTCACAGAGTTTGGTTTCTCAGTGCATGTAAATGTTATGTTTACACTGTAGCGTAGCCTGTTAAATGTGCAATAGCATTATGTCTAAAAAAACAACATATATAATTTAGTTAAAAAAATGCTTTATTGCTGAAAAAATGTTAACCATCATCTGAGTTGTATCTTTTTGCTGGTGGAGTTTCTTGCCATGATTTTGACTGATCAAGGTGCTGACTAATCAGGTTGCTGAAGGTTTTGGTGGCTGTGGCAGTTTCTTCAGATAAGATAGTAATAAAGGTTGCCACATCGATGGACTCTTCCTTTCACGAATGGTATCTCTGTAGCATACAATGCTGTTTGATATCATTTTACACACAGTAGAACTTCTTTCAAAATTGGAGTCAATCTTCTTAAACCCTACTGCTGCTTTGTCAACTAAGTTTATGAAATACTCTAAATCCTTTTTTATTTCAGCAACCTTCACAGCATCTTCACCAGGAGTACATTCCATCTCAAGAAACCACTTTAAACCTCATGAAACAACCTATGCTAGCTTCAAACCTTTTTTTTTCTTTTTGCAGCTTCTCACCTCTCTCAGCCATCACAGAACTGGAGACAGTGGGGCTTGACTCTAGATTAGGATTTGTCTTAAGGGAATGTTGTGGCTGGCTTGATCTTTTCATACAGATCACTAAAACTTTATATCAGCGTTAAGGCTCTTTTGCTTTCTTATCATTTGTAGCAGTTGTAATTTCCTTCAAGAACTATTCCTTTGCATTTATTCATACAACCTGGTTAATACTGTTTTTTCCCGGGACCTAGCTTTCAGCCTATCTTGGCTTTTGATTTGTCTTTCTCACTAAGCTTAATCATTTCTAGCTTTTGATTTAAAGTGAAAGATGTGTGATCCTTTCTTTTACTTGAGCACTTAGAGGCCATTGTAGGTTTATTAACTGGCAGAATTTCAAATTGTTGCATCTCAGGAAATAGGGAGGCTTGCAGAAAGGGAGAGAGACTGATTAGCTGGTCAGTAGAGCAGCCAGAACACATATAACATTTATCAATTAAGTTTGCTCTCTCATATGGGTGCACTTTGTGGCATCCCAAAACAAAAATCAGTAATCACCATAACAAATATAATAATAATGAAAAACTTTGAAATATTGCAAAAATTACCAAAACGTGATGCACAGACACAAAGTGAGCAAATGCTGTTAGAAAAATGGCACCAGTAGACTTGCTTGACACAGGGTTACCACAAACCTTCAATCTGTAAAAAATGCATTATCTGCAAAGCGCAATAAAACAAGGTATGCATGTACTTAGGTTGTTTCTATACCTGGGCTATTGTGAATAATGCTGCAATGGACATGGGGGTGCAGATACCTCTTTGAGATACTGATTTTGTTTCCTCTGGATATACACCCAGAATTAGGAATGTTGGACCATGTAGTACTTATATATTTTTTTATTTTTATTTTTTATTATTTTTTATTTTTTTATATTTATTTTTTTGTTAGTAGTTATATTTTTAATTTTTGAGGAAATCCCATAGTTTTCCCTAATGGCTGTACTGGTTTTACATTCCTACCATTTACATTCCAACAATGTAGAAGTGTTTCCTTTTCTTCACATCCTCATGAACACTTATCTCCGTCTCTTATTTTTATGTATTTATTTTTTTTGACTGCATTGGGTCTTCATTGTTGCGCATGGGCTTTCTCAAGTTGTGGCGAGCGGAGGCTACTCTTCTTTATGGTGTGAGGGCTTCTATTGCAGTGGCCTCTCTTATTGCCGAGCTCGGGCTCTAGGTGCATGGAATTCAGTCGTTGCATCATGCTGGCTCAGTGGTTGTGGCACGTGGGCCCTAGAGCACACTGGCTGTCTCTTGTCTTTTTGATAGTAGTGTTCCAAACAGGTGTGAGATGATCTCATTGTTGTTTGGATTTGCGTTTACCCGATGTTAGTGATGTTGAGCATCTTTTAATTTACCTGTTGACCATTTGTATGTCTGTGGATAAATATTCAGATCCTTTGTCCATTTTTAATTGGATTCTTTAGTTTTTTTATTGTTGAATTGTATGAGTTCTTGTATTTTCTAGATATTAATCCCTTATAAGATAAATCCTTTGCAAGTATTTTCTCCTTTTCCTTAGGTTCTGTTTTCATTTTGTTTCCCTTGCTGTGCAGAAGCTTTTCGGTTTGATATAGTCCCACTTGTTTATTTTTTGCTTTCATTGCTTGTGCTGTTGGTGTCATCTAAAAAAATCATTGCCAACACCAATGTTAAGGAGCTTTTTCTCTGTTTTCTTCTAAAAGTTTTACAATTTCAGGTTTTATGTTTAAAGTTTTTACTCCAGTTCAAGTTAATTTTTGTGAGTGGTATAAGAGAAGGGTTTCATTTTTTAGTTTCATTTTTTTTTATGTGGGTGTCCAGTTTCCCTATCACCATTTATGGAAAAGACTGTCCTTTCTCCATTGTGTGTTCTTGTTGTGCCTATCAAAGATGAGTTAATCATATATGTGTGAGTTTATTTCTGGACTCTCTGTTTTGTTCCATTGGTCTATGTGTCTGTTTTTATCCCAGTACCATAATGTGTTAATCACCATAGCTTTGTAATATTTTGAAACCAGAAAGTGTGGTACCTCTAGCTTTGTCCTTCTTTCTCAAGATTGCTTTGGCTATTTGAGATTTTTTGTGGTTCCATACAGATTTTAAAATTCTTTATTTCTGTGGAAAATGTCATTGGAATTTTGATATGGATTGTTTTCAATCTGTAAATTGCTCTTTGTAAAATTAACAATATTAATTCTTCCAATCCAAGAACACTGGATATGTTTCTATTTATTTGTGTTTTCATCAGTTTCTTTCATCATTTTCATGTAATTTTCAGAATGCAGATCTTTCATCCCCTAGGTTAAATTTGTTCCTGAGTATTTTATTGTTTTTGATGCTATTTAAAATGATTGTTTTCTTAGTTTTCTTTTCAGACAGATTTTTATTAGTATATATAAGTGCAACTGAAATTTGTATATTGGTTTTTTTATCCTGCAACTTTACTGAATTCATTTATTGGGGTGGAATTTTGGGGGTTTCTACATATAGGAGTGTATTACCTGCAAACAGATAGTTTTACTTCTTCCATTCTTATTTGAATAGCTCTTCTTTGTTTTTCTTCTCTACTTACTCTGGCTGGGACTTCCTGTACTATGTTGCATGAAAGTGAAGAGGGTAGGCATCCTTGCCTTGTTCCTGATGTTAGAGGAAAACCTTTTAGCTTTTGAATGTTGAATATGATGTTAGCTCTGGGCTTGTCAGATGTGTTGAGGTACATTCCTTCTATACCTAACTTGTTGAGAGTTTCTATCATGAAAGGATATTGAATTTTAAAATGTTTCTTCAGCACTTATTGATATGATTATGATTTTTATCCTTCATTCTGATAATGTGGTGTATTACATTTATCAGTTTGCACGATGTTGAACCATCTTTGCATCCCAGAGATAAATCCTACTTGATTGTGATGTATGATCCTTTTAATGTGCTGTTGGATTTGGTTTGCAGGTATTTTGTTGAGGATTTTTGCATCTATGTTCATCAGGGATATTGACCTGGAATTTTCTTCTATTGTTTTATTCTTAAATGGCTTCAATATGAGAGTAATGCTGGTCTCATAAAATGAGCTCGGAAGTGTTCTCGCTTCAGTTTTTTGGAAGACTTTGAGAAGGAATTCTATTAATTCTTTAAATACTTAGTAGAATTCCCAGTGGTTCTGTCTAGTCCTGGGCTTTTCTTTGTTGGGAGATTTTTTATTAGTGACTCAATCTGGTTACCAATTATAGATCTATTCAGATTTTCTATTTCTCCATGATTTAATTTTGGTAGGTTTTATGTTTATAGGAGTTTTATTCATTTCTTCTAGGTTATTCGATTTGTTGGCAAATAAATTCTAGTTTCTTCTGATTGATTGTATTCCTGCAGTATCAGTTGTGCTGTCTCTCTCCTCTTTCATTTCTGATTTTGAGTCTTATCTCTTTTTCTTATAATCTAGCTGAAGACTTGTCAATTTATGTTTTCAAAAAAATCAACTCTTGGGAATTCCCTGGTGATCAGTGGTAGGACTCCCCCCTTCCACTGCAAGGGGTCCAGGCTCGATCCCTGGTTGGGGAACTAAGATCTCACAAACCTTGCAGCATGGCCAAAAAAAGAGAAAAAAAGGTAAAAAGTTAAAAAACAAAAACAAAACTTAGTTTCATTGATGTTTTCTCTCATTCCTCTAGTCTCTATTTCATTTATTTCTGCTCTGATCTTTGTTATTTGTTTTTATTTCTGATAACTTGAAACTTAGGTTGTTCTTTTTCTCATACCTTGAGATATAGAGTCAGGTTGTTTATTTGAGATTGTTCTTTTTTTCTTAATGTAGGCATTCATTGCTATAAACTATCCTCTTACAATTGCTTTTACTGCATCCTGTAAGTTTTGGTGTGTTATGTTTCCATTTTTATTTGTTTGAATATGCTTTTTATTTTTATTTTTAAATATTTATTTATTTATTTATTTATTGGCTGCATTGGGTCTTTATTGCTGCATGCGGGCTTTCTCTGGTTGCGGTGAGTGGGAGCTACTCCTTGTTGCGGTGTGCAGGCTTCTCATTGTGGCAGCTTCTCTTGTTGCAGAGCATGGGCTCTAGGCATGCAGGCTTCAGTAGTTGTGGCATGTGGGCTCAATAGTTATGGCTCATGGACTCTAGAGTGCAGGCTCAATAGTTGTGGCCCATGGGCTTCATTGCTTCACAGCATGAGGGATCTTCCTAGACCAGGGATCAAACCCATATCCCTGCACTGGCAGGTGGATTCTTAACCATTGCACCACCAGGGAATTCCCTGAATATGTTTTTTAAATTTCTTCTTTAACCCACCAGTCGTTCAGTAGTGTGTCATTTAAATTCTACATATTCGTGAATTTTCCAGCTTTCCTCCTGTTAATGATTTCTAGTTTCATACCATTGTGATTGGAAAAGATGCTTGATGTGATTTCCATATTCTTAAATTTGTTAATACTTGTTTTGTGACCTAACGTGATCTATCATAGAGAATGTTCTATGTGCACTTGAGAAGAATGTGTATTCTGCTATAGTTGGATGGCATCTTTTGTACATGTCTGTTAGGTCTATTTGGTCTTAGGTGCAGTTCAAGTGCAACATTTTCTTAACCGGAGAGAGGCATTGAACCCCTAATATTACTGCATTCTTATCTTTTTCTGCCTTAAGATTTGCTAGTATTTGCTTAATATATTTGGGTGCTCTAATATTGGGTGCATATATACTTGTAATTGTTATATCCTCTTGATGAATTGACTGCTTTATTATTATGTAATGATCTCTTTTGTCTCTTGTGACAACTATTTACTTAAATTCTATCTTGTCTGAGATAGTATAATTACCCCTGCTCTTTTTTTGTTTCATTTGCACGTTTGTGGTTGGATTGCCGCTTCCAATAAAGTGAGTGTGTATCTCATCAGTGTTTCTTTGCATTCAGGTTTCTGGAGTGCAGAAGAGAATGTTGAGGCATCATTTGAACAGAGTGTTTCTGTGGTAATGTCACAGGCCAGGACTTCCAAGGAACCTTTGTCTTCCCAGAAGACTGACCCCTGTGAGATGTGTGGTCCATTCTTTAGAAAAATTTTCCATTTGACTGAGCAGCAGGGAACACAACACAGCCAGAAACTATTCAAGTGTGGAGCATGTGCAAAAGGATTTTATTTCACTGCAGACCCTCAACAGCACCAGGAGCAGCACATGCGAGAAAATCCATTCATAATCAGTGTGGACAGGACCTCATTTGTGAAGAGCAGCAATTTCCATGTGTCAGGGGAGCCTATTACCTACAATAAAGTTGGGGAGGACTTGCTAGCCACCTCAGGACATCTAAAGCAACAGGCCATTCACAATGGGGTGAAACCAAACACAATCACCCACTGCATGGAAACTTTACAAAGCAGGAAAAGCCATTGTACCAAGGGAGAATGCAAGAAAGCCTTCAGCCCCAAACACACATTTGTTCAGGAGCAGAGCATGCACACTGAAAGACAGTGTTTTGTGTGCAGTGAATGTGGGAAAACATTCAAATATAAATCCTCATTTGTTGTGCACCAGAGAGTCCACACTGGTGACAGGCTTCATGACTGTGGCGACTGTGGAAAATCTTTTAGGGGAAGCTCAGCCCTCATTCAACATCAAAGAATTCATACTGGGGCAAAGCAGTACACGTGCAGCAAATGTGGAAAATCCTTTAGCCAAGAATTTGTCCTTATTTATCCTCAGAGGAGTCACACTGGAGAAAATTGCCACATATGCCATCATTGTGCACAGTCTTTTAGCCATAGCTCCATCTTTATTCAGCAACAGACAGTTCACACTGGAGAAATGAGTTATGAGTGCACTGAATGCAGGAAGTCCTTTAGAAGAAAATCTGACCTCATTGAACACCAGAGGGTTCATACAGGAGAAAGGCCTTATGAGTGCAGTGAATGTGGGAAATCTTTTACTTCTAGCTCTGTCCTCCGTTATCATCAGAGGGTTCACACTGGAGAAAAGCCTTACAAATGTGGGGAATGTGGGAAGTCTTTTACCTCTAGCTCTGGCCTACGTTATCATCAGAGAATTCACACAGGAGAAAGGCCATATGAGTGTACAGATTGTGGAAAGTCTTTTACACAAATAAATCACCTCATCATACACCGAAGAGTTCACACAGGAGAGAAGCCTTATGAATGTAGTGAATGTGGGAAATCCTTTAGCCACAAATCTTACCTATCTCAACACCAGAGAGTTCACACTGGAGAAAGGCCTTATGAATGTAGTGAATGTGGGAAATCTTTTACCTCTGGTTCTGCCCTCTGTTATCATCAGAGAGTTCACACAGGAGAAAAACCTTATGAGTGCAGTGAATGTGGGAAGTCCTTTACCAATGGACCAATACTCATTCGACACCGTAGAGTTCACACAGGAGAAAGGCCTTATGAGTGCAGTGAATGTGGGAAATCCTTTACCCAAAGAAATCACCTCAATATACACCAGAGAGTTCACACAGGAGAAAGGCCTTATGAGTGCAGTGAATGTGGGAAATCTTTTACCTCCGGCTCTGCCCTTCGTTATCATCAGAAAATTCATATTGGAGAAAGGCCTTACGAGTGCAGTGAATGTGAGAAGTCTTTTACCTCTAGCTCTGCCCTCCGTTGTCATCAGAGAGTTCACACAGGAGAAAGGCCTTTTGACTGCAGTGAATGTGGGAAGTCTTTTAGGGATAGTTCCCAATTAAATCAACACCAGAGAGTTCACACTGGGGAAAAGCCTTATGAATGTAAGGATTGTGGGAGATCCTTTAGCCAGAATTCATACCTCTCTAAACACCGGAGAGTTCACACAGGAGAAAGACCTTATGAGTGCAGTGAATGTGAGAAATCTTTTACTTCTGTCTCTGCCCTTGGCTATCATCAGAGAGTTCACACTGGAGAACGGCCTTATAAGTGTAGTGACTGTGGGAAATCTTTTACCAATAGCTCAATACTCATTCGACATCGGAGAGTTCACACAGGAGAAAGGCCTCATGAGTGTAGTGACTGTGGGAAATCCTTTACCCAAAGAATTCACCTCATTATTCACCGGAGAGTTCACACAGGAGAAAGGCCTTATGAGTGCACTGAATGTGGGAAATCTTTTACCTCTCGTTCCACCCTTCATTATCATCAGAGAGTTCACACAGGAGAAAAGCCTTATGATTGCAATGAATGTGGGAAGTCTTTTAGCCGAAAATCTAACCTCTCTCAGCACCAGCGAGTTCACACTGGAGAAAGGCCTTAGATGTGTAAGAAATGTATAATTTCCTTATTCAGTGTAATGACACTGGACAAAACTGTGAGGCGCTAGTTGCCTTATACATCCAAACACCAAGAGTAGAGAGATTCCTCATAATTTTCAGTTATGTGGGAAGCATGTGTAACTGTGTTACACTCTCTAACCTGCCCACGGCTCTTGATAGATTTATGTCACTGCCACTTTATGTAGCCAAATCCATTTCACCTCTGTAGCCTGGCACATCCCCACAGTGTGCATCAGTCACTACCCTAATGTGCTCAGGGACACTGACTGTTCTCATTTGTTGGAGGAGATTAGGAATAGCCTGAACCCTAAGGATGTCCTCATTCTCTTTCTGACCAGCTTGGGCATGGGCCTGACCCATTTTGGCCCAGAGGACATCATGTGAGTTCATCTGGCAGCTTGCAGAGAACTACCATTTTCAGGGACATGTTGGTCTCAAGATATTTGTGACGAATTTTTCTAGCTTCTTAGTCACCAACTAAAGAACAGCCAGCCATTGCTGGCGGATCTGCCAGAACATTGCTTTGGTTTGTACAATAACAAAGACCTTATTGTTTAAGTCCTCTTTAATCTTGGACATTCTATTTACCGTGTAGGGTGGTTTATAAACAGATTTGGGTTCTACAACCATGAAGGGGTACACAGCCCTTGTGGGGGTATCAAACTTCATGTGCCTCAAAGGAGACATTACAGAGGCAGAAGTTACCTTACTAGGTTTTGCCAAATTTGCATTTCTGTCCATGACCTCCTAGGAAAGACTGCAGGGCTTTCATGTCCTCATTTGAGGCCTGGATGCTGTGAGTTTTAGGAGAATCAGATCACCATGAGGAGGGGTCACGTGTGACCACTTCAGCTGCTTCTGGGAGCAGTATAAATTTTTTCCCCTTGTTGTTTACAGGGGATGTCAGCAATGCTGAGGGGAATCTCTTCCCCAGGTCCTACCAAGAGCCAGGCAGGTTAAAAAAAAAAAAAGAATGAGAAAAGGAGAATCTGAAGTCCACATATGTATCTCTTGTGTCCCAGGCCACATTCCTGTTGTCTCAGGTGGAAAGTCATTCATTGGTCTCTTATTTGCTGTCTTTGAGGTAAGACTGGCCCCACAGAGGGCATGCCAAAGTGGAATGAATATAGGATTGCCAAACCTATTTTCCAAAAACAGTTGGACATAAACTGTTTTCCATAAACAGTTGTTTATTTGTTTGTTTTATCCTGAAGCATTTGAAAAGCTATTTGATAAGTTCCATCATGTGTATTGAACTGAAACCATCATGTTACTCATGGTAATGACCACATCTGTCACTGTATACTTATGACATTTTATAATCTCTCTTTCCTTGCCCTTCACAGCCCTCCAAGTAACCATTGATTTACTTTCAATTATAATAGATAACTTTGGCTTTTCTAGAATTCACATGATGGAAAACAAAGTATTTGCTCTTTTTTCTGCTTTTATTCATGCTGCATAAATACTTGCAGAGTCATCAATGATATATGAGCAGCTGATACTTTTTTTTCTAAGAAATATTATTTTCTTTGAATATAGCACTATTACTTTATCCATTCATTTACTTATGGACATTTGGGGGTTTTCTAGTTTTTGACTATTAGAAAAAAAGCTGGTAAAAACATTTGTATATAATTCTTTATGCGGATATATATTTCATTTATCTTTTCAATAATTCAGTGCAAAGTGTGAAGTATAGGGTAGGTGCGTGTCTAACTTAAACTAGCAAATTGTGATCTGAACTAATTATACTTTTTTTTCTTTTTTACAAAAGGAGTTGTCACTTTAATATATTGTACATATGTATCTTTCTACATAAATGGGATAAAAGATAACATTCCACGATATTAGTGTTTTTATTAGGAATGTGTTTTGGTTTTTTTTATTGTCAATCATTTGTTCTTGTTTTTTGGTTTATTTTAAATTATTTATTTATTTGGCTCAGGATCTTCATTGCCTCCTGCAGGATCTTTAGTTACAGCACACGGAATATTTAGTTGTGGCATGAGAATCTAGTTCCTTGACCAGAGATTGAACCCCACCCCCTTGCATTGGGAGCATGGAGTCTTAGCCACTGGACCACCAGGGAAGTCCCTGGTCAATTGTTCTTAATTTTAACCC
Source organism: Hippopotamus amphibius kiboko (assembly GCF_030028045.1). Lineage (NCBI taxonomy): Eukaryota > Metazoa > Chordata > Mammalia > Artiodactyla > Hippopotamidae > Hippopotamus > Hippopotamus amphibius. Next base: position 2,437,281 of record NW_026648280.1, read on the forward strand.
TTTTTGTAAGTTTGTTGTGCTGTCTCACTGTTGTTTTATTTGCATTTCCCTAAAGATTGATGATGAGCATTTTTTCAGATGTGTATTTGCTGTTTCTATATCTTTAGTGAAATGTTCATATATTCCTCCTATTCAATGAATTTGGCTATTTTCTTCCTTTCACAAAAGAACAGTGAAACAGCCACATTATATTGGAATTTCACTCATTTTGTAACTTTTTAATTTATGGAATAGTTGTTTTTAATACTGGAATGACATGTTCTAATTTTTTTAATTTTTTTATGCTATGCACAATGTAATGGACACGTATACCACACACTTTTAATTTTAATCTGTTATTAATGCACTCTCCATCACTTTCTGATTAAATCTTTTTTTTTCTCTCTCTGAGCCTCAGTTTGCTGACTGACATGGAGATGATGAAGGCACTTACCTTGGTCCCTGTGAGGGTCAATAAAAGTAACAAAACATGGAGTGCTTAACGGTGCCAGGATTCCAGGGTTTGCCTTATGAACATATTCTCTTTAATTCTCACAACAACCCGAGAAAGTGGGAACTATTATTGTTTTGCTGGGGAAATCCAGGTTCAGAAAGATGAAATGGGTCCCCAAAGGTCACATAATGGACAAGTGTCTGATTCAAGATGCTGGATTCATACCCCTAAGTCTAGCTCCAGAGCCGGGCATGTGTAATCCCTTTCCCTCAGCTTGTGAAGCCCTTAGCCCAGGGCTGGCACACAAAGAGTTCCAAGCTGTATCAGCTGCTATTACCTTAGTTGGAATTACCAACATGACCATTCCGCACTCACCATCTGCCCTCACAGTTCTCACAGGAAAGCCCTTGTCCGTCATCACCAGTGGTGTCCCCCACAAGAGGCTCACCTCTCGGCTGCAGGTGTTATGTCCAACGGCCGCATCCTCCTCCCCTTTGAGCACAGCACAGAGCTCAACGCTCGAGAATCAGTGGTTCAGGGCTAGGTCTCTCCACCTTCATCAGTGACCAAGTGACAGCCTCAGATGCCATCTAACATCCCAGTATGAGGTCTGTAACCTTCACCCTGGAGGAGTAGAGAAAGCCCAGCCCAGAGAACCTGGTACCAGGAGGTGATAATGGAGACCTTTGGGCTCTGGGTCTCACTGGGTAACATCTCCTTCTTTCATGGACCTGCTGCCTGTTTGGTTCTGTCCTCTCTGTCCAGAACTGGCTGGTTGAGAAGACCACTGGCACACACTGCCCTTCTTCCCTGCACTCCTCACCATGTTCTGCACCCACATTCTCTCTTCCAGCCTCTCTGTGTCTGCGCCAAGGGTCTTCTGGTAAAAAACAGTCCTTAACACAAATCCTCACCTGAGGGCCCAGCAGACTCTGACCACGTCTGAGGTCCCTCTTCCGGATTCCACAAAAGGGAGCTGACTGGCCCTGCCTGGTTGGGTCACACATCCCCTCAGCCCAGTTAGCAGGGTCATTGGTGAAAGGCTATGTCAGAGAAGAAGGTGAGTCAGGCAGTAGTCAGGCAAATGGAAGCCATTTGCCATCAGTTCACCCAGGGTATCTTCCTAAAGCATACAATCCCAGTTAAAATGGGCTCCTGGGGACTTCCCTGGCAGTCCAGTGGTTAAGACTCGGTGTTTCCAATGCAGGGGGTGTGGGTTTGATCCATGGTGGGGGGACTAAGATCCCACATGCCACGCAGCATGGCCAAAAAAAAGGTGTCTGTGGGGGGGGGGGGTCCTGAATGCTACTCCATTGTCCCTTGTTTCTTAGGGCCTGGGCCTACCATGCTGCTGCACTGCTTCTGGAGATGATTTTAGAGGGTGCACAGATCAGACATCAAGTGGCATGCCTGGACACCCTGAGAAAGCTCATCCTTTTCACTACTCTTTCCCTTGCTGCTGTCAGGAGAAAGGCTTGCTTTAATGCTAGATCTCTATTGCCCCACTGTAACTAATACCACCACCACCACCACCCTTTTTTTCCTTGGCACCCAAACAGGGACATGAAACTAATATCCCTTTTTAACAGAGGTGGCACCCGTCTGCATACCTCATGATTTTGATTTTGATTTCATTGTATTTTCATGGTAAACGTCCACTTGTCTCTGAGTCAAACTGGTTTTTCCAGTTAGCAGAGAGATACAAATACTTTTTTTAAGATACAGTCTATATAAGAAAAATAAAATGTAGGTCATTTAAAAGAGAATTATAATACTGACCACAGCCAGGTTCCCCTAAACAAAGACCAGGTGTCACGTTTGTTGCAGGCACAGTTCAAACTCCATTCCTTGAATTCTAACATCCTGTCCTTAGCAAAGTAAGGAAAATACAGCCACTGAGTCAGTCCCTCAGAAACCTCATTAGTCAATGTAGAAGATATGCCTTCATTAGGAGGTGCCAACCTGTGCTTTCTTTGCTGCTAAAGGTCCTTTTTTTTTGGCCATGCTGCATGGCATGCAATATCTTAGATCCCAGACCACCCCTGGGATTGAACCTGTGCACCCTGCAGTGGGAGCACAGAGTCCTGACCACTGAATCACTAGGGAATTCCCTAAAAGTCCTTCTTAAAAATGAAATGTGAGTGAGTGTAGATGGTAGTTGATATCCTTTCTGGACCAAATCACTGTGTGGTTTTTCTAATTTTTAAAAATTTTTACAAGTCCATGAGATATCAAAATCTGGGAGTGACCAAATCATCCCCTCACACAGACTCCCCTTTCTCGAGGATTAAATACTCCAGACCACCTTCCCCTCACATGGCTACATTTTCCAAGAATGTTGGTCCCAACCAGAGCTGTGCACTGTTTCCTCCTTAGCATAGTATTCAGGAGCGGGGGCCCTGGAGCCAGAGCTCCTGGTGAGAATCCCAGCTCTGCTCCTCACAGGCTGTGTGGCCCCAGACAAGTTTCTGAACCTCTCCCTGCCTTAGTGTCCTCCTTGACAGGATTGGGTAATATGGTATATATGTCACAGTATTATTGTCTGTCTAAATAGGTTCATGTGTGGAAACAGACCAGTCTATCACTTCCTGAATGTGCAGCACCTTCCAAAACAGTGTTGTGATGCTTTGTATCTCAGATGCCAGAGACAGCCACCCTGGGTCCCCAACTGGATCAGCTGAGTATCAGTTACATGCCATTCACCTGTCTCAGTTCACTTGTTACTGATAGTTGAGCTGTTTCCAGCTTGGGGCTATTAAAGAGAAAGCTCTGCAGACATTTTTAGGTGCTGAGTTCAGGCATGTTGATGAGGAGGAGGAGGATGGTATCAACAAGAGCGGTGACAGCAACAGAGATCATTACCTCAGACCTGCACAAATCACAGATGTATCTTTATCACTCTCTCCTCTCCATTAAATATTTGCTTGCATATTATCTGCACTATGAGAACATCTCTGACCCCTCTATTTCCTATTGAGATCCTCAGACTCCACATGCTTGCATCCCTCACTGATGCTCTTTTATGTTTCCACAGCACCAGTCACCTTATACTTACTATAATATAAAATATTTTCTTTGTGATTTATTGACTGTTCCTTCAATGAAGCGTTGGGTTGAAGGCTACATGAGAACACATTTCTTTGGTCACTGATGTATAACTTGTTATCTAGATGAGCCTCTGAGCCGGGTGAGATGTTTAGTAAATGATTATTGACACAATAAAACATAATGCCATGGCTTTCCTTCCACTCTCCCACCTCTTTCTGCTCTCACTATTTCTTTTTCTCCAAGTTTGTTTTCCTCAGAGTTGTCACGAATGGAAAGGATTCACACTTTGTGGAAACAATAATTTCATGGTAGCCAAGTTTCCAGCATAAACATGGACTCAACTTCTCTCACATTTTAAGACTCAGTGTCCTTCATTTACCACCCATTGAGACTCACCTGTTCTCAGGTTTCACAAGTCATTTTATCTTCTAGTGATTTCAGCAGTGCTTAATGGGTGACTCCCTTAATCAACATTAATAACTTTCTGTAATTTGCTCACTCTACAACTATTTTCCACAGATATTCTTGAGTCCCCTTGCAGACACTGCCACTGAATTTACAGGTGAAATGATAATCACTGCCCAGCAAGGAGATGAGATCATGGAATTTAAAACGTTTATCTCTTGTTTGGATGCCCACTTTTTAACCCCTACACAGATGCTGACATTTGGGCCATCCTGGCAACAAATGTAAATTTGGTAAGTAACCACAATTCCCAGATACATGTCATATTCTTAGAAGAAATAGACCACATCTCAGAAAATTTAATAAGAAAGGTTATGTGGGGAAAAAATCTGCTTTCTGGGATTGGAACACAAATACTGACAGGCAGAAGGGATGCATTCTGAGGGACAAGGAGGCATGGTGCCACCTCATCTACTTACTGTAGGGCTGCCTACTATCTCTCCATGTTTCCTCTACAACCTCTCTGGATTATACCTGCTCTTTTTGCTGACCAAACACATTGAACCTCACAATGGAGCTTTGCTCCCCAAGAACAGTAAGAAGACTGTTTTATTCAGCTTTTGAGTGGACATTTATGTCAATTGTTGGATATGCATTTTTTATCTTTTGGGAGCATGATTTTCGAATGGAGTGTTTTACTAAGATGTCTTTGATGAGTGCAAGTGTTAACACTTCTTGTCAGATTTAGTGGAAGCAAGACACACCTAAAAAATGTGAATAAAAAATTGTAAGATACAAATAGCAAGATAGAGATGTAAAGAATCTCAAAGCTAAAGGTTATCTTGTATGACATCATCTTATATATACATAATAACTTCATTATTATTAATATTTTACTCTCATCTCTTTGGAGAGATCTCCAGTGATTCAGTGGTGAATCAGTAGGTTTCTAGTGCATCATCTAAAAGTCACAAGATGGATTGTTCTAACAAATCATATCCTGATCACACACACTGACAGGTATCTTTCAATCTCTTTGTGGAGTGAAATTTTCTTGATTACACCTTATTTGTGCTCACATAGAACCTCAGTAATCAGGGGAAATTTAAGAGTCTTTGTTATCTCAAAAAACTGCAATTTGTAAAGGGCAAAGTGTTCAATAATTAGAGCAAGTTTAGAATCTGCAGGCCCTTGTTGTCTCTTTAATTAAAACAAGTTTTGTTACTCATACAAAACCAATAATGCTGCATATATATGACTTAAATTCACTTCAAAGGTTTTATATAAACTATTTCCACTTTTTCCTTTTTATAATTATCTCTAATTTCTTTGTATTTTTATTGTACTACCAATTTCCTAATTTTTTTCTATTTTATAGAATGCTATGCAAATCAAAATACTCACTGAGAAAATTTTTACCCAGTCCATACAAATATGATTTTTCATGTGTAGGTTTGATTATTTTTCAATTTAAGAAGATTTTTTTACATCTCAATTTTTAACCCATTTTAATATTGCATTATATATTTTCTCTTCAAATTGATAATCAAGTTTAATATATATATGCTCCTATAAATTATTCAATATGTACATGTCAGTAAGATATGTTTCCAGGCTATTACATACTATTAACCCCACTACTGTTTTCTCTGCCAGAATAAGCTGTTGGATATATTTATAATTTCTTCTAATAAACTTACTTTAGTTATCCCTTTAAGTAAGCTTTAACCTATAAGCTCTGAAACCTTAGCATTTTGTTTGAAATACATAAATGACCTCTTTTAGTATTTTTGTTCATAATAGCTTTTCTATATAGAAACTTGGTTTATATCGATTTATATTTAGAGGTGGTTTTTATAATTGCTGGTTTAATTTCTAATGTTTTGGTTTTTTTTCAATTCTGTCATATTTCTTTGTTTTAATGTTTTTCAAATTTTTGTTTGTGTTTCAGTAACATTTGCTTTATTTATTTTTTTTCCATAAATTTATTTATTTATTTTATTGGCTGTGTTGCATCTTCGTTGCTGCACACGGGCTTTCTCTAGTTGCAGAGAGCGGGGGCTACTCTTCATTGTGGTGCACAGGCTTCTCATTGTGGTGGCCTCTCTTGCTGCAGAGCATGGGCTCTAGGCAAGTGGGCTTCAGTAGTTGTGGCACATGGGCTCAATTGTTGTGGCTCATGGGCTCTAGAGTGCAGGCTCAATAGTTGTGGCGCATGGGTTTAGTTGCTCTGTGGCATGTGGTATCTTCCTGGGGCAGGGATCGAACCCGTGTCCCCTGCATTGGCAGGCAGATTCTTACCCATTGTGCCACCTAGGAAGTCCCAGTAACATTCGCTTTAAATTTTTAAATAGGAGAACACTTCTTACAAGTTTAATATTGATTTTTAATTTTTATTGCATATATGCATAACCATAATTTCTTGTTAATTATAATATTTCAAATGATTTTTATGGACACCAAGTGGGGAAAGTGGGGGGTGGTGAGGGGAAATGAACTGGGAGATTGGGATTGCCATATATACATTACTAATAAGAAAAAAAATCAAATTGAACACTTTAAATATATGCAATTTATTGTATGTCAACTGTATCTCAATAAAAGTTCTTAAAGAAGAAAAAATATTTCAAATGATTTTAAAAGGATTCTTATATAGGTCAACTTTCAGTATGACTATGTACTTTTTCATTACCTCTAAATATAATTCATAAATATCTTCCTAAACATATCATTGAAAATGCCAGACATATCACCTCACTTCTAAATCTTTCCAGTATGTCTATAAGGTACAAATTCTCTTTCAATGACACGTACAAGAGTATTTTCACCGTAACAGAAATACCAATAACTTAAATTTTAATTTTCCTAATCTTTCTAAAATTTATTTTTTCATAATCGTTATATTTAAATCATTAACAATATACTCCCATTTTGTGTTTATAGTATGCATCTTAGTTCTCTTTTATTTCAAAGATTTGTCACATTCTTGTGTTATATTTGTCATATATATGATGGTGTCACTAGGTCATTTGATATAATTTCCCACATTTTCTAATATAATTGCATTTCTCTGATGGCCTTAACATGTTCTTCATTGCTTCCAATAAATGTATAAATAGAGTCAGAGGCACTGATCAAATTCGCTCTGCTCACTATGCTCCACAGGCAGGGCTGAGACTTCTGACTGCATCACCACCAGCTGCTCTGAAGCCTGAGTGTCTCTGTTTTTCAAAGTTAATGATTGATGCAATAAGAATTTGTATTCTAAGGCAAGCCAAGGATAATTTAACCATAAAAAATTTTCTCTGCCCTTTTGCCTCCTCTTTCCCCTCTACTATGCATTGTGTATCTGCATTATGCATTGACCAAACCTCCCCATTGACAGAAATACCAGCTCAACCGTAAAAAGCAACATTCTCCTAGTACCAACAACTCCTTAAAAGATAACACGCCTTCTTCATCTTGTAAGGCATCACGGTGACCACTTAGCACTTACAAATCTGGATTGTGCAAACTATCTACGGCATTTAAGTTATAGCCCTGAGTCTCAACTTATATAACTGCTTTGACCTTTAATGAGCTGAACAGTTTTTGGAGCTTTCTGAGAGGATGTTCCCGGATTATAATCCTATTTGGCTTGAATAAAATTTTCCATTTCTTTCTTAGACGAATTAATTTTTCGTGGACATTTTGCACAATGGGTCCAAATGTTATTATGGTTTTTTCATCCAATGTCATTTTTACCCCATTGGACATTTATCTGTTGTGTCAGCTGTTCATTGCAGTTATTTGGTTGAAGTAATTATTTGGTGATCACTGATTAAATTCTTTACTTTATGAGCTGTAGACCTGTCTGTATTCTACCTAATTTCATCAGGACTTCTGCTGATTCATCTATAAAGAAGAAACTTTTCTAATTTTCTATTTGTTTACCCTAAAGTGCAGTATGTACAGCAAAGGAAGGAAAATGCTTGCTACCTTCGCTTTCTTTAGCCATTTACAAAATGTCCTGTAGATACTTTGTGCGCAGTTTCCCAGCGCATCCTCGCGGTGGATCTTGGCCTTTTCTCCTGGAAATGGGAACTACATCACCCAGAATGCCTTGCGTGGAAGGCAAAGTCCCTGCGCCAATAAAGGCTCAGGAAAAATAAGTTTCCGTTTTGGCACAAAGAGTTGGGCGGGACTTCCTGGCTCCGCCTTCAGGCGGCCATTTTAACTGGCTTTGGTCTGTTCCAGCTCCGTAAACGCAGGGTTGAGACGGAGGAGAACTGGTAGAGAAGCTCCGAGAGGAGTCCCTGTCCCCGCGGCACAGACATGGGTCTGAGACTCGGCGAGGCCGCCCGGGGTGCCCCGCGCCAAGCCCGGGTGAGGGACCGCCGTGCCCGCTTCCCCCCGCCTCTCCCGGCCCCGCTTAGCCCACAGAGTTCGATGGCGGCAGCGGAGCTGAGGAACCCACCTCAGGTAAACGTTCATCCTCTGGACCCGCACCGCCCTCACCCCACCAGACGCTGAAGCCCCGCGTGCGGGGCGCCTGCTCACGTGCCCGCAGTCCCGGTCGCGGTGTCCGGGTCGTGGGTGGGGCCCTGTTTCTGACAGACGGTGTGAGGGCGCGTGGGAGAGGGTAAGGGGCGGAGGGACCGGCAGGTGCAGAGGCTTGGAGGTGGGACTGAGGCGGGAGGATTCGGGAAGCCTGGGGTCCATGTGCTGTCTGAAGGGAGCAAACAGCATGAGGCGAAGCCTGGAATAGCAGGATGAGGGTTCTTCATTACTGCGAGAACTCTAGCAGCCATGCGGAGTTTTAAGAAAGGAAGTACAGGAACTACTTCAGAGGTTAAAAATTTTCCAGAACCTGTTAAAAGGAAAAACAGACTGGAGAGGGGTAATGAGGACATTGACCTTCTGGGAGGTTGAATCTTTGTTCAGGTTAACACAGCTGGTAAGAAAGGACACTGAGCATTGAGGTTAGACGATCAGCCAGAGGTCGCCTGGCTTTAGGGTCAGGGAAGGGTACAGGGCGGCGATCAGCACGTGGAACCCCACTATGGATCCCTTCCTCCGAGGCGTACCTCTTTGCAGAGGTTCCCTTGGCTGCAGAAGTGCTTGTGGAATTCACACAGGTAGGTGGCGCGTGTCCTGGTCCCTCAGGGCCACAAACCCCACCCCTGTATTCTCTGAATTATGGTTTCCTGGGACTCTTAATGCTGTTCCTCCAATTCTTGAGTCTGGGAACTCTGGAGAAACTCCAAACCCATGACCCTAAATCCAGGCTTTATATAAAGGTGTTCCCATTACTGGCAAGAAGTGTAAACAGGTGCGGAGGGTTCTTCAGGAGCTGGTTTCAAGATTTCCGAACGCTTAGAGGTAAAACGGATCAGGAATTGTTCAGGAAACCACAGGTCTTTCTTTTAGGTGAGAACAAAGAGCGGGGGCAGGAGTCAGTATAGAAATGGTTGCCTGAAAAAATGGTTGTCTTTTTTAAAAGTGATAGATTTGGATCAGAGGAGGGAGGTGATCTTACCAATTTCTTAACAGGCTCCATCTGGCTGTAAAGTGGAGAACAGATTGAAGTTGAGGGAGGAGAAGGGGGAAATCAGGGTATAGTCCAGGTGAGGGTTAATGGACCATAATGGTGGCTTAGAAAAAGTGGTTGGATTCTAGGTGCATGTTTTAAAAAGGGACAACTAGATTTTTTTCTAATGTGAACAGTGAGTAAAATGGAGGAGTCATAGATGACCCTAGTCCGTCTTAGCAGCTTTAGGGATACAAACTCCATCATCTAGGATGAGAAAGATTGTAGTAGGTGATAGTCACTGGGGGTAGTAAGAGCTTTGTTTTAGCCATGTTTAAAGTCTGAGGTGTATCAGAGATCACTGAGTAGAGGCATGAAAGGAGCAGCTGAACACATAGGTCTGGAAATGTGCAGAGATGTTCAGGATGGAGACATCCAAAATGTGGTCGATATTCTCTAGACCGTGATGAGTAAGCAGTGGTGACACCAAGGAGGGGCAGTCTTCAGGTTATGGTGTAAAGCTATTAAGCCTCCAGGAAAAGGAGGGTGGGGCTGTGGGCTGAATATCTTGCTTGAGTACTTGGGTCATGGTGTTGGGCTTCACAAACAAAAGTGAGAAAGGTAAGTGGCCACAAAGGGAGTATATATTGGGGACAATGTAGTGTGGCAGATGACCAGACATTCTCAGTGGCCACTGAAAATGAGATGGATGCAGAGGCTTAGAAGTAATTGAGGCCAGTTGACAGATGTCTTCCTATGGATGCTCCAGGATTTTTTTGATGACTTTGGTATGCTCTGACATGTTTCATTTAGCCTGGAGGATAAGATCAGGCAAAAATGTGGTCGTGTGTGAGCATCAGTAGGCCTGGGGTGGACCACCAATGGGCTAGGCTTTGAATAAAGGTTAAGTGGACAGAGGAGTGTTGTGACTGGTAAGGGAACAGCAAGTACAGCATAGAAGTGGAGTAGGGCCGTGGGTGTCTGAAATGAACAGGCGATTCTGTGTGGCTAAGTCTGAGGTAAGGAATGGAGCCTGTCAGGGAGGCATTTGTAGAAGATTTTGGCACTGCCACCGCTAGTAGGAGCCATGGGAGGTCTAGGCAGTTACTGGATCATATATGAATTTGCCAAGCATACTCTCTGGATGCTGTCTGGTAACTTGTGGTGTAAGGCCTGAAATTAAGTCCAATATTATATGCTGCCTTGACATGTGTTGAAACTGGCAGGACCTCAGATGGCCTGAGCACTTGTTCCTCACCTTACTCTGCTCCAGTGGATAAGGTCTTCTAACCAAACAACTCTTTTTATAAAGGGGACCAGGTATAATTCCTGCTTATCCCTTTGTAATGGGTTTCAGTTCCCTGTTGGTCCTTTGGAGTATTCAGAAAAGGAAATTGCATCCTCCTGTGGAAACCAGGGGCACTTTACCCTCTTGATACTACAAGGCTTGCATCCCACAGCTCTTGGTTGTTCACTGTTTTCCAAAATGTAACTCCATGTAACCTTGTGTGGTATGTGGTGTCCTCCTATTCCGGGCTGTGGATATATATGATTAATAAGATGCTGCTGATCGCATCTGTGCAGTGTCAGTTATCTTGTGTTTGGCCATCCCTATAACCCTAGGCAGGAATCCCACCCTCACCAGGGGTGAAGAGGAGGTGATCAGACTACTTCAACATGTAGGTTAGGCCAGGGAGATGCTTATAGAGTGGGATGGTGAGATGGTGGTGATCATGGGCATGCTGCTGTGGTGTCTGGAGATACGAGGGATGTGCAGTCTAGAGAGTGATGTGTACATGGAGAGAAAGTATGTCTGATGGTCCCAGGTCCCTAGTTTTGGGACTTAACATGACCTTGACCATACCAGGGGTATTGCCTAGCAGGAGGATTGGATGCCTCTGCTTCAGGCCCACAGTTTAAATATTTATTTGTGCACCTGTCTCTTGTTGCTTATGGCCGGACCCAGTAATCAGTGGGCCCATGGGGAGACAATAGTACCAGTGGCACCAGGGCCTAGCTGCTCTGACTGGTGAGTTTGGGAGGAGGATGGGCATAGAATAGTTAAATGGGGGAAAGGGTTGTAGGTCCTCTTTTGAGGGGCTTGTTTGTGATTTCATCTGTCCTGATCATGACAGGGCAGTGTGACTTTTGAAGATGTGGCAGTGACCTTTTCCTGGGAGGAGTGGGATCTCCTTGATGAGGCTCAGAGACGCCTGTACCATGATGTGATGCTGGAGAACTTGGCACTTATAATCTTCTTGGGTAAGACCCTCAAACCCTCCCCTGTGCCCTGAGCTAGTCTCTGCCCTTTCTCTTTATCCATTGGCAAGTCTCACCTTCTCACATCAGGACACTGGGCACTGCTTTCTTCCCCATTTCCCTGAGTAGGTGTTGTGGTTCGTAGGGCTGAGGTGTGAGCACTGCCCTCTCTTCTCTTTGACAGATCCAGCACCTGCTGTCCCTTGCCTCTCAGGGATGGATGCAGAGTCAGGAGTCTTGCAGGCAGGAATCCCACTTTATTTACTCTCTCCATAGCCAGGTGAATTTTCCAGATCCAAGGCACCTGTGTACCCCAGGTTCTCCTTCCTTCTTCTAGCTAACATTTCCTCTTTCATGTGCCAGAAATTGCCATCACTGACCTCATCACTCTTATATGGACCATGGGCTATTCTTGCAGGATAGTCCTCTGAAGTTTTTTTTTTTTTTAATTATTTTTATTTATTGGATGCATTTCATTGCGCACAGGCTTTCTATAGTTGTGGAGAGAGGGGGCTACTCTTCATTGCAGTGCACAGGCTTCCTATTGTGGTGGCTTCTCGTTGTGGAGCATGGGCTCTAGGTGCTTGGGCTTCAGTAGTTGTGGCGCATGGGCTTAATTGCTCTGAGGCATGTGGGATCTTCTCGGACCAGGGCTTGAACTCATGTCCCCTGCATTGGCAGGTGGATTCTTAACCATTGTGCCACCAGGGAAGCCCTGAAGTTCTTTTTGTAAGACTTAATTTTATTTCTTGTGCTCTATCATGTGCTGAGTTATTTTTGGCCAGTGCTTGCTGCTTATCTGTCCTGTCTTTACTTTAGTACTTGAATCATCCAGGTTCTGTGTAGTTGCTCATCAAGGGGGTGCAGTGGAGAGGTTCACAGAATAGAGAGGACTCCAGCTACAGCAAGAGGAACTCAAACATAGTCTGGCCCTGATAAGTGGCATCTGGGGGAGGGCATGATGTTCGGGCCATGTACAAATCATGCCAGAAAGCTATTTTCTGATTAACCTTTTGGTGCCAGCCACAGTGGTGGCCACACCTCATTTCTGCCTGTACTTCCCCATTCTTCAATTAGCCACTTTCTCAACTCTACTACTTGTCACTTCTTATTTCCAATTTAGGGCTAATTCTCACTTCCCTGGACTCTATGTCTCAATGCTTTTTCACACTGGTCTGTCTGCAGTGCTATCCAACATTGGCTTATACCTTTTATGTCATGAGGTGGGCACATTCTTAATCCTTGAACACCAGCTGCTCTGTTGCAGTTGGATTTTCCTGAGCCTGGATACAACCTACTACATAGTACTCAGGTATCACCACCAAACAAGGTCCTGCTGAAAGTTGTTTTCAGAATGAGCTGTAGACCCTGCCTCTTGTCTTGTGTCACTCCCCATGGTTGTGTCCTTGACCTTGAGAAGCCTCCCCCATTCTGTAATCTTTTTTTAAAAAATTATTTTCTTATTTTATTTATTTATTTATTTATTTATTTATTTATATTTCTTGGCTGTGCTGCATGGCATGTAGTATCTTAGTTCCCTGACTAGTGATTGAACCCACATCACCTGCGTTGGAAGCATGGAGTCTTAACCACCGGACCACCAGGGGAGTCCCCCCATTCTCTAATCTTTAAAGGCCCAGTGCTGCTAAGCAGCCCCACCCTCAGTTTGAATCCAGCCACCTTGTCTTGCAAACAATCCCATGGACTCGTTCTTGGATTTCTGAGACACACATTTATGTTGGGGCTTTCGCCTTACACAAAGCCAGTGTGTATGTAACCAGCATTTCTCTGCTTTCAGGTTGTTGGCGTGGAGAAGAGGATGAGGAGGCACTTTCTGAGCATGGTATTTCTGTTCAGGGAGGCTCACAGATCAGGATTGTTAAGACACATCTGTCTCCCCAGAAGGCCAACCTCTGTGAGATGTGTGGCCCAATCTTGACTGGCATTTTTCACTTGGCTGAGTACCAGGGAGTGCACTGTGGGCAGAAACAACACATGTATGGGGCATGCGAGAAACCATTCTATTTCAGAGCAAACCTCCATCACCAAAAGCTGCACATTGGAGAGAAACTATTGAGAAGTGATGTGAGGAGAGCCTTGTTTGTGAACAGCTGCAAATTTTATGTATCAAGGAAGCCCTTTAACTTTGGGGATGTTGGGAAGGACTTCCTGGGAAACTCAGAATTTCTTCCACAACAGACCACACACACCTGGGGGAAGTCAAATAGTGAAACCAAGCATGAGGCTCCCTTTCCAAGGGGTAAAAATCATTATAAATGGGGAGACTGCACAAAAACTTTGGGCAGCAAACATGCACTTGTTCAACACCAGAGAGTCCTCACTAGAGGAAGATGTTACATGTGCAGTGAATGTGGGAAATCATTTAGCAAAAGCTCCCATCTCCTTAGACATCAAAGTGTTCACACTGGAGAAAGGCCTTATGAGTGCAGTGAATGTGGGAAATCTTTTAGCCAGAGCTCAAACCTCATTCAGCATCGGAGAGTTCACACGGGAGAAAGGCCTTATGAGTGCAGTGAATGTGGGAAAGCCTTTATCCAAAGATCACATCTCATTCAACATTGGAGAGTGCACACTGGAGAAAGGTCTTATGAGTGTAAAGAATGTGGGAAATCTTTTAGCAAAAGCTACAGCCTTCTTCACCATCAGAGCGTTCATACTGGAAAAAGGCCTTATGAATGTAGAGAATGTGGGAAATCATTTTCCCAGAACTCTGTGCTCCTTCAACATCAGAGGGTTCACACTGGAGAAAGTCCTTATGAGTGCAGTGAATGTAGGAAATCTTTTCGCCAAAGCTCTGCACTTCTTCAGCATCGGAGAGTTCACACTGGAGAAAGGCCTTATGAGTGCAGTGAATGTGGGAAATCGTTTAGGTATATCTCCAACCTCATTACACACCGGAGAGTTCACACTGGAGAAAGGCCTTATGAGTGTAGTGAATGTGGGAAATCCTTTAAGAAAAGCTCTTCGCTCCATCAACATCGGAGAGTTCACACTGGAAAAAGACCTTATAAATGCAGCAAATGTGGGAAATCATTTCGCCAAAATGTTGTGCTCCTTCAACATCAGAGAGTTCACACTGGAGAAAGGCCTTACCAGTGTAGTCAGTGTGAGAAGTCCTTTAGATATATCTCCAACCTCACTACTCATCGGAGAGTTCACACTGGAGAAAGGCCTTATGAGTGCAGTGAATGTGGGAAATCTTTTAGCCAAAGCTCTAACCTCATCACACATCGGAGAATTCACACTGAGAAAAGGCCTTACAATTTGGGGAATATGCTCAATTCTTTACCTACAGCTCCAGTCTCTTAAAACATCAGTCTGTTTACACTGAATCAAGGCCTTAGGAATGCAGTGGATGTGTTAAGACCATTAGCTCAAGCTCCTGACTCTGGAACTACAGATTTCAGAAGGAAAAAACACTTTACACATGCAGGGATGTACAGTTTCCTTTTTCAGTGTATCAGCATGTGGAATCCCTCCTCATAGTACCATCTGAACTGAACCTCATACATCCAAACATCTGCAAACATCCCAGGTATGTGGGAGCTGCATTGTATTTTTTTTAACCTGCGCAGGCCTCTTGCCAGATTTCTGTCACTGACAGTTTCTGTGACCAGAGCCATTTCACCTCTCCCACTTGGCAGATACTCACAGCATTCACTCACTCCAGTGTGTTCAGGGAAGCAAACCTTGGTTTCTCCCATATATAGGAGGGATTGTGAGAAGCCTGAGCACTCATTCCTTTCTCATTTCTTTGATGAGTTAAGTCACCGTCCTGACTCACAAGACCTCACCCAGAGGACTCTGCTTGTGACTTGCAACAATGGACCACCTTTTTCAGGGATATTATTGGTCTTACATGACTCCTGTGATCAGACTTTCTAGCCATCAAGTCACCAATCCAGGAGCAGCTTGCCTCCCATTGCTCTGATTTGTGCAATAATGAAGGTCTTATTGTCTAAGAGGTTCTATTCACTGTATGGGGTGATTTGAAAACAGTTGGATTTTGCTAACATAAAGGAGTGATCAGCTTTTGTTGCGAATCCCACACCTTGTGTGCCTTAAGGGCACAGTATGATAGCAGATGTACCTCTCTATTTTGGCCTTGTTGCTTTGTTGCCCAAGCCTTCCAAGGAAAGACTGCTCAGCTTTCTGGTTCTAATTTGTGGCCTGAGTGCCATGTTTTCTGGGTTCAGAAGTCAACCTGAGGAAGGAGCAATTGTGACAACCTTCCTTGCTTCTGAGAGTAACAGGAAATTGTTGTTTTGTTCACAGGGGGTATTGCCTTGTGCTCAGCATTGGTAAGGAAAATACTCTCCCAGGTCCTGCAGCAGAGCCGTGTGTCCTTATAGGCAGAATTCTGTAGCGTAGCATCACTGGTTGTAAGATTATAGGGGGAATAATAATTGTTACAGAAAACACTGGATTAATAGTGGGAGGAGGACGCTATTACAAGCTGGTTGGAACGTGCCTCATTTAAAGGCAAATCCACTGTGTTCCAGTCATCGTTGCTGTGAAGGATGAGCATGTACAGAAATTCTCAGACCTCCTGAATTGTGAGTCTTGTATAGCAGAGGGCATTATGAGGGTGAATAATCTGAAGGTTTTGTGAATTTCTGGAGCCTCTGTGGGCTATTCTCAAGTCCATTTCTGTGCAGACAGAAAAATGAGGATGGAGAGAAGGGATATCTTTTCGAGTAATGGACTTTGTGACCCAGACAGTATTTCCGTTGAATCAGGTGGAAACAGTCTTCATTGCTTACTTATATTTTCAACCAGTGAGGCAAGGTGTCCCTCATGGGGCATGAGGCAAAAAGTGGTGGCGTCAGTACTGGGGATTTTACAATCTGTATTTTTACTGAGGATAACATTTTTAAGCTTTAATAATGTATAAATACATGCAGTAAAATGCACATAGTTAAAAGTTACCATTTAATAAGTTTTGACATTTATATAAATCTATGAAACCATCATCATGGCCATAATAAGCCTATCCACTTTCATATTTTCCTTGTTTCCTTTATTGATTTCACTCTGACCTCTAGTCAGCCTTTGATTTATTTTTCTTTACAGTAGAAAAGTTTGCATTGTCTAAAATTTTATGGTTAAAGTCATAAAGTGTTTATTCTTTTCTCTTCAGGTGCCCTCACTTGATATGTTTATATTGATAGTTATCAGTGAGTAGTTCATTCTTTTTATATTGATGAGAAGTATGATGTGCTGTGGATATACCATTATTTGTTCATTCATCTGTTTATCCATATTTGAGTTGTTTCCAGTTTTTGATTGTTGCAAGTAAAACTGCTGCAGACATTTGAATACAAGTCTTCACATGGTTACGTTTCACTTTTTCTGTATTAATACTATGGGGTGCAATGCCTGAGTTACAGGGTTATTGAATGTATGACTATTTGAAGAACTCCACACTATGATCAAAAATGGTTGTTTCCTTTTGTATTGCTGCTATAAAACTTGGAACTTCAAATTCTTCCATATCCTTGATAATATGTTTAGTCTTTTTACACTTTTGACCTTCTAAATAAATGTGTAGCAGTATCTGACTGTGGTTTTAGTTGCATTTCTCAGAAGTTTTATGATGTGGAGCAAATTTTTCCATTTTTTAAATTTCCCACTTTCCCCTTTTGATAAAATGTCTTTTCATAACTTTTGTCCATTTAAAAAATTAGTTTTGACTATTTCTCTTTTCATTAACAAATAAGATAATGAAACAATGAAGACTTATTTGAAACTTTATTCTTTAGTGATGTGACTCCTAGCCATGAGAAATAATTATTTTTGAATTCTGAAGTACTATTTCCTAATTTTTTTCAGCTGTACACAGTGCAGTGGCCACATACAGCACATACTTTTAAGTTTAATCTGCATTGCTAACATATTCTCCATAATTGAGTCAAGATTTGTATTGTTTGTAGTTTCCCCAGTGTAAGTATTCCCACTGTCGTCAATTTAAAACTTAGTGTGATGTCACTGAACATGGAGTTTGAGAGTTGACAGTAGCACCTCAATATATTCTGTTTCCACTGTAGTGATACAGTATCCACAAGCCTCAAGAACACAGGGGAAAAAAAATGTAGTGAAATGATTAGGAAGGCAGAAGTTTTTATATATTTTTAACAGTTCAGTTGTGGTAAAATTGCCTAAAATAAACTGCACATATTTTAAATGTACTTTTTAATGGTTTGAGCCATGCTTACACCTGAAACCAAAACTTTCCTGCTACCCATTTTAACTCACACTTCTCTACATACAAAATTACTGATACAATGACATATCCTTTGTTGTGGCTATTTCTAATATACACAAAAATGGAAAAGACTGTATTAGGAAACTAGGTGAACCCCTTTCAAATTTGCCATCATTATTTATCATTTCATGGCCATTGTTTCATTCATCTTCATATATAGTAGTGGATTATCCTACTTATACTCCCAGACATAGCATTTAATGCATTACCTCCTCAAGAATGCATTTTTAGAAATTGAGAGCTCCTTCATAACCATAATAACTATCACACAAAATGAAAATATTTAAAAATATGGAAGCATGTTATCAATGCTCAGTTTTCACAGCTGTCTCTAAAATGTATTTAAGGCAGATTAATTTCAGTCAGGATCCAAAATGTATTCTTATGGTTTTTGGTAGCTGTGTGTCACTAAGTCTCTTAACCTTTAAGTCTCACTTACCATTTTTATTCTTATTTGTTGATCAGAATTAGGCAGATTATAGATGTGGTTTATTGAATATCTGATACCATTTAACTGATCACCCTTCCCCCATAATTTTGTACAGTAGATATTATGAGATGGGTGATTGAAGTTTGATCCCAGTAGACAAGTGCATGATGGTGACTCTTGGGTGAATAAAAATAAAATCTCTGGACTCAGAAATCCTCTTCTCAAAGGTAGTAGTGACAGAAAACACTTATTATTGAGTAAGCATTAAACCAGAGTTTGATGTGTATCACAGGCCATTGGCTAAGAAATTGCAAAGGCTGGAAAAAACTCCCACTTATATAGCTAAGCAGATATAACTCACTGCATGTTTTGGTGATAAATTACTAGTTGTCTAGCTCTGGTACCTGTGCCATGCTCAGTCAATGGCTGAGAGTAGCTGGCTGAGAATGGCTTTGGGAATGCTGTGGCAGCTCCCAAGGCAGCACAGCTGTGGGCTGTTGGCCAACTACACTCCTTAGAACAGGATACGTCATAAAGGAACTGAGCAGCGTACTCCCATGGCTGCCCAGAACTGAAACTATATGGGTGGTAATTGATTAATTTTAAATAGGGTTTGGTCAGAGCAAAGAGGCAACAGAATATTCCTTTGGCAGGTCTATCTCTTAGATTCTGAAACCACCATCTGATTCTTTATCTTAAAGCTATCAAAGTAGATCTACTCTAAAAGTAAGAAATGGGCCAGAAAACAAAAAAAATAGTCAAGAGAATTTGACAGCACTACTTGTCACACATGGTTCTTCCTAAATTTATCTGGCAGTTGGGGTGACTATTGTGAAAGGAAAATCGAAATGGAGTTGCTATTGCTCAGGGTTCTCTAAAATAGAGCTGGGAGGTTATTAAGGAAGTGTGACTTATGCATCTCGCAGCCTGGATGAAATCTGATGTTTTGACCACTTACTGTCCTGATGAGGCCAACCAGAACATCTGCCAGAAACTCAAGATTCTTATCAAACCCTTACCCTAAAGTAACTCGTGACAACCTGTCTACTTATCAGACCCAAACCCTAAAATAACTCCTGATTGCTTAAGGACAGCTATTTCCTAAATTGCATCAGACTCAATCACAGTTCTCATGAGGCAGCTTTAACAAACTCATGGCTTTTTGTCTTTGTGACACGCTGAACACTCTTTTTGGGGTTACCTGAATCTGTGTCTCCTGAACTGCGGTTCTTAAGACTCCAAATAAACTCTGTTCTTATTTGCAGCCTCCTGCATTGTTTTTTGCTTGGCATTACATGGTGTCAGAAGTGGGATACAGAGCGACCTACAAAAGCCCTCACCAACTCTAACACTGCCTCGAATTCAAGTAAGGTACTTGCAGGAGCCCTTTGTGCTTTATCATCTTCCTGGTGATCCCAAGATTGTGGTAGTGAGTCCTCCTGTACCTAAGTCACCCACCTTGGTAGAAGTTGGCTCTGTTGCCAGCTTCTGTCTGTCCCCTAGGATTTTGTTTCCTGTTTTGTTTAGAGTGGGCTCCAGCATTTTGCTTCCTGTTTTTTTAAATTTTATTGAAGTATATTTTATTTACAATGTTGTGTTAATTTCTTTTATACAGCAAAGTGACTCAGTTATACATACATATATATGTATGTGTGTGTATATACTTTTTCATATTCTTTTCCATTATGGTTTAATCACAGGATATTGAATATAGTTCCCTGTGCTATACAGTAAGACCTTGTTGTTTATCCATCCTATATATGGTAGTTTGCCTCTGCTAATTGCAAACTCCCAGTCCTTCCCTCCCCTCCCTCCACCTTGGCAACCACAAGCCTGTTCTCTGTGTCTTTGCATCTGTTTTTCTTTTGTAGCACACCCATTCCACAGACAGGGAAACTGAGGCTCCAGAACCAGCGGACAGTCCTTCTGCTGGGAAGAGGCAGAGCAGAGACCTGAACCTTTGTGGCAGAAGTGTCTCAGGGTGCCTCCTAGGAAGACAGGTGACCTGGGCAGTTCCCTGCTGGCTGAAGACACAGGTGCTGTCTCCAAGTAGGACCCCAAGCAGGGATCAGAGCTACTCTGGGAGAAACCCCTTGATGGGCTAGAGCCCCTCAGCCCCTGGAACACTCTACAGTCTTTGCAGCCTCCCCAAGGGCACTGCCACCACTCTCCTTGGGGGCCTCACTCTGGTCCCGGCCCTATACATCCTCTAACAGTCCCTGAAGCAGCTTCATCATTAGCCCCATTCTGTACTGGGGGAAACTGAGGATGTGTGGGACTGGAGGGGTTGTTTCTTACTGTGACCCCAGCAGAGGTGGGGATGCTGAAGTCAGTCCCACCCACTGTGTCCCCCTTCCCTCTGGCCTGTTTCCACCCAAGAAACCCCTCCTCCTTGTTCCCTCGGGCCCCTCTTAGGGTCCCTGTCAGCCTCTCCTCCCAGATGCTGATGGCCCTGTGTTAATTTGTGAAGGTTGCCAAAACATGGCACCAAAGGCTGGGTGCTTTAAACAACAGAAAATTATTTCTCACAATTCCAGAGGATGAAAGTCTGAGATTGAGAGGGTAACAATGGATTCTTCGGAGGCTTGTAAATGACTCGTCTTCCTCTGTCTTTACATGGTCTACCCTTGGACGTGTTCCCCACCCCCACAGGCATTCAGCACCTTCCCCAGGTGTCACCCCAGACACAACTGGCCCAAGGGTTTTGGTCTTCCTCCTAATATTGCCTCCAGATGTCTCCTCCAGTCAGTGCCCCACTACTCAGCTGTCACTAGTGTGGACATTGGAAGTGACGATAAGGACTAAGATGTCCACTGTAACCCTCCCCAGTCCCTGTCCCCATGGCTTTTCCTCTCACCCCCTCCAGCTGGTGGATTTGGTCCTCCCCACCCCTCTAGGTAAAAAGCAAACCAATGACTGACAATGACTGCTAACCCCTAACAACATTCCTGCTCCCTCCTGGAGCTAAACGACCACCATTCCCTGAGTGGGCTAGATGAGGTCTGGCTGGCCTGGTAAACCCTGCACCTTTCACATATGACAGGATAACAGTGTCCCACCCTGGTCACCCCAGATAAGTGTAGGCAGGTCATATCCAATACCTGAAATGTTTGTTTCCAGGCTGTGTCATGGTGTGGTAGCAAAATACGTCACGCTATTCGTGTTTCTAGGTGTGTCATGTACATACTATTTTATTCAACAAATACTTAAAAAAACAGGAGACTTCCTTCCTCTCCATCAGAGCATTTACCTTAGAAAACTTGTAGTAATGGTCTTGTCTCTTTAAAATGCATGTCTTTGAAGACTAGACTGGCCTTTTTTCAGCTGGTCCTTTGTTTGTTTATTTATTTATTTATTGTCTTCCAGTTTTAGGACTCAGAAATGTCTTTCTCAAGAACCTGGGACCTATCTCCTCAAACTGCAGACATCAGGGAGATAGCTCACCTATCAGTTCTTGTGGGAGGATAGGAGTCTCATCTTAGTGGACACCATGCTCCAACTTAAAAAACTACCTCTTATTACAAAAATGAGGTTTGTGTTTTCTCTGGATAAAACCAATGGCTAACACAGATAGTCATCCCAATTACCACATAAAATTAGGACTCTGTGTGAAAAATGGTATGGTCAACTCCTCTTACTTGAGGACTAGTTATTTATCTTGAATATACATATGCAGTGGGTTGTGTCTGCTTGGATATATAGGGGATTTAGGTTTTTTCTCTCTTTGCAATTTCCTAGTGATTGCCTGCAATGCACATGTACTTTGCTTTAATGCTTATTCAACAATAAAAGTGTTTTCTGTCTCTACTACCTTTGTGGAAAAGATTTCTAGGTCGGGAGAAATGTTTGTTTACTTCCCTAACAGTCAGCATCAGGCACTCGTCTGCTGGGATCAAACCTCATCACCCATCTCATGAACATCTAATGTACAGAATATATGGGGGAAGGGTGACCAGTTAAACAGTATCAGAGACTCATTAAGTCCCATCTAGAATGTGCCAAATTCTGATGAGCCAATGACAACAAATTATAAGAAAGAAGAATTTTAAAAGATAAGTGGACCTCGTATGTTAAGAGAGATCTGAACCCTGTAAGGATATATTTTGGATTCTGATTGAAACTAATCTGACTTAAGAAACATTTTTGAGACAATTCAGCATTGGTAAAATATTTATATTTTTATAACTATTGTGTTATGAAAAAGACCTTACTTTTAAAAAATTTACTCTGAAGAGATTATACATTAAATGATACCATGTTTGGAACTGGTACAGTAGTCCCCCCTTATCTGCAGCAGATACATTCCAAGACCTCCAAGTGGATGCCTGAAACCATGGTGAGTACTGAACTCTTTATATACTGTGTTTTTTCTTATACATACATACCTATGATAAAGGTTATAACAATTGCTGTAATAAAAGTTAAGTGAATGTGATGTCTCTCAAAATATATTAGTGTACTGTACTCATCCTTTTTGTGATGATGTGAGGTGATACAATGCCTATGTGGATTCACTGGACAAAAGGATGATTCACATTATGGGTGGGATAAAGAGGGCAGTGAGAGATGGCAGTGTACAGAAAGGCATGCAATTTAAAACTCATGACTTGTTTATTTCTGGAATTCTCTATTTAATATTTTCAGACCTCGGTTGACCTTGGGTCACTGAAACCCCAAAAAGCGAATTGTGAATAAGGGAGAGACTGTGGTAAACTAATCCACTAGTGTGGATGGGTATAGATGAAATAAGAATGGCAATGAAATGATGGAAGGTTGGAATAGATTCATCTGGTTTCATAACAGTCTCTTTTTGTATATATTTGAAAACAACCATAACAAAATTTTGAATGTCATTGTATCAGTAATTTTAAATGCTGAGAGGATAAATTTTAAAAGGCAGGAGGAAACTTTTGGTTTCTGGGTTGTAAACGTGTATCAGTACATCAAAAGGTACATTTTAAGTATGTGTGGTTTAAGTCAGTTACACTTACATTAAACTTTTTTATGTATAGTATTGTGTCATCAGCAAACACTGACAGTTTTACTTCTTCCTTTCCATTTGGATTCCTTTTATTTCATTTTCTTCTCTGATTGCTGTGGCTAGAACTTTAAATACTATGTTGAACAAAAAGTAACAAGCGTGAGTATCCTTGTTTCCTCATATTACAGGAAATGCTTTTAGCTTTTCACCGTTGAGTATGATGTTGTCTGTGGGCTTATCATACATGGCCTTTAATATGTTGAGGTATGTTCCCTTTATGCCCACTTTTTGGAGAGTATGTATCATAAATGGATGTCAAATTTTGTCAAAAGATTTCTCTGCATCTATTAAAATATGATTTTTATTCAATTTGTTAATATGGTGTATCATACTGATTTGTGGATATTGAAGAATCCTATCCCTGGGATAAATTCCACTTAATCATGGTGTATGATCCTTTGATGTATTGTTGGATTTGATTTGCTAATATTTTGTTGAGGATTTTTGCATCTGTGTTCATCAGTGATACTGAGCTTTAATTTTGTTTTTTTGTGTGTGTGATCTTTGGTTTTGCTAGCAGTGTGATGCTTGGCTTGTAGAAAGAGTTGGGAAGCATTCCTTCCTCTGCAATTTTTTGGACTATATTGCGAAGAATAGGTGTTAACTCTTCTCTCAACTTTTGGTAGAATTCACCTGTGAAACCATCTGGCTTGGACTTTTTGTCGGGAGTTTTAAAATTACTGATGCAATTTCATTACTGGTAACTGCTCTGTTCACATTTTCTATTTCTTCCTGGTTCAGTCTTGGGAGATTGTAACTTTCTAAGAATTTGTCCATTTCTTCTATGTTGTCCATTTTATTGGCATGTAAGTTGTTTGTAGTAGTCTCTTATGATCCTTTGTATTTTCATGGTGTCAGTTTAATGTCTCCTTTTTCGTTTCTGATTTTATTGATTTGGGTCCTCTTCCCTTTTGTCTTGATGAGTCTGGCTAAAGGTTTATAAGTTTTGTTTGTCTTTTCAAAGAACCAGCTTTTAGTTTCATTTATTTATTTGTTTGTTTATTCATTCATTCATTCACTCACTCATTTTTGGCAGTGCTGTGCAGCTTGCAGGATCTTAGTTCACTGACCAGAGATTGAACCTGCGCCCACAGCAGTGAAAGCACCAAGTCCTAACCACTGGATAGCCAGGGAACTCCCTCTTCTCTTGTGATTTGATGACTAATTTTAGTGTTGTGTTTGGATTCTGTGTGTGTGTGTGTGTGTGTGTGTGTGTGTGTATTGTAGGTTCTCAGTTTGTGGTTACCATGAGATTTTGATATAGTAGTCTATATAGAAAGAAGATTGTTTTAAGTTGCTGCTCTTTTAATTTCAAATGCATCTCCAAAATCCTGCATTTGTACTCCCTTCTTCTCATGATTGCTGGTGTTGATATCATACTTGTGTGCAGATGCTTTCCTACTTTTTCTGTATGTTTGCCTTTACCAATGAGCTTTTCCATTCATAATTTTCTTGTTTCTACCTGTGGGCTTTTTTCTTTTCTTTTTTTCTTTTTTTTAATCCCCTGGCTAGAGAAGTTCCTTTAGCATTTGTCACAAAGCTGGTCTGGTGGTGCTGAATTCTCTTAGCTTTTGCTTGTCTGTAAAACCTGATATCTCTGTTGAATCTGAATGAGATCCTTTCTGGGTAGAGTATTCTTGGCTGTAGGTTCTTCCCTTTCATCACTTGAAATATGCCATTCCACTCACTTCTGGGCTGCAGAGTTTCTGCTGAAAAATTAGCTGATAACCTTATGGGAATTCCCTTGTATGCTATTTGTTGTTTTCCCCTTGTTGCTTTTAATATTTTATCTTTGTCTTTAATTTCTGTCATTTTGATTACTGTGTGTATCTGCATATTCCCCCTTCAGTTTATCCTGACTGGGGCTCTCTGCTCTTCCTGGACTTGGGTGGCTGCTTCCTTTCCCATGTTAGGGAAGTTTTCAGCTATTATCTTTTCAAATATTTTCTCAAGTTCTTTCTCTCTTCTCCTTCTGAGACCCCTACAATATGAATGTTGGTGCATTTAATGTTGTTCCAGAGGTCTCTTAGACTATCCTCATTTGTTTGTTTGTTTGTTTACAAATGGTAAGTTTTTGTTTGTTTATTTTATTGGCTGTTTTGGGTCTTCTTTGCTATGCGCAGGCTTTCTTTTAGTTGTGGTGAGAGGGGGTTCCCCTTTGTTGTGATGCGCAGGCTCCTCGTTGCCGTGGCTTCTCTTGTTGCAGAGCACGGGCTCTAGGTGTGTGGGCTTCAGTAGTTGCAGCACATGGGCTCAGTAGTTGTGGCTCACAGGCTCTAAAGCGCAGGCTCAATAGTTGTGGCACATGGGCTTAGTTGCTCCACGGCATGTGGGATCTTCCTGGAGCAGGGATCGAACCCGTGTCCCCTGCATTGGCAGGCAGATTCTTAACCACTGTGCCACCTAGGAAGCCCCTCATTTCTTTTCATTTTTTCTTTATTCTGTTCTGTGGCAGTGATTTCCACTATTCTGTCTTCCAGCTCATTTATCCTTTCTTCTGCCTCATTTATTCTGCTATGGATTCCTTCTAGTGTATTTTTCATTTTAGTTATTTTATTGTTCATCTCTATTTGCTTTTTCTTTAGATCTTCTCGCTTTTTGTGTGTGTGTGTGTTTGTGTCTTTTCAGTCTGTGCCTCCATTTTTTTTCTGAGATCTTGGACCATCTTTACCATCTTTATTCTGAATTCTTTTTCAGGTAGATTGACTGTCTCCACTTCAGTTAGTTGTTTGGGGCTTTATCTTGTTCCTTCATGTGGGACATATTTCTCTGCCATCTCATTTTGTCTAACTTTCTATGATTGTGGTTTCCGTTCCACAGGCTGCATGGTTGTAGTTCTTACTGCTTCTAGTATCTGCCCCTTGGAGGGTGAAGCTGGTCTAAGAAGCTTGTGCAGGCTTCCTGGTGGGAGGAGCTGGTTTGTGCTCACTGGTGGGTGGATCTGGGTGGCCAGGGCCTTGTCAAGGGGTGTGTTTAGTGGGAAGCAGTAGGCTCAGGAAGATTTCAGGCAGCCTGCCTGCTGTTGGGTGGGGCTGTGTTCCTGCCCTATTGGTTGTTTGCTCTGTGGCATCCCAGTACTGGAGCCTACAGGCTGTTGGGTGGGGCCAGGTCTTGGTAAGAAAATGGCCTACAGGAGGGCTCATGCCAATGAGAACCCCTAGAACTACTGCCACCAGTGTCTTTGTCCTTGCAGTGAGCCACAGTTGCCCCTACCTCTGCAGAAGACCCTCCAGTACCAGCAGGTAGGTCTGGACCAGGCTCCTGTGAGGTCACTGCTTTTTCCCCTGGGTCCTCGTGTGCACAAGACCTAGGATGCTCCCTCCAAGAGTGGAGTTTTTGTTTCCCCAAATTCTGTGGAGTTCCTGTGATCAAATCCTGCTGGTCTTGAAAGCCAGATGCTCTGGGGGCATTTCCCCCTGATGCCAGACCCCCTGGCTGGGGAGCCTGATGTGGGCTCAGAATGTTCACTGCTGTGGGGGAAGCTCTGCGATATAATTATTTTCCAGTTTGTGGGTTGCCCACCTGGTGCGTATGAGGTTGGATTTCATCACAGTTGCACTCCTCCTACTCTTCTTTGTCTTTGGATGTAAGATTTTTTTTTTTTTTTTGGTAGGTCCCAGTGTTTTTTTGTCAATAGTTGTTCAGCAGTTAGTTGTGATTTGGGTATTTTTGTGAGAGGAAGTGAGCTCATGTCCTTCTCTGGCAACGTTATTTTCAATAGAGTTTGTGCCTGACAGTTTAAAGACCTCTGGCCACATGTAATTGGAGAACAAGAGTTTCCTGAATCTGGTCCTTTTGCTTATTTTTTCTTTGTGTCTCCCTCAGGTGTAGCCTTTAAGTAGAATAAACCAGGTGAAAGCATCTCGGGGTGTGGGGGTGTGAGGGTCCAGCAGCACCTCTTCCTGCTCTTCTCTTGGTTAGTGGTGGTATTTTTAGGCTGAGTGGTAAACTTCAGGCTTGTTTTTTTCTTTTAATGAAAAAAAAATTTGCTTTAGAAACTTAGATGTTGTATAAGGAATAATATAACATACACCACCTCCCCCCACTTCTGGCTTTAAAAAGATACTTTAATACATAGGACCCATGTTTTTCTGCCTTCACTGCCCAGGATTGACTGATAGATGGATGGATGGGTTTTTATTTTTGGCTGTGGGCAGCTCACAGGATCTTCATTCCAGCACGTGGGATCTTTTGTTGTGGTGCATGGGGTTTTCTCTCTGTGGCGCAGGGGCTCGGTAGCTGCAGTGCATGGGCTCCAGAGTGCGTGGGCTCTGTAATTTTAGCATGCAGGCTCTCAAGTTGTGTCTCGCATGCTCAGTAGTTGCAGTGTGCAGGCTTAGTTGCCCTGTGGCATATGGGATCATAGTTCCCCAAGCAGGGATCGAACCTGCATCCCCTGCTTTGGAAAGCAGATTCTTAACCACTGGACCACCAGGGAAGTTCCACTGTCCAGGATTTCATTAATAAAATGGGATTCATGTTCCCAAGGAGTTTGTGTGAGAATTAAATGAGAGCATATAAACATGGCAGGTTCTCAAAAATTGTAGGTATTAGTGTGAACACTTCCATAATTGCTGCTATTCTTAGTAGCCCCAAGTAGAGCCTGGTTACAGAAGCTGGCAAAGGTCAGAGCTATGGGAAGGCAAGGGGTGATTTAGCATTCAGTGAGGGGTGGGAGATGTAAAGTTTCAGAAGAGAGATGTCAGTAAATGCTGACATCTTGAAGCCTTTGTTTTGCTCCTCTTTTGAGGAGGCAGGTGGCAGCGTCGTCTGCATCAAGAACCCCACTATGGAAGGACTAACTGCCTTCAATGAGTCAGGGAGGATCTGCTTCCTGCATGTAGCAGCAGCCCAGCATCTCTTAAAATGAGTGTGGACCCAGATGGGTGCTGTGCCACAGAAAAATATGGAAAGCACGCAGGCTGTTCTCTCAGAATGTTTTGTTTGTCCCAGGAGATGCTTGTGCATTTCTTCAGTGAAGATGTATGAAGCCCTTGAACAACATCACTAAGATATTAATGGGCCTTTTCTTTCATCATATTCCTTTTGGGAAGAGCAGCAGTGAAGCTCTTAAGGCCCCAACAAATCTACTCTTTTTAAAAGATGTCATTCCTGAGACCTCCAGGCCACACCCATTTCTGTGCTGTCTGAAAGTCAATTTATTGCTGGGTTTGTTTTGTTTTTTTTTTCCTAGATAATTCTGTCTCCTGGTTTGGGTTTTAGTTCATAGGATTGGGAGCTGCTGGAAGCTTGTTTGTCCTTCTGTGTTTTTGTTTGTTTGTATTTTGGCCACCGGAAAGGCTTGTGGCATCTTAGTTCCCCTACCACAGATTGAACCTGGGCCACAGCACTGAAAGTGTGAAAAGGCTTAACTCCTAACCAGTGGACCTCTAGGGAATTCCCATTCTGTTGTTTTAATCTGAAAACACAGCCAACTGATAATCCCTCCTGTGGTAGAGAAGGGCCTTCTGAGGAGTCTTTCCAATATTTGATCCCAGGAGTGGATTTTGTCTTTTTTACAGAAATTTTCTTTTCCTACAAGAATTATTTTGAAAGGGTACTTCAGATCTTTTTGGAACATGGTAAAATTTAGGTCATAAGGAGAGACGTTCACGTATTATTTTCTTCAGCTTTTGATAGACATTATTGTATTTCATCAAAGCCAAGCTTTAGTCCATTGTAAGAAGAACCACTATTTTATGTGCAACTAAAAAAGTACACTGCCAACTAAACCATGTCACATGATCATTTAAAAAATCCTGATTTCAGAGACGTGAAAAAAGATATGTGTTTAAAACTGATGAGAGGGACTTCCCTGATGGCCCAGTGATTAAGAATCTGCCTGCTAATGCAGGGGACACGGGTTCGATCCCTGGGCGGGGAAGATCCCACATGCTGTGGAGCAACGAAGCCCATGCACCACAACGACTGAGCCTGTGCTCTACAGCCCAAGAGCCACAACTACTGTGCCTGTTTGCCGCAACTACTGAAGCCTGTGCGCCCTAGAGCCCGTGCTCTGCAACAAGAGAAGCCCCCACTCACCACAACTAGAGAAAGAGCGCAGCAACGAAGACCCAGTGCAGCCAAAAAAATAAGTCCTTTAAAAAAAAACAAAAAAAACCTAACAAGATGTGATATACAGAACTGGGTTGGCTGGAATGGACCAGGACTCAGAGTTCAGGTGAGCACATGTTTATTCCACTGGGGCTTTCACAACATGTCTGACACCCATCACTGAAGTGCTCATCGAATGTCGGCACCTGCTTCGTGGCCCAACTACCTCTGACATACCACGTGGTGCAGCGTTGAGTTCAGTTTTCTCAGCAGAAATTGGTGTAGATGGGACTCCATCCTCCGTTTCATCCTACAGATAACTCCCACTACTTGATTCTGCCTCTTGAATATCTGTACTGCCACTTCCTGATGCCCCGGCTACACAACCATTGCCCTGGCACAGGCCTCAAATTTTTCTTACAGGAACATCCAGGAGTCTCCTGACAGGGCCTTCTACATCCAGGATCACAACCTGCGGGGAGCCGCCCTGAGAAAGGGGTCCTGCTCCCAGGACATGGCCCTGGGAGCTGCCTTCATTCAAGGGTTTGTGTAAAACAAACATAGCTCTCTGTCCTGCCACCCCTGACCTTGAGTATGTGCTTAAACAAAGAGCATGTGATTCCTTGGGCTGCAGTATGTGTTCCCACAGACTCATCGTATGAGAACATTCTGAGACCATGTACGGTACAAGCTACTACGCAAGTTCCTGGTGCCCTTGAAGAGATAGAACAAGTTATAACAAAGAAGGAGTCATTTCGTTTGATGTCCCCTTTGTTCTGAGAGTGTATAAAAAGCCGCTGCATAATAAAGGAGTTTGTCAGTGGCTCTGGAATGCTTCTGCATTCTGGGCTTCTGATCCTCTCGACCCCATCTTTTGTGTGTCTGTCTTTCTTTCTAAGCCGCGTCGTGTTTGCCTAAGGACCTGATCGATTTTGCCGGCAGGCTCCGGCAACAACCTCTAACTGATTCTCCTCACAGCAGCCCACTGAAACATGTCCTGAGAGGCGAGTGCCCATCTGTGCTCTTCACTGTTCTGGAAAGAGTCCATGAACTCGTGCAGTTCACTGAACTTACTTCAATCTAGGACATCAACGCCCCAGGCTCTTTTGCACATCTCTGCCCTGACTGCTGGCTTGGTCACTACCTTCCACACAGGAGTACAGTCAACAAGCAGACACCCATCAGCCACTTCCTCTGACTAGCAAGGTTCCCCATCATACCTGTTCAGATATTTACTTACTTTGAATATAGATGTTTGATTTCCTAGTTCTATGTCTAATGTAAGTAAAAACTCTTTTCTGATATGTGTGTTTGGTAAATATTTTGCTCTGTCAGTATGTGGCTCATCATTTGGCTTTTGGAATAAGGTATTTCAGCAAGGGGACGTTTTCACGTAATAATGCGTTGTTACTTTTTGTTTCCTCTGGAGTGAGGGCTCTTCATAGAGTGTGTTGAAAATCACAGCTCGTGGCCTGCATGACCAGACCCCTGGCCATGTCCATTTTCTTCCACATGATCTTCTCCTTGTTTATTGTGTTGTATTATTTTTGATTTGCCTGGGGACAATGTGGAGTGCCTTTTGGTGTGACTCGTCAAGTGTGTGCCTACAGTCGTTTCATGGCCTGTGGTTTCTCATTGTCCTGTATTGAGGGTTGCAGAAGTCCTGGGACATTTGCCTCCATCCGTTGCAATTTCCAGAGTGTAGTGCATTCATCACTACTGCCTGCAGAAAACCCAGCCTCCACTGAAGCTGGAGTGGATGCGGCCTGCATTTTACCATTTGACCACTGGAGGGCGACAAGCCCGACTCTCGTCTGCGGGAGGCCTGCCTGTTCTGCCCAGAGGCTTGGCCCGCTGCCCACCTGAGGCATTAGCTCTCCCCAAGAGCAGCCAGGCCTGTGGCTTTGTGAAAGTGGGGGGGGCTGCATCGTCATGGAGGGTTAGCTAGGTGTCCTTCGCACTTGTTGGGAGCTGGTAGCCTGGTAGAAAAAAGAGAGTAACTTGTGAGGGCAGGTTTCCTGCTCAGGGCTGCCTGCTGGGTGTTGGGGTGAGAGAGGTCAGGCTCAGAGGACCCAGCAGAGGAAGAAATGGGGGAGGAAAACTGGCACTTTTAGTTAGCCTTGTGGGAGAGCAGAGGGATATGGTGTGCTGGTTTTGGTCATGAGGTTTCATTTTTCAGGTATTTATTTACTTATTTAATTCTTTCTTGGATGACTGTCCTTTCAGTTGCCGTAAGTTCCTGGAGCTCTGTCTTCAAGTAAGACACCAAAGATATGTGTGTGTTTTCTTGGGCTCTGTGGACAATTCCTAGGGGACTGATGGTTTTCTATGTGGGATCTCTTTTCAATTCTATGCATCCCAGTGTATATCCATGCCAGAATCACAGTGTTTCATTCCTGGTGCTTTGTGAATTATATTTCAAATTGGAAGTTGTGAGTCTTCATATTTATTTTCATTGTTTAATAATTGGTTTACAGCTATAGGGTCCTTTGCAATCAAAGGAAAAGTAGATGCATATGATGGAGAGCAGATAAGGACCTCCTATATATGCATTATCAACACTCCTCAATTTGAAATTTTTTTGACCATCAAAAATTTTGTTTGAAAGCTCACAATTACCAATTTCAAAGTTACTTCCAATACAAGTCTTAGGGAAACACTCTGATAGTGGCATGAAAATATTCATGTGTTGAATGCAACTGAGAACAGATTCCAGAAATAAACCCGTCTGTGAGGAAGCCTTCAGAGATCCTAGGAAGAAACACCTATGTGGTTTGTTACCTTAACACAGAGCTGCCAGGACCCTACAGCAGTGAAAGGACAGTCACCCTTATCAGTGACCTGGAACACGGAACATCAGGACCCAAAACAGGATGCCAGACTTCTTCTGCACCACACACAAGAAAATTAAGAGTCACTATAGCCTTCCCCAAGCATTTCCTCTTCCGGGTCCTGTCAAACCCAACCCCGCTACGCAGATTCCGAGCCCCCGGCTCCAAGCTTGCCACTCATTTTCCTCACATTTCCTACCCAGGATGGCACCTCCCTGCAGGTCCTGAGGAAAAACTGCTCCCCTCAGGCTGGATGCAGCCCCGCATTTTCCCAAAGCCAAAGCCCTGCCTGCTCCTCAGGAGACCTAATGCCTGTCAGCTGTGCCCAGGGCCAAGCCTGTGGGCAGAAGCCACAGGGCCGGCCCCTGCAGGAGAGTCCCGCTTGGCGCCCTCCGCTGGCCAACTGGGAAAATGCAGGCCGCACCCACTCCCACTTAGGGGAGGCTGAGTTCCCTGTGGGCAGTCCTAGTGGATGCACTACACTGAGGAAATTCAAGCGCACAGAGGCTGGTATCCAAGAATTACCCAAACCCAACTTCTTTCAGGACTATTCACAAACACATGCCCTGAAATGAATGTACCCACAGGCTTTACAACTCACACAAGTCACTCCACCTTGTCCACACAAAATTTTATGTTACAGCAAAACTATACAAAATTCTAGAGGTTCACATAGAGAAAACCGACATAGCCATGGGCCTGGTCCCCTAGCTCACAAGCCAGGATTTCCAACACACAGCATCAAAAGAAGGCCTCACACGAACGGAAGAGAAACACTAATTACACCTGCTGTTTGAAAGGGAAAATTCCCGTTGCTTAATTACCTGCATCCTAAACCCAACAGGCATGCCACAAATGGAGAGAATAACCTATTTCCCAAACCCATATCAGGTGAAGACTATTTACTCCCTTTAGAGAAAAATGAGACAGCCGATAGCTAGAATCGATACAGAGAAAGATCTGAAGAGACGTTGGGTTGGAAAGAGATTCAGATAATAAGTGGACAGGAAAGTATGATCAAATTATGACACTTCTTAGGGAATTACAGAAACAAAAAGAAAAATCACAAGACAGCCCCACACACCTCGGGGAAATGCTCCCCTGCTTTTGAAATGACAATCGGGTTTACTGCAGGAAGGCGAACAACACCTCCCCTTTGTTGCTGATGGGAGGCGCTCAAGGGCCCCCCAGACACCACAGAAATCATTTTCCAAAGTCAATCAACTCCAAAACCATGAAGACCCTCTATCTAGCTTTCAAGGATTCACAGAATGTTTTTAAAAGACTGTGTCCAAACAAAAACAAGGACGATTTTTTTGCATGGAGTCTCTGCTCATAAGGTAGACACCTTCAAAAAATCAGGAGCTCATGATTACATGAGGTTATAATCAATGGGTGGGGGCGAGGGCAGGGTACATTCACTCTATGAAAAAACAGAAAGGAACCCCCAAATACGGAATATCAAGACACCCCTTGGTATCCCACAAACTCTTTGAGCAACAAAAATCTACTTTGAAGTCTCCCACCTCCCAATTGCCAATGACCTTACACAGCCAGTGAGACAGAAACACCTTGTTACAGGCACCAAGATATGCAATGTGATCAAAGGAATTGAACAGAGATCCCAGAAATAAACCCATCAATCTGTGAGGAAGAGTCCAGAGAGCCTAGGAAGGGAGAAACACCTATGTGGTTTGTTATCTTAACACAAAGCTGCCAGGACCCTGGAGCAGTGAAAGGACAGTCACCCTCATTAGTGACTTGGAACACAGAACATCAGGACCCAAAAATGGTTGCTGACTTCTGCACCACACACAAGACTAATTAAAGGTCACAATACTCCTCCCATGCTTTTCCTATGCTGTGTCCTCTGAAGCGGTACCCCCTACCCCCAGCCCCCAGCCCCCAGCCTGCCCATCATTTTCCTCACCTTCCCACCCAGGGTGGCACCTCCCGGCAGGTCCTGAGGAAAAAACTGCTCCCCTCAGGCTGGATGCAGCCCCGCATTTTCCCAAAGCCAAAGCCCTGCCTGCTCCTCAGGAGACTTAATGCCTGTCAGCTGTGCCCAGGGCCAAGCCTGTGGGCAGAAGCCACAGGGCCGGCCCCTGCAGGAGAGTCCCGCTTGGCGCCCTGCGCTGGCCAACTGGGAAAATGCAGGCCGCACCCACTCCCACTTAGGGGAGGCTGAGTTCCCCGTGGGCAATCCTAGTGGATGCACTACACTGAGGAAATTCAAGCGCACGGAGGCACGTATCCAAGAATTACCCAAACCCGACTTCTTTCAGGACTATTTGCAAACACGTGCCCGGAAATCAATGTAACCACAGACTTTGCCGCTCATACCACAAATCATTTCCAACTGTCCACAGGCAAATTTTATATTAAAATAATACAAAACCACTTAAAATATAAGAATTAAAACCAGTTAAAAATATTGAGATCGGGCTTGCTAGGTGGCGCAGTGGTTAAGAATCCGCCTGCCAATGCAGAGGTCATGGGTTCGATCCCAGCTCTAGGAAGATCCCACATGCCGCGGAGCAACTAAGCCCGTGCGCCAAAAAAAAAAAAAAAAAAATTGAGATCGACTCAGTTTTTAATTGGGGGGTGGCGCTAAGGCAGATGTACAATACAAAATAATGAAATAACTTAAAAACCTGGTAAACAAGAGGTGAGTTTTTTTGTTTGTTTTTTATGTGATTATATCACGGAAAATTCACACAACATTTTAAAAGAAATTTGATATATTGCTTGGATGAGTACACAATGAGATTTTGGAGAAG
Organism: Hippopotamus amphibius kiboko; assembly: GCF_030028045.1. Lineage (NCBI taxonomy): Eukaryota > Metazoa > Chordata > Mammalia > Artiodactyla > Hippopotamidae > Hippopotamus > Hippopotamus amphibius. The sequence goes on from NW_026648280.1 coordinate 2,472,357, forward strand.
AAATTGTGGGAAAAGTTATTCATAGTAATGATTAAGGTCTGTAAAATACTTTGCTATAAATTTAACAGGAAAATCATTAGTTGAATGGGGAAAGTGCACAACTTCATTGGTGGTCATAGAATAAGACTTGCAGAAATGGAAAAACATAAATAATCCTGTACTTTGACGGTAAGTCATAATAATGTAAAGAAAAAATCATTTGTCTCCTGATAGTATATATCTGTAATTCAGTTTTATACAATACCTGTTGTGCTCTTTTATATTTAAAATCTCAAAGCTTATATAAATGGGAAAATGCCTGATAGAAGCCATAAAAGAGATACTACAGTGCATTAGAAAGGCCCTATTAAAAAGTCAATATGCAGTCTGGGGAGGAAGATTGAGTAAAATGAGGTGTTCAAAAACAGACTGAAGCAGAGGGAGACAGAATTCTTTGTATTATAATTGTTTGTATTATAATTGTTATTGGCAGGATTATATTGGCATGACCAATACACTTCTCTACATTTATTTTTATCTTTTGAGTAGGCAAAATATACAAGGAATTTAATAAAATAAACACAAACCATAAACATAAGCAAAGATTTTCAACCTTATTAGTAATCAGAGGATACAAATTTAAAGCACAATCATATTGGCAGATCAGTCAGGTGTATTCCTGGTAGTAATATGGAGAAAAGACATTCTTATGTCTTTCTTGCAGGAGTATATATTCAAACAAGCACTTGGGTAAACAATTTGGCATTTTCTAGGAAATCTGAATATTTATATAACTAGGAAGCAGCAATTCTGTACCCAGGTTTATACTCTAGAAAAAAATTTTTTATTTTTATATAAAATAGACTTGGAAAAGTTAATAATACTTGCAACAGCAACATTCATAATAGTATAGACAGGGGAAAGCCCAAATGTTCACTGACAGTAGAACAGGAAAATAAACTGTGGTTCATTCATACAAAGTTATTTTACACAACTGTGAAAAAGAATGAATTCATCCACATGTAACAACATGGATGAATGTTAAAAACAGTACTGTGAGCTGAAAACAAGCAACAGAAGAATTTATAGTGTAAGATACTATTGATTTGATGTTCAAAAACATTCAACCTAAAAATTATATTAGGAAGGGATTCATACATACAAAAGCATCATATAAAAACATAGAAAAGTCAGAAACCACTAAACTAGAAAATTCAGGTTAGTACATACCTCTTGGGGGGAAAGTGGAAGTTGTGATTGCAGAGGGATAAACAAGGTACAGACATTTTTAAAAAAATATCCAAAATCAAAATTAAAAATTGTGATTGTACCTAGAAGTGACCCCTACAGTGGAAGCATGGAACCCTAACCACTGGACTGCCAGGGAATTCCCAGATATTTTTATAAATTTGCTTGAGTTAATTAACTTAGCCTGGTGGTCTTCACATTATTATTGAATATGCAAATATAATATTTATTTCATCTCAGGAATACATATTGTTTCTTTAGAAAGATTTGTGTTCTCACAGCAATTTAAAAAAAAAGGACTCCTATTCAAGAATCATGTCACTCATTTCAATCTGACACTTCTAGGTAAAAATTCAGAAAACTAATACAGAAAATGTCTCAGAGTATTTTTTCTATCTTATTCTATCTTATCTTATTTTTTGGCCTTGAGGCATATGGGATGAGAATGAATGAATATACAGCTCAAAGAATTATCACCAAGTGAATTATCACCAAGTGAACCTGTGTGTTGGGTTGATTTTTCCTTCTCTCTCACTAAATAAATTTGAAGTAGGTTATAATCAAAATCATAGAAGCAAAAACAATCAACACATCAAAGAAAACAGGATAAACTATGCCCACCGTGCAACTGTGTATGTGGGGGGGAGAGATATGTATCTGACAAAGGACTTATATACAGAATGTAAGAGCTTTTATATCCAGAGCTGTGATCACAATAAGACAAGCCCCCAACATGAGCACAAAACTTAAGGACACTTCACAAAAAATATACAGTTGACCAATGAACACAGGAAAAATGCTCAGCATTATTAGTCATCAGGAAAGTTCAAATTAAAGTCATTATGAGGAATCACTGAACACGCACATGAATAAATAAAATTAGAAAGAGGGCCACAGCAAGTGTTGGTGAGGCTTTGGAGCAACTGCTGGTGGGAATGATATCAACACTTTGGAAACTAGTTAGGCAGTTTCTTTTTTTTTTTTTTTCCAGGCAGTTTCTTAACAAAGTTAATAAAATATAACCTAGCAATTCTACTTTTAGGATTTTTTTTTCACCAAAGGGAATGAAAAATATGTGCACAAAGGCTTGCACCTGAATGTTTACAACAGTTTTACTCAAAACAGCCCAAACTTGGAAAAAACCCAAATACCCAACAGCTGAACAACCCATGTATATACACTGTAATCTCAGCTTTATAAAGGAATGAACTGATACACAGGATACCCATGAATATCAAAAACCTTATACTGAACAAAGAAGCCAGACACAAAGGAATATACATGATTCGACTCATATGAAATTCTAGAAAAGTAGATCTAATCTCTGGAGACTAGTAGATCCTTGGTTGTCCGGTGCTGATGGAAATGGCTGGGAGAAGGACAAGGGAATATTTTGGGGTGATGGAAATATTCTGTATCTCGATTGTGGTGGTCATTCCATGGGTGTATACATTTGTCAGAAGTCATAAAGGTGTACCCTTGGGCTTCCTAGGTGGCACAGTGGTTAAGAATCCGCCTGCCAATGCAGAGGACATGGGTTCGATCCCTGCTCCAGGAAGATCCCACATGCCGCAGAGCAACTAAGCCCAGGTGCCAAAAAAATAAATAAATAAAATTTAAAAAAAATAAAAAAGATGCACCCTTAAGTTTTTTTTTTAATAAATTTATTTAATTTATGTATTGGCTGTGATGGGTCTTCATTGCTGCGTGTGGGCTTTCTCAGTGGCAGTGAGTGGGGGCTACTCTTCATTGTGGTGTGCGGGTTTCTCATTGCAGTGGCTTCTCTTGTTGCAGAGCATGGGCTCTAGGCACGTAGGCTTCAGTAGTTGTGGCACTTGGGCTCAATAGTTGTGACTCACGGGCTCTAGAGCACAGGCTCAGTAGTTGTGGCACATGGGCTTAGTTGCCCCGCGGCATGTGGGATCTTCCCGGACCAGGGATCGAACCCGTGTCTCCTGCATAGGCAGGCGGATTCTTTACCACTGCGCCACCAGGGAAGTCCCTGTACCCTTAAGTTTTATCGCATGAAGATTATACTAAGCTCATGAAAAGATACTTAACATCAGTAGTCATTAGAGAAATGCAAATCAAAACCACAATGAGAAACCACCTCATGTCTAAGAAAGCTTCTATGGAAAGAGCAGAAAGAGCAGAAAATAACAAGGCTGGAGAGGATTAATAAGTGTTGGGAGAACATGGAGGTATTAGAACCCTGTACTTTGCTGGCGAGAATGTAAAACGATGCACCCACTGTGGAAAACAGTATTGTGGTTCCTCTAAATGTTAAAATTACCATATGACCTGACAAATCTACTCCTAGGTAGGTACGCAGAAGAACTGCAGACATGGACTCAAACAGACACTTGTACATGAATGTTCATGGCAGCATTATTCATAATAGCCAAAAGGTAGAAACAACCCAGCTGTTCATCAGCAGATGGATGGATACACAAAGTGTGTCATGTACAGCTGACCCTCACATAATGTGGGTTTGAACCACAGGGGTCCACTTATACTCAGATTTTTTCCAATAAACACATACTCTTACACGGTCTGTGGTTGTTGAATCCATGGATGTGAAACTGAGGATACAGGGGGTTGAGTGTTAAGTGTACACAGATTTTGACTGCATGAAGGGTCAGCTCTTCTAACCCCTGTATTGTTTGAAGGTCAACTGTGCATACAATAGAATGTCATTCACCCATAAAATGCAATGAAGTTAGGATACATGCTGTAACATTCATAAACCTTAGAAATGTTATGCTCAGTGGATTCAAAAGGACAAATACCTAGAAAAGACTAATTTTAAGAGACAGAAAGATTTGTGGTTACAAGGAACTAGGAGGAGGGAAGAATTAGAGTGATTGCTTAATGGGTTCCGAGTTTTGTTTGGGTGATGAGAAAACTTGGAAATGGGGTGATGGTTGCAGAACACTGTGCATGTAATTAATGCCACAGAATTACACACTTAAAATGGTTAAAATTACCAATCCTCAAAGAAATAAAAAGAAGCAGTCATGGCAGGTTTCCATTTCCGCAAAAGAATTGAAAGCAAAAAAGCCGTAAGATTTTAATTTTGTAAAGGTAGTGGTTCTCAGAGATACAAGTCGATACTTTCATCTCCACCTGCCTACCTAATATTCACTTGGAGGTCTAAGAGATGCCTCAACCTCACCCACGTCCAAGGCCGAGCCTTTCCACCTCCACTCTGCTCCTCTAGCTGCCTCCCCCATAGTTGCTGCCTCTTCTTGTTTCTCAGGCCCAAACAACGGTGCATTCTTAACTCCTTCCTTTTCCACAAAGTCCAGATCTGAACTGAAGAAAAGTGAAGCTGATTCTGCCTTTTAAATATACCTAGACCTACCCATAGATGAGCACATGCTTTATGACACACAGTATGAGTACTGGTGAGCAGCAAAGTGGATTTTCAGTAAATGGCGATTAATCAGCTGACCATCTAGATGGAATGAAATCAAACAAAAGTCAATTGCGAGTAACTAGTGGATCTAAATGGGAAAGTTAAGAAAAACCGGAAGATGATGTGGGAGAATATCTTCATGATCTCAGGTAGGCAAAAGTCTGAGGGCAGGAATTTGTGTCTGCTGTGTTTATGCTGCTTCTCCAATGTGGACACTCAGTATTTACAGGATGAACATAAAGGAAACTTCCACTCTCTCTGGAGGGATCCACACACACAAGTGCTTGGGTCCCTGTGAAGACACGTAGTGTTCTTAATGGTCACATTGAATGTCATATAAATGTCACTTATTAGCCAATCATCTAATGCAATCCTAATTAAAAACCATTTGGATTTATTTTCAAAATAATCTTTTCTTTAATTAATTAATTTATTTATTGGCTATGTTGGGTCCTCATTGCTGCACACAGGCTTTCTCTAATTGTGGCAAGCGGGGGCTACTCTTCATTGTGGTGAACGGGCTCCTCATTGTGGTGGCCTCTCGTTGTAGAGCACAGGCTCTAAGTGCATGGGCTTCAGTAGTTGCAGCATATGGGCTCAACAGTTGTGGCTCACAGGCTCTAGAGCACAGGTTCAACAGTTGTGGTGCACAGGCTTAGTTGCTCCGTGGCACGTGGGATCTTCCTGGGGCAGGGCTCGAACCCCGTGTCCCCTGAGTTGGCAGGCAGGTTCTTAACCACTGTGCCACCTAGGAAGTCCCTATTTTCAGAATAATCTGATTCTAAATTTCATACAGAAACATGAGCAAGAATACCTAGAAAACCCTGAGGGGAAAAAAAGCAGGGTCAAGCAATGAGGTGTGATATGGCCTACCAGGAGGTCAGACGTATTTTAAAGCCACAATTATTACCGTCTTGTTGAATCCAGGACACTGTATTGTAAGGTGCATCACTGATTCATGTGCCACTAAGAAAAACACTGCCTATTAGGCTGTGACTTGTTAGATGCCTCCTGATTCAAAGATCTCACAAGTGTGGAAAGACATGTGCCTTGGAAAGGCACTGCTCATGGATTCACAGACAGATGAACAAAACAATAAACACGCCAGACAGAGTCCCAAAACGTGTGATTTTAGTAGAAGATTAGGATAATGTTGCAGATAGTCAGGAACGGAGGGATCTTTCATTGACTGGTATTGAGAAAATTAAGTGGCCATCTAGGAAAAAAGCCTCCTATCTCACACCTGACCACCCCACCCCCAAAACTCTCTCCACCTGGACCAAAGATGTGACCCCAGAAACCAAAACAACAGAAGAACAGCAGTAGGATGACCCAAGGGATACAAATTTTTATATTATTGGAATAGGGATGATGTTTCCAAATATATCATAAGTGGAGAAGCCATGTAGAAAGTCTGATTGTCTGACTGCCTCAAAACAAACAAAACCCAGTGATGAGAGCAACGCTGCCCCAGAACCAAAGTGAAAAAACAAAGTAAGCTGGAAGGTAGCCTGGCCACTCACCCTAGCCCGTGGGGTTGCCAGGGTCCCCATTCTCCCCAGTACCCACCCACATGGCTCTATGCCAGTCTACACTGGGCCTCAATCTTCTCCTAAACCAGAGGGTTGTCTTATACAAAGACAGTGGGTTGAATGGTGGCCCCAAAAGATGTGTCCCCCAGAACATGTGAAGGAACCTTGTCTGGGGAAAAGATCTTTGCAAAGTTAGTGAAGGATCTGAGATGAGGCCATCCTGAATCAGGGTGGCTCAAAACCCACTGTGTGTGTCTTTATATGTGATGGAAGAGGAGAGACACAGAGAAGCCTCGTGAAGATGGAGGCAGAGAGGGGGGATGTGGCCACAAACCCAGGGATGCCCTGAGCTCCCTGGGTAGAGGCAGGAAGGACACTCCCCTGGAGCCTCTGGAAGGAGCATGGCCCTGTAACACCTTGATCTCAGATGTCTGGCCTCCAGGACTGGGGAAGGATGAATTCCTGTTGTTTTAAACCACCCAGCTTGTGGTCATTTGTTACAGAAACCACAGAACAGTCACACAGACCCTGCTCTGTAGGACTCTGGAAGTGTTGGTCTCACTAAAGGCAGATAAAGGCCTGATTGTGGAACCCCTAGAGTCAGCATTGGGCCCCCAGAAATTCTAAAGCAGTGGCTGGACACCAGAATGTTGAGGGGTCAAGTCTGAAGCCCATCCCTAAGGGTGCCGGCTGCACATGGCCTCACCAGGTTCTTACACCTGTGCATGTGGGATAAGTATTTCCATCCCGATTCAGGACCTTTGATCTCACCATTCACAGTGCTAATTAAGAACCCGCCAGTTAAAAAATAGAACTACCATATGACCCAGCAATCCCACTCCTGGGCATATACCCTGAGAAAACCATAATCCAAAAAGAAACATGTACCACAAAGTTCACTGCAGCACTATTTACAATAGCCAGGACATGGAAGCAACCTAAATGTCCATCAACAGATGAATGGATAAAGAAGATGTGGCACATATATACAATGGAATATTACTCAGCCATAAAAAGGAGTAAAACTGAGTTATTTGTAGTGAGGTGGATGGACTTAGACTCTGTCATACTGAGCAAAGTAAGCCAGAAAGAGAGAAAAAAATACAGTATGTTATCTCGTATATATGGAATCTAAAAAAATGGTACTGATGAACCCAGTGACAGGGCAAGAATAAAGATGCAGATGTAGAGAAGGGACTTGAGGACACGGGGTGGAGGGGGCAAAGGGGAAGCTGGGACGAAGTGAGGGAGTAGCATTGACATACACTACCACATGTAAAATAGATAGCTAATGGCAAGCTGCTTCATAACACAGGGAGATCAACTCAATGATGGGTGATGACTCAGAGGGATGGGATGGGGAGGGTGGGACGGAGTTGAGGGAGGGAGGGGATATGGGGATTTATGTATAAATACAGCTGATTCACTTTGTTGTACAGCAGAAACTGGCACAACAGTGTAAAGCAATTATATTCCAATAAAGAGCCTAAAAAAATTAAAAAATTTAAAAAAAAAGAACCCGCCAGTTACACAGGTGAAAACCCTATCAGGACACTTGCTACACGGATGAACAAGCCTGAAGTTGGTCAGAGGTGGGGACTTTCTCACATGCAGCCAGCAGCCCCCCACGAGCAGCGTCCTCATTGGAAACCTGGCGGACCGTGCGGAGGTGCCTCGGAGTAAACATTACCTGACCCCCAGGCCAGCTGCTCCTGAACCTTATCCACCCTTCCCAGGTGAAACCCCTGGATATGTGCAAGGACCTTACAGGCTGGAGGAAAGGGCTCCGAGCCACTCCAGTGACAGCACGCTTGCTGAGCTGGCTGCTGCAGGCCATGTGGGATGGTCCTGGCCCCCGGGCCTCTGCTGGAAGCTTTCCATTTCCCTACCTGAGTTACCCCTCCTGGCCTGGTCCTCCCTGCCTTTTTTCTCACTTCCTCACCTCTGCCCGGGAAGACGTTCCAACGGCAGGTATGGGTGACACATCCTCTTCCTTAGCAGGGGGCAGCCTGGCAACTCCTGCAGAAAGTCCAACAGAGCCCCACTCAGACCGGCCACCCACAAAGCCGTGGCCCCTCACTGCCTCCCACCAGCCCAGCCCCGCGGCTACTGACGGAGCAGAGAACACGGCGTCAGGTACAGCGGCAGGTGCGCTTGCTGCCGGGAGGGGGTGTTTATGTAGACCTCAACCTAGGCACACCTGGGGAGGCCTGGCTGGCTGGGTCAGCCTGCCCGGGCCAGCCAATCCTCGCCCATCAGCGGCTCATCGTTGAGAAAACGGGCCTTGCTGCACTGGCCTGGTGCAAGGAACAGGTGTGGGGCCTGAGGGTCAGGATGGACATGGGGCTGCAGCTCTGGCTTGGTTTCTAATCATACTGGCCCATGAGTGGGAGACAATTTCTAGAAGACCCTCTCCTCACAAGAGGACTCCAGGAGTCAGGGAGAGGAGGGGTGGTGGGTGGAGACAGGGGCCTGCTACCCTAGGTTCAGTAGAAGGCTCTGGAAGACCCAGTGGAGGGAGGCCACACAGAGTAAAGCCCAGGGTCACAGACCTGTCCAGGAGCTGCTGTTTGTTACTTCAGGTCCTGCTCTGAGGTGCTCAGGGTCAGCGCTGACCAACAGGTGGGCTGGGGGCGCTCTGCAGCGAGGGCTGTGTGCACAGGTCCTGTCCGCCGAGCCCTGCCCGGGTGCCCGCCCAGGGGAGCTCCGTGTCCTGGGAGGGGCCTGCCCACGAGAGCCCCGTGTGCTGGGAGGGGCGTGTGGACAAGCTCCCTCTTTGCAACCAGCACACAGCTGCTTCCTCACCCCTGGGCAGCACTGGGGTGAGATGAGAACCAGGAGATGCTGTGGGCTCCTGAAAGCCCGCCCGGGCTCATCTACAGCAATGAGGTCAGCAGGTGGGTGCTGGCTCCTGTGGTGTGTCCTTGTTTTGAATGTTTTGAACTCGTTTTGTGTTATAGCAATTTATATTATGTGAGTACAAGTACTTTATCACATATGTATTTTGCAAATTTTTTTTTCCAGTTTCTGGTTTGTCTTTGGCTTTCCGAATAAGGTATTTCCTCAAGTACGATATTCAGTTTTATAAAGTGCATGTTATTAATTTTTTTCCCTTTTGCGTGCGGGCTTTTCACATGGTGTGTTAGAAATCACAGCTCGTGGTCTACGTGACCAGACCCCGGCCGTGTCCATTTTCATCCACATGATCCTCTCTTATTGCTTATGCTGTTGTATATTTTTGATTTGCTTGGGGACAATGTGGAGTGCCTCTTGGTGTGAATCGTCAAGTGTGCGCCTACACTCGTTTCGTGGCCCGTGGTTTCTAACTGTCCTGTACTGAGGGCTGCAGGAGTCCTGGGACACTTGCCTCCATCCACTGCAGTTTCCAGAGTGCAGTGCACTCATCAGGACTGCCTGCAGACCACCCAGCCTCCTCTGAAGCTGGAGTGGATGCGGCCTGCTTTTCCCCATTTGCCACCGGAGGGCGACAAGCCCGACCCGCGCGCCTGCGGGAGGCCTGCCTCTTCTGCCCAGAGGCTTGGCCCGCTGCCCACCCTGAGAGGCAGGAGCTCTTCCCAGCAGCGGCCAGGCCTGTGGCTTTGCGAAAGCTGGGGGGGCTACACCGTCCTGGAGGGTGAGCTAGGTGTCCTCCGCACCTGCTGGGAGTTGGCAGCCTGGTAGGAAAAGGAGAGGAACCTGTGGGGGGAGGTTTCCTGCTCAGGGCTGCCTGCTGAGGGGAGGGGAGGGGCAGAGATCAGCCCAGGGTGAGGCTGGCAGAGCGCAGACACCCCCGGATGGTGCAAGGTGACCTGTCAGAGCCAGGAGCAGAGGCCCGTCCTTTCTCTGGGCAGCAGTGCAGGTCTTTCACTCCCTGGGTTGCGTTTATTCCTAGCGGTTACGTCCTTCAGTGTTACTGTAAATGGGATGGCTTCCTTAATTTCTCTGTTCATTATGAGTGTACAGGAACACAGCTAATTTTTGTGTCCTGATTTTGTATCCTGCAGCTTTCCTGAATTCATGTACTAGTGCTAACCATGTTTCGGTGGTTGGATGTGAAACACTGCAATTAGAAACACCAGTTTGTAAAACATCCAGGTCGTCCAGAGCACCATGACTTGGTGACTACTAACAGTCTTCCCATGGCACCGTTCAAACCTACGTCGTCCTGCAGCCACGGACCACATCCTCACTTCGGGGGAGCAGGACCTGGGGAGGGCTTGGCCTCTGTAACAAACGTTGACGTCTTCTCTACTTTTCTGTCCCTTCATTGACATGGCTGTTTTGAAAAGCAATTTACTCTGCGGTACTTTCCAAAGTCTAGAAAATTATCCATAGTAGTAGAGAGGACTCACATTTGCCATTTCACACAGAATTCTATATTGTGTTTTATGCAAAGCAGAAACCCTCCTCCGAGAGAGGACATTATTACGGTTTCCACATTATAATCCAATCCACAGGCCCACATCCACTTCCACCAGGCGCCCCAACTCTAGGGAAATGTCTGTTTCCATCCTGACCCAGGTTTCCTTTCCTGGAACCATCACGGATACCACCCCTCCTTTTCACAGCCTTGGTAGGTTGAGAGCACACAGCATGAGTGTGATCTGGGGGCCTTCTGTATGGTAACATGGATCAGTACTCCATTCATTGTTTGTTGTGACTAAACGGACATCACATTTACCATCTGAACCATTTTCAGTACACAGCCCTATGGCATTAACCACACGCACATTGTTGTACAGATACCCTCACCATCCACATCCAGATCTCTTCCATTTGCATGTAAAACGCTGTACTTTGTCCAAACACTATTCCTCTCATTGCCTGGCAACTGCATTCTACTTTCTGCCTTTGCATTGGACTTCTCTGGATACTGCCTGTACGTGGACGCTCATCAGGTGTGTCCTTCTGTGACAGGGCTATTTTACTGGTCACAGTGCCTTTGAGGTTCCTGTGTGCTGTAAGGCTGAATGACATTCCCTTGTGTGGATACCACACGTAGTTTATCCACACATCCGTCAGTGGACCCTTGGATGGCATCTGCCTCTTGGTACTGGGATTCACGCTGCTTGGAATGTGGCTGTACCCATATCTATCTGTTCCAGGCCCTGCTTTTCATTCTTTTGGGTATGATCCTCTCTGACCAGGTGTTTCAAAACTTTGTAAACTTTGGACAGGGACTTCCCTGGCGGTCCAGTGGTAAAGAGTCTACATTCAATGCAGGGGGTGCGGGTTGGATCCCTAGTCTGGGAACTAAGATCCCACATGCCACGGGGCCACTGAGCCCGGGCACCACAACTACTGAGCTCATGCGCCTCAACTCGAGAGCCCGCGTGCCTCTATAAGGCAAACTACAGAGCCCACACGCCCTGGAACCCACATGCCACAACAAGAGAAAACCCACATGCCACAAACAGAGAGAAGCCCACATGCATCAACGAAGATCCCGTATGCCACAACTAAGACCCGATGCAGCCAAAAAATAAATATTTTTTAAAAAATATATAAAAGATAAAACGCTTCTTTTAAAAATAAATAAATAAATATGGTCTGGAGCACTGAAGTATGCAAATGGTAAAATATGAATTTAGACCTCTTCTTCAAACCATACATGAATATTAGTTGCAAGTGGATAAGGTTTTCTTGGAATGACAGAAATGATTGTTTATATAAGTTGATTGAAGAGAATGCGTATGCAATGTACATAGAGAAGTATTTCTCAAAACAGACACAAAAAGCATGAAAATAAGCATGTATTCAAATATAACCATCTACATTAAAAGGAGTCTGTTATAAAATACCACAAACATTGAAATGATGGGCCACACAGTTGAGAAGACATTTGAATCATTTATAATTGTTTAAGAGCAGGTATATAAATAATTCATTTAATAAATAAGCCCTACAAATTAATGAGACAGAAATCATCTTAAAAGAGTGAAAAAGCTTTTTATAGATGACAAGAATTCCAAAAGGCCAACCATGCCAATAAGAAAAGAGATTTTCAAAGTCAAACCTAAATCAGAGTGACATCAGTAAATGGCAGACTAAGACACTACAGGTCCCTGCTCCCCCTAAAAACACTAGGTGAACAACAACAGGCTGATCAGACTAGCATTGTGAGTGCTGCAGAAGCCAGTAAAGGGTCTGCAGAACCCAAGCTAACACCCCAACCAAAACCCACAATTAAAATGATGAGAAAGGTACTTCCCTGGTGGTCCAGTGGTTGACTCTGTGCTTCCAATGCAGGGGGTCCCGGTTTCATCCCTGGTCAGGGAACTAGATCCCGCATGCTACAACTAAGTTCCTGCGTGCCAGTGAAGGCCCGGTGCAGGCAAATAAAATGATAAGAAATTCGGGGGCATTTTCGCTGGCCCCACGCCCCCTCCTGGCGCAGCACCGCAGGGTGAAAGCCGCCCAGCTCTCTGCTCCACCGTGGGAAAGGAAGGGAAGGGGTGGGACTTGGTCGCCCGGTTTTGGCCTGTCCGAAGGCTGGCCGTGGTCTGGTTTCTGCATCACCTGCCTCAGGACTGATGACAGCGGCGGCAATAGTTTGAAAGTAAGGATGGAGGCCAGTAAGGGCACTGGTGGATTCCAAACCTTGGGGCAGCTGCAGGGAGACTGCAGTCCTGCGGTGCCTGAGGCCGAAAAGACTGTGGCAGAGGAGTGCAGCAGAAGGTTTAATGCCCTGAGAAAGACCCGGGGTGGGGGGGTGGTGAGACTGTTAGGGAAATGAAGACATTTAAATACAGCATACTGTATTACAACTGGGGAACACACACACACACACACACACACACACCAGGGAAGATGCATGTCTGGAGAGAAATCTGAGAAGCCTTAGGCCCTCACACTGGGCTGATTAGTAAAGGTCTTTCCCTGCATAGAGCCGGTCCCTAAAGACTGGGACAGATGGCTTAATGTAGCAATTAAGAGAGCGATGGGGCTTCTCTGGTGGCACAGTGATTAAGAATCTGCCTGCCAGTGCAGGGACACGAGCACTGGTCCAGGAAGATCCCACATGCCACGGAGCAACTAATCCCGTGCACCACAGCTACTGAGCCTGCGCTCTAGAGCCCGTGAGCCACAACTATTGAGCCCATGTGCCACAACTACTGAAGCCCGCACACCTAGCGCCTGTGCTCTGCAACAAGAGAAGCCACCGCACTGAGAAGCCCACACACCACAACAAAGAGTAGCCCCTGCTCGCCACAACTAGAGAAAGCCCTCTCACAGCAACGAAGACCCAACACAGACAAAAATAAATAAATTTTAAAAATTTAGAGAGAGGGACAATCCCATCCCCTTTGCGTAATCTCATGAGTGACATCCATCATACTCAAAGACCCACCCTCAAAGGGAGGGGATTACACAGCTGCACACACCAGGGGGCAGGAGTCTTGGGGACCATCTTAGGACTCTGCCTGCAACAGTTGTTTTTGCTAAGACACATCTGCCTGAAGAAGATTCATGCTCTTCTCGTGTGCTTGATACTTGATAAAAAGCAGTCCAGGGAATTCCCTGGCCGTCCAGTGGTTAGGACTCGGTGCTTTCACTGCAGTGGTCCAGGTTCAATACCTGGTCAGGGAACTAAGATCCCACAAGGTATGGCTGATTAAAAAAAAAAGGAAAAAGAATGTACATATACATATATAACCGAGTCACTTTGCTGTACAGCAGATATTAAAACATTTTGAATCAAATACAGCACTTGTCTCTCGCGTACTGGCCTTTCCAATGGTGAGTAGCTGGACTTGGGTTCAGTACCGGTCTCATCCAGTTACACTAATTTTTTTTTTAACATCTTCATTGCCCCCAAAAGAATCCTCATGCCCACAACCATCTTCCCCTTTCCTCCCTGCCCCCCCACCCCACCCCCCCCACCCCCAGCACCTAGAACCACTTACCCACTTTCACCCTCCATGAATCTGCCTACTCTGGGTATTTCTCATAAATGGAATCACACATTGCGTAACATGAGGTGTCCAACCTCTTTTACTCAGCATAACGTTTTCGAGGATCATCTATGTTGTAGCATGTGTCAGTGCTTCTTTTTTCCTGCTTAATAATATCCCACTGTATGGACAGACCACATTTTGTTCATTTGTTTATCAGTCAATGGACGTGGTGTTTCCACCATTTTGCTCTTCTGGACAATGCTGCTATGAACATCTGTGTGAGGGTTTCTCGTGTGTGCAGGTACGCATATTTTCAATTCTTTTGGATACATACCTAGGAGTGGGATTGCTGGGTCAGGTAGTGAATCTATATTTAACTTTCAAGGAATCATCAGACTGTTTTCCAAATCAACAGCTCCCTTTGGACTAAATCTTGCCTCTTTTGTGTTTCCCCAGCTCTTGTGACTCCCAGCTTACAGTACTCAATACACCTGGCAACGCTCTACACCCCTCCGCCTGTAGACCTATTTCCCTCACCAGGTCCCAGATCCCTAATACTGCATCTTAATCTGGTGTCATATTCACTTGGACATTCTCGGTCTCCTCATACGTAAAATGGAAGCAAGCCACTGGAACTGATAGTTAATGTCCCTGGGGAAGCTTTGTTTCATGAAAGTGCTTCCCTCGCAAGGTCTTGGAGACTTGCCCAAAGAAACTACTGGTTAGCAGTGAGAGAAGAAAACCCTGACAACTTCTCTCTCACACTTATGGGTCTTGGATTTTTTCTTTTCCAATCAAGTTGTGTTTATTCTTAGACTATGAGAGCTAGGAAGCGAGAATTGCTATGTCACGTGGATTTACTCCCTCCTTCAGAGTGCTCTTGTGTAAGGCTCTCCAGGAGAAAGTCACGCTCACATTCCAGTCGCCTGTCCTCGTTCCGCCGCTCTGGCTGGCACCTCCAGCCTCTCTTTCATGTCCTTTCACGGACTCCCTGGTTTTGCAGCATGCATAGCATCCTTTATTTTCACTTCCTTTAGTAACTTTTGCTCTGCGTTCAATCTCTTCTTTTCCATATGTTTTCTTCTGTTTGATCTAATAACTAAAATGTAGACATAACATTATTGAGATACTAATAAAAGGAATTAGAAATGGAGGCAAAAGAAGTGAGGAAAGATAGGAAAAATAAAGGAACAAACAATGGAATTTTCAATGAATGTTATTTGTCTAATTAGGATGGTGAAAATTGCATTTTGAAATTACTTTCCCACTTTCTGTATTCAAGCTTTATAAATACCAGTTTTTAAACTTTATAATATTGTAAATCAACTGTACTTCAATTTTTTAAAATTTAGAAAAGCTATAATTCAATGCAATGAAAAGATATTTAAAAATATTTTCTAAGAGTACAGGACTCTCTGCCTCAGTAGCATCAGTTATCGCTTCTCCGCTTGGCCTCTCAGCCTCTCTGCGACTATCTCTGGGGCTGTCAGAGAGCAGATCCACGCAGGGGATGTGAAATAGGGTTGGATCAGACGCTGCACTCTACATCATTTTGTGCTAGAATTTTTTTAAGCAAGAATCCACAATCTCAGAACTTCTACAAAATCAGGTTTCTGTGAGCATATATGTTGCTCTCTCCTCACAAGGATTGGCAGGGATGGTGGGCACTCTCACTGGGGGTCTCTGACCTCTGTTTTGTGGGCCTGGACCCCATTTCCACATCATACTGAGGCAGACAGTGCAGGAGGGCATTTGCCTGTCTGTGTTCACAGCTTGGAAACAACACAACATTAATAAGTATGTTTAAGAGAAATGTTTAGTCCAGGGAAGGTCTTGCTTCCTGAACTCTCTTTTCAACCCTTGGAATTGCCCTGCAGAAGGACCCAAGCAACCAAGCAGCTGTCTGCCCCTCTGTGTAATTCGATGAGAACGGCCCACTCCTGTGGGGTGGCTGTAAATATTCATCTTTCTTACCCAGAACTCCGTTAACTCCCACTTAGCTTTGCCTTTGGAAACCAAACCGTTGCTGTCATCTCCGCCCTCCCGCGATTCTGGATCTGACAAGATGAGCTGGGTGACCCTCTACCTGAATCAATGAACTTTTCCAGCCTCTTCTCATTCTCTGGAAGGAGGTACGTGGACTCGTCCTGGCCCTCATCCTCGAAGCCCTCCTCTTCATCTCCTAATAATGGGATCTTGACATTTTTATAAAGCGACTCAAGTTGTTGTTTTTCCTCAGCTTGTACCAGTCGACTGGAGAACAAAATAGATAAATTTAAAAGCATAATTTTCACGCTGAGTCATCGTGTCTTAATCTTGACTGAAAAGGAGCCACTAGTACACGGTGGTACTGGTACGTGGGGGAGGGAGGCAGAAATAGACCTCAGCCAGAATAATCATAGATCTCACATCCATGCTGACAGGCAGAGGGAGTAACTGACGGTGCCGCATGTGGGTCGGGGCCAGGGCTAGGCTGAGGTGAGTGAGGCACATGACCTGAGCACAAAGCTCCACAGCCAAGTTAAATAACAGCGAAATGCGACATTTTACAAGAGAGAAAGTAATGAAATTAATGCCAAGATATGCATGATGGACACAATGTCAACTTTTTAAATAAAGATAGCACAGGTACTGCGTATTTTTCCTTTTGCTCAGTCTCCAATATGTTTTCGCCCAGCACCATCACTGAATGTGTATTTTAAATGTTGATATTTTGATTTAGATTTTAAAATATAGCAATAAATTATTATTTATCCTGACTGCCGAGTTTTTGGCATCCCCTTAAATTGTGCACCTGAGGTGAGGGCCTCGCTCACCTCACCCTAGATCCAAACACCAAAGTGGATCATTGGACAGATGTTTCTGTGTGAAGTGAAAATGGGTAATAGAGTGTTCCACTCTTTCTAACATACTTACCTTCCTCACTGTGTTTGATTCATGTAATAACAAATCATTTTGGGGTGAGCTTTTTTGTGTTCTCAGCGGCTATGTTGGAGGGAGGGGGTGTAGGGGGAACATTCCAGAACCATCCCTTGCAGCAGGAACAACTGGCCTGATTGTAAACGTTGTCACAGATCATGAGGAAACTGGGCAGGACCAGGGTTTGCGTGAGGAGAGTGAGGTGCTCGCTTCAGGTGCAAAACTTAAGGGCATGCCAAAAACCTCAGTAATGGCGATAAATATTTTTTACTTAAAATTTTAAAAAACTGAAATGAGGGAATTCCCTGGCAGTCCAATGGTTAGGACTCGGCACCATCACTGCCCAGGGCCCGGGTTCAATCCCTGGCCAGGCAACTAAGATCCCGCAAGCCACGTGGTATGGCCAAAAACAAAACGAAACAAAACAAAAAAACAAACAGCAACAAAAAGAAATGAGTGGGGAAAATCCATGATAAACCAAATATCAAAATTTTAAAGACAGGATCCATCAGTGCTGTGATGAACCGTATGGGAGCCTGAGTCAAAAGGGAAAATGCGAATCCCTATGTACGTGTTTTTATGTATTATTTTACAGTTCTTCTTTTCCAAAACATTAAAGTAGTTGAAATGTATTTAAAAAATTGAAAAGTGTTGTATCAAAACTCACAGCATTATTTTAAGTTTAAATACTTCATCTATACCAGAAACAGAATTTATTATAATTTTACTTTCCTGGTTTAAATGATATCAAACTCACCAATATATTTTCAAAATCTACTTCTAGAAAAAAGTATTCACTAAAAATTATGTAAAAACACGTATTTTGGGGCACATATTTTTCCTGTGCCTCAGGTTCTAAAATGTCACTAAGGGTAACACAACGTAAAAGCTTTAAATGTTGTCATTAGCTCAGTAATTTAATCGGGCACTGAAATTCCAGGCGGATACATTTTAGTGAGTTACTGTAGCAATCTTCACCTGTTAACATTCTTGTCCAGACTAACGAAATAAACTGAAATTGCAATTCCATAAATTGAGTCATAGAAGATTGCCACATTAGATAACCCAGAACCAAACATGGAGACACTCTCTCAGTAGCAAACCTTCTTCAATTTTACCTTTAATTTTGCCTTTGTTTGACGTACTCCAAGGTGGTCCTAAAATGGCTACCTTAAGAAATATCCCATATATGGCAATACGTTTCCCACATACACACTTCATCCTATAGAGTGCATAATCTAGTACCTCCTCAAGCTACTTCTGATGGGATATAATGGAATCCTGGACTAAATCCTAGAACAGGGACCAACGTGCTGGTCCTCATTGGAGCAGCATGAGGTCACAGGGCAGCTCGCTTGTGTCTGACACTGATTCCAAAATGATCACATAACCTGAACTTGACCACAAGCGTCATTTGTGCAAACACGATGACGAGTCTTCCCTAAATGCTACTATCACCCCAGACGGCATTGACAATCAGTTCCTAGTGAAAGACAGAGCGGTCACTCTTTTCTGCTTTGCACTATTAAGATTCCCTCCAGAGTAGCAAGTTCACTCTAGAAAGCCACATTTTGGGAGGATGCCAGCGTCTCCGACTGTGGCTTGCAAACATTTTTGGTCATGATCTACAATGAGAGATAAGTTTTACCTCACAATCTTGAGTGTGAAAAGGTTGAAAACCAGCATTTACTTTAATACTTTCTATTCTACTAAATGGTATTCTGTCCTATTTCTTGTTTGTTGGTTTGCTTGCTAGTTTTTTTCTTAATTTCTTTTTTTTTTTTTACTAATTTTTAATTGTTATTTTTTCCCGCCCCAATCCCCCAATTTTTATTTTTTTAAAGGATGTTACAATTATTTATTTATTTATTTGTTATTTATTTTCAGCTAAAATGGGTCTCGTGGCATGCTGGGTCTTTGCTGCGGCACACGGGTTTCTTAGTTGCAGCATTTGGGATCTTACTTGTGGCAGCATGTGGGCTCTAGTTCTCCCATCAGGGATGGAACCCGGGCCCCTGCATTGGGGGCCCACCCGGGTTACCCACCCGGCCACCAGGGACGTCCCTAACCTTTATTTTTTAAGACTCTAGTATATTGTTACTGAATGAATGAATTTTACAGGTTACTGTGCTCACAACTGCTCTAACTCCTCATTTATTCATACCCTTGAAAGGAAATAGGGTCTATGAGGGCAGAGACCACATTTTTCTTGTTCAACACGCTAAACCTAGGTTGGAAAATAGTGCCTGGTATAAGGCTCAAAAAAATGATCAAATAGATACATAAATGCACATAAACAGCAGGTTGAACAGTCTTCTGTGCAGGCCTCAGCAGGTGAGTCCACACACGGCTGCTCTTTGCCACCTTGAGACAGTCTCCATCCTCCTCCCGCAACGGCAGGGGCGTCACTTCCTTAATTTCTGTTTCTAATTTTTAAAAAAATGTTGATCCTGTTTCTTTTAAAATTTTTCGTTTACATCATGACCCAACATGAATATAGCCCATATTCTGAAAAACACTGTCTGAAAATCTATACTGACCATAAGACTATAATGATTATAAGAATTACAGCCGCCATTATCGTCACTACCACAAACTAGCAACTTGGCTAACGTGTCATGTGTCACTTAGGGACAGTGACAGCTGTTCAGCACAGACTTACTATATCACGTAGGAGATACTGATCCCACACAGCAGGGCAATGCTGAAGGCTATGCTGGCAATGGTGATTACCTGAACAAGGACAGGTCTGTGAGGGATGAGGGCTAGAAATGGAAAGAAAAGAATTTCTCATAAAATCTCAGTTTAGCTGTGACTATCAGTTAATATATTTGTTAATCATATTGTTTTGGAGGAATGGGAGAGAAAATCACAAATAACCTTAAAAATAGTATTCTTAATTAAAAACAACAACAACAGAGGCTAGATTGCACAGCCTGTGTGAACAGATATAATTTGAATTCCCATCCAATCCCTGACTTCTTTTTCCAGCTGCCTCCTGTCTCTGCTCAAAGCCCTCTCTTATGATTCAGGACAGCAGACCCTGCCGCCAATGTAGCTGAGAGGATCGTGGCCTCAGTTTTACAACTCAGGTGTTGCCGGATGGTCTTAGTTGTGCAGTGCTGTTACGAGGATACCACGGGGCGATTCGGGATCCATTTCCACAAACCTGTATTCCAGGGGTTGGTGTTTAGGCCCATGGAATGTCTTACAAAACCCTGGATGCTCTTTGTAGGCTCAGGTGTATCACTCTTCCCACGACCTGAAATAAAAATAAATAAACAGAGCTATTATTGGTACAAACTGAACAAAAGAGCAATTGACTAAGTACATTACTCAACCACTTGTAGGGACTTCCCTGGTGGCACAGTGGTTAAGCTTCCGCGCTCCCAATTCAGGGGGCCTGGGTTCAATCCCTGGTTGGGGACTAGATCCCGCATGCATGCCACAACTAAAGAGTTCACATAGCACAACTAAAGAGTTCACATAGCTCAACTAAAGAGTTAGCATGCCTCAACCAAGAAGATAGCATGCTGCAACTAAGACCCAGTGCAGCCAAAATAGGTAAATAAATAAACATTAAAAACACAACAAAAAACACTTGTAAAATCTGAAAAATTGAGGTGCCTACTCCTTGTCCCACACATGGCCTTCCCTCACTTTCTGTCCCTTCACTGGTTCAACGACTGAGCTGAGAAACACTTTGAGATTCGTACCTCAAAGTAAAGTCAGCCTGACATGATGAATAGAACCTGGACTGTAAAAATGCTCGCAGGTTAAATGCTTAGTTGTAGACTGTAGGTGTGGAGTACAGAGATGTTCATTCCATCACTCTCTCAACTTTTCTGCATTTTCAGATTTTCATAATGAAATTGGTGGGGGCGGGGGGCTGTGGGTTACAGACGGTTTCAACACAGTGACTGCTGAAAACTGTTGGACTTGGCAACGGGAAGGTCGCTGCAGACCTAGTTGAAGGCGTTGCTATCGATGTGCAGGAGTGAAACAGGTTCGGGAGAGAACAGGGGGAAAGGAATTGGAGAGAGCAAGTTTTGGAAACTTTTTGAAGAGTTTTGCTGTCACGGAGGGAAGAGAAACGGGAGCAGCTCCCAGAGGGGGCTGAGAGATGCAGAGACAGGTTTTGCTTTTTAATATGGGAAAGCTGACAGCGCGTTCGTATGAGAACGGGGAAGATACTGTAAATTGTGATGCCCCTGGAAAGGGAGAGAGAAAGGCCCCGAGCTGGCCTGAGGGCATGGAAGCTGGGGCACAGGGGAGGGGCCAGCCCTGGCCCGAGGGAGGAGAGACGGGAAGGCACAACCGCGTTAGGCCGGGGCCGGGGATGCAGACACTCTGTCAGTGATGGAGGGCGCAAGGTCATCCGCTAAGAGTGAGCCTGGGGTAGATATGTGCAGGGTATCTGCGGGCTCAGAAACAGAGATGAGAAGGTCACCAAACAAAAGGGGAGGGTAAGTGGACGAGGGTTTTTTTGTTTTGTTTTGTTTTTTGCCTCACTGCACGGCTTGTGGGATCTTAATTCCCTGAGCAGGGATTGAACCCAGGCAGTGAAAGTGCTAAATCCTAACTACTGGACTACCAGGGATTTCCTTGGAGCAGCATATTTTAAATAAAATTTCCTGTTAGTGGAATTGCTGGATATACTGACTCTACCTTCTTATTTTCTGCATACTTGGTGGTCTAACATCTGGGGCCTTCATCCTGGGAAGACTCTGCCTCTCAGGGCTAGTGTCCTAGAGACAGCAAGCACTTCCCCTGTGCTGCCTTTGATATACAAACCAACCACCAGACCCTCACACACCAGGCCAACGTTCCCCCGCCCAAATCACCCCAGGGCCAGGTACTGAACAACTCAGAACCACCCCTACAGCCCAGAGCCCCCAGATTATTCCAACTATGCAACACTAAGCTCACTCCAGGTACCTACCCCGCCTCACCCAGTCCCTCCCTCAAAAACCCCACGAGCAGCTGTGGGTCATGTTCCCCACTCCCCGCCTCGCCCCCGATCCACTCTGGTCCTTCCTCACAAGGCCCGGCATGCTGTGCCCTGCCTCCCATTTCTAGGATTCTGTGTGTACAAGCTTCTTCCTTCATGACAACCATTTCCATGTCTGTGTGTCTTACATACCCGATGAAAACAAATCCTGGGTAGATTTCCACACTCTGGGTCAAAAAGTGAATGCATTTTTACATGCACAAGAATTGCCAGCTGCCCTGTGTAGACGTTGTACTCATTCCTAGCCTACAAACAAGACATGAGACTATATTTCCCTACTCCTTTGCCAGGAGAGCTTGTTAGGAAAAAGTTTGCCTACTTTCAACACGATAGCTGAAAACTGGAATTCTAGTGTATTTTCAATGTGTATTTTCCTTATTATGAGGTAGGCATCTTTTCATATAACGAAGAGCTGAGGATTACCGGAGAAAACTGGAGTCTTCCAGTGATCTGACTAGACAGTTCCGCCTTCTGTCTCTGTATCAGAAACTACACTTGAGATTCAAAACTCAGGCAGGGCAGAGGCCTCAGCGAACCTCTAGTGCCATCTCACGAGACAAAGTAAGGACTGGAATGTGGGCCTTCCGACACCTTGGTCCGAACTCTTCTTCTGGGCTTTGGTGGGATGGGGGGATGAACAGGGAAGTAAAATATTATAGCTGAGCTTTAGGAAGAGTAACAACATCTTTGGGATGGATGGATAGATGAACTGTGGGTTTTTTTGCTGTGTTTCCTGATGCTTTGACATCTGTGCTATTTTCTAATCTGCCCCAAGCAGCATGGTTACTAATCCGACTACAGGGTGGGGGGCGGCACAGGTTAGTGACCACACCGTGGAGTGCCCCCTGGAGCCACACAGCACGACAGCTCTGCAATGTCCACGGCTCCCCCCCCCCCACCAGACCTCCTGACTTACCTGTACCCTCTAGGAATGGCGAGGGTGTAGTGTGTGCTGGAGGTAGACGGCCGTTGAAGGGGATCGGAAAGAAGAGACAAGGTGAAGACACATTTAGGAAAATTAGGATACAACTTGGGATTAGACAAGGGGGCCTAACGCATAGTTTCCAAACAGCTAAGGTAGTAAATGTTCTTAATAAGTTTATTCAAATGCCTAATATTGGTAGAAATAGGTGGCTTAATTTGCAAAAACATGGTGCTCTGCTTGCATCCAGTGTTTCCTTTGATGAATATGGACCATTAAGGGACCTCCCTGGTGGTGCAGTGGTTAAGAATCCGCCTGCCTAGATGTCTAGTGGGAAGCTGCTACAGAGCACAGGGAGATTAGCTTGATGCTTTGTGAAGACTTAAAGGGGTGGGATAGGGAGGTTGGGAGGGAGGCTCAAGAGGGAGGGGATATGGGGACATATGTATACATGTGGCTCTTTCATTTTGTTGTACAGCAGAAACCGACACAATACTGTAAAGCAATTACACTCCAATAAAGATTTAAAAAGAAAAAGAAGAGGAGGCCTGGGGCAGTTCTAGACGTGGGTGTGGGAGGGCAATGAGCTGCAGCTGGTCAAATGGAGGCAGGTGCTTCCCAGTAAGTGACCCTGGGCTGGGGCTGGGCCTATGCAGTGGACATTATTGATTTTGTTTATTTATTTATTTATTTATTGGCTGTGTTGGGTCTTCGTTGCTGCACACAGGCTTTCTTTAGTTGCAGTGAGCGGGGGCTACTCTTCATTGTGGTGCATGGGCTCCTCATTGCTGTGGTTTCTCTTGTTGTGGAGCACAGGCTCTAGGTGCGTGGGCTTCAGTAGTTGCAGCACATGGCTCAATAGTTGTGGCTCATGGGCTTAGCTGCTCCGCAGCATGTGGGATCTTCCTGAAGCAGGGCTCGAACCCATGTCCCCTGCATTGGCAGGTGGATTCTTAACCACTGCGCCACCTAGGAAGCCCTGATTTAATTTCTTTACAAGAAGATTTGGGAGCATGTAAATAAAAATGTAGAGTTTTTGGAAAAAAAAAAAAGAATCCGCCTGCCAATGAAGGGGACATGGGTTCCATCCCTAGTCCGGAAGGATCCCACATGCCTCGGAGCAACTAAGCCCATGCACCACAACGACTGAGCCTGTGCTCTAGAGCCCTCAAGCCACAACTACTGAGCCCACGTGCTGCAACTACTGATCCTGCCCTGCGCTCTAGAGCCCATGCTCCACAACAAGGGAAACCACCACAATGAGAAGCCCGTGCACCACAACAAACAGTAGCCCCCGCCTGCCACAACTAGAGAAAAAAGCCCGTGTGCAGTAATGAAGACCCAGTGCAGCCAATAAATAAATTTTAAAAATAATAAAAAAATAGAATAAAAATAAAATAAAATAACCCCTTGATTTTCAAAAAAAAAAAAAGAAGAAGAAGAAGAAGAAGAGGGAAAACAGAATGCAATTGTACCAAAAAAAAAAAAAAAATATGGGCCGTAAGAACACCATGTGTTAGGGTCCTGGTCTAGCTTCTGCAGTCAGGCAAGCTGGGAAACTTCCTCCCAAGCTGGGGATCTGGAGAAACAGCGCAGAGTTGAAGGGGGCTGCGCTCTCACCAGGTAGGAGAGGCGGAGCCCAGGAGGGCCCAACAGCCATGCCCTGCCATCACCCAGCTTACAGAGGGTGAAGAATATAGGATTTAATTTCCAAGCAATGTTTATCTACTTTCATTATTCTACAGACCGTGCTACTAACAAATACACAGGAAGAGACACACTGACATAGCACACGAGGACCCAGACCACAGCTCTCATTCCACTGAGCGAGCAGCAACAGCAACTCACCTCTGGACTTTGGGAAAGCTCCCTGAACATGAGATAAATGAAAATCCTTAGCGTAGGGTGTGGGCTGTCTGGTGACATTCGTGGGTCTTTGTGACTGTACATAACCTGGAAAGGAAAACTTGTAGCAATTAAATGTAATTAACCCTTTTTATTTCCCCGAAAACAAGTGAAAACAATGCTTGAAGCGACCCATTTGGCCTGTTATTTGTCCAACAGGCTTTAAGTCACCTGAGTAAGGCAAGCCCAGATGAAGTGGGCATTCCATTAAAACCAGAAGTAAAACAGCGAAACGATGGTGAGCCTTGTCCATCGTTCCAAAACCGCTAGTTTTTTCTCATCTGCAGGAAAGGAAGTACTTGCTGTAGTCCAGCATCAGTCCTATGTTTCCCTGAGCCACTAAGCAGCTCTTCCCGCTACGGAATGTCTGGATTCTGACGGGAGCCGTCAGTGTGAGGTCAGCTCCTGGTGCCCCGTCAAGTTCTTTCACGGAACTGAGTCGGCCAATGGGCCGCCTCAGGGAATGTGAGCCTGTGCTGGGGGGAGGCGAAGCTCTTGGGTAGCGACGTGAACACGACTAGGTCCCTGCCTGCAGAGGGAGTCCCGATTCGTGAGGAGGCAGAGAGGAATCAGTTATAGTTCAACGTGACACGTCGTAAGAAGCAAACGCAAACCGGCAAGGCTCTGTGGTCAAATGCCTGAACTCCAGTCCTCACCTCTGGCTTCCTAGGTGCTTGAGCTTCACCAAGGGACAATGCCTCTGCGCTTCGGTTTCCTCACCAGTAACAAGGAGGAGAGAATAACATCTACTTCACAGGGTTACAGTCACGGCTCAATAATGCAGCCCTTTCGAAGCTCAAAAACTCCGTAAGCACCGAATGTTAGTTCTGGTTGTAAAACAGCAGAATACAATATTTGCAAAAAAGCAGTTCGGTACTCCTCCAGCCTCCAGGGGTACCGTTCAGAAACCTAGACCCAGGTGGCTGCCTCCAGAAGTTTCTTTTAAGGAGGTTAATCGAATCATCTCAAAATGTGGAAATGGGATTGAAAACTAGATGGCAGAGAAGGTTGTCCCCTGGACTTGTCCTCTGCCCATCTGGTAGTTCACACAGTACACAAAACAGGTTTTCATTCATCCTACCAATTACAATGAGGGAACAGAGCAGAGACCTTTCGATGCTTACAGCGCCCGCCAGGGTTTGGAGCTGGCCCCTCCTCCCTCCGCACCCCAGAGGGCAGCTCTCCCTCCCGCCTGCCCGATAGATGGCGAGGCCAGGACCCTCCGGTTACACTCCTGCGTGGTGTGCACTCTGAAGAGCCTCCTGCTCCATTCTTACGACACCGCGACCTAACTCCTGTCCTCCTCCCACCTGCTATGCCTGGGGCTGAGCCAGGTGAGAACTCAGTTCCCACGTGCTCTCTGAATCCCGCAGTCACAGAACTGCCTCCCATCACACCTGCTGGATGAGTCCAGCTGTTATGTCTCTCTGACCTCAGTTCTGGACTCCGTGGGCACTGTGACCTTTAGGCTGGACTGAGGTCTGTCAGGCTCCCCGTGGACACTGCTGTCTTGGGGCTGGTCGGGGTGTCCACTGCCCAGTGGCGGCTACTGCCTCGCCCAGTCCTTTCCAACAGCTCCGTGAACACCGGGCTCTTCCCAGATTGGGTTCTTACATCCCGAGCACACAGCCCAGCCGGACACATCGTATCAATACAACCCGTCAGAAGACCACTGTGAGTCGGTGATGCGGACAGCTGTGCAGAGAGTATCAGGTCCAGCTCTGAGGATGAGGCCAAGAGACAAGCTCTTTCATCACGTCACCAAAACCCTTCAACAGATTCCCGTACGTCCAGGGGTACCTGACCTGTTCTCTTGGCTTTCTCCACAAAGTGGGGTGCCTGGTTTCAAACCCGGGTCCCAAACCCTCGTCATGTGCTCCTAGGACTCCTCCTCGTTGTCACCTTTACCAACATTTGCCTTCGGTGGCCAAGCCAAGCCAACCCAGTCACCTTTAGCATCGCCATGACCCGGGTGGCAAGTGTTACCCCAGATAATATTGTTTTGGGTTTTTTAAAAAAATATTTATTTTGGCTGCACCAGGTCTTAGTTGCAGCACGCAGGCTCCTTAGTTGTGGCATGCGAACTCTTAGTTCTGGCACGCGTGCAGGATCTAGTTCCCTGACCAGGGATTGAACCCAGGCCCCCCGCATTGGCAGTGTGGAGTCTTACCCACTGGACCACCAGGGATGTCCCCCAAATAATATGGCTAATGATGCTGAGGCACTACAGTCTGGATTGTATCATAATTTTTTTATTGAAGTGTAACTGACATTAACACTATATTAGTTTCAGGTGTGCAACATAATGATTAGATATTTTTATATATTGTGAAATGATCATAAGTCTGGATAACATCTGTCATAGATATATTACAACATATATAATTACCGAATTTTTTCTTGTGATGAGGACTTTTAAGCTCTTTATTGGAATATAATTGCTTTACACTCTTGTACCAGCTTTTGAGGTACACCAAAGTGAATCAGCTGTATTTATACATATATCCCCATATCCCCTCCCTCCCACGACTCCCTCCCACCCTCCCTGTCCTGGCCCTCTAACACATCACCCATCATCGAGTTGATCTCCCTTTGTTATACAGCAACTTCCCACTAGCTATCCATTTTACAGTTGGTGGTGTAAATATGTCTATGCTACTCTCTCACTTCGTCCCAGCTTCCCCTTTGCCCCACCCCCGCAACCCCATGTCCTCTACATCTGCATCCTTTTTCTTGCCCTATCACTGGGTTCATCGGTACCATTTCTTTAGATTCCATATATATGAGTTAGCATACGGTATTTTTCTCTTTCTGGCTTACTTCACTCTGTATGACAGACTCTAGGTCTATCCACCTTATTACATATAGCTCAATTTCATTCCTTTTTATGGCTGAGTAATATTCCATTGTACATATGTGCCACATCTTTATCCATTCATCTGTTGAGGGGCACTTAGGCTGCTTCCATGTCCTGGCTATTGTAAATAGTGCTGCAATGAACATTATGGTACATTTCTTTTTGGAATATGGTTTTCTCTGGGTATATGCCCAGTAGTGGGATTACTGGATCATATGGTAGTTCTATTTGTAGTTTTTTAAGGAACCTCCAAACTGTTTGCTATAGTGGCTGTACCAACTTACATTCCCACCAACAGTGCAGGAGAGTTCCCTTTTCTGATGAGGACTTTTAAGATCCACTCTCTTAACAGGATCGGTGGTTGCCAAGGGGGAGGGGGTTGAGGGAGGGATGGATTAGGAGTTTGGGGTTAGCAGATGTAAGCTTTCATATATAGGATAGATAAACAACAAGGTCCTACTGCGCAGCACAGGGAACTATATTCAATATCCTGTGATAAACCATAATGGAAAAGAATATATAAAAAAGGAATGGAGACATCTCTGGTGGTCCAGCAGTCAAGACTCTGAGCTCCCAATGCAGGGGGCCAGGTTCAATCCGTGGTCAGGGAAATAGATCCCACATGCATGCTGCAACTAAAGATCCTGCATGCTGCAAGAAAGATCCCACATGCCGCAACTAATACCCAGCAAGCCAAATAAATAATTTTTTAAAAAGAATGTCTGTATGTGTATAACTGAGTCACCTTGCTGTACAGCAATAATTAACACATCATAAATCATCCATACGTCAATAAAAAATAAAAATCAATAAAGATAAAAAAGATTTACCCTCTTAATAACTTTCAAATACGCAGTACAGTTATGATTAACTTTAGTTGCCATGCTGTACATGTACATCCCCATGACTTATTTATTTTATAAATGGAAGTTTGTACCTTTTTACTCCTTTCACCTATTTCATTGTATTGTAAAATTTAAAACGTTGTATTTTCCTGCTTCCTCGACATCCCTGCAAACAGGCTGTGAGCACCACGCCCAGGTGACCAGGCTTACCAAGTGATAAGCTGGGCCCTACTACAGGGGCTTCCTCTTTGCCCTCCCTTGAACATGACCTAGTAACATTCAGAGGCACCAATGATGCACCTCATGCCTACTCCTGTGTACTCTGCCTGCACCCCAGTAAGAGAACTTGCCTGCAGGCTTGTCTTCACTCTGCTCCCCACCTGCTTGGTGGAGCCCGCTCCCCAGCGGTGGCACATGGGGCCCCTTGTGGCATGCCATGACTCCACGGTGCTAGGGCCTGTGAGCATAATAAGCCTTGTTTCTTCCTGCTCCTCTCCTCTGTCTCCTCGTAGGGCTGCACCTAACTGACCATCAGCTAAAAGAACATAGAGCAGGGGAATTTCCTGGTGGTCCAGTGGCTGGGAATCCACCTTCCAATGCAGGGCACGTGGGTTCGATCCCTGGTGGGGAAATAAGATCCCACGTGCCGTGGGGCAACAACTGCTGAGCTCTCGTGCTGTGGAGACCACTCACCGCAACTAAGACCCCACACAGCCAAAAATAAGTAAATAAATAAAAGAATGTAGAACAGTGTTCACAGCATTATTTACAATAACCAAAATGTTATTATAAACGCAAATGTCCATCAACCGACAAATGGATAAACAAAAAGGGTATATCCATATGATGGAATGTTATTCATCCATGGAGAGAGGCAACGTACTGATTTAGGCTACAACACTGATGAACCATGAGAACATTATGATAAGTGGAAGAAACCAGAGGAAAAGGGCATGTTGTACCATTGCATCTCTGTGAAAAGTCCAAAGTAGAATCCATTGAAACAGAATGTAGATCACTGGTTGCCACGAGCTGGGAGGAGAAGGGAATAGGGAGTAGAGGAACTGCTAGTGGGTTTTTTTTTTTTTTTGGAATGATTAAGTGTTTGGGACTTAGATAATTATGATCAATGTACAATATTGTGAATATACTAAAAACCGCTTTAAAAAGGTTAACATTATAGTATGTGAATACCTCAAGAAAGCTATTGTTTTTTGAACAAACTTTCTTTTTAGAGTAGCTTTATGTTCACAACAGAGGTCCCACATACCCCCCCCCACCGCCCCTTCCCCCCCCAGCCTGCCCCATTACTGACATTCCACACCACACAGGTACCTTTGTTACAGCTGAGAATCTACACTGCTACATCATAATCAGAGTCCCTAGTTTATGTTGAGGTTGACTTCCCGGCATTACACATTCTATGGGTTCTGGCAAAGCTATCAAGACACGTATCCACAGCTGTCAAATCCGCTGTGCTCCACCTATTCATCCTGCTCTCCTCCCCCATTCTCCGGCAACCACTGGTATTTTCACTGTCCCCACAGCTTTCCCTTTTCCAGAATGTCATGTGTTGGACTCATATGGTATGTAGCCCTTTCAGATTGGCTCCTTTCACTTAGTAATACATATTTAATGTATTCTTTAGCAATATGTTTCTCCACGTCTTTTCAGGGCTTGGCAACTCATTTCTTTTCAAAGCTTCAAACCTCTTTTTAAAGTAAGGTGTAGCTGATTCACAGTATTACTGTGATTCAGGTGTACAACATAGTGATTCAAAATTTGTACTTATACTCCATTTAAAGTTATAAAATATTGGCTATATTCCTTGTGATATACAATATATCCTTGTAGCTCATTTATTTTATACATAGTATCTCTTAATTCCCTACCCCTATCTTGTCCCTCCCTTTAGAGCTATTAAAAAACAAAAACAAAAACAAAAAAAGCGATTGAGTTGGGCTCTTAAGTGTAGCCCATGGACTACAACTCCCAGAAGGAGCTGTAGGCTGCTGTCTCCAGCCACCTGAGTGCGCCCATTGGTCGGAGGCACCCTGCAGTGCCTTCTGGGAGTTGCAGTCTGAGCCTCCCAGGCGCTCCCCTACCCGAGGCAGCCAGGGCCTGGCCTGTGGACCACAACTCCCAGAAGGCTGCGTGGCCCAGCCTCGTCGCCTAGGTAACTGACCTCCTGCCTGGACCTCCCCTGGCAGTTTCCTTCTTGCGAGGATGGGATCCACCAGTCTCTTCCTGCTCCAGTTGTTCAATCTTAAGCTTTTTGCTCAACGTTAGTTTTTCGTTATTACTGGGGGGAATGTAAATCCGACCCAAGCTTCTCCACCATAACCATGACCTTCTCTCTTGGGCTTCAGTGCTTCCTCTGTGATAATGTGGTTTCTTTGTGCCTATCTTGCTCTTGAGAAGTTGGAATCCGTATGTTGAAGTGTCTCATCACTTCTCTGCACCACGCTGGTCCAAATGACCACCTCCTGCCAGAACGGCCACAGTAGCTTCCAATCTCGTCTTCTGTGGTAACAACATTAGCTCATTATCCACACAGCAGACACCAGGACCTCTTTAAAAGCAAAGCACTTGCTGTCCTTCCTGCTCAAAGTTGCTCAGTGGTTCCTGTACAGAAACCCTGCTTTTGTGCATGTCTTTGGGCCGCTCAGCAGGCCCTGTGAGAGGTCATTCCTCCTGCTGTGGGTTCTGACCAGACCCAGAACCAGGGAATGGAGCCAACTTCTGCCAAACAGAAAACAAAAATCAAGCTTAGGTAAGGAGAGACTTTATTCAGAAGCACGAGTCCAGTAAGGAGAGGGGCACTGTCGCAGGTAAGATCTGCAAGCATCTCCAAGGTTGCGCAGCAAGGAAACTTCCTTCAGAGGGAGGAGTGAACAATGCTAGAAAGAGCCAGGTGTGGGGAGGAGCAGGTCAGGCTGGAGCAGGAGCTGCCTTGCCGTCAGCTGGTTCTAGAAGGGGACAAGTGTTCTGCATTCTTATACTTTTTAACCTCAGGGGTGAGTCAAAGTTCAAGGGTCTATGGGGAGGGAAGAAGCTGAACTAAAGTTTGGTGAAGTCACGTTAAAAGACTTCTGTTCTGATTGATCAGCATGGACGGTCTAGCTAATCATTTCCGAGACAATGAATGGAAATGTGGAGACTCTGGCCCTGGCCTTGAGTTGCTGGGGGGCACCCAGCACCGCCCACATTCCAAGCCACTTCTCTCCTCTGGCTCTGACCCCCACGTAAAAGAGGGGTCATCCCAGAGTCCTATCTGTCCTATGGGGAAAGGTGGTCCTTCGCAATACGCTGTTCCCGGAACACAAAAGGTTGGAGGGATTTAACTGTCTCTGTTTTCCAGGAGCCTGGAGGTAAAGTTCAACACTGTTATCCCTCACCTCCAGGTTTCACACCTCCTTTATCCCAGAGCCCTCTGGCATTGCCCTTTTACACCACATAAGGTCTGGGCTACCACCTGTCCTATGCCATCACCACTGCATGGTGGGGGGGGGGGGTTAGAGTCCCAGCACTTTGCTTGGGTCCTGCCCAAGCTGGCTTCCTTCCTCGTGGGGTGGAAACCACGTCAGGTCCCTCCCACTGGATGTCTGCTCCCAGGATGACAAGAATCTCCAGAGCACTGGGTCTAGTGGATCAGGACTGGGGCCAGGGCCCGCGGTATCTGTATTTATAAGAAGCCCCCGAGTGACGTTTAGGATAAGGAGTTTGGGCAGCAAGGCCAAACTTAGTGACTTCACCCCCAGGTCCCCACCTGGGGACCCTCCCTCTTTAGGGCATAAATAGTTCCTCCCACCATGAGAACCCACCTTGAGCATGGCGCTGCCCGTAAGAGATGCTCACTCCATCTGCAGAGGGATTTTGTCTCTGTGATGTCACAAGGGAGGGCGTTGCCCGGGCAGACAGTACGGCATCTGCAGGGGAGGCTGGCATGAGCCCTGACCCTCGTGACTCCAAGACAGTGCTGCTGGGGGCTCCCAGCACCGCCCACATTCCCGGGCACGTCTCTCCTCTGTCCACAAGGCAAGGCTCACCTGTGCTTCTCTCATTAACTGACTCCTTGATATCCACCCCCAGCCCCCATTCTATGGCTGAGCCTCTGACCAGTGCTTCTCCCACATACAGACCACCTGCCTAAGATCACAACGCCCTTAAGGGAGACCCAGGACGATGAGGACTCGTGGCCACCCCACCTGATGAGGTCAGGCTGCTGGGTGCTCCAGGCACCCACAGAGCCACAGGCGCTACGCTGGGCACTAGGGACACAACATGACCAGGAGCGACAAGGCCCCTCCCCCACGGAGCTCACAGCCTCGCGTGTGCGGTCAGGAGACAGCATGGACAGCCCGGCATCACCGCAGCTGCAGTAACACAGCCTCTGGTCCAGGCTTCCTGACGCGTGGAATCGAGGCAGGGCCTCAGAGGAGCTGGGAGACAGGCAGAGGCTGCATGCTTCTGCATGCTTCTCCACCCTGCCTCTGCAGAGCCCTGGCTGGTGAATCACATTTCAGAGTCATCGCGTGAGGTAGGAAGTCACTGATGGCTTCCTGATGCCTTCACCTCCCCATCCCAGGATCCATCCTTCCGCCCCTGAATTCGCTGGGGTTTACAGGGACCAGGATCTGATCCTGTCCCGCGTGTGCATAAAAGCTGATGGAGTGGCAGCTGACCCTCCAGAGAAATCAGTGTGCTCACGGGCCAAGGCAATAAGCAACGTCCTGAGCATAACTACTTCAAACAGAAAAACAACACGCTGGATTCCAGATTCCATCAGCAGCACATTATTACAACAGATGGACCAAAATTGTAGTCAATTAAGTACATTTAAAGAGATCAGGCATGATACTAACAACAGGAAATGAGAATAATAACACATAAAAGAGAACCAAGTAGAAATATTAGGTATGTAAAATAGTTGTTGAAATGAAGACACAATAGAGGAAATAAATAGCAAAATGGACAGCTGAGAAATAAGTCAGCAAGCTGGAACAGCAAACTGGGGAAATATCCAGACAAAAGGAAGACAGGAAAAGGAATTGGAGGACATAAAAGAGAAGGTAAGAGATATGAACAACAGACACAGACATGCTAACATCTATATAAGAGGGGTCCTAAAAAGAGAAAATTTTTAAATGGGAAAAATGAAATATTAAAAACTATGAGATAAATTTCCCAGAATGTAAAAGAGAACAAAGACATCAGATTAAAAGGCCCACAGAAATGTCTTATGAAGTTAAACATATACTTACCATACAACTCAACTATTCCACTCCTAGCTTTTTATCCAAGATAAATGAAAAACTGCATACACAAAAAGCCCTGAAGAGGAAGGCCTACAGCATCTGTATTTACACTAGCCCAGAACTGGAAACAAGTCAATGTCCACCTACAGGTGAGCAGGACGACTACCTGTGGCACATGACACAATGGAAGCTACTCAGCAAAGACTGTGCAGGAGCCTCCAAAACATGGTGAGCAAAGGATCTGGATACAAAAGGTAGCATGTGAATAGAATACTGCATGATTCTATCTTTATAAAACTCTAAAAGACAACTCTAATATGTACTGACAAAGCAAAAGCGTGGCTGCCCAGCCCTTGGGGTGGGGTGGGGATTAACTGTGAAAGCAGGTGAGGGAACTTACTGGAGAAGGGCAAATATTCTCTATTTTTATTGTAGTGGTGGTAACAAGGGTGTTCACATTTTTCAAAGCTCATCAAACTGCAGCCTTAAAGGGAAAGTCATGAGCATACCGCTGCTGTTCACGGAGCCTCAAGACTGGGTGAGACCAAGGCGGTGTGAGCAGGTGGGAAATGAGCAGCCTGCCAGGAAGAGGTGAAGGAGGTGGGGAGGGAACACCAAAGGGGGCCTGAAACGAAGGCCAGGGGGGCAGGAGGCAAGCCCCCTGAGCCAGGTGAATGTGTTTCAAGGAGGAAAGGACCCGTTATCTAAGAATCTAAGATGCTGCTGCTAACGTCAAGGAATAAAACAGAACTGACCGCTGGATTTAGCAATATGGACGTCATCTGCCAGCAAGGTAGGTTTCGGACTGGGTTCAAGAAAGAATAGAAGGTGGGGAACTTCCCTGGTGGCGCAGTGGTTGAGAATACGCCTGCCAATGCAGGGGACACGAGTTCAAGCCCTGGTCTGGGAAGATCCCACATGTCGTGGAGCAACGAAGCCTGTGAGCCACAACTACTGAGCCCACATGCCACAACTACTGAAGTCCTCACACCTAGAACCCATGCTACACAACAAGAGAAGCCACCACAATGAGAAGCCCACGCACCACAATGAAGAGCTGCCCCCACTCGCCTCAACTAGAAAAAGCCCCTGCACAGCAATGAAGACCCAATGCAGCCAAAAATAAAAAACTTAAAAATTAAAAAAAAAAGAATGGAAGGGGGACTTCCCTGGTAGTCCAGTGGTTAAGACTCCATGCTCCCAATGCAGGGGACCCAGGTTCGATCCCTGCTCAGGGAACTAGATCCTGCATGCTGCAACTAAGAGTCTGCATGCACCAACTAAAGGATCTTGCAAGCCACAACTAAGACCTGGTGCAGCCAAAAAAATAAATATTAAAAAAAAAAAAAAAAGGAAAGAAAGAAAGAAAGAAGGAAGGAAGGAAAGGAAGGAAGGAAGGAAGGAGGAGAAAGAAAGAAAGAAAGAAAGAAAGAAAGAAAGAAAGAAAGAAAGAAAGAAAGAAAGAAAGAAAGAAAGAAAGAAAGAAAGAGAAAAAGAAAGAGAGAGAGAGAGAGAGAGAGAGAGAGAGAGAAAGAAAGAAAGAAAGAAAGAAAGAAAGAAAAAGAAAGAAAGAAAGAAAGAGAAAGAAAAAGAAAGGGAGAAAGAAAGAAGGAAAGAAAGAAGGAAGGAAGGAAAGAAAGAAAGAGAGAGAGAAAGAGAAAGAAAGAAAGAAAGAGAAAGAAAGAAAGAAAGAAAAGGAAGTGAAGACAGCAACAACAGACAATTTTTGAGATGTTTTGCTTTCAGAAATGAAGCAGAGAATGATACAGGAGCTAGAGGGTTTTTTTGTTGTTTTTTTAAGTATGTTTGCATGTCGATGGGGATAATTCAGTATGTATAGAAAACCTGGTGATACAAGAGATAAGGGAAACTTACATGGATGAACCTAGAGACTGTTATACAGAGTGAAGTCAGAAAGAGAAAAACAAATATCATATATTAACGCATACATGTGGAATCTAGAAAAACAGTACACATGACCTGGTTTGCAAAGCAGAAATGGAGACAAAGATGTAGACAGCAAACACAGGGATACGGGGTGGGTGGCAGGGAGGGTGGGATGAATTGGGAGATTGGGGTCGACATATATACACTAATATGTATAAAATAAGTAACTAATAAAAATTTATTTTCCAAGAAAAAAAGAGAGGTAAGGAAACTTGCCGTAGCACTGTCTTGGAGGAGTAGACACGGGACAGGCTCTGGCAGCCACCCGGCACTGGTGGGAAGGCACAGATATCATGGAAGGGGGGTAGAGAAGGCAGAGAGGTGTCATGAAAGGCCTCTGCTGATGGCTTCTATTCGCTCAGGGAAACTGGAAGCAAAGTCATCTGCTGGGAACGAGCGTGAGGGAAGGTTTGGTCAAGGGATGGTTGGAATCTTGGTACTAAAAGGGCAGCTAGCTTAGGAAAAGACACTTGAAACCGATGGTGGGGAGGTTCCAGTCACTAGTTATGGAAGTGCCTGACTGTTGCAAAGTGGGTGACAAAATTGTGAGCAAAGAGGTCAAGGAACTGTGAGATCAGGACACGAGAAGAGCATCTATATGGACGATGAAATCAGGAAGTATTATGATGGGGGTGGATTTAGATGCAATACAGCAAGAGCTGAAATTTTTATGGACAAGCAGACCGTTCATCAGGTGGCCGCAGCAAAGGGAAGCAGGAGTGACGTGACAGTCAGACGTGGTTTAGAGAGGAGGGAGGGAGAGGAAGCAGCCACACCCTGCAAGGATCGTAAGAGGAGGGACTGCGCAGAAGGGAGACCCAAGTTTCAGTCACGGGGGAAGATGGCTGAGTGGAGAGTTCCAACCACGGGGGGGATCAAAGGGCAATGAGCTGAGCTACATGTGGGTTAGAATAAGGGAGGTAGGAGGGAACCTGGGAGCCCTGGACACATATAAGGTTGTGTAACAGGTGGTAGGGAGGTAGGGAATCCTTCTAGGAAGAGGCAGAAGTCCAGGACCCTTTTGGAAGGACACTTTAGAAGTCCAGGAGGCACTTTTACAAATATTAGATACTAGGCTTGCTAATATAGTTACAGAAGAACTTGCCAGGATGCTTGTGGAATACTGTATATGACTTACAAAATCCTTTGGAGCCCCTGAATCAGAGAATCTGGGTTTGCTGAAAGCATATCACTTCGAGTATTAGAACACAATACCCATATACTGGCAGTACGACTCTTGATATATTAGGATGCTTTCTCTTACAGAGATGATACTGCTAACTCTTCTCTCCAAGGGTCTTTGCACAAATCACGTGAGAAATCCAATTAATTTACTCCTGCAACATTTATTGGGTGACCACTATACATAACGTAGGGATCAGATGTTACACACCTATGCAAGCGCCAGCTACGGGAGTCGGACAGTGAACACGGCATCCCACAAGACCAGGAGGCCACTCACTGGAGTGCCGTGGGCCTCTCAACTAGATGAAACTTCTGTACCCTGGAAATCCAACCAATACCCTACTGGTTAGAACCTATCCAGGAAGGACTGTTGGCCCCTAATTATAGCCCTACATTAGGGAAATATAGGAAATATTTGTGAACCAGAGACACCACCCAAGTCCTCCTGTTCATCTTGCCCCCTTTCCACTCTGAGCACACAGAGAAACATCCTCACTTTATGAGACGACTGATCTGAGGATTCCCTTCTGAACCCTCCCTACTATCAAGCAATCTTTTTATCTGGAGAAGATAAAGAAAATATAAACACTGAATTCAAGAGAGACCTTAAGAAATGGTGCCCACATGTGCAGAGGTGTCTCTTGCTCTCTGCCTCACCAAGGGCATTCTAAACCCATCAAGGGGCATTCCTCTGACTTTCCCAAACCTCCAGTGAGTCCTCCAGCCCCTGCTCTGCTGTAATCTTCAGGGTTGGAGGTGGTGAAATTCTAGGGAACCCAGGGCCCAGAAAATCCAGTGATTCTGAACGTCCAATCCAGAATTCATCTTCCAAAAGGAGCTTAGCTCTCATGTTACCAGAAACCCCAAAGGGCAGAGAGCCAGGTAACTGTACTTCTCATTGTTTAGGAATTCAATTTTTATTATCAAATATCTACTATAAAAACACTGAACAAAATTTCAAAAAAACATTAGGGGAAAAAAATCACTGCAGAGGCAGCATGACACAATGGTTAAAAACATCAACTCTGGAGCCAAACAATCTCTCTACTCCTAACTAGCTGTGTGTCCTTAGGTAGGCTTCTTATCGTCTCTGCCTCAGTTTCTCCATTTATAAAACTGGGATTATAATAGTACCTATCTCATAGAATTAAGGGGACTGAATAAATTAACATTTGAAAAGCATTTAAAACAAAGCCTAGCACGTGTTAAGTGCTGTATGTGTCTGTAAAGCTTGAAAAAAAAAATCTTAACTGGGTTAATTTATCTCTTGGTCTTTTTCAGTCCTTATCCATACACACTTTTTAGATGTTATAGTAGATATGTATATACAATTCTGTGTCCTTTTATTCCCTTATATTATATTGACTTAGAATCCATAATTATAACTTATAGTAATTACCTAAAACAGATTACAAACTAATTGTCCAACAATGCAGTAGTGAGTAAACCATGGACACTGACACACTGGGTTATTAAGTATCACCTTTTGTTCCAACAATATCAGTCTCAGACTTCTGGGCAGTAACCTTTCCATCATTAGTAATCTCATTTACTAATCTTCTCTAAGGTTAATCTCAATCAACAGTAAATATCCCATTCAATACTATTTTTTTCTTAAATTCAGGTTTAGTATTCCACATTCTATTCCTTAAAGAGCACCCAGAACCTCCCCTTATAATAGCACAATCGGTGTTTCCATACTGATGCACAAAATGTTATTGTAAAGCTTCCATCCAATACTCCAGGCTTGATGCAAAGTGGTGTATTTCTGCTCGAAACACTCTTCCTAGGATAAAGTTTTTCCCTTAACAATGCACTTTGATTCACAAATTGTTGAGATCTCTTACTAAAAGATGTCTCATTCCCTACGTTCATGTTCCTCAGGTAGGATTCCTGATGGACCATGAGAGGTGAGTCTGGAGTCCTCTTCACTGTAATTACTTGATGTTAAGTACAGGCTACATAACTGTGGAAGCCTTTTGCCTATTCTTTTCATTCACAGGTTTCTTCTACGAAGATACTTTCTACTGATTAATAAGGGGAGAAGTTGTACTGAACTCATTAAAAATTTCCTCTCTTGACTATACTTATAGGGTTTTTTCCAATGTGTTCTCAAATGTACAATAAAAGAAAAATCTCCCATCAATTCAATTCACAGAGTTTCTCTTCACTATGATTTCTCTGGTGTTGAAGTAGGGCTGAGTGACCACTAAAGGCTTTTCCGCAGTCGTTGCATATAAAGCGTTTCTCTCCACTATGCATTCTCTGATGAATAATAAGAGAAGAATTCTTACAGAAAGCCTTCTCACAATGATTACATTTGTAGGGTTTTTCTCCAGTATGGTTTCTCAGATGTACAATAAGGGAAGAACTCTCATTAAATGCTTTCCCACATTCATTACATCTATATGGTTTCTCTCCAGTATGAGTTCTCCGGTGCGCAATAAGATGAGAGCTACAGTTAAAGGATCTTTCACATTGGTTACACTTGTAGGGTTTCTCACCAGTGTGGATTCTCCGATGAGCAACAAGGTGACAGCTCTGGCTGAAGGATTTTCCACATTTATTGCACTCATACGGCTTTTCTCCAGTATGAGTCCTTTGATGTCGAACAAGGTGAGCCATTTGGCTGCAGGATTTTCCACATTTATTACACTCATAGGGCTTAATTCCAGAATGAATTATTTCATGTTTAGTGAGGGCTGAACGTTCTCTGAATGCTTTGCCACATTCCTGACAGTTATAGGGTTTCTCTCC
The DNA here is from genome assembly GCF_030028045.1 of Hippopotamus amphibius kiboko. NCBI lineage: Eukaryota > Metazoa > Chordata > Mammalia > Artiodactyla > Hippopotamidae > Hippopotamus > Hippopotamus amphibius. The sequence continues at coordinate 2,512,038 of NW_026648280.1, forward strand.
CGTGTGAGTTCTCTGATGGGCAATAAGGTGGGAGCTCCAGCTGAAGGATTTTCCACATTCAGTACACTTATACGGTTTTGCTCCAGAGTGAGTTCTTTCATGTTTACTGAGGGCTGAGTAATCCCTAAAAGCTTTTTCACATTCATCACATTTAAAGGGCTTCTCTCCAGTATGCATTCTCATGTGCGCAATAAGATGGGAGCTCCAACTGAAAGACTTCCCACATTCAGTACATTCAAAAGGTTTCTCTCCAGTATGAGTTCTCTGATGTCCAATAAGATGGGAGTTCCAGTTGAAAGACTTCCCACATTCATTACACACATAAGGTTTCTCTCCCGTATGAATTCTCTTGTGTACAATAAGATGAGAATTCCAGCTGAAGGCTTTTCCACACTTATTACATTCATAGGGTTTTATTCCAGTGTGAGTCCGTTCATGTTTAGTAAGGGCGGAACGATTCCTAAAAACTTTTCCACATTTATCACATTCATAGGGCTTCTCTCCAGTATGAGTTTTCTTATGCTGGATAAGGTAAGAGCTCCAAATGAAAGATGTCCCACATTCATTATATTCATAGGGTTTCTCTGCAGCGTAAGTGCTTGTATGTTGCGTAAGGAATGAGTCATACCCAAAGACCTTCTCCCATTCATTGTATTTATATGCTTTCTCTACAGTACCAATTTTCTGATGCTCCATAAAGGATGAAAAGTAAAAGAAATTCTCATATTCTTTGTAATCATACTGGCTTCCTCCAATATGGAGTCCTGGATGTTCACTAAACGATGGGCTCTGGTTAAAGATTTGATGGCATTCCTTATATTCATAGAGCTTTTCTCCTGTATGCATTCCCATATGATCACCAAAATGCAGTATATGATTGAAAGATTTAACGGCATCAGTACATTTGAAAAGATCACCTCCAGTCTGCACCCTTGCAGGGTGAACAGGTTGCATGGACTGGGAGAAGGCTCTGTCATACCCATTATTTTCACAGGTAATCTTATCTGCATACATTATGGCTGAGTTGTATCTCCAACTTTCAGCATTTGATTCAGGCTTATAGAAATGTTCTATTTGAGAAAGTTTCTGAGATGGAACAATGCTTAAGCTCTGGCTACACCCTGCCCCAAGTTCACAGAACTCAGAGCCTCTTTGAGACAGTACTTGCTTTTGCATGAAGACCATCTGCCTCATGGCTGTACTCTGGTTCATGTGATGCATTTCTAATTGGTCTTTACATCCCAAAACTTCTAACCTGGAGAACCAGGGGTCATTCCACATGTATCTCTCCAACTTCATGCTCTGGGACTGCTCCTCCTCATGAATGCTCTGTGTTGGGATCAACACTTTGCTTTCAAGACTTCTAATCCACTCTGAAATAAACAGAAAAAAACCATGAGAGCTTAGAGAAAGAACTTCTAAGAGTAAAGTGGAAAAGGTAAGATTATTGCCATATTTTTGAAAAGGCAATTGTGAACTTGTTTCCAAACAGACTTGTAACCCAGAGAAAGATCGTAATAGGAAAAAGAAGAATAGTAAAAAGTGAACAAAAGTAGTTAACCAGAATACAAAGTTTGTACTGAATATGAATAAAACCCATTCAGGAGTATTTTCCCATGAAAAGAAGGGCCAGGATAAGGGTGTGCAGGAGTTAACTCTACACACTTGAGCTGCTCAAACTTTGCACATTACCAAGAAGGCCTGTTTCATTACTGGCCCTTGGTCAACTCCTAGGAACCGAGATCCTGGAATGTTCTAACTTATAAGAGTGTTTTGCATGTTTGAAGTCCATGGTACCAACTTCTGTAGACAGTCTGTACAAACAATGTCATTTATGGTGAACACCTGCTTTCCTTCTGGGGTTCTGGAGCTTCCATGATTACAGTTAGGCATGCGTGCCTAAATGACCAACCCCCAATACACACCGTGGACTCATAGGCTCAGGCACGCTTCCCTAGTAGACGACACTTCACAACTCACTGCTGAAGGAATTACATGTGTCCTTTGCGACTCCACTGGGAAAGGACTGTTGAAAGCCTACACATGGTCTCCTCTGGACCTAGCTCCCTGCACCTTTACCCTTTGCTGAAAAACCCTTCTGCCATACAAGGCACCATATTCACATATTCCTGCAGGTACCCAACAGGGCCTGGACCCCTGTCCTCTTTCTCTAGGTTTTGCTTCTTTCTTCACTATACACCATTTTCCCTCTTTTGCTACCCAAGTGCATTACAACAGAGAGAGATCTTACTCTGCTCAGGAAATGGAATTTATTATCAATTTTAAGCTTAACTCCTAGAAATTAGAAAATGATCTTTTGAATTCTCCCAGTAGAAACTTTTTAAAGTGGTAGATGACCAAGTTACTGACCAAGTAAACAATCTGTGTCCAACTTTATACTCAGTACTTGTGGCCTGAATGTCTCTTCCACCTGTAAGTTATAGTCTACGTGATGAGAGGACAATACAAACAGTTATGAATATACGAAATACATCACTGAGTTTGTGGGGCTGCAGATGCTAAGCAGGTGGGAGGTCAGAAGAGGAGACCAGCATGATAGAAGCAATTGAGGAAGGTTTCCCACAAGAGAAACAACATGAACTCAGTCTTCGCACATGACCCAAATACAGACAGACTGCTAGTATGGCATGAGCAAAGACATGTGTGAAGCAACTGACTATAAGGAGGGCCTTGAGGATACCAGCTGAGTAAACGGTAGGAACTAGTCAGGAAAAGAGAAACCTAATAGAAAAAATTGGAAGCTCTTGAAATCCGGTCAGTTATTTGAAAGGAAACTCAACTCACGTCAGGTTTCCTGGCAAAGACCTCACAATGGAAGATTTCAGGGATATACATCTAGATATAACATCTGAGGCGCTAATTACAAATAACAATTTAATAATCAACTTGAGCTGGAATTTTATGAGGAAGGCACGGAGGGTGATGCTGGTGGAAGCTGAATGATACAGCTGACATTTCAGAGGAAGACAATCTCAGAAGTCAGAAGAGAGATTACTTCTTAGAGAGGAAAGAGCAGGGAGTCAGGACGATGTCCCCATTTCCAGCTCAGGGGACTCACAGAAGGCTGGCACCAGGGACATATACCGGGAAGATGGGAACAGTCTAGAAGGGAGAGCCAAGACTCCTGGTTCTGTCAAGATCAAGGAGACAGTTGAGATGATCTGCAAGAAGGTAGAAGCATAAGGATGGAGGTAGTGGAACCAAGAGCTCAGGATGGTTACCTAGAATGGTCAGAACTGACCACTAAAGCTACCCCTTGGTGGAAGGTTTTAGATCTGAATAGGGGGCAACTGGTAAGATTCCATAAAAGCCCACTTCATTAATAGTGGGTGGGAAGATGTCCACCTTCAGGACTCAAGATGCGGCCGTGGTACATTGTTAAATTAAAAACAGCAAGATACAGGACAATGCGTACTGTGTTCTACCTTTGGAAAAGTGAAAAGTAATTACGTATGCCTATATGCTTATAGTTGCATAAAGAAACTTTGGAAACAAACAATAAAAACTATTGAAAGTAATTAACCTGGGCAAGACATCAGTGAAAATGGCAAAATAAAGACCTCTGAAATTTCATCCTTCCATAAAAGCAACCACAAAATTGGCAAAACCTGACAGAATAAATTTCTTCAGAATTCTATAAATTAACCAAAGCCTTGCAGCAATGCAGGGAGAGTTTACTCAAGGAAAACAGCTGAAATTCAATAATAACAGTGAGTTTTGTGGCATTTTAACTTACCCTAATCCCATCTCTGACTCCTCAACTCGGCAGTAGCCTTGGAAAATAACAGCCCATATTTCTGGCGCTAGAGGGAACAGAACAAAGCTAGAGCTTTTTCAAAGCCTCATTCCCAAAGAACAGTCATTATTTGACCTGTTTGGTGGTTCTCAGGGAGACTCCACTTGAAAGGCTCGTGGGAATTTGCATAGTGCTAAAAACTTCCCGGAAGGAGGTATCTGTCAACCATTTACAGGCAGTGTTTTAAAGCATTACTGTCAGATGATGGAAAACAGTTGGAGCAAACAATACAAAAACCAAAAATACAAAAAAATGAAAGGAAAAGCTGAGAAGTACAATGTCCTGGGAACCTAGAAGGCCACATGCATACACACTGTAGTTAAACTTTCGAACATCACAGTCAAAAAGAGAATCCTGAAAAGAGCAAGAGAGAAGCAAGGTATCACATGCACCGGCTCCTCTACAAGATTAACAGATTATTTCTCATCAGAAACCAGAGGCCAGAAGGAAAAAAATGTGTCAACCACTAATTCTATATGTGGCAAAGCTATCATTCAAAAATAAAAAATAAAGACATTTTCCGATAAACAAAAGCTAAGAATTTGCTGCTAGTAAACCTGTCCTATGAGAAACGCTAAAAGGAGTTCTTTAGATTGAAATGAAAAGACACTAACTTGAAATACAAACTACCAGTAAAGGTAACTAACTACATAGGGGACTTTCCTCGTGGTCCAGTGGCTACGACTCTGCCCTCCCAATGCAGGGGGCCTGGGTTTGATCCCTGGTCAGGGAACTAGATCCCACATGCTTCAACTAAGAGCTAGCATGCCACAACTAAAGATTCCTCATGTCGCAACAAAGATCCCACATGCTGCAACCAAGACTCCCCCATGCAGCCAAATAAATAAATAATTTTTTTTAAAGTAACTATATAGGTAATTACATCAAGACCATACATAAGCATTTTTTGCTTGTTTCCTATCTGATTTAAAGTAAAAATTATAAAATTATAAATCTATGTTGAGGGACACACAATGTACAGATGTATTATTGTGACAATAATAGCACAAAAGTGGGAGGACAGAGCTATACAGAAGCAACGTTTTTGTATACTATCAAAATTAAATTGACAGTAATCCAAAATAAACTGTTACAAATTAAGACATTAATTATAATTCCCAGGGCAACTAATAAAATAACCCCGAAATTTATAGTAAAAGGAAAGTGGTTACCTGTGTGTGCCTCTGTGTGTGTGTCTGTCTCTCTGTGTGTCTGTGTGTCTCTCTGGAGGACAGTAATAATGTGGATAAGAGGAGGGAGTATCAATTAGATTATTTTCAGCTTACACATTTTACATAGCTTTAAGTTTTTTGAATCATGTAAATATATTATCTATATTAAAAACCCATTTTTTGTTGTTTTTTTTTTTTAAAGCAGAGTCTGTGACTTCAGGCTACAAGTTTGGCAATAAAAAGTTAAAAAGCACGTAAATGAATGAGAAGTCTTTTTAGACAAAGGGACAGCAGAGAATGAGAGGTGAGGAGGGAAACTGCAGCATACAAAATCTATTACCTTGTTAAAAAAGTGGGCATCTTTGCTCTGAATCAACGACAGAAAAAAGTCAATACCAGGGACAAAGCTCCTTGGAAGGAATTGTGACTGTCTCTGTGGAAGTGAACTCCTCATGGCCTCAGCCCATTTCTCAAACAAGGAGGGCCTGGAGGAAGGTTCCTTGCTCACCTGGACAAGCACCTTGAGGAGGATACGCCTGCTGCACTGACCACGGCTCTTCCCCTTGCTCCAGCAGGGAGATGACCTCGGGCTTGGCGATCTGATTCCCTACATGTGGAGGAAAAACACAAATCTGTGTAGCCATGCAACCCTCCCTGCCTATTCCTCATGAATGACTTCACTTCATGCTTTATGAGCAACAGGGATTTCGTCCTTGAACCTCAGGGCTCAAGATCATCTCAGTCCCTGTAAGCTTGCAAACAGGGAGTAGCAGAAGGTATTACAGGGGGGCCAGCTTCATTTACTTGGGCGACCCCCGCCTTACCCACAGAGAGCAGGTGCCCATAGGTCTCCAGCATCACATCACGGTACAGGGTCCTCTGAACAAGGTCCAGCTGCCCCCACTCCTCCTGGGTGAAGTCCACAGCCACATCTTTGAAGGTCACTGGTTCCTAAAAGAACACACACGTTCCTCCTCAGCCTGCAGACACCCCCTTCCAGTGTTTTCCGGGAATGCAATAAGGCTGACTGCCCTGGGGAGGAGACAGGACACAGAGGAATGGTACTGGATGCATTCAATATTCCAACTGACACGGGTCGGGTCTCACTGATAGCCATCCAGGGCCCCGCACCTGGGATGTACTCTTAGGGAATTAGACATCTGGGCCCACAGTAACCACAATAAAGATGAGTGGTCTCTCTTAGAAGTCCTACCCAATTCCAGTAACACTGGCCAGTACGGAGAGGACTCCCATCTGGGCAATTCCTGCTGTTTCTCTGGAGCATCAGATACTTAATAAGACTAAGACCAGGACCAGGACCAGGGTGGATGCACATTATGAGCGCTGGTCACAGACCTGAGAAGCTGGGGCTGAGTTGGCTCACACTCGGATCTAGGACCCGGAAGGGTGATCTAAACATTCAGAGACTGTCCTCCTGGCCACAGCAGAGAGGCTTTCACTCCCAGACTGTCTCCACCCAAGGGCTGGAGGTGGGGTAAGCCAGGATTCAGCAGGCAGCCCAGGCGGAGGAGAAGCACTTACAGCTGCCGGCAAAGCACTCTGCATTTCAAAAAGTTCAAACTGACATTTTCAGGAAAAAGAGAACCAGGAATACCCACTAGAAAACTAAAGGGAAGTCTGATTTTGCAAAGAATGCATCCCTTACAGTCCTCTGAAGTCATCAACATGAGCCTCAGGTGTCTAGGCACTTGGGGCGGGGGGGTCGGCAGCAGTGGGTAATGAGCTTGCCTCATGGGAGGCGGGCTACACACCCCGAAGTCCCTGCTTCTCTCTAGGGCCCCCTCTTGGCCTGTCTGGGTGCTACGGTCCTCGCCTGCATGCCAGTGCAGTCACCCCCAAGACCAACACCTGCTGAATGGACACACTCACGGTGTCCTGCCAACCTCTATGCAACCCCTCACAGCCTGCTCGTCACTTCTCTTTCACCTGCATGCGGCCTCTCCTTCCGCCCCTGCAGGTCGTGGGTCATGGCTCATAAACCGAGCCTGTCACCTCCCATCAGGGCCAGCCCTCACGCTGGGTCTTCAATGCATGCTTCCCTCTGCTGGTCTAACTGTTCCCCCGCCCCCTTCACACGACAGGCTTCAAACACAGAACTGCTTCTGCTTCAGTGATTCTCTGATCACAACCTCCGGTTAGTGAAACCCTCCCCAACCCTGGACTCCTCAATGCCAACTTTTTGGTTTTCCTCTTACAGATCTGCCCAGGCCTCAGTTTCCTTAATGGCTGCTGCTTCTACGTTTTACAGTAATGTAAACTTTTTTTTACTTACATGTAACATTCCAGTAGAGAAGTGCACAAAGCATAAACTCAGTGCCCTTCCAAAGTGATCAAACTTGGGGACCAGCCAGGAGGCCAGGCCTCCTGCCCAGGGTGCTGCTGGTGTGCCGGTCTCATGCTACCTAATCTCCCTGGAGGGTGGCACCCACTTAAATGGCTTCAAAGTTCAAGTTTACAAGGTCCAAAAGCACACGCTGGCAGCTGTTAAGCTGGTGGCATGAGTCACAGGTTCACCTCCCACCCCTCACAAGACCCCAATGGATCCCCACACACCTACTTAAGGAAATAAAGAACTACATCTAATAGACACAGAGGGATGAACTCACCACAGAGATTCTGCAACCCCTAATACACCAGTGGACATCGGCAATGATCATCAATGACCGCTAAATCACAGGTGAAAGGCAGACAGGGAAACGTATGGTGGAGGTCAGGCCAACAATACCTGCACCCACTAACCCATGACATCACCTGCAAATGGGACAACCAGACAACCTGGGCCCACTCAGGCAACACAGTAGGAAGGACCCAGCACCACCTATCACGTATTCTTGCCCAAAACATAAAGCCGGAATCTGCCCTAGCCTGGAGCTCAACTACCAGTTTAGAGGAGACAGCAGGATGGAGGAACTCGTCCAAGGACATCACAAGGGCAGAATCAGACAAACCAATAAGACAGGCGACCTGGTTTCTTCAGGATATGAAGTGCATGCAACGTGTGGTCCCTGCTTGCTTCCTGATCTGAATAAACCAACTGCAAAAGACATTCTGGGGACAAGTGAGGAACACTGAATGCGGGGTTGATATTAGGTAATACTAAGGAATTACTGCTATTAATTTTGTTGGGTGTGATAAAGGTATTGTGTTTATCTTCTAAAAGGTATGTATGTCTCGGATATATACACAGAAGTGCTTACAGGTGAAACAATACAGTATCTGAGCTTTGCTTTAAAATACTCTAGTTTTTCTTTTAAAAGGTTGTCCAAATAGATGAAAAGACAGAAAGCTAAAGGTGGCATTTGCTAAGGCTGGTGAATGTGGGTGTCTGTGGTCAGCTGGATGATGGCCCTGCCAAAGACATCCACGTCCTAATGACTGTTACCGTAATATGACAAAAAATATCATAGTTACAGAGAAGTGATTACGTTAAGAATGTTGACATGGGGAGATTACCTGGGGTGGACTCAATGTAATCACAAGGGTCCTCACAAGGGGAAGAAGCAGGATTGTCTGCGTCAGAGAAGACAACACGATGGAACCAGAGGTGGGAGGGATGCACAATGAAGACGGAGGAAGGGGCCATGAGCCGAGAAGTGCAGGCAGCCTCCAGAAGCAAGTGAATGCCAGGAAGCAGATTCTCCCTGAGTCTCCAGAAGGAATGCGGCCCTGCAGACTCATTCTACACTCTGGGCTCCAGAACAAGACATAAACTCATGTTGTTCTAAGCCACTGAGTTTGTGGTAATAGTGGCAACAGGAAACTAATAGGATTTAAAAATCTCTGAAAGTTTTTTTTTAAGAAAGTAAAAGACATGATGAGCCAATGAAGAGGACAGCCCATCAGCACGTGGTGGTCTACACATTCCTGCAAGATGGGGAGCAGGTGAAAGTGTGGCTGACCAAGGAAGCAGAGCAGAGGAGACCCCAGCCCTGCACATTAGAAGGGCCGCAGGGGAAGCAGGACCCCAGGAGAAGCTCTGGGCTCTGAGCTTAAATGCCACCGAAGGAAGGAGTGAGAATCAGGCTGGAAGGTCTACACTCAGGACAACTTTGCCAGCTGCCCCACCTCCCCGGCCAGCCACTTCACCTTGTGGGCAAAACTCCCTGGACCCTTCTCAGACTCGAGTGTGGGAGGTTCTCAGACTACCTGTGTGAGTGACTACCCCGGAGATGAGACCCCCTCAGCCCAACACATGGAGAGGAGAGGGGTCTGTGGCCTGACCCAGCTGTGTACCCAGGAAACTGGAAGCAGAACAGACCTGGTGATCTTGGCCCACCCAGGCCCCCAGAGATTAGAGTGAGACTTGTCAGGGGAGAGAGAGAGGGAGAAAGAGGGGGAGAGGAAGAGCGAGAGAGAGAAAGACAGACAGACACAAAGAGAAGCAGGTCAATCAGGAATCACACCTGCTCAGGTGCACAAAGCAGCGCTCAGACACAGCCTCATGGCTTCTCTGGTAAACACAGAGGGCCCCTGCACACGTGAGGAACATCTGCACAGGTGGAAAGACCAAACTTAGCAGCCAAGAGAACAGAGAATCCAGGTAGTGGCTGCATCCAACTTTCAATGACCTGTAATTCTAATTCCCAGGTTGGAAAGTTTCAGTATAAAATAGGACAGGATGATACAAGAGGCTCAGAGAACAGGAAAGAATTCACAGAACATGAAGAAGAGATAGAAAACACAGCAATCAGGTTGGGGACCATGTAACAGATAACCTCAGAAAAAGAATATAAAGGAAAAGGACAGGAGGGAATTTTTTTTTAAATATGGGACTTCTTTAAAAAAAAAAAAAAAAAAAAGACAAAGCACGAGCCATAAATAAAGACAGATATATTTGACAAAAATATACCAAAAAACATTTCACTGATAAAAGACACCATAAAGTTAAGACAAGCTACAAATCGGAAGAACCCACATGTGGCAAAGACTCTGGATCCAGAAAGCACGAAACATCTACATACCAAGTCAATCTAAGAAATCCAGGGATGGGAGAGACACAGAGACAGAAGGAAACAGAGACGACCAATAACTACACATGAAGATATTCAACCTCACTGGCAGTCACGGACATGCAAACTAAAATAATACAGTATACTTTTTTGGTCTTGAGGTAAGCAAAAATTAAAAGACCCAATATCAATCAAGTGCCAGCAAAGATGCAAGGAAATAGGCACCTTCTCTGAGTGGGGGGACTAAGAAAGGGCTTTACCCTCTCAGAGCCATGTGGCAGTGCTGGTCATATTGAAAACATACATACCTAAAACTCAGCAAAATCCTGCCTCCAGGGGTATGCCTAGATCAACTTACACATGTGCACAAAGTAAACCTGTAAAAACATCGACACGGCTGTTTGGAATAGGGAAAATGGTGGAGGGAGGGAGGACTTATAAGCCTATTCACAGAAGAGATGAATACAGAGTGAGCTTCTCTGATGGGGTGAAAATGTACTTGACCTTTATCTATCACAAGGATGGCCCTCAAAACTGACCTTGAAAGGTGTGGAAAAGCTACATGTAGAAAAAGCATTGCTAAAAAAAAAAAAATAGGTTATTACCTCATGACTACATAGTTTATTATCTGAGTATGGAAATGGATTAGCTGTGGGTTGTTCTCAGGAAGGGTGGGAAAGAATGTGGGGACTAAAAGGAAAACAAAGCAAATATGGCAAAACGTTAACAATTGTTATTTCGGAGTGATGGGGGGGGCCTGTCTGTTTAATCACTTTTTACACTTTTCTGCAGTTATGGAATTTGTCAAAATAAAAATTTAAACAAAAAATATTTCCAGAGTTGAGAGATGTCATCAAAACTGGAAGGACCAAACAGGGAGAAGAAAGACCCCCAGTGGACTATGCCCCTATGTCAGGGCCCACAATTGATGGAGGCCTTAGGGATGCAAAGGAAAATGCAAAACTGAGGCTGGTGATGAAAGAGAAGGAAGAGAAGGTAGAAGATAGGCACCTAGTCTCACCAGCTGTGGAGACAAGAGGTGGGGCTGGGAGCAAGGGGGTAGGACAGAGAGGGGCCCCACCCCTAGGCAGGAGTGAGCCCTTCCATTTCACAGGTAACCCTTACCTGAACTCCCACTTTCCAAATATCATCTGCCATGATGAACTGCAAAGATGTTTCACCCAAATTCTTGTACACATTGCTCTGTACACACGAATAAGCATTCATCTAGGCATTCGAAGGCACTTTATGAAATCTGCTGACACCAGCCACACGTTTAAACCTCAGGATGGTTTAAGGGAGGATGCAGGGAGTGCTGAGCTGGGTCTTGGCTGTTTGCCTGACAGGATCTGATCTGACCGCTCCTGTGTTACCTGAATTCTCTGACAACTGGCCCCTTCATGGAACCTGGGGGAACTCAAATGGACTCTTCAGCATCTTCAGAATTTCATTATTTATTAGTATTTTATGGCAAGCACTTTGCAGAGAAGGAAAATGTAACTAGACTGAGCTCATCCTTGAGACAACCAAGGATGGGGGCAGAGTATTCCATTAATTGGTATTTTATGTGAATGTTTACTGTGCACAAATCTTTGGTGGATTGTTATAGTGGGGTTTGAGAGTTTCCATGTTTGGGGGGGCTGGCTGGGGTTTTCATATGGGCTAGAATATTATTATTATTTTCCCTGTTCATGAAAATAATGGGCTCCCACTAACTGAAACTTCCCTAACCAACATGTTTCTAAGATCAGACTATCCAGATAACAAGGGATGACAGCACTTGACGTTTTCACCAGGTAAATGCTTTATTTCAATAAATATTTAATTTGGAGGGAACAATAGAGGGATAAGGGGCTCTTGTTTATGTTCCTGAAGACCTCACTTAACACAAAACTCACATATTCAAGTCTTGAGTTTCCCACAGGGAAAGATCCAAAGTGACTGAGGGGAGGAGGCCAGGAGTACATGCTCACAAATCACAACTCTTCAGACATTGGAGGGTGGTGTTATTTCAATTCTCCATTTTATTTTCTTGACATTAACTCTAATATTGCTCAGAAACCCTCACATAAATTGACAGCAGAGTGCAGCACAGTGGTTATTAGAACTTCTTCAGAGCATTTCACTAGAGCTACATTCTGTTCCCAAGCAACTGATCAGGGCCCATCTTTCAGCCTAGTCTAGCTTCACTATTGATTATGGTATAGAATCTAAAAATACTGCACATCGTAACAGCAGCGAACACCACAGTCACTCAGGTTCTGATGCCAGACAGCCACCACCCTGCATCACGTGGTTCAGACCTCTGCCTCCCTGAGGCAGCAGTGCTGCCATGTGGGGACAGCATGCTCACGATGTACTTCACCAGTCAGCTTTGAAACTGTGGGAGGTTTCGTTAAATATTTTTTTAACTCGGTGGGAGGCATAAAGTTAAGCAGAGATGTTATTAACATTTTTGTATCACGGTTTCTCACATTTGTTTGATTCATTATTTTAACTCAGAAACGAAAAAGCTAAAAACAGTAACAATACTATTTTTCTCTTTCATAGCAGAGAATCATTAGAGTACATGTAAATTTGAAGAACTAGAATAAAAATCTCTCATTTAGAAATAACCCTAAGAAACTCAATCAGTAAGTTAAAAATGGCTACTTCCAAGTCATGAAAAGAAACAAAATACTGATAAATGATACAACACAGATGACCCTAAAAACATGCTAAGTGACAGAAGCCAGACACAAAAGGCCATATATGATTCCCTTCATATGAAATGTCCACCATGGGCAAACACAAAGAGACACTAGATTAGTGGTTGCCAGGAGCTGGGAGTTGGGGACACAGGGAGTAACTACTAATGAGTTTAGGATTTCTTCTTGGAGTGATGAAAACGTTCTAGAATTAGATACTGGTGATGGCTGCACAGGTCCATGAATATACTAAAACCTACCGAACCACGTACTTTAAAAGGTCCAACTTTAAGGTATGTGATATTTTAATAAAACTGTTATAAAAAAAATTTTTTAACTGGTTGTCTCTAGTAAGTGGACCAGGCAGGAGGCGAGGAGGGAGATGACACCTCTCCAACATCAACTCTGCTGCCCTACTTCTCTCTTTACAGTCACCAAGTCCTCCTGCTCCGACTTCCTTACAACTCTGAGATCTTGCTTCCAAGTGCTGGTCAGACTGAAGCCTAAGATGCCAGCCTGCTTCCACAGCCCTCTTCTTTCCACTCCTCTGCCAGAGACATCTTTCCAGCCACGTTCTAGACCCTGGTGCCTCCTACTCCCAACACTTCTGAGTGTTACCACCAGGATGGAGCCCCAGCTCTGCAGCAGACATTCAGGATGCAGATGGGTTTGTACTGGCCTCTTTGGCCTAGACCCTAATTATGGTTAGCCTTCACCCAGATGCTGGTCACACAGTGCGTCCCCACGGTGCTATAGGAGGCCAGATTCCTGCTCACCAGGCTGTGCCCATATGGCTACCCCCTTTGCTCAGGTGTGTCCTGTCTCCCAGGCAGCCTCCCTCTCCCAGCTGCTCTGTGCCCCATGGCCTCTATGCAGACTCTGTCCCACCTCCCAAGGCATCTGCTGTGCTCAGCTCCTCCAGGGCTCAGGGCCTCCCTAAGCACCTCGGGCTTGTGTCCTGAACCACATGTGCAGCACTAGGCAGATGGTGAGGCCTCAGTAGCTGACTGAACCACCCTGGAAAGAGGCATGGAAGCTCCTCAGGATGGGGACTCACACTTGACCTTGTTCCCCTCCCAGTAAGCACAGAGCTCAGCAGACAGCATCAACCCGAGTCAGGCACTGAATACATGGGGGAAGCTGGGAGGGTAAAAAAGGAGAAGCTGCTCGCCAAAAGGAGATTGTCCCTCATCTACCAAGCAGCTGGGGCTCAGGATTCTGAAGAGGCTGGTTGACAGTGAGGCTGCAAGTCATGGAAAACTGAATTCTCCCTTGTGCTAAGGAATCAATAAACTTCTGGCTGATTCCGTCTCTACCCAAACCACAGCTGTGGTAAACTGAAGAAGCACAGCAACTGGGAAGGCTGAGAATACCCCGAACACCTTAGGGAACAGGGCAAGCCTTCAGGAAAGAGCAGAAGCCCCATCTCACCTGGGCCTGGGCTGTTGGGAGCCCGGCGGCCCTCCTCCTCTCCTCAGGGGTCTCCTCCATGCGCCAGGTAGAGTCCTGAGGACACAGAGCTGGGGGAGGAAAGTGAAGTCACAGAGGCAGCTCTCCCTGCCAGAAGTGTGCCCACATGAGTCCTACCTCCAGACCCTGTCCCTCCACTTTAGGCAAGGGAAAAGCCCCACCTCCTCATGTTATAGATGAAGAAAACGGGGCCCAGAGAAGTTAAAGAATGTGCCTAAACACATGAACCATCACCCCTTGCTCTGAGGCACTGCCTTAGAGAAAGTGTCTGATCATAGTCTTTCTGGGCCTGAGCCCTAAATGTCCATGCATTCATTCTCATGCATTCTGCCCTGGAGATATCACCACACTGTACCACCCAGTGGAGTGTTCTGATCCCTCCCTGTTTCAGCTCTACACAGAGACAGATCTGGACCGGACCCCCATCCCTGCCTCCCCACAGCTCTGATCCTCAGCAACGGTAGGTAACTGCTGGGGGAGACCACGACATGGCAGTCAAAGTGGCTGATGGAGACACAGGTTCCTGACTCACCCCAAGAGGTCCACGGGTCAACAGCCGCCATCCCCCAAGACTGGTCCGTAAGGATACCTGCACCAGAGGATGAGGTTAGGACAAGGAAAAGAAAGGACTGCAACGCCAATCCTAATGACTAAAGGCAACAAAATGGCAAAGGAGACCTATCTTACTAATATGTGTAACAAAATTCCATAAACAGAGCCCAAGGACATGTGAAAAAAACCAACATAAGCTAGATTTATAGCTGAAATGCACAGGTGGGTCATATTCAGAAAATTTATTGATATAACATAGCTACAGAACAATTAACAGAACCCCTTAAATGGCTGGATAAGTATCTGGTAAAATTTAACATTACTTAATTTTTAAAAAATATTAGTAGGAAGATACTCCTTTGATGCCTTAATGACAAATACACCAAACCTCACTTAAAGATAAAACACACCACTGACACTATTTTAATGTTATTCTTAAATTATAAACCAATGCTATATAGTAAAAAATAATAATAATAAAAGTAAAAACTATGGTAACAATAGACAAATTTTGGTTGTATGTACGACTGTCTTCCAAGAATTCCCACAAACCACTCTTAGAACTAATCAGATTTCTCAGGAGATGACTATAAAATACATAAAAATTACATTGTTTTTTACACAAACAACTAATTTTAAAAAAGAAATCTCACTCAGTTCTAATTCTGTACCAAGACAGAGAGACCCCCCCTCAAATCCCAAAAGCCCTCTTCCCCTCTCCAGCTCTGACCCCTGTCTACAGCAGGTCATTGCTGGGGAGGCCCAGAATAAACAGGATTTGTACTCACCCCAGGAGGCCCAAGGGTTGATGGCTGCCATCCTGCAGGATTAATCCACCAGGAGCTTGCCTAGAAGCAGTAGGTTTGGGTGATTACTAAAAGCAACTGCAATACCCACCTAGAGACAAAAATGGAAAAAGACAAAAAACAGTCCTTTGTCACATAAGATCCAGAGGCAATAAAGAGAACACATTCACAGAAACAACAAAAGACTGCTATGAAGCATTATGAGAGTAATTTACACGTCAAAAATGTTAAAGAATTTCTGAAGAGAAATGAAGGGTAACTTGAGATTAGCTGAAAAAAGGACATGGTCCAGGATGAAAGGGCAGAAATTTCTCAACTGTTCTCAATAGACAGCCCACTGACAACGACGAGGTAGCTTCTCTGTTGATTTAACAAAAATTATTGTAAAATCTACCTACAACCTTCATACACAAGTGGCTGCCCAGAGCCGAGGAGAGGGAGAAACTGGGGAGTGACTGCTTAATGGGTTCAGGGTTGTTTTGGTTTGTTTGTTTGTCTGGGGGGGTTTATGAAATGTTCTGGAATTATACAGTGGTGATGACTGCACAACAATTATACAGTGGTGATGAACGCAAACAAAACCACTGACTTGTATGCTAAAATGCTTAATTTCATGTTACGCAAATCTTAAAAAAAAAAAAAAATCCACCTGCAAAACCCAAGCCTGTCTGTATTTGCTGGTGCAGAGGCCAACAGAAAACCAGGTTTGGAGCCCAGACTCCGCTCCCCCACCCCGGGAACGCGCTAAGTTCTAGGCTTTTATGCAAGTCCCGCGACCTCTCTAAGGGCACCAACGCCAACTGGCAGAGGCCTGCGGACTCCCGGGAGCGCGTATAAAGCACTGGGACGCCCACTGGGCACCGGGAGCACCCGGACCTGCGCCCAAACGCCAAGTCGGCACCTTGAGTATTCTGCACGCTTGCTTGCAACTTGACAAAGTCCTCCGGTCACTGCACGTTTAAAGGAGCCCTGGGCTGCTCCCAACCCACTTTCGACTTCCCTCCGCACCAGAGGAGAACGGGCTCGTGATGCCCGCTGGGGCAGGAAAGGTGGACTCCCCGGAACGGCCTCGGAGGGGCCTCGCCACCTGCTTCCTGGCCTCCCGCCCCAGATCTCCTCCGCAACCTCGCCTCGGCTGCGATGCTCACAGCCCGTCCCGGGAACGGCCGGCCTCACCTGGTTCGCAGCCACCGGCCTGCCACCCCTGCGGGCCGGTGCCTGTCACTCTTCAAGGGCAACTTAACAAGCTCGCGCTCGCTTCACCAGGGACGTTAGGCCTGGCTCGGCCGTGCACCTGGGATTCCCGCCCGGGGGGACAAAGGCCCGACGGGCAGGGCTCAACCGGGCCCGCCCAGCCAGTCCAGCGCGGCCACGAAGCCGGAGGCTGGCAGAGGGACCCGCCCTGGCGCCGCGCCCGCCACGAGCGTAGGCGCCGCCTCTCCCCAGCCGTCCTCCCGACCCTTCCGGCCCGCGGCGGCAGCAGAGGCAGCAGTCCCAATGCCCAGGCGACCGCCTCACCTCAGCCGCGGACAATGGCGGCCGCTCCCCCGGCGTCGACCGGGACGTGCCGCGGGGGCTGCTGGGAGTAGTAGTTCCGGAGGGGCGCTTCCGCTCGGACCGGAAGCGCCGCCTTGGCAAGTGCCCGAAGCTGCTCCTCCTCCGAGTTCCGCCTCCGAGCCGCGCTCCTAGAGACTTATCTCGACCGCCGTGTCCGAGGCAGCGACGAGGCTGGTGGTGCTGCCCCAGCCGCAGACCGCGCTCTCCCGCCGCCGCCGCCGCTGCCCCGCGTCGTGGCGGGGCTTCGATCAATCGCCGTTCGGCGAGCCTCCGTTTGCCCGTCCGGAAAATGGCGGCTCGCGGTAGCTCCACTTAGCAGTAGGAACTTGGTTGAAGGCTGAGCGCTTTTCTTTTCGTTCAGTAGTTGCAAGATTGTAAGGAAGTGGCTGTTGGGATACCCTTTTCGTACGCGGAACTTAATTGTGAGCTTCTCCTCACGTATGAAGCCCTTCTTGTTGCCGGGTCGAATCTGAGTCCTCTGGACCGAGGCCAGCTTCCCAGCGCCGCAGGGGTGCCCCTTGCCCAGAGCCGTCCGGCCCCTTTCTCCTTGCTCCTTATTCTCCGTGCCCGCTCATTCTCCACCCTAGTTTCGACTGTGCATTTGGGGGGACAGCACGGTGGTCAGAGAGAGAGAGAGAGAGAGTGGCCGACTGCACAGAGCCTTGGGGCAGCGGAACTGCCCGGCTGTGAGCCAGGGCGTGGTTCAGAGCAGAGCAGTCCCGGACTCTGGCCTCATCCAAGGCTCCGTCACTCTGGCTTCTGTGTGGAGAACAGACTTAAAGAGGGTGAGGGAAGGACCGATGCAGTAATCACGGCGGGTGGTGACCCGTGGGCAGCTTGTGGACATGTTAGTGTTCTCCAGGTAGCGCCAAGAGGCAGCGGGTTCAAGGTTGTGCATCACGGGCTGCAGTCCACCCCCAAATACCCAGAACAAGCAGGGCATGGAGGAGGCCTCTCAGGGCAGCGCTGTTCACCAAGGGCCGGTGGGGAGTGGGTTACAGGTGTGTGACGATACTGCTTCCCTCACCCAGGCCCTCTCCTACTTCAGGTACCCCAGCTTGCTGGATGGTACGCTGTTCTTTCTGTGTCAAGAGGTGGCAAAGGCTGGGCGGAACAGCCACCTTGGATGCCCCTATTATGGAAGTCTGGGCTGCCTTTGAGCTGTTACAGAGGTTTCTAAGTGGGAAAAGACCAGACCAATGGGAGAATCTGGGTTTTCCGTGGACATGCCCTTTCTCTGAGAAGTGCCCGAAGTGTGGTCACCCCATGCCACGTGAATGCCTCCAGCTGGTTCTATTTCCACATAGCCAGATGAGAATAAAGGGCAAAGGGAGGAGGAGTCCAGGACATATTAGTTGGAACAAGTAGGGCATTTTAGGATCTGGGTTGTACGGTCTCCAACAGAAAAATAACTAGCACAAGTCAGCTAGACTCCAAGTTACCTTATGTTCTCAAATCCTAGGATTAACTCAATCTTCTCCAGCCAGGAGTCTAAGAGTCACTAAGGTCAGCACTATGGGATTCTGAGTCCCTCCAGACGGAAGTCAAGATGTTTCTCTACTGCTGGTGACTACAGAAGCTCCCCTTCCACAGTTCTTCTTTGCCACCAGCTAAGCATTCAGCCTTCAATTTCTCACATCCCTTGAATTTAATGTTAGAGGGTTGCTTGTTTTTCTTTTAAGAAAAATATGTAAAGGACTTCTCTGGTGGTCCAGTGGTAAAGAATCCATCCTGCAACGCAGGGGACATGGGTTCCATCCCTGGTGGGGGAACTAGATCCCACATGTCACGGGGCAACTAAGCATGTCACAACTACTGAGCCCATGCGCCTCAACTGGAGAGCCTGAGTGCTGCAAACTATAAAGCCCATGTGCCCTGGAGCCTGTGCACCACAACGAAAGATCCCACATGCCGCAACTAAGACCCAATGCAGCCAAAAAATAAAAATAAATTTAAAAGAAGAAAAATATGTAAAACATAATAAACATGTAAGAGATTTAAAAAAGAAAAACAAAAAATCCTGTGAACACACTCCTAAGCTGAAAAAAAAAAAAAAAAGAATGTCAACATACAGGCTTTAACCCCTGTTTTCCCCTCTCCAATTGAAATCCCACCTTCCTCCATAGGCAGCCACTATCCTGAATGAGATGTGGATCACTCCATGTGTTTCCTGAAACTGTACGTGTCTGTATTCCAGAGCAATATAAAGCACATTTTGCATTCATATAAATGCATAAGATTTCACATGCAACTTGCATTTTTTACTCCATGTATTTATCATTTCAAGATTTATCCTTTTAGTGTTTTTTGTTGTCATTCTTGTTCTTCCGTGTGGCATGTGGAATCTTAACTACCCAACCAGGGATTGAACCCGGCCCCCTCCAGAGGGAACGTGGAGTCCTAACCACTGGACTTCCAGTAAAGTCCCAAGATTTATCCTTTCTGATATGTGAAGCTCTATTTCATTTATTTTCACTTCTGTATAGTTTCCCATTGAATGACTATACCACAATTTGTTTATCCTGTGTATTTTTGATGGCAACTTAGGTTCATTCGAAAATACTAACTAAAGCAAGGAACTGGGAATAAAGTAGTGAATAAAAATCAAAAAACTACTGCCCTCATGTAGCTTACATTCTAGAGGAGAACACCTAGTATAAAAATAAGTAGAATATGTAATGTCCAATGGAGATAACTGCTAAAAGCTAAGTAAGGAAATGCTACAGGGGATGCTGGAGAGGTTGGTTGTGATTTTAAGTTACAGGTTCAGAGACGGTCTTACTGAGAAGGTAATATGTGAGCAAAGATCTGAAGGCAGAGAGGAAGTCAGCCATTGAGATGTCTGGAGTAAGAGCGTTGCAAGCAAAGGGGTTTTGGTGTTTGCAACTACAAACGATGTTGCTATGAACATTTGCATACAGGTCTCCTTATGGACATGTGCAGGTTTCTGTGGTATAACCCCTCACAGTTGGACTGACAGGTCATAGGGCATGAATATGTCCAAAATTGGTAGAAATATCACCCTGTTTCCAAATAGATTACACCTTTTTATACTTTCACTAGCAATGTCTAGGATTTCCACTTGCTCCACATCCTCACCAATGCTTAGCAGTGTCAGATTCCAAAATCTCTACCAAATGCAATGGATAGGAAAAGGTATTCACTGTGAGATGTGTGCACGTCTCTTATTAACGAGAGTCAGCATTTTTTCATAGTTTTTAGCCATTTGTGTTTTCGCTTTTTGAATTACCTTCTCATTTCCTTCATGCATTTTTCTATTGGGTTTGTCTTTTTCTTGCTGATTTGTAGAAGTTCTTTACATAAATTTGACATTGACCTTTTATTAGTAATATATCCTTTCCAAGTTGTAACTTATCTTTTACTTTTTTTATGGTGTCCTTTGAAGAAAAGAAGAACTTTAAAAAAGTCTTTTTTTTTTTCATTGTTTGTGTTTTATAGCTTCAGTTCAAAATCCCAACGACATTTGGGTCCTAAATACAGTGTCTTACATTTTCTCCTAAAAGACTTTCTAATCAGCTTAATTGCAGTATAATTGACACATAATGAACTGCACATATTTAAAGTGTACAATTTCATAAATTTTGACTTTTTAAAATTCTTTTTTATTCTTTTGGCCACATCACAAGGCTTATGGGATCTTAGTTCTCCGATCAGGGATTGAATCCATGCCCCCTGCAATGTAAGTGCAGAGTCTTAACCACTGGATCACCTGGGAAGCTCCAATTTTGATGTTTAAATCTCTAAAACCATCACCACAGTCAAGAGAATGAATATAACCATCGCCTGCGCAAGTTTCTTCACGCCCCTTGAACTCCCTCCTCCCCCCTCTCCACATCCTTTCCCATTCCTCTGTTCCCAAGTAACCACAGGTCTGCTTTCTGTTACTACAGATTAGCTTGAATTTTCTAGAGTTGTATAGATGGAAGGATACGTTGCACACTCTTCTTTGTGGGGAGGGGGATCTGACTTCTTTTACTCAGCATAATTATTTTGAGATCCACCCATGTTGTTGCGTGTATCAATAGGTCATCCCATTTTACTGCTGAGTAGTATTCCATTTTATGGCTCTACCACAATTTGTTTATCCAATCATCTGTTGGTGGACATTTGGGTCATTCCCAGTTTGGGGCTATTACAAATAAAGCTGCTATGAACATTAGTATAGTGTACAAGTCTTTGTATGGACATATATTTCTTTTTGGGTAAATGTCTAGGAGTAAAATGGGTGGATCATAAGGTAGGAGTAAGTTCAGTATTTTAAGAAATTGTTGTTGTTTGTCAAAGTGGTTTTGCCATTTTATATTCCCACCAGCAATGCATGAGAGTTCCAGTTCCTCCACATCCTCATCAATATTTGTTACAGTCAATCTTTTTGATTTTTTCAATGCCAACAGATGTGTATTGGATTCTCATTGTGGTTTTAATTTATATTTTCCTAATTACTACTGATGTTGAACATCTTTTCAAGTACTTGTCATTTGCCTATTTTCTTTCATAAAAATATTTTACCTTTTTTTTCAAAAATTGTGTTATTTTCTTATTGTTGATCCATTTTTATTTAATTTTTGTACATCGTGTGAGTTAAGGATCAAAGTTATTTTTTTAAAAAAATATAAAGATATCCTATTGTTCCAGTACTACTTTTTGAAAAGGCTATCGTTTTCCAACTGTGTTACCTTTTGTGCCTTTGTAAAAAAAGCAGTTATCCATAGATGTACGTGCTTATTTCTGGCCTATATGTTCTGTTTCATTGATGTATTTGTTTATCTTTATACCAATACCAGGCTGTTTCAATTATGTACTTTATAATAATTCTTGAGATCAGTTAGTGCTAACTCTCCAATTTTCTTCATTTCTGAGTTGTTTTTATTTTTTCTAGGTCTTTGCATTTTCATATGATTCCATGTATACAAAAAGTCCTGCTGGGATTTTGATTGGAATTGCATTGAATCTATAGATCAATTTGAGGATAATTGACATCCTAACACTATCGAGTCCTCTGACATATAAACAAGTATATTTCTCTATTTGTTTAGGTCTTCTTTAATCTCTCAGCAGTATTTTGTTTTCAATATACAGATTCTTCACATCTTTTGTTACTTTTATCGCTAAATATTTCATATCATTTGATGTTGTGCTAAATGGTATTTTTACTATTTTCAATTTCCAGTTGTTCATTACAAGCATATAAAAATGCAATTTTTTTTTTTTTTGGCCACACCACACAGCTTATGGGATCTCAGTTCCCTGACCAGGGACTGAACTTGGGCCACGGCAGTGAAAGTGCTGAATCCTAACCAGCAGACCACCAGGGAACCCCCTGCAATTGATTTTTTAATATTGTTCTTGTATCCTGCAATCTTTCTATACTCACTTGTTAGTTCTAAAAGCTTTCTTTTTTTTTTCTTGGTTGATTCCATCAGATTTTCTACATTGAAGATCATGTAATCTGTAAATAACAACAGATTTTACTTCTTCCTTTCCAATATGGATAGTTTTAATTCCATTTTCTTGCCAATTGCCTTAGCTAAAACCTCCATTACAATGTTGAATAGAAGTGGTGAGATCAGATATCCTTGTCTTGCTCTCATCTTAGGGGTAAAGCATTCAATTCATTTTTTGCCATTGAGTGTGCTATTATTACCTGTAGGTTTTTGTAGATGCCTTTTATCAGGCTGAGGTAAGGGACACGAGACAACTTGCTAGGGTAATGGAAATGTTCTGTGTCTTGATATGCATTTGTCAAAAGTGATTCAATGGTGCACCTAAGATATGAGCCCTTCACTGTTCTGGGTACGCAGCAAAACTCTAGGCCAAGGGGAGTCTCAGGACAAGAAAATTACTTTTGCACTTGGAGTTCTTCCTGCCCCAACTTGGGGGCTCTGTTTCACCTGTCCACTGTTGTCAAAGGCTCTGCTGCTTCCTCCTCCTTTGCTCAGAGTTGCTCCAGCCAGTTTGATGCCCACCTGCACCCAGACCAGTTGCTTGTCCTCAGCATGCTCACCTGTGAAGGGGCCACCTGTTTGAAGTGCATCAAGGCGTCCTTGCTCCCACTCCTCTTCAGTAGTGTACCATAGAAGGGTATAATTTTTAAACTGTGTTCTTCTCATTGTTACATTGGAGCTAAGGTTATGCACACACTCCTACATCTTCGCTGGAAACAAGTTCGGTGTTGTCAGTTTTTTTAAAGCTACCTCTGTGATTAAAATGTAGTCTGGGGAGAATCACAGATGAGGGTCCCAGTAAGCTGTTAAGGACCTGAATCTTCAATTTAGGGTAAAATGGGAAGCCACAGGAACATTCTCCACAGAAGCTGGCATGACAGGGGTTATGCTGCAGCAGGAACCCTATCTGCTGTTTGAAGAATAAACAGGTAAACAAATCTTTGCAGACTCTGATAAACAGTGTGATGAAGGACCAGGTAGGTGTGGTTACCCATGAATGGCCTTTCTAAAGTGATGCTTAAGGGCTTCCCTGGTGGCACAGGGGTTAAGAATCCTCCTGCCAATGCAGGGGACAAAGTTTCCATCCCTGGTCCAGGAAGATCCCTCATGCCGTGGAGCAACTAAGCCCGTGTGCCACAACTAGAGCCTGCAAGCCACAACTATTGAGCCCGTGTGCTGCAACTACTGAAGCCCGTGCGCCTAGAGCCCATGCTCCGCAACGAGAGAAGCCACCATAACGAAAAGTAGCCCCCACTCTCCGCAACTAGAGGAAGCCCGTGCACAGCAACAAAGACCCAATGCAGCCAATTAATTAATTAATTAATTAAAATAAATAAATAAAGTGACGCTCAAGCCAGGACCAGAAGGATGGGTCTCAGCCTCCCAAAGGTTATGGTGGGTGGGCTGTGATTCCAAATGGAAGGAACAGTATTTGCAGATACTGTGAGGTGGGAATGACCTCACAACGTTCCAGGAACCAGCACAGGCCAGCATAGGCCAAGTAGGTGAACACCTGGGACAGTGTTGTGGCAGGAATGCTGAGAGGCAGGCAGAAACCAGACATGTAGGCTGAGAAATTACTTGTTCTGGGAAGTGTGCTGAATAAGTAAGCATCATGTGTATCAAATGATACATATTCACTGTCAACAAAACCACTTAGGAGAAGGTAGAGCAAATACTGCTTAAAAGTCCCATCACCCACAGGTAATCAATGTCAACATGTGGGTGACATTCTCCCACAGAGCTCCCCTGGGGAAGTTTATGGTTTCATAGAGTTGGGGTCATCCACGCTGCTATGAACTTAATTTTTTCTCCCAACAATATGCCATTTAATTTCTGCACGACAGTTACTGAAACATTTGCCTATTGGTGAGCACTTCTTATTTTGCTGTTGCAAACCATGTTATAACAAATGTCCTACGCCCATGTGCTTTCACACCTGGGCAGCTATTTCCACAGGTAGATTGCTGAGTCAGCTCAGGAGCATACTTTACACCTGGACACTTCCAACCTGACCACCCTGTAAAAAGGGTGCACCTGAAGAACCATCCATGGTGCTGAATAATAGGGTCCATTTCTGCACTAGCTTCGCCTGAATCCGACACAGTCTTTTAAAATCTTTGCCCATCTTTACCTGCATTTTCTGCAGTCTAAACAGAACTTCCTTGGGTCTTCCCTGGTGGTCCAGAGGGTAAGACTCCACTCTCCCAGTGCAGGGGGCCCAGCTTTGATCCCTGGGTGGGGACTAGATCCCACATGCTGCAACTAAAGATCCCGCATGCCACAATGAAGATCCTGAGTGCCACAACTAAGACCCGGTGCAGCCAAAATAAATAAATAAATATTTAAAAATAAGTAAATAATAAATAAACGGCACTTCCTTACTAGGATGTTTTTATTAAATGAGGTTACTTAGACTCAGTGCTTAGGATACTGCCTACCTTATAATGGGTGTTCAAGTTTATACTTTTATCATTTTTATTTACCTCTTTGATTATGGATGAGTTCATATACTTTTCCACAGATCTATTGCCCATATGTACTCCATTTGTGAACTCCCTGCTCGTACGTAAGGACTGGTGAGCAGCCTTGCCATGGTCCTCCCTGAATGGAAGAGGAGCGACTCTAGGTAGGGGACTGGCAAAGCTTTCCTGGCATTCTGGCTCTTCAGGCCAGGTGATCTCCCTCACAACTACTCTACCTTATAAAGCAGCTACTGCCAGGAAGGAAATGAGTGGGCACGTGCCATCTTCCAACAAAACCTTACTTACAAAACACGTGGGCCAGATTTGGCCCATGGGCCCTGGTTTGCTAACCTCAGCTGTGTCACAATTAAGCCTGATATCATCATATTATAAAAATACTTTTTTCCTGTTACCAGGGTTTTTTTCCCTGAAATAATAAATATTAAATTTTATCAGCTTCTTTTTCTTTAATAATTGAGATGACTTGCTTTTCTCCACTGCTTGATTAAAACGGAGCATGGCAGGTGTGTACTTCCTAATACAAAGTACCCCATTTACTGGAGTGATTCTTCCTAAATCCAAGTGTACTCGCTGTAATGTCTGGTCTGGAACTTTTGCATTAATATCCCTGAGAGATATTTGCCTTTTTCTTTCTTTGAGCTTTGACAGACTGGTATCACAAAAGAGGAGGTAAATTCCAGCTTTCTGTATGTTCTGGAACAGTCTACATCAGAGAGTTTTCTATTTCTTGAAGGTGGAAATAATTCAGTGTAAAATAACTTGGGCTTGAAATTTTGTGAATTCCCTGAGAACTTTTTTGACTTATTCTGAAACGTTTAGTCTATTAGGTTTTCTGTGTCTTCTTCAGTCAATATTATGTTTTCCTAGAAAACTGTCTTTTTCATCTAAGTTTTTCAGGTATATTAACACAAAAATGTACAAACCTTTGGACATAATTTTCTCTATGTTTATTTCCCTTTTCATTCCCAATGTTGCAAATCTGTGTGTTATTTTTCTTGATGTTCATTTGGAATTTATAGTTTGTTTTTCTGAGTCACCTTTTAACACATATTTTTTGCTTTTATCATTATTACATCCTTGCTTCTGCCTTCATTAGAAATATTTTCTTTTTCTAATTTCTTGTGTTGAGCACAAATTTATTTCCATTTCTTGTTTTTGCTACTCTAGTGCACCCGTTTCTGATTCAGACTGACATTTGAGCTTCTTTCTCCTCCTTGTATTTGTATTTGTTGTGAAACTGTAGAAATTTTTAGAGAAACATCAAAAGTCACAGTATTCCCAGACTGATTAAATTAACTGTTCATTTCTGTTTCCTTCTAAGCCCTTGTCCAGATGCACACATAGGGTAACACAGCCGCAACAATTCTGAACTTCTCAGTACACATTACAGGTGCTTTCCATATTTCTACAGTGTGTTCATAATTACAGTTTATGGTGACTTCCTGAAACAAATTAGAAGTGCCCTAACTTTCTAGCATTGGAGAACAAAGAATAACAGTACTCTGGCTCTTTGAAATAATACGTTCAGTCTTTGAGTCAAATACCATCAACCTATTCTAACTTCTCAGCATCAGCCTCGCCCACACTGGTTGACTGTGTTAACTAGTATTATTGGAGGGAATTTGGATCTTACTCATTATTTTTCATTGGTAATTTCCCCAGGTATCAAATACCACTCCCAGGCTCAGCCCTTCTCTGGAAATGGTTTAAAAAGACAAAGTCTACATATGTTTGTATAGTTTTTGTGAATTAAAATGAAATGTGTAATTTCCTCCTACTGGTATGAGTTCTTTGGGGCCCAATAAAGTTAGTGCCTTGTTGAAAGCTTTCCCACAATGATGACATTTATATGGTTTCTCTCCAGTGTGTGTTCTCTTATGCTGAGTGAAGGATAAATGAAAACTGAAAGTTTCCCCTCATTCATTACATTTATATGGTTTCTCACCAGTATGGATTCTCTTATGAACTGTAAGGTGAGAGCTTTGGCTGAAGGCTCTTCCACACTCATTACATTTGTATGGTTTTCTCCAGTGTGCGTCCTTCCATGTTGTGTACATGATGAGTAATCACTAAAGGGTTTCCCATACTTGTTACATTTGGAGGGTTCTTTTCCAGTATGTGTTCTCTTGTGCACATTAAGATTAGACCATTCACTGCAGGATTTTCCACACTCATCACATTTATAGGGTTTCTCTCCAGTATGAGTTCTCTGACGTACATTAAGGTGAGAATTTTGGCTAAAGGTTTTCCACATTTATTATATTCATAAGGTTTCTCACCAGTGTGAATTCTCTCGTGCAAAATGAGGTGAAGACTGCCAGAAAGATTTCCTACATTCATTATATTCATAGGCTTTTCCTCTACTGTAATTTCCTAGATGGTGAGAAACAGATGAAAGCTTCTTAAAGGCTTTTCCACATTCATTACATTCATAGGGTTTCTCCCTACTATGAGTTCTCATAACCTGAGAGAGATACGAGCTACAGGTTAAAAAAAAAATCCCCACTTCCCATAGGGCCGGGGAGGCACCAGCTGCCGCGCGGGGAGGAGGCCGAGGCCGCAGCTTGAGGGAGGCCCCAGCCCCTCTGCGCCTGTGTCTGGCAGAGCCAGTGTGAGACGAAGAGACAATCCTTCCCAGCCGCCGGGATAATCAAGACTTTTGGCCGGACCTTTGAGCACACACCGAGATGGTGAGGAGCCAGACAGAAAGCACAGACTATGGCGCTGAAACGGATTAATAAGGAACTTAGTGATTTGGCCCGTGACCCTCCAGCACAATGTTCTGCAGGTCCAGTTGGGGATGATATGTTTCATTGGCAAGCCACAATTATGGGACCTAATGACAGCCCATATCAAGGCGGTGTATTCTTTTTGACAATTCATTTTCCTACAGACTACCCCTTCAAACCACCTAAGGTTGCATTTACAACAAAAATTTATCATCCAAATATTAACAGTAATGGCAGCATTTGTCTCAATATTCTAAGATCACAGTGGTCTCCTGCTTTAACTATTTCTAAAGTTCTTTTATCCATTTGTTCACTGCTATGTGATCCAAACCCAGATGACCCCCTAATGCCAGAGATTCATGGATCTATAAAATGGACAGAGATAAGTACAACAGAATATCTCGGGAATGGACTCAGAAGTATGCCATGTGATGCTACCTTAAAATCAGAATAACCTGCATTATAGCTGGAATAAACTTTAAATTACTGTTCCTTTTTTGATTTTCTTATCCGGCTGCTCCCCTATCAGATCTCATCTTTTTTAATTTTATTTTTTGTTTACCTCCCTCCATTCATTCACATGCTCATCTGAGAAGACTTAAGTTCTTCCAGCTTTGGACAATAACTGCTTTTAGAAACTGTAAAGTAGTTACAAGAGAACAGTTGCCCAAGATTCAGAATTTTTTTAAAAATGGAACATGTGTATTATGTGGCCAATGTCTTCACTCTAACTTGGTTATGAGACTAAAAACCATTCCTCACTGCTCTAACATGCTGAAGAATCATCTGAGGGGGAGGGAGATGGATGCTGAGTTGTGACATCAAAGGAAGCAGCATTATTCTAGCAGCATCCATCCTTGTTTAAGCCTTCCACTGTTAGAGATTTGAGGTTACATGATATACTTTATGCTCATAACTGATGTGGCTAGAGAATTGGTATTGAATTTATAGCATCAGCAGAACAGAAAATGTGATGTATTTTATGCATGTCAATAAAGGAATGACCTGTTCTTGTTCTACAGAGAATGGAAACTGGAAGTCAAACACCCTTTGTATTCCAAAATAGGGTCTCAAACATTTTGTAATTTTCATTTAAATTGTTAGGAGGCTTGGAGCTATTAGTTAATCTATCTTCCAATACACTGTTTAATATAGCACTGAATAAATGATGCAAGTTGTCAATGGATGAGTGATCAACTAATAGCTCTGCTAGTAATTGATTTATTTTTCTTCAATAAAGTTGCATAAACCAATGAAAAATAAAAATCCCCACTTTCCTTATATCCATAACATTTCTCTCCTTTATTAATTATCTCGTGTATAGAAAAGTATATGCTCTGGTTGGTATATCTACCATGCTTATTCAATTTACACAATTTTCCCAAGACTTTTCCTCATGGATTGCCTTTACAAGATTTCTTTTCTACCAAGATTTCCTGATGATTCTGTAAAACAAAATTATGCTGTAAACTTTGAACTCCTGAGTCAATCGGATGAAAATGTTCTTGATAAAAAATCTCTGTGACAAAACAAAGTTTGGATTGAAGCTGCATTTGCCCACAACTTCAGCATTTTCCCACTCCTCATCTGGGATCACTACTTTCCCTTGTTCATATTCCACTCGTCCCACACTGACATTGCACATCTTCTGCTTTTCTGATTCATCCTCAGATTCCCAGTCATCTGCTATGGTAGAACAACGGGAATCACCCATTGTGGATCCATCCATTGTGGACCTATCCAGGTTCATAGTGAGCCACAACTCTTGAGCCCACATGCCACAACTACTGAAGCCCAAGCGCCTAGAGCCTGTGCTCCACAAGAGAAGCCACAGCAATGAGAAGCCCACACACAGCAATGAAGAGTAGACCCCACTCACTGCAACTAGAGAAAGCCTGCAGACAGCAACGAAGACCCAACACAGCCAATCAATCAATCAATAAATAAAATTAAAAATAAAAAGAAATAGGAAAAAATTTTTAAAAAGTGAATGAAAAATATCCATAGATACAAACTGCTACTTATAAAATAGATAAGCAACAGGATGTATTGCACAGCACAGGGAAATATATCCATTGTTTTGTAATAACTTTTTTTTAAAGTAGCCACCACCTTCCTATTTATTTATTTATTTATTTATTTATTTATTTATTTATTGGCTGCATTGGGTCTTCGTTGCTGCACACGGGCCTTCTCTAGTTGCGGTGACTGGGGGCTACTCTTCATTGTAGTCCTCAGGCTCCTCATTGCAGTGGCTTCTCTCTTGTTGAGGAGTATGGGCTCCAGGCACGTGGGCTTCAGTAGTTGCAGCACATGGGCTCGATAGTTGTGGATCATGGGCTCTAGAGTGCAGGCTCAATAGTTGTGGCACACGGACTTTTCGGCACGTGGGATCTTCCTGGACTAGGGATCGAACTTGTGTCCCCTGCATTAGCAGGCAGATTCTTAACCACTGCACCACCTAAGAAGTCCCTGTAATACCTTTAAATGGAATATAATCTCTAACAGTGAAACACTATATTGTACACCTGAAACTAATATAATATTGTAAATCAACTATATTTCAATAAAAAAATAAAATTATGCTAGCTTCACAAAATTTTAATTTTTCATCACAAGAAACAAAAAGTTACAGCTATGTGGTGATAGATATTAACTAAACTTACTATGGTAATCATTTCACAACATACACATATATCGAATCATAATGTTGTAGAGCTTAATATAATACAATTTTATATGTCAATATATCTCAATAAAACTAGAAAAGTTTAAAAAATGATTAAAATATATATAAACAAATCCAGTAACAGTTGGAGATTTAACACTCTTCTCTCAGTTGAGGACAGAACAAGAAAACAAAAAAATTCATGAGAATAAAGTGTGCAACACAACCAAGCAACTTGACTTAATGGACATTTATCAAACACTGTGCCCAACAAGAGCAGACTATACATTTGCTAAAATAGATTGTATGCTGCCTCATAAAGACACTTCTCAATAAAGTTTAAAAGACTGAATATGTACAGAATATGTTCTTTGACTACAACGGAATTAATCTAGCCATCAATAATAAAAATCTCATATTTAGAAAGTAAAGTGTATTTTACAAATCAAAGAAGAAATCAGTTTCATAGATTCAAAGAATTGACCAGTGATGAAAATATATGAAAATGTGCAGGATTCAGTTAAAGTTTAAAGGTAATGTGTAGCTATAAATGCAAGAATTAGAAAGGAAGAATTAAAATGAATGACCTGGGGGCTTCCCTGGTGGTGCAGTGGTTAAGAATCTGCCTGCCAATGCAGAGGACACCGGTTTGAGCCCTGGTCTGGGAAGATCCCACATACCGCAGAGCAACTAAGCCCATGTGCCACAACTACTGAAGCCCGTGTGCCTAGAGCCTGTGCTCCACAACAAGAGAAGCCACTGTAATGAGAAGCCCTCACACCACAACAAAGAGTAGCCCCCACTTGCCACAACTAGAGGAAGCCTGTGTGCAGCAACGAAGACACAATGCAGCCAAAGAATAAATTAATTTAAAAAACCCACAAAGAACATAACCATAAAAGAAAAAATTAATAAAATCAGACCTTGTTAATCCATGACCCAGCAATTCCACCCATAGATATTTTTCCAAGAGAAATAAAAACATGGGTCCACTAAAAGCACTGTACAAGAATGTTCATAGCAGCATTACTCAGCCCAAAACTAGAGACAACCCAAATGTTCATCAAGAGGAGAGTGGATAAACAAATTGTGGTTCATTCAAAAAATGCAATATTACTCAACAGTAAAAAGAAACAAGCTAACAGTGTATACAATGTCATGGATGAATCTCAAAAATCTTAGCGTTAAGACTTACACAAAAGAAATACTGCATGATTCTCTTTATATGAAGTTCTATGAGAGGCAAAAGTAATCTATGGTGAAAACAATTTGAACAGTGGTTGCCTTTGTTAACTGGAAAGAGGTAACAAAGGGACTTTGTAAGATAATGAAAAATGTCCTTAAGCTCAATTTGGATAATTACATATATGTATATATTTGTCAAAATTTTCAATTATACACTTAAAATTTGTGTATTTAACAAAGTACTGTTTGCAAAAATATATATAAAATGGCCCATTGTCTTCAAAGTAACAATAATAAGATGGAGGGTTAACTTCTCAACAGAAACCATGGGGTACAGAAAACAACAGCATGCTGTATTTAAAGTGCCTGGAAAAAAAAAAAAAACTGTCCACTTAAAATTCTCTCCTTAAAGTATCTTTCCAAAATGAAGATGAAATAGACATTTTCAGGCAAGAAGAACATTGGGCAATTTTGTGACTCTAAAAGAAATGATAAAGGTCGCTTTTCCGACAAAAGGAAAATGATCCTAGGAGGAATTATGGAAATACCAAAGAGAGTGAAGAGTTTAAGAAAAAGTAGATACAAAGGAAAATATAAACACTGACTGTAAACATCCTTTCTCACTTGGACAGGAATCTTGGGAGAGTCCTCTGTCCATTATCCAAGCTTTAGCTGGGCAATGATAGCTGGCTTGGGGATCCAAGGCCCTGTCCAAGTGACAGATCAGGCTGTGAGGGTTTGAAAGAGGAGAAACTCTTCTACGGTTCATTGACCCCATACTTCCAGTCAGGTCACACCCACTCTGCCAAGACCCCAGGCAGATGGCAGTCAACATAAGGCACAGCCCAGACCACAGTGACCAGGTGCCTAAAGGTCTCCAGCATCACGTTGTGGTACAGGGTCCGCTGGCCACTCAGCATCCCCCACTCCTCCTGGGTGAAGTCCTCAGCCATGTCATCAAAGGTTACCTGCCCCTGAAATGTCACTGACGTGTCTGCTTTAGTCAAGACCCTTATCTCTGCAAAGCTCCTACAAGGGCAGGGAGAGGGGTACATGACAATGTGAGGATGGACGCAGGTGTACAGAGAGATGTCCTGAGAGGGTTCTGGATTCTGAGGGATACTCAAGGCTTCCCGGGGGGATCCGGGGGCCTGCATCAGCCATATCAGAGGAGAGCCCCCATAATACTGAAACGTTTACCCCCGCAGGTCTCCCAACGGTTATTCCGTCCCCAAACCGCGGACGCCGGAGACACCCCCACCCCGGCCCAGCGCGCCCTCCCCATAAACTACCACGACCAGAAGCCCTGGCGGCGCGGCCTGTCAGCGCGCCACTGCCCAAGCACGGGTCTTCACCGCACAGAGAACCAGACTACACTTCCCAGAAGGACCCACGGCGCGACCTACTGACAAACATGAAAGCGCAACGAGGGAGTCCGAAGCATCGAGACGCCGCGGCGCTTGGCCTTATGGGAATTGCAGTCCTGCAGCCCGACCCTGCACAAGAGCGTCCAGGGAGTCAGACTACATTTCCCAGAAGGCGTGGCAGTGCGTGGGACCGCCTAATGGGTGTACGAGGTTGCGCCTCGGCTGGGAATGGAGCTTTCCGGGACTCAAAATTCAGGCTTCCTGGCCAGGCCTACGCATCACTGAGGCTACTTTATCTCATTGTAACACATAGAATCAACCTTTGGGCGAGATCCCAGAGGGTCCGGAGAGCCTGGGGGTGAGCTCTCTTGGAGTTGTAGCATCTCATAGTGACACTAACCCTGTCCGCCAGGCGGCGCGCGTGGGCAACTAGAGCGTTCTACTACATCTCCCAGAGGGATCCGCGATGCAGTGGAGGACCCAGTCTGCGTGCTCTTGGAGCGAGAGCGAGGCATTCTGGGAGTTGTAGTCCATTGTCTACAGGCCTCGTGAGGTCTCTGAAGAGACTCTGCCCTCCATACCAGGTGTCAAAAATATACCTTCCTGGGGAGGAAATGAAAATAAATATCACCCTATTTGCCTGTGTGTTTTTTTAAATAGGAGACGACGTATTTATTTATTTTTTTGACAGACATATTTAAATGTTATGACCTGGGACTTCCCCAGTGGTCCAGTGGTAAAGAACCCACCTTCCTATGCAGAGGATGTAGGTTGGATCCCTGGTCAGGGAACTAAGATCCCATATGCTGTGGGGCAACTAAGCCTGGGTGCCACAACTACTGAACCTGCACACCTCAACTAGAGAGCCTGCCTGATGCAAACTACAGAGCCCATGCCCTCTGGAATGTGCACACCACAACTACAGAGCCCACATGCCCTGGAGCCTGTGCACCACAAATAGAAAGGAGAAAACCTGCATGCCACAACTAGAGAGAAGCTCAAGCACCACAGCAAAAGATCCCACATACCTCAAAGAAGATCCGGCATGCCACAACTAAGACCCGACGCAGCCTAAGTAAATAAATAATTAATACAATAAATATAAAAGAAGCAATAAATGTTATGTCCAGTGCCTAGGTGTTTGTTGGATGGGTAATGAAGGCAAACATAATTCGTAGGTTGTTAGGTAGTTCTTTCATAAAATGTCATCTTTTATCTTTTTCAGCTACTGTGCATCACTCCACAGCCACGGTGGACTCGCCACATAAGAAGAGGAGATTGGAACTTAGACATGCACAGAGGGACAGCCATATGAGGACACAAGGAGAGAGTGGTCATCTGCAAGCCAAGGAGAGAGGCCTCGGAAGGAACCAATGCCATCAACACCTTAATCTTGAATGTCCAGCCTCCAGAACCGTGAGAAAATTAACGTCTGTTCTTTAAGGCACCTCTTCTGTGGTATTTTCTTATGGTGGCCCTAGCTGACTAGGAGAGCAATTCTCACCCATTCTGCAACCCTTTCCTTCAGAGATTAAAAATTCTGCTCTGAACCACAATGAGATAGCACCACACCCCACAAGTCAAAAGATCCAACAACCCAAGAGTTGCTGTGGATGGGTATGTTGGGAGGCACAATATTCCCCCTAAAGTCACACACATCCTTTACACACCTTCTTAAACTGTCAAAAACAAACACATTCATTAACGCAACCCAAATCTATGCTACCCTATAATGTGTACAAATATGAAGTCAAGGTAGAAATACCAAATCTCGGGAATTCCCTGGCGGTCCAGTGGTTAGAACCCCACGCTTCCACGTCAGGGGGCCTGGGTTTGATCTCTGGTTAGGGAACTAAGACCCCAAAAGCTGCGTGGTGAGGCCAAAAAAATGAATAAATGAATAAATAAATAAATCCAAATCTATTCTTTGAGACCAGACTTTCAGTGTTCTGTCTTACTTAGAAATTGTTCCAGTATCAAAGATCACTAAATAATTAACTGAAATTAGTATGAGCCCAATCTCTTAAGGTTAAGTTAAGTTCTTGGAAATTATCCTTCAGTTGATAGCCAGTGGATCATAATTACTATTGATATAAAAAGTTGTC
This sequence comes from Hippopotamus amphibius kiboko, assembly GCF_030028045.1. Classification (NCBI taxonomy): domain Eukaryota; kingdom Metazoa; phylum Chordata; class Mammalia; order Artiodactyla; family Hippopotamidae; genus Hippopotamus; species Hippopotamus amphibius. The sequence goes on from NW_026648280.1 coordinate 2,547,074, forward strand.
AGAATGATAATTCAACTTAGTTGAACAGGTTACATTTTGTTTTAAATCTTAAACATTATGTGGAAGTAATAGTCGCATATCTGATTAGACTTTAAAAGAAATAGCACAATTGGGCTTCCTAGGTGGCGCAGTAGTTAGGAATCCGCCTGCCAATGCAGAGGACATGGGTTCGATCCCTGCTCCAGGAAGATCCCACATGCCACGGAGCAACTAAGCCCGTGTGCCAAAATAAAAAGAAAAGAAAAGAAATAGCACAATTAAAATTAGCCCTTTAAAAACAAATACCATGTTATATCACTTATAGGTGGAATCCAAAATATGAAGTGAATGAACATATCTATGAAACAGAAACAGACTCAGACATAGAGATCAGACTTGAGGTTACCAAGGGGGAATGGGGGGTGGGGGATGGATGGACTGGGAGTTTGGGATTAGCAGATGCAAACTATTATAAATAGAATGGATAAACAAGATCCTACTGTATAGTACAGGGAACTATATTCAATATCCTCTGATAAACCATAATGGAAAAGAATATAGATACATGTATAACTGAGCAAATTTGCTGTATAGCAGAAAGTAACACAACATTGTAAATCAACTATACGTCAATAAATTTTTAAAAAATAAAATCAGCTTTTTCAGAAGTGAGGAAAAAAAAAATTTTTTTAAACTGGGTCATGACAATTCAGCCCAAACCCCAGGGGTTACTCTGGTAATTTTCTGAATCTCCTCTCTCTCGGCAGATTACTCAAATAATTGCCTTTTACTAACTGTTGTTAAGAATAGTCTGAATATGCCAAGACCAATTTGGTATTTTAACAGAAGGAAAACCAAATTCCAAACTTGCATTAATATGATATTTGACAATAATAAATTCACGTCTCTCTCTCTCGCTCGCTTATGAATAAAGTCTTATTATTGTAAGATGATGAATTTATTTTTAAATGAACTTATTTAATGATGAATTCACCTGATGAATTTATTTTTAAACTGGGTCATCATTTCAACTGAGGCGACCCAGCTACAACCATTTATGTTTCTGTCTTAAGCAAGGACCAACTGTTTCTGGAACTTAGCAGCTTAAAAAATCACCTATTTTTTTTAGCTCACAGCTTCTGTGGGTCAGGAGTCAGAGCACAGCTTACTTAACTGGGTTCTCTGCTCAGAGTCTCCCATGGTTGCCATGAAGGAATCAGCCAGGTCCGGGGTCTCATCTGAGGCGTGGGATTCATGTCCATGATCACTGGTTGTTGGCAGAATTCAGTTACTTGCCGTTGTAAGACTGAGGTTCTGTTTTTTTGCTGGCTCTCGGTGGAGGGCCCCTCTCCACTCCTGGAGGCCACCTCAGATTCTTGTCACACAGCGCCCTACACATATAACTGATTCACTTTGCTGTACACCTGAAACTAATACAACATTGTAAATCAACTATAGATCAATAAAAATAGATAAAATTTTTAAAAATTTCGATAAAAAGATAAAATATCTCAAAGGAAAAAAATCAATATGGTCATTTAATTCTCTGGGGTTTTTTTTGGTTTTTTTTAAGCAGTACTTTTTATTTACTTATTTATAATTTTTATTTATTACTTTTTTTTTTTTTTGGCTGCATCAGGTCTTTAGTTGCGGCATGCAGGATCTTCATTGCAGCACACGGGCTTCTCTCTAGTTGCGGAACGTGGGGTCAGTTGCCCAGTGGCATGTGGGATCTCAGTTCCTCAACCAGGGACTGAACTCGCACCTCCTACATTGGAAGCTAGATTCTTTTTTCTTCTTCTTTTTTTTTTAATTGGCTGCACTAGGTCTTCATTGCCACATGCAGGCTTTCTCCAGTTGTGGGGAGCTACTCTTCATTGCGGTGCACAGGCTTCTCAGTGCAGTGGCTTCTCTTGCTGCTGAACACAGGCTCTAAGTGCGCAGGCTTCAGTAGTTATGGCACATGGGCTTAGTTGCTGCCCGCTTGTGGGATCTTCCCGGACCAGGGCTTCAACCCGTGTCCCTGCACTGGCAGGGGGATTCTTAACCACTGCGCCACCAGGGAAGTCCGGAAGGCGGATTCTTAACCACTGGACCACCAGAGAAGTCCTGTGGTCATTTAATTCTCCTTTTTGTCCGAGGAGAAAAGTGTCTCTTCAGCCTACTCTGTTGGGCCTTGTACAGTGTCACATAATCACGAAAGCAAGGGTCCCAGCGTTCACCTGCAGGCAAGGATCTGGGGGGGCAGCTCAGCATTCTGCCTCCCACACATTCTCCTTTAGATGGCATCTTGAGTTCACAGCCCTATCAGAATCAACAGATATTTCCCCCTAGTCTCTTCCCTTATAACAGCAATGTGGTTACTTGCAGAGGTTCTATAAGACTCCTTTTTATCAGGATAGAACTGCACAAATCAGTCTTACAATCAAGCCCATACCTGGAGTGTCACACGACAATAAATCCCATCACACGACAAGCCCTCCGAGAAGGAACCAGGGTTGGATTTCTTCTGTGGCACCAACACCCACAAAGCCTCCCCCACAACCCCAAGAAATGCCCTGGAGCCTGTTCTGTGACTTATAAGGCCCCAGCTTCACTGGTAGGATGGAAAGCCTCTCCCAGCAGGCCAGGGAACCTAGCACATTTAAGGCTTCAAGGAGAGAACTCACTCCAGTGTATAGTTTCACAGTCAAAATGAATAGATTTAAGCTGGAATCTCAGACAGTGCTGGTGGGAATGTAAAACGGTGCAGCCACTTTGGAAAATTCTGTTAGTTCTTCAAATGGTTAAGCATAGAATTACCATATGGCCCATTGATTCCCTCAAATAGCCAAGAGAATTGAAAACACACATACACAAAACCGACCCTGTTCACAGCAGCATTATTCACAATAACCAAAAAGTGGAGACAGCTCAGATGTCCCTCAGCTGATAAAGAGATAAACACGTTGTGGTCTATCCTACAGTGGAATATCACTCAGCCATGAAAAGGAATGAAGCTCTGATAGATGCTACAACACAGATGAACCTTGAAGACGTTATAGTGGGTGAAAGAAGCCAGACATGAAAGACCACATGAGACATGATTCCATTTATATGAAATGTCCAGAAAAGGCAAACCCACAGAGACGAACAGCAGATTAGTGGTTGCCAGGCACTGAGGATGATGGGGAGTGGTGGCTCATGGGTTTGATGTTTCTTTATTGGGTGACAACAGTGTTCTCTGAGTGACTATGGTGATGGTTACCCAACTCTGAGTGTGGACTAAAAGCACTGAATTGTCCACTTTAAGCGGGTGAGTGGTGTAGTGTGTGAATTCTGTCTCAACAAACCTGTGAACATAGAAGCCAATTTAAAGGAAAACAAGAAGATGACCACCATCGTGGGAATGATGCCCAGGGCCTGAAATTTGGGGAACACAACGGGGTGGCATTCCAAGCTTGCCTGGATGAGCTTGGACCTTGCCGGAGCCTGCCGGCAAAATCGATCAGGTCCTTAGGCAAACACGACGCGGCTAGGAAATAAAGAAAGACAGACAAAAGATGGGGTCGAGAGGATCAGACGCCTCTAGGGCAACTGACAAACTTCTTTATTATGCGGTGGCCTTTAATACACTCTCAGAACAAAGGGGACATCAAACGAAATGACTCCTTCTTTGTTGTAACTTGTTCTATCTCTTCAAGGGCACCAGGAACTTGCGTAGTAGCTTGTACCCTACACGGTCTCAGGATGTTCTCATACGATAAGGAGTCTGTGGGAACACATACTGCAGCCCAAGGAACCACATGCTCTTTGTTTAAGCACATACTCAAGGTCAGGGGTGGCGGGACAGAGAGCTATGTTTGTTTTACACAAATCCTTGAATGAAGGCAGCTCCCAGGGCCATGTCCTGGGAGCAGGACCCCTTTCTCAGGGCTGCTCCCCGCAGCTCCCACTTCTTTAACTTAAAAAGAGCATGTTCTTGAAATAACCAAACAAAGGCCTCATATGATTGGGGGCAGTGGTCTTTTGCAAGAACAGCAGGAGGAGGGCAACTGCTATTGGCCAGGTCTCTGTTTGCCTCCTGGGTCCCAATCTGAGCTGGGCATGAGAAGCAATGCAGCCATGGGGGCAGGAGACCTCTCTCAGAAGAAGTAAGGGTCTGTGCCCCACCCCTGTTGGCCCCTCTGCGACTGTGCCTGTCTTAGGTTGTTCCTCCCTTGAGGAATCTTACCTGTCTCTGGCTAACCAGCCATCCTCCGGGGCCAAACAAGGTGATATGCGGTGTGCAATCGAGGAAGGGGCTGCGCCCCCAGAGAGGGTCAATCTTCTGTTTCCACGGTAGCCTATGCCCCCATGGCCTCCATGCCCAGCACCCTTAGTTCCTCTGCTGCTCAAGCAGGACATCCTGCACCCAATTGTTTAGCCCACATACTTTAATTACTTTTAGCCATATTTATTGTAACTTTTTCAAGGTTTCAGAAAGACTTCTGAATGTTTTCCCATATTCCCCCCTTTTTTGTTTTTGTAGGAAAAGATAAGCCGTCCAGCTACTTCTTTTTTCATCAATCCTTGGAGTGTTTTTCTTGCGCATCTGAGAACTGAACATAAGATAATTAAAAGCAACAATAGAATATCAGAATGTCTAGGAGATTGCTACTCATGCTTTTTGTCCAATCCAATGGATGCAATGCTTTTAATCCATCGGCTATACTTTGTAAAGCAGCAGTCTGGTGTAGAGATTGCAAAGATGCATATTGCATGCCAGTTATTTTAGCTTGTAATTAGTTGAGCACATTTTTGTGCTCCTGCAAACGCAAGTGAACTACATGGACTGCAGCCCTGATAGCCCACAGGCGTTGCATTAACATTCTGATAAAACACGGGATAAGTGCCAAAAGAATAAAAAACAAAATTAATAAACCAATAACAGTCAAACCCAAATACTTAAAATGACTTAAGGAAGGCACATGTTTCAAAAATTCTTGTATGAAATTTTCTGCTCTTTTTCCCAAATCCTCATCAGGTGAAGGAGCATCTTGTATGTCTAATATCTCCTTATGTAAAGATGCCAAATCTAAAGAAATATTACTATTGAACCATACTCCTTGCAAGTGGTTTTTCACCTTATCCCAAGCTGTAATGCTAGCATTGTACCTTTTTGAGGTGACACAGATCCAATTATAATTGCTGTGACACCGTAATTGTCCTCTTAGCTTTAACCCCTGAATTTCATCTCCCATATACATGATAATATCATAAAAAGCATTTAAACGTTTCTCTAATTTTTGATCAATACTCTCCTGGGTTCCCAAGGCCGTAGAAACATTTTGCGCCAACTTATCTACAAAAGTGGCTGTATGCACTGTTTCTGCTAAAGAGATAGCAGCCATAGTAGCAGTGGTAATGAGGGTTATTAAAGATACAATTCCTAAAATAATTAGTCCTATCGCCCTGCGGGAACGCATTAAAGACTTTTCAACATTTTTCCATAATTCCAATCCTCTTATCTGGTTCACTAGCGATCTTCTCCGTCGTCCGTACCAGCCTTTCCGGCAGCCAGCACGGCATTTCAGCATCCTGTGGAAACACACAAACATGTCCTCGTCCCCATATTAGGACGGGAATCTGGTCCATGCCAGTGATTAGTAAGGGGATCTTTCCATTTTACCATAGCCTTATTAGCACAATTTGGATTCCATAGCCTTTGAGCTGCTGAGTGGCCTTGAATATCTAATTGTAAAAAATTTAAAACAAATAAAGCATGATTAAGATAATTCTGTGGCGTCCAGGGGTATAGTTCCCCCCTTTTTAATTTAAATAATTGATTTTTCAGTGTTTGATGAGCACGTTCAACGATGCCTTGTCCTTGGGGATTATAGGGAATACCAGTTTTATGAATAATTTGTAGTTGAATGCAAAAGTTTTGAAAATTTTTGCCAGTATAGCCTGGACCATTATCAGTTTTTATTTCCTTAGGTTGTCCCATAATGGCAAAGCACCGTAAACAATGTGCCATGCAATGTTTACTAGCTTCTCCTGGTTGAAATGTAGCATGAATGAAACCAGAAAAAGTATCTATAGCAACATGAACATATTTCTGTTTTCCAAAATCTGCAATATGAGTTACATCCATTTGCCAGATATGATTAGGTAAGAGCCCACGGGGGTTTACTCCCAAATGAGGAACAGGAATCAACTGTGGGCATGCATCACATTGTTTTACAATTTGTCTAGCAGCTTCTCTGGAAATTTTGAACTGGAGTCTCAGGCTGTTACTATTCTGGTGATGAAGCTTATGGGATGCAGCGGCCAATTGTTCAGAAGAGAAATAAACTCTAGTGGCCATGTCCACTTGAGCATTTCCCATACTTAAGGAACCTAAGAGTCCCGAGTGGGCGCGAATATGCCCAAAATAACATTTGGCAGTTCTAGTTCTAATAATAGTCTGTATCTTTCAAAAAAGCTGTTGAATCAATGAGTTAGTGGTTCCAATAAATGGGACGGTTTCAATAGCATTTAATGCTCTAACAATATAGTGACTGTCTGAATATAAATTGACAGGTAGATCTGAGGTTTGTAATAGAGCTGTATAAACAGCGTGCAATTCTACTTCCTGGGCAGAAGAGCAGCCAGTATTCCAGGAAGTAACCTGATTATTTATGGAAAAGGCTGCAATTCCATTTGAAGAGCCATCTGTAAAAATTAAAAGCGCTTGTTTAATTGGTTGAGAACTTACCTTAGAGGGGAACAAAAACTGATGTAGAGTAGCAAATTGAAGCAATTTATCTGAGGGATAATGATTATCTATTCTGCCAGGATAATTAGCTAGCGAGGCTGCCCAAATGTCACTAAATTGCATCAGCCAATCTTGCTGTGATTTAGAGAAGGGAACACAAATGAGATGAGGATCCCTTCCCAAGGAACGGACAGAATCAGTGCGTCCCATAGCGATTAAGGTGGCTACTAATTCATGGTAAGGGGTTAGGACGCGAGACGGGGAGGTCGGAAGGTGCAGCCATAAAAGAGGACCATTCTGATACAAAACGGCTGTGGGTGTATGTGAAGTAGATAAAACATAAAGGCCCCATTCTTTAGTGTAATCACAGTAAGAAACCTGTTGGGTACTAAGGGCTGCTTCGACCTTGGCTAAGGCAAGTTTACCATGTTCAGTCAAAGCTCGAGGAGAGGTGGGGTCTGGATCGCCCTTTAAAATATCAAAAAGAGGTTTTAGTTCTCCTGTAGTAAGTTTAAGATAAGGCCGAATCCAATTTCTATCTCCTAAAAGTTTTTGGAAATCGTTTAAAGTTGATAAGTTATCTTTACGGATTTCAATTTTCTGAGTAAAAAAATGTTCTCCTTCCAAACGAAAACCCAAGTATGCAAAGGGAGGAAAACGCTGTATTTTTTCTTGAGAAATTATAAGACCAAAGCGTTCTAAGTCTCTTTTCACATCTGCAAAAGCAGACAGCAGTATGCCTTCAGATTTATAAGCCAAAAGAATACCATCCATGTAATGAACAAGATATAGCTGAGGATATTTTTGCCTGATTGCCTGTAAAGCTTGTGCTACAAATTTTTGACATAGAGTAGGACTGTTGGCCATGCCTTGAGGTAAGACACGCCATTGATATCTTTTCATTAGCTCCTTTAGAAGGGACACTGAAAGCAAAGTGCTTACAGTCCTGTGGAGCCAGAGGAATAGTGAAAAAACAATCTTTTAAATCAATAATAATTTTAAATGCATCCTTAGGAATAGCCATTGGAGAAGGCAATCCTGGCTGTAAGGGGCCCATAATTTCCATTGTTTCATTAACTTTTCTCAAATCTTGTAATAATCTCCATTTTCCAGATTTTTTCTTGATTACAAATATAGGAGAATTCCAAGGGGAGGTAGAGGGGACTATATGACCACTATTTAACTGTTCCTGCACCAGTTGTGTAGCGGCTTCTATTTTCTCAGCACTAAGGGGCCACTGATCGACCCATACTGGTTCTTCAGTTTTCCAAACAATGGAGTCCGCATGAGTCACAGGAGAATCAATGGTGCCTCCTAAAAATACCCTAGACCGGCTCGATGAGGTCTTACTTCAGGTTGTATTGGCATTATAGGTCCCTGTGATGCAATACCTAATCCTTGACAGGGTAACAATCCTTGATTCATCATCTGATTAGTCACTGTTTTGTTGGGGCTATATATGTATACTCCCATGTGAGACATAACATCTCTTCCCCACAGATTAACGGGTAATTCAGGGAGAATATACGGCTGGAATTGTCCCTCGTGCCCGTCGGCATCTTTCCAGGTTAAAAGAGCGGAACTTTGTTCAGGATTAGTCATTTGCCCTATTCCCTGTAGGGTGGATATAGCCACTTGCTTGGACCAAGATTTAGGCCAAAATTGCTGAGAAATTACAGAAATATCAGCACCGGTATCCAATATTCCTTTAAATCTTTTTTCATTAATTAGTAGAGTTAACTCAGGTCGATCTTTTCCTATGGCTTGTAGCCAATAGGCATCAGAAGACCCAAATCCCTGTTGGCCTCGTTGTCTAGAGGAACGGGAAATTCCTGTTTGCACAAGGGGTAAAAGAATCAATTGAGCAATTCTGTGTTCAGGTTGAATTACAGTAATTGTTTGAGGAGAATGAGCCATCATTTTTATTTCTCCTGTGTAGTCAGAATCAATCACACCAGGGGCAACTAGTAACCCCTTCATAGAAGTACTGCTCCTGCCTAAAATAATTCCTACCGTCCCTTGGGGTAGGGGACCATAACTCCCGGTAGGTAGAGCTTGCATTCCCATTTCTGGGGTCAATACTGTGTAGGTGGAGGAACTGAGGTCCAATCCTGCGCTTCCTGGGGTGGCTCGAAACAAGTCGGATACTGACTTTCGTGCTGACATTTTTCTCCATCAGATTTTGTCCCTGCATGGCCCCATAACATTGTTTCTGGGCCTGGGGCTGGCCCCTTATCCAGTTTCCCTGCACCGGAGTTAAAGTTTTACCATTAATGTCTGTTTTAGACCTACAAGCTTTTGCCCAGTGCTTTCCTTTTCTGCAACGGGGGCACAAATTAGGTTGCGCTAACGGAGTTGAGTGCCCCCCTTCTTGTGGATGTTTTGAACGTTGTGGGCATTGTGCCATACGATGGCCCATTTGTCCACAAACATAACAACTTCCTGGGGGGCCAGCAATTTGCGGCTGTCCCTGAGATTTGCCTTTCCTAAGTTGCTGATATAAAACTTCTCTTACAGATTTTCCCTGCAGGGCAGCAGCCAAAGTAATCCCTTGTACATAAGATGGTCCGATATCAGCACAAATCCTTACATAATCAGATAGGCCCCCCTTCTTTCTATAAGGTCTTAATGCCGCTTGACAAGCAGAATTAGCATTTTCATATGCCGATTGTCGTACTAGCACCAAGCCAGCTTGTTCATCTCCAATTATTTTTCCCACTGTCTCTAATAGTCTGGCAACAAAATCCTGATAGGGCTCATCAGGACCCTGACTTATTTTAGAAAGATCCTCCGTTTTCTTATTTGAATTTGGTAATTTTTTCCAAGCTCGCAGGGCAGCAGTATTGATTTGTGGGTAGGCATTTGGGGGGTAGGTAAGCTGATTATTGGTATCTCTATAAGCTCCTTCCCCTAGCAACATCTCATAACTTACATTTAATCCTTGTTGTCGATTATCTCAGCTGTAGTGCCACAATTCTCAGAATACTCTGATTTCCATAATAGATAATCTCCCCCAGTAAGGCAAGCTCGTGCTACTTGTTTCCAGATATTGATTGCCTAGAGCCTCCACGATGGCTAATGTAAACGGGGCTGTAGGGCCATACTGAGCACACGCCATCTTTAATTCTTTTAACTGTTTAAAAGGTAATGGCTCATAGTATCTCTGCTGCTGAGCATTTTCAAAAACAGGATAAAAAACTGGAAAACCCGTTAATGGTTCCCCTTCTCTATGAGCATGACGTAAAGCCTGCTGCAAAGGAGACAATAATTTTGGGGAGGGTTTTTCAGAATCAAGAGGGAGCTTTTCAGAGTTAAAATAAGTTTTGACTGGATAAGGAGAAGGTGGACGCTCCTCGAAAGGGGGTGGGGGATCCAGTCCTGCCACCACGGAGGGAGGCTGCTCAGGGGGGTGTTGCTTACTTAAACCATCAGTAATTGCTTTAGGTATTCTCTGACTTATTTCCTGCAGTAAGTCTCGTATTTGTTGTAAATCAAAACTTAACTTTTCTGAGGTCGTTCTTTGAGGGGACTGTTCCAATCCCATGAGGACCTCCCATGGAGGCTCCTTATCATAATAATGAGCCGCCTGATCTTCTAAATCCAATTGTTCCCCCTCACTTAATTTATCCTCATTATCTATACCTACCTGTAAAGGCTCAGCAGGCGGCGCTGCAGGCTGGGGAATTTCTGACTCAATCCCCAAGGAGCCATTTTTTAGCTTAGATTCTAGTTTCTGATTTTCGTGAGCGGGATCTAGACAATCTCGTATAAGAGTCCATAAAGAAAATGCATCTATAGGTACTTTACCGGGACCATGAATGGAATAATAATGTTTCAACCATTCTCCCAGCTTTCCCCAAGTATTACTATTTACAGTTCCTTCTTCAGGATACCAAGGACAGACGTCCTCAACAAAAGAAAAGAATTTTTCTAATTGTGTTTTATTTACATGAATTCCGCGGTCATTTAACATAGTCTTTAACATACATATAAATAACTGTTTACTATTACCTTGTCCCATAATTTCTTACTCTCGACAATACTCTCCCTGCCCATACATTTACCTTAACGGCTTTTTCTCGGGTACCCCTTTTTCACCTGGGCAGCGGCCGTCACCGTGTTCCTTCAGGTCCCTGGTCGGGCGCCACTTGCCGGAGCCTGCCGGCAAAATCGATCAGGTCCTTAGGCAAACACGACGCGGCTAGGAAATAAAGACAGACAGACAAAAGATGGGGTCGAGAGGATCAGACGCCTCTAGGGCAACTGACAAACTTCTTGATTATGCGGTGGCCTTTAATACACTCTCAGAACAAAGGGGGACATCAAACGAAATGACTCCTTCTTTGTTGTAACTTGTTCTATCTCTTCAAGGGCACCAGGAACTTGCGTGGTAGCTTGTACCCTACATGGTCTCAGGATGTTCTCATACGATAAGGAGTCTGTGGGAACACATACTGCAGCCCAAGGAATCACATGCTCTTTGTTTAAGCACATACTCAAGGTCAGGGGTGGTGGACAGAGAGCTATGTTTGTTTTACACAAATCCTTGAATAAAGGCAGCTCCCAGGGCCATGTCCTGGGAGCAGGACCCCTTTCTCAGGGCTGCTCACCGCAGGACCTGTTGTTGATTTGTCTCTAAACTTCAGTTTCCTCATTCATGCAATGGGAATTGAGGTTCCCTCACCACCAGGTTATGGCGAGGAGTAAAAATAGTGTCAGGCACATAAAGCATTAGCGGGAAACCTGGCCGGGAGTGGCAGCAGCACAGTTCATGAAGGGGACAGGCTTTGGGGCGACTCACCTGGGGAAATTTATACAGCCCCAGGAGCCCGGCAAGGGGGATGGACGGGGACCACAGAGTGTCTCCCACCAGGTGCCCACTTGGGATCTTAGATCCCCGACCGGGGATCGAACCCATGCCCTCTGCAGTGAAAGAGGGAAGTCCTAACCACTAGACTGCCAGGGAAGTCCCAGGCATTTTTGATAACAGGCAGCAAAACTTGTTGTTCCTGTGCCTATTGCATATTTATTGGACTAATTTGCTTTATATGGTCCAAGAGCAGACAAGGTAATCCTCTTTCTCCTCTTTCATATGTAGTATCATCTGTGTGTTATTCTTGGGTTTTGATAGCTTTTTTTAAATTGAAGTATAGAAACTAATATTATATTCGTTTCAGGTGTACAACATAGTGACCAGTATTTTTATAGAATATACTCCATCTGTGTTTATGTTTTTATTTATTTACTTTTTTGCCATGCCCCTCAGCTTGCAGGATTGAACCCCCACCCTTGGCAATGAGAGTGTGGAGTCCTAACCACTGGACCGCCAGGGAATTCCCTTCAGAAAAACTTTATTACACTCTATTGTTATAATTGTTCTATTTAATTATTAGTTATTGTTGTTAATCTCTTACTTGCTTAATTGATAAATTAAACTTTATCATAGGTATGTATGAATGGGAAAAAACATAGTATATACAGGGTTTGGTACTATCTGTGGCTTCAGGCTTCCGCTGGGGGCGGGAGTCTTAGAATACATCCCCCCCTCCCCCCCATGAAGGGCGATGTCCGTGTAGTATTATTAACTATAGTCATCAGGCTGTACATTAAATCCCCAGGGCTTATTTCATAACTGGAAGTTTGTACCTTTTGACCATGTTCACCCATTTCCTGACCCACCCCACCCCCACCCCCCAAGCCTCTGGTGACCACCAAGACCCTTGCTTTTTTTTTTTTTTTTTTAAGTAATTTATTTATTGGCTGTGTTGGGTCTTTGCTGTTGCACATGGGCTTTCTCTAGTTGCAACGAGCAGGGTCTACTCTTTGTTGTGGTGCATGGGCTCCTCATTGCCACAGCTTCTCTTGTTGCAGAGCACGGGCTCTAGGCGCACAGGCTTCAGTAGTTGCGGCACATGGGCTCAATAGTTGTGGCTCTTGGGCTCTAGAGCGCAGGCTCAATAGTTATGGCGCACAGGCTTAGTTGCTCTCCAGCGTGTGGAATCTCCCTGGAGCAGGGCTTGAACTCGGGTCCCCTGCACTGGCAGGCGGATTCTTAACCACTGCGCCACCTAGGAAGTCCGACCTTGCTTTTTTAAACATAAACCCAGCACCACTGCTCAACTAAATCCATTGACAGTAATTCCTCCACAGCAATAAGTAACCAGTTGGCAGTCACATTTCCCCATTACTCTTGTTTGCTTCTCCTTCAGCTGCTTAGACGACAGATCTGGGTCCCCAGGTCCCACTCACTGCCCTTCGAAGTCCCTGGAATGATCAGAGCCCAGGTCCAGGGGGCTTTCGGGATGTTTCCTGTATTTGGAGGTACAGACAGGGCCTGGGGATGTCCTGACATCCGTGTCCAGCCCAAGCACGTGTGTCTAGACAACATCTCCAGATGGCGGCCCGTGCCTCCAAGTTGGGGGACTAAATATGCCCTAACAACCCGCCCTCCCCACGCACACACATCCTGGTCTTCTTGACCCTCAGTCTCTCTGTGTCCTTGGTCACTGTCACGGCCACTGAGGAGGTCGCAGGACTCTCTGCTGCTGAGGGTCTCAGGGTGTCAGGTACCGGACAGAGTGAAGGGAGTCCTGCCTTCCCCTTTGTGGACGGCGGGTCCTCTGGTGACTATTATAGAATTCAATGGTGTTTGTTTTACAATCAAAACTAGTATTTAGCAAGAAACAGAAAATCCAGAATCCAGCCAAACACACCATTCCATGTATCCCCAACCTGAAAGTGGAATAATCTTGCACCCACCCCCCCAGCTCCCTCCCACAGTCAGTCCTTCCTCACCCAGCGCCCCCGCTCCTCCAAGAGGTCACAGAGTGCCCCCCCCACCCCCACCCCCAGGGTCTGAGCTCACCAGCTGCTGAGCCTGGTCCTGGGTGCTGCAGTGCACTGCTGGTCCTCATCATCTTGAGCTCCGGAGGACTCCTCCCCACCCCAGCCAGGGCCTCTGGGGTCAAAGGACTACTGGCTACTGCTAGGTTTTGAGGCTCCCAAAATGAGTTTTTTTAAGGAAGAAATGTATCTACAGGACTATATAAACATTATAGTATATTTAAATGTATATATCAAACTAACAAAAAATGCAGCCTAATGCAGTCGTGCTTTCCGTGATATGATTCTAGAATTCCTTGAAAGCTACACTGATTTGTGATGCAACTGTTCCCGGTGGGTCCTCTCACAGCCACATGGAGGCACCCCTCTGAGGCTGGAGGAGGACTCAGCCAGTGGTGACAACATGGCCTGGAAGGCTGTGGGCAGCTAGAGATAGCCTTCCGTTTATCTTATTTGACGGGCAGAGTGTTCTGAAAACCTCTGCATCCTTGCCAGCTTTTAAAAATCAAGAGATTTCACACCCAAATCCAGATCTTTGGCTTCTTTTGAGAAATCCAGACCTGGGACACTGGGCTTACCTGTCCACATGGCAACACTTGGCTGCAGCCATTAGCATCAGCCCCTTTAGAAAAAGCCCAGCCCCTTCAGGCATTTAAGCTTGCGAGAGTTGGTTGGGAAAAAACAGGGATTAGATGGCCAGAGGCAGGTAACAGGTGGGCAAATCCAAAGGGAGCTGAGCAGGACGACCTGGCTTGCCCAACACATTTTGTGGAAGAAAAAGTTACCAGAAAAAAAAAGTAATCTTTTTTTGCATTTGGATTTGCAGGTGAAGGAAGTGACTTTTTTTTTCTGGCTGTGCCAGGTCTTATTTGCAGCATGCATGAGGGATCTAGTTCCCTGATTAGGCATCAGACCCTGGCCCCCCTGCATTGAGAGTACAGAGTCTTAGCCACTGGACCACCAAGAGAGTCCCAATAATTGATGTTTTATGTACAATTTAAAGCTTTCTTACTGCAGTAGAGAGAAGAGTAGCTTTCAGTACGACAGTCACAAATGTGGGCTTTTATAGTCTCTGAATGTACAGGACACCTTTAAAGAAAAGCTAGTAAGCTTGCCTTTCCTTTGTTCACATCAGTGCATTCCAATTTTGAGCCATCCGTCAAGTCTTCTCATAACAACCACTATTATAGGGCTTACGAGATTTAAAGTCTTTCACCCATGTGTGAACCAGCCAAATCTTTTCACCTGTCTGTGTACGTGTAAAGAAGATGTGACCAGCTAGGATTTTCCCCTAACATGAGAATTCTTATTGTCTTCTCTCCTGTTTTCAGAGTCAAGAGTTTTTCCAAAGAAATAGTTGTTTCAGTCAAAGAAAAACTGCCTTTGTCTTGAAACATTTTCTTAGCTTCAAATCCATCATGCGAGCCCGACTGATTGGAATCACCCCTTATTAAAAGGGCAAAGGCACATGGCTCAGCCACGGTTAGACTCTTTGCACTCACTACTCCACGAATGTTCCACGTGTGTAGAGAACCACAGAGGACACAGAGGACACTGACTTGGAGTAACAATCCTGAGAGCACATGACCGGCTACATGGCTGCAGGCAGTTCTGAAAGCAGAACTAGTCTCAAGGAAAACCATTGAGATAAAGCAGTCATATAGTCCATGGCTCCAGGCTCCAGCTCTGAGTTAAACTATCTCTCCTAGTAATCACAAAAAACAAGGTGTTCCACCTTTTTCTCTAATTGAAGCATATACTTCCTGATGTCCATTATCCTTATTTATAATCTAGAATGCTAGAATGCTTTTTCTCAATAAATACGCTATGGGAATCAGAGCTTGGGACTCTTGACTGACTTGGCTTTGAGTCCCCTGACCCCATGCTTTCCTATACTCTTGTGCGAATTTTCTTAATTCCGCCGTGCCACTCACATTCAGGTTTGTTCGTGTGGATGAGATCTCCACAACTGGTGCCTGAACAGGGTGAAAAAAACATCTCACGTTTGTTCTCATTTACTAGCCTGTTTCATGGTCATGGGCCTTCCACAACAAATAAAAACAGATAATGGTCCTGCTTATACCTCTAATTCGTTCAAAAAATTCTGTGATGAATGGCATGTATCACATTTCACTGGCATTCCATACAATCCAACAGGCCAGGCAACTGTTGAAAGAGCTCACTTAACATTAAAACAAATGCTAGATAAACAAAAAGGGGGAGATGGGTTTCCTATAACGCCTAAAGATTGCTTGAATAAAGCTTTGTTTACACTTAATCATTTAAATTTTTGGACTGAAGAGAATAAATCAGCAATAGAAAAAGACTGGGAAAACGAGATACCTGAATCTCCTCTCATGCAGCCAGTTTGGTGGCGCGATATAAGCACAGACCTATGGAAAAGGGGCTGGGTTAAATCGTGGGGTAAAGGTTTTGCTTGTCTCCACAGAAAGCAGAGAAATATTGTGGCTCCTTGCAAAACGACTGAAACCCAGAAATGAACCGGAAACGGGTGAGATTCGACATAGATCCACCGCTAGAGGAAAGGATGGCGAAGCTGGATATACGATCTTCAATAACCGTCACCAATACAACTCAGAAAACTCCTCCCATGACATGGGGAGCGATAAAGAAGACCTCCCGTGAAGCTGATAAGATACTGGAGGGATTGCGCGTACCAAAGACGTCGGCCAACATGTTTCTAGCTATGCTTGCCGTCGTTAACACTATGGTGGGAATAGTATATGGTGAAACAAATTTCTCTTACTGGGCTTATGTTCCACATCCTCCACTAAACAAACTAATTACTTGATTTGACGGAGAGCCTCTTGTTTATATTAATGACTCAAATTGGCTTCCTGGGTCATATGATCCTAGGGGACCTATGATGCCAAATGAGGAGGGCTGTATCATTTTTAATTATACTGTAGGAGCAGATAACATCCCTATTTGTTTTGGACATGAGAATCACTGTCTTAAAGTGGCATATCAAGGCTGGCTATCTACCGTTAAGACTAATAATACTAATCCTACTCAATTATTCTTATTCTCAAGTTTTAGCTTTAAAGACACCGGGATCTTTAGTAACACCATGCCTCCAGACATGCCCATTTGCCAGCAAAAAAGGGTATCATCTATTTCCAATTGGAACAGTTGGGATAAATGCAGGGGAAATAAAGGTCGAGTGCTTCTTAATATTTCCGAAGGAAATGTCATTGATTGGAGCCCTAGGCGTTAGGCTCGATGCTACGGTTCCCCATATGATTTAAGATGGAAAAAATATAAGCATGGTACTGTTATCTCAACTGAGGCATCTGGAGATATTATATACTAGCATGAACCAGGAATGACTCCTCCGAGTCCATACTTTTCTCATGGTCCAATTCATAATCAAATTTGGAAATTAATGGCCTCTCTTCATAAAATACATGCTTGGAAAGGAAACTATACTAGAAACTTGGTCAATAATGATACTGTACTCTCCTTTACAATTAATGAAACACATCACATCAAGCTTGTGTAAAATTCCCTTACCTACTAATGAAAGCACATACTAACTTTGATACTAATGAATTATTGTTAAATTGTGTTAACTGTACCTTTCATACTTGCTTAAATTCCAGCATACTATTTAATCATAATGCTGAATCAACTTAAAGCTCGCCAGGAATTTGGCTGCCAGTTCAAATGAAAGGATCCTGGCAAGAATCTCCTAATCTTTACTTCTTGCAGGAAATAGTTTCAAACGTTTCATTAGAACCTTAGTTGCTGTTATAATAGGTCTAAGTGCAATAACTGCCACAGCAGCAACTGCAGGTATAGCTTTACATCAGACTCTCCAAACTACAGAGATGGTGCACCCATGGCATACTGATTCTGAGCTGCTATGGTCCACTCAGAATCAAACTGATAATAAAATAGCTTCTGAGGTAGCTGACCTGCAACAAGCTATGGTAATGATAGGAGATGAAATTTTCAGTCTTCAGAAACAACTACGTCTTCACTGTGATTGGAATATTACTCAATTCTGTGTTACTCCTTATCCTTATAATTCTTCAAAATTTAATTGGAACAAAGTATGCCAACATTTGTTAAATCAAGGAAGCATGACATGAATTAACATTATTGCGTAAGGAAATGCTTGACACTTTTGACAAAAAATTGGAATTACTAGCAGGATCAAATTATTTGGACAATATTGCTAATGAATTGGGTAAATTGAATCCTATGCCCCATTTGTGCATATTTGGGGGCTCTGCTTTGGCGATAACAGGAATATTAATCTTGATAATTTTCTGTCTTTGCTTAGTCTGGCGACGTCTCCTCCAACAAAGTCGAAAACAACAACAACTAGCTGCATACTCTGTGAAGCTCAGATGTGTGTCCAATAAACAAAAAGGGGGACACGTGCATTAGTGAAAATAAGTCCAGCTCGAGTAGGGGAATGGTGAATGTTCTCACCTTGTCCATTATTGGCTTCTGTACCCTGAGCCTGCCACCTCGTGGGTCTTGGTCAATGTTCACCAAATGGTGAATGCAGTCATATCAGGGCACATCAACTTTGAATATTATATTGCTATTGAAACGGACAATTTTGACAATTATGTAGCAACATGTAAAGTAGTTTTTAAATGTTCAATAATCTAGCCCCTGATGTTTCTTGTAACCATGTACTAAATACTGGCAACTGTTCAACCCTGGGTCAGTGTAGCAAAATGTAAACTACTCTTGTGTTTGAAGTTTTAGTGAATGTTTTCATTTCAACCATATTTTTAAATTTGGTAAACACTAGTTCGTTTTACAATAATAAAGTTTATGGTATAGTTTCCAATATTGTTACCAAAATGAACTCATGTCTACTTGCCCTATGTGCCAATCTACTGACACCAGCTTATGGTGAAGGAAAGTGCAGGCTTTATTGCAGGGCACCAAGCAAGGAGAACAGACAGCTCATGCTCAAAAGACCTGAACTCCCCCTTGGCTTTCAGGGCAGGGTTTTTTAAGGCAACATTGGGGTGAGGGTTGCAGCTCATGGATTTTCTCCTGATTTGTCGGTAGAGAGGTAACAGGGTGATGTTTTGGGAGTCAACATCATCAACCTTCTGGTTCCAACTGGCTTCAAGTCTATCTACTTGTGGTCAGCAGTTTCCATCTGATGGGAGTCTGGTTTCTGCAAAAACCACTTAAGAATGCACATCAGACATTGTTATCTACATCCTTCAGGGAGGAACTAAAGGTCCTGTGATTCTGCTATATGTCTAATTCAATATTTAAATTGCTACGAGTTCTCCAGCTGGACTGCTATTCTTTGTCTCTGCTTGTTTTCACTCCTCTCATCATTAACTTTCAAGCCAGACTTTTTGAAACTCAGGGAAGGTTCAGGGGACCTAAGTTTTTCTTTAAGCAAAGAGGTAGTGGGGACTTCGATGATGGTGCAGTGGTTTAGAATCCACCTGCCAATGCAGGGGACATGGGTTTGAGCCCTGGTCCGAGAAGATCCCACATGCCACGGAGCAACTAAGTCCATGAGCCTGCACTCTATAGTCTGCGAGCTACAACTACTAAGCCCGTGTGCTGAAACTACTGAAGCCCAGGCACCCTAGAGCCCATGCTCCACAGCAAGAGAAGCCACCGCAATGAGAAGCCCCTGCGGGCTGCAACTAGAGAAAACCTGCACACAGAAACCAAGACCCAAGGCAATAAATAAATAAAGGTAATGAACACAAAGGGGTCTGTTACCAAGAGAGCCCATCCAGGGATTTCTCCCTTTCACTCCAGGCCCCTTTGCCTAAATTAGTCCCTCAGCGGCCGGTGGAGAATATTAGTAACGGTGGCAAATGAACAAGCGTCAAGACTCCAACTCTCGTCTCAGAGGGATCCTACGGGCAGGGACAAATGAGCAGGAAGGTCGCGCCTGGCCCTCCGGGAGATGCAGTTCGACGCCCTAAGCGCAGGCGCAGGCGCAGGCGCAGTCCCAGCCCTTGGAGGGTGCAGCCTTCCTCCTCCGTACCATGGAGCGCGGAAACGGAGGGTCCCAAGCCGCTCTGTGTCGGCCCCGGACGGGGGCGGGGCGAGCAGGGAGACGACCGGAAGTGCGCGCGCTGTCCTCTGGGGGATGTAGTTCGGCGCCCGCTCACGCAGGCAAAGTCCCAGCCCGTGGCGGGCGTGGTCTTCGTCCTCCCTTCCAAAGAGGAGTGCCGCGTGGGAGGGTTCCAGGGTGAGAGACGAGGCGGAGTTTGGAATTCGAGCCCCTGAGCCTCGGCTTTGGGCGGCGTAGGGGTGAGCAGGAAGACGACCGGAAGCGTAAGCGCTGCCCTCTGGGAGATGTAGTTCACCGTCCCTGCGCCGGCGCAGTGGGGTCGGTGGCGGCCGCGGCCTTTGTCCTACAGCCCGGCGGGTGAGTGAGACTGGGGGTGGCCCGGGCGGGGGAGGCCCAGCCGGGATTGGGTCCAGGGTCTTATCTGGGGCCCCGGGCCGGGCGTGTACCTAACTGCGTGAGCGTCTGTGTCGCGACCCTTCTGCTGCTTTGGGCCTAGGATGCGTCGCTGGGACCAGTGTGGGTCGCTGGGACCAGTGTGGGCGGGGCCGAATGGGCGGGGCCAGGTTCGGGACGGGGGTGGGGGGCTGGTCTCAGGATCCGAGAAGAGAGCTTGCGGCAGGGGTTGGGTCCTGGCTTTAGTGGAAAAGGTCTCTGGCTTCGCGAGTATAGTCAGATTTGCTGGCTCGACCCTTCAGAGCCTGGAGCCAGCCTGACCTGCATCCCTCCCCGGTTCTGGTGGGACGTGTGGGGTTTGGAGAGTGGGGAAGGCTGAGGCGCCACTACAGTGTCATCTTTGGAGCCTCACCTTCTTGAGGGGCATCTGTGTGAAGAATGAAGATGAGGGAGACCCAAAAGCACCAGATTTTGATCCTAGCCACCTGGGACCCTGGAAACAGACTCATTATATTAAAATCTTATTGCGCACCGACTGCATGCCAGGCCCCATCCAGGCTTCTTCATTAATTAAACAGGAAGCTATTTAGATGTCCTGAGTGCGAGGCCCTGTATTATATCCAAGAGCCCCCCAGCATTGTCTCTGCCCTGGATGCCACAGGAGGGTCAGGGAGATGATGATAAGCCCGTGAAACATCACTGAGTAAGAAACTCCCATCCAGGAAATTGCAATGAAGACGAGGCACAGGCTGGATAGGGCATAATTAGGGGTGCATATAGGCAGGGTCATCAAGGGACAGTACAGAGAGAAGGGAAACACTTGTTACCTTTGGCCTGACTTTCATTCTGGGCAGTCAGCTAGGGATGAGCTTATAAATCACTGAGCAGAGGGCCAGGCATAGAGCAGATGCTAAACAGATGCTCACTGAAGCAGGAGACATCCGCCCAGCCACAATCGCCTTCCTGTGTATTCAGCTGCCTGCTGGGCTCCATTTTCAGCCCTTTTCAGATTTTAATTCCCATAAGCTCCGTGCTGGGTCACTGAGACCCCAGTACTGTCTGGCTTTCTGTCACAGTAACAGAGTCATCACCCTAGAAATCACCTGTGCAACCTGGGCTGTGCCCCTTGCCCACCCTGGCCGTCAGTTTTCCTGTCTGGAGTAAGTAAGGAAGATTGGAGCTCATCCTTCAGTAGTGCCTGGAATAGCACTGGGCACACAGCAGGACCTTGGGAAATGCCAAGCTGAGGTTGCACTGCTGTTGTGTTTGGCCCAGGTGCTGAGCTCCTTCCACCTGCACACAGGGCTCCCAGGGCCTGGGGTCACTGGTTACCTGTCACTTGCCCAGTCTCTCACATCCCCTTTCCCCCCAGAACTGCCTGCAGAGGAGCTGGCTGTTCCTGCAAAAGGCCGGAGGAGGAGGGAATGACCGCTGGGCTCCTCTCTGCCGGGGACCCGGTGAGTACACCGCTACCTCACACTCAGGCCTCCCAGCCTCTACCTATGGTCCTACCAGGTTCATTCTGCCCTCAGGGCCTCTGCCCTCACTCTGCCCCCTGCCAAGAATGTGTTTTAGTCAGCTCCATATCCTCCTCCAGATCTCACCTCACCACCTCCAAGAAGACCTCCTCGATTACCCCCTGCCCCTTGCCACCCTGGCAGACATGGCTCATCCATCCCACTGATGTGTCTGGCACGTTCTCAACACAGGGCTCGAGGTCTGTTCTCTCAGCTCACTCTTTTCATCCAGTCACTTGGCCGACATGCACTGAGCTCTGCCAATGAGCAGGCACCATTTCAGGCACCGTTCCAGGTACTGCAGGTTCAGGAACAGCCAAAACAAGCAGAAATCTCCACTCCTGGGGCCTCACAGACCCTGTGGGGAATGTAAACGTGCCAAGTGTTGGGCAGGGAAGTGAGGCCCAGAAGAGGGTGGGCTTGGGGACCAGTCATTAACCAGTGCAGCCCAGAAGGCCTCCCTAAGGAGGTGGCCCCCAAGCAGAGACCTGCAGGAAGGGAGAGGGAGAGGTGGAGGTACAGGCAAAATGTTCCAGGCAGAGAGAACAGCATGAGCACAGGCCTGGAGATGGGACCACGCCAGGCACTTAACATGAAGAGCAGACACACATCTGGCAGGAAGACCGACAACCAGCAGGCTGCAGGGGCCTGCAGCCTGGGAAGCACTTCTGGCCATTTTTGCCATGTGCAGAGGCCCCACTCACAGTAGGCGCACAGTGAATGGGTGAACAATGAATGTTCCGAACTCTGGTCAGTGCTGGACATGTCACCCTATTCAACTCCCACATCAGTCCACCAGGTGGGATGAGGAGGAGACCAAGGCACACGTGCATCTTTCAGCACCATCAGTGTGTCTGCTCTGAAAAAAAATTTTTTAATCTTTTATTTAATTAATTAATTAATTTATTTATTTATTTTTGGCACACGGGCTTAGTTGCTCCGTGGCATGTGGGATCTTCCTGGAGCAGGGATCGAACCTGTGTCCCCTGCATTGGCAGGCAGATTCTTAACCACTGCGCCACCTAGGAAGCCCTAATTAATTTATTTTTGGTTGCATTGGGTCTTCATTGCTGCACGCGGGCTTTCTCTAGTGGCGGTGAGTGGGGGCTACTCTTTGTTGTGGTGCATGGGCTTCTCATTGCAGTGGCTTCTCTTGTTGTAGAGCATGGGCTCTAGGTGCTCGGGCTTCAGTAGTTGCAGCACGTGGGCTCAGTAGTTGTGGCACACGGGCTTAGTTGCTCTGTGACATGTGGGATCTTCCTGGACCAGAGCTTGAACCCGTGTCCCCTGCACTGGCAGGTGGATTCTTAACCACTGTGCCACCAGGGAAGTCCCTGAAAATTTTTTTTAGGATTCACAAATTTAAAGTTCTTAAATGTATCAAAACCCTGATATCTTCCACAGTGATTTCTAGGTTGATGAGTTGGCTCATTTATTTTTTTAAGTCCACACAATCCCATAATGATATTCTCGTTATAAAAACGTCAAGCAAAAAAATAAAATAAAAACGTCAAGCAGCACTTAGAGAGGCCCCCTTGCTCCTCAGCCCCTTCCCAGGCTTCCCTCTAAAGCAGCTGCTGCTGTCACTTCCATGCACCTTCCTGTGCTAATACATACGTTTTCAGACAAATAGAAATTAGAGCTTTGTTTTGTTTTACATAAGTGGCACTGTTCTGGCAACGTCCCACCCTCTGGGATTTTTGCATCTGGAAGGTTGCTCCCCAGCTGTGCTTGTCAGTGCCACCCTGTCTTGTGCTTGGCTGCAGATTTTCCAGGACTGACTTTGGCTGCTCCCCTACGATGGGCATCTAGGCTGTTACCAGTGCCCAGTTATGTGTAGATGATGCAGCAGGGGAGCAAGGTTCTTGGGGGAAGTTGGAGATGGAGAGGAAGTGGAACTGCTGGCATAATAAGTGTATGTATTTTTAAAAACCTGCCAGTTGTGAAAGTAATCCATGCCTGGGTACTAAGCCATCCTCTTCTCAGAAGGGCCAGACTCTCTGTCCTATTGCTTGCCTTTTACTTACTGATTTGTCAGCTCTTTGCATGTGCTGGCCGCAAATCTTTTTCCTTCCGTTTATGTTGCAAATATTCATTCTGCTGTCATGGGTCCTTGAAGTGGCTTGTGAAGACTTTGTCATCTAGAAGTCATGAATTTTGATTGCTAAATGTATTATTTTCCTGTTGATTCTGTAACAAATCCCAACAAACTTAGTGGCTTAAAACTATACAATTTTATTATTTTATAGTTCTGGTGATCAGAAGTCTGAAATACTTCTCATTGGGCTAAAATCAAGGTGTCAGCAGGGCTGTATTCCTTCTGGCAGTTTTGCCTTTTCCAGCTTCTGGAGGCCTCCCACATTCCTTGGATCCTGGCCCCTTTCCATCTTCAAAGCCAGCTTTGGCCATTTGAATCTTCCTCACATCTAATCCATTACTGTGAGGCTGACTTTCCTGCCTCTTCCCCATTGAAAGACCCTTGTGATTATATTGGGCTCAGCGAGACATTCCAGGATAATCTACTTATTTTAAGATCATCTGACTTAGCAACCTTTCTTCCATCTACCATCTTAATTCCTCCCTGACATATAATCCAGGGATGGTTGTGACACAATTCTGCCTACCACATTCATTTTTCTTCTGATTTTTAGTGTTTTACATTTTATTTCTGAAGACTTTCTCTGCCACCCATTTATTAAATTAATGGCCTATAGTTTTCCAACTTTTTCCTTTTTTACACTCACCTCTTTAAGATTTCTGGAATTTATTTTTATTTGTGGTGTGAGGTAGGGGTCTACAGATTTTTCCCCCAAATGGAGAGCCAGTTGCACTGGTGTGCCCATTGCTTTGAAATGCTCCCACTACCACTCTGACTTTCCACTTATACATGGATCTTCATGTACTTGAATTTAATTTACACGTGAACAGATTCTTAATAAAGTCTCCCAGATTCAGTCCTTGGATTTGCTGCTTACTAGCTTTATACTTTTGGGCAAGACACCTAATCTCTCCCAGTCTCTGTAAAATGGGCTCGCAGCAGCCTGGACCCTGTCATCCCTTAAACAGGGCTTTCTTTCACTCATTATGTATACATCTTGGACCCCTCAGGATGTTATTTTGGCCAAAGGATGGGGCAGGGAGCCAACCTGACAGTTTTCCAGATGCTCCTTCCCTGCTGCCCAGACCCAGCTGCCACTCTGAGGGGCCACCCACACAAGCACACTTCCTTTGACCCTGACACACCTGCTCTTCACTGTCGACGCCTCAGCAATATTTCTCATTTCAGGAGACTCTCCTCCAGCAGGGTCCCAGGCCCCACAGGAAACACCTGATCCAAATCCCTGGATCCCCCACCCACTTGACTGAGGCCCCCGTTCACCAGCTGCTGTCACTGGCAACCACGCCAGGGACTCTGAGGACTCATGTGTGATGTTTCAGGAGCAAGTGACTTTTGAGGACGTGGTCGTGGACTTCACCCGGGAGGAGTGGGGGCAGCTAGAGCCAGCCCAGAGGACCCTGTACCGAGATGTGATGCTGGAGACCTTCAGGCTCCTGGTCTCTGTGGGTGAGGCCACCCCCGTGCCCCTGATGGTCTGCTCTCACCACAGATTCTCATTTCCTGGGATAAAAGTGGGAGTAGATCTAGGCCTTAAAAGCAAATACCTGGGCCTTGTCTTGGGCTTCAGGGACCTGACTGTTTTCGTGTAGGGAATATCAATTAGGATATTTTGTTTGCAAATTACAGATCCTAGCTAACAGTGCCAGAAGCAGAAAGTCATGGGGTAAGTGGGACATACCGGGTCTCGTGACCACAGAACCCCAAGGTAGACCTGGATGTTCCTGTGGTGCTGTTGGGAACCCCCTCCTGCCCTCCTCCCCTCGTACCCCTTTCTGCCTCCATTTGCGGATGGGCCCCTCTGAAGGTGACAAGATGGCTGCCAGGGTGCCTATTCCGGGTTTGAGACCAGCGGAAGAGGCAGGGTCTGTGTCCTGGGCACCCCATAGAAGGCCCCTAGGTTGTCTTGGTGTGGCAGCCAGGTCCCCTCCACACTGGTCATTGTTGTCAGAAGGCAAGAGAAGAAGCAGAGCTCTGATTGGGCACCCCTGGGCCAGGGATGGTGTCAGGGACTGAGCGGGGTCCCTAAGGGGGGTCAGAGGCTGTTACCACAACCATGGCCTCTCAGAACCCCAGCCACTGGGTCCTGGAAGACTGAAGGTGGCATGGGCAGAGGGTTGGGGAGGGTCCTGGGACACAGATGCTCACTCCATGGGTCTCCCCCTGAGCAGGACACTGGTTCCCAAAGCCAGACGTCATCTCCCTGCTGGAGCATGAGGTGGAGCTGTGGGCAGTGGACGAGCAAGTAACCCGAGGTGTGTGCCCAGGTGAGATGAAAGCCCTGCAGGTCTGGGAGAAGCCCATTCACCCCCCAGGTTCTCTCTCCAAACCTTCCCTCAGGTTCTTCAGAGCAAACTGACTACTCAGCCTTTCAGGGAACATTCACCAAGCACCCGTTTTGCTGTGAGTGAGACCAAGTCGCCATCCTCGCTGAATTTACATTCTTGGTGAGAGAAAGGGGCACAGTAAATAGCTAAAATAATAATAATAAGTGAACAAGATGATTTAGATTATGATCAATGCTGAGAAATGGAAGCATGGGATGGGGTAGAGACTAGAATTGGGGTGAGGACTGAGCAGAGAGATGAGGGCCAGCCTCTCCAAGGAGGTGGCGCGTGACCTGAAGCCTGAACCATGAGAACAGTGTGGCCATGAAACAATCTGGGAGGACGAACTCCAGGCAGAGGAAACAGCAAGCACAAAGCTACCAATGTAGTGCAACAGTCAGCTTTTGCCATGTAACAAACACTCCAGCCTCAGTGATTTAAACCAAAGAATCACTTATGAATCATGCATCTGTGGGCTGGTGGATCCAGGCCGGGCTCTTCCATGTGCCTGTAGATTGGCTGGGTAGTTCTGCTCTTCACACCTCTCATCCAGCTCCTGAGACCAGCAGGCAACTGTTGGGAGTGGGAGTGTCCCGGACCTCTGGTGTCAGGCTCTGACCCTGTGTAAGCAGTGGCCCATTGCCAGGGCCCAGGAAGGGAGGGGCCAGTGTGTAGGACAGGGTTATTATAGGCGCTCCCTAGCCTCAAATAATAACCAGTGCTTACTTAGTATATTAACTTCCTATTGGTGCTGTCAGAAATTACCACAAATTTAGTGACTTAAAGCAACACAACTTATCTTACAGTTCTAGAGGTCAGAAGTCCAAAACGAGTCTCGCTGGGCTATAGTACAGTGTCATCAGGGCAGCGTTTCTTCTGGAGGGTTTGGGGAAAATCCATTTCTTGTCCAGCTTCTAGAGGCTGCCCACATTCCTTAACACATGGCCTTGTCCATCTTCAAAGTCAGCAATGGCAGGTCAACCCTTGTCATACCATGTCCCTCCTGCCTCTCTCTTTGACATTGAAGAACTCTTGTGATTACATTGGGCCCACCCTGATAAGCCATGAGGGTAATCACAGATGACTGCTAATGTCAAATGATTAGCAGCCCAGTTCCTCCTTGACATGTAAGGTAATCTCAAATTCAAAGGTTCCAGAGATTAGGCTGTGGATGTGTTTGGGAGCCACTGTCCTGCCAACTACACTGGCTTGACCTTTTTTACTTTTAATTCTTCATTAGGTGTAACATAAATGGGAAAGGAGCCCATATCACACCTTTAGGCGAGTTTGGTGTCAGGGAGGGACACCGTGCACCGAGGACATGGCTGTGCAGGGAGGGCCAGGTACCAGGGCCAGAAGGGGGGAGGAGGAAGTACATTTGTTTGTTCGTTCAGCACGTCCACTAAGCTCTGCTCTGGGCTGGGGGTACTCCAGGCCTCCCCCCTACACTAAGCCCCCCATCCCTGGTTATTCTCTGTGCTTCCCCTCCCTCTCCCATTCCTTCCCTGATTTGTAAAAACGTGTTTTTTTTCATGGACAAAGCCACCTGTGCCTTGGACCTTTCAAAACCATCAGTTTTATTCTTCCATCCACCCACCCACCACAGCCAGGATTAAGAGATATTTCCGTTGTTCTCTTTCTTCTAGACTTGGAAACTAGACCCCAAACCAAACTATTAACTACAAAGAAAGACATAACTGAAGAAATACCCAAAAATGCCCTGGTAGAAAGGTTCCTGTGGGAAAGTCTGTGGCACTCCAAGGGTGAAGATGCTGAGGGCCAGTGGGAACAGGGTCACGAGAGGCCAGATAGCCATGTGGTGCAGGCTGCCTTCACACCTGTGAAGAAACCCACTCAGGAACAACAGCAGGGGAATGGGTTTGGGGAAGACTTGAGTCTGAGGCCTGATCTCCCAACTCAACCCATGACTCCTGAAAGGCAAGGCCCCCCCACGTGGGGAACACATGGAAAGAGGGAGAATTCGGACTCAAATGCTCAACAGAAAACCTGTGCGAAAGAGAAGCCCTACAGATGTCAGGAATGTGGAAAGGCCTTTAGTCACAGCTCAGCACTCATCGAACACCACCGAACACACACAGGAGAGAGACCTTATGAATGTCATGAATGCGGAAAAGGCTTCCGAAACAGCTCAGCACTTACCAAACACCAGAGAATCCACACTGGTGAGAAGCCTTACAAGTGCACTCAGTGTGGGAGGACCTTCAACCAAATTGCCCCACTGATCCAGCACCAGAGAACTCACACAGGTGAGAAACCCTATGAGTGCAGTGAATGTGGGAAATCCTTCAGTTTTAGGTCCTCCTTCAGCCAACACGAGCGGACGCATACAGGTGAGAAGCCCTACACGTGCAGTCAGTGTGGGAAGGCCTTCCGGCAAAGCATCCACCTCACCCAGCACCTGCGAATCCACACCGGGGAGAAACCCTACCAGTGTGGAGAGTGTGGCAAGGCCTTCAGCCACAGCTCGTCCCTGACCAAACACCAGCGAATCCACACGGGGGAGAAGCCCTATGAGTGCCAGGCATGTGGAAAAGCCTTCACCCAGATCACACCACTGATTCAGCATCAGAGGACACACACAGGCGAGCGGCCCTATGAGTGCAGTGAGTGTGGGAAGGCCTTCAGCCAGAGCACGCTCCTGACCGAACATCGGAGGATCCACACAGGAGAGAAGCCCTATGGGTGCAACGAGTGTGGGAAAACCTTCAGTCACAGCTCATCACTTAGCCAGCACGAGCGGACACATACAGGTGAGAAGCCCTATGCGTGCAGTCAGTGCGGGAAGGCCTTCCGGCAGAGCACGCACCTCACACAACATCAGAGAATCCACACTGGGGAGAAACCCTATGAGTGTAGCGACTGTGGCAAGGCCTTCAGCCACAGCTCGTCCCTCACCAAACACCAGCGGATCCACACCGGGGAGAAGCCCTACGAATGTAACGCATGTGGCAGAGCCTTCAGTCAGCTTGCTCCACTCATCCAACACCAGAGGATCCACACAGGAGAGAAGCCCTACGAGTGTAATGAGTGTGGCAGAGCCTTCAGCCAGAGCTCCCTCCTCATAGAACACCAGAGGATTCACACCAAGGAAAAACCCTATGGGTGCAATGAATGTGGAAAATCCTTCAGCCACAGCTCATCGCTCAGCCAGCATGAGAGGACACACACTGGGGAAAAGCCCTACGAGTGCCAGGATTGTGGAAAATCCTTTAGGCAGAGCACCCACCTCACTCAGCACCGGAGGATCCACACAGGAGAGAAGCCGTATGAGTGCAAGGACTGTGGGAAAGCCTTCACACACAGCTCCTCCCTTACCAAGCACCAGAGAACTCATACTGGGTAGGCCCACCCATGTGTCAGGACCCAGCAAAGCCTTAAGCCATAGCACACTGCTTACTAGGTTTGACCCAACTGTACTCCTAAGAAACTACACAAACATTATGCACAAGCCTTCACACTCAGCACCCTCCTCAGACCCCCACAGAGAGTTCACATTTACAGAAATGATTATGGGAATACTGAGCTCTGGGTCATCCATCCCTGGATAGTGGATCATCCAGACAGTAGCGAAGTGTGGAGTTAATCACTGTTGAGGACCTTCAGGCATGAGTGCCCACTAGTGCTTCATCCCAGAACCTACAGAAGAGAGAAGTGGAAAAAATGTAGTGGATCTGGGGTGGCTTCCATCTAAGGATTCACCATATTCCAAATCAGAGATTTTCAATGTGGTGAGAAACTCAGCAAATGCCTTTCATATAAAAGAACCAAATACAGTCAGAATTTATCATTATTACACATTACATTCTTGGGGGAGGTGCTTATGAATGGTGCAAATTGACTCTGATATTCCCTAAAAACAATATGGCAGAGTATTCCAGACATGAGAGTGGCATCCTTATGCAATAACCATGAATATTCAACTGCCTCAGTACAAAATTTTCTCATTTCTGTGTAAACTGTTTGGTCAAGGTACATAACCAGCAGTCTCACAGGTGTGAATGCCATATGACAAGGTATCTGTGTACTATAAACAGATTTTAAAGTAGTTATATGCATTATGTTGCAATAAGTTAATCTTTATATGCAATGGAATTGCAAAGATTTATATAGGAAGACTTGAAAAGTAAAGCCACTTCCATGGAATCTTGCAGATTCTGAGTTGGCTTTTGCTGCTCTGTTCTTGCTATAAAATTTTCACAGGCATTAGAAATGCAGATTTGCTGTTTCACAAAAAGAGGAAGATTTTTCCTTTGTTAAGCTACCATCTTATGAGCAATAGCACACCCACATTGGAACCGTATGTATTGCAAGATTTATCTCTTGAGAAATGTATAAGTTAGTCTCCATTTGAACTTTTTTTTTTCTGAGTCTTTACCCTGGTATTTAATAAGCTTTTGTTTTTACAAAATTTAACGTGAAGGCAGTCTATAGTATTTCATTGAACCCTGAATCCACTAACAGCAGTCGCCCTGACAACCATGATCCTTAAACAGTAACATCCCCCTCATTAGAACCCATACATAAATTGCATTGGCTGGTTTTGGTCACTAGCCATCAGTTAGGGTTATATTAATCAGTTTGATTTTTCCAATCACAGTGCTGGCATAGAAGTTTCCAGTTAGCTTGAAATTTCTCCCTTGGGGGAACCATGTTGCAAATAGTCTTCCAATACTGTTCCTCAGTATGCTTGTGGAATGCCTCCTCTTTTTTGGAATTAATTTCAGTCGTTTAAAAACCACTTAAGAAAATCGGTAAATAGTGCATAGCAGTACTATCCAATAGAAACAACATAAGTAAATTAAATGTAATAGTCCCATTTAAAAAGCAAGAAGAAACAGGTGAAATTAACTTACTATTTATCTGTAAATATCCCAGATGTTACCACTTCGACATGTTGTTAATATACAAAATCACTAATGAGATATTTGGCTTTCTTTTTGTATACTATGCCTTTGAAATCCCCTGTGTATTTTAATTTGCTGTAGCCACATTTCAAGTGCTCACTAGCCACAGGCAGGCAGCCAGTGGCTGTATTGGTCATTGCAGCTCAACAGCCTTGGTCCTTTCGTCAGGTGTTTTGTCCTCCCTCCCTTTATTACATGTATCTTCTTCCCTTTCCCTTTGCTTCTATCCTTCTGTAGTTTCTTGTCCTCAAGGAAATCAGATGTGCTGGGAATCTCAGCAACAAAGTAAGCCAGAATAGAGAGAAGGAAACAAAGTGAAGATTGGCCAGAGGGAGTAACACCTGCATTAGTGTGTGTGGTGGATTGGGAGGTGGAAGGGGGCTCACACTAGGAGCCTCCACACTTGTGGTTTGTCAGGTTTTTCAGAGAGGCTTGCCCTGATGCCTTGGTGAACTGCTGTTTTATGACTTATTGCTATCCTTAGTTTTTTTGGCGCTCACGTTGTCCCAGATGTGGCCAATGAGAGTCCCTTCAGGAAAGTTCCTGCCATCGCTGTGACAGGCCTCCATCCATCATTTTCTGAACACTTCCTATCTTTTCAGTGTAAGATGTTATAAGCTCATCTTGTCTCTACCATCAAATCAGCCCCGAAATCAGCCATATTTCTGGTTCCTTTTAGAGGGAGATACTATTTGGGACCAAATCTGAGTTCCAGGTGTGCTCATTGCTACTAGGGTGTCTAATGCTGAGCTAGGAAATAAAGACGCATGTATAAACACATAGGTACACACAAAAAGGTACATATGTGCATATACATATACAGAAATACCTCCAATTCCAATCTATGATTCCGCCATATTTTTATGTTCCTCTTCAATAGTGAGAATGCTGATACCCCCAAAATAAACACATTTACTAATTTGCTGAATTCTAAAATAAGTTTCAGAGTTGCTTTTCTCAAACCATTACAAAAAAATAAACCACTGAAAGAAATTTAGGATTTGTTTGCTGCTCCTCTACCATCGTCACCCCACCCAAGACATGATAAAGCACACAAACGGATGATTTACTCTACTGAAAGACAAAAATAAAATATTGCCAGATGTCCCCACTTATTAACCTCCATGGAAGCCGGGTTGGCTCAGGCATTAGGGGAAACGGGTCTGTGCTGAGGGTCTTAACTCCCGTCCAAAGGTGCAGGGACATGAACCATTGAGCAGAAACTTGGTAAGAAACTGCGCAAGATTAGATGTAGCGGTCCCAGAGTCTCCCTTTCAGAGCTGTCTCCACTGGAAACCAGAACCTCCTACTGCAGAGGCCACGCCCCTCTGCCCACACTTCCGGGAAGCCTTCCGCCTGCGAGCCTCCTCCATTGTGTGTGGCCTCTCAGGAGCCCAGCTCTCAAGAGACCGTTTTTGTCAACCAGGGCCTGGAGCTGGAGAGCTGGTCATTTCACTGAGGCTTCTGGAAACTGTCCTTTCTATAAACTCAGGAGCCCACGGGTTGAGAGAGGCCTGGGTTACATTATGTTTTGAGGATCAGGTTTCATGGATTTGCAACTAAGTAAATGAAGCTGAAACCCCAAGGTCCTTCACTCTCTTGCACCCCTTCCAAGGCCTAACACCTAATTTTATCTTAGTCACTTTTAATTCTTCCTCTCAAAAAGGGATTCCTCAGTCATGTGAGCTTCAGGCCCAATGAATCTGGACTGATCCCTCACTTAAGACACTCGACAGACACATTTAAAGAAGATGCTCACAAATTTTATATATGCACTTAATACATACATACAAAAACCTGTACACAGAAAAAAATGACTGTAAGGACGAAGGACATACACACTGAGATGTCAAAAGTAAATAGTTCCTATGAGCTGGGAACATGAGAAAAAATTTTTCTTCCTTCATTTCTTTTTCTTTTAAGTTTTCCATGATTGGGAGAATATTTTTCAAAATGGTGAAAAATGAATTTTTTATAGAAGCCTTGTCAATGACTTTCAAGGGACTTCAAAAAGCAAAAACAAATGTAGCCAAAATTCCATGACCCTAACAAAACTATTTTCATTTTGACAGTTTCTCTGCTATGATTTGACCACGTCCACCATGTTTTTTAGTTAAATAAAACAAATATTTGTATTCTACTTCTTGAGCTACACTTAGAAATTTTTCTTCCAGGTTGCTACACAGTCTTCTTAATTATCATTATGCCTGATTGTTCCTTTGAATGGCTCTACCAAAATTTAAGTCATCATTCCTCTGTATCTGGGTACTTAACTCCATGTAAATGGGCATCCTAGTGACTTGTGTGTATTTTACTTTCAGTATTCCACCTAGGTCCAGAAAGGATTTCAGCCTCTCAATGTATTGTAGCTTTCTCCTTTTATCCCCCCACTAATTCTTTAGGAAAAATCACCACACCTGAAATTGAAAGTTCAAGGAACACAAATGTCAAAGTAGTTTTTAAGCAAGTGGGCTGTTTGTGTTCCAAATAGTTGCACTGGTTGACACTGATTTACAAAACTCATCAGCCCACATAATGGTGGGTGGGATATATTAGTCTGCTCCGGCTGCCACAACAAACAAACAAACAAAACACACAGGCTAGGTGGCTTAAACAGCAGAAATTTATTTTCCCGCAGTTATGGAGGCTGGAATTCCAAGATCAAGGTGCTGTCAGGGTTGGTTTATGGTAAGACCTTTTTTCCTAGCCTCCTCTGTGCACACTTGGCAAGAGAGAGCAATCTCTGCTCTTTCTTCCCCTTTTCATAAGGACACCAGTCCTATGGGATTAGGGCCTCACCCTATGACCTCATTTAACTGTAATTATCTCCCTTAAGGCCCTATCTCTAAACTGGGGGTTCGGGCTTCAGCATATGAACGGGGTGGGGTAGGGAGGAGGCAAGGGAAGCACAGCAGCACACAACTCAGTGAATAACAGAGGGTGTTTAAACATCTCCTTCCCATTGGAATTCATTCCCATCTTGCCAGGTTTCCATTTATGTGATTTACCTTTCCCCATCCCTTTCAACAAAGCCACCCTCTGACACTCTGTGTGAACCCACTAACACTCCAGCAGCAGCAGCAGCAACCACAAGACTGTGACGTGAGTGAGAAAATAAAGCCTTTATTATGTCAAGCCCCCTGTGATTCAGGCATCATTACAACAGACTGCCTGCTCAAACACACTGACAGAAAGAAGCACTGGTTTCTCTATCTACAGAAAGCAGTTAAGTTTATGCTCAGGCAACAAAAACAATGCTCCAACCTGAGACTAAATGCAAAAGTCAAAAGGTCACCTTACATAGCCCAAGCAGTTAAGTTCCCCCTGCCCACGAAGATGGATCTCATCAACCTTTATTGGTGTCTTCGACCCATTTTGATAACAATCCTCCCCGCTACCCGCCAAGTAAGATACACATTTTACACTGCAACCAGTTCTCATATTTAGATATATGGCTGATAAGTTTCACGAAATAGTATTTGCCTTTACCACATTATGAACTTTGACCTACTTATTCTATTTCATTGCTCTGTAATGCCGGTGGCCACCCGCTAATTTGATTTCACAACTCACTCATAAGCTGAGACACATGGTTTGAAAATAGTGCATTACTAGGCTCCAAGTGTGTTTGTGATCTTTGTAAGCCACTCCATATCTATAAACACATGTGAGTTAAAATGGAGAATGGTCTGCTACTGAGGATTCAGAAGTGAACTTGACATCACATCACATTTACCGAAAGGCCAAAACGCTGGCAAGATTTCTGCTTGAACAACAGCCCTGGGAAGTTCTAACAATAGGAACAGAGGCAAAGCTGACTTCTAGAAAGAGCTGACAGATCACACACTTTAAGATAATTCTACATTTTGCACACAGACCAATGTTCCAATGTATGGGTGGTGCTGAAACGGTCAAAGAAGAAAGTGGAGTCTTCTTTCACTCCTGACGGCTTGAGTTTACAGGTAAGCACCTTTATGGTTGTGTTTGCAAACTGAGGGCTTCCTGTGGGCCCTCCTTGGGTTCTAAGTGCTTTAGTCACATTTGCACATTTAGAAAACAAGCAGACTTGCATCCACACAGACCACTGCAGGAAGCCACATAAGGGTTTCAAAGGAACGCGATACGTTAGGAATTTCAGGCAGATAGTTGTCCTTCTCTGGGAGCATTTACAGCAAAGTGGCTCACCTCTGTGCCTCTGAGTGCACGGGGAAAACAGCACCTTCCACGTATTCTGGGAGCCTGCCAATCCTCCACTGGCACGGGCTCCGCATGCAGCACAGGGTGCCCAGGGCCCTCTCCAACTTACTGCCTTTCTCCTTCTCATGGGAATTCTGCTGCTCACGAATGAAGCGGACGTTTTCCAGCAGCCCTGGCATGTGCAGAGCTTCCTTCGGTGGCTCCTGAGAGGATCTGTGAAATGGGAGGTCCACACAAAGGTCTCCCCACAGGTGCTGCACACCTAGGGTTTCCCTTGGGCACCCCCCCCGCCCCCCGCCAGGCTCAGGTACTGCAGGGCAGCACGCACCTGGGGGTGGCCCAGGCCTGCCCGGCCAGGGACCTTGCACTGTGCCCAGCCGCAGTGGGCGCCTTCTTCGTGTCCCATTGCTGGTGGCTGCTCGTGCTGGAGATACACACCCTCTGAGTGGGGCCTCTCTCTTCCATGGCCTTGGTGTGGGGCAGCCGGCGTTAGGGCAGTCGGGTTCTCCCCGGCTGTGCCCCTGTCCTGGGCTGGCTCCCTGTGGGCCACGGTGAGAAGGCTCGGTTCCCCTCCTGAACACCCAGAGCCTTCTGCATCTGTCCTTCCTCCTCCCAGAATTTCCCTCCCTTCTGACCGTCTCAAGTGCTTTCTTTGCTTTCCCGCCACTTCCTGCCACCTGATACAAGGTCAGAATGTGAGCAGTCCTGACACCCAGGCTCAGAGAAGGAAACTGCTACGTGAGCAGGTGAACTCACAAGAAGTGCGGGTGAGGACACATCATCAGCCAAGTCCCTCTACAAAACCGAGGGGCCGTGGACTCAGGCGGGGTCACGCAGATGCTGAGGGTCCTGGCGTGGGCCCTGCTGGCCTGAGAAGACCGCCCCACACCCCCAGTCTGCCTTCTCTTCCTGGAGTCCCTGAGTTCATGGCTACCTGAAATAAAGACCCTCTCTCCCAGCCCACCTCATCACTACAGCAGCCACGTGACCAAGTCCTGGGCTTCTGCTGCTGCTGCTGGGAGAGCTGGGGCAGTCCGCCTACCCCGTGAGCTGACGCTGGCAATGCAGCCATGAGACAGTGAGTCTGGGTCTGTCACGCGTCCTCATGTTGTTAACTCCTGTGTCACACGGGTGGCTCCCAGTGAAGCATGTCTCCCAGGACCCGTGCCCTTGGGTACTCTCCCCGCTACTCCCCCCACACACACACACATACACACACCCACAGGCACGCACGCATGGGCCTGGCCACCTGACCACCGCCGTCGACAGGTCACGGGCACACACGATGCCAACAAAGGCTTGATAAACACGCGCACAACAGGAGGTGCTCACCCTCCTGCCGTGCTGCCTCCGAGAGCCCAGCTGCCTGCCATCCCGCGAGGAAGCCCAAGCCAGCCACGCGGAGAAGCAGCGTGAATGCGAACCCAAGCTGACGGCTTCAGCTCAGCTCCCCGACAAGGGCCAGGGCCAGCGCCAACTGCCAGTGGGGTAAATGAGGCCACCCAGGACAGCCCAGCCTGAGCCGAGCCTCCAGATGACCATGGCTGTGTGCGTGGCCCAGCAGCCACTGCATGGAGCAGGAGGGCTGCCCAGCTGACCCCAGCAGCCCACAGGATGGTAATAACGAATAATGCTGCTGTTTAAGTGACTATGTTTTTGGGTGGTTTTGTGACACACCAGGAGATCATTAAAATGGCCAGATTCCTGCCTCCCGCTGCAACACTTGGGGAGGACAGGTGGTGGGAGAACGAGTGAAGCCAAAGTTCAGGTCTCTGCTGAGGCCAGTGGGGACCAAGGCGGGGACCTTGGCAAACATGTTTAAGGTCAAATATGTTTAGCAACTCAAATTCAAATACATTTACAACAGGGTGGTGTCCCAACTGAGGGCCCCTGTGGGAGTCGGAATTCCCCAGGCCAACAGGTTTGGGAGAGGATGAGGGGTGGAGCGTGAGGCCACGGGAGGCAGGGCTCAGCTCACAGCAGTTTCTGATAGATCTTCATTCCCTCCTCCGCGGGGTCCGAGCAGCCCCACTCCCCCAGGTACCCAGGCAGCTCTGGAAACCTCGGCCTCTGAAATGGCAGCGCAGCCCCGACTGAGGCCTCTCGCCCAGAGAGAGGGTGGACCCTCAGTGCCAGAGCCACAGCGAGCATGCACGGGGAAGCACCATCCTGGGTTCCGCTGAGGGACCCCAGGTTTCCCCAGCCCTGGTCCAGGATTCCTCAGACCCAGCACTACCGACCTGCCTTCTCTGCCGGGGGGCCTGTCCTGGGCACGGCAGGCTGCTGCACACCATCCCTGGCCTCGTCCCTCTAGATGCCAGGACACACACCCGAAGCTGTCTCCAGACACTGCCAAACATCCCCCGGAGCAGGGCAAAACCACCCCGTGTCGAGAACCAGGACTTCAGACCCACAGTCTCCCCTATCCCTCCACAGCACACGGGCTCCAGGGGCAGCAGGACCAGGACAGGAGAGACAGACAGACGTTCTCGCCAAGGGCCATGAAGGAGACAAAAGCAGGTGGCCCTGTGGTGACACTGCCACAAGGCCCAGGAGATGTGAGGGACCTGCACCTGTGAGGCCCAAGGGCAACATAACCTGAGGATGCAGAAGAGCCATGTGCACGGGGGCGGGGAGGCAGCTGCGGGGTGGGCGGCTGGGCGAGGCCAGGAGTCCTGGGTGGTGGGAGGAGGGACTGGAAGACAGCAGGCGCAGCAGGAAGGGTGAGCAGGGGAGCTGCCGCTGGCAGCCACAGCGCACCCTCGGGAGGACGAAGGGTGAACCAGACGTGGCCAGAGGGACAGGCAGGAGGCCGCAGAGGCACCACAAAGTGGACGGGAGGGGAGCTCACAGTCAGGGGCCAGCTGGCCAGCACTCCCCAGGAGGCGGTGGGAGCGCCAGAGTCAGGGCCCCTTCCCCTGGTGCTGGAGAACTCCGATTCCCCCACCCCGACCCCTCGCTCAGGGCCAGGCTCATCCCTGAGCTTCCTGGGGGGGCCGCAGCCTGGGTGCCCAGCCCCGGAACCTCAGCCCACCCCCTGCTCACCCTCTGGCCTCGCCAGGGCTGCGGGCGGCACACTGATGACGGAGGGACGGAGGGAGGCTGGCGAGCCAGGGTGGGACGGGGCCTGTGAGCTGCGGGGCAGGGGCTCCCCCCACCACCTTCGGCTCAGCCTTCGTGGGCCTGGCCTCTCTGATCTCCTCCTCCCCGATGCTGCCCTGTTCCAGAAGCACGGGGTCTGGAGCAGGAGAGGCTGGGGAGAAGGGAAAGCAAAGCTGAGGAGACTAGATCTCACAGCGGGGCACCCCCAGGCCAGGCAGGGGGGCCCCACCATGGTCACGTCACAGCAGGTCCCGGGGCTCCACGGACTCCACATCTGCTCTCCACGGACAAAGCAGAACAGCCAAGAAGAAAGCAAAACGCAGCTCAAGGCAGCCGTGGCCCCAGATAGTCACAGAAAAGCCAAAAAGAAGATCACCCACTTTTTCACCCGTCAGGTTGGTAGAGATCTTAAAAAGCAACCATACTCTGTGCTGGCACGGATGTGGGAAAGTGGGCACCCTTGCACACTGGCACCACACACACGCTTCAGAGCTTTTGGGAAACCACGTGGAAATCCCCATTGTCCAGTGCTCCTGAGGATCCCACCCCGCCCAGACAGAACTTCCCACACCCAGCCACATGTCCGAGGACGTTTAACTGCAGAGTCACTGGAAGAGGCAGAAACCTTAAGGGTGGTAACATTCCCACTCCAGGACAAGGGACAGTGGATCCTGTGGAAGGCCATGGAGATGAGGAGGTGGCACTGGATACTGAGCCACTGCCCCGAGAGGCCTGGGCGGGTGAGGGGGTACTCCATGCGAACAGCCAGTGCTACCGGCATCATTCCAGGGAAATGGGCCCATAGGCAAGGTGCGCGCGCACGGTGAGATGCACAAAGGACACAAAGGGACACGCTAGGGTCCGCCCCTTGGTTTGATTTGCAAAGGGCGTGAGAGAGTGGGGAGATTGTTACTTTCATCTTTACACCTCGATGCTTTCGTTGTTTCTGATAAGCATGTACAATATGACTCATCACTGAAGAGGAACTTAATTAAAAATAATACTTGTGACATTCACAAGCCTATGGGAAGAAGTTGGAATTATAGCACGGACTTCCAGGCCTCAGCGACCTGGCCTGCCTTGGGCTCCCTCGAGGATCCGCACGGCACCTCCCTCCTGGCCTCTCCCAACCACAGACCCCAGTCTACCACATGTACCCAAGGGCTGGCTGATCACTTAAAGGTCTCGGGGGCACCTGGGTCTCGCTGGTTTCTGGGTCTTCGCTGGCCCCTGACAGCCTACCTGGTAATGGCAGACAGGAAAGGCTCAGCATACTTCCCTGTGACACACATCCTTGCTCAAAGCTGTGGGCAGACCCTTAGGGAGAACTTGACAGCATCCCTGTTTACACCCAAGGGGTGAGTAAGCCTACGGGGGAAAGGGGGGGTGGGCACAAATGTGGAAGCAGGCTTCTGATCCTGAGCCCAAAGCTCCAGGTCCCCATCACCACTACTGCCCTCAGGTGTGGTGGAGACTACCCACCCAGCCCCAGTGCACCCCTTCTTCCCATACTGAGGAGGCAGAAACGGGCCCAGAACAATTACTTAATTTTTTAAGGGGCTGCTTCCCCCCTGCTTCCTTACATCTAGAAGGTAGATGTGAGGGCAGGAATCCAAGTAGCCTTCCTGGCCCATGAGGCAAACATGAGGGTGATGCCCCTCAGCAGGGTGGTGGGGGCCAAATCCCTGCTGACTGAGGAGCTGCCCCACCAGCTCAGAGTGGTTCACGCCTCTGCCTCTTATACATGAGAGAACTGAACTCTCTCAGGTAACCTGCTGGCTGGGGTCTGGGCTCCATGCTGTCAGTGTCACTCCTTCCAGGGCTGACCCCCTCCCATTTGCTCTCCTCTCAGGAGGTGGTCTCACCTGGCTCCACCAGGGCTTTGGTGAGGTCCTCCACCAGGGAGGCTGCCTTCTTGCAGCTCTTGGGATGCTCCGCCACCACCCGGGGCTGGACCTTGTTGAGCAGGATGCCCTAGAACTGCCCCATCACCAGCAGCTATCTGGACTGCACCTCAGGCTGCAGCCACTCAACACAGCTTCCAGAGCCAGGCCAGGGCTGGGAGCTCTAGGGCCAGGGGAGACCTCCTGCTAGACAAAGTTCCGGAAGTGCAGGCAGGAGAACGCGAGGTCAGCAGGAGCCCTTCCAGGGTTGGTCTTGGGCCCTTCCTGCTGGTCCCCAGCTGTTGACCCCAGTCTGGGCAATTCGGGGGAGCTGGGGAGTTCCTGGGGTGGCAAACGCCTTCTCCAAAGGCAGCATCTTTCCAAACACGCAGGGCGGCTATTGTGGAGGGTGAGTTCACAGGACTGCGGCTCCGAGGGAGATAGACCAGGGATGACAGGACTCAGTTATACATATATATTTTTCCCTTTTCATATTCTTTTCCATTATGGTCTATCACAGGATACTGAATATAGTTCCCTGTTCTATACAGTAGGACCTGTTGTTTATCCATCCTATATATAGTAGTTTGCATCTGCTAATCCCAAAGTCCCAATCCTTCCCTCCCGTCTCCCCCTCCCCCTTGGCAACCACAAGTCTGTTCTCTAACAGTTAATGATGTTGAGCATATTTTCAGTGACATGTCTGTTCATGTCTTTTGCCCACATGCTAGTTTTTAAAAACTGCTGAGTCTGGAGAGATCTTTATATATTCTAAATATAAGTACTTTGTCAGATATACGGTTTGCAAATCATTTCTCCCAGTCTGTAGCTGTATTCCCTTAACAGAGCCTTTAGCAGAACAAGGGGTTTTAATTCAGATGATGTCCAATTTTTCAGTTTCTCTTTTATGGATCATGCTTTTTGTGTCAAGTTTAAGAACTCTTTGTTTGGAAGTCCCAAGGACTTCCTGTTTTACTTTTTACATGTAAGTCAACCATCAATTTTGAGTAAATATTTGTATAAGATGTGAGGTTTATGTTGAGGTTCATTTTTTCCCCCATGGATGTTGGGCATCTGTTTTCTGACACTAATTCTGACACCATATGTGTAGTTTTTTCAACACCAACCAATTCTCCAACCCAAAAGATGCTCAACACTTCAATTCTGAGACTAACTACTTAGAATCAGCGCAGACTCACAGGTCAAGGGCTCAGTCCCCCAAGACTGTCTGTACTTCAGACGCCTGCCAAGGGCTACGCAAATTTCTGCTCAGCCAAATGCAAATTCCATGGTTCCCACAACATCCCAGCCCCTCAGGCTGAAATTGACTAGAATTCAGGAAAACACTTTACTTAATGTTTGCCAGGGTTTTTTTTTTTTTTTTTTTTCTTTTTAATTTTTTGGCCACGAGGCATGTGGGATCTTTGTACCCCAACCAGGGATTGAACCTGTGGCCCCTGCATCAGAAGCACGGAGTCTTAACCACTGGACCACCGGGAAGTCCCAATGTTTACCAGTTTTGTGTAAAGGCTATAACTCAGGAACAACCAAACGAAAGCAGGGCAGTGTTTGGGAGGAGGGCAGTGTGCACACAGCTCCCATGCCTCTCCCCGGCATGACACCCTCTCCGCACGACGATGTGTTCAACAGCCCAGAATCTCTCTCTCAGCCGTTAAAAAACACTGAGGCAGACACACATGCACACCTGGAATGGCCTCCAGAGCACCTGGTGAAGAGAACAACCAAGGTAGAACACAAAACACTGTACCTGTGTGTCCAGAAATTGCCCCTTCCCCCACCCCCATTACATGTCTCTAGAAGGATACACAAAACACATCAACAACTGTGGTCTCCAAGGAGGGGCCTCAGGTGTGAAAGAGGCTCATTTTTCATTCATCTGCTTCCCTTTTTTTTTTTTTCTTTTTAAGAACTTTTATTGAGATACAGTGAACAGACAATAAACTGCATATATTTTGAGCGTACAATTTGGTATCTCAATCTCCCAATTCATTGTCCCCCAACCCTCCCCACGTTCCCCACTTGGTGTCCATATGTTTGCTCTCTACATCTGTGTCTCTATTTCTGCCTTGCAAACCGGTTGATGTGTACCATTTTTCTATAGTCCACATATATGTGTTAATACATGGTATTTGTTGTTCTCTTTCTGACTCACTTCACTCTGTATGACAGTCTCCAGGTCCATCCATGCCTCTACAAACGTCCCAGTTTCATTGCTTTTTACAGCTAAGTAATATTCCATTGTATACATGTACCACTTCTTTTTTATCCATTCATCTGTGGACGGACATTTAGGTGGCTTCCATGTCCTGGCTATTGTAAATAGGGCTGCCGTGAACATTGGAGTGCATGTGTCTTTTTGAATGATGGTGTCCTCTGGGCACGTGCCCAGCAGTGGGATTTGCGTCCCTGCTTTTTCATTCTTTACCACATGCATGGATTGCTTTCTCAACTACAGTAAAAATACTTGATTCCAAACAGAGACCTACAAAACCCAGACACAGGGACAGTTAAGGCTGTCTCCAACGACAAGTGGCAAGAACACACCTGGATGAGCTTCGGGATCCACCGGCCTGACCCTGGGAGTGGAGAAAGGCCAGCTCTCCAGCAGGTCTGTCTCAGCCACTCCTCCCTGTGAGGCCCCCTGCCCTGGCCTCTGCCCCACACCCCCTGCCCTGGTCTCACCCCTGCCCACAGCAGGAAGTGGCACCAGGGAGTGGCAGCCTCAGCCCAGGACGACCTGCTCGCAACCGTCCAGCAGCCACGGCTGACGCCTCGGAATCCTTGCGTCCAATCACACATCGACAAGGCAAGTGCCCACGCTGGGGCCTCCAGCTCCACTGGAAGGAAGCTGGGACACAAAGCTTGCTGCTCCTCCGGCACAAGAATCCAGCGGAGGCCCCGGTCCTGACGCGGCCCAGGGGCACACAAGGCCGACCCTGTTCCAGTGGAGCACGACTCGGTCTTCACGTGACCCCCAGGGAGGCCACGTCTCACAAGAAGTCTTGCTCTAGACTGGACTGGACACGTGCGGCTCAGTTTCCCCGGGAGCAGCAGCGATCACCTGACTGTGCTTCAGCTGCTACCGCAGGGCCTGTGAGGCGGAGTCTTGGGTGAGCGGGAGAAGCTGTGGCTTGGGACAGAAGTCCCTGTGATCCTGAGTCCAGGAGCTTGAGGCCCAAACAGCACCAGGCTCTTCTGAATGCTGTGGGACGGACGTGTACCACAGCGGAATGAGCACGGGGCAACACCTCCCTTCTCATCCCAGCACACGCTGTCGCTCTGGGGCACGCGTGCCCGAGAGCTCACCTTCTCAGCACCTGGAGCCCCACCTCCACCCCTGTCATGCAGCCACACACAGCCCAGCTGCATCACCCACATCCTGGAGATTCTAGCCCTCTGCCAGGCAGCTCCTTCAGGAGGCCTCCAGCCAACCACGTGTGCCAGGGTTTGGGACGCAGGGCCAGCTGTGAGCTGCTGGTGACAGGGGCCCCGAGTCCACAGAGGTTGAGAAGGCTGCTGGTGTCCCTCCTCTTTCAGCCCCCTGAGTCAGAGAGGAGTAGCACCCCCATCATCACCATCAGTCACAAAAACGAGGAGCGGCAGTAGCCGCAACAGGCGTGGGAGCAGGCAGCTAGTGCACACTGGGCCCTCTGCAAACCTCACTCCTCACTCCTAACGAGGGAGCGCTTATCCGCATTTTATAGGTGAGGAACCAAGGCACAGAGACATTCAGTCATTCACCTAAGATCACACAGCTATCGAGATGTAACTCCATGAGAAACCCAAGTCTGACTGAAGTCAAGAGATGTACTCCTAACCATGATGCTAACACTCACGTGGTCTGGCCCAGTGTTTTCAGGCAATTTC
The DNA here is from genome assembly GCF_030028045.1 of Hippopotamus amphibius kiboko. Lineage (NCBI taxonomy): Eukaryota > Metazoa > Chordata > Mammalia > Artiodactyla > Hippopotamidae > Hippopotamus > Hippopotamus amphibius. The sequence goes on from NW_026648280.1 coordinate 2,591,002, forward strand.
ATACAATTTTTGTTTAATTGGGATTACATTTCTTGTATAGGCCCTCTGAGCAGCCAATGAATTGCCACTTAAAGGAGCATCTACTGATTGTCAGGCACAGCATTTTGTAACGAAAAGGCCCAAAGCATGCACACACCTATATACACACAATACTAAACATAAAGATATTTCAATATATGAGCTAGAACAGAAGCCCATGACGTCAGGAACTCTTTCCCGTTTAACCAGCTTGTTAGGAGCCTATGCATACTTCTGTGTTTCGCTTCCTCCACCTCAGAAGAATTTTCAGTCTTGCAATAAATGATAACAATTACAGGCGATACAAGCTACAAGAAAGGAATCAGACAACACTTAATATGCAGCAACATGACAGGGACTACATAGCCACCTTCTGTTTCAACAGACAGGCCGTTCATCATCATCCCAGCAGTGGTCTCTTCCTTGAAAGCTCTAGTTTCCTTAAATGAATGAATCTCACTAGTCATTTAATTCCTCCTCCTGATATTAGTGATTTCATCAGACCTAAGACACAACTGATGGTAAGATGCACATTTTGTGAAGACAAAATGCAAATGAGAAGACAAAAGGCCACCGATTAAACTACAGGATGCCATCATTTAACCTGATTTCTGAGATGTTAAAATGTGAAAAGAACGTGCATATTAGAATAAATGGAATACAGTTGAGTCCTTAGGGTTCTATGTCAGGACTAACTTCCAGGCACACACTTTTTCTAGAAATGTGTTAAAAACCTGACTGTGGGCTTGTCATCAGACAGTTGCTCTGTAAGTGGCTCCCCTCCAGAACTCATTCGCTGAGACACTGGAGCCATGCTGTCCGATGAAGTAGCCACTAGATGCACAGTTACAGAGGATCTGAAATGTAGTGAGTGTTATATGTTTAAATTATTAGTATTTGGAATATAGGTGGTAAAATAAAATGTTACTGACATTAATTTCACCTCTTTTCTTATTACTTTTTTTTAAATAAATTTATTTATTTATTTTGTTGGCTGTGTTGGGTCTTTTCTGCTGTGAGTGGGCTTTCTTTTTAGTTGCGGTGCATGGGCTCCTCACTGCTGTGGCTTCTCTTGTTGCCGAGCACAGGCTCTAGGTGCGTGGGCTTCAGTAGTTGCAGTACATGGGCTCAATAGTTGTGGCTCACGGGCTCTAAAGCGTAGGCTCAATAGTTGCGGCGCACAGGCTTAGTCGTTCCACGGCATGTGGGATCTTCCTGGAGCAGGGATCGAACCCGTGTCCCCTGCATTGGCAGGCAGATTCTCAACCACTGCGCCACCTAGGAAGCCCCTCCTTATTACTTTAAAAAAAAATGTGGCCACTAAAGAATTTGAAATTATACATGTGGCTCACATTATATTTCCATCAGACAGCATCACTCTGGAAGATCAGATCTCCAGGTGGAAGCTTTCCCACATGAAGTGCACGTTTTCTGTACATCTCTAGTATGAGCTTTCTGTCATACTAGGGTTAGCGTCACCTTAAGGGACCTTCCTGTATTATCACACCATATTGGCTAATTCAAAAATACATTCCTAAAAAAATAAATAAAAATTAAAAAAAAAAAACATTCCTTTTACCAAAGAGTTTCAACCAGAGCTCTCACTGAAACCTCAAAATCATCACATTAAATTTTCTAACGCAACGTACAGCAGGAGTCCCAGTTTAAATGTTTCCCACATTAATTCCATTCCTAGATTTTTATTTGCACATCATGTAACAACAGAAATGCCACAAGAAGTAAGTTCCCCTTGCCACCCTGGTCCCCTTTCTCAACTGTATCACCTTCCTTCAGGTTTCACTGTGATATGTCACAGTCTTATGCATGTTTATTAGCACAGTCCCTGAAGGTTTTAACACATTTGTTACATTTCTAGAGTTTCCTTCCAGTAAGTTCAGCAATGTGGCAGAAGAATTCTCCCAGTTTCTTACACAAACACAATGTCTCAAGGGTTTCTGTTCTGAGAAGTAAAGGATGAACTTCATTATTTTTAAAGACCTGCCCTGGGCTTCCTAGGTGGCGCAGTGGTTAAGAATCCACCTGCCAATGCAGAGGTCACGGGTTCGATCCCAGCTCCAGGAAGATCCCACATGCCGCGGAACAACTAAGCCCGTGTGCCCAAAAAAAAAAAAAAAAAAAGGAAGTAAAGACCTGTCCTTCAGTATGAAGTTTCTGACACTGCATAAGTAAAGAGAATCAGAGAGAGCCATTGTCACATCCACTGACTTTCCAGAAGTGTCTCATTGTGCCAACTCTGGTGTCTAATAAGAGCACTGCTGCTCTGGAACCCTGTCCCACATTTGACACACAGGTACAGGGGCTCCTGATCATGCATCTTCTCATGCTTGGTCAGACAGAAGCTGTCCTGAAAGCTTTGCCACACTGACTATACTCGTAGGGCTCCTCACCAGTATGAGTCCTCTGTGCCTGATGAAGTAAACACTCTCAAAGTATATTATACGGTTTCTCCCCAGAACAGTTTTTTTGACGCACAATGAAATGACCATTGAGGCTGAAGGATTTTCCATGACCCATACACATAATGGAGAGGATTCCTCTCCAGTATGAATTTTCCTATATGTATAGGTAGAATCTAAAATATGACACAAATGAACATATCTATGGAACAGAAACAGACTCACAGCCATAGAGAACAGACTTGGGGTTATCAAGGGCCTAGGGGGTGAGGGAGGGATAGACTGAGTTCAGGGTTAGTAGACACAAACTATTACATATAGACTAGATAAACAACAAGGTCCTACTGTAAAGCACAATGAACTATATTCAATATCCTGGGATAAAGCATAATGGAAAAGAACATAAAAAGAATGTATATATGTGCATAACTGACTCACTTTGCTGTAGAGCAAAAATTAACACAACATTGTAAATCAATTATGGTTCAATAAAAAAATAAATTTAAGAAAAAGGCAATAGGGACAACTGGGAAAATTTGAATAGGAATAGACTATCAGATGATACAGGGAATTATTGCTAGTTTTCTTAGCAATAATAGAATTTTGGCAGTGCAGAAGAATGCCTTTATTCTCAGAATTTATGTCCTGACATATTTAAGGGTAAAGTGTCATACCTGCACCTACATTCAAATGGTTATACGCACACACAAAGAAATATACATATTATACACAGAAGTAAATATACATGCACATACACATAAATATACACAGACACACATACACTCATAATATACATACACATATACCAAATACATTGGGTTGGCCAAAAAGTTCATTTGGATTGGAAACTCAAATGAACTTTTTGGCCAACCCAATACACATATGCACATATAAACGTGTATACACACACACACACACACAAATATGCAGGTTAAAATATGTATACACAAATATGCATAAATATGCATTCACAAATATACATATTACAAATACATACTACATAACTGTTACATATTGCACGCATATAAATCTAGATGGTGGGTGATGGGTGTTCATTATGTTTTTTTCAACTTTTCCGTTACCATTTTGGAAACTTAAAATAGAAACTAGGCAGGCGAAACGTTAACACTCCTAAGGGACGTTAACACTCCTAAGGGAGAGGAACTACGTCAGGGATCAGCATCCATTAACACCCAGGTGAGAATAAATTTATAACAGTTTTCTCAAAACATGTTCAAGAGATGTTTACAGTATAGACTTGAATTTGAATCTTTGCTCTGTCATTGGAAATGTGATCTTGGGAAACAATGAACTTCTTCTGTGTTCTTTAAAAAAGAGAGAGAGATGGTTACAGGCATTCTAGTGGGGAAAATATGATACTAGCTGGGACCTGTACAAAAACCACCAACTTACCACCCCGGGAAAACGCTGACTTGTAAAATCCTTGCTACACAGTAGATCTTGATGCAGGAGAAAACAGGAAGGCTGGGGTGGTTTGGACATCTCCACTCTGCCTCGAAGAACTGGGGTTGGCTGAGGCAAGGCAGAGCCATCCGAGCCACTCAGTTCCCTCCAGCCAGCTCCAGAATTGCCTGGCCCTCCAGCTGCTTCCCACAGCTGGCAGCTGATCCAAAGTGAAAGCTATTTTATCTCTTTGTGCTATGAGTTAAGTATGTTTCTGAGAAGTTGCAAGTAAATGAAGTAGGGCAAACAATTCTATTTTAGATTCAATAGGGGAGCATCCTATTTAAATAAAACCTGTTATCAAATTCTGTTTAAATATTTTATTATTAAAAATGTCACTACAGGGACTTCCCTGGTGGCCCAGTGGTTAAGAATCCGCCTGCCAATGCAGTGGACAATGCAGGGGACACGGGTTCGATCTCTAGTCTGGCAAGATCCCACATGCCGAGGAATAACTAAGCCCGTGCACCACAACTACTGAGCCTGTGGTCTACAGCCTGCGAGCCACAACTACTGACGCCGAGTGCCACAGCTACTGACGCCCATGCTCCACAACAAGAGAAGCCTGAGCACCACAATCAAGGATAGCCCCCGCCTGCAGCATCTAGAGAAAGCTCATGCGCAGCAACAAAGACCCAACACAGCCAATATATAAATAAATCTTTTTTTAAAAAGTCACTATAAAATTAATATAACACACACTCATTATAGAAAACTTGGAAAACAAAATACAAAGAAAATTAAGTCTTCGGTGCATTTACTTCCTGTTTTCTTCCTGCAGAATCTTTTTCACACAAAGTCAAACTGTACAGACAATTCTGGGTCTTCTTTTTTTTTGTTTTTCCCAGTTAATATTATATTATTGGTAGTGTCCATATCATTACTGTGTCTTTATTGGAAAAGACGGCACAGCCTCTTTGGACTATAATTTTGAGTTTAAATCAAAATTTAAACCACACAGCAGGGAATTCCCTGGCGGTCCAGCAGTTAGGACTTGGTGCTTTCACTGCTGTGGCCCAGGTTCAAGAAGTAAACCACACAGCTTTGTGGTGAATCAACACTGTCATTCTTTTTAAAATGATAGAAATTAAAATTCAAAACTAACATAAGAGGGGGCTTCCCTGGTGCTGCAAGGGTTAAGAATCCACCTGCCAATGCAGGGGACACAGATTCGATCCCTGGGGTGGGAAGATTCCACATGCCTCGGGGCAACTAAGCCCATGCACCACAACTACTGAGCCTGTGCTCTAGAGCCTACAAGCCACAACTACTGAGCCCACATGCCGCGACTACTGAGGCCCGCACACCTAGAGCCCATGCCCCGAAACAAGAGAAGCCACCTCAATGAGAAGCCCGAGCACCGCAACGAAGAGTAGCCCCTCCCCCTCGCCACAACCAGAGAAGGCCTGAGCAGCAACGAAGACCCAACGCAGCCAATAAATAAGTAAATAATAAATAATAAAATAAATCTTAAAAAACAAAACTAACATAAGAGGACCTCACACATAGTGTTGTTTTATCAAACTTTTGCTTAGTTACCTATGTATGGGGTGGTGATATAAATGTGTTTCTTACAATGCCTGGGTCAAAACACCTTGAAAACCACCAGGCTGAAGAAGTCCCTACCCATTTCACAAGGACACATGTTCAAGATGCCCCCTGGGGCACTCTTGGGATTGTTGAAAATGGCAAATTTCCAAGATGCCATCAACCAAAAGGAGGGGGAATAAATTGTGACACCCCCACAAGGTGGAATACTATACAGTAGTGAAAGCAGTGTGTGCAGAAAGCTCCACTTAGTACACAATAGGCTGGTGAGAGAAGCAGGCTGCAGAGGTTCACACACTGAACATATCAATTCCAAACACCGCCCCCCAACCCCACACCATAGTGCTCGAGGCTACTGATATCATAAAGGGAAAAGCTGCAACAACAGCCTGGAGACACCAGGTGCGTGTTTGCTACATGTATCCCACACCCTCTCTACAATCTCGAGGCTCTTGGACAGGAACCAGCTCCTCCCCTGGTCGCAAAGAAACGGTCCTTTCCCACTCACTCGGCGATGTTTACGGAACACCTGCTGTGTGCCAGGCCCTGTTTAGGCAGGGATGATTCATCAACGGATGAGACAGATGAAGACCTCCACCTGGTGGAGCTGGCATTCTAGTGGGGAGACGCAGACAACGGATAGAATGCGAAATCTGCCGCTATCACTCACTCACTGCAAACTCAGGAAGCACACACACCTGGGTCAGTTTCTGGAGGTAGGGCTGGTGGCCCTCCCATCTCCAGCACTATCCACACCTCAGAAACCAACCAGATCCAGGGAACACGCTGCTCAAGCAAGGAGGCGGGGCTCTGACGTTCACTGAGATGCAAGCGCCTTACCACCCACAGTCCAGCAGCAAAGAGCTCCTGGCCAGCAGCCCAGCCCCTGAAGGATTCTGGCTGTTACCCAGCAAGGGGGGCCACGGGGGACTTGGAGCAGAGATGGGACAAGATGTGACACATAACGTGACAGGCTCCTAGCTGGCTCCTCATGGGGAACGGACAGCGGGGAGGGCAGAGGCAGGGGAGCAGGGAGGAGTCCCCTAACAAGGAGAAGGGCTGGTGAAGTGGTTGAATTCTGGAAATATACTGGACTTACAGGCATGGGATTTTCAGGCAGAGATGATGTGGGGTTGGTGAAAGAGGAACATCAAGGTGGACGCTGAGGAATGTGCGCAGAAGGAGGAGACGCTATTTACAGAGAGTGGAAGGACTGGCTTTGGGGCCCTGAGGTTCTGCTGGGGACCCCAAAGTCTGAGGTATCTGTGCGGGGGATGGGGGGTGAGAGTGGAGGGCAGCTTCAGGGCATTAGGGGCCTGTGGGGAAGGGCAAGTCCGTTTGGGGTTTGGGGGTGAGGGAGAGTTCACAGTGGGCAGGGATGAACGGGTCTTTGGAAGAGGAACGAGGGACGGACAGGAACAGGGCTGTTGGGTGAGGAAGACACAAAGAGGCGAAAGCACCCTTGGGAGTGGGACACAGGAGACAACAGGTTGTGCAAGCCCAAACCTTGGGGGGGTAGCGTTTGAACCTGGGCAGGGGGGCGCGGGGGGGGGGGGGCCGCGCCCCTTAAGGGGTGAGGGAGTGAGAGGGCGAGGCAAGGACCAGGTGGAGGCTGGGGAGTCGCGCCCAAGGGGAGAAGACAAGGGAGGAGAAAGGAAGAGAAAAGGAAGAGGAGAGGGATATAGGGGTCCGCGCCCCACGGGAAGAGGAGAACGGGGGTCTGCACCTCGCGGGGAGGAGAGAATAGGGGGTCCAGGCCTTAAGGGTAGGAGGGAACAGGGGGTCCGTACCTCACGGGGAGGAGTGACGATTGGGGGGTCTGTGTGACACGGGAGGAGGAGAACGGGGGTCTGCACCTCACGGCGAGGAGAGAATAGGGGGTCCGCGCCCTCGGCGTAGGAGGGAAGAGGGGGTCCGTACCGCACGGGGAGTTAGCAAGACTGGGGGGGTCTGCGCGCCACTGGAGGAGGGAACAAGGGGTCTGCACCCCACGGCGAGAAGGGGAGAGGAGGGGGCCGTGACACTCGGGCAAAGGCGCCCCGCCCGGAGGTGGCCGCCGCGCAGCGCCCAGCCGCCTTAGACTCCCCGACGCTCCCCACAGCCAGGCCCAGGCCTCGCTCCCCGCCCTGGGGGTGAAAACCGGGGCCCGAGAAGCCCTTCAAGGGAACTCCCAGCGCCGGGCCGCCGGACACGAAGTCAGCGAACCGCCTGGCTGTGCGCACGCGCTGTTTCGGGACGAGGCTTTTCAAGAGACGCCGGGCGCCGGGGGCGGGGCCGGGCGCCGGGGGCGGGGCCGGGCGCCGGGGGCGGGGCCGGGCGCCGGGGGCGGGGCCGGGCGCCGGGGGCGGGGCCCGGGTGCTTTTCCAAATCTGTAGGGGGTCATCGTGACTTACTGCTCACGCTGTATGTGCTTACCTGGACGATGTGTCTTTGGTGAACTTTATGTAAAATATCAGTGTGTCATTTTGATGTACGTTCCTTTGTCCCGAAATGACACAGTCTGTCGTGCTCCCAGTTAGACTCTACGAGGACCAACGTCCTGACATACATATGAGACGCTCATCAAGTGTTTGCTGATTGAATGAACTGGAAGACGTTTTCCAAAACATGAACAGTGATTGCTGATGAAAGATGAGACTCTGGACGCAATTTCTTATTTTCATATTCTTCTGGACGTTGCAACTCTTGACTTTCAGTGAGCAAGGATTACTTCAGAATCAGAAAACAACAAAGACATGCACCCCAGGTGCGGTGGCCCATTGTTCAGTCACGGCGGTTTACCACCATCTAACTCTTTTAGCTCAACAAACATTTATTGAGTACTTGCTGTGGTATTCTAGCAGCTGGGGATAAAGCAGAAAACAGGCCAAGGTGTTTACAGTCCAGCAGGGAAGGTAAACAAGCACAATGCATCACGGATCACGCATCCGTTGGATGGCGGTTGACGCTGTGGAGACAACGCAGTGCAGGGAAAGAGGACAGAGTGTGACTGTGGAGCAGGTAGTAGGGGAAGGCCTCACTGAGAAGGTGATGTGTGGGTGATGGACTGCAGGAGGTGAGGTGAGCCCAGCTCTTGGGGGAAGACGTTCCCCACGGAGAGAACAGGGATTGCAGAGGCCCTAGCTTGTTTGAGGAAGGGCAGGGAGGCCACTGAATCACAAACAATGACCAAGGGGGGGCTGGGAGAAGACGGGACAGGGAAGTGACAGGTGCTATCAACTAAAACATTATGACCAGGCCAGAAAAAAAACAAAGAAACAGAGGAAACCGGTATGATGGTTGAGAATATTTGCTGTCTCTGGCAGATTACAGGTTCCTGTGCCAGTGCCGTCAGGCTGGGTCACGGACTTGCCTTGGCGGTGAGAGGTGAGCTTTCAGAGCCCCTGCATGGGTCCACCTGTCTTCTCTTACTCTGTGGTGAGGCCAGCAATGCCCCAGGCAGAGAGGCAGCTCCGAGAGCGCTGGCCCCAGAGTGATGGCAGCATGGAGGAGAGCAGCAGCTGAGCTGCAGTAGACACGGAGCCTTGGTGTTGAGATGCTTGCTGTCATTTGTTACTGCTGCACAGTTTACCTTAATACCAGAAGGTGAAAATTACTTTCACAGCCTCTCTACACCTATCTGAACGACTGCAAAGCAAAACTGAAATTTCAAAGGCTGGCCAGGATGCAAAGCCTCAGAACATCTCATTTGTTGCTGGTGGGAAAACAAGATGGTACAACCACTTTGGACAGGAGCTTTGCAGTTTCTTACAAAGTTCAACATAGACTTACTGTAATGACCCACAATCGCACTCCTAGGTATTTAACCAAGAGGAGTGAAAACCTACATACTGTCACAGACTGAACGTTTGTCTTCCCGCCACCCCATCCCTTTTGTGTTGAGCTCCTTCTCTCCAACATGCTGGTATGTTCGACTGGGGCCTCTGGGAGGTGATTAGCTCTGAGGATGCAGTCCTCTTGAATGGAACCAGTGCCCTCATAAGATCCCAGAGAGCTCTCTTGCCCCTTCCACCACTTGAGGACACAGCGAGAGGATGGCCATCTATGAACTTCCACACTTTGTTAGGAGATGGACTTCTGTTCGGATGCTGAAAGGTGCCTTCCCCTCAGCCAGCGAAGGGGACGGAGCTGGGAGTTTCGGTTCAGGGCATCTCTTCCTTAACTTTTCTTAGCTCTCTTTTCACTAATGGCTGTTCATTAATAGGACTTAATTTTCCAGGCTAGTTCTGAAATTCCCCAAAGGGCACCTGGCTGAACAGGCCACGCCGACTCTTAAAGCAGCAGACAGACACCACCAGAGGGGTTTGTTGTTGTTTTCCCGCACCTTTCGGGGATCTTAGTTCCTCGACCAGGGATTCAATCCCAGCCCACCCCCATTTCCCGCCACCCCCCGCCATGGAAGCACAGAGTCCTAAGCACTGGACTGCCAGGGAATTCCTTTTTTTTTTTTCTCCCAAGCTGAGTTTATTAACTTGCTGGGCAAGGGTATGCACACTAAATACTTCTCCGGGCAGAAGCAGGGAAGGTTAAAGTCCTAAAAGAACTAGAAAGGGCAACATATTCATTTCCTATGGCTGCTGCGACAGACCACCACAGACCTTGTGGCTTAGAACTCCACAAACGTACCCTGGAGACCAGAAATCAGAAATGAGTCACGTGGGGCTAAAATCAAGGTGTCACCAGGCCTGGTTCCTTCTGGAGGCTCCAGGGAGGACACCAGTGTGCCTGCCTTTTACGGCTGCTAGAAGCGGCTCCATTGTCACATCCCCTCTTCTGACTCGGATCCTCCTGCCTTCCTCTTATGAGACCCCTGCGATGACTTGACACTGGGCCCACCCAGGTAATCCAGGAAAAGCTTTGACTGAATCGTTCCTTCCACGGATTAGGATGTAGACATATGTGGGAGGACATTATTCAGCCTACCAACGAGGGTTCCTAACCGCTATGTTTGCTTGTTTTTTTATTTTTTGGCCACCCCACCACACGGTATATGGGATCTTAGTTCCCTGACCAGGGATCAAAGCCTCCTGACTGCTGTTAATGAAGTTCTGCAACCTAGCCTGTGGGAGAACAGAGGAGGGCCTGGGTCTGGAAGGGAATGGTTGAAACCAGCCGTACTGGCCACCAGAGGAATGGTTAAAACCAGTTGTACTGGTCACCGGTCAGGCAAGGCTTGTCAGGGGCTGCCCCAGCTTTCTCAGCCTCAGCTGTTAGCACTGGTGTAGACTCGCCCGGCACCCAGCAGTACTGCCTCCAAAGTGAACACTGCTGCGAGGGGAGAGTTTTCCTCTTGCGTTGTCCCGGGACAGGGATGCTTTTCCTCACTTGTATGAAGGTGAGGTGCAGATCATCAGTGGCCCTGCAGTCTCAGTCAGGAGCAGGCTGAAAGAGCACAAGGAGGATCAGAAAAAAGAGAGAAAGGGCAGGCAGTTTTCTTTAATGCTCGTGTTAGTTTTCTATTGTTGCCGTAACAAAGTACCACAAACCTAGCAGCTTAAAACAAGGCAGGTTTATTATCTCACAGCTTTAATTACCTCAGTGGCCTTCCCTCTGACTCTGCCTCCACAGGAACAAGTCACAAGTGCACGGGGAGCCACCCCAGGGCTCTGAGGCTACACCAACCTGTGCAAGCAGCTCTCACCCAGCCAGCACTGCACGGCCGCAAGAGGGATGCTCCCAGCTCCTCCCAGGCCTCTCTGTAGCCTCCTGCTCTCCACTCCTGGACATTCACCTGTTCCTCCACAGTAACACCCTCTCAGCATCCAAGACCCAAAGAAGGAAATTATTCTTAGGCCCTGAGCTGTGGGATGCTGATTCCAGGGAAACTTCTGCCTGGATGCCCCCATCCACGTTTACAGACACCCTGGGACCCTGACCTAGCCACTTCTGGTTTTAAAAAGGTCCAAAGAAACCCCAAACTCACCTCCTTTTACCTCCACCTTTTTATTCCTCATCAAATGATTGCAACAACAATGTATGATTCGTGGTAGAGGAAAAATCATACACAATTAACAGTCCCTTAGGAAAACCACGTTTATTTCTCCACAATCAACTTCCAGCCGACACCTATATGTGTGCACGCCTTTATATGGCTGTAGCAACCGAAAATCTCCTATTTTATGCTTTCGGTTGCGGGCCACATTATAAGTGTTTTCAATATGACTACAAAACCTTTATCATTATGGTTTGGCGTGGCTGCACGAAACAAATCACAAGTGTCCAAATGAACAATGAGGGTGACAACGTAAACATAACCACCTGGTGTTTTTCTGCTTGTCTCAACGACTAAAGCAACACATCACATTTCTCAGCAGCAGCCTTTTCCTTCCTGGAGGAACCTGCTTCAGTCTCCACTTAAGAGGGATAACATCATTGTTCACTCACAAGCGACTTCCTCACCCAGCTGCCCCGCTGACACAAGCCCTCGGCATCTAGCAGAAAATATGTTCAAACAGCAATCCTCTGTGATTCTGTGGTTGCTGTGGGTGGAACACTGGGTGGGCTTTCTCACCAGCACAAGCACGCCTTTGCTGACACAGGCAAGACAGTCAGGGCTCCTGCCGGAAGCTTCCCTCGCTGGAATCCAGTAAGAGTTTGCTTACATACAGTAAGGCAGACACTCTCTGCTAAAGGATTCCTCATCCAATTACACAGGCTCTTTCCAGCTTAAGGGCTCTGACATATGGGTAGGTGGGTCCTCCAGGGAAGTATCTACCTGATTTTCAAAGGCTTTATTCCAGTGTATGCACTACCATGTTTGGTACAGGCTGAATCACCCCTGAAGCCTTTGCCACATTTATTACCATCCTGTATCCTCTCCAAGAGTTCCCTAATGTACAGACTTAACAGTATGGCTAAGAAATGTCTCACATTCCTCAATTCACTGGATAGCCCAAAGCTGTCTCTTCCACTGACAGGGAGAAGCCACCCAGAAGACACTTCTCCTTCACCTAGGTTTCCGAGAGCCAGTCGGGAGATGAGTGTGGCCCACGTTCATTAAACGTCCACAGGCTGTTCTCCGGGGTGTGACCTTTGGTGTCGGATGAGGGAAGAGGTCCTTCTGAATGTTTTCCCACACTGAGGACAATGGCTGGGACCCTCCCTGCTGTGGAGTCTCTGATGTACAGCCAGGTGAGAGTTCTGCTTGAAGGACTTCCCACATTCCGGACACTGGTATGGGGTCTCCTTAGTGTGAATCCTCTGGTGCTTTGTCAGACAGGAGCTGTCCCTGAAAGCTTTGCCACACTGATTGCACTCGTAGGGCTTCTCACCAGTATGAGTCCTCTGGTGACGGATGAGGCCAGCTATGTTCCTGAAAAGTTTCTGACACTGGTCACAGCCGTAGGGCTTCTCACCGGTGTGGATCCTCTGGTGCCTGATGAGGTAGGCACTCTCAATGAACGTTTTCCCACATTCTTTACACGCGTAGGGTTTCTCCCCAGAATGGATCTTCTGATGCACGATGAGGTGAGAGTTACGGTTGAAGGATTTCCCGCACTCCACACATTCAAAGGGCTTCTCTCCAGTGTGAGTCCTCTCGTGCTGGGTGAGGTACGAGCCATCTCGGAAGGCCTTTCCACATTTGCTACACTCATAGGGCTTCTCCCCAGTGTGGATTCTGAGATGCACAGTGAGGTGGGAGATGTCCGTGAAAGGCTTCCCACACTCATTACATCTATATGGTTTTTCCCCTGTGTGAGTTCTTTGATGCAGAATCAGGGACGAATTTCGGTTGAAGGTTTTCCCACATTCTAGACATTCGTAAGGTTTCTCCCCCGTGTGAATCCTCTGGTGTTGCGTCAGAGCCGACCCATCGCTGAAGGCTTTCCCGCATTTACTGCATTTATAGGGCTTCTCTCCTGTATGGATTCTTTGATGCACAATCAGGTTATAGTTCTTGGAGAAGGATTTTCCACACTCATTACAGGTATAAGGTTTCTCTCCAGTATGAGTTCGGTGATGCAAAACAAGAGAAGAGTTCCGTTTGAAGCACTTGCCACATTCAGTACATTTATACAATTTCTCTCCAGGGCTGCTCCTCCTGTTTTCATTAAGAGATGAACTCAAGGTGAAGATGTCCCCAAAGTGCTTACCTTCATACAGTTTCTTCCCTCTTTTCATCATTTTTTGTTCACCAAGAGGGGTAAGATGGTTGAAAGACTTAACACTTTCAGGGTATTTATAGGGTTTCTCTCTAGTTTGAGTTCTTCCAAATTGAATAACTTCCACAGAATGGCTGAAGGCCTTCCCACAGGTGTCACTGTCACCCGATCTCTTAGCTATATAACTTTTCCGACAATTATGCAAAGCTGGGTCACAATCCAGACTTTTAACATCTGAGCCACGTGCATGGAAACCATTTGTTGCCGGAACTCTCTGACGCTGCGGAAGGTCTGGGCTCACCCGCAAATGCTCCACAAATACAGGATATTCACGAATGGCTTCCTCAGCTCCTGGTTTCTCCTGGGTTAAGGCTGATGGGCTCAAAGGTCCCTGCTGGCTCTCACCATCCCGACTGTTACCTAGAATGGGGAGATGAGAACCCTCTCTCGTAAACCCTTCCATCTCCATGTCACAGCACAGTTCTTGCTCAGGAATGTTCTTAGCTGTCCTTTTCAATCTTGTGTCCCAGGCTGGAAAGCAAAGAATGAAAAAGACAGACTTAAGTACATGAAGCTGCGTCTGGAAGAGGAGTGAAAAATGATGACAGGCCAGGTGTGTGTGTGTTTTTGTTTTCTTTTTGAAATTCAGATCGATACTGGGGGAAATACAGGAAGAGTTGAGGGATCGAGCCAAGAACAGGTTCAGGAAGAGCTGCATGGCATTTTCATCCTCCTAGAGAACAGGCAGGAGGAATGGCGTTGGGGGTAGATATCACCAAAAGGTTAGCCTGAGGCGTGGGAGACCAGAGGCCAGGTGCCACTGCTCACACAAGAACACATCTCAGCCACCGTGTGCTGGTCCCCGCCACCCACTTCCCCTACCAACAATCAGTACACAGGCCAGAGCCTCCACTTCACAGCAGGCTTATGACAGCAGTGAATGGGCAGTTCTCACCCCACCTTTGTGGTCAGAGTTCTGCTTTCATGGATGGGACAAAACACATGCCTGGTGACCTGAAAGTTCTGAAATTCCTAGATCTGTCAACAACCTCCCTGCAGGGTTATCAGGAGAACTACGTCATGTGTGAGGCTGGCTCTGAATTAGGGATGGACAGTTCTATAAATGGCTGCTGGTGTCTTCTCTGTCATGGCCCCTTCTCTAACCATCCTCTCGCCCTTTGATTTGAAGATATCAGAAAAACTGGCTCCCAATAATATTTTTTTTAGGTAAAATGAAATTAGACCCTTATCTCAGAAAATATATTTTTAAAAAACTTCAAATGGATAAAGACCTCAACATAAAATCAAAGGTTAAATTATGTAGGGTACCTTTGTGAATGGGGCATTCTTTGATCAAAAAGGCTTAATAAGCAAAAACCATATAGACAAGGATTAACAACTTTGATACCAACATTAAAATTCTCCAAACAACAAAAAACACAGTAAGAGTCAAAACACAGGTGGTAGGTGGAGAGACAATACTATAAAGTATAAAAGAGAGAAAGGAATAGTGCCTGAGAGCTATAAAAAAATTCTTACAAAACAGCACATAAAAGGGAAAAAAAAATGGGTAAAGGATACAAAGAGGAAGTTCATGGAGAGAAAATAGAAATGTCCTGAATACATGAATTCTTGCTCATTCTCACCTAAAGGCAATTACAAACTGCAATTTTAAGAATACAAAATATGCACATTTCATATGAGTAAAAGTAAAACAAGGCATAATAATATAAACCTCAAGCAGGTCATACAAGAAGAGAGTTGGCATGCACATAAAATGGTCAGTCGGCTCAGCAGTAGAATTTGGTAGCAGCCACCAAAACATAAAACGGGCACATTCCACCACCGTATAATTCCACTTGGTGGCATCTGAGACTCAGAAAGCCCAAGTCCCAAGCATAAGTGGACATCAAGCTATACATATGGATATGGTCTTAAAGGCCAGCAGGAAAAAGGCAGATCACCAGTGAAGGAATGAAGAGTACTGTGATAACTTAGTAACAAAACCAGAAACCTGATAGTAATGGATGGTTACTGTCAAAGCGCTGAGGGAAAAAACTGTCAGATACATAATTGTTCAAGAGTGAAAGTAAGATAAAGACAGCTTCAGAAAAGCAAAAGCAAGAGTTTATCTCCAAGGACACCTGCCAAAAGAATTAGAAAAATCCAGAACAGAGAGAACATGTATTTAAATAAAGTTCAGCACTGACTATACAAAATGCAGCAGTAACAATGACTCGGGGGTTAACAACGGGAGAGACTAACATACTGAATGGTCGTGGCCTGTGAGATGAAAAAAGAGTGGAAAAATTAAGTATCCTGACATTCTTATATTGTTCATGATTCCTGTCAGACCTGGTCAGGTCAAGAATAAAAGAATGTCATATAAAAATTCCCAGCCCACAGAGCAGTGGTTCTCAACCAGAGACAGTTTTCAACACTTTTGGTTGTCATAAATAGGGAGCAGATGCTACTGAAATTTAGGGATGCTGCTAAACACCTTTAAAACACAAGAAAGATGCTCATAACATAGAATGGCCAGCCCTAAACGTCGATAGTGCTCAAGGGGGAAAACCTTGTTATAGGAGAAAAGAATCATAAAGAAAAGGGGGGGGAGGGGAGTCAGATCAATCCAGAAGAAGGTGGTAAGAGGGTAAAGCTCAGAAAGGACAGGTTAAGATATAAAGTATAAAATAGGACATCACCAATAACAATAACTATAAGTGGTTTTGATTGGCAAGATAAAGACACTGTGTCAGACAGCATTAAAAAATGTGTTTGTAACAGACACCAGAAGCAAAAGGACACAGAAGACAAATGCAAAAGTCTGGACCAGACAAATGCTAAGCAAACAAAGGTTGAATGCTTCTTTGCTAACCAAGAATAAACTTCAAGGATGATAACAGGGCAATACAACAATGGCAAAGATGTCTACATTAACAGCATGCCTCCAAATACTGAGCCAAGTCAGCAAATCCAACCACACTGGGAAGGTTAATGAACCTCTTTCAGAAATGCAAATGCAGAAAGACTGAACAGAGATAAGCATGAGAGAATGTAATTAGGCAGCCTGGTCACACAGCTGAATGAAGGGCCACTAGCAAGGAGAGCCAAAGGCTTTCCAAGCTCAACTGCAACTTTGCTAACACTGGCCATAAATCAGGCCAAAGAGTAAGTTCAACAAAGGCCAGACCACAGTCTCTTGACTACAAATGTGGTCAAGTTAAAAACCAGTAACAGAATACACTTTAAATACATGCAATTTATTGTATGTCAATTATATCTTAATAATAGTTCTTAAAAAAAAAAAAAAACAGTAACAAAGAACACCAAATACAAAAAATAACAGTAAGTTTAAAAGGAAAGCCTATTTATTTGGAAAAATGAAAACCTGTTTCTCAGTAAGTCACAGATCAAAGAGAAATCTTGATGAAAATTAGAAAGCCCCTACTTAGAAAACACGGAGAATTGAACAACTGATGATGATGGCACATCTCAAAATGTATGGCAAAGGAGGATGCAGCTAACGTAGTTCCTAGGCAGAAAATGTTGGTCTTTAATGTATGGGGATTTTGTTTGTTTGGGGTTTTTTGTTTGTTTCCTTTTTTGTTTTTTTTTTTTTTGGGGGGGGGGTCAAACCTCGTGGGATCTTAGTTCCCTGACCAGGGACTGAACCTGAGCCCTCAGCAGTGAAAGCACAGAGTCCTAACCACTGGACCACCAGGGAACTCTCTAATGCTTGTATTTTAAAGAGAAGACTGAAAATTAGTGACATCACTGTTCAACTTAAGAAGTAAGAGAAAGAGTCACAGAGAAAACCAACAGGAGGTAGAAGGAAGGTGATAATAAAGGTAAGAGCAAAAATTACAGAAACCAAAAATAAGGAAACGGCTAAGAAGAAAACCAAAAGTCTGTTATTTGAAAAGACTAATGAAATTACCTTTGGCAAGAGTAATCATAAAAAAATGAACAAAAAGGCATACATAGGTGATAAAAAGGGGATTTAATTAAGAAACAGAAGAAAGTTATCAAAATGGCAACACTGGATTTATCCTAGAAAAGCAAAGACTATGAAACATTACAACATCTACTGATAGGATTCCTGACATTTGCAGATTACAGTAGGAGACAGCCCCCTATATCCTATCTCAATAAATTCAGAAAGTAATTTGAACACATCTCACCCAGACTCATGATCAAAATGTTCTCAGATTAAAGTAGTAAACCCCTTTACCCTACATCGATAAACTGATAAAGTATTTTAAGGAAAGCTCCAACTCATGATAAAAATTCTTATCAACTACGAACATGGGGAATTAAGGCAAACATCATACATGAGTAAATATCAGAACTGTTCACTCTGAAGCCAAGACCCCAGATGCCTGCTAGGTCCACAGCATTCAACAGTGATGCAGAGGGGTCAGCTGGTCAGTAGGACCATATCCCCAGCTATGACTCCTGGCTGCTCCTACTTTTCAGACCTCTTGAGGCTGCCTTGTTACCATGCTGCATGTTTCCTCCATTGGGCCTTCTGAGTAGACTTGGGGCTGGGTGGCCTACAGTTGTCTTGTGGAAACAAGAGACAAAGAGCACCTCCCTGCAGGCCTGTAAGGGGAGGATGCATGTGTGCACTTAAAAGAAATGAGGTAGGTCCAACACATATAGGGTGATACCACTTAGTGAAAATTTTCAGACACACAAAATATTCTCGAAGTAAAAACATTAAATGCCCCGGCAACACACCCACCAAAGCTGTGATCACAACTATCTTGGAGATATGGAAGGGAACACGCCTTGAGGAGCAAAGGGAATGTCCATTTCATCCCTAAAAGATACTTCCTTTATTGAAATAGGACTTAACATACCACTAAGAGAGCAAAAATTCAACCTACCAAATGGGAGAAAATATTTACAAAGCATGTATCTGATAAAGGACTTGTAGAAGATATAAAAAATTCTTATAGCCCAATAAATACAGGACAACCCAAATTTTAAAAATAGGCAAAGGATCTGAATAGACATTTCTCCAAAGAAGACACACAGGGGACTTCCCTGGTGGCGCAGTGGTTAAGAATCTGCCTGCCAGTGCAGGGCACATAGGTTGCATCCCTGGTCAGGGATTGCCACAGAGCAACTAAGCCCGTGAGCCACAACTACTGAGCCTGTGCTCTAGATCCCATGAGCCACAACTACTGAGCCCACATGCCACAACTACTGAAGCCCACTCATCTAGAGCCCATGCTCCACAAGAGAAGCTGCTGCAATGAGGAGCCCACACACCACAACGAAGAGTAGCCCCCGATCTCCACAACTAGAGAAAGCCAGTGTGCAGCAATGAAGACCCAACACAGCCAATACATACATACATACATATATACATTTATTTAAAAAAAAGTAAGAAAGAAATGAAGACATACAGATGGCCAAAGAGCACATGAAAAGATTATCAACATCATGAGTCATTAGGGAAATGCTAATCAATTCCTGGTCAGGGAACTAAGATCCCGTAAGCTGTGCAACTCGCCTCCCCTCCCAAAAAAAGACAATAACAAGTGTTGTGAGGATGTGGAGAAACTGGAACCCTTACACACTATTGTGGGGAATGTAAAATGGTGCAGCTGCTTTGGAAGACAGTCTGACAGTTCCTCGAAAAGTTAAACATCAAGGTATCATAAGACCCTGCAATCGCACTCATAAGTATCTACTCAAGAAAAATGTAAACATATGTCTACACATAAACTTCTACATGAATCATGAGTGCAGAGCAGCACAATTCATGATAAACAGAAGTGGAAACAACCCAAATAAATGTCTATCAACCAATGAATGGACAAACAAAATGTGGAAATACACACAAGGGAATATTCTTCAGCCTTAAGAAGTGAAGTACTGATAAATGCTTCAATGACACAGATGAATCTTAAAAACATTATACTCAGTAAAAGAACTCTGACACAAAAGACTCACTATTGTATGATCCCAATTAAATGAAACATCCAGAAGAAGCTATTCCATACAGACTGAAAGTCAATTAGTGGCTGCCAGCAGCCGGGAGAAGGGTGTATGGGGAGTGAATGCTTATGTGTATGCTGTTTCTTCTTGGGCTGATGAAAACGTTTTGGAAATACATAGTGGTTATGGTTGCACAACTCTGTGAATATATTAAAAACCACTGACTTGTGCACTTTGAATAAATGAATCATATGGTATATGAATTACATCTCAATAAAGCTGTGATAAGTAAATTTACACCTATGAGGGGACAAGCTTTCCCCAGCCTGACCTGCAGGCTCTTGACCTTGGCAGTACTTCTCTGGGGCATCCAGAAATCTGTGGAGGTGTCAGGCTGTCACAAAGATGGAAGCAGGGGGAACTGCGAGCATCTGATGGGCCTGGACCAGGATGCATATATGCCAACACAGCTGGGACTGCCCCCCACCCCCGCCAATGCTTGACCATCTTGTGGACCAAAGTCCCTGCAGGTATCAACCTGTGGTACTGCAGTACAGGACGTGTCCTACATGTGCTACAAGACATCAGGGGAAAGGCACCTTTGTTTAGGAGAAGGAAGTTGAGAGGAAATCGAGATACAGGCCTGAATTCATGAGCTCATTCCCTATCCCGCATCTCTCTCCTTGATGAAAACTGGCCATTCCAACTCTACGCTCAATTGATGAGGCCCTGAGTGCCACAGTGGTTACTGCAAAAAAAACCAAACAATCACAAGCACACACGAGGACATGAAGACAGCCTTCGGGAAAACAGTATTAAATTAGGGTATTTAATGCAGGAACTGCACTGCACTACATTAATTAAGGTAGTTTTTTAAATCTCATATTACTGCCCTCATTTGCCCTCATATATATCTGTGTATTGCTATTTCTGGCAGTACAATGATACAAAACTATGTTGTAAAAAATTCATCTTGATGCTGTTCACAAATATGGGGCGTTCTCTGCCCCCCCAACTCTTCCTGTGAACCTGACCTCAGATATTCACAATACCACTTCTCTCGAGCCCCAGTATGACTAATTTTCCCCAGCCTGTCCTTCTCTTCCCCATGGCCACCAAAGAACGTGGTCTCTAAGGCTTTCTACACATTGAATGTTGCCTCATATGCTGAGACTTCAGGTCTGTCTGGAGAACTGTTTTCTGTGATAAATCGTCCTGATGTTGTTTCAGGTCATAGCAGAGGGGGTGACTGATCCTTCACCTGTCACCCCAGATCATCCAGACAGCCTGGGCTGCCTTACCTGAATAAGTGCTTAGAACCTGCTTCCACCAAGGTACTTTCTTCCGTTCCTATTTAATACAACACTCACTGTTTCAGCAGCATCCAGCCATACCTCACCTCATTCAATTTCACTGAAGACAATGAATTGACTGTCCTATATCTCTTAATCCAAACCTACAGTCTCCAGCACCAGACTGCTTCCTATGTCTTCTAGGTAGCTGTGCCAAACATTTAAATATAGAAATAATTTTTTTAATACAAATGTCTTTCCTTTTACTAATTCTTCACATTTAATTTTTAAAATTATATGGATATTTAATATTATCTATAAAATTCTTTTCAAGACAGTAAAAGGCACATTGCAACTACTGATCATAAAGAGTGAGCATAGGCATAAGTCTTCAGAAACCTGGATACAACACCAAAAGCACAAGTGACATAGTAGATAAACTGGACTAATCAAAATTAAAACCTTTTGTGCTTCAAAGAATGTCAGTAAGAAAGTAAAAAGACAATCTACGGGGCAGGATAAAATATCTGCAAATCATATATCTGATAAGGCACTGGTATCCAGAATAAACAACATTTACAATCCAATAGTAAAAAGACCAATAATCCATTTCATAAATGGGCAAAGGATCCAAATAGACAGTTCTCCAAAGAAGATATACAAATGGCCAATAAGCACAATGAAAAGAAGCTCAATATCATTAACCATCAGGGAACTGCAAATCAAAACCACATCGAGAGCCCTCCTTGCCGACGCCATACTCCAGTTTCTGCTTGGATTTACTCTTGGCAACGTGGTGGGAATATATCTGGCTCAAAACCATGACATACCAAACCTGGCTAAAAAGCTTGAAGAAATTAAAAAGGATGTGGACACCAAGAAGAAACCCCCTAGTTCGTGAGGCTGACTCCAGCACTGCCTCCTGGATAAACTGATTCTCCTGTTCTTGAGGGCCTCCTTTACCATCTGAACCAAAAGCTTTTGTTTTAATCTCCAGCCTCAGCAGTTTTCTTCTTTGCTAGACCCTGCATTGCCTTACAGCACAAATGGAGCCACAAGTAAAGAACAGACCTTACTTTTCCAACATCCTCACTTCTTCCCTTCCTCCTTCCAGCCACTTGGGAGGTCCTGAGAACGGAATTATGGTGCTAGATTAGTAAACATGACCTTTAATTAGTAGTCTCTCCCTTATTCTTCAGGATTTCTACTACCATTTTCAAAAGAAAAATTCATGAGTTTTTTTATAGCTGATGAGATATAAATAATGCTGATTTCATAGTCTAACAATTATATTGGGTGTTTAAACAGCTGGTACTAAATTATGTTGTTTCAAAGTAGTAATTAAAGTGAAAATCTAGAAGCCAGTTTCTGGTGAATTATCCACTAATTTTATCTTGTTGTCAGGAAGCTTCATAGTTGCTAATTTAAGCAATAAATCAATTTGCTATTCATTAATCAAGAAACTGTGTTCCGAGAACCCTATCAGGAACTGGGGAATTTAAAAGTATTTAAAATAATGGCCTTTGTCCTCAGTGGAATTCAGTCTAGCATGCATGTTTTTTCGTAATGATGCATTTGATCTTATGGGATTACAGGCACATTTGACATTACATGGTAGATAAAAGAGAAATTGTCTATAAAGGAGATTTTGTGTCTTTTTACATTTAAAAAATGTATTTACAGGGCTTCCTAGGTGGTGCAGTGGTTAAGAATCCGCCTGACAATGCAGAGGTCACGGGTTCAATCCCAGCTCCTGGAAGATCCCACATGCCGCGGAGCAACTAAGCCCGTGTGCCAAAAAAAAAAAAAAAAAAAAAAAATGTATTTACATTATAACTTTATAGTGATTCTCATAAGAAGACTTTTGTGTTTTTTTCTGCAGCCATAAATTACTCTCGTAATTTTTCAGATGTATAATCAGTCTGTAATTTTTTTTTTAATGGAAAAAAAGGTTAAATACATAACTTTCCTCCTGGGTCAATACAAAAGTGGTTTCTGTTGTCCTCCAGCTTCTAGTTCCTCTTCCTGGAGTCTGGCACTGTCACTAGTTTCCTATATCATTTTGAGAAAGATTTTGTGCCTAAAGGAACACATGTACATGGGGGTTTTTATACAAATGATAACAAACTATATACAGTGTTTTCCTCAGTGGAGATCATTCCACATCAGTATGTAAGGAACAAAGAAACTCCTTCCTTTTTTGGCTACATAAGGTTCTACTGAATGAATATATGGTAATTTATTTAATCTGCTCCAGAGGAACATTTAGGTTGTTTCCTATCTGTTGCTATTACAGTGATAACCTTAAACCTAATGTTATTATTCCTATGTACACAGGGGGATAGCTCCAAGCTGAAGTCCTGGAAGTGTAATTTGCACTAAATATAAATAAAGTCCCATTTCATTGAGGAAAAAAAAAAAAAAAACACAACGAGATACCATTTCGCACCCACTAGGATGGTTACAATCAGTTCCACTTCTAGGTTATCCAAGAGAAAGGAAGACATATGTCCACCAAAACAAAACAAAAAACACAAAAAACCCCACAAAACTTGTGTGTGAAGGTTCATAGAAGCATTATTCATAATACTCCCAAAAGGGAAGTAACTCAAATGGCTATCAACTGATGAATGGATAAACAAAATGTAATATATTCATACAATGGAATATCATTCATCCATAAAAATGAACCAAGCACCAATACATGCTACAATGTGGATGAACCCTGAAAACACTGTTAAATGAAAGAAGCCAAAGCAAAGGACTACATATTGTATGCCCATTTACATGAAATGTCTAGAACAGGCAAATGCAGAGATAGAAAGTAGACTAATAACTGCCTGGGGCTGAGAGGGATGGAGGAAATGGGAAGTGAATGCTAATGGGCAGAGGTTTTCTTTGAGGGGGATGATGAAAATATTCTAAAACTGATATTGGTGATGGATACACAACCTAGTGAATATACTAAAAAGCACTGAACTGTGTACCTTAAGAGGATGAATTATATGGTATGTGAATTATACCTCAACGCAGCTATTTAAAAAGATAAGCAGGTGTTGGATCTACTGCAGTCAGAACTACTGGCCTAGACTCCACTTGGCATGTCTCTGGTATCTTGAGATTTAAAGCTTGTGGGGAATTCCATTCCCAGGCACTCGCCTCTGAAGGGCTTTATACCCAGTCTCTGTGACCCTTCAGAGGGATCCACTTAAGCCTGATGACTGGATGTTTGACATCAATGGTTGCCAGACCTCAGCTGTCTGACCCCATCTGCGTCGTTCTTGCCATCTCTGTGGACCACACATGATAATGTTTACTTGTTCAAATGATACATCCTTTAACAAAAATAAATTGTTTGCCACTAACTTTAGCCCTGTGCTAATAAAGTTACCCACCTGATTACCAACTGTGGTTAACAGCCTGACTTCATTTTTTTTTTCTTTTTTCTTTTGCCGACGAGGATGGGATACGAATCTGACTTCATTTTTGATGACTGACTGCTAACAGCATTCAACCCCAGCCCTCACCACCACCTACTGCCCCTTCTCCTTCTAAAATCTAGGCAAACTAACAAGAAAGCTTCAGTGCTTTCTCCTTGGTGTTGGCAGGAAGTTCAAACCATGTGAGACCCAACAAATGCAAGGCCATCCTCACCCCAACCCCATTAATCACTATAAAAGCCCAGCAGTCCTCCTTTTCCTACTCTCTCAAGCTTTGTTTGCTTTCTGGCCGAGCCACGTGACATGCGGGATCTTAGTTCCCCCGACCAGGGATCGAACCCTCACACTGCAGTGGAAGCGCGTCTTAACCACTGGAAGTCCCACTCACGCTTTTTTTGCATGACCTTGGGAAGCCTGCCCTGCTCTCCATGACAGTCTCATTACGTGAGTAATAAACCTTTTATCTTCTTGGGGATGTGTGTGTAAAATATAAAAAGATGTGTTTGAGTCAGGGAGAAAAGAAAGGTAAAGCTAATGAGGCAAAGTGTTAATAACTTGATAATCTGGATGGTTTTACAAGTATTCATTGAACTATTCCTGCACCATTTCTGTAGGTATAAAACTTTTCAAAATAAAAAGTCGGGTGCAAAGGGAGAGAAACAAGCAATAGAAGGGAGAAAAGTTACTTCCTGTGAGTGGAAAAAATAAAGGCTTGGTGTTCAAAACATGTTTTTACAAGCCCAAGTTCTTAACAAGCAAAAAAAATTTTTTAACTGGCAAAGCATAAAGGATCTTTCTCGGGTGATGGTAATTTTGAAAAAGGTTTGGACTGCATTTGTCAAAACTCATCCAGTGATAAAATGAAGATCTGTGCATTTCACTGTCAGGCGTTTTTCCCTCAAAAATTTAAAAAGCAATATTGAACCCTAATTGGTGTTAAGCATACCGAGGTGTTTGAGGGGGAACTGGAGCGATATCTGCCATTGGAGAACAAACACAGGGTACACAGCAAGTTCAGCGGGTGTTAATGGGTTGGTATAAGGACGCACAAGTATCTCAACTTTTCTATTAGTAGCAAAACTTTTACCATAAGCTACTGGGCAAGGAGGAGCTAAGGAAATGAAGCACTAAATCAAGGAAGAGAAAAGCGAAGTGGCCACTAACAGGTGGAAAAAGGCGGCAGCAAAGCCTGATTTAGCAGCTATTAGATGGGTGGGGAAAGGTGATCTGACACCTGCGGGTCTGCCGGGTGGTGGGAAACCGCACAGTCTGCGAGCGCAATGTGGCCACCTGGGCCCGAGATCCACCGACGCCCACACCGGCCCTCCCACCACCTGGCAGCAGCCACCACCTGGCAGCAGAAGGGCTGCAGACCGGCGGTGGCCCCAGCGGCCGGGCCAGGACACGCGGCAGACAGGGGCAAAACGGTCCCTAAGCGACGAGCTTGATACTAGCGCGGAACCGCCGAGCAACACGGAGAAAACCGCTGGCGTGTCCTCACCCGAAAAGGGAGCGTCCACACCCGAAGGGGGTTGTCCACACTCGCCAGGGGGCGTCCTCA
Source organism: Hippopotamus amphibius kiboko (assembly GCF_030028045.1). Classification (NCBI taxonomy): domain Eukaryota; kingdom Metazoa; phylum Chordata; class Mammalia; order Artiodactyla; family Hippopotamidae; genus Hippopotamus; species Hippopotamus amphibius. Next base: position 2,616,796 of record NW_026648280.1, read on the forward strand.
ACTGCAGGGAACGTCCACACAGCAGAAGGAGAGCATCCCCACCCACAGAAGGGGGGCGTCTACACCCGCCGGAGGCGTCCCCGCTCGCGAGGGCCGCTGCGCCCCGGACGGACCCCAGGCCCTCCGAGTCGGACGCGCCCACTGCCCGCGGGAAACCCGCCGGCAGACGCTCCACTCCTGCGCCACTCGGACCCAACGGACACCGCCCCCCGTGACACACACACCGCCCTCAGGGGAAACCGGGGCACGGAAAGGGCGAGGGGCCCGGCGGACTCACCTCAGGGGAGCTGGCGGAACCGGCAGCAGCGGCACTACCGCCGCCGGCGGCCGCCATGTTCGGCGCAAGTGCGCGTGCGCGCCGGGACCCGGATGTGCGCGTCCCAAGAGGCTCCGCGGCCTCCGCTGGACCCGCGCGGTACAGAGACCCTAGTGCCCGCCCTCGCTATTGCTGGGTGCTGCACTGGGGTCCAGACCTCTCGCCGTGGGCGGGCGTCGGCCCCAGGGTTCCAGGCTCCCTCCGCCCGCCCTGGCCCAGCCTTCGCCTCCAGCCCGAGGGCTTAAGAGAAGCGCTGTCGGGAAGAGCTGTCCCTTCGCCGCATTGACTTAGTTATTAATTGATATCAATGTGGATTCGCCGACATTTATTTTCGCCTGCAGCTTTCATCCAAGGACGTCATTATTGTGCAGCCTTGTTTTTATGTACTGCATAGTTTGCCGAAATAATTCTATAGCATCCTTGTTTTTCGTTTTTTTGTTTTTGTTTTTGAGAAAAATATGTTAAAATTCAGATAAGGGAAACTCATTATCCATTGACAGTATAGTTATTTCCTTAGAAATCAGAACACAAGCTACACGTTTTTGGAATTAATGGGACAGTTAAATAAGGATTTTAGATGGGCAACTAGGAATGCAAATCAATGCATGTGTTGTGGAAAAATCAGTATATAAAAATTAGCAACAAGCAGTTAGAAAATGTGCTTTGAAAAGAAATAAATGTTCTAAGTTTTATGTATATGTATAAAATAAAACAAATCCAAAAAAATAATTCGTATATGTACAAAAACTAATAAATACCCATACTGCCACCATCCAGCATGAATAGGGGCACGGGGAACCCCCAGGGCAGCCCAGGCAGGGTATGTGTGAGGCCTAGGGTACCAGGTGCAGTCCCTTCGCAGCCCAAGTCAAGGTTAAGGAAACAATTCTCAAAGAATATCGCCCAATATATATACTTTTTTGTTTTCATATTGGTGGTTATAGTTTTTTTTAATTGAGGTATGGTTGATATACAATACTGTGTTAGTTTCAGGTGTACAGCAAAGTGATTCAGTTTTTTTTTCAGATTCTTTTCCACTCTAGATTATTATAAGATATTGAATATAGTTCCTTGTGCGCTATAGGAATCCTTATTGTTTATCTATTTTATGTATCATAGTTTGTATCTGTTGATCCCATACTCCTAATTTTTTTTTTTTTTTTTTTTTTTTTTGGGCACACGGGCTTAGTTGCTCCGCGGCATGTGGGATCTTCCTGGAGCTGGGATTGAACCCATGACCTCTGCATTGGCAGGCGGATTCTTAACCACTGCGCCACCTAGGAAGCCCCCATACTCCTAATTTTTCCCTACCTCCCTCTCTCCCTCTCTTGCCCCTTTGGTAACCCTAAGTTTGTTTTCTCTGTGAGTCTGTTTCTGTTTTATATATAGCTTCATTTGTATTATTTTTTAGATTCTATATATAAGTGATATTACATAATATTTGTCATTCTGTGTATGACTTACTTCACTTAGTATGATATTCTCTAGGTCCATCCATGTTGCTACAAATGGCAATATTTCATTATTTTTTATAAATGAGTAATATTCCATTATATATACATACATATATATCATGTGTATATATATAATATATACATACCACGTCTTAAACCAATCACCTGCTGATGGGCACCTGGGTTGTTAGGCTTTTCCTCTTAGTTCCAACCCAGGGGCAAAGGTCCCAACACAGTCACTTTTCTTCCCTTTTTACCTGATTATGTGTGGATCTGTCTTATAGCCTTGGATGTACAGGAGTCCTGCCAACTTGCAGTTAGTTTTTTCCTTTTTTTAGACATTTTATTTATTTATTTACTTATTTATATTTTTGGCTGCACTGGGTCTTTGTTGCTGTGTGCAGGCTTTCTCTAGCTGTGGCGAGCAGGGCTGCTCTTCGTTGTAGTGCACAGTCTTCTCAGTGTGGTGGCTTCGCTTGTTGCACAGCATGGGCTCTAGGTGCACAGGCTTCAGCAGTTGTGGCACACAGGCTGTAGTAGTTGTGGCTCACGGGCTTAGTTGCTCCACGGCATGTGGGATCTTCCCAGAGCAAGGATTGAACGCGTGTCCCCTACATTGGCAGGCAGATTCTTAACCATTGCACCACCAGGGAAGTCCCAGTTAGTTTTCAGTGGGAATTGTTCCACATGTAGATGTATTTTTCATGTGTCCGTGGAGGGAAGTGAGCTCCATGTCCTCTTTCCCCACTATCTTGATCTATTGCCAATAATCTCCCTTTTGATTAGGTTAAGGTCAACTGATTTAAAACCTAAATTACGTCTTTGAAATCCCTTCATTTTTGCTTAGAGCCTAAACTAATCATGGTGTGATACCAGGAGGTAGAAACCATGGGCAGCATCTTAGAATTCTGCCTACCACAATATCCAGTCTAGAAGTTGAAATGCCTGAGTTTAACTTGCAGGCCCCTGACAACCAGCAAGTCTGCACATTTCCTATATGTCTATTCATTAGCTACATGATCTTTTTTGGGACTGGTCCCTTTATACTGTTTATCTGTGTCTATGCTGGTGTCTATCTCACGACCGTGTATGAACTTTTATGTCGCAGCTCCCCTGTCTCCTTTTCCTCTGATTTTCCTGTCTGGCTTCTCCAGGTGTTGTAGTCAAGGTCAGCATACACTGAGACGGAGTCAGAAGCACAAAAGGCTATTGGGGGACAACACTAGTAAAAGAAAGAAGTGAAAAGGGGAGAAAGCGGGATTGGCCAACAGGCACTGTCAGACCACCAAGCTTCTCAGCAATAAGCTCCAGAGCAGACTGCCAGTGAGAGGAGTCTTGTGTGGGGGTAAACGTGCAGGCCAGGGGACCCTGGCCTTGCTTGCCTGGTGGCCAGGGGCTGCTGGGAAGAGAGTGTGACCTGGCTCCTGAGGACCTCACAGCTGACAGCGGGTCCCTCTTTGAAGGGGAGTCGGGTGGCAGCCCACCGGGAGTCTATCCTTGGTGCCTTTTTCCCTGTTGGTGCACATATTGCCCTTAAAGAAAAAGACCCTTCGCTCTGGTTACACAGCCTTGTCTGGTCGAGTCCTGCCCCCCAGCTGCATCAGGTTCTAGCCCCTAAGCGTCAGTGGCCTCTGATCCTCTTCCATTCCCTAGACTTCTCCACCAGGACCAGAAGCCATAGTGCACAAGATTCCTTAAGGGTCTGCCTAAATGATATCATTTCTTTTAAAATTAGAAGAGAAAAGTGAATGTAATCCAATCTGACTTATGTTCATCTTTATAACAATGTGGTCATGAAATGTATTTTTTTTTTTCTATTTTTTGATGGAGGAAGGAGCCCACGAAGGCCAAAATGCCTCAGGCTTGAGAAGGAAGGTCGGGATCTGCCCCGTCTTGCCCCTCCTCACACTAGGTTCTCCACTGCCAGACTCCTCTGCTGTCTGCAGCACGCTCCTCTGTACTCCTTCTTCCGATCAGTGCCTCATTTTTTCAGATTTTCTATTGCTGATGATTCCCAAGTACATAATTCCAGCCCAGACTCCTCCTCGTACTCCAGACTAAAACCGTCTCTGCCTCCTTGACGCTCCACTTGAAGGCCTAATGAGCAGCTTACATGCCCCACACCAGATGCCAGTGCTACCCTCAATCCCAGCTCCTCTCACAGCCCTGCCTGTCTTGGTCACCAGCATCCCCATTCTTGCCCTGCTGCAGGCCAGATCTTTACTGGTGTCTGGACTCTCCTAATGCATATTGTGCCTGTGATTGGACAGCAGGTCCTGCCAGCATCATGCTCAAACCTACACAGAATGCAGCAGACTCTCACTGCCCTCCTAGCTGCCAGCATCTCCTACAATGATCCTGTCACAGCCTCCCTGCTTCTATCCTTGTCCCAACTCAGTTTCCCCACAGTTGCCTTCCTGAGCTCACTGTCCACACCTTTCTTTCTCTGCCTCACTCAGCTCCAGCCACACCGGCCCTCACATGCATGATATGCTCCCACCTCAGGGCCTTTGCACACACTGTCCCCCCCTTGCCCGGCTTATGCTCTCCCCTCTTTAAGTCTTTATTCATACCTGGCACACACTAGGTATGTCATGGATAGTCACTGACTGAAAACCAGTCAGTTGAATTGTTGGTCCCAATTTGTGGCCGCCCTCCCTGAAGAAGGATTACATGTCCTCACATATTGCTGGTGACTTGCAAAGCCTCCCTGTGCAAGTGGAAAGGAAGCATATATATGTGATATACATGTGTATGTATACACACACGTCTGTATTTGTATATATTTTTTTTTCCAGGTTTGGAAATGGATTCAAAAACAAAGACTTAAGCAGAAAGCAGGACATTTCTCTTAGAATCATATGCTGTCCTGAAAATAGAAAGATTCACAAAGGATAAACTATGTCCCTCCACATTTGGACGAGACCAGGAATGTGAGGCTCGCTTAAAGAAGCAGTAGGAGGGACTTCCCTGGTGGCGCAGTGGTTAAGAATCTGCCTGCCAGTGCAGGGCACAGGGGTTTGAGCCCTGGTCCGGGAAGATCCCACATGCCACAGAACAACTAAGCCCATGTGCCACAACTATTGAGCCCATGTGCTGCAACTACTGAAGCCTATGTGCCTAGAGCCTGTGCTCTGCAACAAGAGAAGCCACCACAATGAGAAGCCTGCACACCACAATGAAGAGTAGCCCCCAACCCTGCTCACCACAACTAGAGAAAGCCCATGTGCAGCAATGAAGACCTGATGCAGCCAATAAATAAATAAATACATTTATTTAAAAAAAGAAAAGCAGCAGGAGAACGAGGAGAGGGGGTGGAACACATGGCCCTTGAGGAAACACTGATTCAGGACAGAGGCAAGAAGAACAATACATTAGAGTTAATTAGACTAAGTCCTTCCTTCTTCACTGTACACCAAGTCAGAGAAGTCACACTCAAGAGAGATCATACAAATGTGTTGAGTGTACAGAAGTCTGAACAGAGCTCAACCCTTAAAACCATGAGCAAATTCACTCAGGAGACAAATCTTACAAAGGTGTTGAATGTGGGAGAGTCTCTACTGAGAAAGATTGCCTTTCAGTACATTTTAGAAGTCATACAGGAGAAAAATCCTGTAAACTCATAGGCACAAATTATCCCTTACTCAGTATGAGAACATTTACACATATGAGACACTTCATATATGCAATGAATTCAGGAGATTATTTTCAAGGAGTGACTGCTTTATGCTACATCCAAGGATCTATAGAGGAAATAAACCCTACAGTGTAATCATTCAGGGAAAAGTTTCATGCTTTTCTCCTTTACTCAACATCACAGCACACATACTGGAGTTTTTTATATATTTATATATTCATTGTGGGAAAGGCTTTAAACATATCTCAGCATTTATGATGCTACATCAGAGAACTCATACTGGAAAACCCTATACATGTAAACAGTGTGGAAGAGCTTCAGGAGGTGTTCTCACTTTATCCAACACAAGAGGACTCATACTATAAAACATTACAAATAGAAGCAATGTTGGCAGGCTTTCGACTATGGCTTTCACATTATCTGACACCAGGAAATTCATACAGATTAGAGAAAGTCACTGAACATAATCAATATGGAAAAGCTGTTGGTTGGAATTCCATTTGATTTGATATCAGAAATAAACCATAAAGGAGGCAGAATCCACATGTTATTTCTGACCCATGAACAGGTACCTGAATGTAGTAAGACTTTGCACATGTAGCTCCCTGCAGTCACCAGATATGAGGTATGAGCAGTTATGCTTTACATGTGCTCTTGATTTGCCATAGGAACATCATTTAATGGCACTCGGGGTCTAGGCCCAGTGGACAATGTCTCATAGGAATGACTGCCATAGATAATGTAAATGTTATCAATGACAACAGCATATTTTTACATCATATAAAAATCAGAGAACTACCAAATTTGAAGTGTCATGCAGAAATCATTTATCTTTTAGTATCATAGGGATCAATATATGTATACTTTTATAGTAGTCACAGAAGGGAGCTGAAAAATATGCCAACCATTTCTTTCTTGCATAGTCCTGTCACATCAAACAAATTACAGAGTTTTATACTAACTCACAAATGTTTCACTAATGGCATTCCACTACTAACTTTAAGAGCAGTATCATAAAGAGTTGCCTGCATCTTCATGTTTCCAGGGTCATAGCCAGTGTTCAGGCAGGACTAAAAACACACACCACACCCAAAACGACAAGAACTCATCAATGAATTCTGTAAAGTTGCAGGACACAAAATTAATATACATACATACAACATAAATACATGTTGTGTTTCTATACACTAACAACCTTTCAGAACAAGAAGTTAAGAAAATAATCACATTTACAATTGAATCAAAAAGAATAAAATACCTAGGAATAAATCTAACTAAGGAGACAAAAGACCAAGGTGGGAAAACTATAAGATACTGATGAAAGAAACTGAAAATGACACAAACAGATGAAAAGATATACTGTGCTCATTAACTGGAAGAAATTATACTGATAAAATGATGATATTACTGAAGGCAGTCTACAGATTCAATGTGATCCCTATCAAAATACCAATGACATTTTTCACAGAACTAGAACAAATAATTATAAAATATGTATGTATACAAAAGACCCCAAATGGCCAAAATAATCTTGAGAAATAAGAAGAAAGCTGGAGGTAACAGGCTTCCTAAATTAAAACTATACTACAAAGCTACAATAATCAAAACAGTATGTCACTGGCGTGAAACCAGAGATATACATCAATGGAATAGAATAGAAAGACCAGAAATGAACACACTTATATGGGCAATTGCTCTACAACAAAGGAGGCAAGAATATACAATAGGGAAAAGATGGCCTCTTCAATGAATGGTGTTGGGAAAACTGGACAGCTACATGCAAAAGAATCAAATTGGACTACTTTCTCACACCATGCATGAAAATATATATATATATTTATAGTAGGTTAAAGATTTAAACATAAGACCTGAAACCATAAAACTTATAGAAGAAAATATAAGCAGTACACTCTTTGACACTGGTCTTAGTAATTTTTGTTGTTGTTGCTATTTCTCCTCATGCAAGGGAAACAAATGCAAAAATAAACAAATGGGATTTCATCAAACTAAAAAGCTTTGGCATAGCAAAGGAAACTATCAACAAAACAAAAAGGCTGCCAACTGAATGAGAGAAGATATTTATAAGTGATATATCTGATAAGGGGTTAATATTCAAAATATAAAAAGAACTCATACAACTCAAAATCAAAAAGAAACCCAATTTTAAAAAGGGCAAAGGATCTGAGTAGACATTTTTCCAAATAAGACATACAGATGGTCAACTGGCACCTGAAAAGATGCTCAATATCACTAATTACCAGGGAAATGCAAATCAACACCATAATGAGATGTAACCCCACACCTGTCAGAATGACTATTATAAAAACGACAACAAATAACAAGTGTTGGCAAGGAGAAAGTGTGGAGAAAAAGGAACTCTTGTCCACTGTTGGTGGGAATGTAAATTGATGCAAGCACGTGGAAAACTGTAAGGAGGTGCCTCAAAAAATTAAATCAGGGAATTCCCTGGCGGTCCAGTGCTTAGGACTCGGCGCTTTCACTGCCATTGTCCGTTTTCAATCCCTGGTCAGGGAACTAATATCCCACAAGCTGCACAGCATGGCAAAAAAAAAAAAAAAAACATTAAATCGAACTACCATATGACCCAGCAATTCTACTCCTGGATATTTATCCAAAGGAAATAAAAACGCTAATTAGAAAAGGTATATGCACCCCTATGTTCATTGTAGCATTATTTACAATAGAGAAGATGTGGAAGAAAAAATAGTGCCCATCAATAGACCAATGGATAAAGAAGATGTGGTATATATACACAATGGAATATTACTCAGCCATGAAAGAATGAAATCTTGCCATTTGCAACAACACGGATGGACCTAGAGGATATTATGCTAAGTGAAATAAGTCAGACAGAGAAAGACAAATATAAGGTGATTTCACTTACATTTGGAATCTAAAAAACAACAACAACAAAAAACAACAAACCTAACAAAAGAGAAACAAGAGTCATAGACTCAAAGAACAAGTGATTGCCAAAGGGGAGGAGGATGGGAGGAGGAGAGGAATAGGTGAGGGAGATTAAGAGGTACAAACTTCCAGTTGCCAAATAAATCAGTCATAGGTATAAAATGTACAGTGTGGAGAATATAGTCAATAATTATGTAATATGTAATATGTAATATCTTTGTATGGTGACAGATGGTAACTAGACCTATGGTGACCATTTTGAAATGTACAGAAATATCAAGTCCCTATGCTGTATATCAAGAACTAGCGTAGTATTGTATTGTAGGTCAATTATAAACAACCAAATAAACTTATAGAAAAAGAGATCAGATTTGTGATTACCAGAGGTGGGGAATGGGGGGAACAGGGATTGGATGAAGGCTCTCAAAAGGTACAACATGATAAATATATTTAATGCTGCTGTATGTTACATATGAAAGTTGTTAAGAGGATAAATCCTGAGTTCTCATCACAAGTAAAAAAAAAAAAAAAACAAATTTTCTATTTCTTTCATTTTATCTATATGAGATGATGGATGTTCACTAAACTTATTGTGATAATCATTCCATGATGTATGTAAGTCAAATCATTATGTTGTACACCTTAAACATACAGTGCTGTATGACAATTATATCTCAATAAAACTGGAAGGAAAACAATAAAATGTTTATTAAAAAAAAAAAAAGCATACCACAGCCTGGTGAAGTGTCCATACTCCAAGGGAGATACTGGGATTGGGAGCGACCTCACCCCAGCTGCTCAAAAGTGTATGTGGGGGGCTTCCTAGGTGGCGCAGTGGTTAAGAATCCGCCTGCCAATGCAGAGGTCACGGGTTCGATCCCAGCTCCAGGAAGATCCCACATGCCGCGGAGCAACTAAGCCCGTGTGCCAAAAAACAAAAAAAAACAAAAACAAACAAACAAAAAAAAGTGTATGTGGTGTGTTCTGGGGAAGGGATGAAGGGCACTGTCCCACACATGAACTCTGAAGACCTTCTGCTCCCTCTCCCTTTATGAGAACCCTTTGAAAATTTGGTTTTCCTCCTAGACCCAAGGGAGAGCTCCTGCTCTTCGCCTGTACTCCATGGAATACCCCTTTTCTTTCCCAGCACGGCCATCAAACCCTCTACCAAGATCCCCATCTCCTTTGTGCTCCCTGGATGTTGAGACTGTTTCCAGATCTCTGCTGGTGGCAAGCCCAGAAACTTTCAGCACCCGCTGCTATCAGATGCGGCATATGTCTTCACAACTCAAGGAGAGGCTTCTGGAGCAGATGAGCTTCACCCAAGCTGACTGTTGTGCCAGCCTCGGTGGAGAGGTCAGCTACAGGTGCCAAAATGTGAGCCACTCTTTACTGGCTTTTGTCACAGTCAAGACACAGACACTTGTATCAACTCTAGCCAATGGGGCCTGAGGAAGGCTACAAGAAGGAGGGCTTCTGAAGAGAATGTTGTGGTAGGTGCAGTAACAGCTCCCCAAAGCTGCCCACATCCTAATGCCCAGAACCAGTGACCACGTTATCTTACAAGGCAAAAGGGGCTTTGCAGATGTAATTACGGTAAGGATCTTGAGATGAGATTATCCTGGGGCCAATGTAATCGCAACTGTCCTTGTTTGAGAAGAGGCAGGAGAGTAAGAGTCAGAGAAGGCAATGTGATGAGGAAGCAGAGGTCAGAGCCAGAGAGAGACTTGTAAATGCTACACTGCTGGCTCTGGTGATGGTGATGGTGAGAGGGGGCATGACCAAGGAGTGCAGGAAGTCTCTAGCAGCTGGGTGAGGCGAGGAAGCTGATTCTCCCCGAGAGCCTCTAGAAGGCAGGCATCCCTGCCAATATGTTGATTTTAGCCAGAAAGACCCGTTTTGGAAGTCTGACCTTGAGAGCTGAGATGATAAATTCGCGCTGTTTTAAGCCACAAAGTTTTTGGTCATTTGTTACCGTGGCAAAGGAAACAAACACACTCCCCGATGCCAATATCTTCAGCCAAATGTTGTGTGGCTTCCTGCGATGCGTGGAACTGTGACGATCACCTTGAGACCATGAGCCCAAGAGCCTTGGGAATAAGCGAGACAACATACTGAGGCTAGCTGAGCAGAAAACGGAGAGCGCCTGAGGCCACCCTGGAAGTCCCTGCCTCTGGATTTCACGTGGCGTAAGATAACAAATGGCAGCACGCTCTGCTCCCTGTGGCCAAAAAAACACCTCACACGATAACCATATCTTGCTGCCAACCAGCTTCTGCTCTCGAGTCTCTCGTGTAGCCATGCAGAGCCACCGTTTATGCACTCCTGGAAGCAGCCATCACAGGTAGTCAGGTCCTGCAGGCTCAGGCTGACCCTTGCTTGCCTGACTCAGAATCACTCCTTGGGGGGTGGACACCCCACAAGGAGCAGAGACCCACTGTGATAGCAAGAAGGGCCAGGTTACCTCCACTGCAGTCTCACACGCACTGCCGAAGAGCTACAGAGGAGGCAGACAGACCCTGCAGAGTTCGAAGGATAGGATGTGAAAACACACGGGACATATGGTAGATTCATTAAATTACACATGCAGACATGGGTACAGTCTCCCCCTCAGTCTTCACAGTGGGTAACATGAGTACCTGAGTCCTCTTTGGGTGGGGAAAAAAAAGGTGCTTGAGAAAAACCACACCTCAATTGTTTTTTTTTTTTTTTAATATTTATTATTTAGGCTATGCTGGGCCTTAGTTGTGGCATGTGGGACCTTTTTGTGGTGTACATGTGGGATCTAGTTCTCCCACCAGGGCTTGAACCTGGGCCCTCTGCATTGAGAGCACGGAGTCTCACCCACTGGACCGCCAGGGAAGTCCCCACACCTCGATTTAAAAAAAAAAATTGTGCCAACCTGCTGAACAAGATGAATCCCCTGCCAGTACTACCACCACCACCACACACACACACACACACACACACAGTTCTACGAGTATTACCGCATGCTACTGATGGCTTTGAAGTCTAAAGTTATTGGAAAGAAAAAGAATTTTTTGAACTAGTACTTTCTGGGGGCATTTCTCCTTAAGATGAGTTTGAATCCAACTTGACTGTTCTTGTGAAGACGGCAGTCAGTTCCTTCCCTCGCACTTTGAAGAGGAAGGAAGTACAGAGCAAAGTCCAAGGGCCAGGCTCCCAAAGAGCCCCACTGGGATCCTGTAATCCCATGTGATCTTGTACTGAGCCTAGTAGTGATGATTTGGGATTTATAGTTGGCCTTCCCAACCTGGAACATGCCACTCTTTTTTAAAATTAATTAATTAATTTATTTATGGCTTCTTGGGTCTTCGTTGCTGTGGGGGGCGGTTTCCATAGTTGCAGCAAGTGGGGGCTACTCTTTGTTGAGGTGCGTGACCTTCTCATCACAGTGGCTTCTCTTGTTGCAGAGCACAGGCTCTAGGTGTGCAGGCTTCAGTAGTTGTGGCACACAGGTTCAGTTGCTCCTTGGCATGTGGGATATTCCCAGACCAGGGCACGAACCCATGTGCCCTGCATCTGCAGGCGGATCCTTAACCACTGTGCCACCAGGGAAGTCCCAATACTCATCTTCATTTATGCAATTCAACTTGTAACTCTTTCCAGAAACTTATCTTCCTGTAGGTTCCTTGCATTTCCCAACAAATTAATCCCTTTTGTCTTTATGCTTCTACTGTGAATATCCTTTTCAATATACTTGTTAAGGTTATAGATTTTGTGTACCCGTGTGTTGACTCATATATCTTTATTTCTTATTGTCTGGTTTATTGCAATCTCACTGATTTTTTAAATTTCCAATTGGATTTTTTAAGTATTGTTATCTATTAATAAAAGCATTTTTATATTTTCTTTTTCCAATAGTTACAGCTCTTAGGTCTGTTTCCTGTCTTATTTGTGGTAACAAGGACATACAGAAATCTTAAACTTCAGATTGCTGAGAGCAGACATCCTTCTTCTATTTTGGATGTGTGTATCAATCCATGGTTATTGAACAGAGGAGTGGATAAACAAGAGAATGAAGAAAGATGGGGGTCAATTTTCATCAGAAAGGAAAAGGTCAATTTCCTAAGGTAAAGAGAAACACTGAAATGGGTTGTATTCAGGACCAGCAGTAAGTAGGTTGCTGGCTTATCCCTTGTCTACATCCTAGTAGCCGAAGGATGAGACATTCCTACACTGATGATAACAAGAGGGAAAGTATGAGCCTGGTCCTGGATGACACTGGTGGCAGCTTCACCAGTACCAGGTAGCTCCTACTTATAGACCTTCATTTCAGTGAGGAGATGGTGTTTATCTATGGTAGGTGGATTTTCAGTTATTTACAGCCAAACACACCCTATAGGATACAGGGTACAAAGCTATGAACTGGATTATTCCAAAGCCAACTTACTGGTTTGTCCAGTATTCTGTGGACTTCCTACACTCCTCTTTGAAACAGGTCAATTTCTAGAATCTGCATGTGGTCTGTCTCTGCTCAGAGCTCAGATCCTTCACTTTTCCCCCACATGCTACATCCAGTCTAGATTATGGTGATTTTGAACTTATACTCGATGTGCAGCAGAAAACAAATGTGTAGCAGTAATAAACAGACCCCAAAGCCTATTTTCAGGAAATAGTTATGATATTAATAATTTACAGGTAAAATGTTAATTTATTCCTGCTTCCCCAGCCTGAAGTTCTCAGGCTGTGAGGAGTTCTGAGAAGTATCCAAGAGGCTCATGTTTTAAGGACAAAAATATACATCTTTCTTTTTCTTTTTAAAAAATTTTTTTGATGTGGACCATTTTTTTAAAGTCTTTATTGAATCTGTTACAATATTGCTTCTCTTTTATGTTTTGGTTTTTTGACCAGCAGGCATGTGGGATCTTAGCTCCCCGACCAGGGGTTGAACCCATACCCCCTGCATTGGAAGGCAAAGTCTGAACCACTGGACCAGTCCCTTTTTCTTCTTTTTTTAAATGACTTTTAAACCTGTTCCTCTTCACAAAGAACACTGTGCAATGCTACGTGTGATGAAAAAATAATGGTGAATGGAGATCAAATTGCAGGTCCATGATTCAGTCCACTGAATGCCACCAGCTGCCACAGTGATTTGGTCAATACATAGTTTTATATCCCTTATTCTTAGTCATACATTGTTTAAATTAAACCAATAGTGGACTACTGATTTTGAAAAACATATGAAAGAATGTTAATATATTTCAACAATTCAGTATCTCAATAAACATGTTTGTCAGACTATATAGAGTATACTAAAAGAGGAAAATGCAAATTAAACTTTGCAATTGAATGAAAGAATTATTACAGCTAACTCAGCATTTTTCATAAATGATCCACAATGCCTTTTCTGCAATTCCAAAGTCTAGAACATTTTCTAATGAAAAGTTTCTTCCCGTATTATGTATCTGCAAAATTTACCTGAACTAACATGGTTATGTACACTTTGTTTTTCTCTTAGTGTGACTCCTCATATATTTTGATACAGATATACCCAGACGCTGCCCCAGACCTGTTGGGGATGTTACATATTGTACAGTATATGCACCTTACTATACTGCTAAAATCCAAACGCTTGTGAATTCCAAAATACTTCTGGCCCTGAAGGTTTTGAACAAGGGATTAGGGTCCTGTATACAAACAGGATGCACAACATTTTTGACATTTTACACGCTTAATAGTTACATTCACTCAGAAATTTTTTTTATGTAATCTAATTACAGTAAATTAAACAGCATGCTTAATTTGCTAAATGAGAAAAAGAACATGAAATTTATTATTAAAAGTTGTATTAAAGTGGGTTTCATGAATCAATCTTAAATAACATACTTATTTTAAATCACCTTTTAATGTAAAATCATGTTTTTATTCTATACCATACAAACAGAAAAAAATAAAAGAACTTCCAAGAAGCCTTGCTTCCTTAAGATGTTAAGGCCTCCATCAAACTTGATGGTGAACCACTCGAAGTATCCTTAGTCATATCCAAAACAAAACAATAATATGGCTAATTAATTGCCTAGTCCCATACCTAGGGCTATAGAACATCAATTTTTTAAAAGTCAAAATATGGAAAAGAGGCCTAAATTATTTAATGAATGGGGATGTTGCTTTGTCAACAATAGCCAAGAAAAATCCAGGAAAATGCTGTTAGAATAAAAGACATCTGCCTGGTCTCTGACTAAATGCTAACATGCAAAAGTCAACAGATATACTGTCTTAATTGCAACAAATAAAATGAACAATGTGCAGCCTGCACGTGGATATTCCCCACAGTAGCCACAGAAATTATAAATCCTGGAACAAGTTTAGCATGCAGTGGACAGGATGACCCAAACAAAGGCAAAGGACTGCTGAAACCTGTTAGGAAACCCCAGGGAAGGGGAGAAAGAGTACACTGAGCCTTAGGTCCGACTAGGACAGGAGAACCCCAAGCACCCAAGGAGAGACGACATCAGAGCCTGGGCCCTGGAACCTGAGGAAGACGAAAGGACACCAGATACTGGACTCTGAGGAAGACATGAGGATAATTTGTCCAGGAATCCCAAGGAAGATGAGAGCGGCCTGGGTTCAAAGAAGAAGAGGACACACCAGGTCCTGGGCAGTGCAAGACGTTTCCCATTTCCTAGACATGGGCACCTTGCTCACAGAAGAGGACACGGGGCAGAGGATCCTGTGCAGCCCACTCCAACTCCCCGATCCTTTGCTTAATCAAATCTTAGACAGGTTACCCTGAACCTTCTCCTCAGTAAGGCCCACACGTGTACTCCTCGTAGAATGCCTTGTAAATCCCATTTTAGCGAGAATCATAAGTCAGTCTATCAAGAATTCCTTACTCTTGATATCTGATCAAACTTCTCATCCCCGCTGCCTCTCCCACGTGATATCCCATCACCCCGGCCTGCCTTCAGTAAAAAATCCTATTAGCTTGGTTCAGCCAGAATCCCCCCAGACTTGATGTCTCCTTTTCCTCATTTGGTATCCACCAATATCCCACTCCCCCAGTCCTAGGCCATACATCCCCTTATTCTGGTTGTTTTCAGAACTGACCTCAGTTCTACACTGGAGGCTCCCTTCCCCTGTTGCAATAGTTTATTGAATAAAATCTATTTTCATCGCTTTAAGTTCTGTACAGCTCTGATTTACCGTGGACAACCCCCACCCCTGTGCCTTGGGTCCAGTTAACCCTGCCCTTCACCACACAACTTGAGTGGACACTTAGTCCTGACCCCCACTCCCCTCCCTAAGCCTGGAGGACATTTAGCTTCACTCTGCACACTTCGCCGTAGGCCCGTCCCTCTTTTCCTTCCGGGACCTCCTGCTGATTTCAGTCCCGCCTCCAGAACACCTCCCACCCTAATCCGCCCCTTTTGCCTATTAGATCTGCACGCACCTTTAGCACCGCCCTCTTCCCAGAACTTGGCAGGACTTTAGCCCCGCCCCTCAGCACTTCCAGCCCTGCCCCTCCCAAGCGTCCCTTTCTCCACTTCCGGGCCGCCTCACGCGTTGCAGCCCTCGTGGACGGGTATGGGTCCTTCCTCGCCTGCGTCGGCGCCCATGCAGCTGCTGGGGCCCAACGGACTGACTTGCCCTCCCAAGGCCTCCACCTGCCCAGCGGGACCTCCGAGGGCGCTCTTCCGCCGCCCGTGCTTCGCCTGCCGCTCCGAATTGGCCGGCCAAGGTGGCCGCCACCCGCGAGGTGGGGCGCGTCGCGCCGCGGGGGGTGTCTGGGAGTTGTAGTTCGGACCGGCGCACTGACGTACTTCGTCGCGGGGCGACGGGCGCCATTGTGCGCTGCGCGCGGGGTGAGTGCGGCGCGATACTCGTGCTCATTGGGGGCTCTGTTCTAGGGCCGTTCCGCGGGGAGCGCTCAGCCCCGGTCTTTACCCGGCCAATTGCAGGAGCTCACAGCAAGCCTCGCCTGACGTCCTTCGGCCGTCGGGCCTTTAGGGGCAGTGGAAGTCGGGGACTCCGGGCCCAGAGGACGCGGGGCGGGCCCAGCGGGCCCACCCCCTCTGGGCGCTTGCGGGTTGGGGTGGGGGGCCGACTTCTCCTGGTTGAGGGTGGGAAACCGTCACTCTGGGTGTTGGAGAGCAGGTGGAGACATCCCTTTAGGGCGTCTTCCGAGGTGGGGGATGGACCTGTCGTTTCCCGTTGATTGGGCCGAGGGGGCGGGGGCTTTGGCGTAGACCTCACGCCCCTCCCACCTCCCAAATTCGACTTTCTCAGGACTCTGCCCACTCCCACGAGACACGTTGAGGAAGAGGAAGGTATGGCCTCCGGGCTTCCGACGGCCTGGTTCCGTGTGAGTAGAGGCTTCTCCGTGAGTTTCTGAGTCTACCCCTGGATTTGGGAACGGGGGTGGCAGGATGGTGGTGGGATACCACCTTCCCTGAGATGCCCCCGGCCCCATAGCATCTCGGGAACGGGGCGGGGGGGAACTGGATGGGAAGGAGAGACCCTAGTGAGTGGAGGGATAGCAAGTTGCTTTCCAAGGGAGTGGTTAGAATAGAGGTCGAATTACGGGGGATTCTAATTTATCTTTTAAATTGGGGATGGGGTGCGGGGGAGGCATTGACAGATCTTAGCAGGAATCAGACTTACATTTAGATTTGTACAGTACTTTGGCATTAGAGTTTAGTCACTGGGGAAAAAAAGGGCTGAGTATGAATCCTCGACAGGTGTAGGAAGTAAAAGCAGTATGGGCAGTGGGCGGGGGCTGAAGGCTGGGGGTGTGATCATTCAGCTCACGGAATTCCCTAACAGGAGGTATACAGATACCGGTGGTGGAATCCCGAGGTTAATAATGGAGAGGTTTTCAGAAAGTGAAGAATCTTCTCCAGCCTCTTGGGTTGTCTTCCTTTCTGTGACCTGATAGTGTCAAGCTTGGGTTTGCTGTTTCAGGCAAATGCAGGAATCATGAGACACCTGGAATGCTCAGGTCACCTTGATAATTGTGCCTACATGTGCTCAGTCTCCCCCTTCTGTCAGCATGGGTGACAACAGGCCCTGGCTAAACACACACCTGTGGGTTTTAGGAACCAGTGATCTTTGAAGATGTGACCCTGGGTTTTACCCCGGATGAGTGGGGAATGCTGGACCTTGAACAGAAGTCCCTGTACAGGGAGGTGATGCTGGAGAACTACAGGAACCTGGTCTCAGTGGGTAAGGATGGCCTCTGTGTCAATAAAGATCTGTGCTTTGCAGCACGAATGTGGTGCCTCTGAAGTGTGTGTCTGCTTCGGCTCAGCCTGCAGGGATCCGAGTTCAAGTGTCAAGGCCCTGGAGCCTGAGGGAGAGCTCTTTACTTTGTACCTATAGGAAAAGGGCAACTTCACATGTAACTTTTGAAGGTTTACCTAGTCCATCCCTCTGAGGCGTTGAATACCAGGGAGATGGGTCTATCAGGGGTGTTTCCAGCTGCCATAGTGGCTGTTGACTGTTTTTGTAATAGGAGTTCCAGGACGTGGTGTCTGTGTATCAGGAGTATCATCAGAGACCATGATCCTTTCCATCTCTCCGTGGTTAGTGTGAAGTTTTCCATTCTTAGGTTAGTCTGTGCCTGACTGTGATGCCAAGTATCATATCCATGTTCAAGGCAGAAAGAAAGAAGGGGAGGGGGCAACCCTGGCTAGTTCTCTTTCTACGGCTGTCACACTTACAAAGAAAAATGCCTTAGGCCCCCAGCTGACAAACTTCCCTTTATGTTCTGCTGGCCAGAACCAGGTCCCACTGCCTCTTTTACTGTCAGGGGAGTCCAGAAAAGCAAGCAGCTGGCAAAGGGGATGGGTGGGGTTGTTAACACTGCCCTAGACCAGAAGTCATGCCCTAGCAGGGGAGAACACAGGGACAGAATTGCTACAGCAGAAAAGTATTTTCTCCCGAACCCAAACCCCCAAGCACTGTCTCTTTTCCCTTGGGCAGAACATCAGCTTTCCAAGCCAGATGTGGTATCTCAGTTAGAGGAGGAGGAAGAGCTCTGGTCGGTGGAGAGAGGAGTTCCTCAAGACACCTTTTCAGGTGAGAACCAGGCATACGGGAGTCCTGACACGGGAGTCCTGGTTAGTCAGGAACTAGTGTCTTAGAAAAAGAGGTGGATGGGGAAAATCCCCTATGGGGTGTTGTAATGAGTAGCTGCAGACATGCTGAATCAAGCCCTGCGTTTTCCTCCGGCCTCAGAGTTAGAGGGTATTGCTTGGTTGAATGTGAATCTGTTGCTGGTGCCATGTCAGCAACAGGGGATCTCTCACCCTGCTTCACTCATTGTTTACTGCCTTTCCCTCCTGGAGTGTCTGGCCAGATTACTTTAGATATGTTTACCTTTATGGATATGTTTATGTTTTCAGGGGTGCAGACAGGTCTGCATCACTCATTTTAACAAATGCAGTGTAGTCCACATTTGATTTTTTTCCTTTTGATGCACATTCAAGTTGCTGCAAAAAACTTCCTTGCATACTTTTTTTTTTTTTGCACATTCAAGTTGGGTTTTTTAAAGTAGGATTTCTAAAAATGGAATTTAGAATCAGCCGAGATGTAAGTGAAAAAATCTGGTAGCAACAAACTGCTGAGATCCTTTAAAATACATATACTGCTCAAGAACATGAGAGCTCCTTTTCCTCTTCATAAGATACCAGGGATTTATAGACTTCTTAAGGTTTACATATCTGATGGGAAAATATACGTTCAGTTTAGTTCATTCTTCCCGCATGAAGTTACATATATTTGCATAAGTGTACGGATCGTTTCTTTTTTGCTTTTGTGAGTTTATGTATTTTCCCATTTTTTTTCCTATTGGTTTGTCTTTTGTGTGTGTGGTGGGAATGACTCCATATATTATGGACGTTAACAAATAACAGTCCAACATTCACCTTCTACCTTTATTTAATCGCCATAAAGAAGTTTCATGATTTCAGATATTTTTCCTTTCAAATCTGTCTTTGTTCCTATTCTAGGTTTCATGTCATAACATGGGCAGGTTGTACAAATACTTTCTTCAGTTCTATTATTTTTGTGGGTTTTTTTAGTTGTTTCACGTAACTGGGTTTCCTTGTGTATACGATGTGGGGCACAGGTTTTTCCAGCACCGTTTTCTGACTTGGTTCTTCTGATTATTGGAAACACCATCTTTATCACAGACTTAATTCCCATAGTCATCACTGCAGGCATTCTTGGCCCCTTATGCTCCCTTGATCTCTGTCAGTGTCTGAGTAAACACCATATTGCTGTACTTACTGCAGCTTTATAACAAACTTGGGAAAATGGTAGTTCCTCTCATTATCTAAAAAAAAAAGAAAACACACTTATCTGTTCTCAACCAGATGAACACTTACCATGCTTGTCAGGATTCACTGAGAAAATCCTGTTAGAATGTATATTACATTTGATTGGATTCAGACATTCTTTGATGCAGAACTGGTCTCTTTGAGTTTTGGCATAGGTGTACAAAGAGGGATCTGCTTACTTCACTGTGCTAGTCAGGCCTTCCACATGCTGTTGGGCGTTCACTGTA
Source organism: Hippopotamus amphibius kiboko (assembly GCF_030028045.1). NCBI lineage: Eukaryota > Metazoa > Chordata > Mammalia > Artiodactyla > Hippopotamidae > Hippopotamus > Hippopotamus amphibius. The sequence continues at coordinate 2,636,661 of NW_026648280.1, forward strand.
GTTGCTGTTAATCTGCTCAGGTTAATCCTGCCTTGCATTCTTGCATAGTTGTTGCAGCTGAACCTGTCATACTGCTAAACTCTTATTACTTGTAACCGTTTTGTTAAAATCGTATTAATTTTCTCAGTACAAAGTCATTTTACTGGCAAGTGTAAAGGAAGAGGCAGTTGTATTATTATTTTATTTGCACAGTCATGTAATTACATTCATCATGTCTGGTGCTTCCAAAACGCTGGGCTGAGAGTGTGACGATTTGAGTGTCTGGTCTCTGACTTAAAAGTTTGTGGATTTCGACAAGCATGCTCTGGATTCTGGTTGGAGTCAAATCAATTTTTATCTGGATAAAGAAATAGTCACCTCACCCTTTTTAATAAATGAAAATTAGTAATAGCCCCAATTTTCCCCCTCCAGGGTGACCGTGGGGATTTTCTCATTTGAACAGTTAACAGTGACATAATCATAGAATTGCCCTTGTTGTAACGTGCTGCTGGTGTGTGTTAACTTATCTTTTTTGGATTTTTGCATCAATATTCATAAATTAGGTTGGGGAAGTGGGTGGTTTTGTTTTTTTGTGTTTGTTATTTTTGGACACTTCTGTATCAGAGTGTACTGGCCCTGTAAGGAGAACTTTGGGTGTTCTCCCCTCCTCTGTTCTCTGTGCTCTAATGTAAGTGGCTTTAGAACTACTTTCTCAGCTGTGAAATCTGCACCTGGCTCCCATCTTTGGTGATGACCGTCTGTTTGCCACAATACAGACTAGAGTCTCCATTGACTCTTTGTCCCCCTTTTCTGGATGCCTATGTTAGCCTGGTGGCTCAACATTAGTATTTTGTTTTCCTTTTCCATATTCAAAAGTCATTCCTTTCATTCTCTACATTGAAAACCTCCCTTCTAACCATTAGCACACGTCACTAAAGTAAACCTTACCTGGAAGGTCCCCAGCAACACAAGCACTTTGTATCCACCCAGCATGGTCTCTGTTCTGCCTGGCTGCTCCCCTTGATCCAGCCTCCTAAAGTCTGTTTCCACCTGTGTGGCTCTGGCTTAGGCAGGTCTGTGTCTCATCCTCTTTGGAACTTAAGTCCCATGTGGGCAAACTTCCCAGCCATGCACTTCTGGATGATCTAGTAGTTTCCTAAATCTAGCTACTGTGGGGGGCACTGGGCACCTATGGTTCTGCACATCTCAGGAGAGCTGGCTTGACAGGTGACAGGGGTAGTGCCCCAGAACAAGAAACCATGTGCAGGGAGGCTTACCAGGATACTGTTGCAGGCTAGGTCTGAGGTGTGTCACAAAGAATCCTTAATGTGATTTTTTTCCTCCACTGCCTCCCCTTTACTTCACAAATATTTGTGGAAGGCCTCTTGTATCCTATGCAGTATAAAAAACAACCAAAAACAACCAAAAAACTGCACTTTGGTAGTAAGCCAAAGACCTAACATAATTCCTGCCATTGTAGATGAGAGCCTTCTACATACAAGCTACACAGATGTAACTGTGTAAACACAAACAGTGTGAGTACTGAGAAGAAAAAGAACATGGTATAAAGCAGGGAGCAATGGGGAACTTCTCTAGAGGAGTTGGTCAGGTGACAATGCAGGGGTGAGTTTTAAGCCAATTCCTGAAGAAAAGAAAGTCTGCAGACATGTAAGAGTGGTGGTGAAGAGCCTCCAGCCACAAACACTGCTTGGGGTTACTGTGAGAATGGAGCAAGCTTGGCATATTCTGGGAATGGAAAGTCACCCACTGGGCTGGGAGGAGGTAGCTGAGGTGTACTGGCATGGAAGTTAAGTTCGGCAGAGCACATAGGGCCTCCACTGTGAAGGGGGTTTGACTTTCATTGAGTAGGTGTGTGCTGTGTTTTTCACAGCTCACTCTGTGAAGATGGAAGGGCAAAGATGGAAGCAGGCAGAGGGCTGTGGTAGCATCTAGGGAAGAGGTGGTAATACCTGGCCTGAGTAGCAGCAGCACAGTTGGGGATAAGCTGACTCCTCCGCATTCATTCGTAGGTGGATTCAGTGGGGCTAGTTGAGTAACTGATCCCAGAGGGCAAAGGAAAGGAAGCTGCCAAAAATTGCTCATAGGTGAAGACTCCAAGGGATTTCCTGTGACTATTCTTTGTAATGTATGTATTTACTATATACATTTTTTTTTAACGTATCAGTATCTTATTTTAAAAATACAGTAACAGAGAGATTACTACTCTGGAATTTTTGGCATTAGTCAGTGACGTGGGAAGTCTGATAAAGGCAGAGACTTTTGAAAAGTGGAAATAGAGGTTTTATTTTGTTTGTATTTTTATGTTGAAATAATTTTAGGCAAACAGATGAATAGTACAAAGAACTACCTAATAGTATTAACCTTGATTCAAATGTTTTTGAAACTATCCCATGTCTTGACTGGTTCTGTTAATGAAGTATGAATGAGAGGGGACTTAGAAACACCCAAGTAGAGGTTTGTGAAGCCAGTTGAATCCCTGAGGTCCAGGCAGTGCATACAAACATGGGAATCATAGGTGTGTGGAATGGCCTGCTTTACTGTTAAGATAGCAGAACCATCTCCTGCAGTGGTCTGTTTCTCACAGCACTAGTGTAGCTGTGCCTTTCCTCAAATGCAGAGAACTGGAACTGAATGAAATCTAGGCCTCTTTGATGCAGCTCATTCAGCTCTCCATGACCGCAAAAAAGGCAGCACAGGCACTGAAGTAGAAGGGAAGCTGGATAAATGCTTAAGACATGGTATTCATCTTCAGGAAGGCACTAATTTGAAAAGATGCTGTGAAGATGAGGACTGTGGAGAAATACTTGATGGCACTCAGATCTTCAGCCTTCACACTCAAGTGTGTTTCAAGAAAGTATTACTCTACATGTGGCTTGGGTGAAAACATAATCTAGATTTAAACATTAGGAAAGCAATAGAGTAAAGACACTGTTTTGAAGGTCATGATTGTAGGAAAGCCTATAGGACATTTCACTTTTTTTTGACTGGTCAAGAATTTAAACAGAAGAGCCCTGTGAATATGCATGTGGCAACTCTCAAATTAGTACCAACATTAGTAGAAAAAAATAACTTGTACAAGAAGATTGTTTTGTTGGCAGGAAGAGAAGGAAATTCTTCTCAAGATTTCATCCTTGTGTAGCCTGAGAGAACTCACATGGGCTATAAAAGCCAACGTGTGGGGGATATAGGAAATCAATTGTTTAATATAAAGGATAATTCTTTCAAGAATAAGACTAAAATACGTTTAGTGTGAGAAAGCCTATTTTCAGCTCAGCTCAACCTTTAGGAGAAAGCTCACACTGGAGACTCACATGAGTTTCCCAACATGAGAACTCAAACAAGGAAGAAATCCCAGGAATACAATCATAGCAGGAAAGGCTTCTGGCCTGACACAGTCTGATTTGAGAGAATTCATACTGGACAAAAAATTCCAGTTGTATTCAATTTGGAAAAGTTCTTATACCAAATAATTATATCTGAGAAGTCTGAAATCATGGGAACATGATTGCTGTGGAAAGGTTTCATGAATAGCTCTCTTTTTCAGCATCATAGAAGTCATACTGGAGAGTGTCTGAGGATGTAATCAGTGTTAGGAAGGTTTCAGGAGTCAAAGAATTCACTGGCAAAAAGCTCTTCAGTAGGAGTCCTCATTGTGTTCAGCATCAGAGGACTCATATGAGAGTAGACTCTCAATGTAATATGTGCAGGCAAATCATTAGTCTTAGCTCTCACCTTATCTGACAGAACAAGAGAAAAACTTACACTGAAGAGAACCTCACTGAATAATAATAAATGAAATGTCACATTCTGTTTTTATACCAGATGGGTCATAAGAAAGGCAAACTCTGCAAAACTTTGATCACATAAGGATAGCCATTCCTTGGTATCCACGGGGGACTGTTTCAGGACCCCTATGGATGCCAAAATCTGTAGATGCTCAAGTCCCTTACATAAAATGGTGTAGTACAATGCTCATTTCAGCAGCACATATACTAAAATAGGAATGATACAGAGAAGGTTAGCATGGCCCCTTCACAAGGATGACACGCAGTTCATGAAGCATTCTATGTTTTTAAAAAAATAAAACGGTGTAGTATAGTCAGACGTGAAGGGTCAACTGTACAAATATATAGTAAAACAGGTCCTGTTTTTCCAATTTGGGTTCTATTATCTACCTGAGCTGAACATCTAGAACAGGTGTTAAGTAGCATGGGTGAGAGCAGGCATCCTTATTTCAGTTTCCCTTGTATGTCCCCAGTTGCTAGGACAGTGACTGACTTTCTGGCTCTGAAAACTGTTGAGTGAATAAATGGGTGAAAAAATTTCAAGAGACAAGAGGGACTCTTCAAAGAGGAGACTCTGAAGACTAGGCCAGGCTCTGAGACAAGAGTAGGTAAGGGATGATAAAGGGAAATCTTAAGATAGTACTACAAAGAACTTTGAGAGGGTCACATCTTTGGGGACAGGGTCAAAAGTCTAGACTCTTGAATGACCATCAAACGTGTTTTGGCAGGAATCTAGCCCATCAGGGTGTCATCACATACTGTGCAGTCTTTATTCAAGAATACTTTATGTTCTCTGTTACCATCTATCTATTTGTTCTCTAGGACCATGTAACCTTAATCCTTTTATCTGGGGACCACTCTCCCTGGTGTCCAGATATGGTCTCTGGAGTAATTTCAAGGCCTGAAGTGCTTTAACTGTTAATTGAATAAGAAGGAAAATAAATGAATTAAGCATTTGACTCAAACCTTTTTTGGAGAAAAAATACTTCCAAAAGTCCTGAGGAAAAATAAGATAAAAGCAGGAGTAAATGAGTCAGAAATGAAGAAGAAAAAAAGAGCCCATTTTCTGGATAAACAGAATAAAAGGCAAACTAAAAACCTATACAGGGAAAAGAAACTAGACAGATATTCAGCAATATATATAGTTCTCATTATAGTACTTTACACAACTGTCATAAAGAATAAGCCAGCTCTATGTAGTGATATGAAACAATCTCCAAGAAACATGTTTCTTAAAATATGTATCTTTTAACGTACATATCTTAACATATATAAAGATATATAGATGTACATAATTTTTTTTCCTTAAAAATATACACACAGACACCAAGTATGAATGTGTCAATTGGTTATCATTGGGAGGATATAGAAACTGATAGAATGTGATTGTCTCCCAAGAAGGAAACTGGGTGGGAGGGTGACTTTCCATTTTAGAGGTGCTGACAGTAACTATGATCATAAAATGGAAACAACTGTCTTTTTCCTGCTGTGTCACCAGTTCCTGACACAACATAGGTGCTCAGTAATTATTTGTTGAGTACAGGAATGAACAAATAATAAAATGGAAAGATTGCTGGAAAAGTGTAAAGTTGGCAAAATTGGTCCCAGGAGAAATGTTAAAACCAACTTTTTCTGCGAACAAAGTGGTCAGTTAGTTGCATCTCTATATTGACCTGGGCAGTGAGTATTTTCCTGCTTCCTGTTAAAAGATAGTTTCCATGGAACATGAGCTACTCAGTGACAGAACACAGGGTGCTATGTTAGCAGGTTCTTTCTGCAGTGTATACATAGCATTGTTCTTGCCAAAGCACAAAATGAGAAAAATATTGAAAAGGAGGAAATATTTGCAGCTTGTAACAGTTAAAACCTTTAGGGGGAAAAAAAAAAAACCTAATCCCCTGAGTAGTTGCAACAGATTACAAAATACTGAAACCAATAGCTTTGGCTTATACCAGGAATAACCAATTTAACACAGATAGAGGAAAGATTTTGTAAGTGACAGTTTTTTGAAATGGACGCTAAGAATAAATTGTTAAGGAATGAGCAGGCTCTATTTGGAGAAAGGCCATGGAAGACTTAAGTAAGCATTGTAGAAGCATTGACTTCTTTTGAGGGCTTACAAAAGCTAGAAATATACGAAGTCCCTTTCTTGGCCCTATAATCATCCCGGCCAGCAGCCTCCAGAGAAATGCTGCTATGGGAGCATGAATCCAAGTCCCTGACCTGGCTGGTCTGGGAAGGAGCAGGTGGGGGTGTAAACCAAGTGTCCTCTTACCCCGCAACCGCTTAGGCTCCCAAGTAAAAGATGGGAACTTTGTAGCAGCAGCCATCCTCCCATAACTTACAGATGGGACACAGTTACAGTGCCAGAGAGATTTCCTGAAATTTGTAATATGGGTAAATCCAGACATAAGGCTAAAAGGCCCAAATGTCTTGAGTGAGCCGTTCACCGAGGCACTTAGTAGCTGTGTTGTGTCAACAAATGTTGCTTAAGCACCTGCCAGAATGCTAAGTACCATTATAGGAGTGGGTCACCACAATGAACAGGATGGAAAGGCCCCGGTCTCACTCGGCTTACATTCATTCCAGAGTAGCCACGAACACGTGTGGCTGATTAAACTTAAAGCAACTAAAATGAACTTACCAGTTCAGTTCCTTAGTTGCACTGGCCATCTTTCAAATGTTCATTGGTCACCTGCAGCTAACGGCTACTATGTTGGACAGTGGAGATCTAGAACATTTCCTTCACCAAAGTTCCATTGGGCAGTGCTGTTCTAGAGAAGGTGGAGAGATAAATTAGTGAGCCAGATACTCTGAGGTGGCAATCAGTGCTATGAAGAAAAATGAAACAACAGGATATCTGTAGGGGAGTGGGGAAGCATGGGTGGGCAATACTAGTTTAGAACTGGGCGGGGAGATAGCTCTGAGATGATGACATCTGAGCTGAGAGCTGGATGGGGAAGGAGAACCAGGTGGAGATGCTGGGAGAGACTGTCAGGCAGGCAGGTGGCAAGTGCAATGACTTCTGGATGAGACAAGACACACTTGGGCATGTTTGAGGGAAAGTAAGTGGCTGTGTGAAGCCCTCTTTGGTGTAAAGGGCATAAAAGAATAGGGTTTGGATCCCAGCTGCTCCCTTCCCCAGTGTGTAGCCTTGGGCAGTTTCCTAGCCTCTCCCAGCATGGATTTCTTTTGTGTAAAGGTTGGACGCTATTGCTTTAACGGATGTAAAGATGATCATGGTTGGCTTTGGCAGATCCTTCTGTGTCTGCTTAGGAGTTTCCCATGCACGAGACCCGGTTAGCAGCCTTAGCAGTGCAGTGGGGGAGACACATTTAGAAGGCGATGTAGCAGGTGCCCAGCAGAGCTGAGTGATCAGAAAAGGGTGAGAGCTGGGGGCATCCTGGACAAGGAGGAGGAGGGGCAGGGGAATGTGCAACAGGGATGAGGGGAGCCGAGCCCGCTCCTGCCCCACAACAAGCTGGTAAAAGGTCATTGTAATAAGTTACTATTATATTTGTGGACTGGTAGCCCAAGTGTACTTGTTTAATCAGTCCGCGTTCACTAGGAAACTGGGCAGGCACTATGTGGGAGACAGCTTACCTGGAAGGTAGGCAGCGGAGAGAACAGGAGATCAGAAAATGGTGATTAGAAGTAAACAGCAGCTCCCATTAGCCTCCACTATTGTACATGTAGTACCTGGCTTTAGGTCCCTAATTGCTTAGGGTGGGGAAACTGAGGCCCAGAAGGATTAAGCCCTTGCTCAAAGGCTCAGTGAATTTGTGAAAATAGCCCTCTAGCTAGATAAGGAGTTGCAGGTGAGGGGACTAACTTGCCCAAATGCCTCCCGGGGTTATTCATCTGGTGGGTTGAAAGTCAGTATTTGGAGCTGCAGCTGATAGGAATAATTTTATGCAGCCCCAGGCAGGTGGGTGGGTCAGTCAGCCCTGCCTCCTGAGGTGGGGATCCCATTTCAGCCTTGTTAGCTGGTAAACATAGCTTTCATCTTCTGTCAAGTGGGGCGAATACATTTCTGGAACGGACAGCCCTGAGGATCACCTTAGAGGTTTTGGGGAATGGTTCTAGAGATAAGAGAGTTTAGAGGACTGAGGTGCCTAGAGCGACACTTAGCCACGGGTTTAGAGGCTTATGGCTATCGGATGTACTGCATAGAACCCGGTAGGTGCTTCATGATAGCTGCAGAACCAGTGACCGCCTGAAGGGCTGCTACAGCAGGGAGAGTGCGGATGCTCTGGATTCTTGGCACCAAAAGCATCAGCAGAGTTCCTGACATCCAAACCCAGACAGGCTCTACAGTTTAAAACAGTTAACATTCTTGAGTGAGCATTCAATGCAAGATTTTAAGAAAACACCCTGGTGCCCCCAAGGATAAGAGGAGGAACTAAATATATGATCAAGATTAAAGGAGAAGGGGTGGGGGTAGAGGGAATGGAGTAGAATAAAAAGAACCCAACTTTTTTTTTTTTAAAGGGAGAAAGCACTAAATAAAAATTCCTCTGATTAACCAAGGAGTACAAAACGGAAATTTCAGGAATTAAAAAGCTATGACGCAATATGGATAATTAAGATTATTTTTAAGTGTCTTGCATGACTATTGTTCAAAATGGTGCCTGTGGCCCAGCACGGAGGCGCTAGAGAGCACCCCCCTCGGGGCTACATGTCAGGCCAGTGCTGCTGGAATTCCGGTAAATTCCTCCCTGGTTTCCCCAGTTATCCTGAGAGAGAAATTCCAACCAAGCCTTCAGAGCCGTAAGTGAAAGAAAAGTTAACTATACTTTCAAATCAAGAAGGGGGCGGGGGGGGGTGGAGCCTTCAGAAGGGAGGGAACTAAGTGCTCAAGATAACGCACATATGAATTGGGTGGGCAAGCCCCCGCGATGAAACCAATTCAAAACCTTATTTGGGAAGAAGTGGGGGGAGGAGGTTGGAAATGGGAGGTCAAACGCCTGTCATAATGTTTATCAAGGAAAAAGTAGCTTTAAACGTAGGAAAGAAGTGACTGGCAGCGGCCGATGAGCGACAGTTATGGCCCAGGACCTGTTTTTCAACCTTGGAACGCCCCGGGCCAGTCTGGGGTGGCGGGGCGGCCCCACCCGGCACTGGGCGACTCCTGACCCCGAGCTGACTCACTCCCCGGACCGCGCGCCAGCAGCGGGCGACACCCGGAGGTCCGTGGAGGCCGCCGCCGAACCGAGGTGTGTAATCAGGCAGTTCGGAGAAGGGAAGACAAAGCCGTAAGGAGACAGGGGAAGAATTGGGGGCGGAGGGGGGGAGGTAGTAAAGCGGTCGGGAATCCGGCGCTCGTTGCTCTCGGGGAGAGCGGCCGCGCTCCCCACACCCCGCGTCGCTCAACGGGAAGAACTTGCAGCTTGAGAAGGTGTGTGTGTGCTGCGCCGGTGTCGCCCCAGGACGCGTCCACCGTCGCCTGGGAGGCCGGGAGAAGAGTGCGAGGGGAGGCCAGAGGCTAGAGCCCCGAAACTAGCCGAGTTGCTGCCATCCTGCCGAGGGCCTCAGGCGAACCCGAAGGCTCAACATGGCGGGGCCGGAAGTCCGTGACGTGGAGGTTCCTGGGAGTTGTAGTGCGGCGGCTGCGTGACGCACTTCCGCCCGAGCCGGAAGTCGTCTCTCGCTCCCTGAGCGCTGAGAGGAGTGAGCGCGGCTTTCTCGGCGGGGGCTTTTTACCCAGTCACGCTTTGGAGGAGGGGCTGGGCGTGCTTCCGACGCTTGCGCAGACGTCCGCTGTGGCCCCGGACTCTGCCAAAGCCGGCTCCGCAGCCGCCAGCGTTGTCTGATAAGTGCGCGTGGTGGCAGATGTGGCAGGAGCTTCGCAGACTGCAGAAAGGCACAGAGGCGGCGTGTGCAGGCAGCGCCGGTCCTAATCGCTTTCCGAATCTTTTTTTTTTTTTTTTTAAACGCAACTGCAGCTGCTCCACAGTAGTGTAACTGAGCAGGGTTGCTCCTGTGCTCCAGGCGTAGAAAGCCAAACTCTTGACAGCAGGAGTTTGCAGCAAAGTGAGGGTTTATTGTGTGGAGACAAGTCTCAGGTCCACGCCTACTGGGTCCTTGACTTAGTGTTTTAAAGGGGCGGAACGGAGAGGCTGGGGTTAATCATCGTTTTATGACATTTCTTAATCGTTGTGTGAGGAGTCATGATGTCTCTGGTTTAGGATTCTCTGGCCAGGTGGTCCAGGGTCAGTTAGCTCATCTTGCCCTGGAGAGACAACTTGAATTTGTACTTTAACGATGTTATCAATCAGCAGTTTTGTCATCTAACACTGGTTGATTGATGTGCAGTTAGCACAGGGTTGAGGTCAGAAGGGAGAAGAAAGAGGATAAAGTTTTGAATAAGAGAAGTTAATCATAAACTCGGCAGGGAAATCTGTTTTAGAGGGAGTCATTCAGCAGTAATTTCCTGTTCTGCTTTTTACTTCATGTGACAGGTACATTTCTATGTTGTCATAATCCCCGTAAAACCAGTGTACTAATTTTTTAATGCTTACTTGGGAATCTGTCACAATTCTCTTGATCTGTGTTTTAACACTACTTGTGTGTTCCAGTTTTATTCCATCATGTACCACACGGCTCAGGAATTGAATGTTGTGGAAATAAAGACCACTGGGAGGACATGCAGAGACTGCTTACTAGGAGCCCACTTTAGCAAGGGGGCAGCCACCATCCCTTATGTTTGGTAGAGACTAAGGCAGGCTGGCAGTGGGAAGATTCATAGTGGGAAAAAAGAGAAGGTTTTGTTGGGAGATTATTGGCTTGGGGTCAAAAAGAAAACACTAAGTCATTAACCAAGTCCTAATTGGCTGGGCTTGTTGCCACAGAGGTTGCGGTTCAGAGTTCTGTTGCCGCATGTGGTCTGGCCGTTGTCTTTCTGAACATTCATTCTCTGGGTATCACGGAAATCGTCTGTCTTCATCTCCTGATAGCTCCCTGATCATGAGTGGATTAGTCTGGTAAAAGTTCCTGGGCATTCATTGTTAAGGCTTTGAGTTCATGCTGTGAATTCCTTTCCAGGTAGAGCTGTGCTTGCCACTTATACTCATGACAGCAAGGGTGAAAGTACAGGTTTGCTGTTGACATCAGCCAAGCTATTTCAGTCTTTTTTTTTTTGGTGGCGCACAGGCTTAGTTGCTCCGTGCCATGTGGGATCTTCCTGGAGCAGGGATGGAACCTATGTCCCATGCATTGGCAGGCGGATTCTTAACCACTGTGCCACCTAGGAAGCACCCATTTCTGTCTTAATAAAACAGAAATCTAACCGAAAGTAAATAATAATCTGTTATTTACCTTTTTTAAATTTATTTTTTTAAGCCTTTAAGTCATTTAGAATTAGTATTTCTTCTTGGAGTTATAGAGAGTTTTCTTGTTTCCTATTGCTTTGTGTGCTTTCCTTAGCATCTTCAGGGCCATCCTGGAGTTCTGTTCAGCAAATGCTCTGTGGTCTGTGCCAAGACCCAGTGTCCCTGCTTTTGCCAGACCTCCTTGTTCTTGGCCCCCATGAAGGTGGGATCAGGTTCTTTTCCCCTCATGGTTGCAGTCATATAACAGTTCTTGTTGTCTCCTGGTTTTTTTCCTTCTATGTTGAGATATAATTTATATACTATAAAATTCATCTTCTGAAAGTATATAATTCCGTGGTTTTTACTGTGTTCACAAGGTTGTGCAACTATCAGTATGATCTAATTTCGAAACAGTTTCTGCATCCCAAAGAAGAAACCCTGTATGCATTAGCCATCATCCCCCAATCCTCTCAATTCTCCCATCTCCTGGAAACCACTCATCTACTTTCTGTCTCTCTATATTTGCCTATTTTGGGTATTTCATATAAATGGAATCATACAATATGTGGCCTTTTGTGTCTGGCTTCTTTCACTTAGTATAGTGTAGTCAAAGTTCATCCATGCTGTATGGATAAACCATATTTTGTTTGTCCATTTAGCATTTGATGGGCATTTGAGTTGTTTTCCCTTTTTGGCAATTATGAATAATGCTGCTGTGAATATTCTTATACAAGTTTTTGTGTTGACATGTGGTTTCAGTTCTCTTGGATTGAAATTCCTGGATCATGATATAACTCTGTGTTTAACTTTTTGAGGAGCTGCCAGACTGTTTCGCAAAGTAGTGTGGCATTCTGTATTCCTACTAACAGTGTACCAGGATTCCAATTTTTCCACATCCTTACCAACAGTTGGTATCACCCATCTTTTTTTTTTTTTAATAATTTTATTTATTTATTATTTTTGAGGGGGGAACACCAAGTTCAATCATCTGTTTTTATACACATATCCCCGTATCACCCATCTATGATAATAGCCATCCTAGAGAGAATGAAGTGATATCTCGCAGTAGTTTTTTTTTTTTTTAACACTTCATATTCAAGTTTAATCATCTCTTTAGAAGAGGAAAACAGTGATAGCACTTATTGAACTGGAATTGCTACCAAAATTAAAAAAGCTGACCATATTCATTTAGCCACAAGCCAATCTTATTTAAATCAGGACAGATATATTACATCAGCCATTCATGATCTGAAGTCTAGTGTATGAGATCAATTTAAATATGGTACACATAAAAAGTCATGAGACATCTGTTTCGTAATGAATAAGGCAGTTGCCAACTATTACTCATTAGCAGCTTGTTTGAGATAGGCTATCAAGTCTGCCCTCTCTCCCTTCTTCTTAATGCCAGCGAAGATCATTTTTTGTTACAGGAATGTACTTCTTGGGATTCTCCAAATACTCCATCAGCGTCTCCTCTCCCCAGGTGATGCCTTTGTTCTTGTTGGCATCTGTGTAAGAGAATCCAGGAGACTGACCCGTCTTTCGCCCAAAAAGACCATGGAGATTTGGCCCAGTCTTGTGCTTGCCTCCCTTTTCCACAGTATGGCACTGGGCACACTTCTGAACAAAAATCTTCTTGCCCTTCTCAACATCACCCATTTTCAAATCGTTCTTTCCCAGTGCACGCCTAAGTGGGGGCCCCTCGCAAGCCGAACGTCCCACTTTCTAAGCCCTCTCAGTAGTTTTGACTTGAATTTTCCTGGTGGCTGATGATGTTGTACACCTTTCCGTGCACTTTTTGGCCATCTGTCTTGCTATGCTTTTGACTTACAGAGTGTCCTGAGGCTCAGTTGGACCCTCAATTTGATCCTTTTCCTGCTGGGAATCCCCTGATGAAGATCGAGGTTGTTGAAGTCCTCACACTGAACCAGGAGGTGGCTCTTCCCCGAAATGCACAGATCCGGGCCCTCTATGCTGAAGATGAGGGCCTGAGCCCAGACATCCTCAGGGAGCCCACGCAACATCTGGATAAGCTTCCAACTGACCCTGAGACCGCTCGCCAGAGGTTCCGGGGGTTCCGCTTTGAGGAGGTTGCAGGGCCCCGAGAAGCCCTGGCCCAGCTGCGTGAGCTGTGCCGGCAGTGGCTGCAGCCCGAGGCACACTCCAGGGAGCAGATGCTGGAGCTGCTGGTGCTGGAGCAGTTCCTGGGCGCGCTGCCCGGGCAGCTCCGGACATGGGTGGAGTCTCAGCACCCGGTGGACTGCCAGGAGGCAGTAGCCCTGGTGGAGGATGTGACCTGGATCTCTGAGGAGGAAGGTGAGTGTGGTGGATGGTGGCGAGATGGCTGTTCCTGTGAGGGTATCTTGGAGGGTGGGGGTGGAGGAATCCCAGGCATCCTGGGACGGGTGGAGGAAGGGTGGCACCCACTCCACCTGGGCTACGGGCCTCTGCTCTCCCCTCTCCCTGAACCCAGTTCGGGAATGAGAGCTTTAGATGCTGCCTTGCTGACGTACCTGCCACTACTCCTGGGTCAAGGGCTCTGAGAATGGCCTCATCTCTGGACCTGTTAGTGGAAATGGAAGGTCTCAGGCCCCACCTCAGAGCTGCTGAAACCATTGGGTGGGGCCTGGCACTGCATTCTACAGTGAGTGCACAATTCTTCAATGTCCTCCACACATTTCTGATGGAAGCCAATAGATAATGTGCTTCATTTTCATCCCTCTGGGTTCCCCGCCGTGTCAGTTTCAGTCACACAGGTGTATGTATTTCTGGCGTGCCTCCATTACACACTCGGTGGGAGCTGTGGATAAAGTGGTGACCGAGACAGATAGGACTCGTGGACTTAGGAACTCAACAAGTCTCTAATTTAGCTAGAAAGACGGGAGTCTGACAAATGAACGTGCGTTTGACAGCGCTGAGGCAGAGAGGGTGACAGTGGTGGTGGGCCAAGGGGGATGGCACAGGTCCAGGATGTGTTTGGGAAGCAGCCTCCATAAGACTCGATTTCCATCAGGCTGAGTTCCATGGAGCATGGACACCACTTCCTATGTCTGTGATGGGTACCCAGAAGATGTTTCTTGAATGAATGAATGAATGAATGAATGACTTTGATGCTTGGGGGAGGGGGGATCTGAGGCTGGATGGTAGAATTCAGAGATCAGGGCTTCCTGGAGCAGCAGGTGTGGGGAGGGAGCTGGGCGAGCAGCGGCGGGAGTGGTCCTGAGTCTGTGGTGCTGTTGTCAGCAGGGTGAAGGCCCCAAAGGTATCCAGGTTGGAACTTCTTGAACCTCGTATGGCAAAAGAGACTTCACACGTGTGATTAAGTTAAGGCTCTTGAGACGGACAGATTATCCTGGATTATTTGGATGGGCCAGTGTCATCACAAGGGTCCTTATGAGAGGCAGGCAGGAGGGTCAGAGTCAGAACAGATGTGACAGCTACAGCAGGGGTGATACAAGGAAAGTGTCATGAGCAACGTATTTTACACGGCCTCTAGAAACCGGACAGAGCGGAATATATTCTCCCCTAAGCCTCCAGAGGGAACATAGCTCCGCGCATACTTTGATTTTCACCCCATGAGGTTTGTTTCAGACTCTGACCTCCATAATTGTAGAAGAGAAATCTGTGTGATGTTGAGCCACTATCATGGCAACTTGCTACAGCAGCACCAGGAAACTAATACAGGTGCCAAGGACACAGTTGTAGAGTTCATGGGATGAAAGTCAGTGAGTCCGTTTCATACCTTGGGAGTGAATGAAGCCACTTAGTATTACAGAGGACGATGGAAGAGGCCTTCCAGGAAACCCTGAGAATCCTTTGTTTGTGGTCAGCATGTCTGTTGAACCTTTGGGGTGTGATGGCCACAAAGCCTTGCACAGAGTAGCCCAAGGGAAAAGGATAATTTATTGAAAAAGTCCCAGGGTGCTCCAGCTTCAGGCATGGCTAGACCCAGGGGTTCCGTGTGTCTTTAGGACTCATCCTCTTTGCTATATCGTACTTCTGCTGGCCTCTGATGGCTTCACTCAAAGGCACTGTTTGCGTGTGGGAGCTCCCAGCCTGGAATTTCTCTTCCCTAAGTGTTCCAGCAGATGCTTCTTTGGTTCTGATTGGCTGGCTGGGGGGCCCGTGTTCATCCCTGATCCACTCGTGGCCAGGAGGAAGCAGCGGCCTGGTGGGCAGCCTGGGTCACATCATGTGTCCTCCTAGATAGTGGGGTGGCATCATCATTATAGAAGCCCGAGGACCCTGTGGGGACACATAAGGAAAGTGAGATATCAAAGACCCATGGTCAAGAGGGCCCATGAAGCCAGGCAGAGCTGTTTCCTAAGATAGAAGAAACTTGGTGAAATTTTTTTTTTGGGGGGGGGTACACCAAGTTCAATCAACTGTTTTTATACACATATCCCCGTATTCCCTCCCTTCCTTGACTCCCCCCACCCTCGAGTCCCCCCCACCCTCCCCGAAACTTGGTGAAATTTGCATCAAGATAGGTTTGGGGGAATGGCCTGGTCCTGAGAGCCAGGGGAAGTCCCACCCTCCGTGGGGTAGCAGAAGGGAGGGAGGAAGGGGTAGAGGACATGGAGGCCAGAAATGGCGTCTTTGTCTCTGAGGGGAAGGTGTGAGGCCAGATGCTGAGGGGAGTGCAGAGGTGAGGCAGCTATCTCAGTGGAGGGATTGGGTCCGGAACAGTCCTTGGAGTGGGACTAGCAGTGGGGACACTGGTGCCCTGTGGTCACGTACATGGAGATTTGGCCACGGGCTGTGAGAGAAGAAAGGAGGGCACAGACAGGATAAGCTGTGGGTGTGCGCTCGCCCCAGGGGTCCTGGAGACAGACATGGGTGGTCCTTGCCCTGTTAACCCTGCACTGGCGTCTCTTCCCAGCACTGCCCACCCAGGGCCCCACCAGCTCTCTCCAGACCGCAGCTCAGCAGCAGGAGGACATGGCCACCAGGCCGGCCAAGGCACTGCCTGAGGTGAGTGAGGAGTGTCAGCCTTTCCTTCTCTGGTCCCAGCACCCCTGCAAGCATCCCAGGGCCAGGCCTTTCAGAGTTGCTGAGCGTGAAGGGCAGGCCTGCCCTCCAGCGACCGTGGTGTCATTGGAGACCACGACAGGGCACAGTGACCAGGAGTCAGGAAGTCTGGAGGGAAGAGGTGGAGGGGCCAACTGTTCTCAGCCACGTGAGAGGCAGGGCAGCCTTTGGCTGGGGCGTGCAAACCATGGCTGGATCCCAGTTAGAACAAGAGAGCCTTCATCCTTCAGAAACGCAGACTTGGGTGTTTATAACTGAAACAAAGCCTGGGATTTGCTTCAAAATAATCAGAGCTGGGGTGTAGACAAAATAGGACTGGCCCTGTCTTGCTAACTTTTGAGGCTTAGAGAACGGCCAGTGATAGTGTGTGTGTGGCCTTGGTCGGGGCTTACATCTGACTTGAGCATAGGAATGAATTTATCAGCTTTCATGTAATGAGTGGTCTGGAGTGGGCTTCAGGCACAGCTGTATTCAGGGGCTCCGGCCTCTTCCTTC
This sequence comes from Hippopotamus amphibius kiboko, assembly GCF_030028045.1. Classification (NCBI taxonomy): domain Eukaryota; kingdom Metazoa; phylum Chordata; class Mammalia; order Artiodactyla; family Hippopotamidae; genus Hippopotamus; species Hippopotamus amphibius. The sequence goes on from NW_026648280.1 coordinate 2,653,282, forward strand.
TCAAGCAGGCTCTGCCCCTTTTGGGCAAAATGCCTCCCAGATCCAGGCAAAGGGCAGTGGGAAGCCTCTTCCTCCCAGAGTCCTGGTCAGCTCCTCAGAAAGGACTGATCACAGTGCAGCCCAGGCAGCCGCCCCACCACCAGGCAACCCCTGTCCCCATGGGGAGAGATTGTTCCCAGAATGGGGTATGCCTAGGGAGGGGCAAGCCTGGCCCAAGGGGTGGTCTCCTGTGGGAAATCATGGGGAAAGGGTGGAGGCAGTTTTTTTGTGGCACTTGTAGTTCCTTGTGAAGTAGGGGTCTGCCTCCAGCCTGGGCCCCAGACTCTGGTTTCATGACAACAAACCCATTGGACTTCTTATGGGCCCTAGTCATGGTTTCCAAGCAAACCCCCAAATTTGGGGCATCTCCAGCACAGTGAGCTCTGTTGGAATGTCCCTGCCGGACTCTCTTCTGTCCCCACCAAGAACTCCCTGACCCTTCTGCTGAGACACAAGGTGTGTGACGTTGCAGGAACCGGTGACCTTCCTGGATGTGGCTGTGGACTTCAGCAGGGAGGAGTGGGGGCTGCTGGACCCAACACAGAGGACTGAGTACCACGATGTGATGCTGGAGACCTTTGGACACCTGGTCTCTGTGGGTAAGTCCCCTCCACCCTTCCAGGACTGGGATGCCATGGGGGCTTATGCCTTCTCTGGGCCCTGGACGTGCCCCCGAGTCCCCTGCACCATTCAGGGCCTTTAGCTAATGCTGTAGACCTGGAGGGGCGGGCCTCGTATGGACAGAGGCAGCCTCAGGTCCAGTGAAGGACTGATTTCCTGTCCACTCTGAGGGTGTATGAGAACAGGGACTCAGAGCTCAGTGTGCCGCTCTTGACTGCTTCACTGCTTTCAGTCTCCTTCCCCATGTTGCATGACTGTACTTGGCGGGGGGAATCAGCTTCTGGATATTTAATTACATCATACTATCAACCCGTTTTAGCACTTTCTCTCTACGGTATTCACACCTTTGGGTTTCTTTCAGGGTGGGAGACTACCCTGGAAAGTAAACAGTTAACTCCAAAGCCCAGTGTTCCCGAGGAAGAAGCAGCCTGCCACCTGAAAGTGGAGGAATTCTCAAGGGATGACGCCCAGCCCTCTACCTCAGGTGACACCTTGCAGGCTGGGGCTCTGGAAGTCATGGACACAGCATTGAAACCAGTGCCACTCACTCAGGAAAATACCCTCCCTCAGAAGCTGCCCGGTGAAAGCTCCAAACCCCAGGCAAGCACAGGTTCCAGCACAAGCCACATCTCCCTTCAGAAGAGTATTCCTAGAAGACGCTTGCGCAAGCGTGACCTCAGGGTCAAAAAGGTGACACACAACCCCTGTGCAAAACCTCATCAGAAGAGCTGCAGCGGGGGAAAGGCCCAGGAGAATGGTGGCTGTGGAAGGACTGCCCCCTGGAGCGCTCAGCAGATCACATTCACGCGAATTCACAAAGGGAGTCAGGTGTGCCGCTGCAGCGAATGCGGGAAAACGTTCCGGAACCCCAGGTACTTCTCCGTGCATAAAAAGATCCACACGGGAGAGAAGCCCTACGTGTGTCGGGACTGCGGGAAAGCATTCGTTCAGAGCTCCTCCCTCACGCAGCATCAGAGGGTTCACACTGGAGAGAGACCCTTTGAGTGTCACGAGTGTGGGAGGACTTTCAACGACCGCTCGGCCATCTCCCAGCACCTGCGAACTCACACTGGGGCCAAGCCCTACCCGTGTCAGGACTGCGGAAAAGCCTTCCGCCAGAGCTCCCATCTCATCAGGCATCAGAGGACTCACACTGGCGAGCGCCCCTACACCTGTGACAAGTGCGGAAAGGCCTTCACCCAGAGCTCCCACCTGATAGGGCATCAGAAAACGCACAGCGGGGTGAAATGCAAGAAGAAATTGCCTACCTCCTAGCCCTCAAGCCTGTTGAAGAGACATGGCCTTTGTAGTGTGATCCTGCAATGTCACATGAGCGAGCCTGGTTGGGACTCAGAACTGAATGTGAAAACCCTGAGTGATGAAGTTCTCAAGACCAAAGAACGACCAGGGAGACCGCCCTGCACATCAGTCAATAAGAAAGCCAGTGGGGAGTATTGCTAATGAATACATCAGTTGGAAAAACAATTAATATTTTGCTCAGTTGATTTGCTGTTCTAATTTGTTCATTGGTTGTTAAAAGTGACATTAGTGAAACCTGAAAATGCTTATTATGTAAGTTTAAAAAGCCAGGTACCAAAAAAAAAAAAGTCTGTGCACTGATATTTGTGGTAAAGTATTTATGCATGTGGACAAGGATTGAAAGAGATAATGGATAAATAAACTATATATTTCTGTGGTAGGATCTTTGTTTTTTTCCCACCTATTTAGTTGATTAAAAGAAACAGTGTTAAAAGAAAAAGAATGGACCCTGGGTAGAGCTGGGAAGCTGTGCTGGGGTGGATAGGGGAGCGGGTGCTGAGGCAGGTGAAGGAGACGTGTGATCTCCATGTGGGAGGGCAGTGGCTGCACGAACCCCATTCAGATGGATGGACATCTGTCCGGGTTGTATGAGGAGCGTGGAGGATGAGCTGCAGGATGGCCAACCATGGGAGTGGTGGACGATGCCACCCAGAGGGCCAGCAGTGCCCTAGTCTCATGGCAGGAGCCTCTGCTTGCCACTCTCGCTAAAGGAAACCTGAAGATGACAAATGCTGAGTTAGGAAAGATTTAAGCCTGTGAATAACTTAATATCATAAGTTGACTGCTTTGGAGGACCAGAGAAACTCATCTTTGAGGTGAATGGAAGAGTTCCCACTTTCCTTAACATAGGATTTGAATATACGAGGGACTTCCCTAGTGGTTCAGTTTAAGACTGCACTCCCAATTCCAGGGTCCCAAGTTTGATCCCTGGTCAGGGAACGAAATCCCACATGCTGCAATTAAAGCTCCCGTGTGCTGCAACTAAGACCCTGTGCGGCCAAATAAATAAATAAACGTGGTGGATCCTAATCTTTCCCCACCCCCACATAAATTCACACCAGTACCACCCAGCGTTTCAGTCATGAATTTGCCATCAGGGCTCAGGCTGTATCTGAATACCCTGGGTGGGGAGAGGCAGAATAATGGCTCCCAAAGACATTCATTGCTAATCCCTGGAACCTGTGAATGTGGTACCTCACATGGCCAAAGGGACTTTGCAGATGTGATTACATTAGGATTTTAAAACAGGGAGATTGTCCAGGATTATCCCAGTGGATCCAATATCATCACAAGGGTTCTTATAGGAGGGAGACAGGAGGGTCTGAGTAAGAGAAGGGGATATGGTGACAGAAGCAGAGATTTGAGTGATGCAGGACCATCAACCAAGGAGTGTGAGTGGCCTCTAGAAGCTGGAAAAGGCAAGGAAATGGATTCATTCCTTAGGAAATGCAGTAATGGCAACACCTTGATTTTAGCCCAGTGATAGACTTCTGACCTCCAGAAGGTTAAAATTATAAGTATTGTTCAAGCCACTGAGTTTGTGGTAATTTGCTTTGGCCGTAATAGCAGGCAGTATATGTGATTTGAAAGTGTCCCCCAATGGATACTGTACCCAAAGGGATGGTGTATGCCTGTGGGAAGTGTGAGAAAACATCCAGATGTCTTTCTGAAGCCTTGAGAATCTAACAGGAAATATGGCTAAAAGTAGTTAATGTCGGGGATATGTGTGTAGAAACAGATGATTGAACCTGGTGTACCCCCAAAAAAATAACAAAATAAAAAAATAAAAAAAAATAAAAATAGTTAATGTACTTGGGCTGATTAACTGGGGTGAGGACGTCCTGCTTGTGCGCCAGAGCAGCGAGGGGTGAGGACTTAGGAATGCTGGGTCAGCGCAAGTTAGAATGCTGCTTGCACACACACTGATTGTTCTTCTGCTGTTCTTGCAAGGACTACTACCCCCGGTCATGTGATGCCCTTTGTACAAGGAGAAAATTGGTTACTTCAAAGAAAACATTAACTGTGGGACGTGACTGGGAGCATGGGAACCTTATGCTATCTTACTTCCTGGATGTCGAGAGCTCAATAAAAACTATGTGAGGTGAACCAGCGGGGCTCTCAATTCTAGAGGTCTTGAGTGCCCCGGTCCCATGTTTCTCTTGAGTCTGTCTTTGTGTTTCTTTATGCTTTGCAGCACCCATCATTCGCCCTGAGTTGCTGAGCTGGTCTCAGCAGGGAAGCACTGGATCTGGGGAAGGGATGGGGGCAGGCACTCTGCCTAAGGTTGACAAACCAAAGGGAACTAGGGGCTTGGGATTGTGTAGAATGGTTCTCTGTTCTCACAGAAGCATGGAGATTGTTTGGGTAGGAAAATTCCAACAGTCTGGATGAGTAGGCTGCTCAGAGTTTTTGGTGAGTCTGGTGCTTAGACTTTTGTCTGGTGGAAGAGGGTGCACGTGTATCCTCTGGGGCAAAGGCAGCTGCACTTGTAGAAATGGATGAGGGTAGTAACTGGGAAAATTACACTGAGTTCGCTAAAGGCTGGAGAAAATGGAGAAGGGTCCCATTCACAAGCTAAGATCTGGCTTTCTGCTGCCTCAGATTCCTAGATCAGAGAATGTAGAAACAACCACCATTACAGTTGTTCTTTTGGAGCTGGAATTTAATGAAAGTCAACAAGATGGACAACCATGAGAGCCCCCATGTGGTTTCAGTATCTTCTTAGTGCTCACAATAACCTTCCCAGGTTGTCAGTCTTCTTCCTGATTTCCGGGCAAGCAGGAGGAAACTCTGAGTAACTTGTCCAAAGGAACAGAATGGGTGAGCAGCAGAGCCAGGAGATCTACATGTATTTAGTCATTTGCTCAACAAGCAGTCCTTGAATGCCTGCAGAAAAGAATTCAAAGGCCACATGAGAATCATCCACCAGCCCCTAGGGGCTTAGATTGTCGTTGGAAAAATATTGCCAATGGAAGATCGTAAAATGTAAAGCTGAAGTGTAAAGGATTAAAGCAATTCTTCAGGGCTCTAATAAGGGTCAAATAAGGACTTTGGTGTATGAGAGTGGAGTTTTTCAGAGCAGGGAATGACCTAGTGGATGACCAATTCCTTGGGATCTTCATCCACCAAATTATATGGTCTTTCTGCTTTTCCTAGCTTTGCATCATTCACAAGTGCCACCAATTCCAACATCGTTCATGATATTTGGTTATGTCAAGACCTACTGGAGGTTAGTGTCAAGTTTGAGACAATCCCTCAAGAGACATTTTTAAAATGGGGGGGGGGGGGGGCTGTTTATGTCTAGAATTAGAATTACAGGACCTAACTCAAACTGGAGAGTATGACATAATTAGTGTAGTAAGTCTATTAAGTGAAGTTCTCACCTGGTTGCATATTAAAGAACTCATACCTAAGAAAAACCGTATAATGTAATCAACATGGGAAGTCTTTTACCTGGTGCTCCCAACTTGTTGACATTAAATAACTTGCACTAGAGAGAGAGACCCCATGAATGTTATGAATGTGGGAGAGCTGTCGGCAGGAGGTCTCAACTAATTAGGCATCAGAAACTCACACTTTAGAAAAACTGTTCTGTTGTAGTCCATGTGGGAAGTCTTTCAGCTGCATCCTTGATTTTAATGTGCATCAAAGAAAGAATAATGGAGAAAAGCCTTATGAATGAAGTTAGTATAGGAAATCTTTTCTTCAGGGCTCTGGCTTTATTTCACATGAAAGAACTCCCATTGAAGTGAAAGAAGCCTTATGAATGTAATCAGTGTGGGAAATGCTTCACCTGGAGTTCTCACTTTGTTACTTTTCGAAGAACTCACACTGGAGAGAAACCTCATGAATGTCATAAGTGTGAAAAGTCTTTCAACCGGAATTGTCACCTTATTCGACATCAAAGAATCCATATTGGAGAGAATACCTATAAATGTGATCAATGTGGGAAATCTTTAGATGGAGATGTTATCTTATTGTGAATCATAAGGGTGAAAAAACCACAGGAAGGTAATATGAAAAAGTCATCTGCAGAATTCATAGTGAAGGAAACCTTACACATACAATCAGTGCAGAAAGGCTTTCAGGTGGTGCTCTCCCTTGTTAGACATCAGAGAACTCATTCTTGAAGAAAACTGTTAAGTAACAGTTTTTAGTGTAATGACATACGGTCAATCTCTGCTCTTATGCCACAGTCCTATGAAAGCTGATCAACTAGGCAGTGTTCTTAATAGCACAGAGGCCTAAATCTGAGAAAGCACAAGGACACGAAAATGAATAATATAAGCACTGATGTGGGGAAATTATTTCCTCAGTTGATTACATTATTTGTACAGAGATTGAAACAGTTGATGGAAATATAATATAAATGTTCCTTTTTATTTAGATATTTTACCATTTGGGGACATTTGTTAGTTTCTAATCTGTTTTATGCAGATTCTGTAAGACATGATGTGAAGTGAAAAATGCATGATGTGAAAGATTGTGCTGTCATATTAAAATATGTTTGCACATGGACGAGAATAAAAGCGAAATGGATAAATAGTTGATTTGTCCCATTTAAAAATATTTAAATGTTCCTGTGATAATTACTTAATGACAAATTTTAAAAATCCAGGACAAAAGTAGAATCCTGTGGACTATTTACCTTCTTTGTCTGAGGATATTAGGAAGAAGGAGGACAAGGAACTAAGAATTTAAATGCTACCTGGCTTCTGTGAAGTATTTCTAGAAAAATGTATGACAGTCACACCTCCTATCATTCTTGGGTTCCCCAGAGATTCACCATTGAGGACCCAGTAGTTTCTCAGGAGGGGACTTGAACTCCATTGGAGAATCTCATCACAGAAGTGAAAGTGCCTGGGCAGCACAGAAGGTATGTGTCCTCAAATCATTGTATGCACTAGTGCAATTTACCCAGAACGTCCTTACATTCTTCTGTGTTCTGCCTTGGGAGAGTGACCAGTGATGCAGGGAAACTAGAAATGGGAGTGTTACTAACCAGAGTTCTTGGCCTCCTTAATCAACAGAAATTGGTAAGAGGCCAGATAAGAAATTCAGGCAAGTCTTTATTAGGACTCATGCTGCAGCACAGGGGAGTGAAAACAAGTAGCAGGTTCCCCCTCTCGCTCCCTGAGGGGGAGCCAGCTGGTTCCTTATATGGGGTGAGGGTAGGGGTGGGTCCAGGGGTTGTCCCAGAGGGGTGGTTTAGGTGGTTGGCCCACCTGCTCGATGGTGTTCTGAGCAGGGTGCATGTGCAGCACCCTGCTTTTGCTGGGGTTTTGGTCTTTTTGTGTCTTGTTGTTTGTAATTTGCCCCAACTGCACATGCACACAGTTATTTTCAATCCCTTATAGTTTCTTTGTATTTTGTTGCTTGAGGAGACGTTTATCCCAGTGCAAGTACTGCAGCAAGGGGTCCCAGGTTTCAGATCACAGCCTGTCTCAGCAGGGAAGATCTTCAACCCATTCCCCATCTCCTGAGTCTGTCTCACTAGAATGTCTGACATGAAACCAGAGTAAGATTAATTCCATGAGCTGGCTGTAGTTTTCCTGGTGGTCAGTGTTTGCTACTTTTTCTTAATGAAAGAAATTTTATATTTTAAGGCAGGACAAGAAAAAAAATTAAACATAAAATTCTGTGTTTGCACCTCCTCTTTCCCTCCCTCCCTAATGTGCAGTGTGCATCTGCATTACACATTAACCACAGCTCCTCAGAGATGGGAGTGCCTGCTCAACCATTCTTCTGACACTGGCACTGTAACTTCTTAAGAGAATGGCGTTCATTCCCAGCTCTGTAGGAGGTCCAAAAGATCCTTCCACACACTGAGCCCATAGGATCTTGTTGTTCGCTGAAATCAAGCCCTCTGCAACTAGAAGACCTCTGCCAGGTTCACTCTGAACCACCCAGAGGTGTATCTTAGATATTAAGTTGGTGTGAGGCTCCGACTTTCAAACTCTGTTTAAATAGAACATCTAGCAGAAGCTTGTAATTCCACCCCAGGCATAGGGCTTGTGGCAACCACCCTCTTCTGGGGCTTTAACAAAGGAACTCCAAGGACCTTGAAGGTTTCAGATGAAAATAGCTCTGACCACAAGATCTGCATCTCAAAGGTCAGGCATAAAAAGGCTTTGCTTTTACAAGGATGCTAGAAAGAACACGCATTGGGCAGTGGGCAGTTGATCAAGGAATGCCTTCTTTTCTTTTTTTTTTTTTTCTGTCAGCTGATTTTCTAGAGGAGTTGTTAAGGAGGGGCTGATCTACATTCTGATGCCGGCCCAGGCAGATGTACATCAAAGTTCAGCGTCCTGTGGGAAGGAAAGAAGATTCACTAAAACTTGGTCAACAAAAGTTCCAACTGACCAATGGGACAAACAGTTTAGATAATGATGTGTGAGACAAAGAATAGGAAAGTGTTTGGTCTTATCCTAGATAAACAAGGGGGTCTTATCTAAGTCAAGTGCAGAAGGGTGGTTCTTTGCAGTAAGTTTCCAGGAGCACAAGGGTAGAGAGACTTCTTCCGCTGCTGCTGTTTCCCAGGAATGCAGGGCTGGGTAGCAGGGTGAACATTCTCAGAGGAAGCAAAGATGTTAACAGAAGTATATCATCAGGGCCACACTGGTGATGAGACAGTCAATCAGAGTTAGAGACTGTACTTAGAGGTTACTGTTTACTAACACTGGGTATAGCAACGGCTTCTAAAGTCCAGGTGTCTAACAAGTCTCCTTACCTCGGCGAGGTGATCACTGATACACCAGGTCATCTGCTGCAGCTCCAGTGGCAGAGAATTTCCCTGCTGCCTTCTCATTGGGAACAGCCAAAGACAGGAAATCCTTTCATGACACCAGAGAAAGTAAAGCTGTTTTGAAAAGCTAAAAACTCTCAAAATGGGGAGGAAAGGGATGTGTGAGCAGTGTTCTGCTGGGAGTGGCACCCCCTGGGGTTGTGTGAGGGGCAATGTTTTGTTCCTGGAACTAGGAGCACACTCAAGCCTGCGGGGCTCAGTTGGTTGAAGGAGAGCTGGTCAGCAGTGTTCCATCTGGTCTTGGGTGGGGTGCTGGACTTCTTCTGCCTGCAATCTCCCCTCATTCATGTGAGGCAGAGTGGTTCCTGCCAATGGCACCAACACTCAGCTTTCACACCCCAACTTTGAGGGCTCCCCCAGCAACAATGAGGAAATTGATCTTCCAGAGAAGAGGAGACAAGACTAAGACCTAACCAGGAGTTGGGGGAATCTGGGATTTCCAAGTCAGTCTTGTCTAAAACTGGCAGATATTTGAAAACAAACCAAACCAACCAAAAAAAAAAAAAAAAAAAAACCCCACAAGCTCTGCAGCAAGATGGACTCAGTTTAGATCTGGGCTTCGCATTTTACCAGCTATGCCACTCTAGTTTGTTGCTTAACCTCTCTGTGCCTCAGTTTTCCTATCCGTTTCAAGTGGGACATTCATATAGTGTCTATCTTATTGGGTTACTAAGAGGAGTACTGAGTCAATACATACATGTGCTTTACCAGGCTGGTAGTCAGTAAGCCCTTAACCTATTACTGTTGTTATTACTATTATCACTAGCTCCTCTTTCAACACTTGACAGTTTATTAGGGCCAAATAATAAACAATGGAGAAAAACCAGAAACACCCTGAAAAAGAAAGGCAATGAGGAAGGGCTAGCGCTACTAGACAGTAAGTCGTATTATGAAGCATCTATAATTTTAAAGTTTTAGTGTTGGCACCTGAGTAGATAGACATGTTCAACAGAAAAGAAAATCCAGAAATAGACTCAATTGTGTATGGAAAGTTAGTATATGACAAAAGGGGCACCTCAAACAGTGAGAAGAAAGTAGACTATTGTGCTAAACTATTTAGGCTACCTGCAGAGCATGTGGCAAAAGATAAAATGAAATTCATTCCTCACACCTTACACTAGGATAAATTCTAAGTGGATCAAAGATTTAAATGTAAAATATGAAGCTATACAAGTACTAGCAGAAACATGGGTGAATTTCCCCAAAAAACTTGAGAATATTTCCTACTCCTGAATCAAAATCCAGAAGCAATAAAGGAAAATATTGATAAATTTGATGATGTAAAAGTAAACATTTGCATAAAAAAAAAACAACACTGTTAGCAACATAAGAAGATTACGAACTGTGAAAAATTGCAATTTGCAAGGTTACTTTTGCTGATAAGGAACTTCCAAAGCTAGAGTAAAAAGACCAACAACTCTTGAAAAATGGCTAAAATATTAACAGTTCACAGAACAAGAAATGTAATTGTTCTTAAACATATTAAAAGATGTTCATAATGAAATTCTCACTCATTAGAGAAATGCAAATTAGAACTATATTGAAATGCCATCTTTTACCTATCAGATTGGCAAAGACTCAAAAGTTTGATGGCACACCCAGCTGATGAGACTATTGGAGAACAGGTCCTCCCATACATTGTTAGTGGGATGCAAAAGGTATAACCCCAAAGGACAGGAATTGGGCAAAATTAAAAATACATTTACCTTTGATCTGGTAATCCCACTTTAAGAGATCTATTCCAAATATACACTGGCAAAAATGCAAAATGACGTAGGTACAGGAGTGTCCGTTGCAGCTCTGTCTGTAATAGTAAAGCGCTCATATAGCTTACACGTCGTCAATAGGGGGCTAGTGGAAGGAACTGTTGTCGTGCCACACGATGGTGCCCTGGCAGCTGCCAGAGAATGATCGCCCGTCAAATCATTAGGCATAAACAATGAAGTACATCAGAGCACTATGTGTGGTATGGAATCTTTTACCCAAGGAAGAGTGTGGGATACATATGCATAATGTATTTGCTTATATACTTTTTTAAATGGAAGGATAATCCAAAATTTACCTAAGTGATTACCAGTGGGAGAGGGCAGGGATAGAGGGGCGAGCAGTCAAAGAGGCTTGGCTTCTCTGAGTGTAATTTGTTTTTGGAGTTTTCACTTTGAAACCACAAGAGTGCCTTGCAAAATTATAAATTAGGTAAGTTTTAAGTGATCTCTAAAAATTGAAAGTATTAAGTGAAAAGTTTATCACATGGATAATTATTTCCATTAACTTTAAAACATAGCAATTTCACTGTGGAGACAGACCCTAAGGTCAAAAGAGCTGCAAATAAATCTTGAACAGTCAGTTAATAAGATTGGAGGTAATTTGAAACATAAAGCAACTAAGTAATTCTGCTGACGTAATTGGGAGCCAAGTTTTTCAACTTTAAAAAAAAGAAAGATCAAAGCATAAAAAATTAAAATCCTGTCACACTAAATTTGATTTAGAAATATCAGGATAAATCCAAAATGCGTTTCTTATATATATCCCAATTTTTTAAATGTCTACTGAAGAGGTTTTTAACAATAACTACCATAGTAGCAGTGAGTACTACTAGTACCCAGACTGTGGTCTCTAAAACACTTTTCCCATTAAAAAGAATTAGGGTTCCTCAGCAAAATGGCCAATTCCAAGGTTGGGGCTGGAAATTTACAGAATGAGTAACATCTTCTCAGACAGGAAAGTAAATAAGCTATCAAAGGTTCCTGAGGTCACCAAAAGGACACTGAAGGAGCTGATCTTGACCAAAGTTTGGTCAGTTGAAGCATCAGATTGTTCACTGCAATAGGTTAACAAACACAGAAACACAGAGAATATGTTTAAAATCCATGTATATAAAACACAGTCACTGGCCACCTTTGAAGGATGCTAACACATTAGTTTTTTGAAAGGAAAGGGGAAGAATAAAGCATTTATCCTCCCTCTCCTGAACATCTTAGGGAAACCAAAGAAGTTGGTAAGGGAAAACTTTTCCTTATGGAAGAAATCCAGCAAATAGACACAGAAGGAATGATATAATTAGAAAACCACCATCTTGTAACTCCTAATGAAATACTGTGTGTAAGGCAATGATCATCAATGACTGCTAAAACCCATTCTTGTGGGGCTTCCCTGATGGCACAGTGGTTAAGAATCCGCCTACCAATGCAGGGGACATGGGTTCGATCCCTGATCCCGGAAGATCTGACATGCCACGGAGCAACAAAGTCTGTGTGCCACAACTACTGAAGCCTGAAGCCTGAGCGCCTAGAGCCTGTGCTCCACTAGAGAAGCCACCGCAATTAGAAACCCACGCACTACAACAAAGAGTAGCCCCTGCTCGCCACAACTACAGAAAGCCCATGTGCAGCAACGAAGACCCAACACAGCCAAAAATAAATAATAATCTTTTCTGTGAAAAACATTGGAGAACTTTGTAACAGATGGATCAGGCTGTGAACACTTGAATGGTCAAAATAAACATCAAAGAAGTTGCACCAGCTATCATGTACCTTCTGATATGATGCAAAAGGAAACATGCATCACCTATGAAAGACTGTCAAAGATACATACAAATCTGAATCTAATTAAGCTTCTAGATCCAACTACTAGTTTACAGGAAAAACAAGGGAAAGAAAAATGACACCATAAAGATACCACTACCAAAATCCAAAATGTAGCAAAAATTTACAGGAAAAATTTACCTGGTTTCAACAAATAGAAAGAAAAAGAAAAAGCATTTGTGGAGGAAATCCATAAACTACAAGACTTAAGCACATATTAACCAAATGCAAGGTGTGAATCTTTTTCAGATGTAATATGAATTAACAGAATTTTTTTAAAAAGAAGCAATTTGGGGTAAACACTGGATATTTGCTATTAAGGAATTATTGCTAATATTTTTAGGTGTGTTAATGATTTTGTAGTTATATATTCAAAACTCATTTTTCCCCATGATATCTTTTTTCTTTTTTATAAACTTTTATTTATTTTCAAAAATTTTCCTGGAGTATAGTTGATTTACAATGTTGTATTAGTTTCAGGTGTACTATCTTTTTTTTTTTTCTAATAGGTGTTGGTAACCTTTTGTATTGATTAACAGCTTTATTGAGACATCATTCACCCACTTAAAAACTGTACAGTTCAATGGTTTTTAATATACTCAAGAGTTCTACAATCAATTTTAGAACATTTTCATCACCTCCAAAAGAAACAGATATCCATTTAGCAGTCACTCACATTTCCTCTAAAACTCCAGCTCTAAGTAACCACTAACTTACTTTCTCTATGGATTTGTCTATTATGGAAAAAATCATTATCTTTTAGAGGTATGTTCTTAGGCATTTCTGCATGAGATGATGTATCAGGGATTTGCTTCAAAATAATCCAGTGGTGGCTGAGAGCAGGTAGGGATAGATTAAATTTAAAAAGCAGAATGCTGACAGTAAATACAGCAGAGTAATGTATAGAGGAAGCATGGGTTTCATCACACTATTCTCTTTACTCTTGTATGTTTGTAATTTCTACAAAGAAAACAAACAAGGTCATCTATTTAACCATAATGAAAAGTCCCAAGGTAGGCACAGGCAATATTACTTGATTCATTGACTCAAGGAGGATTCCATAGTAATTCTGGTTCTTTCCATCTTTCTGCTCTGCCATTCTCAGCATGTTGACTTTGCCTCTTATGCTGGTTTCCTCATGGTGATGGCATGGCGGTACTGTTCTACACATTACATGCAGGCAACACTGTCTAGAGGCAATACAAGGGGACACACTAGTGTCTTATGTCCATTTTTAAGAGAGAGGGAAACTTCCCCAGAAGCCCCTAGCAGACTTGTCATTTCTCCTTGGCCAGAATGCCCTTGCCTAATTCAATCGCACGGCAAGAGGTGTGAGAGCACTCTATCAAGACTCTCCTTTTGGAAGTTATGTCCCAGTTATTCTGGAAGAATATACAAATTGCAGGGTCACCCGAGCAAGTGTGAAGTATGCAAATAAGAAGGCGATGGCCGTTGGCTAAAGCAACCAAGAAGGTCAACTCCAGGAGAGTCAAGGCAAGGAAGACTGGTCACAGGAGCAACCCAGACACAAGAGCACAATGCAGAAGCTTAACGATGCCTAAGGTTCAAGTAGAGCCAGAGTGGTTCCCGCCAGAAGGCCGGCCTGGGAAGGTTTCCTGTGGCCTCTCCTTCCGTGAAGAGCCAGGGCAGGTTAGCAGGTCTGTGGGTCTCAGCCCCACAAGGCAGTGAGACTAAATATACAAACAACGGCCAGATCATATTTAACAAAACTCTCTGACCCACAATCTCTGTAGCAACAGGCCCAAAACAGTCAGGACTTGGTCACTAACTGACAGCTTCCCTACTTTTCGCCTTTGTCCCACTTAGGACCAACCGGAGAAAGACAAATAAGCTCTCCTGAGCAATCACACAGGATGATCCACTACTAGTCAGCCGGCCTCCAGCTTCCATACTGCACGTTCAGGACACACCTGAGGCCGTTCCTGTTTGTCGCTGTCAAGCTTTCCCTCTCTTCTGCCGGCCTTTGAGCCTCTGCCAAACACACAGGCTGTGGTGGACTCCCCTGCTCTAGCGGGCTCTGAAAAAACATCTTCCGTGGTCCTCATCAGGGGGTCTCCCTTTACTTCCACGGCAGGTCTGGCCGTTGCAAAGGCCCACGAGGAAAGCACGAAGCCGTGCACAGCTCTGACACGAACGTCGCGCCCTCGACCTCCGTAGCAAACGCCCATGAGGAGAATCAGAGTCGTCCGTTAACTCGGGGCCGAGGGGCAGAGCTAGAGGGGAGCAACGGTCTCATCCACAACACGAGCCGTTGTAAGAGACAAAAAGCTGGGTCGCCGACGCCCACACGCCAAAGGCTTCGGCTCTCCTCGCCGCCAGCGCCGCCGCCGGGAGCAACGGCAGCTACTGCAACTTGAGAAACTGCCACCGAAGCAAGAAAAACCGCCGGTGGCGCACGGCCTTCTGGGGCTTGTAGTTCGTCGCACAGAGCGCGCGCACTTCCGCCACCCACCGGAAGTGCCGGCATAACCCGCGCGCGCAGGTAAGCCTGGCCGGGGAACGCGAGCGGAGGCTCAGCTGTATGCCAGAGGCCACCCCAGCCCTAGAACATGGACACGTTTTCTTCCACTGGTACGTGGACTTTGAACTCAGCTTGAAAAGAAAGTGTATGTTGTTCAGATAAACAGAGAATTAGGGACAGTCCTGGCAGAGCAAATGGCATCGGCAAACTCGGGACCGGGGTGTTGGGGGCATGTGTTGGTTGTATTTGATGATGTCCCGAGTTAAGGGCTCGGTGTGAGAAGGGGCTCTATTGGCTAGCAGGACTGGAGGCGTGCGGAGAGGGACACAAAGTTCCCTTTCGCGTGAGGGCTGGGGTTTGGATTCCAGAGCCTCATTAAGTAAAAGCATCAGGCGATGGATAACGCAGTGCAAGGGGCAGTGCCAAGGGAGTAGAAAGAGTGAGGAAGACTGATTTCCCGTTCCTAGTCAGGAGCCAGGATGGAGGCCACAGTGCAAGAGATGAGGCATCGGTGGTCACTCGCAGCTGTGTTGAGTCGAGGAGTCTGTCAGTGAAAGAGTTCATCAATAGTTGATCTAAGAAAGAAATGGAACATTTTTTTGGAACCAACCTGAGGATTGTAACACAGGAAATAATCTTTCAGAAAGGTCTGAGGACTGTTCCACGCTAGAGGTCAAAGCACAGTTATATACATTTTTGAGACAAAGGGCCATATATCAGATGATGAATTGACAGTTGAAATAATCCGGAGCTGCAGTACAAAGCCAGTAGTGGGTCATTGTGACCCCTTACAGAGAAGGAAGGTTGTCTCCTAAGGAGATACGGTTCATGCAGATGTACCATACACACTAAATGGGAGGAAGGAGGCCCAAACGAGCAGACAAAAACTTTATGTTTAAATTTTTCTCGTCTTGCCATAAAAGATGAATTTTATTTCATCAAGTCTTTAGAGGCATGGCTGGATGTGGAAGAGGGAATGGCAGTGGCAGGGAGCCTGGGAGGGATGTCTGGGCTGGACATAAAGCCTGGGGAAGCACTTAAAACCCCACCCTCTTACAGGCAGGGAGAGAGAAAACTAGAAAAGGAAGGAGAAAGAGACGCCTCTAGAAAGAGGGACCCCTGCCAGACCAGCCCCCTCCTGAGTCCAGCAAGAGGAAAAGAAGGGGAGTTTTACGTCCAACTATAACCAATATGATTAAATCTGTGGGGCCCCTACTCTGTGTCAACACAGTGTTTGTGGAGATCTCATCCACAGGAAAGCACCTGAATGTGAGTGGCACGGTGGAATTAAGAAAATTCACACAAGAGTATAGGAAAGCATGGGGTCAGGGGACTCAAGACCAAGCCAGTCAAGAGTCCCAAGCTCTGATTCCCATAGCGTATTTATTGAGAAAAAGCATTCTGGATTATAAATCGCGATAATGGACATCACAAGGTGTATGCTTCAAATAGAGAAAAAAGCAGAACACCTTGTTTTTTATGACTAGTAGGGGAGATAGTTAATCTTTAACTCAGAGCTGGAGCCTGGAGCCATCGGGCTATATGACTGCTTTAGCTCAATCAGTTTTCCTTGAGACTAGTTCTGCTTTCAGAACTGCCTGCAGCCAGGTAGCCGGTCATGCACTCTCAGGATTGTTACTCCAAGTCAGTGTCCTCTGCGTCTTCTGTGGTTCTCTACAAGTGTTAAGCAGTTGTAAATGCAACTCACGTAATAATCAGAGAAACACCACAAGGCGGGGCCTGCTCTTCTGCCAGATTTCTACAGATGAAGCCCAGAGAGGTTAAGGAGGCCTATTCAGGGTCCTGCAGAGGCACGTGGTGGAGCTGGGACTTTGAAAGCAGGCAGTCTGGCTGCCAAGGGGAGGTGTTCCCAGCCCTCACCTGGGGTGTCTCCAGACCAGGAAGAAAAGGAGCAGAGGGTGGAAATGGACTTAGGTAGTAAGAGACTGCCCATTGATTGTTCTGACTTCTTGTTCAGGAACCTCAGAAAAAGCATCATATAGAGTCTTTAGTGGCCTTTCTTAGGTGTGGTGAACATCTGTATGTGTGCATGGTGTGGGTGTGGTTTTGGTACAGGCAGGGTGAGAGGGAGTCAAACATAGGGAATGGTTTGGGGCAAGATTTGGGAGGATTTTTGTCTGGCTCACTTAGTGGGACTGTCACGTGACTACAGCCAAGCTATTACATGAGTAGAGTATGGGAAGCAATGACAACGTTAAGTAAAACGGGATAATCGGTGTAGCCCCCAGGCAGTGGGGCAGCATCCCAGCAGCTCCAGAAGGATGATACCCACCTCGGAGTGCCCTTATCTGTCCTCCTGGGGATTTCCATATCCTCCTTGTCCCCATCCCCCACCTCCATTTTTAGAAACCAGCTGATGTTTCATTGGGATATTTTTTAATGGTACAATTAATTTGACACTGCCTCCACCGCTCCCTATTTAGTGTCTTGAGATAAGAGGAAAGACTGGCCCCTCCTTTATTTGAGTGTCAAGGCACTGCTGTGTATCTTTGGGGCCATGGGTCAGACACCCCAGCACATGCCTCAAGGCATTTATGTTGAGCCTGGGGCAGCCCAGGCCCAGACCCAGGCAGACTGGCCCTCTCCACAACTGGAAGCTGTCTTGGCCACCTCAGCTGACCTCAGAGCCTTGAAGAGGGACCATGTGGTCAGAGCTCCGCCTCCCTGCCCCTTACTCCCCAAGGGATGGTCCTCTGCTGGAATTGGCCATCCTCTCCTTTGGGGATCGGGGTGGACTCGGAATCGTGGACCTACTGAGCTGGGGCTGAGTTCCTAATTGTTCCCCTCACCCCCAGCCCTGCCTTCTGAGGACCTCTGCCATTTTAACAACAGCTTCTCCAGGTGTGAGGAGGAAATGGAGGCATATTCTCAGCAGATCCCGTCCCAGGTGAGTTGGGGACCTTTGCTCATTGCCTTAGTCTCCTTGGCTATAAAATGGGTCCAGGGATAACACCCACCTCCTCAGGCCAGCACACACTAAAGTTCTGTAATGCTGCCCTATGGGCTCCCTGTGTGGACGAGTTAGGAGCTCCCCAAACCTGGTTCCCTGGGCCAGGTCTCTGCTTTAGACTTTTTCTTTGTGGTGGTTGCTCAGTGGTCTCTTGAGGGCAGGCAGAGCTGAGCCTCCATAAACAGGCAGCCACTCTGGGCCCATTGACCCTCGATGGGACCACCCAGGAGGGCAGCTGAGAGTGTCCCCATCAAGCACCAGAGTCGCCCTTAGATGGCTCACGGTGCAAGACACGTTGGGTGAGGGGCGGGTCCCTGACCTCCTTCAGGGTCCCAACACCATACACTTGTCTATGCTTCCTGGGTGCCAGGGGTCAGATCCACTCATTTCCTATGAGACACCCTGGTGCAGGAGGTTGTCTTCATAGTCATGTCAGGGCAGCTCATGCCGAGAAGTTCAAGGACATGTCCAGGTGTCCAGCTAGCAAGTCGTGAAGCTGAGATGCCAGTTTGGCCTAGCCCCCAAGGCCAGAGCACGTGGCTCCTTGCCTGCTGGCCTCCCTTGAGCACAGGCTTGACCAGCGTTTTCTGTAAAGGGTCATATGGCAACTATTTTAGGCTTTTCAGGCCACATACAGCTTCTACCTCATATTCTTTTTTTTTTTTTTTTTAATGCAGCCCTTTAAAAACATAAAATCCATTCTCAGCTATATTAGTCTACTTTGGCTTCTGTAACACAATGCCACCCACTGGGTGGCTTGGACCACAGACATTTGTTTTCTCACCGTTCTGGAAGCAGGAAGTCCAAGATCAGGGTGCCAGCAGGGTTGGTTTGTGGTGAGGGCTCTTCCTGGTTTTCAGATGGTGCTTTCTCTCTGTCTCCACGTGATGGGGAGAGAGAGAGAGAGGCTTCTGGTGTCTCCTCCTCCTCTCTTAAGGACACCAGTCCCATCACATGAGAGCCCTGCTCTCTGACCTCCATTAACCTTAATTCTGTGAAGGCCCTGTCTCCAAATAAGTCACATTGTGGGGTAGGACTTCAACATGTGGATTCATGGGGAAGCGATTCAGCTCATGGCATTAGACTTCTAAAAACACACCACAGCCCTGATTTGTCCCACGGGCCATGGTGTGCTGACCCCTGATTTAGACCATCCCTTTGGCTTCCATTCTGTGATTTTGTGCAGAAGCTGGGGGCAGGGATCTCCAAGAGGGGTCCCTGTTTCCCAAAACAGAAAATCGAGATCACTGGTGTGACCAGCGGTAGATGAGATACCCAGAGAGAAATGAAAACTCCATGGGCCGGGGTCTGGATCTGATCTGAGCATGGGGTTCTCCCTCCCCTGTGCTGTCCTGTCCGTCCAACCTCCTTGTTGAGAAAACAGGGCCCCATGGTAACACCAGTGATGTTTCAGCCACCTGTGAGCTTCAAGGACGTGGCTGTGACCTTCACGTGGGAGGAGTGGGGACAGCTGGACCCGGCCCAGAGGATGCTGTACCGTGAGGTGACTCTGGAGACCTGCAGTCACCTGGTCTCCCTGGGTAAGGCGGGCACTGCCCATCGCAGGACCCAGAGTGCAGCTCATCTCAAGGATGTACCCGGGCTGGGCCAGAACGCGTTGAAAGAGGGTCCCCTTGAGATGCAGGTCTGGGCATTGCAGCTGATTCTGCCTCCATGGCAGGGCTGTGGCTTTTGGTTCAGGGAGCAAGGAGCCTCCTCGGGAGGGTGCCGGGGCCCTTCTAGTCCACCCCCATCTGACCCCTGGGGTGAGGGCTGGGCCTGTCTCCAAGCAGAAGACCAACAAGCCCTCTGTTTTTCTTCCATTGACCAGGGCTTCTGCTCTCGAAACCGGATGTGATCGTCCAACTGGAGCAAGGGGAAGACCCATGGAAGATGGAGCAGGGACCTCCCCAAGGTGAGAACAGGCCAGCAGCGCGGCGGTTAAGGTCTAAGGAGCAGGGAGGCTGTTTCAGGGAGTTTGCTCAGGTGTTCTCTGCTGCCTCCTCCTCTCTAGCAAGGCAGCCGCGTTCTCATCCACATCAGCCTGTCTCTATGCCTAGCCCACCCACGGAGAACACTTGATGCTGTCAGGGTGTGTCTCACACGTGGGTTCACTTCCATCCCCGTCTTCCTCTGGTCTTCACCCCTCAGCTGCCCCATCTTATTCCCAGGTCCTCATGCCCCCTCTTTTCCTCCAACCCCTCATCTTGACTTCCATCCAGGATGGCAGCTCCTCGGGCCTCCCCTTCAGCCTCGACTTTGCTCTGCCACGGGTTGTCCACCCCTCCTCCATGTTGGACCTTCCTAGGAGGTGTGGTGAGAACTTGTGCATCCATGCCTTCCAGAAGGGTTCCTACTAAATCACCATTCCTGGACCTGCTTTTCCACCTCCCTCATCCTATAGGCCTATCTGCTACCCTGTCTGTCAGCCTAATTGGAATTATTTTTTCTTTTTCTTTTTTTCTTTTAGAGCTGTATCGAAATACAATTCACATACAAAACAGTTCACTCGTTTAAAATATGTAAAGGCAGCATGTGTATCTGTCACCACACTCTATTTTAAAACATGTTCATCATGCTGAATAATTGGGCTGCTTCTGATCTTTCGTTGTTTTGTTTTAACTGATAGACTTTCTTTTTTAGAGCAGTTTCATGTTTATAGAAAGTACAGAGTTGCCGTGTGCCACCCCTCCCCATGCATTATTAGTATCTTGCATTCTTTGGTACATTTCTTACAATTGATGCACTTATATTGATAAATTATTATCAACAGAGGTCAGTAGTTTACATTAGGTTCACTCTGGTGTTGTATGTTCTGTGTGTTTGGACAAATATATAATGTTATATATCCACAGTTATAGTATCATACTGAGTAATTCCACTGCCCTAAAAATTCTCTGTGCTCTACCTATTCATCCCTGCCTCCACCCTAACTCCTGGAAACCACTGATTGTTTTACTGTCTCTGTAGTTTTACCTTTTCCAAAATGTCCTATAGTTGGAATCGTGCAGTATGTGGTCTTTTCGGAGTGGCTGCTTTCACTTAGCAATAAGCAACATGTTTGTCCTTCACACCACCTTCCCCCAGCCTGGAGGGTTTAATTTATCTCATGTGTTCCTACTCCTTCTTACCCTGTAACTCTCTTGCTTGCAGCCTCTGTTATTTCTTACTCTGAAGTCTGACATACTTTTACTTACCCTTGGTCCTCAGATGACATCATGCTGAATTCAGTTTAGTGGCAGTGTCTTTCTTCTCTTCTGTCATAGACATTACTTTTTGGCTGGCCTGCACAGTCTGTCTTCCTTGTTTCAAGATCCTGAGGCAGATGCTGCTCTAGAATTTTAACCTCCTTTGCCCCGTTTCCAACAGCCAGGCACATCTTGGACATATGTTAGCTGCACAAAGATTTCTTTCCTTTCTTCCTCCTCCTCATCCCCAAATACCCTTTCACTCTCCTTCATGGGGCTGTTGTTTCATTTGTAAATTTCTCATCATTAGAGATTCCAAGGCAGCACCCCAAAGGAACACAGCAGAGTCTTGAGAAGGAGAACAGTATTGGTTGTGGGGGGTGTTGGGCAAAGATAAGGAGCTTCCCCAAGAGGGAAAGAAGGTCTTTGTTTGACACAAGGGAAACGTCCTCCTGGAAGTCAAAGGACAGCCAGAGAGTGTCTGTCATACTTTGCCACATGGAGGATCTTCATCTCTTTGGCAGTCATGGGGAGAGAAGCATGGGACCCTGGGCAAAGGCTTTGATATTACTGGATGTGGGTGGCCACCTGGCTGAAAAGGACAGTTGTGTGGGCAAAGTGACAAGTAAAAAGGGAATCCTGGAGTCAGGCGAGGTCCTAAGCAGGGAGCCTGTAGCACTCTTTGTTAGAAGCCCAGTGTCTTCGTCAGGCGGAGGAGTCCCCTTCAGAACCATAACAAGGCTGATGACATCAACAGTACCATGTATAACAGTGCACCGTGTGCCAGACACTGTGTGAGGCTCACATCCTGATTCGTTTACACCTCAAAGTAACCCTTGTTAGCTAAGCATTCTTTTTCCTGGCTTACCGCCAAAGGAATCAAGCCTCAGAAGGCGCCAGCTGCTGGAGTCCCCTTGTGACCCAATCTGGCCCAGCACCCTGCTTCAGGGACCATAGCACTTTCCTGAGAAGTCAGTAACATCAGTTCTGGAGGGGTTAAAGAGACATTTTTTTCTCTGTGGGCAGCCTGAAGCAGTAGTAGAAATGGTGCATTGAGAACATTAAGTTAGTGTTGGTATTGGGATCTCGTTTCAGTATCCAGCAGCAGGAAATAGACTGTGGATTGTAAGGTCGAGCACATGTTAGCATCCTGTTTCCTGTGACTGCTGTAACAGATTACCAACTGGGTGGCTTAAAACAACACGAATTGATTTTCCCACAGTTCTGGAGGCTAGAACCCCGAAATCAGTGTCATTGAGTTCAAATCAAGGTGCAGCAGGGCCATGTTCCCTCCAGAGGCTCCAGTAGGGAATTCATTCCTTGTCTCTTCCAGGTTCTGGTGGCTGTGGGTTTCCTTGGTCTGTGCCCACAGCATCACTTCAGTCTTTAAGGCCAACACCTTCAGCTTTTGTTGCTCTGTGTTCAGAATGCGTTCTCTCTGTGTATCAAATCTCCCTCTGCCTCCCTTTTATAAGGATACTTGTGATAACATTTGGGGCCCACACAGATAATCTCCCCACTTCAAATACTTAACGCATCTGCAAAAATACGTTTTCAAAATAAGGTACCATATTGACAGCTCCCAGCAAAGAGGATGTAGGTACCTGTTGTGGTGGTTGAGGGCTTTATACCTTTAGACCCCAATTTTTGTGTGTGGGTTTCTCCTTTAATCTTCACCCTTTCCTGCTTATCTTATTGCTCTGCTCCCTATTTGGGGACCAGTCCTCCTGGGTCATCTCTTGCTTGGTTTTTTCTATTTTACCACTGATTTCCTATTTGCTGAGCCATCCCTCCCTTTCACACCCTGCATGAAATTACAGTCTATGGATTAGAACCCAGAGATACCTCTCATACTTGGTGGTCTCCTTCATCCCATTGTCCCCTTCTAATGCTTCTCCAGTAATTCAGGCAATTTGGATTTCTTTCAGATTGGAAGACTACACTTGAAAAGAAAGAGTCAGCTTCTGAAGAGGATATTGCTAGGGAAGAGCCATCTCACCACATGAAAATGAAACATTGTGTACAGGAGGAAGGCCCCTGGTTGGTGTCATTAGGAGAAGTGCAGCATTGGAGGGACCAGCTCGGGAAGCACCATGAGGACTCTCTGAGTCGGACAGTACTTACCTCAGAGAGACTTTTTGCTCAAGAGGGGAGTTATGAGCCTGACCTCAGGGGAAGTTATCTGAGTTTAAGCCTTCCACCTCCAACATTACCCACAAGAACACATTTCCATGAGCTCAACTTGCAAGTTAAAAAGTTGAAACAAAACTCAATTTTCATTAATCATCAGAAAGACTGCGCTGATCTGAAGCCCTGTGAAGATTATCAAAGTGCTAGAGCCTTCTCTCAGAGCATCTACTTGAATAAACTTGCAAATGTTGAAACGGAAAGTAAAAAACTTTATGATTATGCTGTCAGTAGTGACTCTTTCTGCGGTACCTCCCTTCATTTTCTTAGTAGAATTTTTTCAGCAGAGAATAGTAAGGCAGAGAATAGTAAGGGCTATGGAAACATTGTTAATCATAGCATGTCTCTGAATGAACACAAGCCAATGAGTTTTGGAGAAAGTCACTACGAGTGTGACAAATGCCTTGTACAAACTGAAATAAGTGATCCTGGAGAGGCACCATTCAGATGTGAGGAGGACTGTGATGCCTTCCACATGGCCTTGTCTTTTACTGACTGTGACATTATTCAGACTGGAAAGAAGCCCTATGCATGTAATCAGTGTGCAAAATCTTTCAGCTGTTGCTCTAAGCTTGTTGTACACCAGAGAACACACACTGGAGAAAAGCCCTATGAATGTACTCAGTGTGGGAAGTCTTTCAGCCAGAGCTACGACCTTGTTGTACACCAAAGAATTCACACTGGAGAAAAGCCCTATGAATGTAACCAGTGTGGGAAATCCTTCACCCAGAGTTCCAAACTTATTAGGCATCAACGAACTCACACTGGAGAAAAACCATATAAATGTCACGAATGTGAAAAATCTTTCAGGTGGAACTCTAACCTTATTGTACATCAAAGAATTCATACTGGAGAGAAACCTTATGAGTGTGCTCATTGTGGAAAGTCCTTCAGTCAAAGCTCTGACTTTGTCGCACATGAAAGGACTCACACTGGAGAGAGACCCTATGAATGTAACCAGTGTGGAAAATCCTTCATTCGAAGCACTCAGCTTGTTAGGCATCTGCGGATTCATACTGGAGAGAAGCCGTATAAATGCAGTCAGTGTGACAAAGCCTTCACTGGGAGCTCTCACCTTATTGAACATCAGAGAACTCACACTGGAGAGAAACCGTTTGAATGTAGTCAGTGTGGGAAAGGCTTCACTGGGAGCTCTTATCTTCATTCACATCAGAGAATTCATTCTGGAGAGAAACCCTATGAGTGTAACAACTGTGGGAAAGCTTTTCGGCAGCGATCTCAGCTTGTCGTGCATCAGCGAACACATACTGGGGAGAAACCTTATGAATGCAGTCACTGTGGAAAAGCTTTCAGCCAGCGGTCTCCCTTCATTGTGCATCAGAGAACACACATTGGAGAGAAGCCCTATCAGTGTAACATGTGTGTTAAAGCCTTCAGTCAGAGGTCACGCCTTATTGAACATCAGAGAACACATACTGGAGAAAAGCCCTATGAATGCACTGACTGTGGAAAAGCCTTCAATGATCGATCAACCCTTACAAAACATAAGAGGACACACACTGGGGAAAAACCCTATGAATGTAATTATTGTGAAAAGGCCTTTAGCCAGCGGTGTCAACTTACTAGACATCTGAGAATCCATACTGGAGAGAAACCTTATGAGTGTGGTCATTGTGGAAAGCCCTTCAGTCAAAGCTCTGACTTTGTCGCACATGAAAGGACTCACACTGGAGAGAGACCCTATGAATGTAACCAGTGTGGAAAATCCTTCATTCGAAGCACTCAGCTTGTTAGGCATCTGCGGATTCATACTGGAGAGAAGCCGTATAAATGCAGTCAGTGTGACAAAGCCTTCAATGAGAGCTCTCACCTTATTGAACATCAGAGAACTCACACTGGAGAGAAACCGTTTGAATGTAGTCAGTGTGGGGAAGGCTTCACTGGAAGCTCTCACCTTCTTTCTCATCAGAGAATTCATTCTGGAGAGAAACCCTATGAGTGTAACAACTGTGGGAAAGCTTTGCGGCAGCGATCTCAGCTTGTCGTGCATCAGCGAACGCATACTGGAGAGAAACCTTATGAATGCAGTCACTGTGGAAAAGCTTTAAGCCAGCGGTCTCCCTTCATTGTGCATCAGAGAACACACATTGGAGAGAAGCCCTATCAGTGTAACATGTGTGTTAAAGCCTTCAGTCAGAGGTCACGCCTTATTGAACATCAGAGAACACATACTGGAGAAAAGCCCTATGAATGCACTGACTGTGGAAAAGCCTTCAATGATCGATCAACCCTTACAAAACATAAGAGGACACACACTGGGGAAAAACCCTATGAATGTAATTATTGTGAAAAGGCCTTTAGCCAGCGGTGTCAACTTACTAGACATCTGAGAATCCATACTGGAGAGAAACCTTATGAGTGTGCTCATTGTGGAAAGTCCTTCAGTCAAAGCTCTGACTTTGTCGCACATGAAAGGACTCACACTGGAGAGAGACCCTATGAATGTAACCAGTGTGGAAAATCCTTCATTCGAAGCACTCAGCTTGTTAGGCATCTGCGGATTCATACTGGAGAGAAGCCGTATAAATGCAGTCAGTGTGACAAAGCCTTCAATGAGAGCTCTCACCTTATTGAACATCAGAGAACTCACACTGGAGAGAAACCGTTTGAATGTAGTCAGTGTGGGAAAGGCTTCACTGGAAGTTCTTACCTTCTTTCACATCAGAGAATTCATTCTGGAGAGAAACCCTATGAGTGTAACAACTGTGGGAAAGCTTTTCGGCAGCGATCTCAGCTTGTCGTGCATCAGCGAACACATACTGGGGAGAAACCTTATGAATGCAGTCACTGTGGAAAAGCTTTCAGCCAGCGGTCTCCCTTCATTGTGCATCAGAGAACACACATTGGAGAGAAGCCCTATCAGTGTAACATGTGTGTTAAAGCCTTCAGTCAGAGGTCACGCCTTATTGAACATCAGAGAACACATACTGGAGAAAAGCCCTATGAATGCACTGACTGTGGAAAAGCCTTCAATGATCGATCAACCCTTACAAAACATAAGAGGACACACACTGGGGAAAAACCCTATGAATGTAATTATTGTGAAAAGGCCTTTAGCCAGCGGTGTCAACTTACTAGGCATCAGAGAATCCATACTGGAGAGAAACCCTATGAATGTAATGAGTGTGGGAAAGCTTTCACTTTTAGTACATCCCTTATTCAACATGAGAAAACCCATAGGAGAGAAACCCTGTGAATAATCAAGATGGAAAAGCTTACTGCCAAACTTTCTTTACTAGACATCAGATGACCAAGGTATGACACTTAGAGTGTGGTCTAATGACTGCATGCATCAGAGTTGCTTGGAGTGTGTGTGTTGAAACTGCACATTACCAAGCTTACCCTCATCTTACTAAATCAGAATCTCTAGCAGTAAAGCCCAGTAGGCTGCAGTTTCCAAAAGCAGCACAGGTGATTTGTATGTATACTAAAATAGTCTGCATTTAGGTGAGATGCTTTGAATATGACCACTGATGAAAAACATTCAGTCAGAGCTCCCAACAGGAGTTAGAAAACTCAGAATGGATCTGTACCCACCAGATAATCTTTTTAGTGCAAACAGCCACCCAGACTCAATCAGACGTTGTCTCTGTAACACATTCCTGCAAGTGATGGGGAACTGAAAGATATTCTTGACTAGAGCCCCAAACATTCAACCTAAGAAGAAACCATTGCATGAGGAAGTTGGTGTTTAGAGATGAAATTTGAAGTCAGCCATGTTTGATATAAACCAGCAATTAAAAACGCAAATTGGGGAATTCCCTGGCAGTCTAGTGGTTAGGACTTGGTGCTTTCACTGCTGGGGCCCAGATTTGATCCCTAGTTAGGGAACTAAGATCCTGCAAAGTGCATGGTGCAGCAAGGAAAAAAAGAAAGGAAGGAAGGAAGAAAACACAAACTGAAGGAGGACTAATGATGGGACGTCTTCTAAAATGATTTTTATTGAAATTAAAAGTAGACTGAATTTTCCAGGGGCTTCTGTCGTGCTCTAAATTAACTTTGTTGCTCAGTTCAGTTGACTGTAATCAAAAGATGTCAAGTGAAGTGAAAACAGGACCCAAAATAGTATATTCACAAAATGTAACAACATATAAAAGCATGTGCACAGATAGTTGGTTAAGAAGGTCAGCTCGGCAGCGTGTTCAAAGAAAGGCTGAAGTGTAAACAATGGTGAAGCAATGGGAGAGGCCATTACTGCAGGTTTGAGCAAGGTGAAAGCAGGTGAAAGAACATCACCTGGAGGTGCAGAGTGGGAAAGAAGGAAGCCAGGAACTTGTAAAGAGGGGGTTGCAGCAGTGGAGGTCACAGCCCCAGTAGAGCTGTAGATTGATGAGTGGGACAGGAAAGTAGGGTTCATTGAAGGTCTGTACATGAAACTCCTACTTTGTTCCCCCTTCTCTTGCATTAAGTATCTGGCTCTGGGTAAGCAAAAAATATAGTAGAAAATGAGTTATGTGCTAAAAAAGAAGTCTGAGGGACTAGGGAATCTGGTGTATTATGCACCAGAACATGGGCTGCTTTATTTTGGCATTTCAGGGACCTTGATCCTAACAGCTGGTTTCTACGCTTTTCATCCCAAAGCAAAGTGTGCCATGAAACCAGCAACACCCATCTGTGGAGTTCCCTGTGCTTTCTGAGAGCTTCTTCAGTATGGACAAGAGCCCAGGAGTGAAAGATGGAGAAAGCCCACAACATGAAAGAAAAAGTATCTAAGATAAAACAGAAAAAACAATGCCAAAAAGAACAGATGTTCAGGGGAACCAAATATTTTAAATGTTTTATTCTAGGAGTGAGTCAAGAAATAATTGCAGGGACTTTCTAGGTGGCGCAGTGGTTAAGACCCCACCTGCCAATGCAGGGGACACAGCTTCAATCCCTGCTCCAGGAAGATCCCACATGCCAAGGAGCAATTGAGCCTGTGCTCTAGAGCCTGTGAGCCACAACTGTTGAGCCTGTGTGCTGCAACTACTGAAGTCCATGCGCCTAGAGCCCGTGTTCCACAACAAGAGAGGCCACTGCAATGAGGAGCCTGGGCACCGCAATGAAGAGCAGCCCCTGCTCACTGCAACTAGAGAAAGCCCATGTGCAGCGATGAAGACCCAATGCAGCCAATTAATTAATTAATTAAAAAATAGTTGCAAATGAAAAACAAACCCAAGATGCTCTTTTGAAAAGAGTTATGAGAATGAGAATAGACTTTATGATGTTAAGACTGTTGGGCCAAAAAGACAAGAAAAGACCAAAAGACAGAAAAGAAAGAGGGAAACTTCTCCAGAGCTGAAAGCTCTTCAGATCATGGATAGATCCACCCAGCATGAGAAATTGAGAAGACAATTAAGACATCACAGAAGCTTCTGGAAAGAATTTTAAAACAAAGGAATATTTTTTAAGGAAAAGGAATATTTCTTCTAATTAAAAAAAAAAGTTAATCAGACTTCAAAGTAAACACATTGAGGAAAATGTACAGATCGTACAAGACAATTGTAGTCCAAATGTGACGCAAACTTTAGAAAGGAGTATTCATTTGACCCTGATGTTAATAATTTTTCCTGGAAGAGGCAAAGGACTCAGGAAGTTGGAAAAACAGAGGGGGAAATATAATCCTATTGTTTTGATTGGCCCTTCATTGAACAGAGTTTGCGTAGCTGTGATATAAGCAGTAGATACTGTTTTGTTTTAATTTTAGGAAGAAACCTAGAGCTATGACATAAGGCATTTCTTAGTGGCAACAGAGCGATGCACCATTGTTCCCAGTCTTGCCACCAATAGTAATGGCACAGGCTGTGGCTGTTGCAAAGTAGAAGGGGGAAGCGAAGTAGAATGGAGGGAGAGTCTCCCATATCCTCATCTTTGGAAGCAGGCTTTTAACTGTAATACATTGGGTTACTTAGGAGACCAGAATTTGAGCTCAAAATGGTAATGTGACAGAAGTTGGAAGCAAATAGAGGAGCAGTGATATGAGTCAAATCAAAATTCCTTAGAGCAGGAAACCAGTAAAGTCTATAGACCATGAGAGAGCAGAATTACAGAGGTAGTCTCAGGAAGAGTCAGGAGAGAAATGGCTGAGAGTGGTTGATAGGATCTGTGGATGTTGGATAAGCTGGGGCAGGAGACGACTGCTTTCCATTTTAAACTCTCCGTAGTGTTTCATTCCCTGGTGGCACACTTCTTATTTGGGTAACAAATTTCAAATGTGTTCCTATAGGTGAGCAAAACTGCAGTTGCTTTGCGGGATTGTGTACAAGTTTCCTTTAATTCATTGTTGCTGTAAACTGAAGATTAAAGAAGCAAGAACCTAAAGAAAAGATGTCAGGCTCTTCTGTTTTGCCAGTCGATTCCAGTAGAGCAGGAAGGCTCCTTGGCTTCTTAGATGTCCTTGGAATCATCGGGGGTGGTTGAGTCTTTTAAGGCTCTAAGACACGATTTCCCAGAAGCCTTATTGCTGGGAAGTCCGTGGGTCCCAGAGTGGGAGCTCGGAGAGGTGCTGGTATCCTGGGACAGCTGCATGGATGAGATAGGAGTGTGAATTTGTGTACCCACCAAGTACTGAATGTACCTGCCCAAGGCCACTCTGGCAGTTACCTGGTATTTACTTTCCGTAAGACCCAATAAGTAACAGCCCTCATGATTCACATGAGACCCGGAGGTTGAGACAGGAAAAGCCTTCCCGCAGTGGCCTGTGCAGAACATAGAGGGCTTCACTGCCTGGTTAGGCAGTTGGTCCTGCTGCTGAGACCAACCTTGTGTAGCTTTCAGAGGATGCTGGGGCCTGGGAGGAAGGACTTGCCCAGCAGATCTAGCAAAGTGAGTGTTGACAGTGTTGAACGAACATCTGAGAGACATTTCCATTCAGCAGGTCTCGAAAGTAGCCTCTTCCGTGAAGGCGCTACTTAGAGACTTGGTACAGAAGATGCGTGTGATGCTGCAGTGCCCTCAAGTCCTTCCCAAAATGGGGCCACCACACAGGAGCTTAGGGGTTGTGATTCCTGGAGACCACGCCCTTGTGGGAGCACACAAGAAGGATGTGTGTGGGTGGGCGGGGAGGAACGGAAGGACAGCAGCTGCTGTGTACACAGTGAGTGCTTTAGGCCCTGCTCTGAGACGGGTTTTACCCTTTCATAAATCGGAGGCTCTTAAGGACCCAAGAAGTGAGCTTATTTGAAATTGGAACCGGAGACCTTTTCGTCCAAATGATTCCCATGCCCAGAGGCTAGTGGTTCCAAATCGAAACATGCATAAGACCCACCTGAAAGGCAGTATTAGAATTACAGCTTACTGGGCCCATCTTAACATGTTGTAAAGAGTCGTCTCAAAATTGCATATCCATATATCTATTTCATCTTTGTTGGTTTCACTTACATTTGTGGCTTATTTTTTAAAGGACCCTAAACAGATACCATATCTGTGTTACATGTGACCCAGGGGCTCCTTTTAAAAGAAATCCATTCCCACCCCCCTTTTTAAAATACAGATACCAAAATAATCCTGATATATTTTTGATACAACCAGTAGTGAAACTATTGGTGGCCCACAAGACCACTCCCACATCCAGAGATTTTTCTAGAAGAATCCATGGGACTCAGCATCTAGCTATACTCACAGCTCAGATTTATGGCAGTGGTGTATTAAGGGTACAAGGTTGGAGGACTTCCCTGGTGGTCCAGTGGTTAAGACTCCATGCTTGCACTTCAGGGGGCACAGGTTCAATTCCTGGCAGGGAAAGTTCCGGATGCCACACGGTGCAGACAAAAAAAGAAAAGTGCTCAGTATATCATGTTCAGGGACTTCCTGGTGGTCCATTGTGTAAGACTCCATACTTCCAATTCAGGGGGTGCAGGTTCCATCCCTGATTGAGGAACTAACATGCTGCATGGCGCAGCTGAAATTAAAAATAAAGGCTACACAGTTGGATCACAAGGGAAAAGGCAGGCAAAGTCTGGGTGAATCCATGTGCAGGCTTCCACCACTCTCCCTCCCCTGAGGGGAGTCGTGCAAACCACACCCGGGGACCAGGAAGAAGGCACCTTCTGCCCAGCAGGTACCGCGCTGCAGACTCCCAGGAGGAAAGCAGACGCTTGGGATAAATCACAGTGTTTCACAATTGAGGCACAGTGAGACAGTCTTATCAGTTAGGGTACAAACAACACTAAAAGCCAAGTTCCCAAATACCAGCCAAGGGCCAAACCTGCACACAGGATCTTCTAAAACTCTCAGCCTCAGGCCTGCTGTGTTAATCCTTTTTGCACAAGCTTTCCTATCTCCTTAAACATGAATTCAACTAGCAGTATTTACAGTACCAGTTCCATTAAACTGTTTAAACCACAGCTCTGTCTACACATGTGGATGAAGCACGTGGTTCATATAGTTCCCGCTTGGGATTGGTTTCCAGAAACATGGCACGTCAGTCCTGACATTCTTTCCGTGATCGCATCTTGTAGACTTGAATCCCATTTGCACTGCTCCAGGCGTAGCTGACAGTGTCTTGATAAGAGAACAAAAAATGATTTTTTTGCTGTTTTTTCCTCATGTAAACACCCTGAATATAAAATGCAAATTTATGTGCTAAACAGTCTTAATAACATCGAGGTCAAGTTTACCAGCAGAACTTTAAAAAATATGTATTTATTTATGTATTTATTTATTTATTTGACTGCACCAGGTCTTAGTTGTGGCACACAGGACTTTTGGTTGTGGCATGCAAATTCTCAGTTGCAGCATGTGGGATCTAGTTCCCTGACCAGGGATTGAACCCAGCCCCCCTCCCCCCAGTTGGGAGCTCGGACCACCCATGCTGTTACCCACGGGACCACCAGAGAAGCCCCACCAGCAGGACTTTTATTTACTGTGCAGGCGTGTCGCATCACGATATTTTCCCTTCATCTCTGGAGGGAAAATGAAGTATCCCTCCAGTTGCAGAACCCTGCCCTGCTCTGCTCTTAGACACAGGACATGTGGGGAAAAGCCCTCCAACTGGAGCTGGGGGAGATGTAGATAGCTCAAGGGTGGCTTCTGTATCTCCTGCACAGGTGGAAACCCTCCCTATATTGCTGGGCTTAGAGCCAGTGAGGAGGGACCTCCTGTGCCTACTGAACACTGAGGCCCCACATCCAGCCACCCCTAGTGGCAAACAGCCTGTCCATTGACCCGCATTCGCATTTGAAGAGTCTACATCTGACCACTTCTCCACAGGAGCCTTTCCCGGGTAGTTTGGGGATCCCAGTCACCCTGCAGTCTATCCTGGAAACGCTCCACTCCAGCAGTGTCGCCTTCCTCTGCGGTCCTGGTGTTTGGCCCCTCCCTCTGTGCTGGGCTCCCCAGGAAGGTGATCTCAGCAGCTCAGAGGAGAGGGCAGGAAGCTATTCCTAGCTGCCGGGCCTGGCCAGAGAATCCTCAGCAGAGCAGGTACCCCACAAATGCTGGATGAACTGACAGAGTGAGCACACAGTAAGCAAAGGGTCTGAAATTAGCTGGCAAATATGCAACAAAGACAGTCCAAAGTCCTTAGAAGGAATGATTCAAGTGTGGCCTGAAAGTAGAACTAACCTAGAGGATTAAGGAAACACAGATTCAAAGGGCAAGTCACTTCTCCTGTCTGTTGGCTTTGCAAGGATTCCTTTCAAATTGTAAAGCCCCGTGTCAGGGGCTGGTAAGGGGGATACACTGATGGAGAAGTGTTGAGGGGCAGAGGGGCAGAGTTTCCAGAAAGGCACTTGTCTGGGATATGAAGGCTTTGCAGGGTTTCAGACCAGTTCACTCAATAACCCTCTGTTCTGCAGAGGGATGTTTTTTTACGTGACATAATCAGAATTGCTTTTATTATTATTTTTTTAATATTTATTTATTTATTTACTTGGCTGCACCAGGTCTTAGTTGCGGCAGGTAGGATCTTTTCTTGGTTGCAGCACACAGGATCTTTGTTGTGGCATATGAACTCTTAGTTGTAGCATGTGGCATCTAGTTCCCTGACCAGGGATCGAACTCAGGCCCCCTGCATTGGGAGTTTGGAGTCTTAGCCACTGGACCACCAAGGAAGTCCCCTGCAGAAGGATATTTATGTTGATAAAAGTTAAAATCTACAAAGATTTTCAATGGCCATATACCTTTAGAAATAATCCAGCTGAACTACCAGGAAAACGGATAAATCTGCAGTGATTCAGGGAAACTTCTAACATATTTCTCTCAGAAAAATGGCTGATGAAGCAGAAAATTGATTCGTCATGCAGCAGTGTTTAATAAGCTTGACATAATCATCATAATACTTATAGCCACAGGCTCATAAAGCAGTGTCCTCATTTTGTTAATTTATTTTTTATTGACGTATAGTTGATTTATAATGTCATGTTAGTTTCAGGTATGTAGCACAGCAATTCAGTTATATATATATAAATATATAAATAGTGAACAAACTGTATATATGTTATATATTTATATATATAGAGGGGGGGGAAAGAAATGTGGCAAAATGTTAACAGTTGGTAAACCTACATGGAAAAAATAGGAGTTAATTGGACTATTAACTTTTTTTTAAGATTTTATTTTTTATTCTATTTTTATTTATTTATTTTTGGCTGCCTTGGGTCTTTGTTGCTGTGCACGGGCTTTCTCTAGTTGTGGTGATCGGGGGCCACTCTTCACTGCAGTACACAGGCTTCTCAGTGGGGTGGCTTCTCTTGTTGTGGAGCATGGGCTCTGGGTGCATGGGCTTCAGTAGTTGTGGCACACAGGCTCAGTAGTTGTGGCTCACGGGCTCTAGAGTGCAGGCTCAGTAGTTGTGGCACATAGGCTTAGTTACTCCTCAGCATGTGGGATCTTCCCGGCCAGGGATTGGACCCATGTCCCCTGCATTGGCAGACGGATTCTTAACTGCTGTGCCACCAGGGAAGCCCTGGACTATTAACTTCTCTGTTTAAATTTCTCTGAAACATTTCAATATAAAAAGGTGGGTGAAATAGTGTCCCTGGCCCATACTTTGAGAACTACTGCAATAGATAAAACCCTACAATATAATTAAGGAGAAAGCAAAACTACAAGTCATAGAAAAGAAACAATTAAAATAATAGGGAAACATCCAAGATTCAGCAGGACCTGGAGTAAAGTTGAGCCCAGTGACTGATTTCAAAATAAATACAGAGAAGATAATAGACCCAACACCCCACCACCACCTTCCCCACCCTCTGGGGGCTGCTGCTAAAGAGAACGCAATAGATCCTCCCTGGGACCTTCTCTGACCACGCAGAAAGGGATACCAGCAGGAAATTTTGTTGGGCTCCCAGTAGAGCAGATTTGGTCTCCTGGAGGCTGCCTGAGCCGTGGTTCCCACAGCCACCTGCTGTGGTGAGTGAAGATGCCTGAATACATGCTCCTCCTGGTACCACAGACCTGGTGGGGTTGGGCCCTGGGGGGACTGCAGGGGAGATGCCCAGCAGAGAGGGAGCTGAAGTGGAGAGATGCAGGAGCAGAAAGGGGATGACAGGGATGGGAGAGAGTAAGGAACCCGCTCGCCTGTTGGAAGCCGGCTGCCCCACCCCCACAGTGACCACAGTCCTTCACCCCTTTCTCATGTTTGTGGTTTACAGTTTGTCTCTCCCCACTACACCAACAGCCCCCTGGGGTTGGGCCAGTATGTCTGTTCTCTGCCTTGCTGTGGCTCATTCTACTACACAGTAAGTGGTCAATAAATATTTGTTCTGATTCGACTGCATCCTGGTGAATCTCTGCTTTTCCTCTCTTCTTTTCTAACAAACTTTTTAATGGACTCTAACAGACCCACAGATGTGACCCATCGCAAAGAGAACACCCCAAATGGAGAAACAGAACATGATCAGCTCTCAGAACCCGAGCGTGGCCGCTCTGGGCCACTAGCCCCCCAAAACCTATTCTATTAACAAAGTCTTTAAACGTTCATGTAATTCTGAAGCATAGAAATATTTAAAGCACAACTGCAGTATACAATCCAGAGAGAAACAAGCAAAGCCCCAAGCCTCCTCCTGCGGGTTTCCGCTGAGAAGAGCAGGCCCGGATTTCAACCCGGGCCGTGGCATTCCGGGTTGCAGACTGGCATTTGGAAGCAGGGTCGCAGGTTGCAACCTGGCATTTGGAACAGGCGCTGCAGAGCGCGCCCTGGCATTTGGAAGCGGGGCCGCGGGGCGCGGACTGGCATTTGGAAGCGGGGTTGCAGGGTGTAGGCTGGTATTTGTAAGCGCGGCCGCGGGGCGCGGACTAGCGTTTGGAACAGGGGCCGCGGGGCGCGGACTGGCATTTGGAAGCGGGGCTGCGAGGGCCAAGGCTGGGCGACGGCTGGTCTGAGAGACGACCACCCCACAATCAAGGTCAGCGACACTTTAGCGACTGGCGGGGGAGCCCCGCCTGCGCAAGCCTGCAGCGCGGCGCCCTGAGGGCCCCCATTGGCGGGAGGCCGGCGAGCGTAGGCTCCCATTGGCTGACAGCCGGAACGGCCCCCATTGGCCGAAGGGCAAGGGAGAGGACGCTCCCATTGGCCCGAAAGCAGAAGGCGCCCATTGGGAGAACGCTCGAAGAACGAAGGCTTTCATTGGCCGGGGCTGCGGGGCCCTGCACAGCCTTCTGGGAACTGTAGTTGCAGCGTCTCTGGCGCGGCCGCCATTGTCCGGCGGGCAGCGAGTCCCGCTGTCCTTGTTGCGGGTGCGGCTCTGGGATTCAGGGTCGCTTCGGGCGCCTGTCCTCCACCTGTCGGCCCAGGATGGACCCCGAGGAGGAAGCGGCGGCACTGGCGGTGGCTACGGGTCCGCCGGCGGAACGGTTCCAGGTACGGAGGAACAATAATAGTAACAGTCACAACGACGGCAGCGGGCCCCGGGCCGGGCGTCTCCCTCAGATGCTGAGCCTTTAGCCCTCGCAGCGCACGGTGAGCAGGGGCGGGCGTCATCCCCTGGACGTACGGAGAGACTGAAGCGCAGGTCGGGCGCGCTGACTTGCCGCCCTGGTGAGGGGTGGCGTCGGGATTCGAACCGGGGCCTTCCAGTCCCCGAGCGCGCACGCTCCGCGGGTCTTCCAGGTTTTCCGGTCGCGGACAGGACTTGGGGTCATTCCCGAGGACCGAGCGGGCCCCGCCCCCGCCGATACCCTGTCCCCCGCCCCGAAGGCCGACCACCGTGAGGATGGCTAATAGTGACTGGAGCAGAGATGCTTCAACGTGCGGAGTCAGCCGACACCCACCCAGGCCCCCGGGTCCCCGAAGTCCCTGGCCCGCGGCCGGGGCACTGCCTCTGGGGTGAGGACCACACACCGCGTTAATGGGGCGGGAGCGACCACCAGGGTCTTGACCCCTGCGGGGCTGCGGAGAAGTGCAGTACAGGGCAGTGTGCTTGCAAGGCCATCTGGGAAGGCACCTGATTCAAAGCTCCAGCCCTTCTAGACAAAGTGGCCGCCACCTGTGTTCTCCATATAGTGCTAACTCCACGTGGCAGGAACCAAAAGAAATTCATAATTCCTGAAGTTCTGGGTCTCTGAAATTACGGAGTTTCTGTCTTTTTGTTGTTGTCTACTGCGGGCTTTGCATTTATTTCAGATTTGGTATGCAAAGTGAGACCCTTGGTAATCCCTAGGTGTACATGTGTTCAGAAATGCGTTGTTGCAGATTGGCAGGAAACGCAACCACGCTTTAGTTGGCTTTTGCTGTGGATGGGGGAGAAGGGGCAAGGAGTGAGCAGTGTCAAAGAATACCAGAGCTGGACAGTAGTTAAAGCAGCAAAAACAAATTTTATTATGGAACTGTTGCAATAGGAGGAAAGAGACTTCAGTATGGAACTGGGCTTGATTCTGAATATAACAAGGAAAAGTGGGTATTTATAGTGAGGGGGAGTAACTCTTGCTAAACTGAGGTAAAACAAGATTCTTGCTGAAGCAGGCCAAATGATGGGATGTTATACGGAGGACTGTGGGGGATGAGGACTTTGAAAAGATATCAAGCATGATCAGATACGGAGGGTGGGATTCTGGCTGAATCAGTGGGACAGGATTTTTGGTAAAACTGAGTGATGCAGAAATGGACACAGAAGCCCAGGAGTCAAAGCTTAGTTGGGAAGACGGTTGTGAGGAGGCAGACTAAAGTTTGGTCAAGGAGAGAGTCTTTGTCAGCAGTGAGAGGCTTAAGAGGAAGCGTGTTTGTTATCCGTTGCTGTGTAACAAATAACAAAAAACGTAGTGGCTGCTAAAACAACAATAAATATTATCTCAGATCCTGATAATAGGAATCCTGGAATGACTTAGCTGGTGGTTTTGGCTTGGCCTCGTAACAGTAAAGATGTCAGCCTGGGCTGCTGTCACCTGAGGCTTGACTGAGGCTGGCGGATCTACCTCCAGGATGGCTCATTCACTTGGCAAGCAGCCTCTGTTCCTTCTCACGTGGGGCTCTCTGTTGAGCCGCCTGGGCATCCTCACAACATGGCACCTAGCTTCCCGCAGAGTGGGTGACCCAGGAGGGAGCTGTGTGGAAGTCACAATGTGGCTTGGGGTCAGAATTCACGATATCCTGTTGCTTACATAAGTCACACCTGCTCAGCATAGGAGGGGCTGCACAAGGGCTGGGGATCGTTGGGGGCCATCTTGGAGGCCAGCCACCACAGGAGGCGAGGACCAGAAGTGGAGGCCTTTGAGGTCCAGTATTAGCATCCTTTGGTTGCCATAACATCACTACAAATGTGGTGGCTTAGAGAAGACAAATACATCATTTTTCGATATCTTCTTGCTTTTTAATACACTTTGTCCATCTATGAATAAGCTTTCATATTCCCTTATTAAAAAATGTTTTAGGCTGAGCTGTGAGCCACGAATGCACTGCTGTCTTCACTTCTTCATCAGAAGTGAATCTTCATCCTCATAGGGCTGCTTTCAGGGGACCAAACAGGTGAAAGTCCGATGGAGCAAGATCAGGACTATAGGGAGGATGCTTTAACACCTCTAAAGGAAGTTTTGCAGAGTGTCAACAGAGTGGGCAGAAGTGTGTGGACGTGTACACCCTCAGACCACAAAAAACAAATCACTGCATGCTGCTCTTCTTTCGTGCAAATCGCAAATGCGGCATCCATTTTTGCTCACACCCCAGTTACAAATGAACTGATGTAACATATTCACACCTGCACAGCAGTGACTGGGGAGACAGTCGCCTTGAATAGAACGTGCTAATGAGACAGTGCAGCCAACAGAAGATTTAATATAACCAGAGTGCGGATAATTTTTGACTCACTCTCATATATACATTTATTCTTAGAGTTCTGGAGGTCAGAAGTCTGAAATTACCTTCACTGGGCTGTGATCAAGGTGTGGGCAGATCTGCCCTTCCTGTCAAGGCTCTAGGGGAGAATCTGTTTCCTGGCCTTTTCCAGCTGTTAGAACTGTGGACCTTGCATTTTTTGGCTCATGGTTCTTTGTCCATCTTCAAAGCCAGCAGCAGAGCATTTTGCTTTAGTGGTCAGGTTGTCTTCTGCCTTCTGTAGTTAAATCTCCCTCTGCCTTCCCTTCAGAAGGACATTTGTGATTGTATTTAGGGACCACCTGGATAATCCCTATTTTTAAAATCCTTAATCACGTCCACAAAGTCCCTTTTGCCACTTATGGTAACATTCACAGGTTCCAAGAACTAGGACCCAGATATCTTTGGTGGCCATTTTTCAGCTAGCCATAGCCAGGCTAAAGGGGGTTATCCTGTATCCAGAGGTGGAAAACAGGAATGGCATGGAAAAAACAATTGAGAAAAAACATTCAGGCATCTGGGAGGTGGGGGTAGGAGAGACACAGAGCTAACTAAGGCATGAGGTGAGAGGAGGGTATGAGGTCCAGTGACCAGGTGCTGGCTGATGCCAGAGTGGCCTGGTCAGCTGTGGGAGAGAGTCTGGAGGAAAGGGGTCTGACAGAGCCCTTCCCTCCAGGCCCCAACAGTGCAGAGGAGGAGGAGGGCTGCAGGGGTCTGAAGACCTGGCGGCTGGGTTGTCACTGGGACCCCAGGCAGAGTAGGTGGTGGTGGGTGGGGGCAAGGAGGCACAGGAAGCATGTTGTCAGGGTTGGGGGACCTTCTGAGTGGGGAGCTGAGGATATGGGGACAGGAGCAGAGACCTTCATTCCCAACCAAAAGGTTCTGCATATTGGCTGCACAATTTTTGTCAGAGCCGCATGCCACCTGTACTATAATTTCTTTAGTATTTTTAAATCTAATTGTCTTTTTCTTAAAAGAAAATGCCATTTTAAAGTTGAAGCATTTGGTGTGTGGTTTTGACTTGCATTTCCCTGATGGTGAATGATGTTGAGCATCTTTTCGTGTGTTTATTAGCTATTTGTATATATCTTCTTGAAGAAATACCTATATAGGTCCTATGCCTATTTCAGTTGGATTGTCTTTATTATTGAGTTTTAAGAGTTCTTTATATCTTCTGGATACAAGTCACTTATCACATATGTGCTTTGAAGTTATGATGTCCCATCATATAGCTGTCTTTTCACTTTCTTAATAATGTCCTTTGGAACACAAAGGTTTTTAATGTTGATGACGTCCAATTTACTTATTTTTTTATTTTATTGCTTGTGCTTTTGCTGTTATATCTAAGAATCCTTTGCCAAATACAAGATTATAAAGATTTAGCCCTGTGTTTTCTTCTAATTCAGTAGTTTCAGCTCTTACATTTATGTCTTTGATTCATTTTGAGTTAAATTTTATATATGGTGTGAGGTAGGGGACCAACTTTATTCTTTTGCATGTGGCTATCCAGTTGTCCTGTAAGAAGTGTGTTACAGCCACTTAACCCTGCCATAGCTCCCAAGGAGTGATCCGTAGTAGACAAGAAAGTGTTCACTTTATAAAATGTGACCAAATTTTCAGCTTCTCACCAGAGATTGGGAATTCTGATCATGGGACCTGTGTTTCCCCCACAGTCAAGTGGTTCTGAGTCCCAGCTGCCCCTTCAGACACAGCACATATTACCCATCACTTCCTGCATCACCTCGCATAGGTCAGGTACCCTCATAAGCTCTTAAATGGGCTCACTTCAGTCACTTGTGAGCCTGCCCAGTCCCTGACAGCCAGGGAGTTTCTGACCTCCATGGTACATCCCTCTATTCAGGGAGGATGATAAGCCTTGCTATGCATCTGAGGATTTCTTTTTTTGGCACACGGGCTTAGTTGCCCCGCGGCATGTGGGATCTTCCTGGAGCTGGGATCGAACTCATGACCTCTGCATTGGCAGGTGGATTCTTAACCATTGCGCCACCTAGGAAGTCCGATCTGAGGATTTCTTAGTGTGTCCGTTAGCTGTTGCTACATAACAGACGATCCCAAAATTTAGTGGCTTAGAACAGTAACCATTTCTTTAGCCCACAAATCTGCAAGTCAGCAGTCTAAACTGGTCTCTGTGAGCACCTGCACCTATCTGAGATCAGTTGTAGTTCAGCTGTGGTTGGCCTTGATCTTCTCTGGATACTTTCTCACGTCCTCGTCATAACACACCCCCACATGAGGCAGCCCACGTAGGTGCCCAGTGAGACCTGACTTGCATCGCTCAGAATGCGAGTTGTCTGGACACTGACCTGCTTCTCCTCAGCTTCCCCACTCCTCCTTCTCTTCCCAAGGACATTGATGGGGACAGTCCAGCTGATTGAGTGTGTATGTGCTGTTTCAGGAGCCGGTGACTTTCCGGGACATAGCTGTGGACTTCACCCAGGAGGAGTGGGGACAGCTGGGCCCTGCCCAGAGGACCCTGTACCGTGACGTGATGCTGGAGACCTTCGGGCATCTGCTCTCTGTGGGTGAGGCCCGCTTCCCGAGCTGACCATCAGATTCCTGCGGTGACTTCTTCATGGGTTATGGGTCGTAGGGCCTGTGGTGCGAGGACTTGACCTGGGCTAGGGATCAGAGACCCTGAATTCTCATTCCCTGTGGGGCATGCGGGTGGGAGGGTGTCTGCCCTTTTCTATCCTGATGCAAAAACTTACGAGGCGCCCCCACGTCCTGACGGTCAGGAATCGAGGGCTGGCGCCCGGGCTGATTCTTCTTCTCCAGAGCAGGCTCCCACCTCCTTTGTCTTTCTCTGTTCCCAGGGCCTGAGCTTCCCAAACCTGAAGTCATCTCCCAGCTGGAGCAAGGGGCTGAGCTGTGGGTGGCAGAGAGAGGAATTGTCCAGGGCTGCTGCCCAGGTGAGAACCCGCCGAGTGGGGACCCCCAATAGGAGCAGTTGTGCTGCTTGGAAGAGGTGGTGTGTCAGGGGCCCGAGAAGGGGTGGAGAGGAAGGTCAGCAAAGGGAAGAGGTCAGTGGGGCCGTTTCAGAATCCCTCCCTGGACGTGCTCAGTTCCCTCGGCAGTGAGCTGTGACAACACGTGAGAGGTGTTAGCTGCCGGGGAAGCTCGCTGTAGGCTCTGTGCCTGGGGTTTTACTAGGGGCTGGTCACGTGGGCACCCCCTGCCTGGCATAGACTAAGACTCCAGGCTCCCAGAAGGAAGCAGGTGTTCGCCCTAAACCATATTGTTGTCACGGAGTTTGGGCACAGTGAGCCTTTCTTACCAGTTAGGTTTGTGGCAACACTTCCCAAATCCAAGTTCCCAGACCCAGCCAGAGGCCGCCCTTGAAAGCTGGCCCTCTTAGGATGCCAGCCTGGAGCCAACCTGGAGCTCTTTTCTGCACAAGCAGTCTGGGCCCTGTCCTTCCACCCCCTCCCTGGAGTGCTCCAGGGCTCCGAGGCCTCCTCACCTGTGCTCCCCTTTTTCTGAGCTCAGGCACTGCCTGCCTCTTCTCGAGCGGTCAGAATCCACCGTTTCCTCCCTCTTTCAGCAGCCTTCCCCTAGGATCGTTTCTGATGTGTGAACTTGCCCTTCATCCTCTCCATCTCATCCTTGCACATCCACAGCCTGTAAGCCTATTCCCTACACCCTCCTGTCCTCTCAGGAACAGAATTACGTTCAGCCGTAAACACCTGACGACTGGGATAGAGCAGCTCAAAACAAAGCAGGAACCCAGAGGTGGCCGTTGCTGGTGATGGCTTGGCATTCCAGGGTGCCGGGGCCGATGGTTCTGATTCTCCTGGCCTTTCCTGGGGCTCAGCTTTGGCCGTCACATCCATGCTCCAGGCAGGGGCAGAGGGAGCTGGGAAGAATGGCACCAATTACATATTTCCGCTTTTATCAGAACTTCAGATGTTGTCCATTGAGGTCTCTTTGGTCGGTGGGGGGCTGGGGGTCCCTCCAGCTGCTGGGGAGGCTGGAAGACCAGGGGCGGGGGGCTTAGATTGTCATCACTGGCTTTTCCATCCCTTCGCTCGGGCTGGTGCATTATACCCTGACTGCTTTCTGAAAGAAGAGGGCTCTGCCCACAGGACACATGACCAGCTGTACCTGCAGCCCCGCCTCCCACCTGAAAGCCTCCGATACCATCTGCAGGGAATCCCAGTACCTCTGTGATAGGGTGTGGCCCATCACCCCAGGCCAGGACTGCCAAGTCCCCATTCTCCTCTGAGTCTGTGGAGCCTGTCTGACATCTTCCACCCTCAAGTGCTGGCCTTCCTCCCCAGGC
Organism: Hippopotamus amphibius kiboko; assembly: GCF_030028045.1. Classification (NCBI taxonomy): domain Eukaryota; kingdom Metazoa; phylum Chordata; class Mammalia; order Artiodactyla; family Hippopotamidae; genus Hippopotamus; species Hippopotamus amphibius. The sequence continues at coordinate 2,696,029 of NW_026648280.1, forward strand.
CCCGAGCTAGCTGCCATTGGGCCAGCTGGCATCTTTCCGGGTGCCAGGTCCCAAGCATGCCATAAAATTCACCCACATAAGGTGCATGGTCCCGTGGTTTTGAGCATATTCACAGGCTGTGTATCCTGCACCACTGTCTAGTTCCAGAACATGTCAGCTCCCAGAAGTCGCCCACTAGCAGTACTGTGGTTTGTTTCTACCCACAGAACACTCCTGACACCAAGTGCATGGGTTTTTTCCACATCAGCAACCAACTCTCCACTTCTCCAGACACTAGCCACGTGTCCCAATGATTCAGTCCAATTCTCACGCTGTCTTCCAGAGCTGGTGTAGACCCCACGGCTTAAGGACTCAGTCCCATAAGGCTGCCCCCACTTCAGACACTGCTCACACGTCAAGGCCTCCCATTACTTCTCACTGCCTGGCTGTAAATCATGGGTCCTACAGCCCCCTCCTCAGGTTTAGTAATGTTCTGTAACAGCTCACAGAACTCAGGGAAACACCGCTTACATTTACTGTTGTTTATAAATGGTAATTAAAGGATACAAATGAGCAGGCAGATCGAGGGGAGGCACTGAAGCTCCGCATCCTGAAGCTGTCTGGGGGCCACCAGGAGTCACCTTGTTAGCATAAACTCATGTGGTTGAGGGGGATTTATTACAGTTAACAGAAGACACCCCTCACTAAGGAAATTCCAAGGGTTTTAGGAGCTGTGTGCCAGGGACCAGGGATGAAGACCCTGTACATATTTCTCAGTAGATGACAACATCACAAGCAGTCCCTTTATCACTTCATCCCTGCCGCCCGCTGGCAACCACTAATCTGCTTTCTGTCCGTGGACTTGCATATTCTGGACGTTCCATTTGAACGGAATCTTACAACATATGGCCTTTGATGTCTAGCTTTTTCTTTTGTTCTTTTTTTTTTAATTGAAGTATAGTTGATGTACAATATCATATAAGCTACAGGTGGACAATGTAGTGATTCACAATTTTTAAAGGCAGTACTCCACTTATAGTTGTTGTAAAATATTGGCTAAATTCCCAGTGTTGTACTGTATATCCTTGTCGGTGTTTTTGTTTTTGGCCATGCCATGCGGCTTGTGGGATCTCAGTTCTCCAACCAGGGATTGAACCCAGGTCACGGCAGTGAAAGCCCAGAATCCTAACCTCTAGGCCACCAGGGAACTCCCCTTTGTGGCTTATTTTATGTATAATAGTCTGTGTGTGTCCAGCTTCTTTCAGGGAGCGTCTCGTTTTCAGGGTTCAGTCATGTAGCTTTCTGTGTCTGAATCATACCCCATTGTATGGATGGACCACATGTATGGACACTTGGGTTGTTTCCACTTTTTGGCTCTTGTGAATCGTGCTGCTGTGAAGATTCCTGTAAAGTTTTCGTGTGGACTGACGGGTGCTTTTCTTGAGTGCCCTCTTTGTGCTGTGCGTGGAGTCCAGTGTGGGGACTGTGGTGAGCGAGACAGACACCGGCTGCCTGGCCAGGCTTGGCTGCTCCAGCACCTCGCCCCCGGCCAGTGCTCCCTCACTGCCTCGCACCCGAGGCACGTAGCGTTGAGAACCTGCCCCCGGTCAGCTCCGGGACCTGGCCGTGGACATTCTGGGGTGGCGAGACGGACCCTAAGTGAGTGAACGTGTGGAGGGTGCGGTGGACAGGATGGCAGCAGGTGAGGAGGTTCGAGGGGGCCGGGGTGAGCACGGCAGCCTGGCCCCCAGGGATGTCCCCGCCCCGGTCCCAGCACCCGTCCGCTACACTGTTGGGCCAGCCTGTGGTAGCCACAGCAGTCCTTGGGTGAGGGAGTCAGGACGAGGACAGGTGACGTCAGAGAAGGACTGGCAGACGCCTCGAGATGCTGGAAACAGCGAGGAAGCCCATTCCTGCAGCCTCTGAACGCAGAGCCGTGCAGCCCTGTGGACACGGGTTCTAGGACTCTGCCTTCCGGAGAGTAGGCGTGTGCTGTTGTAGGGGCTGAGCGTGTGGTAAGTTACACCGTCACTTCCCTGTGCTGCGAGCAGGGGAGAGCCTTGCCTGCCTGAGGGGCGGGTCTTACTCTGGAGGATCCTGGGACCAGGGGCTGCTCCTCCCAGGGTGTCCCCAGACGAGAGGGCACCTGCACTTGGGGATCTGGCCTGTCACACCTGGGTTTTCTAAACGGAGCTACATGTTCCCCCCGCCCCAAGCTGCTCCTTCTGTGCTTTGGCTCCGTGTCTCCCCCCCTCCCCCGCCAAGAGGGCAGGGCTTTCCATCCACTGGGGTCACTGCTTTGTCCCCAGCATCCAGGGCCAGAAAGTGAATATTTTAGGCTTTGTGGACAATGTGCAGTCCCTGTGTGTTTCCTATCACGACTGAAACAGACTGCCACAAACATGGCTTAAGACTACATACATTTATTTATTATCTCCCAGGTCTGTCAGGCTGGACTGCTTTATCTGCTCTGGGCCCCAAAAGGCCAAAGTCAAGGTGTCAGCGGGCTGGTGGTGGGGGTGGCAGGCTTCCCGGGAGCCTCAGGAAGAATGCACGTCTAGAGCAGTCAGCTGGTTGGCAGAATCCAGTTCCATGCGGTCGTAGGACTGAGGTTCCTGTTTCCTTGCAGACTGTCGCCCAAGAGCTGCTCTCAGCTTCGAGGGGCACCCGCGTTCCCTGGCCCACGCCCCTGCCCAGCGAGCCTCTCCCTCTGCCGCCTCCTTCTGCTTTTAAAGCTTGAGGGGATTGCTTTGGGCTCACCCAGCTAATCCAGCATCATCTCCCTATTTTGAGGTTTAAGGTCAGCTGATAAGTGAACTTCATGTCACCTGCAAAATCCTTTGACAGCAGTACCTGGATGACTGAACAGCCACTGGACAGCTTCAGAATCCCTCCCATCTCTGTCACATGTTTCTGCTACAGCCCTTTAAAAACGTAAAAAGCATCGCTTGCTTGGGTGCTGTAGTTGACCGGCTGCTGATTTAGGCCAGTGTCTGGCCCAAGAAGTTTTTGTTGAAAGGATGAATGAGTGAAGCTGTGTCTGCAGACGGGGCTCTGGGTTCCAGATGTGCGAGCAGAAGTGGAGGGCGGGGCAAGTACGACACAGGGCCAGGGTGTGCCTCCTGCGCCAGGTTTTCTCAGCCGGGCCCTCACAGCTCTTGGGTTTTCTTTCAGGCCGGGAGCCTGGACCTGAGGGCCGAGCGCCGCCCCAGGAGCAGGAGAAGGGGCGGGAAGGCTTCCTGGGGGAGGCGCTGTGTCTCGCCACACCGGGGGAAGACTGGGACCGTGAGGGCCGGGTACAGAAGCCCGAGAAGGACCAGGGCAATCGGAGGCGCTTGGATGTCAGCCTCAAGGAAGCACCGGTTCAAGATGGACCCCATGAAAGCCTCAGACTTGGGGAAAACTGTGTCCTGAGTCCAGACCTCAGTCCGCTCCTGGAGGTTTCCAGGACCGAGTGTCTGTTTGCCCCCGACTCACGGGATACAAGCTGGGAGCGGAACCCGGGTGCTGTGGGTGAGCAGATGCGCTCCGCGGGCAGACAGCCGCCTGACAGCGGCGACCGCAGCTGCTCTTCCGGTCAGGCCGCGCCGGAGCCGGAGCCGGAGCCGGAGCCTGCGCGCCCCCAGGTGCCCGACAAACCCTACAAGTGCGCGGACTGCGGCAAGTCCTTCAACCACAACGCGCACCTCACGGTGCACCGGCGCATCCACACGGGCGAGCGGCCGTACGCGTGCAAGGAGTGCGGCAAGGCCTTCAGCCAGAACTCCTCGCTGGTGCAGCACGAGCGCATCCACACGGGCCACAAGCCCTACAAGTGCGCCGACTGCGGCAAGTCCTTCTGCCACAGCACGCACCTCACGGTGCACCGGCGCATCCACACCGGGGAGAAGCCCTACGCCTGCCAGGACTGCGGGCGGGCCTTCAACCAGAACTCGTCCCTGGGCCGCCACCGGCGCACGCACACTGGGGAGAAGCCGTTCGCCTGCAGCGTGTGCGGCAAGGCCTTCTCGCGCACCACGTGCCTGTTCCTGCACCTGAGGACGCACACGGCCGAGAGGCCCTACGAGTGCAGCCGCTGCGGCAAGGGCTTCCGGCACAGCTCCTCCCTGGCGCAGCACCAACGCAAGCACGCGGGCGAGGGGCCCTACGACTGTCGCCAGCGGCTGGCCTTCGAGCCCACGCCCGCATGGCCGGAGCCCCTGACCCCCGGCGACGGGGCTCCCCGCAGCGACAGGCCCTTCAGGTGCGGCCAGTGCGGCAAGTGCTTCACGCAGAGCTCGCACCTCATCCGGCACCAGATAACGCACACCAGGGAGGGGGGCCGGGGCCGGGGCCGGGGACGACGGCGCCCGCAGCCCTGTGGCCGGAGCCCGCACCTCGGCCGGCACCAGCCCCGTCCCGCGGGCGAGAGCCCTGGGGCTGGGACGAAGGCGGGACAGCCTGCCGGCAGGGCACTGGCCCTGTTTGACATCCATGAAATCATGCAAGAGAAAAGCCCCGTGCACGTTATTGGGGTGGAAGAGCCTTCTGTGGGCACGTCCGTGGTGTTTGACATCAGAGAATCCACATAGGGGAGAGACTCTGCGGGTGACTTTTGAACCACAGGTACAGAAGTGGGGTAAGTCCACACAGTGTATTTACAGAAGAGGGGCTGGGGATGGAAATGCTCTCTGATTTCCTCAGGAAATGATGCTTCCCCAAACAGCTGAGATCAGAGGTTCTCCAATCTATCAAGCCCAGTACCCTGAAATGAATTCACAGGTAATGTAACCCACACACATGTAATGTCGAAAAATCCATACGTGTCCCCATTTTGTGAAGGATCATTAAAACAGAAGTAATTTACAGTAGGGTCACATGTGCTGAGTTGGTGGTATCTCTGCTTGTGATTGTGTGGCCATCGTGCCCAGAGACATAGGGTATTGCCTGTTGCGGTTTGGTCTACAGGGTGTGGTGTGGGCCACAGAAACATTACTAGAGGCATTCCTGTGTGGGTGTGATTTTCCTAAGTGCTGACTCACTCTTAGAAAAGGTTTGAACAAAACAGAACGTCAGTGCATTTCTGGGAGGTTTTGTGTAACATTCTAAACGTGCAGGAAGTAATTTGTACATGGAGTCAAGCCAGGGTCTCCGTTCATACGTTACAGACAGATGGTTCCACACATACATACACGGTCCCGGGGGGGCCGGTGCTGCACTTCAGAGTCATTAGAGCATGCATGGCAGCCGCAGTCATGCCCAAATCAAATGACAGAGGAGCCCCCAGGAAATCCCACAGCCTTCCCAGGGGGGGTCACAACTCCTGCTGGAAAGCGTTGTCTTAGAACACCAGCGTTGCCTGTGATGGACGTTCTCACGCAGAGTGGTTTTGTTCCCCAGGAGACGTTTGATGACTTCTGGATGCATGGTGGTGGTCATGACTGGGGGTGGGGGGGGGTGCCACTGACATCCAGGGGGAGGCCAGGGGTTTGCTGAACATCCTGTAAAGCCCCAGACAGCCCCTCAGCGGAGAATCACGTGGCCCCAAGGTGGAGAAGCCATGCCCAGCACAAGAGCTGGCTTTCCCCAGACTCTGCAGTGATTGATCAGGGCTGTGTTAACAATCCTGTACGTTTGATTTTAACAAATGACATCATGAGCATATGCACAAGATGTTTTTTAGTCTTTTTTTTTTTCACTCTTTTGCAGCATTCATAGTTGATGTGAAGGAAGAGAATCCACTTATTTTTCTAAGTTAATCTAAATTTTAGCATTTTATTTTGGACATTCCATGTAAAACATAGATAATACATTTTCACTGGCACCCCTGCCTGCCACTGAATTATTTTTACATCAGCCCCAGAAATCTTGTCATTTCATCCATTTTTCTGAATATCTCTAAAAAGCATGGACTTTTAAATATATGTATAAAATCACATTGGCCCATGATGACAAAAACCATTTTCATAATCATTGTGAGCCATGACTTGCCTTTTTCACCAAGTTGATGTTTGCACGGATAGCACAAAAGCAACAGTGTGTAAAACTGCCGGAGCCTGAGTGGGAATCAAGGAGGTGGCTCCGAGGTCGTTGTTCATATTCTTCCTTACCTGGCATGCAGTAAAGGAAAAAAAAAATTGTGGTTTCATTTAAGAATGTCTGTGATGAAGCAGGAAAAATTATTAATTTCATTGTCTCGAGTAAAACTGTACTACCATTTTCACATCTAAACTGAAGTAACAGAAATTCCTCAATATGTCATCAAATATCTAGTGTTCAGATGTTCCTGGTTGCCTCATAAATTTTGTTTTCTATTTTGGTTTGTTCTAATCATGATCTAAACAAAAATCACACAGTGCATTTGCTTAATGCCTTTCTCGGGTCTCTTTTTACCCTAACCCTTCTTTCTTTTTCTTTTTTAGTCTTTTATGTGTTGGGGGAAACAATCAACAGGATAACCTAAATTTTGTCCCCATCCCAAGCCTGCCCGTCAGACCCTCCTTGGCCTGGTGGAGTGACCTGATTGGGCGTCAAGTCACCAGGCTGTGAGGAACGGCCGTGTGAATGGTGTGACCCACTGTTCTATTCTCAGAGTTCATCAGCACCTTCTCCAGCACAGCTCCCCATCTTTCTGGCGTCTCTGCTGGAAGACCTTTGGAAGACCTTTCTCCCAACTGTCAATGCCCAGGAAAGCGAGATGTGTGAGAAAATGATTTATTTGTATATGATGCAGGACATTCTAACATGACCATTTTCACGTCCACAATTGGAAACTTGGTCTGGATCATCTTTTTCCTTTCCTCCAACTTTATTTCTGAGGAAAGCAAAGCCTTCTGACCTTAGCTATGCTGTTCTTGACGTAAAGTAGAACATTGTGTTCGAGGTGTGATTCTTGGTATCTCATAGCAGAAAGGATGCAAAAGCCAAGGATTTAAGCCTGCCTGCTTTCTAACCTAGAATGGAGAAGCAAAACGCCTGTCCCACCCGGACACTACATCGTGTGCTCCATTTATACAGCACAGTTGCCTTTTTTTGTTTGCTTGCTGTTCCCACTGCAGTTGCGTTTTAGTGATGTTTAATACAAGCCATACACATCATTATGGAAGGAAGGAAGCTTGTAGAAATTGTTCCTAAAAGTATCCCACAGAAGGAATGTTGGATTGGCAGAGCGTTGAGTTGAAGGGAAGAAGTATCACCCTGGAAGGACACAACGGCAGTTCCAGGAGCTGTGGCAGAGCGGCTGCACGCCGGGACTCCCGCTGCCAAGACGTGATGCTCAAGTGCCAGAGCCCATCGGAACTTTCTCGGCTCCGTTTCTCTTTAGGTGCTGTGAGTGTCACAGCCCATGGCGTTTCCATCATGGCAGAGCTGGCCTCCAGGACGCTCAGAGCCACCTCACAGCTCATTTCCAGAGGTTCCGCAAGACCCCTCAAAGCCTCGAGGTTGCCTCTCTGCGCTCACCTGTCCTCTGGGCTTGTCCTCACGGACTTCCCTTGTCAGCTGTCACCGTTACAGCGCCTCCATCCTCACGCCGGCGCCACCTTCCACTTCATTCTTAGCAAATAACCTTCTATTTCCATGGCTCAGAAAAGGTGTGTTTTCAGACAGGCAGTGCCTCACAGTTCTGTGAGGCAGTGCCATTTTACATGTAAGAAAAATACGGCACAGGACACAAGTAGCCGTCCCAAGGTCACACAGCTGGGAGGTGGAGGCAGAATTGGAGGTCACCGCCCTGTTGACAGTGGCTTGAACAAATCAGGCTTTGTTCGAAGGCCGCGTCTTCGGTGGCTCAGCCACATCAGAGACAGTGTTTTCTCTCCCAGCCTGTCCCTGCTTGTCGCAGGGAGACTCCTGCAGCCCCAGCTGTTGTGTCCACAGTCAGGACCGGAGGAGGGGGCGGGGCAGGTCTACGCTCATCTCTCCAGCGAGGCTGCAAAGGAAAGGCTCTCCCCGAAGCTTCCAGCCGATGCCCGTTAGGTCTCACTGGCCAAGACTGGGTCACAGGCCCCTCCCTCCTCCCCCGCCCCGTGACGAGGGGGCTTGGAAACCTAGTGATGAGCTTCTCTAACCCCTGAGGCTGAGACTGTACCAGAGAAAAGGTTTTGGGAAGCGGTACTGGATAGGCAGCGGGCAGCCGCTGCACCTTTTCTCCTCCAGGCTCTTCTTGGAGGAGGTGCCACTTCCTGACCGGGGCCACCACCTCTCAGCACCGTCCCTTCATCCCCAGGATGGTCCAGCCTGCCGGCCGGTCCCCCTCCCTGCAGTGCTCGGTCCCCTGGCATTCTGGAACTCCACACTCTTCCAGATCTCTCCCACCTCTCGAGGGACTTCTTGCCACCCCCCCCCCCCCTTAAGTGTTGGAGTCCCTGCGCATTGTCCCAGCAGCACATCTTGTGTTCTGTAGGCTCCCAGGATGTCTTCGTCCACACCCACGGCTTCGTGCTGCTCACTCCCAGCTCCACGTAGATGCCCCACACACTCTGAGCACACAGCCTACCTGAAGGGAAAGGCCACTTTCCGATCCAGACCTGTTCCTCCTCCCCGGGTCCCTTTGACGGGGCTTGTTGCCACCCGCCACCCCATCAAGCCAGAAGACAGATATCCTGTTGGTTTTACCATCTACACATTTCATCTGTCTCACATCCCACTGCCACCACTGGTGCAGGACGGCCGCCAGAGGGCAAGTAACACGACAGCGAGTGGCCTGGCCACCAGAGCCCGCCCCGCTTTTCGCTTTACCTCCTCACTGCCCCATGAGTGGCGTGGGGTGCAGACTCAGAAGGCTCCCACTGCCAGTGTGCTCTAGGGAGGGAGACCCAGTGGTAACTTCCCCTCTGTGGACAGGTTGGAAACCAGGCCTACAATTGTTCTGTACCCTCCACCTTGGCCCCCAAAATGGCAGCTGCCAAAGGGTCATGTTTCCACAGTTCTCAGAATGGACACTGGGTGGGCTGAGGCTACAGTGGATTCACTGGGTAAACTGGGGACAAGCTTGTCACTGTCACCATTTGCTGCCCTCTCGCGTGCACTGCAGGTCTTTGGGAATTTTCCATTTTTCTTTTCAGGTCGTGTTTTCCAGGCATCATATTCCTATTAATTCCTTACAGATACTTTGAAACAAAGTCAGATAGGAAACTCCTCAGGGGAAATTACTATAAACTAGGGAAAATATATGGTTTTATCAGTTTATCAGAGTAATGCAAATTCTTTGTAGCAAAACATGGAAAATGCACAAAAGTAAAATACACAGAAGTATGAAGGTTTACTTAAAATTTAATTCCTCATACTTCCACCATCCAGAGATGGTTATTACCTTAAGATTTTGTTAATTTTCCTTGTAATTTTTTCTTGCAATATACATGTGTGTATACATAGAGTGAACACAATCTTATACACACAACAAAAATATGTATAGTTATCTTGTGTTTAGAAAATTGGAATCCTTCTACTTCTCTTGTAACATGTGCTTCTTACTATATTTTGAACATTTTCCTCTGAAAATGGATTTCGTGTAGCTTTTTGAATTACCTTTCAGGAAGATTGTAGCAATGTGACCTTCATCCAGCATCTTACCAGCCTTGACTTTTATCCAAGAGGAGGAAGAGGGATTCATACACATTTCTGAAGGAGTATGAATTGATATGGCCTCTGTGAAGGGCACTTTGTTGGTTGCTATCTGAATTACAAACAAACAAACTCTGTCTCAGCAAGTCAGTTGCTGGTAATCAATCCTACAGATATATTTGTACCTGTGCAAACTTTGTATTTTTTACTATGGTATTGAAAAGTGAAAATTTGGAAACAACCTCAGTGAACACCACATGGAGCTAGCTAAGTGATTTATGGTGGACTGGCTGGCTTTTACACAGCCTTAAAATGGGGACTGTCTTTATGAACACATGTGGAAAAGAATGCCAAGATACATTGTTAAGTGAAAAGGTATGAAACAGTTTGTATGGTATGTTTTTATTTGTGTAAAGAGGAAGCCATTGCTTACACACACACACACACACACACACACACACACTCACACACAGATCATCTGAAGAGTACAAAGTGACCGTACATACTAGTCGCTCTTGGGGAGGAGAAGTGGGGAAAGGATGAGGGATAATTTTCATTATATATCTTGATATTTTTTGGAATTTTGAAACGTTAAAGTATTACCAGTTCAAGAAATAAATTTAAACACAACCTTAATTCTTTCAAATTAAACTAAGTTTGATAATTTATTTCATTGTTCACTGTCTCCCCTCCCCCCCCACTTAAATGTCCACATGACTGTGTCTTGGCCACACCTGTTCTATATATATGCACACGTGTGTGTTGAGCTGACAGGACCAATTGAGTGTAAAATAGCCTAGACTCCATGAAGTTTCCTGCAAGCTGGTTGTAGTACATACATTTCCAATCAATAAACCAATCTATGATAGGAATAGAAAAGTTTTATTTGAGCCAAACTGAGGACTATAGCCTGGGAGACAGCATCTCAGATAAGTCTAAGGAACTGCTCCACTGAAGCATGGGTTTTGGTGCAGTTTAGTATCTTGTCAGAACAAAGAACATCAAACACGTCAAGGTTCCCCCCCCACAAAAAAAAAAAACCCTATCAAAAGTGAGTCAGTATAGCCTTGGCACCTGGGAAGGGAGCCTTATTGAAAGAGGACCAGCATTGGCATCCCAGGAAGGAAGGTATTTAATCTTTTTTTTTAATAATTTTTTTAAATTGATGATGCTATGACTCAGCAATGCTTTTTAAAAAAAATTTTTATTTTTGGCTGCATTGGGTCATCCTCGTTGCGAGCGTGCTTTCTCTAGCTGTGGCAAGTGGTGGCTACTCTTCATTGTGGTGTGCCTGGGCTTCTCATTGCGTTGGCTTCTCTTGTTACAGAGCATGGGCTCTAGGTGCGCGGGCTTCAGTAGCTGTGGCACTTGGGCTCAGTAGTTGTGGTACACGGGCTTAGTTGCCTTGTGGCATGTGGGATTTTCCTGGACCAGGGATTGAACCCGCGTCTGCTGCATTGGCAGGTGGATTCTTAACCACTGCACCACCTAGGAAGTCCTGGCATTTAATCCTTTTGTTTCATTTTTTGTTATGTTTTGGCCTTGCCATGCAGTGTGTGGGATCTTAGTTCCCCTACCAGGGACTGAACCCAGGCCCCCTACATTGGGAGTGTGGAGTCTTAACCACTGGACTACCAGGGAAGTCCCTAATCTTTATTTTTAACATGGACATTCTTTACTTCTGGTCAGTGCACCCTTTTCTTTAACGATTAAAGCAGATATACATCGTGTGTGTGACAGGCTGCAAACAGGCTGTTTTAGTTAGCATAAAAGTCAAGTTAAATCGTCAAGCCAAAATGACTTCCCCATCCCTCCCTAAATGAAAATTTCTTCTGTTAATACTTATACATGTATATGTGCGAATTGGAAGAGGAAAAAAGTACATACGCTGCATATGTACAAAGACACAGAAAACTATGCCTGTCAATGTATGTCCAGTCCTCCAACCCCGTGCAAAACGACTGTTCTCAACGCTCTAGCCTTGCTGGTGCCCTTGGACTTCACTTCCCAGAAGGCCATTCACCTTATGCGGGCCCGTTCCAGGCGGGTAGCGCGCAGGGCCCGCTGGGAGATGAAGTCCCCAGACACCCCGGCGGGCGCTGGCGAAAGTGCTGGCGACAGTGGCATGGGTGAGCCTGCACAGGGCGGCGGTCGCGCGAGCCCGGGAGCCCTCCGACTCTGTGGCGAATCCGCGGTCCCAGCAGGGTGGCGGTGCAGTGTTAGGAACGCGGAGGCCCGTGCACGCGGCGGGGCCCAAGGGGGCGCGGACCCGGGTCGCAGGGGTGTAGGGGAAGGGAGACAGGAGGGAGTGATGCAAGTGCCGGTGGGTGGGAGTGGGGGTCGGGGAGCGACCTGTGTCGGAAGGTGCGTCCTCAGGAGTGTATCCGAGTGCGACCCTGCATGTGTGACACCACCTGTGTAACCAGGCGTGACCTCAGGTGTGTGCCTGTGCCTGGGACCTCTTCGCCATCACTCCCCATTCACCTGCTCGCCAGCCCCTGGCAACCATGAATCTACTTTCTCTCTCTGTTCTGGACATTTCCGATAAATGGGGTCATAAAATATGTGCTTTTTCTGTGTGCTTTTCTCATTGAAAATGATGCTTTCGAAGTCCATTCATGTTGTGCTGTGTATCTACTTAATTCATCTTTGTGGTTGAATAATAGTATGTTGTACGGATATACCACAGTTTGTTTACTCAAACATCGCTGCTGTGAACATTCACATGCAGGTTTTTGTGTGGACGAACGTTCTCAGTTCGGGGGACTGAAGCAGTTCGTCTGTCCCAGGGGAGCCCTTGTGAATGGCTCTGAACACACACACTCCCTGCTGCCTGTGCTCACCCAGCAGTACTTCATTTACCAGAATTCCAGCCCTGGGCCCCAAGGTTCAAGCCAGAAGCTTGGAGCCCCACTGCTGTGTGAGAAGTAGGCTCGGGGGACAGACATCCACCCCCGCAAGTGTCATCTACAACCTGGGCCCTCAGCCTGGGACTAAGACCACAATCCTGTATCTGCTGAGGCCAGGCAGCCCGGAGATGGAGCAGAATGGCAGGTGCTGGATCCCGAGGCACCAGGTGAGGCAGATGGCAGGGTGGTGGTCACAGGGCTGGACATTTTCAGAAACCATATCTCCCTCAAAATATGCCCTGCTCTTTGCCTTCCTCAGCCTAGTCCAGGCCACCAACTCCTCACAGGTCTCTGCTGCCCTTTGCCCCCTCCATCACACTCCACATAACACTAGAGGAGTCTTTAACCCTGAACAGTGAGGCCACTCCCCTTAAACTCTCTGTCACTGCCCAAGTCATTAGAGCAGGGTCTGCAAACTCTCCCTGTTAAGCTCTGGATAGCAAATATTTTGAGCTTTGCATTCCAAGAGGCAGGATGAAGGATGTCATATAGGTTCTTATCTAATAAGAGGGAAAACACACACACACACGTTTTTGTTTTTGTTTTTTTCCCTGACAAAATCCAGAACATTGTTGATAGACACTGAAATCTGAATTTCACTTAATGTTGGTCTTCTTTTCACCGTTTACCCTCCCCGCAACCCCTTCAAAATGTAGAAACTGCTTTTAGCTTATAGACCACACAAAATGGGCAGTGGGACCGAGTTTGCTGACCCCTGATTTGAAACAAATTCGCACTTCTTTCCATGCTTTGCAGGCCCTGCATGACCTGATTTCTGCCTGTTTTCCAGGCCTCCCCTGGGGCTCTCCCTTTGCCCACCATGCTCCTCTTCCACCCTGCCGGCCACTCAATGGGGTGTAAGCTTAGCTAGTCAGAGGGCTTCTTCGGCCACTCACGCCCACATTACGCTTTTATCTCTTACCACCTTTGAACACCTTTCACTTGTTCCCTTTCATCACAGACTGTAAGTTTCATGATGTGATGCCCGGTCCTTGGAGTATTTGTTAAATGAAAGAATGAATAAACAGCCTCCCACAGGAGGTACTATTACCCCATTTTACAGATAGAAAACGGAGGCCTCAGGGGAATTGAGCAGCCCAAGGTCACTCAGCAAGGAGTGGTGAAGGTGGATTTGATCCTCGATCTGACAGACTCCACTTACCCACCACGCTTGCTGTTCCCAGCTTAGCAATGACACTAGGAGGAAGAGCCCCAGGGATCTGCTCACCACTTTCACCCCTGTAGGGAGGGGAAAAGGCCCCACTCAGCCGTTCCCTCCTGGGAGTGTCTGTCAAGACCTGGATTCAGGACAGCTGGGACTATGATCTTCAGTGCTCTTGAGTACTTGCCGTCCTGGTAGCTCCACTTCATCCCCAACCGTCCCAGTAATGAGGGATCCCTGACACGTCTGCCGCTGCCGCCACCCATAAACCTGAGAGCTTGGAGCTGAGACCTGATTGTTACACACGTTGTGGGAAGTTCAATAGGTAGGACACGTGCGCTGTCAGAAATCCCAGCAGTAACCGGCTCCTGGCTGGGGAGGGGCCTTGCCTGGAAGGGGCTCAGGAGGGAGCTGTCCACGGTGCTGAAACGTCCCAGGGCTGAACTTTCCAACTGGTAGCTGTGAGCCACGTGCTTATATTGAAATATGAATTAAATAAACTTAAAATCACAAATCTACTTTCCCAGTCACACCACCTGCGTTCCTACTGCTCAGGAGCCACATGGGGCTGAGGGCTGCCAAATTCCACCCTCACAGAAGGTTCTAGAGGGACTTCCCTGGTGGCACAGCAGTTAATAATCTGCCTGCTAACGCAGGGGACACGGGTTCCATCCCTAGTCCGGGAAGATCCCACATACCTCAGAACAACTAAGCCCATGCGCCACAACTACTGAGCCTGCGCTCTAGAGCCCATGAGCCACAACTACTGAAGCCCTCATGCCTAGTGCCTGTGCTCTGCAACAGGAGAAGCCACTGCAATGAGAAACCCTTGCACCACAATGAAGAGTAAGCTCCGCTTGCCACAACTAGAGAAAGCCTGCACACAGCAACAGAGACCCAATGCAGCCAATAAATAAGTTTATTAAGAAAAAACAGTTCTAGAGTTTGATATGGACAGTGGTTACACAGGTGTGTGCATTTCTCAGCACTCATTGACCTGAGCACTGATATCTCTATTTTTTAAATTATCAGAAGGGACTTCCTTGGTGGTCCAGTGGTAAAGAATACGTCCTGCAATGCAGGAGACTTGGGCTCGATCTCTGGTCGGGAAACTAAGATCTCAGGTGCTTCGGGGCAACAAAGCCTGCGCGCTACATCTACTGAGCCCATGCGCCTCAACTAGAGAGCCTGAATGCTGCAACTAAGACCCAGAGCGGGCAAAAATAAAAAATAAAAAGTAATTAATTTAAAAATTATCGGGAATTCCCTGGTGGTCCAGTGGTTAGGACTCAGTGCTTTCACTGCCATGGGCCCTGGTTTGATCCCTGGTCAGGGAACTAAGACCTTCACAAGCCAGTGTGGCCCCCCCCACCCCCGCCAAAAAATTATTGTTTTGAAGGCACAGACTCAAGTCTGACTGCCTGGTTTCAAATACCCACCTCCTCATCATCTGCTTCATAACTTTTGATTTAAACCCTCTCTGCCCCCATTTCCCCCCATCTGCATAACAGAGGGTGGTGACAGTACCTCCTTGTCCCCGCACTGAGGAATTGGGCCAGCGTGGCACAGTGAGCCCTAGAGAAGCTCATTGGCTAGGGGTGGCATGGGGCTGCAGCACAGGGACTCTGTCTAGGCTCAGGGACCGTTTTAGAGGCAGGGGTCTGCTACCCAGCCCCCAAGCATGAAATCAGAGAGCTGCTTTCTATGTAGCCCTGAGCCCCATGACCCCTTGGCCAGGCTGGGTGCCAGGCAGGGATGCAGGGTGTGAAGGTAGTGTGGCCTCGGGCAGCAAAGGCCCTGTGCACTCTTCCTGTGTTGTGTTTCATTTCACAAGGACTTTTCACGGCATAATGCCTTCCATCCTCCCTGGAGACTCTCCCTGTTTTACCCTAGAAGAAACAGGCCCAGAGCAGGGATATGGGGCCAGAGGTCCAGGGCTTCCTGCTCTAAGTGTGCATCCTCCCCGGGACACCCTGGTGGATCCATGGTGGCTGTGCAGATCCCTGTACCAGAGCCCAGGTGGGGTGCCACAGACTAATTCCAGGTGCACAGATCACCCCATCTGTCCATGTGAACTCAAGGTGAACATCTTCTCCTCTTGATGCCTCAGTTTCCTTCCTGTACACTGGGCCAGGTAATGTTGCCTCCCTCACAAGGACAGAGTGAGGACCAAGCAAGCTGATGGAAGGTGCCCACAGCATGCCTGGCCCATAGCAAACGTCGGGGACTGTGGTTCCGTGAGCTCTGGAGGGGAGCAGGAGGGAGCAGGTCCATTTATGGGCTATTTGATGTTTTCTTTGGATAAATGTTACTAAGTCTTTCCCCATTTTTATTGTATTTATTTATTTATTTGGTGCCACTGTGAGGCTTTGCAGGATCTTAGTTTCCTGACCAGGGATCGAACCTGGACCCCCAGCTGTCCTAACCACTGGCCCGCCAGGGAATTCCCTGCCCACTTTTAAATTGAGTTACTTAGGGGCTTTGTTGTAAGAGTTCTTAAGAGGGCAGGGCTGGAGGGTGGGAAGCAGGAACTGCCAGAGAGAAAGCCTTCAGTGGTACAAAAAGGGAGAAAATCAGGGGTAGAGTTGGCAATTGGATGAATTGACCAGGCTCAGTAAGTGCCTGGTGTGCAAATGGGGCTCAGTGCAGACGTGGTTTATTGTTAGGATTATTGGGAATGGGCATCTTGGTGCTGTGCCTTTGACAACAGAAGTGGGACAAGACCACAAGGAATGCAAAGAAGACCCAAAGAAATGAAGGCCACCAGTGCCACCCAGCACTTGAGGGGTGAGATGGGTCTTGGCTGGGGAAAGTGAAGGATTCCTTGGATTAGGGTGCCTGTGGTGTGCCTACCAGTGGTCAGGAAGTGCAAAGGGACCATTTACACAAAATTTCCAGAAGAGACAAATCTACAGAGGCAGGAGGCAGATTAGTGGGGGGCAGGGGTGGGGGGCAGGGGGAATAGGGAGTGACTGCTTATGGGTATGGGGTGATAAAACTGTTCTGGAACTAGGTGGCGGTGATGGCTGCACAGCTCTGTAAAGATACTAAAAACCACTGAATTGTACACTTTAGAAGGGTGAACTGAAGGTATGTGAATTACAGTACCCAAAAAATGGTAAGATTTTTTAAAGGAGAAAGAAAATGGAAAGAGGACCAGATAAAGAGGCACTGTGACCACATCATTCCAGTGGCCTACACACACTACATACATGATACACACCTTCCCCCAGCATCCACAGCCCTCACACCTCTCACCTCACATCCCCTTCACCTCCTCACACAGCCCTCACACCTCTCACACACACACACACACCCCCACGCACCATGCACGGTTCCACCTCCCGCACACCCTCCGGCCGGATCAACTACACACTGCCACCACTCGCCCACGAAGTCACGGTAGCGGTCCCCTCGGCCCACGTGCCAGCTCGGACTAAAATTCCCGGCGTGCCCCGGGCTGCGGGGGCGGGCGACGCGGCGCCTTCTGGGAATTGTAGTCCAGGCGGGCGGGCCGGCGCGCCGGCTGCGGCGCACGAGACGCGGCGCATGCTGGGAGCCGTGGTCCCGGCTGGCGCGCGGGCTCCTCCCTTCAGCGCCGCCGTGTCGCCTCCCGGGAGTGTCCGCCCGCCTGCCCGCGGGTGAGGTGGGTCTGGGGAGGGTCCTGCTGGAGAGGAACGACAGGAGGCCCCGCAGCCGCGAACGCCCGATGGGCAGCGAGGAGCTGACCCCGAGCGGCGCGTGGACCGACGGACGGAGGGTGGACGTCACTGCACCGGTGCGGGGCCGGCTGACCCACCAGTTGTGTGTGCGGCTGGTTGTGTTTCTGGGTCTCACTTGTCTTGGTGTGTGTTTCCGACTGACAGGCTGGGAGCGTGGAGTTGGCTGGGAGGATGTCTGGCTGAACCGATCAAGTGCGCGACTGACAAAGAAGCTGTGCGAGACTTTGTCGGAGGCTTGTGTGCTGCTGTGAGTGAGAGGGTGTGTCTGTGACTGACTGTGTGATTTCAGGTGTGACCGACAGTCTGTGTCTGTGACTGGCGGAGACAGTGACTAGTGGTTATGAATGACTGTTGGAATGATGGTGATGCTGTGAGCGCCTGTTTATTGGACTGACTGAGTGACACTGAGAAAGTTTGGGTGCCGGGATATATTTTGGGATATGACTCACAGACTGTGCCTGAGGTAGGGTGTGTGCATATAACTATGTGATTGGAATATTGTCAGGGGGACTATATTTGGGTGATTTGCAGGGAGTTTACCAAGTTTGTGACAGAGAATTTGTGCTGTGCTATGCCTGCAGCTGAAATTATGTGACCTGCAGTCCCCCAGCTGGATTGAGGTCCACCAGCACCTTCTGTGGGCTTAGGCCTGGCAGGGGCTGTGAAGTCATCAGATTGCGCATCTGCTGCATGTTTGCTGTGTGCCAGGCCTGTTGCCAGGTCCAGTACAAGGAAAGAGCAAGAAATGAAATAACTGCCCTCCTAAGTTCGTTAAGCATTTGCGGAAAGGGGACCTCGACCTGATGCGAGGTCAGCACGTTGGAGGTGAGCTGGGCATGGTCCGCGTCCATGTGTCTCAGAGACTGTCATAAGAGATTTTCCAAAACAGTGGTTTGAGGGGTACAAAAGGGAGCTTGGAAATTGTGCTGCATTTATTGTCAATCCTGCCACCCCTGCACCCCCTCCTCTAAACAATGATAACCTGCATCAAACTCCACCTTTCCTGGTCCCTCTGTTTGCTCAGCACCTGTTTACTGTGCATTTGCTCTAGGCGCTGCGGCTCCAGCATGCCCAGTCTCTCTGGGGAAACATGGTGTGAGGACATTTTCCCCCGGGGCACTCAGAAGGATACTTAGCCTGCTCCCAGGTGCTGGGACAGCTCTTGGAAAAGATAACAGCTGGAGTGGGGACTGGAGGACTAAGAGAAATTAGGTGCAGAGGGGCATTTTAGAAGAGGAGAGTAACAGGGACAAAGGAATTGAGGAATTGGGATAACAGCAAGGGCAAGGTTGCAAGAGGCCCAAGTGAGCTTCACGGTGGAGTTAGGGAGTAGGACACAGCTTTACCAGAAATGACCAGCTGCCACTGGAAGTTTTCAGGATTGAGGTCTTGTTTTACATATGTTGACTTCTCCATGTGCCCAAGGTCATGGCTCAAGTGCCAACAGTTGTTATTTGTCATTTTGAGTATTATATCCTAGCAGGTGTAAAGTGGTATCTCACTGTGGCTTTGATTTGTACTCCTCTGGTAGCTGTCGAGGTTGAGCATCTTTTCATGTGCTTATTGGCCATTTGTATATCTTGTTAGGAGAAATGTCTAGTCAAATCCCTTGCCCATTCTTTAATTTTGGATTATTTGTCTTTTTATTATGGAATTGTTCTAGATACAGGTCCCTTATGAGATATATATTTTGCAAATATTTTCTCCCCTTCTGTGGGTTCCCTTTTCACCTTTTTTTTTTTTAACCTTGCCGCAGAGCTTGTAGTATCTTAGTTCCCCGACCAGGGATTAGCCCCTGCAGTAAAAGCACCAAGTCCTAACCAGTGGACCACCAGGGAATTCCCCTTTTCACCTTCTTGATGGTATCCTTAAAATCACAAAGGTTTTTAATTCTGATGAATTTTATCTGTTTTCTCTTTTGTCACTTACCTAAAATGACTTTGCATTATTTTTAAGGGTATGTGGAACATTGACCACAATTAACCACACACTGGGTCACAAACCAAGTCTTAGCAAATATCAGAGGATTAAAATTGACCAAAGGACATTTTCTGAGCACAACAGAGTTAATCTGGAAATCAGTAGTAAAAAGACAATTAGAGAACTCTGAATTGTTTGGAAACGAAGCAGCAGAGTTCTAAGTAGCCCATGGTTCAGGAGGAAACCACAAGAGACGTTAGAAAATATTTTTAACTAAATGATAATGAAGATGCGAAACCAAACTTGTGCTAAAGTTACGTTTATAGGGAAATTTATAGTCTGAAATACATGTATTAGAAAAGAGAAAAGGCAGAATGTCAATCTTCTAAGAATTCATCTCAGAAACTACAAAATACTTAGCAAATAAAATAAGGGTATGCCCCTGTGGCTCCCTCGGGAATGGGGTGTGTTTCAGATAGGAGACAGATCCACTCTGTGTGAGAAGAGCATATGCCTTAAGCAGCTTGCTGGTGAGGTCAGGGTTTGCTGGGTTTGTAGCTCAGCAGCTGCCCTTCCTTTCATTATCTGGGAAACTTTGGACAAATCTTTTTCTCCTGTCTGTTTTCATACCCATAAAATGGAAAGAAAGCTCCCACCTCCTGAGTTTGCTGTGAGTTTTTTTTTAACTTTTTACTTTATATCGGAGTATAGCCAATTAACAATGTTGTGATAGTTTCAGGTGCACAGGAAAGCGACTCTGCCATACATATACATGTATCTATTCTCCCCCAAACTCCCCTCCCAACCAGGCTGCCACATAAAGTTGAGCAGAGTTCCCTGTGCTATACAGTAGGTCCTTGTTGGGTATCCATTTCAAAGATAGCAGTGTGTACATGTCAATCCCAAAATCCCTGACTATCCCTTCTCCCCAACCTTCCCCACCGTAAGTTCTTAGTCTGTGAGTCTGTTTCTGCTTTGTGAATAAGTTGGTTTTTGTCATTTCTTTTTCGATTCCGCATATAAGTGGTATGCTACGATATTTGTCTTTGTCTGACTTACTTCACTGACAATCTCTAGGTCTATCCACGTTGCTACAAATGGCATTATTGTTGTGAGTTTTAGATGAGTTACTATATGCAAGCATTTAGAAAGGTGCTCAGCATCAAGTGGGCGCTGTCCTGATTATTTCGATCATCTGTGTCTCTGTGAGAGTGAGTCACATCTCACAGGCCCCAAGCTCGCCTCTGCCGTACTCAGCAGCGGTGAGGCAGGCACCCAAGTTCACACGATGACAAAGTTCTGCTCTTTCTGCAGACCCGGTTCCAAGGCTGCAGCCATCCCGTATCTCACTGGAGGTCTGCTGCCCAATGGCCATCCCCAAGAGCCCTGTGAGCCCGGTGCCCTGGGAACAAGATGGCTTTCTACAAGTGAAGGTGGAGGATGAGGAGGCCAGCCTCTCTCAGGTCCAGGAATCTAGCTTTGGCCACACTGCCCACCCCGAGGCTGCACGTTTGCGCTTCCGACACTTCTGCTTTGAGGAGGCATCCAACCCACACGAGGCCCTGGCCCAGCTCCGTGAATTCTGCCGCCAGTGGCTGCGGCCCGAGGTGCACTCCAAGGAGCAGATGCTGGAGCTGCTGGTGCTGGAGCAGTTCCTGGGCGCGCTGCCCCCTGAGGTCCAGTCTTGGGTGGGGGCTCAGTGCCCCAAGAGTGGCGAGGAGGCTGCTGTGCTGGTGGAGGATCTGACTCAGGCAGTGGACAAGAGAGGTGAGGGGGCTGACCGGCAGGTGCCTGTGGCACACCAGGGGCAAAGCCTGGACTGGGATGTGGGGTGCAGGTTTGGACTGGGGCTCCCTCACCCTCACCCGCTGCGGTAAGCGGGTCTGCTTTGACTGCTACCAGATGAGGGGGCTGGATGCCTGGGGTGGGGGCGGGGGCAGAAATGCCGTGTGTCCCGACGCACCCCCTCGGAACCCTCCCTGCGCTGACCCCCAGCATCTGGGTGAGACAGACCTGCCCTAGGCTAGAGTGGGCGCCATCGCTCAGAGATCCACGCGGGTGGCGCAGCCCAGGGAGGTCCCACGGGACAGCAGGGGGACCCAGCCCTGAGACAGCCCAGAGCAGGGAGTGAAGGCTCCTCCCAGAGGGCCCAGCCCCACCTGATGGTAGCATTCGGTGGGGCGGGTGTGCCAGGAACCAGGACGGAGGCCGTGGGCGGGGGGAGCGAGGAGTTTGGCCTCGGAAGGATCACGGAGGCTTGGTACATCCAGCCCCTGCTCTGCCTCCTCCTGGCTGTGTGACTCTTTTTTGCCTCAGTTTCCCTGTCAGTAAAATGGGGATTGTCGTTGTAATACTCACCTCAGTGTCATTAAGAGGTGTGAACGAGGCAGTCTGTGCAGCCTATGAAGCAGTGCCTGCACAGATCAGACACGCACTAGCTGGAGCTGTTAGGAAAATGTGCTCAGCTCCTTGAGAAATGAACCTTTCTGAGAGAGGTTGGTCAGATCTGCTCCCTTGGGCCCATCAGCTATGCCCGGACGGATGTCACAAGGATGGGGGGGGGGGGGGGAGGGCGTGGCCCTTTCCTCCTATAGGGTCAAGAGAGTCTTCAGAGAAAATGCAAAACAGCACTGAAACAGCAAGAAAGAACTACAGTCCAGGCAGGGGGAATGGTGGGAGGCAAAGGCCCCATGGTATGATATGGACTGGTGCATTCTGGGAAGAGCAGGGGGTGCATTGTTTCTAAAATAGAGGAAGAAAGGGTGGTCGGGACCCAGTATTTTTGGCTGGGAGGTTGGAGGAGTTAGTGGGACACCTATGGATTTAGAGGAGGAAGAGATTCTATAGCTGAAATCCCGACTTGGCCACTAGCTAACTGTGTGATCGTGTACAGGTTACTCAACCTCTCTGAGTTAATCATGTGGTCTTGTACCAATTACTCAAGACCTCCCGTCAGCTGGGCCTCAGCTTCCTTGCCTGAAACACAGTCATCAAAGTGCCTCTTTCTGAGAGCAGAATGAAGCTGAAACAAGGCAATGAGAGTTACCCACTGCACTCGGAGCCCAGCACAGAGCAAGTGCCAGTCGTGGCCAGCAGCCTTGGGAGGCACACAGCATCGTCCTCCCTCTTGCAGATGAGGAAACTGCGGCCCAAACAAGGGCAAGACTGCCCAACCCTTGGAGCTGGGGAGTGGCAGAGCTGAGGCCCCACTGTGGACCTAACCAGCAGTTCATCGAGCCACCCCCCTTCCCGGAATCTGTCCAGTAAACGATGCCTGATGGAGCGCCCTCAGGTGCCCTGTGCACCCGTCAAGGCTGGGTCCGTTCAGGAAAGCTTCTGCCTCGTACACAAGCCAGTCTCCAGCTGCCCCTTAGCTGTGCTCTGCCGTCACAGCACATTATAAAGAGTGGGCCTCGGGCTTCCCGGGGACTCAGGGAGGCCAGGTGGGGGCATCACCCACCCACAGCAGCAGGTGTCCACTTGGGGTTCAAGGTAGAGTCTACTGAATCCTGGATTGATCCTCATTCAGCCGGTATTTACTGGCCATCTGCAGACCCGTGCAGGTCCAGGTGACAGGGACCTTGTGGGAGGCACAGAGCTCAAGCCTGCCCTGAGACGCATGTACACAGGCGCCTGGCATGCTCGCTCTCTTTCAGATCCGTTCAACCTCAGGGTTTTCCTCCTGACACTTGAGACAAAATCAGGAGCCTTAAAGAATGGAGAGTTTGTGGGGTTGGTGTGAGGGGTGGATGGAAACCTGTGATACAGGGCTTTTGGTTTTGTTTTTGTTTTTTGAAGTATAGTTGATTTACAGTGTTGTGTTAATTTCTGCTGTACAGCAAAGTAATTCAGTGGTACATATATATACATTCTTTTTAAAAATATTTTATTTATTTATTTGGTTGCGCTGAGTCTTAGTTGCGGCTCCTTAGTTGTGGCTCACCAGCTCCTTAGTGGGATCTAGTTCCCTGACCAGGGATCGAACCCGGGCCCCCTGCATTGGGAGCACGGAGTCTTAACCACTGTGCCACCAGGGAAGTCCCTACATTCTTTTTTATATTCTTTTCCATTATGGTTTATCCCAGGATATTGAATATAGTTGCTTGTGCTATACAGAAGGACCTTGTTGTTTATCCATCATATATATAATAGTTTGCATCTGCTAATCCCAAACTCCCAGTCCATCTCTCCCCCATCTCCCTCCCCCTTGGCAACCACAAGTCTGTTCTCTATGTCTGTGGGTCTGTTTCCGTTTCATAGATAAGTTAATTTGTGTCACATTTTAGATTCTACATATAAGTAATATCATATGGCATGTGTCTTTCTATTTCTGACTTCACTTAGTATGATCATCTCTAATTCCATCCATGTTGCTGCAAATGGCATTATTTTGTCCTATTTTATGGCTAATATTCCATTGTATATATGCACCCCATCTTCTTTATCCATTCATCTGTTGATGGACATTTAGGTTGTTTTCATGTCCTGGCTATTGTAAATAGTGCTGCAGTGACCATTGAGGTGCATGTATCTTTTTGAATTATAGTTTTGTCCAGGTACATGCCCAGGAGTGAGATTGCTGGATCATATAGTAGCTCTATTTTTAGTTTTTTGAGGAACCACCACACTGTTTTCCATAGTGGTTGCACCCATTTACATTCCCACCAACAGTGTAGGCAGAGTCTCTTTTCTGCACACCTTTTACAGCATTTGTTATTTGTAGACTTTTTGATGACAGCTATTCTGACTAGTGTGAGGTGGTACCTCGTAGTTTTGGTTTGCATTTGTCTAATAATCAGTGATGATGAGCACCTTTTCACGTGCTTTTTGGCCATCTGTATGTGTGACACAGGTTTTGATGGTGTGGGAAGACAGCCTTGTGCCCTTTTGTCATCCAAGACACTAAATGAGAAGCTTTCCTTTGGAAATGGGGCCAAATATTAGGAGTGGCCCACGTCTCCCCTTTCGGAGTGAGGCCAGGGCCCAGCAAAGGGGGGAGGCCTGGTATGGAAAAAGTGGTGACGCTGTGGTTCGGATTGTTGCAGGCTGGGTGCTGGGATCTGAGCTCTCAGAGCTGAGCTGTAAGCAGAGCCGTTTGGAAGAGTCAGAACCATCCGACAGGGCCCCTGAAACCCTGGGAGGAGGGCTTTCCCCGGGACCCACCTTCAGCGATGCCTGTGAACCCGAGGGCAGCTCGGAGAGGCAAGCCAGGCTCTCAGGGGAGATGTGGACGAAGTGTGTCACCCAAGAGATGGATTTCAGAACTTCAGGGCCTCACAAGGACACCCCCACAGACCAGCCCAGCTGCGAAGCTCCTGCCTTGGGGGACAGTCCCAGCGTGTGGCCTGATGTCACCTCCCAAGAGGAGACTCCTTCCGAAGAGAAGCTGGATCCGCTGGATGCTCGTGGGGCAGAGCCTCCGGGCACGGGCTCGGGGTGGGCGCCCTCCAGGTGTGGTGAGTGTGGGACGCTGTTCCAGAGCCCCTTGGCCCTGGAGGCCCACCAGAAGAGCCACGCTCGGAGGACGCCCTACACCTGCAGCGCGTGCGGGAAAGCTTTCAGCCGGAGCGCGCACCTGGCCCAGCACCAGGTGGTCCACACAGGCGCTAAGCCTCACGAGTGCACGGAGTGCGGGAAGGCCTTCAGCCGGCTCACCCACCTGACCCAGCACCAGCGCATCCACACCGGGGAGAAGCCCTACGCGTGCACAGACTGCGGGAAGGCCTTCAGCCGCAGCACCCACCTCACCCAGCACCGGCGCATTCACACCGGGGAGAAGCCCTACAGGTGCGACGCCTGCGGCCGAGCCTTCAGCGACGGCTCGGCTCTGATCCGGCACCTGCGGACGCACTCCGGGGAGAAGCCCTATCGGTGCCGGGCTTGTCCCAAGGCCTTCGCGCAGAGCTCCTCCCTCATCGAGCACCAGAGGGTCCACACGGGGGAGAAGCCCTACAAGTGCAGCGACTGCGGGAAGGCCTTCAGCCGCAGCTCAGCCCTCATGGTGCACCTGCGGATCCACATCACCGTCCTGCAGTGACCGAGGACGCCTCCCCACAGAGGCTCGGAGAGAAAGCGGAGTTCAGAAGGAGCTGGGGGGGGGGGGGGGGGCGGAGAGTGGGTGACCAGTGAATTGCCCCCAATGACACGGTGCTGCAGGGCAGACTGCGGGGCTGTCCGGGAACCACTCTTCATTCGGGAACCCAGATGGAGGCCGCTGATGAACATAAAGCTGTGCAGACCCGCTGGAGAAGCTTTTGGAAGGCTCCCACTGCCCTCCGTACCCCACGCAAGGCCCTCTCCCAGAGAGGACAGCTGGGCTGAGGGTGTGGATTGGTCCTCGGAAGCAGGGCAGTCGGGCTCACGTTGCTCTCAGGACTCAGTGGTCTCCGGATGCTTGGGGCGGGGAGGCTTCTGCTGCACACTCCCACATGGAGTCTCTTCTTCCGGTCCTCTCCTGCCTAGCACGGGAGGGAGACCTGCCTGTGCCCACCTCTGTGCCTTTGCACATGCTGTTTCTCTCCACCTTTTCATGTCTGACCCAGGGCCGGCTTCTGAGGCTGCCCCTCCAGACCCTCAGCCTCTCCCACATTTTCTCTGTCCTGAGGGTGCTGTTGGCCGCTTCTCCTTCCCCCTCCTTCCACATCCCACCAGTCATCAGCCCTGTTGGCTTTCCTTACAACCACCTCTACTCCATCTTCTCCACCGTCATTACCTTCTGTGAGCCCACACCGACTGTCACCTGGATTCCAGCAGGGGTCTCCTTCCTGGCCCCTTCCTGCCTTCATCACACACACACACAGCACACAGCACACACATCCCAGACCACACACACACACCACACACATCCCAGACACACACATCCAGACACACACACAGCACACACATCCCAGACCACACACACACCCCACACACATCCCAGACCACACACACAGACACAAACACAGAGACACACACACACAGCACACACATCCCAGACCACACGCATACACCCCCCCCCCCCACACACACACACACTGTTGTTCCCTTTTCCTCACCGGCCTCCAGCAGGCTCTTTCCACAGCCCGAAACTGATTGTGTCTCTCCATGGTGGGAAGCTCTCCACTGCGTCACCTTCTATAGCAAAGCTTCCTGAATGGGTTACAAGTTTGCTAAGACATAAGCCGCTTTGGGTGCCAAGCCGTTTCTCCAGTTACCTTCCTATATGTTTATGAATATTGTCATTTTTCTGTGTGTGTGCAGTGAAGTGAAAATGGTTTCAGAGTACTGCCCTGTGGGATAAACCTCAAGCTCCGTCACCTGCCATTCACAGTCATTTGTGACTGGCCCTCAGCTTTGTGTCCCGTGGCCCCACCTCCCATACACCAGCCACATGGAACAGTATGTGGTTCCTGCAGAAGCCATACTTGTTTCCCGTGGACGTGCCTTTGTGCCTGTGCCTGGAACCCTCCTCTCTTCTTCCCTCCAAGGTGTCTCCAGTATCCCTCCCCAGCCTCCTCGAACAGACTTCAGCTTGCCCCCCTGCTTCCAGAGTGCCTCCTACTTACTCCTCTTAAACCTTCTACCATATTATATGTACTCCTACAGCGCTTAGCGTTTGTGTTTCCGAAGGACACTGTCATCTTCCAAGAGCAGGGGCCGTGTCTTTATTTATTTGGCTGCACCCGGTCTCCGTTGCAGCATGTGGGATCTTTTCGTGGTGGCACGCGAACTCTTCGTTGCAGCATGTGGGATCTAGTTCCCCGACCAGGGGTCGAACTGGGACTCCTGCATAGGGAGCATGGAGTCTGAGGCACGGAATCACCAGGGAGGTCCCAGGGAGCTATGTCTTATTCCCGGTATCCACAGCACACAGGGCAGCAGGCCCTGACCCGTGTCTGCTGAATGCATGACTGATGCCTTCCTGGAGCGGGTCAGCACGCTGCACCCTGCGTCACCCTCAGAGATGCTCACGTGGCTGTCTCCCCACCAGCTGTGGGCCCTGCAGGGCAAAACAGTGCGACTTCTCCAGGGCGCCAGCACTCAGACCAGCCTGGCATGCAGGGGCTGTGATAGAATGTTCCTGTATTGAGTCTGCCCTCTGCAGCCCCAGAGCCCCCTGGTGCCGTGGACCCAGTGGCTGCCAGCACCCTGTCCGTGTGCTCTCTGCCTTCTCACAGGTCTGCATTCCTGTCCCTCTTTCAGGGTCCATGTCTGTCACTGCCTGTCGCAGCCTGTGTTCCTAACTGTCAGGGCCTCCGCCTTCTTCCCTCTGTTTCCCTGACGACCCCATCACGAGTGAACCAGCTGACGCCCCCACACTGTTGTGTGCCGGTCATCGTCACCATCTCTCCCTGTGTTTCTTGCTCCATCTTGGATTCCTTCCTTCTGTGTCACGAGTAAACAGAGACGGACTGACAGGTGAGGTTCAGAACAGGGAGGCTGAGACCCAGGGAGACGGACACCTCACGTCAGCACCTCTGAGAGAGTCCCAGGTACACGTAGACACAGGCCGACTTCCACACAGGGTGCGGCCACGGGCGAGAGACTGAGGAAGTTGACAGACATGGGGGGAGACTCAGAACACGCGACAGACGCATGCGGCATTCGGACTTTTATTTGCTACACGCGGGATCTAGTTCCCTGACCGAGGATGGAACCCGGGCCCCCTGAATTGGGAGTGTGGAGTCTTAACTGCTGGACCATCAGTGACGTCCCATAAGGTCATAGATTTCTTATCAGAAATCATAAAGGCCAGAAGGCAGGGAAAAGCATTTTTTTTTAAAGTGCTGAGGAAAAGAACTGTCAGCCCAAATTCTATATGCAGTGAAAATACACTTCAAGAATGAAAGCAAAATAAAGACATCCTCAAATGAAGCAAAACGAAGACAATCTGTTGCAAGCAAGCCTGCTCTAAAAGAAATGGTAAAGGGACTTTAGATGGCATCCGTTTGATCTTTAAGATATGTATGATGGTTGAAAGCAAAATTTATGACATTGGTAGGGTTTTCAGTGTATGTTAATGTGGTATATATGACAACCACAGCATAACGAGAGGAGGGTATCAAAATTCATTCAGTGATATAGTTGAGATTTGAAGACTTTATATAAATTATGTCAAAGGAAACCATTAGTGTACAAATTTTTTTTTTAATTTTTAAACAGGGGAGCATAAAGAGACCTATATATTGATAAAGTTTCTACATCCCACTTTAAGTGGTAAAATATGAATTCTAAGTAGACTGTGAAGAGTTAAGTCTGCATATTGTAATCCCTAGAGAAATCCCTAAAAAAAAGACTATACAAAGAGATGATCAAAAACTCAGTAGATGAATTAAAATGGAACCTGAGAAAAAATAATCCAAAAGAGGGCAGGAAAGGGGAAACAGACAGATGACAGAATGAACAAACAGAAAAGAAAAAGGTAGACCAAAACCCAAGCACATACATTGTTACAAGTAAATGGTCTAAACATAACAATTAAAAGGAATTTTTAAAAACAAGAAAATAAAAAAATCTACTTTAAATATAATGATTTAGGCAAGCTTAAACTAAAAGAGTGGGGAAAGGTATATAATGTGAAAACTCCATCAAAGAATGCTGTAGGTGAGTATATTAAATCATACTAAGTAGACTTGAGAACAAGGAAAATTACCAGGAATAAAGAGAGAAATTAAATAGTGATAAAGGGCCAATTCACCAAGACGACATAATTCCAAATATGTATGCTTCTAACAACAAAGCCTTAAAATACAGCAAACAAAAACTGATAGAGAACTTCCCGGGTGGCACAGTGGCTAAGAATCTCCCTGCCAGTGCAGGGGACACGGGTTCAATCCCTGGTCTGGGAAGATCCCACATGCCGGGGAGCAACTAAGCCCCTGTGCCACAACTACTGAAGCCCATGTGCCTAGAGTCTGTGCTCTCCAAAAAGAGAAGCCACCACAGTGAGAACCCGCACACTGTAACAGAGTAGCCCCTGCTCTCCCCAACTAGACAAAGCCCATGCCCAGCAAAGAAGACCCAACACAGCCAAAAAATAAAAATCAATAAATTCACTTTTGAAAAAACAGAGCTGAAAAAAAGTAATAGACAAATTCGCAATTGTC
This sequence comes from Hippopotamus amphibius kiboko, assembly GCF_030028045.1. Lineage (NCBI taxonomy): Eukaryota > Metazoa > Chordata > Mammalia > Artiodactyla > Hippopotamidae > Hippopotamus > Hippopotamus amphibius. Next base: position 2,725,349 of record NW_026648280.1, read on the forward strand.
GTTGGAGACTTCAACGCCTCTCTAGATTCAACAGAACAAGAAGACAGAAAATCAGTAAGGATACAAAAGAACTGAACATCATCAACCACCTGGATGTAATGCATGAAGTTGCCAATAGTCGACCTTTTTTATCCACAAAGAAATAATTGCCCATGATTTAAACTAACACAAACATATCTTAAAGCATAACATTAGGCTGTTACTAACGTTCACCCCCAAAAGTCCACCTGAAGGAAAAAGAAGAAATTAATTCAAAAGTGGGTAGAAGGAAGGGAATAGTAATTAATGATACAAGTAGAGATTCACAAACTAGAGAAGAGACAATACAAACATGAGCAAAGCCAAAAGGTGGTAAGTTCTTTGAAAAGATTAATGTAATTGATGAGCCCCTAGCTAGACTCACAGAGAGACAGGGAGAAGGGACTCAATGTCAGTCATGAAAGCGGTGACATCGCTACAGACCCTACAGGCATAAAAAGAATGCAGGAGTATCATGAGCAACTCTTTGCCAGTAAATCAGACCTCTCAGAAGAAACGGGCAAATTCCTTGAAAATACACAATGTATCAAGTATTCGTGGATGCCAGCCTAACACACAACTGCTGTATGCCAGCACTTGGAGGGCCAAGCTCCAGGCAGGGGCTGGGCAACAGTGCAGCAGGGTGTCTGGGTGGGGAATGGAGGGCTGGGCGGGTGGGGAAGAACACAGAGGACTCCCACTCCTCCCACAGCTTCAGGCTCGGATGGGGGCGACCTGGCCTCCGGTTGGAGCTGCAGTCGGGCACCACCACCTGGTGGCCACTCAGAGCGGGGAGACAGAACTCCAAAATGCAGACTCTCTCAACTGCCTCCCAGAACAGCCAAGGTATGTCTGGAGCCTCCAGCTGCCTGCCCGCACCTGCTGGGGACTGGGCAGAGGTGACTGGGAGTAGCAGGCAGCTTAGTGGAAGGAGGCGGAAGAAGGGAGTCTTGAAAACTGGGGGCCCAGGAGCCACACGTCAACACCCCTACCCTCAGGATCCAGCCCAGTCCCCTCAGCCCTGGGGCTCCAGGCCCCCTGCACCGGGGGTGCCATTGGCCAAAGACACATTTGAAAGTCTGTCTTCACGTTTATTCATTCCTGGCGTGGGTGAGGGAGCGCCGGCCCCCCTCGCCCCAGGGGGAGTCCAGCTTCCAGCTGCAGGAGGAGGGATCAGAGCCAGGCTGGAGACAGGACTTCCCAAGGACACCGTCAGCAGCCTGGGTCTGCAGCTGGATCAACTTCCTGGACAAACGTGACCAAAGAAAAATGGCAGGGGAAGGAGGCTCCCTGCGCCCTCCCCCGTGGTGAGTGGGGCAGACCTCACCAGGACCCCTCAGGTAGGAAGCGGCTCGGTCAGCTAGCTGCCAGCTGAGGCCCCTCCCACACACAGCCCTGGGCCTCCCTCCAGGTGCTCCAGCTGAGCAGCCACTCTCTGCCTTAGGGCCTTTGCCTGTGAGGTTCCCTGCCTGCAGTTCCCCACGCGCACCGCAGCAGACTAGGCCAGGGTGGGGCTGGGGGGAGGTGCGGGCAGAGCAGGCCTGCAGGAGGGTGTAAGCGGGCAAAGCCGGGAGCCGCCGCCGCCGCCCACCGGACCGAGCTCCGCCGGCCGCCTGGGGCTTCACCTGCCACCTGGAGCTCCACCGGGTCGCTGAGCTCGGACAGCAACAAGCGGGGCCAGTGGGCGCGGTAGCGGCAGCTGTAGGTGCCGGCGTGCTGCGGGCCCACGTAGGGCAGCGCGAGGTCCGCGGAGCGCTGGGCGGCGAAGACCACGTCCAAGGGCTCCTCCTCGCCGGCCCGCAGCAGCAGGAAGGAGACGTGGGGCACGCGGCCCTCACAGCGCAGGACGGCCTCGCGGCCCGCAGTCACGGCCCCCGTCCACAGGGGCCGCAGCTGCGGCTTGGGCAGGGGCCCTGGGCGAGCAGCGGGTCGGTCAAGGGCCGCCCCTCGCCCCAGGCAGCAGCTGCCTGCCCGCCCCGCCAGCCCAGGGTGCTGGCCTCCCACGGGGGTCACCGCGCTGCAACCGTCCTGCCGCCTCTTACCCGCCCCACCCCCCACCCCAGACCGAGCCTGCTCTGACACTTCCTGGGGGCCCCGAGGACAGGTGAGGGGGAGGAAGACACGACCCAGGGGAACGGGGTTCCCGCAGAGGGCACAGCCCAGTCAGTGGTCTGGGTGAGGTGGGACCTGAGCGGGAGTCTGCCTGGCCTCTGCCCCCAGGATGAGGAAATCGGAGGAACACACAGACCCCAGGGCCGGCGGGGCCGCGGGCAGGATTACACCGCAACCCTCCCCCGGGGGCACCTGGGCCCAGGCAGGGACGGGGTCGTAACCTGAGCACAGCGGACAGGGGCACCGCACAGGGAAACTAAGGCACGGGCCAGTGCGAAGCCGTCAGGAAGCTGAACCCTAAAACCTGGGTGCGCCCTCCACGACCTCCACCAAAGCGCTACCCGTAGCCCAGGTGTTCACGTCGGTGGCAAACAGGCCAAAATGCGGGGCGTCCCGGGGCCCTGGCGGCCGCCCTCCCGCCGCCCTGAGGAGCCGGCTCTGCGGGCAGGACGGGGGAGGCCAGAGCGCTTCGCGTCGGCGCCCCGGCGCAGGCGGGCAGCCCCGCTTGGCGCACGGGCAGAAGGCGGCTGGCGGCGGCTGTGCCCACGCTCACCGTCCACGCGCAGCTCCAGGGGCGCGCTGGGCGCCGAGCCCGCGAAGGGCGGCGCCGTGTCCGCGTAGACGCAGCTGTAGTTGGCCGAGTCGACCGCCAGGACGTCGCGCAGCTCAAAGTGGGCCTCGGCGCCCGCGGGGCTCAAGACACCGTGCACCCGGCTCCCGCCCGTGCCCTGGCGCACCAGGGCGAAGCGCACGCCGGCGCGGGGTGCCCGGCACCGCAGCTGCACCAGCGTCCCCGGCGCGGGGCTCAGAGTCGCGGGCTCGGCCGACAGCTCCGGCGCGGGGAGCGTCCCTGCGGGGAGGACGCGGCGAGGCTGGCGCCCAACGCCGGATCTTTCCGCGCGAAAGAGGGCGCCCGGCTCCCTCTGCTCGCCCCCGGGAGGCCCGCCGCGACTGCCCGGCCTAAAACCGCACAATCCTCCCGGCCTGCCGGTCTCCGTCCTCCCTGGACGCTCGCCCACACTCCTGCACTGTCCCTTACTAATTCCTGTGCCCATAAAAAGAGGGGGGTGAGGTCGTGTTTTGTCGGAGGAGCACCTGCCGCCCCCGCGCCTGTCGGCGTCCACTCCTGGGCTTTGCGCCCCTGGTCCGAGGCCTTGGCGAGTCCTGCAGCCCCCACCTGGCCGCGTCCACCTGGACCCCGGAGCGCCCGCATGGCCAGACGTGCGTGTGGACGCAGTTCTTCTTCGCGGGTGCACGAGGCGGGGGCATTGTTCTCGCCTCAGCGGCGGAAACCCAGGCCGGGCTGCTGAGTCGGGACTGAGCCGCGCAGTTACAGGGACGCTCGCCTGGGTCTCTCCTCCCGCTCCCCCAGGGCAGAGCGCCCCCGCCCTCCCAGCCCCGGCTCACCATCGCTCAGCAGCAGCTCGGCCGGCGCGCTGTCCAGCGACCAGTGCGCGAGCTCGTCGTGCAGCCGATAGCGGCAGGTGTAGGCACCGCCGTCCTGCAGGGCCAGCGTGTGCAGCTGAAAGAAGACGCGGTCTGGACTGGTGCTGGCCTGGGGTACCTGCAGCACCTCCTCGCCCCGCCGCAGCTCGAAGTGCACACCGCTCAGGGGCGCCACGCAGGTGAGAGTCGCGCGCGAGCCTGGGCGCAGGACCTCGGCGGACGCTGTACCGACAGTCAGCGTAGGTGGCGGCGGCGTGGCTGCAAGGCAGAGATGGTCACTGGGGCGGCCAGAGGCCCCGACATCCCCGCTGTGGGCCCGTTCCTTGGAGCCCAGCCTCCAGACCTCTGCCCCAGGAACAGCCTTCCCTGTGGCAAACCTTGCAGCTATCAAGGTGGGGCAACTGTGTGGCTACTGTCTCCCAGACCCAGTCCTGGGTGGGCGTGCTCAGGGTCGGGGGTCAGGGTAGACGCTGCTCTGTCCTCCCGGAGCCTCCTCCCCCAGGAAGCCCTCTGGGATGGTCCACACACTCACCCAGCTCCTCTATGGTCACAGGGGCACTGGGCTCCGAGGGGGCGCCTGCCGCGTGGGTCCGGTAGCTGCAGCTGTAGTTGCCAGCCCGGTGGACTGGGAAGGTGGCCTGCCTGTGCTCTGGCGCCTCAGCCACCTCCAGAAACTGGTCGTCCCCCTCCCGCCTCAGCAGGAAGGTCACACCGCGAAGGCCCCCGAGGCACAGCAGCGTGGTGTTCAGGCCCGGCGTGATCCAGGGCACGGGGCTGGTTGAGAGCGAAGGTGGGGGCAGCGGCTCTGTGGGTGGGGTAGGGTCACGGGTGGTTCCGCATGAGTTGGGAGCCATGGGGCCCCAGCCAGCCCTGGACCTCGGCACTCATGGAGCTGTGAGGGAGCCAGGTGCTGGAAGGCGTTGGAAGGCATTGGTGCGGCGGGGGTGGGTGAGGGGGTGGCGGACAGCGGGGAACACAAGAGGAAGCCGGGTTCAGGGCCCCACTGTGGGCCAGGCCTGCCCTAACCACTTCCTGGGGATTCAGTCATTTATTCCTCACAGCCTTCTAGGGTCGGTGCAAACACCACCCTTATTTGACAGATGGGGAAACCAAGGCTCAGAGATCCCCTCTGCTTGCCCAAGGCCACCAGCCTCTCGGGGAGGGGGCCGGAAGAGGACAGGGAGAGTGAGGAGTGGAGGGAGGGAGGCCTCTCCAGCAGCCCCTCTTCCTGACTCCGGGCCCATGAGCCCTCTCTCACCTGCTCCAGTCACCTCCACGAGGTTGCTCAGGCTGGTCCACCCACTGCCCACATTGTAGCTGCAGCGGTAGAGGCCCCGGGTGTCACCGGTCACTGCTCCCAGGGGGAATCTGTACTGGAAGCCAGGTGAACCCAGTTGCACCGGTTCCTGGGCCACCCCATCCTTGAAGAGTTGGAACTCCTGGGCCTTCAGGGGGCCCTCGCATGTCAGTGTCACGCTGGCCCAGGGTTCCAGCAGCGATTCAGCCTCTGCCCACAGGGTTGGCCTCGGGTCGAAGACTGGGTGGGGACGGGGGTCGGAGTGAGGTGCCCAGACAGGGGCTCACCCCACAGCCCCCACCATGTCCATGCCTGGCCCACTTACCTACAGCCTCCTCGCTCACTGGGCTCAGGGCGAGACCTGCAGAGACCCACCTGTGAGGCCCAATGGCTGTTATCTGCCCCCCCCCATTCCTGGCCCCGGGGACCGCAGGGCAGATGCCTCACCCCACAGCAGCAGGAGGGCTGCCCGTGCGGACATGATCAGCCTCACCCCAGCCCAGGAGTGTCTGCTGGGTGATGGGCGCAGCCAGGGCACCCTGGGGGTGTGGGAGTGGGGCAGGGGTGGGGAGGGCACTGACCTCCCTGCCGTAGCCCTTCCGGGAAGGCAGGGCTCCAGGGGTCGGGACAAAGGTCGAATCCAGGCCTCAGGAGTCTCCGCTACAGCAACAATCAATAACTATGCAGAATGAATAAACTAAATTAATAATAAAGAGTAAAATTAACAAAATAAATGATGTAAAAACAGTAAATAATAAATGAAGAAAACAAATAATAAAATGATTTTGTAGTAAATTATAGCAAATATCTTCAAATAATAGAATGGAATCATAGTTAGCAAATAAAATTACCAGGACGTAATAAAATGATTAGACTGAAAATAATGATGAGAATAAGGATAAAACACTAAATATTAAAAATAGATAATGCAATTAATGACAACAAATTAATAATAAAAGTAATAAAATAATAAATTATAGAAATAGTATAATAAATAAAAAATACATTAAAGTGGGAATTCCCTGGCCGTCCAGTGGTTAGGACTCCTTGCTTCCATTGCAGGGGGCACAGGTTTGATCCTTGCTTTAGGAACTAAGATCCTGCAGGCTGCACGGCCGGACCAAAAAAAATAAAATAGCTGAAAGTATAAATGAGTATGTAAATTGATGACCTTTTTATAAATAAGAATTAATAATCCATGATAATAAATGATAAAGTAAAATAAGTAATAAAATTGAGGCAGCTACCGCTGTGTGCTCAGTGTCGTGTGCCTCCCCCACTCCTAGCATCCTGGTTTCCTCTCCGCTCATCCTGCCTCCCAGCCTTCACTGTCTCTTCCCTCTGCCTGGAGGCTCCTCCCCCAGTGACCCTCAGGGCTCAGCCTCCCCAAGAAGCCTTCCCTGAGCCGCCAGTGCCACGTGGCCCCTCTGCCCCAGTCTCTGCATGTCCTCGGGATGTGTGTCCTTCCCAGCACCTCCATCTGCCTGACCAGCCTGGATGGACATTGTCCCAGTGTTCTCTCTGTCTGGCACACAGGAGATGCTCAGTGCAAGCTTGTGGGACGCATGGGTGAGGAGTGAGAGCTGGGAGGTTTTCACGGGCCCTCGGCAAGCAGGAGATCTGGGACTGCACACCCAAGGTGAGGACCAGACCTCCAGGAGTGGGATGACCAGACCTCTTCAGGGGTCCAGAATGAGAACACCAGTCCTCACGCCTCCTACTCTCTCCCATTGGGCTGTGTCTTAGGGAGAGGGGGAGCCCACTGGGGACCATGAGGCCTGGCCTCTCCCCAGTGGCTCACAGCCACACGAATGACTATGGGCAGCTCAGACAACTGTCCACAATCTGAGCACGGGGCCAGGGTCAGGGTGGGAAGTGCAGGTCTGAACTGAATGTCCTGGGTGCAAATGTGTCTCCAGATCCATGGTGGGTCACACACTGTGGAATTAACCAGCTATGGAGAAGGAACCACAGCTCGAGGCGAGAGCCAGGATGCGCTTTCAGGAGGCCCGCATGGTGCCGAGTGCAGAAAATCGAGACACAGGCGAAACCCACCTTGGCCGGCACATGTCCAATGTCGCACATTGGGTGGGCCCACGCGGGGCTTGGGGTAGGCCTGGGCCCTGCCCACGGACTTCAGCTGCCCCAAGGTGCGTGGGGATCCCAGTACTGTTCGGCTGTTGGGGGGAGGTGCCAGGAGGACAGGCCCCCACCTCATTTCCTTCACGACTAACGTGGAAGTGATAGTAGCACCACCTACTGCCAAGTCCACACGCAGAACACTGCAACCACAGCAGTCGGTACCTCATAATTTTATTACTTATTTTTATTTTATCATTTATTATTTTATTATCAATTATTAGTTGTTATTTAGAAACAAACCATCCATTTAAATATTCATTTTTTACTTTAAAGTATTTGTTATTTATACTGTTTCGAACATTTATTATTTTATTACTTTTATTATTAATTTATTGTCATTAATTGCATTATCTATTTTTAATATTTAGTGTTTTATCCTTTCTCTCTATTAATTATCTTCACTATAATCATTTCATTACTTGCTGGTAATTTTATTTGCTATGATTCCATTCTATTATTTAAATTTGTTGTTATTTGTTATATTACTTGGCTTAGTATTTATTTGATTTAGATTTATTTATTTAGTTTATTTATTTATCCCCCCGTGCAGCATGGGGGATCTTAGTTCCCCAACCGGGGATCCTAACCCGTGCCCCCTGCAGTTCAGACTGCGAGGGAAGTCCCCGCTTTATTTTTATTTTATTTTTATTTTTTAAATAAATTTATGTATGTATGTGTGTATGTATGTATGTATGTATTTTTATTGGCTGTGTTGCTCTTTGTTGCTGCGTGCAGGCTTTCTCCAGTTGTGGTGAGCGGGGGCTACTCTTTGTTGTGGTGCGTGGGCTTCTCATTGGGGTGGCTTCTCTTCTTTCAGACCACAGGCTCTAGGCATGAGGGCTTCCATAGTTGTGGCTCTCGGGATCTAGACTGCAGATTCAGTAGTGGTGGCGCACAGGCTTAGCTGGTCCTCGGAATGTGGACTCTTCCCAGACCAGGGATAGAACCTGTGTCCCCTGCATTGTCAGGGGGCTTCTTAGCCACTGCACCACCGGGGACGTCCCTTGTTTTTATTTTAAAAATTGTAATTATTATTTTCCATTTATATCCCTTTATTGTTTGTTATAATGTTCTTCATTCATTATTGTTTGCTGTTCTTATATATTTGGTATTTCAAGTCTTTATTATTAATTTAGTTTCTTCATTCTGCATAGTTACTGATTGTTGCTGTAGCGGAGCCTCCTGAGGCCTGGATTCGACCTTTGTCCCGACGCCCTGGAGCCCTGCCTTCCCGGAAGGGCTACGGCAGGGAGGTCGGCGCCCTGCACTCACCACCACCACCCCCAGCCCTCGCGAAGCCTTATCCCCCAGCAGCCGCTCCTGGGCTGGAGTGAGGGCACTGGGACCGGCCACCAGGCTTCCAGGGACTGCTGCCCCCGTGGGGTCGTGGCTGCGGGCCTGGCAAACCGGTTTTCACAACGACTGGCAGCCAGAGCAGGGCCTCAGGCCACCCCCCCACCCCCCACCCCACACCCCCGTGTGACGTCCTGGGCCCCCAGGAACCTGGAGGCCGAGGAGCCACAGGATGGGAGAAGATGCCGGGGGCAGCCTGGGCGACACAAGACCGCCAATCGCCATGAGATCAGAGGACACGCGGCCACCCAGGACTGAGCAGCGGCCACTGACGGAGGCCGTAGTGCGTTGAGCGGCACCTCCACCCCAAAGAGATGTCCGCACCCGAATCCCTGGGACCTGCGAATGGGGCCTTAACTGGGGAGAGCGTATTTGCAGGGGTACTTAAGGATCTTGAGGACGTCCCTGGTGGTCCAGTGGTTAAGACTGCACGCGTCCACCGCAGGGGGTGCGGGTTCAGTCCCCCGTCAGTGACATGCCACATGCCGCTGGGTGTGGCCAGAAAAAAAAAAAAAAAAAGGACCCTGAGATGAGATCATCTTGAATTCCTGGGGTGGCCTCCACATCCAAGGACAGAATCCCTGTAAGAGGGAGGCAGACAAAGGAGAGGAAGAGGCCAAGACTGGAGTGCGGCAGCTGCAAGCCAAGGAACACACGGAACCACCAGAAGCCGGGACAGATGTGCGGGGTGGTTTCTGCCTCAGAGCCTGCTGAGGGTACGGCCCTGCCAACACCGTGATTTCCTACTTCCGGCCTACAGAACTGAGAGAATAAAGTTCCGTTGTTTGAAGCTGCCCAGTAAGTTGTAATCTGTAGTAGCCACAGGAAACCAATGCAGAGACTGGCCCGGCACCCTCGACAGGATGGGTGGGTTGCATAGGGGGCTCGCTTGATCCCTGGGGATGCAGAGTCAGATGACTGCTCAGTGCCGAGACAAGAGGGTCAGGGAAGACTGGGTGGTCCCAGGAAGCAGAAGCCCCCGTCTTACAGGAAGGGACCCTGAACTCACAGCAAGCAGGGGCTGAGGGCATCGAATAGCCATGTGCACAGGGCACCTCCAGAACTGTCCCCAGACACTCTGATTCCACAGGTGGCTCCTCTACCCGTCTGCTGTGACAAAAACCTGCTTCCCAGCACCAGACACCGCAGATGGAATCTGCAGACCACGGCTGCGTCTCTCTGCGTCTGCTGTCCTGCTCCTAGCCTGCACCATCGAACTACCTTACCTGTACCTGGATGACCTTCTGGCCATAGACCCAGCCCTCAGCAAGGGCTGCCAGGAGCCTGTCCCTAACTCCGAACGGCAGCTGTCCCAGGTGTTCTGAGAGTAAACTCCCATCTGCCCTGGGTGACCATGACCTCCACCCTGAGTGCTGCCCAGCTTTTCTAACTGTCCCCGGGGCTGCTGGTGAATGGGAAGAGGACACGAGGCAGCCACCTTCGGGCGGGGGCGGGGGGGTGCTGCTGAGAGGTTAACGTGACTCGAGCCGAGTCCTGCAAAACCGCATGGCAACAGCCCACGGAAAGGAGATTAGTGAGGCTGGACGTCCTCAGAACTTGGACATGGCCGACTGAGGCTGATAAGAGGGTTTTCAGGGAAGTCCACAGAGGCAGCTTTGAGGTGCGGAGGGCACAGATGCCGTGCCGAGCCCGGGGCGGCTCCACCACCCTGAATCAGGAGCCGACCTCACCCTCCCGACAGCCCCAGAGAACGCAAATCCTAGCGCGTCTGTCCTAGTCTGCACCGTACATCCAATGCGAAGGCAGTGCATGACACACAGTAGGGCAGGAGTGTCCTCTGAGTGCGGGCTAAACTCCCTCCTATGCCTGTCCTCCCGGTGGTGCCTCCTTTCGTGGGCCTCAGTCTCCACGATCGGGATGGGGACGCGGGAGCCAGAGCTACAGCGGACAGACCCGCCCGGAACTGAAGGACCGAGGTGCGGCGGCCAGCCCGGACCCTGAGCGTGAGGACCGGAAGTGTGCGGGTCAGGCCTCCGCCGAGGCCCCCGCCTCGCAGCCTGGGGTCGCGGGTACGCGCAGGACGGCACCTACTTGCTGGGGGCGGCCGGCACGGGTCCCCAGGTCCCTGTCCCGCACGCAGCGCGGAGCCTTCCACCCTCCTCCTCCTCGTCCGGGCCGCGGCTCTGAAGGGTGGGTGCCGCCTCAAGGGCCGGAGGGAGCCCTCGCGGGGGCTGCTGGGAAGCGTAGTCCCGCCGCACCCGGCTCTCCGTCCGCCCCAGGACTCCGGTTGTCGTGGTAACCGAGGCCCGCGAGGCGTGCCTGCGTCGTCGCCAAGGAGATGGCGTCCCGGACGCGGCCGTCGGGTCCGCCCCGCCGGGAGAAAGCTGCTGAGTGGCGAGGACGAAGCTTAACAGCCCTTTCCCCCAGTCAGGCTTCTAGGGTATCCAGACCGGGAAAGGCATGGGAAGGTCACGCGTGGGAAACACCTGGGCGGCTCTGAAACGTCCCGGTGAGCACGTCTCTCGCCAGAGCTGAAGTCAGAATCTCTCCGAGTGGGGCTTGAGCATCTGGGCGTGAAAGCTCCAGGGCAGATTCTAGTACGTGCAGCCGCGTTCCAGAACCGCGGCCCCCGGGGCCCCAAAGGTGGCGCTGAGCCTGCTTGCTCTCCTGGGTGGGATGCGCTGGTCAGCCCCCCGCCCACTGTGACACCCGCATCTGGTGCCCACCTGTCCCGTGGCTCCTGCACCACAACCAGACAGACACATGTGACGTAGTTAGTCGATGCGGCTCACGTGCGGCACTCAGCAAGAGGCTGTGACGGCCCCAGCGGTCTGCTCCCACTGTGTGTCCCCTTCTCCATCCTCTGGGTGTCTGGACATCGAACGCCCCGTCTCGGTGAGGTCTGTCTCCCTGCCCAGGGGCAGTGTCAGGGCTTGGTTGAAGCTGCTGGTGGGCCTTACCACTCTCAGTATGGTTGGAGCGGTGGCTGAAGGGCACTCGGAAGGCCGCTTGCCCATGTGCCTACCCTGGTGGAACACGAAGGCCTCGCCAGGGTTGCTGCAGAGAAAGGGGGGTGGTGTGTCGGCGCACCGGGGAGTGGGCGGGCTCCACTACCGGCTGAAGACGGATACACCCCTTGGGGTTTCTCGCTGCTGGGTCTCTTAGGGCTCAAGAGGCTTACAAAATGGGGACCTCTCATGCCTGCGGGTGCATTGCTGCTGGAGGAGCTTCGAGGTCTTGCAAAAGGACCCCCTGCTCTGGTACACAAAGGGCCACTCCCTGGAGTGAATTATTTGGTGCTGCTGCAGGCCCGCCCACCAAAGACCTTGTTGCTGTCAGGCAGGCATGGAGGTTGGAACCCCAACTGAAGGCGTGCGCCTGTGTGGGGGGCTTGCTCGGGTGGGGCTGCTGCAGGGTCTGCTTTCACAGAAGCTTGTTGCCGAAGATGACCTCCATCCCTCTCCCCACCCTCCACCCCCTGGCCTCCAGGGCTTATGCTGGGAGCAGCACCACAAAAGCACCTCAGTCCACTTCTGGGGCAAGGGTGGAGTGGTTAGGAGCAGGACCCCTGGTTACATAGGGCACTGGAGAGGAAGTGGGGCTCCCACACGGGGTCCCTTGAAATGTCAGGTCCCTGGACTGGAGCTCCTACTGAGGTCCTGCCGCGGTCCTGCCACCCACCACCTCTCCACGCAGGCTTCCCTTCTGAGAGGGGGGCCTCTCAGCTGTGTCCTCTGCTGGGGTCCTAGGCTCCACCTCAGCCCCCCCTGACGTCCCAGGGCAGCCCATTGGGATTCAGGCTGCTCAGTGTACTGGGGCCAGCCTCCAGCTTTGAGTCCTGCTTGCAGGACTTGGAAGAGCTGAGAAATGGAGAAGCTGGCAGTTCCCAAGAGGGGAAAAGGTGCCAGGAGCCATGAAAGCAATCCCCAGTGGCTGAGGCCTCCCGGATGGCCTGGCCAGATTTCCTCAAGGGCCTGGAAAGCTGTAAAAAGGGGAGGACATAAAGAAAGGAGTTGCAGCTAGAGCTGAAGGCAGCCAGCTCAGCGGGTGAGGTGGTCAGGGGGTAACTGTTTCTCCAGGCTTGGTGCCTCCCCTCCCCTCCACTGTCCTCTCTCACCTGTCTGACCACTGGCCCCCAGCTGACCTCTGCTTCCTTCAGATCCATCCCCTTTACCAGCTGCCCTGCACATGCTTCCAGACTGCCCCTCTGACAAGCCACACCCAATGCTGGCCATTTGGTGGCTATGCCAGCCCCATGATGGGAACTGCCTGCTGACCAGGGTTTAGAGTGCAATGTATATGTGTGGTGGACAGAATTATGGACCCCAAAGAGGTCCATGTCCCTATCCCCGGAGTCTGTGAATGTGCCACCTCACATGGCAAAAGGGACTTTGCAGCTGTGACGAGAGATCAGGAGATAGGGAGAGAGTCCTGGCTCATGCAGCTGGGCCCTAAATGTCACAATGCTCCTTATAAGAGGGAGGGCGGAGAGCCAGAGTCAGAGGAGGAGGAGGTGTGATGACAGAAACAGAGGTCAGAGTGACATGGCCACAGGAGTAAGGAATTCGAGCTGCCTCTGGAAGCTGGAAAAGGCAAGGAGCCTCCAGGAGGAACGCAGCCCTGCCTAACCTTGATTTTAGCCCCTAAGACTCACTTTGGACTTCTGACCTCCAGAACTGTAAGATAATAAACATGCGTTGGGACTTCCCTGGTGGTGCAGTGGTTAAGAATCCGCCTGCCAATGCAGAAGACGCAAGTTCGAGCCCTGGTCCAGGGAGATCCCACGTGCCGCAGAGCAAATAAGCCTGTGCGCCACAACTACTGAGTCTGCACTCTGGAGCTGGCATGCCACAGCTACTGAAGCCTGCACGCTTAGAGCCCATGCTCCACAACAAGAGAAGCCACTGCAATGAGAAGCCCGTGCACTGCAACGAAGAGTAGCCCCCACCCGCTGCAGCTAGAGAAAGCCCGTGTGCAGCAACAAAGACCCAACACAGCCAAAAGTAAAGAAATTAATTAATTAAAAAAATAAACATGCATTAAGTTAGTGGTAATTTGCTACAGCAGCAAGCAGGAAATGAAGTCTCCATGAGGCACTGAGAGGTCTTTGAAATTTCCACTCTTGCCCCGCTCCCTCTTATCAGAGCCAGGGCAGGCCTCAGCCCGGAGCCTCTGCTTTCAACATCGTCAAGCACAATTCAGCCAAAGGAGTCTGTCCAGGAATTTATGCTTAGAGTTCCCTTCTTTTTCTGCCTGTTTTTATGTTTTGGTGGATGCTGTCAAGTTTCCTTATCAATAAATGGATCTAAGCAAAAACAAGTGAGTTGATGTAAATCAGCAGATCTCAACCAGGGAGAGTCTTGCCCCCTGGAGGACACCTTGGCAATGTCTGGAGACACTTCCGGTTGTCACAACTGGGAGTGAGGGTGCTGTGACATCCAGTGGGTGGAGACCAGGGGTCCTACAGTGCACAGGACAGCCCCATTCCCCACCCCAGGACAGAACATCAGTACTGCTGAGGTGAAGAAACCCTGGTGTAAAGAAAACCGTGAAGTACAGGAGGCACATGCAAGGAGAAAGGTTTGTTTCGACAAAGTGGAACTGGGCTTGGAGCTAAGTAAAAAAAGCCTGACATGAAAAGCCACATATTCTATGATTCCATTTTTATACAATGTCTAGAATAGGTAGATTCATACATAAGGTAGGCTAGTGGTTGCCAGGGGCTGGATGGAGGGGGAAATGGGAGTGACTGCTAATGGCTCTGGGGTTTCTTTTGGGGGTTATGAAAATGTTCTGTAATTAAGACAGTGGTGATGGTTGCATGACTTTGTGAAGATACTAAAAACACTCAATTGTACACTTTGAAATAGTTTTATGGTACATGAATAATATCGCAAAAAAAAATTACAGTAAATGGAGTGGTCAGTGAAGGCCTCATGGAGAACACGGGATTCAAAACAAAACCTGGGGGGACTTCCCTGGGGGGGACTTACCTGGTGGTCCAGTGGTTAAGACTCCATGCTTCCGGGACTTCCCTGGTGGCACAGTAAAGAATCCGCCTGCCAATGCAGGGGACACGGCTTCGTTCCCTGCTTCAGGAAGATCCCACATGCCGGGGAGCAACTAAGCCTATGAGCCACAACTACTGAAGCCCACGCACCTAGAGCTGGTGCTCCACAACAAGAGAAGCCCCGGCAATGAGGAGCCCGTGCACCACAATGAAGAGTAGCCCCTACTCACCACAACTAGACAAAGCCCATGTGCAGCAACGAAGACCCAACACAGCAATCAATCAACCAATCAACAATATTAGAAAAAAAAAAAAAAGACTCCATATTTCCACTGCAGGAGACACAGGTTCAACCCCTGGTCGGGGAACTAAGATCCCACAAGCCATGCAGCATGGCCAGAAAATAAAAATAAATAAGTAAAAAAAAATGGGAAAGTCATTAAAAAAGTAAATAAGACCTGGGGAGGGGGCAGAGTGAGCCATGAGGCTCTCTGGGGAAGAGCATGTTCAGCGAGGGAACAGCACGTGCAAAGGCCCTGAGGAGGCCTGAGTGGCCAGGATGGAGCTGAGGGGCAGAAGAGAGTGGAGAGTGACAGGGGCTGTATCCTGTGGGCCTAGCAGGCCACTGTGCAGACTGTTTTTTCCTGTGAGTGACACAGGGAGGGTTTTGAGCAGGGAAGGGATGAAATCTGACTTGGGTTTTCACAGGCTCCCTCTGGGTGTCATGTGAGAATGACTGTTTGCCTCTTTGGGGCCTGGCCTGGCCTGAACCTCTACATTTCTGCATGGTTGAGGAGGGTCTGAAACCCCATGGCTATGCCTGACTCCAAGACACAAGGAGCCTCACATGTCCCAACCCAGGTCAGAGCCCCATTCCCCCGCTTCCCTGGAAACCCGGGAAATGGCCTTGTCCCTGGCACCACCCAACCCGAGTCAGGGGGCCAGTTACTTGGCAGGGTCTGCTATCTGTCTGCTCTGCGTCCTTATCCTAATAACCTAGTGGAAGGACCTCTGGTCATTCCCTCCCCATTCAGCCTCCATGCAGACCCCTGAGGGATCTAAGACGCCACACGGAAGTTGCCAGGTGCAAACGAAGAATGCAAAAGCGAGCTCACAGGGAAAGTATTTTCAGCATTCAACTCACAGTGGCTGCCTCTGGGTGGGTCTGGGACTATGGGCCACCTCTTTACGCCTCTGTGATCACACCTTTCCTGTATTTTCTCCAATAAGTAGGTATTATAAAATGGGAAAGCATCACATTTTTGCTGTTACCACATTTCAGCGGCCCACTTATCCTAACACCTGGGCTGAGTTACATGTTGAATCACAAACCACCCCGATATGTGTGTCCCCCACTTTTCAAAAGTTTGCTTTATGTCACTTTGCTGTTATGAAAGACCTACATGAGTACCTATTTTCGCTAAGTGAAAGAAATCTGAAGAGGATTTTCACGTTTAAGAAAAAAGTCAAAAAGCAAAAACAGTGTTCAGCGTTTGTTTTGCAGTGAGCTGAGTGATAGAGGAAGCACACACCCCAATCAGGGAGAGGTGTCTCCAAGCTGCTTCCCCAGAACTATACTCACCATCTCAGCATCAAACTGCCACAGCTTCGAGCTGTGTCTTTGAGCATCTGTGCTTTATTTCTGTTTAAGATGTGTCCTAAGGTAACTGATTCTTCGCTGTACACCATTTTGATGTACAAAAGGTTTCATAGAAATACTCTACTTTCGGACAGAGGGGAACACCTGTGCTTTATTAGGCTGTGTATGAAGTTCACAATTCCCACAAAGCTCCATTCTAACCAGAGCCTCAGGAAGTAGCTCCAAAAGCTGGAGTGTCAGGAGCCTGGCGCACAGCAGAGTTCCATAAACATCTGCTGAATGGATAATCCACTCTGTTTTTTTGTCCTTGCAGTGCGGCTGCAGCATCTTCGTTCCCTGACCAGGGATGGAACCTAGGCCCTCAGCAGTGAAAGCCAGAGTCCTAAGCACTGGCCAGGGAAGTCCACTTTATAACTAAGCTAAAAGCAGCCACAATTCTGAGTGCCCGCTAGGCACCACCTGGCCCTGTGCTAAGAGTGTTACACAGGGCTTCCTTGGTGGCGCAGTGCTTGAGAATCCGCCTGCCAATACAGGGGACATGGGTTTGACCCCTGCTCCAGGAAGATCCCACATGCCACAGAGCAACTAAGCCCGTGTGCCACAACTATTGAGCCTGCACTTTAGAGCCCATGAGCCACAACTATTGAGCCCATGTGCTGCAACTACTGAAGCTCATGCGCCTAGAGCCCGTGTTTGGCAACAAGAGAAGCCACAGCAATGAGGAGCCCACGCACCACAACGAAGAGTAGCCCCCACTCACCACAACTAAAAACCCACGCACAGCAAAAAAGACCCAACACAGCCAATAAAATAAGTAAATTTTTTAAAACAAGAAAAAAAAAAGTGTTACACAGACTGATTCATTAGTCTTCATGTCAAGTTTAGAAAGGCGGTGGCAGTACCACACCCATTTTACAGACAGGTAAATGGGAGCTCAGAAAGAGGAAGCCAGGCGTAGGCCAAAGTCTTAGCCTTCAGGTCTCCAGGAATCTCCAAACTTCAGCGCCCAGAGTCAGTGCAGGGCTTTAAACGCAGCTCCGGCGCCACCGGGAGAGGCTGGAGCTCACAGCTCTCCTTGAGGTGGCTGCTCTTGTTATCCCCACTTTACAGATGGGGAAACTGATGCCCAGAGAGGCAAGCCACGCATCCCGGGCTGAACCCACGCAGCGGGACGTGCATCCACCGTCCCCCACCCGGCCCAGGGTTCGACCTGGACCAGCCCCTCCCATCAGCCCTGCGAGCCACGGGAGCACCGGGACCGCGCCCCCATCCCCAACGGGCTGAAGGGGCGCCCCCGGGGGCGGTGTCCAGGCGCTCCCGCCCTCACGGCACATGGGTGGGTCCCCGGGAGCGCTAGCCAACCCTCTCCTCTGACCTGAGGCTCCCACGCGGCAGGAGGCTCAGGCCGGTCGCCGCTCTAGGCCGCGGCCTCTCGCACCGCCTCAGCTGCGGAACCAACTCGCCGACCCCGCCGCGGCCCCGCCCGGACCGGAAGCGCAAGGAGTCCCGGCGTTCTTCCGTCACGGGTGGCCCGAACGGGCCGCTCTTGGCGCCCGGAAGATGGCCACCTCCGTGGTCCTCCAGGCCGGCGCGGCGTCAGGGTCCCGTTCCCCTAAAGTGACCAGAGGAGGCCGGGACGGAAAGGCTTGAGAAAATGAGGTTCCGCACGGGGTCCACCCCAGACGCTGTTCAGCGGCAGAGAACCCGGCGGGAGAGGAATTGGCTATCTTGTCCAGGCCTGACTCGGCCTTAGGGTTACCAAGGCGACCACCACCTTTCCCTCGCCCTCGCCTCCAAAGCGGGCCGTGAGGACTCCAGCTTCCGGGTAAAGTTGGAGGCTTCCTGCGATTCGCCATCGCCTTGGAAACGCATTACGTCACCCAGCCCGGCAATCAGTTGGGTGCTGGTGATTGGTCGTTCCCAGGGAAGGGCGGGGCTTCGGGCCTGGGTCCACGCGTTCAGTCGGTTCAGCGTACAGGACAGAGGTAGGCCGGAGCGTGCCCCTGAACGTGTAGGCTGTGTGCTTAGACCCCCGCAAGATCCCCATGGCCGGGTGCTCCCTCTCCGTGACCAGTAACTTCTTAAGTTCCCACCTCTAGAACCGCTCAATCCGGATGCCCGGTTCTCCCCCATTTCCTGCCTCTGGGTCCCCCCCTCCAAGTCCAGGTCCCCGTTTCTCTCCCAGTTTGTGTCTCGCACTTCCAGATCGCAGCCACCGGAATCTGTGAGACTCCTGAATTCATGTATCTGGTTTCCAGGATTTAAGATCCTGTACCCACTAATTCTGGATGTTTGGATGTTAATTTTGTTTCTAGATTTATCTCTTTTTTAAAAAAATAAATTTATTTCATTTTTGGCTGAGTTGGGTCTTTGTTTCTGCGCGCGGGCTTTCTCTGGTTGTGGCGAGCGGGGGCTACTCTTCCTTGCCGTGCGCGGACTTCTCACTGCCGTGGCTTCTCTTGTGGAGCTTGGGCTCTAGGTGTGCGGGCTTCAGTAGTTGTGGCACTTGGGCTCAGTAGTTGTGGCTCGCAGGCTCTAGAGCACAGGCTCAATAGTTGTGGCTCCTGGGCTTAGTTGCTCCGCAGCATGTGGGATTTTCCCAGACCAGGGCTCGCACCTGTGTCCCCTGCATTGGCAGGAGGATTCTTGATCACTGCTCCACCAGGGAAGCCCCCTCTGGCTTTTTCTTAACCCAAGCCCCTGAGACCCCCTTTTAATACCCTGTCCTGAGGTTTCCAAATCCAGCAGTCCCTCCTCCCCTCTGTTCTCTGCCCCGAGTGCTGCCCTTGAGGAGACAGGTCTGTATCTGACCCAGCATTGCCACCTGGTCCTGCACATTCTGCCCTGTTGCCCAGCTCCTGCCCCCAATTCCAAAGAGCCACCCTGAACACATGGTCCTGATTTACAGCTAAGCAAATTGAGAATGGGGAAGGGACTTAGGCTAACCCATCTAGTAGGTGAACTTGCTCAGGCATGTCCCTTGCCTTGAGGTCTACATCTTCCACTCCTGTAACAAGCACCCAGGCCAAGCCAGCCACCCGTATGAGTCCAACTTTAGACTCATGGTCAGTGGCCAGGGCAGTGGGAGGCCCAGGGCAGTGGGAAGGATCAGCTGTTCTTCAAGGAGCTGTGGGAGGGGGAGACAAACAGTCCTGCAGGAGTTGGAGAAACAATAAATATGCTTGTTTGTTCACATTCACTGTTCCTTTGAGCAGGTTTGGAATGAAAGAGACCATGCTTCCTAGGTAATTACATGGTTACTGGTTCAGCAGCCTTGTCTTTAAAAAAGGAGGAGCCTAAGGGGCAGAGAGAGCCCCTCTCTGGATCACGCTAGATCCAATAGAAAAGCCTAGTGTTGACTGAACTCATTTGTCTTTTGGGCACTTTGTATGTGCAGATATCCTTGGCACTGGGGGAGACATTATGCAGAGACCAAGGAGAGGCCAGCTGAGGCAGGAGAGATCAGGCTCTGGCGCCAACCACCTTAAACCCCCAGCTCTGCCCCCTTTGGCTGTATGACCCTGGGGAAGTCACTGCACCTGTCTGGCCTCCCTCACTACCTAGTCAGGTTGTTCTAAGGAGCAAATGGTCTGATTCGTAAACTCCTAATGCCTACCTGGAGTTAGCAAGGGGTTTCTCCAGGCTGACCTCAATTAGGACGTGGCCAGAAAGAGGGACAGACACTGGAAAGGTTTTCTGAACAGGAGACGGCAGGACTCCGAGTCTGGAATTGGTATGTGGAGGGGGAGGGAGGCCCAGCCACTCGGTGTCTTCCTGAAGCCCAGAGTGGGAGCAGCAAGACTAGGGAGAACTGCCCCATCCGTCCTTGCATACATGGTTTACTCAGAAGTTACTTGTGAGCAGATAGTGTGTGCCAGACTCAGTACTTCCAGCTGGGGACACTGCAGGGAACAAGCCAAACACACTGCCCTCATGGAGCAGTTAGAGAATCAGGGCAGAGCAGATGGCCAGGGCCAGTCAGCCCAGGGTGAACATGATGCACCAGGAATTGAAGGGGGCTTCTGCAGAGACTTTCCCCCTCCAAGCTGAAGAACACAGCACCAACATCCTTAGACTTATGGGATCAGACTCCAGATTTTGTGCATGTGTCCTGGGGACCTGGGGAGGCTGGACTATGCTAGGCCTGGCAAGTAGTGTGTGATTGTCAGCTTTGCGAGGTGACCGGCTACCCCCCACCACACAGGGCTTTACTACAGTACCTCCCTCCTGCCCTCCAATGCATGGTGGGTCACTCCGGTCAGGTCTATAAAGAAGCCCATTATTAAGTGACCACTGACAGCCAGGGCACAGGCTCCAAACTCACCTTGTCTGATTTAGTTCTCATTTCCACACTGACAGGAAACTGAGGTTCGGGGTGGGGAAGGGGCACTGTCCACTTTTGAGGAGAAAGAGGCGGGGTTGGGGGGCCCCTCTGGATCTTGCCGAGTTGTGAGGGTGCCTGGTGCCTACTCCCAGCCTCCCTGCTTTCCCCCAGCGAGCGCTTCCCCAGCTGCGTCCCCCCTAGGACCAGGGAGGGCCCCTTAATGATCAAAAGGTCCCTCCAGGACCAGAAAGGAGCCTACTTAGCCCCTCTTCATCCCCACAAACCCCAGTGAAAGGCCCAAGGCTGCTGCTCTGCACATAGCAGTGGCTGGTGGCCTAGCCTCTGGGTGCAGCTCCTGGACTTCCACCGACCAAAGCCTGAGGTCTAACTCCCTGCCCAGACCAGCTTCCAGGCCTGTGTCTCCCTAAGCAGTGGCATGATCTGTGACTGACGACAGTCCAAGGGGGCCCAGAGTTTCTGCTCTGAAACGCTCCTGGAATTGGGATGGAGTAGTAGGGGCGAGCCTTTATAATCAGTCAGTATCCTTTACAATGAGTCAGTCAGTCAACAAACAGTGCGGCTGCTAAATGCCTGCAATGCGCATGCCCCGAAGGTGGGCCAGTGGCTTTGCCAGGGACAAATGAAAGACCGCCTGGGTCACGTGGCTGGGCCCCTTCGGGTCTGAGAAGGGGAATGTCCATCCTTGGAGGTTGAGGTGGGCACCAGGAGGTGAGGAGTCTCGAGCGGCCTTGGAGGGAGGCCCACCTCTGCCGGATAGCGCTCCCTGCCATCTGCAGCCAGCATGGATATGCAGCTACGGTGGTCGCTGCCTCTGCGAAGCCCGCAGAGGAGGCTTCCACATCCCAGCTCGGCTCTAGAGTCTAGGCGGGGGATGTGGAGGCTTGGCACGTGCTCTCTACGCAGACCGCGGGGGTCACTGGGTGCGGATGCAGAGTGGGAAGGGCACCCATCACCATGCCGACCCTGCGCTCGACCAGTGACCTCGACAGCTCAGGCCCCAGCTGGATCAAAAAGGGCGGCATCTGCCCCCCCAGACTCCTCCTCCAGGGCCTCGCCGCAACCCCCTCCCGCACGTGGTAATAGGGCAGGAGAGGTGGGGGCCAAAGATAGACAATGGTGGGGCAGCGGGGAACCTCGGCACGGGGTGGAGCGAAGGGTGCCCTGTCGTTGGCTCAAGCCCCAAGCAGCCCGGAGCGCGCAAGTGCGGAGGAGGGGGACCCGCGAGGGGTGGCCGCCCACGCGCCGCGGGGCCCGGGCCACAGCGGAGAGCAGTCACAACGCCCTGGCCGCCCTGACCGCGGGGTCCTGCAGCGCGCGCGTGTCTGCAGCAACGAGCGCAGGACAGACTTCTGCCCTCACTAGATATGGCGGCATTGACCTCAAAGAGACTTCTGCGCCTGTGCAGCCCCCGCCCCGAACTGGCAAGTGCTGGAAGTCGGACATCCGCCAGGCGTGTCTTTGGGCCCGCTTCCGCAAGTACGCATGCGCCTAGGGCTAACGTATGCCGTCTGGCCCAGAGGGCGCCTTTACATGCTCGATCCAGGTTGGTGTGTGAATGCATCGTGTCCTTCTGCGCACGCGCCGTTTCATCTGACCCGGAAGTTTTCGCCTCCGTTAAAAGCGTCGGCCGGCTGCGAGCGGCCTCTTCCTGTCCGTGCCAGGGCGGCGCGTGGTCCCCGCCGAGCGACAGAGACGCCTCGGCTGTGCTTTCAGGTGAGGCTGCCGCGGAGTCGGGGGTCCGAAGGCCAGTCCAGGGTCTTCTGGGAGCCATGGGTGGGCCCCGAGCTCTTGGGTTCTCCACGTGCGGAGGACAGGGATGGAGGCACGGGAAAGACTACTACCGCCTTGTTGCTGATGCCCTGCCGCCGCCTTAGCCTTGCGGCGCAGCGGACTGGGAAATGTTGGTTTGTCTCTACAGTTGTATGTTATTTATATAAAAGGTTTCCGTCATCTTTACGTGCAGGATGCACACTTTGGTCTGGATACGCTTTTCTCTTAAATAGCAGGCCCTAACGCCTCCCTCGGGGTCGGACACCAACCTCAACTTTTGTATTGATAAAGCGCAGAATTCATACCATGGAACCTTTTTCTGAGTGCAAAGCGCCTTGTAGACTCTCTTAGGGTCGCAGAGGTCTTGAAGAACATGATTGGGATTTGACTTCGGGTGAATGCAACGTCAGGGCAACTGGCATTACCTGCCTATCTCTGGGCCGCCTGGGCCTCAGGGGTCCTGGTTGAGAGACAGGTGTTTCTTGCTGACAGATGAATGGTTTTCCTAGGGTTCAGCAAGATGGAACCCTAGGAAAACCAGATGTTCACAGCCTTTATTGGTTCCTAGTAACCTCCCAATTCTTAGGTTGTGGGCTGTCCTCAGTCAGTGGTGAGTATGCTTGAGCTTTGACCGTTTCTATCCTTAGGATGACGGAGTGGGAGACTGCTGCACCCGCAGTAGCAGAGACCCCCGACATCAAGCTCTTTGGGAAGTGGAGCACCGATGACGTGCAGATCAATGACATTTCCCTGCAGGTGAGAGGGTGTAGTGATGTGCGCTCCCCAGCTGGGGGGTGGGGTCACTTGAAACTTGCAGCTGTCCCACTGGTAGAGTTGAAGATGGGACAGGCAAAGGAGGGATCCCTGGACCACTGCACCCATCCTGTTTGTTTTTCTTTGTATCCTGTTAGAGGTTGCTACAGTTTCTGTCAGGAGGTGGTTCCTTGCTCACAGGGAGTATCATGACCCGGAGGTTGTTTACTTTCTTGTTTTGTAGTGAAATAACATAAAATTCAGTTTGACCTTTTATTTATCTTTTTAGTTTCATGTATTTTCTTTTTTAAAGAACATTTGTAAGTTTTGAGTGTTTTTACTTTCCTCAGGTATTGAAGATGACATGGACAACACTTTCATTCAAGCTCTAAAATTTTATTTAAATTAACGTGCTTTAGACTTAAATAAAAATGGGCAGTATTCTTCAAGTTCAGAAGTTGTGCCTTGGAGAGAAGAGTCAAATCATAAAGATTCAAATGCCTGAAAATCTAAGTGCTTTACAGTCGACCCTCGGTGTCCAAGGGGAGTTGGTTCTGGGAGCCCCCAAATTTACCAACATCTCCAGATGCTTAGGTCCCATAGTTGGCCCTGCATATCCACAGGTTCTGGGTTCTGAATCCACGGATGCAGAATCCATGGATTTGAAGGGTCAGCTGCATATTTATTGAAAAAATCTGCCTCTGAGCAGACCCATGCAGTTCATACCCATGTTGTTCAAGGGTCGACTGTAACTGTTGTACCATTTTAAAATGCAAGGGCCCGACATTATTATTTTGCGTGGGGAAATCCAGTTGTCTCAGCACCTTTTTTTTTTTTTTTTTGTCTATTGGAGTTTTGTGCATCTTAAATTTAGGCCATAAAATGCAACTTAAATCTAGTTTATACATTATATGTATGCGTCCCAGCAACGTTTGTTGAAGACAGTATTTCTCCCATGAATGGTCTTGGCACCTTTGTTGATAATCAGTTGAGCAAAGATGTAAGGGTTTGTTTCTGGATTCTGAACTCTGTTTCATTGGTCTCTGTGCCTGTCCTTGTGCCAGTACCACACTGTCTTGATGACTATAGCTTTGTAATAGGTTTTGAAATTGGGAAATGGGAGTTCTCCCGCTATATTTTGCCCCCATACTGTTTTACACTTGGCGTCATTAGGACTTGTGGGGCCTTCATGAAAAGAAATTTAAGTTTTGTGACTGCATTGATATAATGACACAAAATTCAGGTTGGATCATACTCATTTTTTCCTTTTTTCTTTTAAAAGGAATTAAAACTGCTTGTTGCCTTTAAATATATCATTGTACCTAGGCACTGAGTCTAACAGAGAATTCAAACCTGTTTTTCACTCTGAATGTCTCATAGAGCTGTTTTCCTTCATGGGTGGGTTGGCGGGGGGGGGGGTCTGCAAACTTAGAAGGGCCAGATAGTAAATGTTTTATAAAGTCTTTGTGGGTCACATGTGGTCTTGTCACATGTGTGTTTGCTTCCTTGTTTTCTTTTTCTTGGTTTTTTTTGTACAACCCTTTGATAATGTAAAAACTATTTTTCACTTTTCTTTGGTGTTCTCCTGGGGGCTGGGAGAGCAGAAGTCAGCATGGTACCAGCGTTCTCACACTCTTTAAAGCTCTACCATGGGGCCCAACAGCTTAACCAAACTTGCTGGGGCATTTGGTATTTACGGTTTTTTCTTGGCACAGTGTGAGTCCTACTTGCCTATTTCTGCAAGTGTTTCTCTCTAGGCTCAACACCAGACTGTTGTGCCTGCATCAGAATCCTGTGTTCTTTTCCTGTTAATCTTTGTATTTGTAGAAACCCATCATTTGTACACGTTTTCATACCTTTGCAGCAGAATGACTTTGTGTAGGTTTCATGCTGGACGTATCAGAAGTCGTCCTCCCGTGCACATAGTTCCTCTGACCCAGCACCTCCCCCCACCCCCAGCCCCAAACAGTTTAGTGTTTTCTAGATGTTGTCTTGGGATATGTGTGTGTATGTAGGCAGGATCTTTGAATGATTCTTTTAGAACAGTGGTTCTCTGGGTCGCTCTCACTTCCTCCTGCCCCCTGTGGGGGACACTAGGTAGTGTCTGGTACATTTTTGAGTGTCGGTAATGAGTGCTGCTGGCATATTGGATGCTGCTGAATATCCGACAGTGCACAGGACAGCCCCTCCACCACAAAGAATTATTTGATACAAAATGGCAGTGCAGAGTGAAGAAAGCTCTTAAAACAAGACTGGAATCCTGGGTTATCTCCTTAGTTCTCTACACCCTTCCTCCAGGTGTAAAGGAAGTGCTCTTTTTAGTGACTTGGTAGAGCCATTTGCTTGGGTTTTATTTTTTTGTGGCAGGCAGGGGCTCACGGCGAAACCCCCGCAGGAGGGTGAGGGCTCCCCTGCGCGGGTGTCCGGCCCCTCCGGTCCCCTGCCGAGGTCCCTCCTGCTGCTGACCGTCATCCCTCCGTCCCCTCTTCCTGCTGCCCCAGGATTACATCGCAGTGAAGGAGAAGTATGCCAAGTACCTGCCCCACAGCGCAGGGCGCTACGCGGCCAAGCGCTTCCGCAAGGCGCAGTGCCCCATCGTGGAGCGCCTCACCAACTCCATGATGATGCACGGCCGCAACAATGGCAAGAAGCTCATGACCGTGCGCATCGTCAAGCACGCCTTCGAGATCATCCACCTGCTCACTGGCGAGGTAGGGCCCTGAGGCCAGGTGGGCCAGCGTGCCCTTAGTTCACCCGAAAGTCAGCAGCCACCCCCACGATATGCGTGCCAGGGTCCTCCAGGTTTTAGGGGTGAGGGGACGGGGAGGGATGCTGGCTGGGTGTCTGGCTCATGGCCCCCCCCTCTCAGAACCCCCTGCAGGTCCTGGTGAATGCCATCATCAACAGTGGCCCCCGGGAGGACTCGACCCGCATTGGGCGCGCTGGAACAGTGAGGCGGCAGGCGGTGGATGTGTCCCCGCTGCGCCGTGTGAACCAGGTGGGCTTGGGGCTTTGGGGCACACGTGGCTGGCCAGGAACAGCCACCAGGCTGTGGCAGAATCTAGCCTGGGACAGAGGCGGGCAAGTGGGAACGTTCATCTCTGTCTTCATGTTTTACCTGAGTGTCATTTCCTCCAGGAAGCCTTCCTGGATTCCCACCCCACACAGAGCAGGTCCTAGCTTTGGGGCCTCTCCTTGGAATTTGGCTGAAGGGCCGGTTTCATTTGGGTGTATGTTTTTACGCTGTTTTTTATTTTCTTGGACCATTTGAGAATCACTTGCAGGTGTTTTTGACGTTTCCCTGTTCATGTTTCAGTGGGTGTCTCCCAAGAACAAGGATGTTCTGTCCTGTCCCCACCGTCATCCCCAAGGAATTTAACAGCAATCTAACATTCAGCATTACGTCGCGCTTCCAGTTTATGGTGCTGTCCCCAGCATACCCTCTGTATAGCTGTTCGTTTTCAGTCATGGGTTCTAGGCCAGGAGCACACACTACATATCCCTGTCACGGCTAGTTTTGTGTCCCGTCATCAGAGACCTAACTTTAGCCTTTGTGTCCAAACACTTTTGTGCTGCTCAGTCTGGTCCCAGCTCCAGCAGCGTGGCATCTGGGCAGTGCTGTGGGCTCCCACCGTGTCTTGCCTCAGTTGGTCTCTGGGTGGCAGCATGGTAGCCAGCATTCCTTAGGGGCCCAGGGAACTGGAGAACTGTGGCCCTGCCTGGCCCTGCCACCCCTGCTCAGCTGACCCTTGTGCTCCCTAGGCCATCTGGCTGCTGTGCACAGGTGCCCGTGAGGCCGCCTTCCGGAACATCAAGACCATTGCCGAGTGCCTGGCAGACGAGCTCATCAACGCAGCCAAGGTGGGTGAGGACGCTTGGGTGGGAGGGGGTCTCAAGGGGAGGGTCCTCCAACATTTGAGCTAACCATCCCTTCTTGCAGGGCTCTTCCAACTCTTACGCTATCAAGAAGAAGGATGAGCTGGAACGCGTAGCCAAGTCCAACCGTTGATTGCCTGGCCACAGCCGCAATAAACCTGTTTGCCCTTTGGGGGTGGCCCCAGCCACCTGTGCCACTGTGTGTCCTTGATGGGCGGGGGGCAGGGTGGGGGTCGTCTGGGAGCAACTGGTGAGGGGCAGGGTGACCCTGGGGTCTGAGGACCTGTCTGCATTCCTGGCATATGTTCTGGTCTGTGGGGACCTGGGTTCACCAGGGAGGTACTCAGCTCAGGAAGCACCACTGACTCATAACCGTGGCACCCCGGGCTGCAGGCCTGGCTGCCTGGACTGTTCAGCCTGTGTTGGATGTGAGAGGGGTGGGGTTGTCCTGGCAGAGATGTCACTGGTCTGGGGAGGGGCTTGGTGGTGCAGCCCACCCCCCTGAGAAGCAGGTTGCCAGGAAGCAGCCCCAGGGGGAGGAAGCCAAGGCCTGGGCCCTGGTCCAGAAGTTTCTGGTCCCTCCTCTCTGGCTGGACGGGGCTGGCCCAGTCCACCAGTGTGGGGTCTGACTGCCTTCAAGCTCCAGAAGTCCCTCTCTCCTCCCTGGACACACTGCCCCCAGCTCCATGTCCCCCACAGAGCCACGGACGCCCCAGGTTGCACCCACCCTTCAGTGCAGGGGTGGAGGACTCATGAGGTGTTGAAAGCTGGGAGTGGTGGTGGGGATCCCCGCCCCTAAGGAGCTGTTGTCACTGATCTGTCAGCCCGTGCCTCCCCCTTCCTGCCACCCCCGACATCCTGCCGATGTCAGGCTTGGTGTTCCCTGCCCTGGCCAGACCTTCCTGGGGGCGGGGTGGGCAGTCAGACAGGTCTGGTGGGAACCTGCAGTCTGGAGGGAGTGGTCCCACCACGGGCACCCTCCCACAGGGAGGGGAACGGAACGTCCAGCTGCAGGCAGGCCTAGGGTTGGGGTCAGAACAGGCGAGGAAGCGCCAGCCAGAGGGAGGAGGCACCAACAGGTGGGAAGAGCCTGCTGGCTTGCTGGAGTCTGTCACTGGTGGGGAATCTGGCTCCAGGGCTGCTGGCCACCCATCCTGAAGCGCGCATCCTCTCCTGCCTCTGCCTTTCCTGTTTGTCTTCTGGGGTCTCCCCTGGGTCTGTCTGCCCAGCTCTCCTGGGAGGCCCTGGCTCTCCTCCGCGCGCATCTGGGCTCCTCAGGGAGCCACCCTGGTCCGCTTGGCTTCTGCCCGGGGCACCCGCCAAGTCTAGCTCAGGATCTGCGGCGTTCCCTGTCTGTCCCTGTCCCTCATCTCTGACCTTTGTGTCCCACCTGCCTGTCCGCCTCCAGTCCAGATCCTTAACCCGCGCTCCACACTGCCCTTCTGTGTCACTACTCCCGGTCTCCTCTCCTCCCGGGCTCTGGACGCCCCTGCCCTGTGCTGGGGGATCCCTCCAGACCCCCTCTGCCTTCTCCCGCCGCCCCCTTCGCGGCTTCTCCCCGCAGGCCCGGTCCGGATGCCCTGCCCTCGGCCGACCTGGCTCCGGCGGCCCCGGGTCCCCCCGGGCTCGGGGCCCGACAGCCCGGGCTCGCCGTCCACAGCGCGCTCCCCCAGCAGAGGGGAGGAGGAAGACGAAGGCGACGAGGAGGAGGGGGACGGCGGCCCGGGCCCCATCCTGCCGCCCGCGTCCCCCGCGGACTGCCTCATCTGCGCGTCGCCCTTCGACGGCGTCTTCAAGCTGCCCAAGCGCCTGGACTGCGGCCACGTCTTCTGCCTCGAGTGCCTGGCCCGCCTGTCTCTGGCCACGGCGGGCGGCGGCGACGCGGTGGCCTGCCCGGTGTGCCGCGCGCCCACGCGCCTGGCCCCGCGCCGCGGGCTCCCCGCGCTGCCCACGCAGCTCGGCCTGCTGCCCGGCCCCGCGCGCGCCCCGCCGCCGCGCCCGGGCTCCGTGCGCTTCGACCGCCGGCGCGGCCTGCTCTACCTGCGGCCGCCGCCGCCGCCCTCCGCGCCCGGGCCGCGCAAGGCCCGCCCCCCGCCGCCGCCGCCGCCGCCGCTACGCCTCGGCCGCCCGCTGTCGCGCCGCCGGCCGCTGGCCCGCTCGGCCTGGGCCTTCCACGCGGCCGTCGCCCTGGCCGTGCTGGTGGCCGCGGGCCTGCTGGTCTCGGGCATCTACATCTTCTTCCTCATCCCGCGCGCCACCGCCGCCGGCCCCGCGCGGCCTCAGCTCGTGGCGCTCGCGCCGGCGCCCGGCTTCTCCTGGTTCCCGCCTCGGCCCGCGCCGGCGGCGCCCCGGACCACCGCCCGCACGCCGCGCCCCGCGGGCCCCGACCCGGACGCCGCCTCGCGGGGGGCTGCGGGGGGCGCGCCGGCGCCCGAGGGGGTTCCCCCGGAGACGGAGCCGCCCGACCGGCCCTTGGACCGCAGGTGGGGGGCGGAGCCCGGCCCCGACGGGGCCCCGCGGGCGCGCCGCCGGGGGAGGGCGTGGGGACCCCCGTAAACGCACCTGCTCGGAGGCCCCGCGTCGTGTCCTCCTGACGCTCGCCATGGTCCCCGTGGAGGCCTCAGGGGGCGCACGGCAAGCACCCGCTTCCCGAGAGAGGCCCGGCGGGATCAGTCCTGGCGTCATCAGCTCGCGGCAGGGACCCTCTCAAGGAGCACCCCGACCCCGATCCCCGTGGGCATCCCGCTGTGAGGCCCCCACGTCTGTACAGGTGCCGCCGGGAGGCACCCGTAAACCAGTCGGGGACAGCTTGATCCTCATCTCTTGTTGGGAGTCCAGCCACAGATGCCGCCTGAGCCACATCCTGTAGGGGCCCTGCTAGGGGTGCCCCCATCCTTCATCCTCCTCAGGGTCCTCGTGAGTGCACCCCAGTCATCAGAGCCCCAGGAGAGCGCTCGTCCTTGGCTGGCACCAAAGCGGAAGGCTGATTTACACATCCTTTGGGCTTTCTGCAGGTGCCGGGGACCCCCACCTTTAGAGGCAGACTAATCCCTGGCCACACCTGTGAGTGGCGCATTGCAGGACCAGCCGCCCCACTCCTCCCCAGGCTGTGGAGCTTGCTTTCTACTCTGCTGCTTGCAGGCTGAGCCTGGGTGCGACCAGCCATCTCCATGCTGGTCCTGCATTGCTGCCTTGAACACCTGGCTGGGGCTTGGGCGTGGAGGGGGAGGGGTGGCCTGGCCAGGACTGGGGAGGGACAGACAAGGCCTGACCCTCAAAGACGCGCCCACTTGGGTCCCGAATATCAACTTGAAATGGGGCCTCAACTTCCCCTATGGCTAGTGGCTTCTGGGATTCTCCTAATATGCAGAGGGGCAGCTGTGGTCCCTGAGGCTCAAAGAGGCCAAAGTTGCCCTGTGTCAGACAGTGGCTGTGATTTCGGATGGGGGCTTGCTCCTGGACATCCCTGGCCCCTCTCACTAGCCACTAGAACCCTCGTTATCACCATCTCCACTCATTGAATACTCAGGGTGGCTTACAGGGAAGGTGGTCCTCCTCTCAGAAGCTTTCCTGGGTTAGTCACACGGGCTAGATGGCAGCCACCCTCTGCACAAGCTGAGCGTGGGCCTTCCGTCTTCCCCCGGGCCCTGGAGCCCCGTCTGCCTGACTTCACCCAAGGTTGGGATGCTGTGTGTGGCAGGTGGGCATCCAGCATGTTCCAGAGAGACGTGTGACTTCTTTGGGGCTAGAGGCTCCTGTTTGTTTACGTGTGTGTCCTCAGCACCTGGCGCACGTACGGTGGGTGCCAAGTAGTTTAGTAGGGAGTGACAGCATTGCAGATAACCAAAAGGCAGCCCAGGAATGCCTGTGGGCATCCTCGGTTCACCTGGCTCCCAGCCACCCTGACCTGGGCATGTCAGTGGCGCTCCTTCTGAAGGGAGCTGCTGCTTCAGGTGGGAAGCAGGAGGAGCGACTCAGGGCGTCCTAGGGAGTATCTTCCGGGACCAGTTCTTGTCCCACATCCAGGGCCAGTGACACACACAGGGCCCGGGACCAGTGTGCTGGGTCACTGGGCAGGCACAGCCCAGCCCCACAGGGAGGAAACCTGGTCAGGCAGGAGCAGGACTGATTGGTGGCCTGTATGGGTTTTCCCCAGCTGCTGCAACAAATTACCACCAAATCAATTCCTTAGAACACCACAGGTTAGTTATCTTACAGTTCTGCAGGCCAAGACTGTGGAAATCAGTTTCACTGGGCTGTAGTGGAGGTGGGCTATTTCCTTCTGGATGCTCTGAGAGAGGATTTCCTTAGCTTTTCTCTCTCTTCTGTCTGCATTCCTTGGCTTCCTCCTCTGTCTTCAGAGGCAACAGTGTAGCATCTTCCAATCTCTTCCTGACTCTCCTGCCTCCCTCTTTTACTTATAAGGACACTGGGCTTACACTGAGCCCACCCAGATCATTCAGGGTAACGTCTCCAACTCAGTATCCGTCTCCAACTCAATATCCTTAATTTAATCACATCCACAGAGTCCACTTTGCCATGGGAAGTAATGGGTTCACATATTCCAGGGATTAGGATTTGGGTATCATGGGGAGCATTATCAGGCTTACCAAAGGGTCTCAAATATCCCCCTCCTCCTCCCTTCTGTCCTCTACCCAGTCTGGGAGAGTTGCAGTGCAGGAGTAGAACTGGCAGGTATGGGCCCAGCCAGGGGAGTCAGAAATGGGGCCCTTGGCTGGCGGCGCACAGAAGAGATGATGCCTTCTGCCTGAGGGTGTTCAAGGAAGGCTGCCTGTAGGAAGAGACTTCAAAGCTGTATCTTTAAGGATGCTGAAGGGAAAGGACAGCTGGCACTGAGGCAGGGAGCTGGTGGCTGAGGGCAGTGGGCAGGGCTGGCGCCTCCCTGTCCTAACCTGCTTCCTCCTCAGGACTACGGGGAAGGGTTGCTTCTCCACCCTCCCAGCTGGGAGCCTAAGACCTCAGTCTATCTTCCCATAAGATGAAGCTGGCAGAGCTCAGGGGTCGCTGAGCGTCCCTGTTTGCTAATTACGACCTCGATGTCTGCCTGCCCACTGCCCACAGACAAAGGGGATGCCTGAAACCACCCTGGGGCCAGGATCACAGGGGACT
Source organism: Hippopotamus amphibius kiboko (assembly GCF_030028045.1). NCBI lineage: Eukaryota > Metazoa > Chordata > Mammalia > Artiodactyla > Hippopotamidae > Hippopotamus > Hippopotamus amphibius. Next base: position 2,757,162 of record NW_026648280.1, read on the forward strand.
CCTCTGACACTCGGTAACCAGCTTCTGTGGCCAGCTGGGGCTGTGTTCTCCCAGCCCTCCCTCTGCCCGCTCCATCCCTCCTGGTTATCCCCCCACACTTGCCGCAGGCTTGCACCTCTTCCAGATGGTCCCAATGCCTGTGAACAGGGAAGGGGGTGGGGGGGGGCCGGGGGTTGGCCTCTTCCTGGCATTGTGCCAGGGGTGCCTTTACCTGCCAGACTGGTTCTCTCTTCTGTAAAATGGGACACAATAAAATACTTGCAGCAAGAATTCCTTCATCCACAAGCATTTGTTGAGCGCCTGCTGTGTACCAAGGGCACACTGGAGGCACCTTGGGAACCAGGGACTTCGCATGGCAGATGATGTCAGGAGGGCTGAGCCCAGGAGCCATCCTCTTGGCAACACTGCCTGCCTCTCCACGCTCCTGGGGCCCTCAACTCCCCAAGCCGTTTCCAGGCCCTCCCCCAGGTCTCCTCCCTTTGCCCCCAGGGGCGCTTGGTGCGCCACCTCTCTCAGGAGGCTCAGGGAGGCCTCTGCCCACACCACGCCCGCCTCCGGCCACTGGGGCCTCTTGTGTTCATGCCGAGGGAACAGGGCCCACAGGGGGCCTCGCTGTACCCTGAGAGAGGAAGTGTGGATTCGAACAGCGACCAGAGAGAGAGCATTCTGCAAAACACCTGCCCTCAACTCCACTCCCTGGCCGGGAAGCCTCACTTTTCCTTCTCCCAGGGCCCCGCAGCCGCAGCTCTCTTCCATCCAGCGAGTTTTCCACTCGTGTCTTTCTTTCCCCTCACAAACCTAAGTGGCGGGACTTCCTAGGTGGCGCAGTGGGTAAGAATCCGCCTGCCAGTGCAGGGGACACGGGTTCCAGCCCTGTCCCAGGAAGATACCACATGCCACGGAGCAACTAAGCCGTGCACCACAACTATTGAGCCTGCGTTCTAGAGCTCATAAGCCACAACTATTGAGCCCATGTGCTGCAACTACTAAAGCCCACGCGCCTAGAGCCCCTGCTCTGCAACAAGAAAGGCCACCGCAATGAGAAGCCCGCCACAACTAGAGAAAGCCTACGTGCAGCAACGAAGACCCAGCACAGACAATTAATTAATTAATTAATTAATTAAAACAAACCTAAGTGGCCTTCGAGGAGGGGACAGGAAGGAGGTTGTCAGCAACGCGGCCCAATTGGAGGCAGTGTTTCGGGCTGGGGCGTGACCGTACTTGCCATAGCAACTTGGCCCGCCTTCGCCCCGCAGCTCTGTTGAGCTGCGCGCGCATAGTACCCGTCCCCGGGGAGCCTGGCGGGAGGGACAGAGAAGGCGCGCCAGGACTAATAGCCAATCGAAAGCCTGAGACCGGCGTTGTTGCTATGGCGATTTTACCCGCCTTCTGCCCATCGCTTGCTAGAGCTGCGCGCGCATCGCGTTCAGGCCGCAGTCTATTGGGAAGAACAGCAGGAGAAGGGGGAGGATGGAGTTGTAGCCTGTGGCCAATCAGAGGCCGGGAGCCGAAGCCGCAGTTGCTATGACGACCTCGGGAAAACTTCCGGCCACCAGGCTGCGGGGCCGCGGAAGGAGGAAGTGATCAGTTTGCATCGCACTGACGGCGCTTCTGCTGAGCTTCAGGCTCTGCGACCTGGACAGACAGTTCCCCGCCCTTGCAGTCGTTCGTGCTTATCTAGGTATGAAGAAATTTTAACGCAGATCAGTGCGAACACTGGTAGATTAGATTACACAGGAAGAGCCCAGGTGCAGTGACTCAGATGTGCTCTTCCAAACCCTAACCCCAACCCCCGGCAGACCTGGGAAGGGCTGGGATCCTCCGACCCAAGGGGGAAACAGGCTCGGGTGGGGACCGTCTCCCCCAGGGGCACACTTTGACAGGGCAGAGCTGGTCGTGTCCTCCTAGGCTGCAGCTTCTTCTGCCCTGTCAGTCTCTGCAGAGGCTTGGGGCCAGAAGAGACCCGCGACCTGCGTCCCTCTCTCTGGGGCATGGATGCTTCCACTCTGAAGGCTGTGGAAAACTCCACACTGGGTATGGGACCTTTCAAAGGAACCTTCCAGAAGTCTACTCATTTTTATTTTTATGTTTTTAATAAATTTATTTATTTATTGGCTGCATTAGGTGTTTGTTGCTGTAAGCGGGCTTTCTCTAGTTGCTGCAAGCAGGGGCTACTCTTCATTGCAGTGCGTGGGTTTCTCATTGAGGTGGCTTCTCTTGTGCAGCATGGGCTCTAGGCGCGTGGGCTTCAATAGTTGTGGCACATGGGCTCAGTAGTTGTGGCTCACGGGCTTAGTTGCTCCTCGGCATGTGCGATCGTCCCAGATCAGAGCTCAAACCCGTGTCCCCTGCATTGGCAGGCGGATTCTCAACCACTGCGCCACCAGGGAAGTCCCTCATTTTTATTTTTAATCATAGCTTTCTTAAAATGTAATTCACACACCATACAAGTTGCCCGTTTAGAGTGTACAATTCATGAGTTGTTAGTATGATCACACAGTTTATGCAACCATCACCAGTATCTAATTCCAGGACATTTTCAGGTCAGAAAGAAGCCCCATACCCTTTCGAGTCATGTCCCATTTCTCTTTCCCCTCAACCCCTGGCAACCATTAGTCTACTGTTTGTCTCTATGGATTTGCCTATTCTGGACATTTCATCCCATAGAATCATACGGTGTGTAGAAATCCACTCTTTATTTGTTTATTTACCTACTTATCTGTTGGCTGCGTTGGGTCTTCATTGCTGCTCACAGGCTTTCTCTAGTTGTGGAGAGGGGGCTACTCTTCATTGCTGTGCAAGGGCTTCTCATTGCAGTGGCTTCTCTTGTTGTGGAGCTCAGGCTCTAGGCATGGGCTTCAGTAGCTGTGGAATGCGGGCTCAGTAGTTGTGGGTCATGGGCTCTAGAGCACAGGCTCAGCAGTTGTGGCGTCAGTGTGAATAACCATGGTCAAGTTGAATCATATATTTTTTTAAATTTATTTTTGGCTGTGTTGGGTCTTTGTTGCTGCACACAGGCTTTTCCCTAGTTGTGGCAAGCAGGGGCTACTCTTTGTTGTGGTGGGTGGGCTTCTCAGTGGCTGGCTTCTCTTGTTGCAGAGCATGGGCTCTAGGTGCGTGGGCTTCAGTAGTTGTGGCACACGGGCTCTAGAGCACAGGCTCAGTAGATGTGGCCCACGGGCTTAGCTGCTCCAAGGCATGTGGGATCTTCCCAGTCCAGGGCTCGCACCCATGTCCCCTGCACTGGCAGGCGGATTCCCAACCGTGCCACCAGGGAAGTCCTGAAATCCACTCTTAAAAACAGCATTGTGTGGATTGTTCTTCCCAGCCATTGGGGCCAACTCAGCCATGGGTGTGGACTCTGGAGCCAAGAGAGATGCACGTGTGAATCCTACTTCTATTATGGCCTTGTTCTTAGCCCTTCTGAAACTCACTCTCCACTTGGGGAGTGGTGGGGGGTACAGTTGGCCTTGGACTTGCCTGGCTTCACTCAGGTTGTGCTCCCTGCTCTCAGGTACGGGTGGGTTGTGACAGCGCTGTGGGTCTCTGCTGGATTTTGAGGAGCCATAGGAGGCCAGACACAAGAGAAGCAGATGGGCCCTGGGGGCTTGTCTTCTGGCCAGCCTCCTTTCAGGCCAGGCATTTGTCCAGGTGAACCATGGACCTACTCAGTCTCTGTTGCATGATGACATTTTATCACATAGTTCATTCCTTATCTCAGGGGGCACCTGTGACGTGTTCTGGGCTCTGGGCTAGCTACTGAGGTTGTAACAGTGAACAAGAAGGTCACAGATATTCTTAATTCTCTCTTCCTTAGAACTCACATTCTAGGGCAGAGCTGGACAGTCCACAGCCAGACAAACCATTCATAGTATTCTTTAGGTCAGAGCTAAGTGTTCTGTGGAAGACAAAGCAAGATGATGTGACAAAGACCATTGGGGACAAAACTTTGATGGTGGGGTTAGGGAGTAGGAACACAGATGCCCAAATGATAGGAAGAATAAGGCAAGCAGAGGCCACAGAAGAGCCTGCAAGGCTGACAAAATGGCAAGAGCAAAGGCCCTGTTGCAGGGACAGGCTTATTGGCACCCTCCGTGAGAAGCAGAGGGCTGTTGGAGGAGGGGTGGCCAAGATGGACAGGAGTGTGGGAGGGTTGATGCTGGTAGAGAGCAGATGTCCTAGCTCTTTCCATGGTGAACATGGGTTCTTTTGTTTCTCTCTTTCTTTTTCCAAAAATATTTATTGTGGGAAGACATTCAGGAGCCTTTCTGAAACCTTGAAAGTGTTAAAGTATGTGGGCCGAGCGATGGGATTCAGAATGTGCTGCTTGAGCAGCGGAGGAGCTGAGGGTGCGGGGCGTGGAGACTAATATCACCCTGTTTGGCCCTGAAGGATGGCTGGTTAGCCAAAGATGGGTAAGATTCCTCAGAGGAGGAACAACCTAAGAGAGGCACAGTCGCAGAGGGGCCAACAGGGGTGGGGCACAGACCCCTAATATCTGAGAGAGGTCTCCTGCCCCCAGGGCTGTTTTGCTCTCCAGGCCCAGCTCAAATCCACACCTGCTCAACTGGGACCCAGAAAGCAAACAAAGATAATTGCCTCAGTCATGTGAGGCCTTTGATTGTTTATGGGTGTAACCTGAGAATGTTAGCCCACGAACTCAATAAAAGCAACCTGGGATGAGTCAGCAGGGCTCTTGATCCCAGAGGTCTTGAGCCCCCCGGTCCCACTTTTCTCTTCAGTCTGTGTCTGTGTCTTCTTCAAGCTTGCGGCACCCGTCACTCACCTCGAGTCGCCGAGCTGGTCTCGGCAATTTATTTATTTGATCGCGCCAGGTTGTAGTTGCATCAGGCAGGCTGCTTAGTTGCGGCTCCAGGGCTCCTTAGTTGCGGCTGGCCAGCTCCTTAGTTCCAGCATGTATGTGGGATCTAGTTCCCTGACCAGGGATCGAACCCAGGTCCCCTGCACTGGGAGGTCGGAGTCTTAACCACTGCACCACCAGGGAAGTCTCAAGCAGGGTGTTTCTATAGAAGGAGTGTCACAAGTCCTCAAGGGAGGTCCTTCTACCCAGAAGACCACCCTCGTGACACATGTAGTCCAGTCTTTTTTTTAATCCAAAATGTGTTTAAAGATATTTTCCCATTCATCTTCATCTTTTTTTTTTTTTTTAACATATACTCCATATGCTTATGGGCTTATGCTTAGCTGAGCATTGAGGAATAATCTTTGGGTGGGAACCATACATATGTGGGGCATGTGGGAGAAGCTTCTAGTTCAGAGCAAATTTCACTGGCACCCGTCCTTCGGTAATAATAATGTGTTAATAACCACAGTGGTGATGAAGTAGTAACACATATTGAAAGTTTACTGAATTCCAAGCACTATAGTTTGCCTGTCATGCCTCCCATTTAAAGCTCATAACACGCCCACAGATAAGTCCTAGAGGTTGTGAAGAAGCTAAGGACATAGACTCCAGACTAAACTATGTGGGTTCACATCCCACCCCAGCTAATAATAAGCTCTGTGCTCTTGGACAAGTAATGTAACCTTTTTTGCTTCAGCTTCCTTAATTTAAAAATGGAGCTAATAGGGAATTCCCTGGTGGTCCAGTGGTTAGGACTCCACACTTCCATTGCAGGGGGCATGGGTTCTATCCTTGATCGGGAACTAAGATCCCACAAGCCACGAGTGGAGTGGCCGAAATAAATAAATAAGTAAATAAATAAATACAAATAAAAATATGGTGCTGATAATGGCCCTTGCTTTCTTGGTGTTTGAGAAGCTCAAGTTGATATGGGTAAAGGATGTAGAGCAGAATTCAGCATGTGCAGTATTTGCTACTATCTCTATATCATACATGAGGACACCAGGGATCACAGAGGTCCAACCGCCTGCCCCAGGTGGCTCGTGTCCCCAGTGAAATTATGCTTGAGTTGGAGTTTGAACCTGGGGATACAGGACTGTTGTGTGTGCAGAGGAAGACTACTTTTCTTATTTCATGCCAAATGTACTAACTTATGAGTTTAGTAAATAATTATTGTAAAACATTAAGCAATCCAAATTTCTAAATAATTACAGGTGGAATGAGTGAAAAATAAAAACTGATGGATTTAAGAAACTAATGTATCCATGTTTAAATACTGATTGCATCCTACTCCTAGGTATTTACTCAAGTGAAATGAAAACTATGTTCACAGGCTTGTATGCAAATGTTCATAGCAACTTTATTCAAAATAAATTAAACATGGAGACCACTCCAACATCCCATTACCACGGTAGATAAACACAATGTGGTGCATCCATAAAATGAAATCCTTTAAGCCCATCAAAAGCAAAGAATTAATGATATATGCGCAACACCATGGGAAAAAAATCTTAAAAGCGTGAAGGTAAGTGAAAGAAGTCATGAAAATAAAAGATAACTTGTAAGATTCCATTTATATGAATTCTAGAAAAATAAAATTATAGTTTCTACCTTGGCTGCACTCACAAGGTGACAGCTTTATGAGCTCCTACAAGGAAAGCTGTGTAGGGCGTTTTTGACTGAAGGCTTTCCCCAGTGGCTGCCGGAGTAAAACTTCCCTCTGGTATTGACCTTGCTGCTGCAGGCTTCAGAGGTGGGGGAAATGACTGAAAGCCTTTCCACACGCCTCACATACGCAGGATTTTGCCCCATCGTGAATTCCTCAGTGGTAAAGAAGGTCTGCTTCTCCTCGCAGGACTTTTAAGCCATGCATGCGTCGGGCGCGCTTTCACCGTGCATTCTCATGAGGTTCTGCAAAAGGGACTGTGGAGGCCCCAGCTGCCTGAGACAGGTACGCACTGAGCAGCGGAGCCCAGACCCCAGGACACCCACACCTCTGCCCACGTCCAACTGCTGAACTTCCCGACACCGCCTTCTCCTGCCGGGTCTCCTGGGCCTTGGTTCCCAGCTGCTCAACGTCAAAGGCGACGAGTCCAGGGCGGCCGCGGGCACCAACCTGCTTTCGCACTGACCCCGGGCGACACCCCCGCGCGGTGCGGCCCCACTGCGGCCGGGGACGCCGGAGCTCGAGAAGGCAGGACTTTCGCCGCGGTCACAGTGCGCACAGGGCGTGGTGGGACCGTCCCGACTTTCGTGCCGTCCCTGCAGGTTCGGTGAGCCCCCCGGACACTACTCCCTGCCACACCACCCGGTCCTTTTGCCCAAATAACCTTCGGGGCCGGCGGTGGAAGCCCCGCCCATCCGCCCTCCCAGAAACGCCCATCTCCTGGGCTCTCATTGGCCGGCGCCTAGACGTAGGCGCAGTGTCTTCTGGGTAATGTAGTTCTCGCCGCAGGGACAGGCGCGCGCCGGCCAGGCTGAGCTCTGTGCACGTTAGAGCTGAAGAGAGAGGCTGTTACTGTTTCGCTGTCCCCGCTGTGGGACGGGCTGCCGCCCACGGAGGTGTCCGGCGGGGCCGCACACCCGCCCTCTGTCCCCTGGGCCTTGTGGGCATTTTACACAGGAGAGGCTGGGCTGAGGTTCGGATTGCCACGGTCAGCCCGCGGCCACCCGTCCCTCGGCGGTGGTCGTCGCCCGTCTTTCTGGGTCCGACGGCGGCGGTGATGATGGACCCGGCGCAGGGGAGTGGAGGGTGCCCCGTGACCCTCCCTCACTCGCTCGGACCCCGTGTGTGGAATGTTGGTCTCCTGAGACTCTTCCTAACCCCGCCCCCCGCACCTCCTTGCCCTTGTCTCTCGGGCTTTGGGGGAGTCACATCTGGCCCAATATCCTGAATCCCAGTCGGGGGTTACGCAGAAGGGTTCCCATTTCTGGCCGTCAACGGGGTAGACGTGGAAAGTGTTAAAGACATAGAAAGCAGCATGTGGAAATGCTTGGCAATGAGGCTGAGCTGGGAGTGTTCCCACAGGTCTCACTTACGTCTGGTGAGCACAGTGAGCAGGGGGCAGGAATCAGGCCTGGAATGAATCCGGGCCTCTGTTCCGAGGATGCTGGGAGCCATAGGAGGTTTAGAGCAGAGGGAGCTGATCTGACTCAGGGGTAAGCAGGCTCCCTCTGGCGCGGGAAGGGAGAACAGACTGTGCCTGAAGAAGGCCCACGAAGAGGCTACCGGTGATGGGGGTTTGCACCACGGTGGTGGCGGTAGAGGAGCCACAGGTGCTTGGACTCTGGATCTGTTATTTCAGTAGGACCAGTCCAGTGTCCTGATGTGAGGCAGAGACAGACAGTGAGCTCTCGAGGATGAGCCTAGGTGTTTGAACTCAGTGACTTGATGGATGGAAGTTTCATCATCTGAGATGAGGAAGTTGGTGGCTGGAGCAGGTTCCAGGGAGAAGATCTGCAGTGCAGTTTTGGAAATATTAAGCATGATAAATCCAGGTACTCCCAAGCGCAGGCACTGGATAGGCACCTGGACACGTAGCTGTGGATTTCTGCAGGATCCAGGCTGGGAACATCCAGAGGGTGGGGCTGGACCGTGGACTAGAATCAGTGTGTGATGGATGAAGGCTGGTGATGAATGCTCCAATAGGGTGGAGGATGGGAGGCTGGGACCTGAGGATGTCCTGCACAGGCAGTTTGAAGGTGATTGTAGGTGTCACTGAGGCTGTCCTGAAGGCTGGGCCTATGTCAGGAGGAGAATGCAGAGGGCGAGTGACAGGAGGCCGAGGCTGCTGAGGGGTAAGTGGACCTGAGGTGCAGCCTGTGGCATGGTGGTCGTGGAGATAGGGGGTCCATGGGGCCTGGGGTTGGGCTGATCTGCCCATCTCTGGGCTTGCCAGGTTTTTATAACTGCCCTCTTTGGAGCCTGGGACTTTTCATGCAGTGTTGCAGATTCAGTGGCAGATGGGGTTACCTGACAGACAGGCAGCAACTCAGGTCCAGGGGGCTGGGCTCTGAATGTGCAGAAATGGTAGAAAAACCTTTAGGTATAGTTCCACCCTCATTCTGCACCAGAAAATTCACAACTCAAGAAAGGACTTAGGAGTGCAGTGGATGTGGAAGACCTTTCCACCAAAGCACCAAACATCTTCAGCATGCAAGGTTTCATACCACAGAAAATCCTCTTTAGTGCAGCCAGTGTGGGGAAAGCCTTCAGTTACAGCTCCACCCATATTCAACATGAGAAAGTTCACCCTGGAGAAAGGCCTTAGGAGTACAGTGACAGTGGCAGAGCCTTTAGCCATAGCTGTCACCTTATTCAACCTCACAGCAGAGAAGGTTGAGGATGTAGACTTTGCAGTGGAGGTATCTGCCAGAAGTTCAACTTTGTGCTATTACTGCATTTTCTATAGCTATGAACCAATTACCACAATGACCAAAATGACCATTTGTTAGCTCAGCTCTGAGATCAGAATTCTAGCACAATGTGGCTAAGTAGTCTGCTCCTGCTGAAATGAAGGTGCTGGATAGACTGAGTTCTCTGGAGGTTCTGGGGGGAAAATCCACTTTCAAGCTCATTCTCGTTGGCAGAATTCACTTCCTTGCTGTCGTAGGACTGGAGTCTCTGTTTCCTTGCTGGTTGTTGGCTGAGGAACACTCTCAGCTCCTATGTGCCATCTACTTTCCCTGACATGTGGGCCTCTCCATCTTCAAGCCAGTAATAGTGGATCAAATCCCTTCCATGCTTCAGATCTCTGACTTCCTCTTCTACTGACAAATGGAGAAAATTCTCTGCTTTTAAAGGGCCCATGTGACTAGCTCAGGCCCACCTGGATAATCTCCCTTTCTGAATATCATCTGTGCCACATAACAGCCTAATCATGGAAATAAAATCCATCATATTCAGTCTCATGGATTAGAATGGGAGAATCTTGGGAGCCATCTTAGAATTCTGCCTGCTATGCTCATATGTTCTAACCATCCTACTGAGGAGATTCCCTGTGAGTACTGGGTATGTGAACAGTTTTCCAGAACTACATTGCACTTTCTGACCAGCCCTGGGTCAGGGCCTGTGGTAGAAGCCATATACCCACTACCAGATGCCACAGTGAGCACCAGTCACCCAGCATGCCCAGGGAGTGAAGACGTCAGCCCTCTCCTTTCCTAGAGGGAATCATGAGTGGTCTGAGCCCTTAATGGGCTTCATGGCTTCCTCACTGATAGTTTAAGTAGACATGACTCACCCTTGGCCAAGAGGATCTGAGCCGGAGTCGGCTCAGGCTTAGAGAAGGTCTCTCTTCTTCATGGTTGTTCAGCCCACACATGATATCCACATGAGCTCTGTCTAGCCTCCAGTTCTTCCAACCCAGGAACTGCCTTCCTCATGCTTCCCTGGATTGTATGATTGTTACCGAAACACAAGTCTGTGCACCCAATGTACAGTGAGGCCAAACAACACCAAAACATTGGTGTTTGGAGCGGAGAAAGGTTTGTTGCCGGGCCATGCAAAGAGCTGGGTGGCTTATGCCTTAAAAACTCCAAACTCCCTGAAAGCTTTCAGCGAAGCCCTCTTATAGGAAAGGTGAGGGAGGGGCGTGGTTAGTGGTTGCAAACTTCTCGGTGTCGGATCCTTCGTTCTTGAGGTCAGGGCACCGTCAGCTAACGATGGTTCCTGTAAATCTCCACCAAGCAAATGTTACTCTCTATTCTGACAAGAAAGGGCAAGGTCCCAAGGCACAAGTTTTCTTCTCGGAGGTCCGGGCCTGGCTAAGAGGAGGGGTCCCTGCAGGGGGGCGGTTACCCTGCCCTGGAGCATTTGTCCAGCACCCAGTCCAGGTCCTCCCGCCAGCGCCCAAGCCTGGCTGCAGAGGTAGATCTCAGCTGGCCGTGCCCTCAAGGCCAGGTCCCCTGACCCTGCCCAGCTGTCATCGCTGAGGGAGCCAGGCGCCCAGGACCCGACTGGCCCTCAGCCTCCTCAGGCCATCCAAATGGTGGGGGCCAGGTCCCCCAGAGTGTGTTCCAGGCACATTGATGCTGCCATTAGGTTACAGAGGCAGGGATGGGGCAGTGGTTCACCGCTGTCTCAGGGCCTGGGCCCAGCCAGTGAGCAGTCTAGGTAAGGGCCCTGAAGCCCTGCAGGACACACCCCCAGTCTGTTCCCTGGGACCCCCCTCCCCTCACCCGCTAGCCTGAGGCCAGGCGAGCTGGGGGGGGAGGGGAGAAGGCTGGAATCTGCCTCTTACCTCACTCTCCACCTGACGACCACCGCTCCCCTGACTGCTGGTTCAGATGGCCCTCTAATGGTCGCTCTTTGACAACTGCTCGCTTGGGGGAGGGCACACTGCAGCACAAACCCGTGGCTCAGTGGCCCACTGATGGTCTCACACGGACAGTTGCTTGCTTAGGGGAGGGGCCCGCTGTGGAGCCAGCCAATGGCGGAGCAGGACCTCTAAGGAGGCTCTAACTGTCCCGCATTAATGGTCTCCCAGTAACCGTTGCCTGGTAACGGGGGTGCAGGGGTAAACAGCTCTCAGCAGTGGCCTAGTGCTAAGGGCTGCACAAGGCAGCGCTCTATTACATAATGACAGATGATGTAAACCATCTATAATTCTGGTTCATTGTGTGGGGTGGACTGAGAACAGAGTTGGGCACTGCTGGCCTGAAGGGGAGTGAAGGCCTTTTATGGGGAATCTTGCTTCAGAGGGGACAGCACGATGGTAGTGAGCAGGTCGAAATTCAGGTTTGGTCTCCTTTGTATTGCTGCCCAGGATCTCCTTGGAAAGAATGAAGAGCTCTGTGGGCTAGATCTTTATTTTTATTTATTTATATTTTAAATTTATTATTATTATTTTTCGCTGTGTTGGGTCTTCATTGCTGCCCATGGGCTTTCTCTAGTTGCAGCGAGAAGGGGCTGCTCTTTGTTGCCCTGCGTGGGCTTCTCATTGCAGTGGCTTCTCCTTGCAGAGCTCGGGCTCTAGGCGCAAGGGCTTCAGTAGTTGTGTTACAGAGTCCAAGCTCGCTCTGCTTGCCACAGGACAGGCCAGTAAATAAGAGACGAGGTGTTGAGGCAAGGAATACGACTTTATTTGGCAAGCTGGCAGACCGAGAAGATGGCAGACTAGCATCTCAGAAAATCATCTTCTGCTGTCCGAATTCGGGCTCCTTTTACGCATAAGAGGGGAAGGGGGAGGGGCCCACTGTGACACCGACCAGTGGCTGGAAGAGGCTGCTATAGCTGCAGCCTGCCTCGCCACCACCACACCCCAGCAGGAAGGTGTGACACCAGAAAGCGGCCAGGTTGGAAGAAGTATGGGGCCGCTCCAACAACACTGTCCTCCAGCTCTGGGCAGAGCTAGCCACGCAAGTGATGCAGACTGCAGTGTCCACATGAAGGCAGTTAGCGCACCCACTACTGGGATCGCTATCCAAGGTGGCTAACGCTGTGGGCTTAGCCTGCTGCTAGTGTCACTGGTCAGCTCATGACAGATGAGGCAGCCTGGGAGCTGGTATCCCCAGAGGGGAGCTCCCACCTGCCCACTTGGGAGTGAATGGGAGGCGAGAGCAGGGCCAGTCTGATGAGCTAGGCCCAGCCTGCTTAGGAGAGGGGTGGTGGAGTGGCTCCTGCCTCCACTGTGCGCTGGCCGGTGAAAGAGAGAGGGAGGAGGGAAGGGCCCACCATGCTTCAGGTTAGGTCCCATCTGGGGAACCCACTGTTACAGTTGCAGCACCCGAGCTCAGTAGTTGCAGCATATGGACTCAACGGTGCTCGGGCATCAGTAGTTGTGGCACACAGGCTCTAGAGTGCAGGCTTAATAGTTGTGGTGCATTGGGTTAGTTGCTACATGGCATGTGGGATCTTCCCGGCCCAGGGATCGAACCCGTGTCCCCTGTATTGGCAGGTGGATTCTTAACCACTGCGCCACCAGGGAGGTCCCTGTGGGCTAGATCTTGTGGCCAGAGTGTCAGGGCTACATGTTGGAGACAGAGCTCAAAACAGATCATAGAGTACAAATTTTTTTTTAAATATTTATTTGTTTGTTTACTTATTTTTATTGGCTGCATTTGGTCTTCATTGCTGCATGCGGGCTTTCTCTAGTTGTGGTAAGGTAGGGCTACTCTTGGTTGTGGTGCTTGGGCTTCTCATTGCAGTGGCTTCTCTTGTGGAACACAGGCTCTAGGTGGATGAGCTTCAGTAGATGTGGCATGAGGGCTCAGTAGTTGTGGCTCATGGGCTCTAGAGCGCAGGCTCAGTAGTTGTGGCACACGGGCTTAGTTGTTTCATGGCATGTGAGATCTTCCCAGACCAGGGTTCAAACACCTGTCCCCTGCATTGGCAGACAGATTCTTAACCACTGCACCACCAGAGAAATCCTGTACAACGTCTAGAAGATAACATGGGGAAAGAAATCTAGGTGATTTTGAGTTTCGCAGTGAGATGACTTTTGGATACAACAAAAAAGCGTGATCCATGAAGAAAAAAAGTTCAGTTGGACATCTCTATAATAAAAAGTTCTGCTCTGTGAAAGACGCCATGAAAGAGAATGAAAAGCAAGCCATAGACTAAAAGTAAAGGACTTTTTATCAAAAACAAACAAGTAAACAACAAAACTCTTAAAACTCAACAATATGAAGTCAATTTTATTTTAATTTTTTAATTATTGTTATTTTTGGCTGTGTTGGGTCTTTATTGCAGTGCCCAGTGTTCTCAGTGCAATGGCTTCTCATTGCAGAGCACGGGCTCTAGGTGTGCCAGCTTCAGTAGTTGTGGCTCTCCGGCTTAGTTGCTCCGCAGCATGTGGGATCTTCCTGGGTCAGGGATAGAACCTGTCCCCTGCGTGGCAAGAGGTTTCTTAACCACTGCGCCACCAGGGAATTCCCCACAGTTCTTATTTTAAAAGCAAGTGGAATGCGCCTGCCGTGTCCATGGAGAGAGGCTGAGGTGGCCGAGCTCTGGCCCGAGGCAGCGGGGCGCCGCGACTGCGAGGATGTCGGCTTCGTTAGTCCAGGCCACCGTCCGGGCTGTGAGCAAGAGGAAGCTGCAGGCCACCCGGGCCGCCCTCACCCTGACACCTTCAGCAGTAAACAAGATAAAACAGCTTCTTAAAGATAAGCCTGAACACGTTGGTGTGAAAGTTGGTGTCCGAACCAGGGGTTGTAATGGCCTTTCCTACACTCTAGAATATACAAAGACAAAAGGAGACTCTGATGAAGAAGTTGTTCAAGATGGAGTCAGAGTGTTCATCGAGAAGAAAGCACAACTGACACTTTTAGGAACAGAAACGGACTATGTTGAAGACAAATTATCCAGTGAGTTTGTGTTCAATAACCCAAACATCAAAGGAACGTGTGGCTGTGGAGAAAGCTTTAATATTTGACTCCTCAGGACTGCTTGGGCTGTAGGCCCCGGGAGAGCTTTGGAAGCTCTAGGGCTTATTGAAGAAATCATGTGACTGTCACATGCTTGAGGTTTGTAATGTATGGCTGCCTTACAAGAAAAATAAAGTGATGCATTTGAAAATGAAAAAAAAAAAAAAAAAAGCAAGTGTATAAAACCAGTATGATTGTACAGTTTGGCCTATAAAAAATACATTTGCCAATAACAGCACAACGGAGGTGGGTGGGACAAAGCTGTACTGGGCTAAGGAGACAGAGTAACTCGAATCTAATAACTGGGTGTACTTATTTTTCCAACCTCATCAAACTCTGCATTTAGTTACACCTCTCTACCCCGGATACAGGGCGTGGTGGGAGCTCGCCGACTCTCGCCCCTCGCCTATTCCGGTGGCCGCGGGCCCCGAAAACCTCTTGGACACCAACCCCCGCGCAGCTGTGTCCTCTGCCGGCGCCGGTCCGAACGAACAGTGATAACCCGACACCGGAAGTCCTTGCCCCGTCGGCGCGGCTCGCTCGGAAACGCCCCTCTCCTGGGCCGTCATTGGCCACGTCGGCGCCGGCGCCGTCTGCGACATCACTTGTGGGAAATGTAGTTCGCGCGCTCCCTGAACGAGGTCACGGGGGACTCGGAGGCGGACTTAACCGAGGCGGGAGCCGCCTGGCCGCGCGCGCGAGGCGGGACTTCCGGCGTTGTCCCCTGTTGCTAGTTTCGCCGCCGCTGGTGTTCGGTGCGAGCACTTTGAAGGCAGCACTCGCGCCTCAGAGACCCCCGGTGGGGGAAGCGCAGGGACCCTCGCCGCGCCTTTGCTTGCGCGGTGACCCCGGGACAGGACCCCCTTTTCCTGAGGCTCGCTGTCGCCCCCTGAGGACGTCCCGAGGCGGCTCCCAGCCCTCGGCACATTTTCCTCAGTCGGCCGCAGGCTCCTGCGCGCTGGGCGAGGTGGCGGCTCCGGATCTCAGCTGCGTCTGCTGAAACCCTCCGCCCACAGGTTCCAATGGCAGAGGAGTCGCAGGTGAGTGGGAGGTGCTCCCCAGGCTCTCACCACCCGAATCCCCACCCAGCGGGTACGGACTCTCAATGAGCCCGTGAGAGGTGAGGAAAGATATGCCATGTGAGGAGGGCTGTGCAGAGACAGAGGTGGAGGAGAGCCGGGAGTCCCGGAGCTCCGTGCGTGGTTCCCGGCGGCTGGGAACCGTTGAAGCGTGAGGAGGTCCTCTATGCAGAGCTGGGGGCCATTGGAGGTGTGGGGAGGACGAGGCTGGATGGGATTGAAGTTGCTCTCTCTGGTAGCGCACCGGAGACACCAATGTGCACAGTGGCATGCGGGAATTGGGTTAGGGTTAGGAGTGATGAGGGTGTGGAGTCGAACCATGCTGCGGTACAGAGTTACGTGCCCGGCGTGCAGGAGGGCAAACTGGTGGGCCCTTGAACGACGTACTCAGGCCTAAGAGAGAGGAGAGCATAGATTTTGTTGCTTCTGAGTGGTGATCTCGGACACAGAGGGAACTGGCTGGCAGGAAATAGGGTGGGACCTGTGTGCTTGGCGGGGTACATAGATGGCATCTCTTTGGTCACCAGCCTGTTGTGGGCCGGATGTAGAATTTAATAGCAACATGAAGAGAGAGGCACCGTTGGTACCGGGGTCCCTGGGAATCCGCTGAGATAGGGGTCTTAGGAGGCGGGATGTATGAGGGTATGTGAGGTATGGGGGCTCAAAGGGAAAGATGATGTCAGTGAGAGATGTGGCAGGACCCTGAGACACAAGTCAAAGGCATGGGTGTGTTTCTCTATTAACATTTTGATGGGCTTTCTGCCCATTTTGACCCTAAGGCTCAGTCGAATTCATCTTTACAGGGCCTGGTGACCTTTGAGGATGTGGCTGTGTATTTCTCCCGAGAAGAGTGGGGGCTCCTTAATTTGACCCAGAGGAGCCTGTACCGTGATGTTATGCTGGAGAACTTTGCACTCATTGGCTCACTGGGTAAGTCTGTCACACTTTCCCCCAGCAAACCGACCACCTCTACCTTTTCTCCATGGGAAGTTCTGTCTGTCCTAAAGCCCACAGAGTCTGTGTGCTCTTCCCCTGCCTCTCTCTGAGCAGCCCTGTTGGCAGCCTCAACATCTGTTGCCCCACAGTTTCCTGGAGTAGGACTTGGAGTTCAGATGTTTACAGTTTGTCTAACAAATCCCACCCAGCTCTGCCTCTTTCTGGAGTGTGACTTTGCTGAAGCGGTGGCCCCTCGTGCTTTGGGTTTTGCCTTCTTCCTCCAAAAGAAATTATATATATATATATTTGCCTCACCGAGCGGCTTGTGGTATCTTAGTTACCCGACCAGGGGTTGAACTCACACCCTCGGTAGTGAAAATGCTGAGTCCTAACCACTGGACTCCAGGGAATTCTCAGGATTGCCATCTTAATATATTTCAATCCATGAACATGGATGTCTTTCTATTTAGCTCTGTAATTTTTTCAACAGTGTTTTCAGTGTACACGGCTAAGTTTATTTCTGTGTGTTTTATTCATTTTGGTGCTCTTTTAAGTGGAATTACTTAATTTCATTTTAGATTGTACATTGCTAGTGTGTAGAAATATAACTGATTTTTGTATACTGATCTTGTATTCCTGCAACCTTGTTAAACTCGTTTATTAGTTCTAACGGTTGTTCTTTTTAGTGGATTCCTTGGTATTTTCTATAGTGTCATGTCATCTGTGAGTAGCAATATTTTTACTTCTTCCTTTGCCTAACTGACTTGGCTAGAACCTGTAGTACTTTATTGAATATAAATTGTAAGAGTAGACATCCTTGTCTTGTTCCAGATCTTATGGGAAAAGCATTATAGTCTTTCACTAATAAGTATGATGTTAGCTGTAGGTTTGTTACATATGCCCTTTTCAGGTAAGGAAATTCCCTTCTCTTGTTTGTTGATCACATTTATTGTGAAAAGTCTTTAGATTTTGTGCAGTGCTTTTCCATGTCTATCAAAATGACCATTTTCTATTCTATTAATGTGGTATATTACAGTAATTGATTTTCTATATTCATAAGAGTTATCAATGGTGTAGTTTTCTTTTCTTGTTATGTTTTTATTCTGATTGATTATGAGGATAATTTTCATTTCAATTGATGAGTTGGGAAATGTTCCCGTCTCTTCTGTTTTCCAAAACAGTTTGTGAAATATTGGTGTTAATTCTTATTTCTGTGTTAATATTAATCTGTGAAGCCATCTTGGCATAGCTTTTTTTTCCTGTGGGGAAAGTTTTTGTTTGTTTGTTTGTTTGAAGTCTATTCAGCTGTTCTCTTTCTTCTTCAGTTAGTTTATCTTTGCTGTTTTTTATTGCCTTCCTTCTTATAGTTTTGGGTTGCTTTTTTGCTTGTTTTTGTTTTTGTTTTTGTTCCTTGAAGTATAAAGTTAGGATATTGGTTGAAGATTCTTTTTTTTTTAATTTTTAATTTATTTTTAAATTGAAGTGTAGTTGATTTACAGTGTTTCAGGGGTACAACACAGTGATTCAGTTACACATATAGAGATGTTTTTTAATATGTGTGTTGTGACATAATAAGAAATATATACTTTGTCTTCGTTCCCAGTTCCTGGGCATGCAGCTCCCAAAACCCTTGGGATCTTTGGAGTGATAAGAGAGTCTTTTGTAAGTTAATGGGTTGATGGTGGCTGGGGACCCCTAGGTCAGGATGGGGGCTGCTCACCAGAAAGACGAAGGCATGATTGGAAGGTTCGATTTTCAGCTACTCCCAACCCCCTCCTCTCTACCTCCCTATCCTGACCTTTGGGGAAAGGAGAGGTGCTGGAGATTGGGCCAGTCATCAATGGCCAATGATGTAATCAATTATGCCTATGTGATAAAACATCTGTAAAAACTCCTAAATGACCAGTTTGGAGAGCTTCTGGGTTAGCAGACATATCGAGGTGCTGGGAGGATGGTGTCATCAAGGGCATAAATACTTCTTACCCCCTACGTCATCAGTCCCCACCCCTGGCATACCTTGTCCTTTTCATCTCTTCCATTGGGCTATTCCTGTGTTGTATCTTTTAAAATAAATCGGTAATAGTAAATACATTCTTTTCCTGAGTTCTCTGATCTATTCTAGAAAATTATTGAACCTGAGGAGGGATTAATAATCGTGAGAATCCCAGATTTATAGCCAGTTCTTCAGAAGTACGGAGGCCTAGGACTTTCAGTTGATGTCTGAAGTGGGGGAAGTCTTGTGGGACTAAGCCCATAACCTGTGGGATCTGATGATAATTCCAAGTAGTTGGTGTCAGAATTAAATTGAATCCTTGAACACCCAGCTGGTGTCAGAGAGTTGGGGAAATGGTGTGGAAAAGCCTGCATGCATTTGGTGTCAGAAGTGTTGTGAATAAGACAGCTCAGAGGTGTTTCTATAATTTTCCCTCTAAGCATTACTTTTTCCCATAACTTTTGGTATGTTGTGTTCTCTTTTTCATTCATCTCAAAGTGCTTTGTAATTTTCTTTGTGGTTATTAGGAGCACTTAAATTCCATAAATTTGTGAGTTTGCCAAGGGGAAGGGGTGGGCAGGGGAGGGGTGGATCAGGAGTTTGTGACTAGCAGATGCAAACTATTATATATAGAATGGATAGACAACAAGGTCCTACTGTATAGCATAGGGAACTATATTCAATATGTTGTAATCAATCATAATGGGAAAGAATTTTAAAAAATTTGTGAGTTTCCCAAATTTCTTTCTGTTGGTGATTTCTATTTTAATTCATTTGTAGTCAGAGAACATTCTTTGTATGATTTCAGTCCTCGGAAGGTGCCTGAGGCTTGTTTTATGTCCTAGCAAGTGGTCTACTCTGGAGAATATTCCATGTGCATGTGAGAATGGTGGAGAATATGTATTCTGTTGTTGCTAGTGGCATGTTCTACAGATATCTTAGAGGTCTAGTTGATTTTTAGTGTTATGCAAGTGTTAATATCCTTGTTCATTTTCTGCGTAGTGGTTCTATCCATATATGAAAGAAATTGAAGTCTCTAAATATTTTGTTTGTTTCTTTCTTTAATTATTGTCAGTTTTGCTTCACAGGAGGTTCTTTTTTAAAAAATTGTGGTAAAACAAACCATGAGATCTACCCTCTTAACAAATTTTTAAATGTACAGAAGAGGTTCTAACAAGGGGCTACTGTATAGCACAGGGAACTACATTCAGTATCTTGTAATACCCTATAATGGAAAAGAATCTGGAAAAGAATACACACACACACACACACACACACACACACACACACATATAACTGAATCACTTTGCTGTACACCAGAAACTAACACAACATTATAAATAACTATATTTCAGTTAAAAAAATAAATAAAATGAACATTACAGCCACCTCTCTGACAATTTTTTAAAGAAATGTACAGAGGGAGTTCATGTTGGTTTCATTCCTGGTTGCCATGGTGACATGAACTTCCTGTGGTATGTGTAGGGGTGGGTCAGCCTTGATTTGGGCTGGCATCTTATTACCTTTCTCCCTTCTAGGCTTTGCACCTTTGAGGTCGCCTGTGATTGCCCAAATGGAGGGTGAGGAAGAGCCCTGGGGTCCCAAAATGGTGGACGTGACTGTGGTCAGCAGAGCAGAGGCCAGGATGGGTCCCAGTCTCAGTGAATGGGGCCAGGGGATGCCTTGGTTTTAGTGATGGGTATTTGTGTGCACTGGCATTTTGGTTCTGGGGCCAGTGACCACACCTTATTCCCACCTTTCCTTTCCCCTCTTCTGGAGTCAATGTGTGGTCTTGCTGTCTGTACCATGGCTCTGGATGACCCACCTCTCTGGCCTCTATGTGTTGTCATTTCCTCTTCTCTGTGCCAGTGCAGAGCTGTCCACTGTGACCTACTCTGTGTGTGACTTGAGATGTGCACATATCCTTCAATAATACTTGAATGCCAGCTACTCTGTCACAGTCATCTTTTCATTGGAGTAGACACATCCTCTTCACAGTGCTTGCTGTCATCAGCAGCTAAGGCCCTGCTGAAACCCTTTGCAGAGGAGTGACTTGGAGACCCTGACTCTCCTCACTGCACTGCGCCCACCTTTGTGTCCTTGCCCTGTTGAGATCTGCCCTGTTCTGAGATCTGGCAGAGTCCTGTTGCACTGGGCCAGCCCTTCCTCATCCAGACCTTTCCCTGCAACCTCCTGGCAATTCTGTGGACTCCTTTGTGGGTGTGTCTGACACGCACTGGTGATGAAGGTGCCTCTTCCCTCTAAGCCGGCTCTCAGTGACTGACTCTTCTGTCTCAGGTTGTCTGTGTAGACTGCGGGATGAGGAAGCCCCTTCCGAGCAGGTGAAGAGCTGCAGAGTCCACCTGTCAGAGAAGCCCTTTCTGTGCAGGTCATCTGGGAAGGACATCCCTGCTGCCTTAGGCTTTCTGCAGTCCCAGGCCACCCACAGAGAGGGGATGCCACGCAGGAGCACCGAGTGCAAGGAGGCCTTCCCACTCGGCTTCACTCACCAGCAACAGCAGGGAGGTCACTCCGCACAGAAGCCCTTCAGGTGCAGTGACTGCGGGCAAGCCTTCCTGAAGGCCTTCATGCTCCTTGACCACCTCATCACTCATGCCAAAGAGAGACCCTTCATGTGTGGAAATGTCACCAAGAAATCAACCCTGGTTCATCCCCAAAGAACTCACACTGGGGAAACATCCCATGTGTGTAGTGAGTGTGGGAAGGCCTTCAGTTACCCATCTAAACTGAGGAAGCACCAGAAGGTTCACACTGGCATAAAACCTTTCAAGTGTGGTGAGTGCGGGAAAACCTTCAACCGCAAAGATGCACTTGTTCTGCACCAGAGAGTTCACACTGGAGAGAGGCCTTACAAGTGCAGCGAGTGTGGGAAGTCCTTCAGTGTTTTGTCTACCCTCATTCGGCACCGGAAAGTTCACATTGGAGAAAGGCCCTATGAGTGCAGGGAATGTGGGAAGTTCTTCAAATACAACCATAGCTTCATTCTTCACCAGAGAGTTCATACTGGAGAAAGGCCTTATGAGTGCAAGCAGTGTGGGAAAACATATGTGACCCGCTCTGGGCTGTATCAGCACTGGAAAGTCCACACTGGAGAACGTCCATACGAGTGTAGCCTGTGTGGGAAAACCTTCACTACCAGGTCCTACCGCAATCGGCACCAGCAGTTTCACACTGAAGAGAGGTCCTATGAATGTACAGAATGTGGGAAAGCCTTCAAACATAGTTCTACCCTCCTTCAGCACAAGAAAGTCCACACTGGAGGAAGGCCATAGGAGGACAGGGACGTGAGAAAACCTTTAGCTATGGCTGGCACCTTGTTCAACATGAAAGGTATCACTGCAGAAAGGAGACTGAGGAGAGAAGCTATTTGAAAGCTAAACACATCACACCTA
Organism: Hippopotamus amphibius kiboko; assembly: GCF_030028045.1. NCBI lineage: Eukaryota > Metazoa > Chordata > Mammalia > Artiodactyla > Hippopotamidae > Hippopotamus > Hippopotamus amphibius. Next base: position 2,778,813 of record NW_026648280.1, read on the forward strand.
GCACCCACACTGGGCTGGTACCAGGTACGTGGGAAGGTTTTGGGAGCTACGTTGCACTCTGACCTACCCAGGCTGTTGGCAGTGTTGAGTCTGCCAGTTTCTGTGACAGAAGCCATCCTACCTCTACCACTTGGCAGGTCCCTGTGGTGTGCATCCGTCATCCTGTATGCTCAGGGAAGCTGACCTCTGTGCTCCCCACTTGATAAAGGAGAGAATCATGAGTCGTGGAGACCATAATGGGTCTTATTCCCTCCCCCTGTCTGGTTTAGGTGTGCACATGACTTAGTTCTGGCCAAGAGTAGCTGAGCAGTGTCTGCTAGGGGCTTCCAGGGAAGGTTAACCATTTTCATGGACACTGTTGACACTATATTTGGTCCCTGCTATGCATTTATCCAACCCTGGAACTGATTCACATTGCTCTGGCATGTCTGGTAATAAAGGCTTTTTTGTTTAAATCACCCTTGGTCTTTGGGATATGTGTGTGGAAGGACTGAGAACAAAATTGGGCTCATGAATAGAGGGAATGGTTTCTGTGGGGGTCCCTGAATTTTGTCTGCCTCAGTGGGGACAGCTCCAGTCAAGGTTGGTCTAATTTGCACTGGTGCCTGAGACCTCCAGGGAAAGATTAAAGGGCTCTGTGGGTGACTCTTCAGCCTGGATGTCAGGTTTACTTGTGGATTTAGAGCTCACTTGAAGAATGGGGTGGTCGGTTTAAGATCCCTGTGTGACTAGGGACTAGCACCAGCTGGGTTCCTTGTTCCCCGGGAATGTTCTGCAACCTCCAGCATTGGTCAGAAGAAGCTGTTTCCAGAATCAGCTCAGAAGCCATGCTGTCTGAAATTGAGAATGTGGAGGTAAGTTCTAGACTGGCTGTTAAGTCCTATAGGGACCTACTGAAAAGAGTAAGTAGGCACAGAAGCACTGAAGGAAGTCATGCGGAGCGGGGAGTCTGGTAAAGGACTTGAGCTCATTCTAAAGAGGCATCCAGAAATGTTCCAGGAACCACGGTTTCACAAGGTGAGGCATGCAGAATTTCTCAGGAATTGTAAACCTGTTCTGTGTGTCCAAGGTCACTGTCAGCAAATAATCTATAGGTTTCCTGGATTCTCATAGCCTTTCTGGGCATGTTTACCTCCTGGCCATCGCCCTGGGATTGAGAAGCTCCTGTAGTCCTAGGATGTGGCTTCTGTGACCCAGCCAGTGTTGCTGGTGTGTCTGTATACTACAACCTTGGCTGTTTTTGCTGCCGCTGTCCCACGGCTCCAGGGAAAGAAGTGGTTGAATCAACATATTGATCCAGATCTTATGGTTGTGGGGCCCTTTGGTTTTAAAATTTTGGAAACTAATTTCTTAAAAGGTAAATAAAATGTCAGTTCAGCAAAACTCGTTATATGGTTGTAGCTGTGTTCCTGGTCTAGAAATTGTGCTTCATATCAAGAAGAAAATGTTACTTGTGAGGCATGTTTGGGGAGAGAGCTGCCAACCACAGGCTTGAGGGCCTTTGGGCCATGGTGCTCAGCCAGTACTGTATGTTGAGGTTGGAAACCACTGCTACCTCCTTTAGCTTTAGTAATTCCTCTCATGCACCCCGCCGATGGCAGGAGGGGTGGTGGCCACTCAAGGTAGGGAGTTCTCAGCCAGTCTGCTCAGTGTCTCTCCAACACCACAAGACACATCCACCCCCAGGCCTGCTCAGGCCCTTCTCCCTGTGTGTAGTAATTGTCTGCCTCCAGCATTGCAGTCTGTGTGGGAGCAGAGCTAAGGTCCAGCTGAGCCAAGCAGGGCTCATGTCCAAGCAAGTAGGGGTAGGGTAGACTAAACCAAACTCCTCTCACCCCAGCTGACAGGGCCGGCATGACCTGTCTCCTGACCTCGTGGCCTGCTTCTCTCCCATGTGGTCCACTGGGTCTCCTCATTGTTCTTCCTGCCTGGAGCCTCTGCACTGCAGTTCCCTCTGGCCAGAATACCCTTCCCCTGGAGTCACCTCCTCAGATCTTCCCGACCACCAATTGAAGTAGCAGCCATCACTTTTCTGTCACCTCTGCTTCATTTCCTTCAGAGCTCCAGCCACTCTGCAGTGACCCTCTTCTTTAGTCTGTTTGCACGTTAGATCTCTTTACTGCACATCAGATGGAGATGAAATGTATCCACCACAGAGCTAGGCAAGAAGAGCCTGGCACACAGCAGGACCTCCGAAGGACTGCGCTGGGCCCAGACCACAGCCCCGTCATCACAGCTGGCACCGGGGAGGGTGAAGGTAGTACATCCCCTTCCTGCACTACCCAAGTGCTTACACACCTACCCCAGGCTGTGTGAACTGCCACTGTGCTCTGCAGACTGAATTCACCCAGCAGGGACAAAACCCATAGGGGCTCTCCTACATGAAACCAACATTCTAGTAGGTATATGTAGACTGAATGTTGTGTCCCCCCAAAAATACACAGGTTAAAACCTAACCCTCAGTGTTTTGTATTTGGAGGTGGGAGAATTTGGGTGGTGATTAGGTCATGAGAAACCCTCATGAATGGGATTAGTGCCCTCATAAGAGACCCCCGAGAACTCCCTCTCTCCTTCCACTGTGTGAGGACACAGGAGATGGCTATTAACCAGGAAGCAAATCATCACCATACACCAAATCTGCTGACACCGTGATCTTGGATTTTCCAGCCTCCAGAACTGTGAGAAATTTCTGTTATTTATAAGCCACCCAGTTTATGATATTTTGTTATATCAGTTGGAATGGGCTAAGACACGGGGAGACAGATATCCCTCAAGAAACCACACAACTGGCAACTGTGAGCAGGGCTGTGAAGAGGCCCCCCTCAGTGTGCTGATGAGGCCCCTCTTGATGCTCTGAGTCTATCTTCCTGTCTGTTTCCTGGGGGCTCAAGTGACTTCTGCAATTGGCTTTTACCTTTTAGTGACAGGAAGATGTTATCATGGCTTATAGTCATCATGGCTACTTCTTTTCTTGTAACTTTTAAAAAATCTAGCATTTAATGATTCTTTTTTACACTCCATAGGGCTTATTCATATTTCACCAGTATACATGGAGACAGACACACATATTTCTCGCTTGGTACTGTTTTAGGTACATTCTACATATTTTGATACGCTGTTTTCATTTTAATTCAAAATACTTAAAAAAATTTTTTTAAAAGATTTATTTACTTATTATTTTTGGCTGCTTTGGGTCTTCACTGCTGTGCACAGGCTTTCTCTAGCTGTGGTGAGCAGGCGCTATTCTTTGTAGTGGTGCGCCAGTTCCTCATTGTGGTGGCTTCTCTTGCTGCAGAGTATGGGTTCTAGGTGTGCGGGCTACAGTAGCTGTGGTGCATGGGGGCTCTAGAACGCAGGCTCAGTAGCTGTGGTGCATGGGCTTAATTGCTGCGTGGCATGTGGGACCTTCCCAGTCCAGGTATTGAATCCATGTCCCCTGCATTGGCAGGTGGATTTTTAACCACTGTGCCACGAGGAAAGCCCCTCAAAATACTTTCTAATTTTTCTTTTGATTTCATCTTTGACCATGAATTATTTATAACTGTGATATTTAGTTTCCAAATGAGGGTTTTTCACACACCATTCTGTTCTTGATTTCTTATTGAATTGTTATAGTTAGGGTCCATACCTTGTATTACTTCAGTTCTTTCCCATTTATCAAGGCTTGTTTTATGGCCCAGAATACGCTCCACTTTGGTAAATGTTCTATGTGCATGTGAAAAGAATGTGTTTTCTGCCCTTATTGGACAGAATGTTCTATAAATGTCAACTAGGTCAAGTTGGTTGGCACATCCATCCTGATTATCTGGGATGGATGTGGACTCCAACTATAATTGTGGATTTGTCTATTTCTCCTTGCAGTTCTGTCAGTTTTTGCTTCAAGTACCTTGAAACACTGTTAGGTACATTAATGTTTAGGACTGTCATGTGTCTTAATTCATCTCTTGACCGGAAGGGGTCAATACATTCCCTAAGCCTCTCAAAGGCAATGGGAATGAAGCCATTCCAATAAGCCTAGGACAATCCCATCTCAGGAAAGAAGGGAGTAAAGGGGAGGTATTTCTCTCCATATATACATAGGTGACTGCTGCAAATATTTGGATCCAGGCAGCTAGAAAGAGGTTTATGTTCCAGAGGGGAGATAGTGCTGCCTGGTTCCTAGGCTGCTCAGAAAGGGCAGAGTAGCTTTTGAAGACTCTTCCCCATTAGTGACACATTAGGTGATTTTTCTGTGGATATTCTGCTGCGTGATGTTTGACGTGGCTGAAGATCTTCTCACAAAGACCATTTCTACAAGGTAATGAATTTCCACTCAGGTATGACTCCTTTTATGTTGGGCAAGGTTGCAGAGGCGGCTGAAGATTTTCCCACAGTGGCCACACTCATAAGTCCTTTCTCGGGTGTGAACGATCTGGTGTCGAACAAGTGTGGATCTTTCACGAAAGGCTTTCCCACATTGGCTGCACTCATAGGGCCTTTCTTGTGTGTGGACTCTCTGGTGACGAACCAGGTGAGAGTTATTTCTGAAGGCTCTCCCACATTCACTGCACTCATAAGGCCTTTCTCCAGTGTGAACTCTCCAATGGTAAATGAGGCTGGACTTGCGGCTAAAGAACTTCCCACATTCAGTGCACTCATAAGGCCTTTCTCCAGTGTGAACTTTTTGATGTTTAATAAGAATGGAGTTCTGGCTAAAGAATTTCCCACATTCATTACACTCATAAGGCCTTTCTCTTGTGTGAACTCTCCAGTGCTCAGTGAGACTGGAACTGTGAGCAAAGGCTTTCCCACATTCGCTGCATTCATAAGGCCTTTCTCCAGTGTGAATTCTCCAGTGCTGAATCAGACTGGAGTTGCGACTGAAGGCTTTTCTACATTCACTGCACTCATAAGGCCTTTGCCCGGTATGTACTTTCTGGTGCTGAATGAGGGTGGAGCTATTGCTGAAGGCTTTCCCGCATTCACTGCATCCAAAAGGCCGTTCTCCAGTGTGAACTTTCTGATGTCGAAGGAGGTGAGAGCTTTGGCTGAAGTCTCTTCCACATTCACTGCATTCAAAAGGCCGTTCTCCAGTGTGGACCTTCTGATGCTGAGCAAGGTTGGAATTATTGTTAAAAGCTCTCCCACACTCACTGCACTCAAAAGGCCTTTCTCCAGTGTGAACTCTCCAGTGCTGAATGAGAGCAGAGCTGCGGCTGAAGGCTTTACTACATTGATTGCACTCATAAGGTCTTACTTGGGTGTGGACTTTCTGGTGCCGAAGGAAATTGGAGCTTTGGCTGAAGGCTCTTCCACATTTGCTGCACTCAAAAGGTCTTTCTCCAGTGTGAATTTTCTCATGCCGAGTGAGGTGTGACCTGTTACTGAAGGCTTTCCCACAGTCACTGCATTCATAAGGCCTTTCTCCTGTGTGAATTCTCTGGTGATGAACAAGTGTGACTTTGTGGCTGAAAATTTTCCCACAGTCACTGCACTCATAATATTTTACTCCAGTGTGAAATTTCTGGTGCTTCCTCAGTTTAGATGGGTGACTAAAAGCCTTGCCACACTCCTTACATACATGAGATGTTTCTCCAGTGTGAAACTTTTGGTTATTAACAAGGGTTGATTTCTCCTGTAAGGAATTTTCAACTCTTGGGCATCTAAATGGTACCTCTTCAGAGTTACTTCTCAAGTGGCTGAGGAGAACACAACTCTTGTGGAAGGCTTCTCTACAGTCATTGCACTTGAAGTGCTTCTGTGAGGTATGGACTTCTGGGAGCTGCCCATGACTGGATGGATGTGGTAAGGCCTCCCTGCACTTCGTGCTACTATGTGACTTCCCACTGCCGTCCATGTTTGGGTTCTGCAGGTGGTCATGGCCGCCCAAGACATCCTTACCATCTAACCCACACGTAAAGGGCTTCTCTGATAGGTAGACTATTGAGCTTTTCACAAACAAGTCCCTGTCCCTGATCCATCTGAAGGACTTTTCTCCACTGCACTCCTTCTGATGCTGGTGAAGATTTGCACCAAACCAGAACTCTCTTCCACATGCTACACATGTGTAGGGAGTCTCCTCAGCATGTGTTCCTTGATGTTCATCCAGGTGCAAAATGTCTTTCAAGAATGAGTCACACATGTCACAACTGTCAGCCTTCCGGGTGGAAGGATGTGCACTGGGAATTCTGACCTGCGACACCACTTCTACAGAAGCATTCTGCTTGGAACGTACCTCCTCATCTTCCACTCCATGCCAACAACCTGAAAGCAGAGAAATTTCTAGTTAACTGAGCGTTTCACTTAGTGGAAAGGGTGACTTCATTAGAAATGTGTGACTGACACATACAGGAATGGGTACAAGAGTTTGCTGATAGGCCAAGGGGGCCAGAGTAAGAGTGAGAGGCTCACTGTGCAGGACAGGGCCCAGGAAGCCACAGAGTAAAGGGGCCTCACCAGAAGCAAGGACACAGAGGCAAAGAACTTGAAAAGACATTTCTCAAAAAAAGCTATGTAATATATATATACACAATGGCCAATAAGTACATGAAAAGATACTGAGCATCATTAGTCATTAGAGAAATGCAAATTCAAACCACAATGAGATACCATTTCCAACTCACCAGGATAGCTATAAGAAAAAAAGATAGTAACAAGTTGCTGATGAGGAAGTAGCGACACTGGAACACACATACACTGCAGTGGCAATGTAAAATGGTGCTGCCAATTTAGGAAACAGTTTGGGAATTCCACTGCTATGTATCTATGCAAGAGCAATGCAACATATCTGTACAAAAATGTGTACATGAACATTCATAACAGCCATAATTTTCATAACAATCAGAAAGTAGAAACAAGCCAAATGCCCATCAACTGATGAATGGATAAACAAACTGGTATATGTACACGATGGAGTATTATTCAGCCATAAAAATGAACGAAGCATTACTGATCTGTGCTACAACATGGATGAACCTCAAAAACATTATGCTAAGTGAAAGCCAGTCACAGAAAAACATATCGTATGATTCCACTTGTATAAAATATCTAGAATAAGCAAATCTATATAGTCAGAAAGTAGATTAGTGGTTGCCTAGGAGGAATGGATCAGGTAGGATGGAGAGTGACTGCTAAAGGGTACAAAGTTTTTCTTTAGGTAATGAAAATGTTCTAAAATTAGAGTATAGTGATATTTCTTTATTTCTCTAATTTTTTAAAATTTTAATTGAATTATGTTAATTTATGCTGTACAGCAAAGTGACTCAGTTATTCATATATATTTTCTTCATATTCTTTTCTATTATTTATCACAGGATATTGAATATAGTTCCCTGTGCTAAACAGTACAACCTTGCTGTTTATCCATCCTATATATAATAGTTTGCATCTGATAATTCCCATCCATCTCTCCCCCAAACCCTACCCTGGCAATCACAAGTCTGTTCTGTATATCTGCGAGTCTGCTTCTGCTTCATAAACAGGCTAATCTGTGTCATATTTTAGATTCTACATATAAGTGATAGCATATGGCATTCGTCTTTCTCCTTATGACTTATTTTGTTTAGTATGATAATCTCTAGGTCCATCCATGTTGCTGCAAATGGCATTATTTCATTCTTTTCTAAGGATGAGTAATATTCCATTGCATATATACACAACATCATCTTTACCCATTTGTCGATGGATATTTAGGTTGTTTGCATGCCTTGGCTATTGTAAATAGTGCTGCTGTGAACGTTGGGGTGCATGCATCTTTTCGAGTTTTCTCTGGATATATGCCCAGGAGTGGGACTGTTGAATCATATGACAACTCTATTTTTAGTTTTTTAAGGAACCTCCATACTGTTTCCCATAGTGGCCGTACCAACTTACATTCCCACCAACAGTGTAGGAGGGTTCCCTTTTCTCCACACCCTCTCCAGCATTTGTTACTTGTAACATTTTTTTTTTAATTTTTAAAAATTAGTTATTTTGGCAGTATTGGGTATTCGCTGCTGTGCGTGGGCTTTCTCTAGTTGTGGCAGGTGGGGGCTACTCTTTGTTGCAGTGTGCAGGCTTCTCATTGCAGTGGCTTCTCTTGTTGTGGAGCACGGGCTCTAGGTGCGTGGGCTTCAGTAGTTGCAGCACGTGAGCTCAGTAGTTGTGGCTCATGGGCTCTAGAGCACAGGCTCAGCAGTTGTAAGCACACAGGCTTAGTTGCTTTGTGGCCTGTGGGATCTTCCTGGACCAGGGATTGAACCCGTGTCCCCTGCATTGGCAGGCAGATTCTCAACCACCACACTACCAGAGAAGCTCCTGTAGACTTTTTGATGATGGCCCTTTTGCCCAGTGTGAGGTGGTACCCCACTGTAGTTATCATTTGCATTTCTCTAATAATTAGCAGTGATGAGAATCTTTCTTGTGCCTATTGGCTATCTTTATGTCTTCTTTGGGGAAATGTCTATTTAGGTCTTCTGCCCATTTTTTCAATTCGGTTTTGTTTTTTATGTGTGTGTGTGTGTGTTTTTTTTGTTATTGAATTGTATGAGCTGTTTGTATATTTTAGAAATTAAACCCTTTTCAGTCACATCATTTGCAAATATTTTCTCTCAGTCTGTAGGTTGTCTTTTTGTTTTGTTTATGGTTTCCTTTGCTGTGCAGAAGCTTCTAAGTTTGATTAGGTCCTATTTATTTTCATCTCTATTGCCTTGGGAGACTGACCTAAGAAAATACTGGTACGATTTATGTCAGAGAATGTTTTGCCTATGTTCTCTTCTTGGAGTTTTATGGAATGTGGTGGTATTTATATAATGAAAACATACGAAAAACCACTGAACTGTACACTTTTATTTATTTTTTTTTTGGCACACAGGCTTAGTTGCTCCGTGGCATGTGGGATCTTCCTGGAGCTGGGATTGAACCCGTGACCTCTGCATTGGCAGGCGGATTCTTAACCACTGCGCCACCTAGGAAGCCTGAACTGTACACTTTTAAAAGATGAACGTTATGGTATATATTAGTAAAGCCATTTTGTAAAAAAAAAAATGTCTCTCGGGGGAGGGACAGAACCTAGGCATGGCCCCACACTAGGTCACCCAGCCAGGAACTGGTCAAGCTCAGTGGGATGCTTTCGGCAGACCAGAATGCCTGATCCCCAATCTCTGCTCCCACAAGGCCTCTGTGGGACCTAATAGCTATTAGGATTGCTCATGAGGCTGCTAAAGGAGACACAAGGGGAGTGCATACAGCCCAGTCCCAGCACTCACAGCACCTACAACAGGAAATCTGGGAAGGAAGCAGTGTCTATGGTCCAGCTTTGGGATGAACAGAGCCTTCTATTGGGAGAAAGCATAAAGCAGACGCTGGCCACCAGGTTGGGGCAGGGCATAAGGGCCTTACCAAGTGAGGTCATGAGCTCCAAGTTCTCCAGCATCACACTGTGGTGCAGCTGCCTCTGGGCTGCATCAAGGAGCCCCCACTCCTCCTTGGAGAAGTGCACAGCCACATCCTCGAAGGTCACCAGGTTCTGCAATGGTGAGACAGGTAAGCCATAGGGCCAGTAAGTGGACTGAAAAACAAACAAAATAGTCAAATGGGCACATCTAGGCCCTCAACCTGTGACTCAGTTCTGCCACATCTACCACTGGCATCTCCTCTTCTCATGACCACCTCTGTCCATCCTTCCTTCACCCACCTGCAGCTCATCCCTCTCTTCAGGTTCTCACCTCAGAGAAGATAAAAGGTGTCATTCTCTCCTCACAGTCCCACTGGCCACTGTATCCAGAGCAATCCAAACAAGAGGAACAAGTGGAAGGTGGGTAGATGGATGCTGTTTCAGCTCTAGGTTAGCATACAGCCCCTCTTCGCCCACTGGCCAATTTCCCTTGTGTCCTCCAGATCACACTTCCCAAATACAAGAAAACTTGGGCTCTCTTTTCTCCCTTAAGCCTCTAGTACCACGGCTCATTCCCTTACCTTGTACACATCACTCTTTGGACCATACCATCCTCATAATCTCCACTCCCCACACTCCGCAATACCACTGCCCCTGTCCCTGGACACACCACAGGCATCTCCCTAGTGTACGCATATACCACTATGCACATATCCTGCCGACAAAGGCAAGCAGGATCCAATACTGACCTTGGACTGCCCTTGATTGCCAAAACTTCCCACTGACAGAGACAGCCCTCACCCCTCTATTTAATGCCTCCCTTCTTTGCTGTGTTGTTTCACCTTGCACCCCAGAACCATGAGTAAAATCTCAAACACCCTTATTCTCTTCCAGCTCTAACCTTGTGCATGCTGTCCCTTCACCAGTCATAGCTGTCCCTGTCCTTCCTAATACAGAAATCCCAGACCTGCTGGCCCCTACTCTTGGCTTTGGAGCTCTTAGCTTGGGCTGACCCTTTATGTCCCTGCTACTCTAGCAGCCTGACAAAATCCCCCGGACCCAAGGAGGATGGCCACAAAAACCTGGTGAACTGTAGAGAGGTAAAACAGTCTAACCTCGGGCCCCACTGTTATCTTACCTCAGTTACTTCCATGATTCATTTTTTTCATCCCAAGTCTACATTCTACTCAGAGGCTTGGTCATCATCCTGAACCCAGCTCACAGCTACACACAGTGTCCAAGAACAAGCCTCCACCCCTTGGATGTCTCCAGCCTGGATCTGGCAAAAAGCACATTTGGCAACTCAATTTGGCAGTCTCTGGGACATTCCTTCTTAAAAAAAAAAAATTTTTTTTTTATTTAGGCTGTGCCAGGTCTTAGTTGTGGCATGCAGGCTTCTTAGTTATGGCATGTGGGATCTTTAGTTGCAGCATGTGGACTCTTAACTGTGGGATGCATGTGGGATCTAGTTCCCTGACCAGGGATGGAACCCAGGTCCCCTGCATTGGGAACCTGGAGTCTTACCCACTAGACCACCAGAGAAGTACGTCTGGGACATTTCAAATACAGTATGGCCAAAACCCAACTCTATCTTCCCTCTGAAATCTACTCCTTATGCCAACTTCCACATCCGAAAAACCTATCAGGGTCAACCATGGTATTTCACTGCCACACTTCAGGAAATCTAGTCCATCCTACTTAAAAAGGCACATCCAGGACCCAACCACTCCTACCTCACAGGCACTTCTCTGCTCCAGCCACCAAAAGCACATACCTGGACCACTTCAGTCACCTCCTTGATGGTCTTCCTGCCTCCAACCTCATCCCACCTCCCAGTCTCTTCTCCATCCAGTATCCAGAGAGAGCTTGTTAAGACCTTAGTCAGAATACCTCCCTCCTCTGCTCTAAACTACCCGTGACTTCCACTTACACTGAGAATAGAAACCCAGCACCTCAGTCTGCCATTCCGGGCCTGCCTCCAGTTCCCCTGCTCTTTATTTCCACCAGTCGAAATGGAGACCTGTGGTTTCCCTGAGCACTTCCACATTATACTCACCTCCAAGCAATTGGCACACACTGATCCCTGGGCCAGGGGTACCTTTCCAGACCTTATCCCATGTGATTCGCTTCATATAACCTCTGGCGTAGGTTCATGATGCTGGGGGAAAGTGACTCTCAGAGCCCCAGACTCATGTGCAGGCAAAGAGTCCGGGGCACCGTTCCCGAACGGGCTCCAGGACCACGAGGGCGGGGATGCCAGCGGGTGAGGACCTGTGCGCCCGCCACTCACCTGCGCCGGGTCTGTCAGCGACGCTGGTGGCCCGGTCACAATCTGTGTGCTGGGCGGGGCCGTGCCAGGCGGCGACCGAGTGGCGCCCAGTGGGCTCATCCGAACCCCCACACCCCCTGGGTGGGTGACTGCAGGTTGACGATCGCACTCAGGGCCGTAGCCTTCCCTAGTATGATACGAGAGCTGCCTCCTCGGAATGTGGGACGAAGGCGGGGCGCGCAAACTCTCTGCGTCCGTTCCACTTTCGGGAAAACCGAGGCTCAGGAAGGAGGGGCCGTCAGCCGAGGGTAAAAGTGAGTGCCAAGGTGCGATACACGTCCTAGCACGTCCCCCTCCGCCAGCCCTCTTCGCCTTGCGTCCCAGCAAGTGGCTGCCCCCCCAGAGCCAAAACCAAGACTGCAATGGCGACTCCGGAAATCCCGCCCCATCCTCTGCGGCCCGCGAGGAAACGCCCAAATCCTGACCTCTCACTGGCTCAAGGCTTGCGACCGTCTATGACGCTTTCGTCTGAGCCAATCGCTGTGCCGCCTAGTTGTTGCCTGGGTGATCAGGAAGCGCGCACCTCGTGTCGCGGCACACGAGACACGAACTACCTTTCCCAGAATCACCTTCGCCGTGCGTCCACACCAGTGGTGACCAATGGGAACCCAGGATAGGGGCATGTTCGTACGGGCCATGAGACTCTGACCAGTGATAGCCTATGGGAGGGGCGTTTCCGGATTGGCCTCGCCGGCGGGGGCGGGAATTCCGGGGTCGAACAGCTGTTTCAGTGCTCTGCGTTTCTGTCTGCACAGGGTGAAAGGACTTGGTTGGTGAACTGTGGATGGCGTCCAGGAGGCTCCCTGGGCCCGCGGAAACGGTAGTAGGGTAGAAACGAGAGCCTGGGCGGTCCCGTCTCTGTGCCCCGTGGCCACAGCGAACGTCCCGCCTCCCCAAGCTCGTGTGTCCTCGACTGTCTGGGACCGGCTGGCGCGGGGGTGTCCTCCGGTCCTCCGTCAGGGCCCGTATGTACCTGTGGCCGCCTCGGTGTCTTCTCCCTGTGCATTGTGTCCGCTTTACGGAGAAAAGACCCAGGCTGAAAAGCCACCCATTCTGAAGTCATGACTCAGTATGTAGCTGGACTGCGGACGTGAGAAGCGAGCCGACTGACTAGGCCCGGGTGAGGTAGGGTCTCCTGGCCTCCACCTGGCTGGACTCCGAACCCCAGTGCCCAAAGCCCGCCTCAGAGCCCCAGGCCTGGGTGTTCAGGACAATGGAGCGTTCACAGGTTGGGCAGGGGGGGGGCTCCGTTTCAGAATCCAGTGTGAGAAAAAAGTAGAGAGAGTGGACGCGGAGGGATGTGCATGTGTGAAAACTCGGAGGTGAGACTGACCTGAGAGTATTCAGGAACGTTATCCAGTTTCCACTGCGGGGAACCGAGAGCGTGAGGATAGGACTTCTACCTCTATTGACGGCCTGAGGATGCTAGGAGCCACAGAAATTTTCATTAGAAGATGGATGGTCATGCACGGAGTCAGGATTTGAAACTTTCCCAGTGGATACTGCGTAAACACACTGAACACACTTGTGGGAGAGGGGTTGTGGTGGGGCTGAAAGCAGGCAGCTTCCCGAGGATGAAGCTGCAGATATTCTTCCGGTGACCTGTTCTGGATAGAAGCAGGAGAGGTGGGAGAAATAATCAGATTCCGGATACGTTTTTCAAAGTGGGAGTCGATGGGGTTTCCAGTTACATGGGGAGAGTGAATGTGGTGGAGGATGAAGGACCATCTCAAGTGTTCTGATAAAGAATGAGATGAAGATCGGAGGTTGGCAGGAGTAGTATATTTGGGGGAAGATTAGCAGTTGGATTTTGTAGGTGTAGAATCTGAGTTGTCTGGAGACCTCTTGGTGGAGGTGACACATATGCCTCTGAGCCAACAGGGAATTTCGGTTTGGTCTTGTGATGTCCAGACTTAAGTGCACTGGTGGCCTGGACCAGGGAAGGTCCTGAGAATGGGATTTGGGGAGGAAAGTCTTAGGTTGTGGTTACAGATGGGGCCCGAGGTGAGTGTGTGGTGTCCAGACTAAGGACCAGTAGCTGAGTGGAGGAGGTGGGTGCAGAAAAAGAGAAGCACTGTCCAAACACCGATGGCCACAGAGAGAGTGCTTACCCAGAAAGAGGGCCCATGCTCTCAGATGTGAAAGGGTGAGCAGGTGTTGCAGGGAACAGGGTTTGGGAGACATAATGGGAAGTGTGTGGCAGGACAGAGACTGGGGTCCCAGGTCCAGTGCCCAATGCTCAGATCACATTCATGTGCTGTTGTCTGGTGTTGCAGGACCCAGTGACCATTGAGGACGAGGTCACGTGCCTTTTTTTTCTGGAAGAAATGGGTCTCCTTAGTGCAGCCGAGTGGGGCTTCTGCTGTGATGTGGTGCTGTCTTCACTAGGTCAGGCTGCCATTTTCCCCATGAGAGGTGCTACTGGCCCATGTTCTGCTACCTCTGCTCCCAGTCTACTGTATAAACAACCCCAACAACTTTTGCTTTGGGACCTTGACAACTGTGGTCCAAGGTCAAAAGTGTCACAACCTGAGTAGCAGGTCACATCCAGCTTGGTTATTTTCTGGTCAGGTGACCCAGTCAGGGTCTGACTTTTCAGTCCCTCTATCACACTTCCTCCAGTGGAAGTTTCCTGCCAGCTACCCCTTGTCAGCGCCTTTACTGGCATCATGGGCACTAACATGGTCATTGATTCTGGGGCCACTGATCTTTTCCAATGAGGCCTTCTTGGGGTGTTCGTTTTGCGAGGTTCAGTTCTCCCAGATGCATAAGTAATCCTCATCCACCTTGGTTTGTCATAGGATGAATCACCCTGACCTAGGGCTAGCTGACCTCTCACAAACGCCTTGATCCCCCTTAAGAATTACCACCTCCACCCACCCTTGCCCCAGTGCAGTCCTCCAACTTGAACATCAAAAGGGGACCGGGCGGTGGACAGGGCAGCTCAAATCAGTCCATGACCAGAGAGGCCCATGAAGACCAGTCCTGGTGAGTGCAAGACAGGTGTGGAAGGGCCTGTGGCAGCAGGCTGGTCTCTTACCTGTGTCTTCTGTTACCCTGGCACCAATGGGAGTAGCCATGCCTCTTTTCTCTGCCACCCCATCCTACTTTCCCCTGATTTCCTGTCCCCGGATTTCCTGTCCCCTGGCTAACCCCTCTTGGTCCTTTGCCTCTCAGCCTCTCTCCTTCTCCCCTCTTATGGCAGGTCCTCCACCATTGGCCTCCCTTTCACATATCCTGAACTCATACATATCCTTAAATAGTTCCTTTTTTTAAAATTAATTAATTTATTTAATTTATTTATTGGCTGCGTTGGGTCTTCGTTGCTGCATACGGGCTTTCTGTAGTTGCGGCGAGTGGGGGCTACTCTTTATTGTGGTGCACAGGCTCCTCATTGTAGTGGCTTCTCTTGTTGTGGAGCACAGGCCCTAGGTGCGTGGGCTTCAATAGTTGTGGCTCACGGGCTCAATAGTTATGGTTCACGGGCTCTAGAGCACAGGCTCAGTAGTTGTGGCACATGGGCTTAGTTGCTCCGTGGCGTGTGGAATCTTCCCAGAGCAAGGCTCGAACTCGTATCCCCTGCTTTGGCAGGCGAATTCTTAACCACTTCACCACCTAGGAAGTCCTGAATAGTTCTTAAAAATCTGTTCTTCCATGAGACTGGCTTGTTTCCTCTGAGGAAGGTTGGCACAGTGTCAGGGGTCCCAGACCCGGATGCTCCTCACTGCACAGCACCTGTCTCTCACCAGACACTGAGGCCCTGCCAGCTCCACATTCTGCAGAATCCACAGAGAACTGACACTGAAAGAGACACTCGATCAATGCACAGCAAATGCAGAGGTGTTCAAGGAGAAGCATCCCTTTTCTACCACCAATAAAACTTCAGAATGGGAAAAAAAAATCCCAAGTGTATTTTGAAGCCCTTCACCTTTGTCTCCATCCTGAGAAAGCAGGAGTACGTTCACAGCTTTGAATGTTACATGAGAAAGCCTCCAGCCAGACCTCTATTTCCCTTGAGCACCAAAATGCCCCATAGAAAGCCCTTAAGAGGGCAGGGAGTGAGTATGGCCCAAAATTTTGAGTAAAATTTTGTAGTTCCCCCTGTACGAAAGCATTACACTGATAAAGGACTAACAAGTGTGGAGAAGCGCATTTCCATTCAGAGCTCCACTCTCATTAGCACCAGAAAATTCACACCAGGAAACAGTTGTGGAAATGCAGTAACTACATGAAAACTTTCAGGAAAATATGAAACCTGTTTGATGCAGTCCCCATAGGACAAAGGCATAATGAGTACAGCTAATGTTGAAAAGCCTCTTCTCACAGATTTAATCCTGTTTTGCAGCAGCAAGTTATCACATTGTGAGTGAGGTAAGTAGGAGAGCAAAAGCTGCAGCTCTTGCGTGTTCTGCGTAGAACACTTCACACCGGAGAAGGCCCCTGTGTGTATAGCTGACCTGGGAGAGGTGTCAGCCACACTTCTGCCTTCTGAACAACAGAAACCTCACTGTAGAGAAAAGCCTTCTGCTCTCTACCTCCACCCCTCCTTTTTTTTTTTAACGTTTTATTTAAAATAATCAGGTTCTTTTTTTAACCTCCTTCAATATAAGAGAATTAACACTCAAGAAAAAGCCTACATGAGTAACCTTCAGGCAGAAGCTGGACCTCATGTACAAGGACCGCCACCAGAGGAGACTCTTACTCCAGGTCCACCCTGCACATGGGGAAGTGTGAAGGGGCTGTGTTGTACTTTGTGACTTGTTGGGGGACTTTGGGAGAGCTCTCGCACGCTGGCTCTTATGGAAGAAGCCCTTCTGTGTTTGATGGTCACCTCACAGTTGCTCAGCATAAACAGCCCCTGTTTCCTGTTTGCCCTGCACCCGCTGGCGTGGCATCATGATGCTCTCCCATAACTGAGTTTGGCATGGACTTGACTCCTGCTCTGAGCAAGGGGCCTGATAGGATAGTTTTGGGAGGCCTTCTGGGTGTGGTTCCCATTGTTCGTGGACATTGTGAAGCCTGCATTTGACATGGTGCCTCCGTGGAGCTGCTTCAGGTACTCATAACATGATGGTTTTGTACATGCCTGTCATCACTCAGCCCTGGTACTATCTGATAGTGACTACATCACCAAGTAATCTACCTTTGATACTGTTTAGTGGATGGAGTGAATTGAGAACACTGAATTGAGAGGTGCTCCCAAATTAGCCATCAGGGCCCCCCTATAGCACCTGACAAAAGGCACAACAGCAAGGCATGGAGCATCTCTGTCCAGCTGTGACTCAGTTTGCATTTCTGCCCCATGTCCCCTGTGAAATGAAAGGATGAAAGCCTCTGTTCTGAAGCTTCTGACCTGGAGTTCTCCTGGGGAAGACAGTGTTTGGTCTGGAAAAGGCAAGATGGTGGTCCCTGTTCCCAGAAATGTCTCCCTCCAACAAAACACCCAGGATAAGTGTACAATTTAATGATTTTTAATTAATTTAAAGCCTTGCAGCCATTAGCTTACCCCGTTCCCATTGCCCCAGAAGGTTCCTTTGGGCACTTTTACTCTCAAAAATCCCTCCCCTTCCCGCCCCTGTTACACCTGGAAATCACTAAATCTACTTATATCTCTATATAGTTGCCTTTTCTGGGTATTTCATATTCATGGAATCATACAATATGTGGCCCTTTTGTGTCTGGTTTCTATCACTTAGCATGATGTTTTCTCATGTATCAGCATTTTATTCCATTTTATTACTGAATAATATTCTCTAGTGCAGAGATACCAAATTTTATCCATCACCAGTTGAGGAACTTTTGAATTGTTTCCAGTTCTTGGCAAATATAAACATTGCTGCTAGGAACATTTCCTTACAAATCTTTGGGTAGAGATGTTTTCATTTCTATTGGGTAAATTCCTAGTGGAATTGCTGAGTCTTATGGCAAGTTTATGTTTAATTCTTTAGAAGCTTCCAAACCATTTTCCAAAGTGGTTGTGCCATTTTGTATTCCCATCAGCACTGTAGGACTGTTCCAGTTTTTCCACCTTCTTGCCAACACCAAGATAGCTTGATGTTGTCATCCTAGTGGGTATGAAATGGTATCTCAAGGATTTTTTAAAATCATGCAAAATATACATAACACTTATCATTTTAACTATTTTTAAGTGTGCAATTCAGTGGCATTAAGTAAATTCACATAGTGGTGCAACTTTAACCTGTATACTTCTCCAGAACTTTTTGTTATCTTAAACTGAAACTCTCTATCCATTAAGCAGTCATCTCAGTGTATGTTTTTTTAAATATTTATTTATTTACTTATTTATTTATTATTTTTGGCTGTGCCAGGTCTTAGTTGTGGCATGTGGGATCTTTGTTGTGGCACGTGGGATTGTTAGTTGTGGCATGTGGACTCTTAGTTGTTGAGGAATGGCAGGCTTCTTAGTTGCGGCATGCATCTCAGTGGAGTTTTAATAATTTTTCTCCTGAGTATTGATCTTGGGCATCTTATCATATATACTTATTAACCATCTGTTTATCTTCTTTGATGAAATGTCTATTCAACTCTTTTGCTTGTTACTGATTGGCTTCTTTTTATTATTGCATCATAAAGTTCTTCACAGATTCTGTATTTAGAATCCATACATATATATACACACACACGTATACATATACAAGTATTTTCTCTCAGTCTGTGGCTCGTCTTTTAATTTTCTCAATGCTGTCTTTTGAAGAGCAAAATTTTACATTTTGATGTCAAATTTTATACTGGAAGTCTAATTTATTAGTTTTTTCTTTTATTTATTGTCCTTTTGTGTCATACCTAAAAAATTATTTGCTTAACCAAAAGTCAGCAATTTTCTCCTATGTTTTCTTCTATAAATTTTGGAGTTTTAGCTCTTATATTTATGATCTTTTTCATGGTAACTTTTATGTATGGTGTGAGTTAAGGGTCTAAACTTATCTTTTTTGCACGTGAATATCTAATTTTCCCAGGACCATTTGCTGAAAAGGCCATCTTTCCACGTTATACCTTTGTTGGAAATTCATTAAGGGTATTTTGGTACTCTCAAATTATTCTATTGATCTATATATCTGTCCTTATGCCAGTACCACACTGTCTTGATTACCTTAGCTTTATAGAAACTTTTGAAATTAGGTAAGGAAAATTCAACTTTGTTTCTTGTCAGAATTGTTTTGGCGGTTGTGTTTTGCATATCTGTGAATTTAGGATCAGCATGTTAGTTTCTACTCAAACGTCAGCTGTGGTTTTGATAGGGATTGCATGGAATCTGTACATCAATTTGGGAGTATTGTCATTTTAACACATTGAATCCTCTCATCCATGAACACGGAATGTCTCACAGCAGTCTCTCTGAGCACTGTTTTATAGTTTTCAGAGTATAAGTAATGCACTTCTTTTGTTAAATTTATTCCTGTTTTAATTTTCTTTAGGCTACTGTGAATGGAATTGTTTCATGGATTTCATTTTCAGATTGTTTGTTGCTAATATATTTTGGGTTTTATCCCGCCTCCTTGCTAAACTTGTTTACTATAGTAAGTTTTCTTTTTTAAAATGGATTCCTTCGGATTTTTTTTATGTACAGGATCATGTCATCTGCAAATGAAAACGCTTTTACTTCTTCCTTGCCAGTGGGTATCCTACTTTGGATAACTGCTCTCCTAGAAAAGGCTGAAAGATTTCTATGTTCTAAATCTTTTGATTTGGATGCTAAAAGCTCACCTGAGGAAGGGGAGGGGGCTTTGAAAACTTCATAGTGGTCCAGGAGGAGAGGCTGCTGCTTTCTTGTTCTAAAGGATGTTTCACATCACATCCCAGCCACAATGACAGGAAGCTCTTTCCCTGGGCTAGAAGACATGCCCTCTAGACACCAGACCCTGAAAGGCAGGGTCACCTTCTTGTATTCCTGTAAGAGCCAGGTGGGTATATTAAGTGGTAAAGGAACACAGAGTGTGAGAAAATAGGGAGTGGGAGAAACTGGCAGCCCAGAGTGACCGTGCCCTTTCTGTGGGACAGCCATGAGTCTGCTCTGATGACTGAGTCCTTGTGGGTTGAGGGTGTGCAGAGTTTCTGAGAACCTGCAGGCCTGCACCTCTGCCACATCCATCATTTAAATATAGGGACATCATTATCAATCATCTGTTACATATAGGGGGAACTGAATCACAGAGACTTTGTAACTTGTCCAAGGGCACACAGCTAATTATCAGCTGTGATGTGTAGCTCCAGAGTTTGTGTCCTTTACCAGCTCACTATCTCTAGATGGGGGTGCTGTGGGCTTTAAATAAATAACACATTTTACATAGAAGCCATGTGCTTATTTGCCATACATGTATCTTCTTTAATGAAGTGAATGTTCAAGTCACTTTTGCCCATTTTTTTAAATTAGGTTGTTTGTCATATTAAGTTGTAAGAGTTCTTTACATCGTCTAGACTCAAGTCCTTTGTCAGTATTTGTTTTGCAGAGTTTTCCCAGTCTGTGGCTTACATTTTTATTTTCTTGAGAGTGACTGTTGAAAAAAATTTAAAATTTGTATGAAGTCCAATTGATTTATCTTTTTTTTTTGTTTTGCTTTTTATGATATATTTAAGAAACCCATCAAATCCAAGGTCATGTGCTTTCTTCCAGAAGCTTTATCGTTATAAGCTTTACACGTATGTCTATGATCAGTTTTAACTTTTGCATATGACTTGAGTTGTGGGTGGAGGTTTGTTGTTGTTGTTACATATGGCTGTCTAGTTGTTCCAACACTGTTGGTTGAAAAGATTATCTTTTCCTCATTGAATTGCCTTGGCCAGTTTTGGTACATAGAACCCAAAAGTCCACTTGTCATCTGGCATCAGGCACTAAGTGTATCAGGGGCTCAACTAACACTGCCTTCCTCTGTGGCTGATTCACAGGCCAGCCTTCCTGTAGAGTCAAGATGGATGTCAATAGCCCCAGTCTATAGATGCTTAGAGCCACGAGGGCTTTGTTTTGGGTGTTCAGGCACATGCACACAATCATGTACCCACAGACACACACACACACACAGACACACACACACACGGCAGGCCGCCTGCCCTGCACAGAATCCTACTCGGGGGACTCCAAGGCACGTTCAGGTCAAGGATACTCTACCAAATCAGACTCTTCACCAAAAGTCTTAATTTTATAAGATCTACACATTGCAGACCATTCAGGATACAAAGGATTGATGGGAATTCCCTGGTGGTCCAGTGGTTAGTACTCCACGCTTTCACTGCCAAGGGCCAGGGTTTGATCCCTGGTCAGGGAACTAAGATCCCATAAACCACAAGGCACAGCCAAAAAAAAGGATTGAATTCTGAAGACAGATGTCTGCCCTGTCTTTCTTGGAGGCTTGAGTCCCACATTGCTCAGCTAGACTTTAATTCTGATTCCAAGCCACTCTTCCATGTTGGTGGGAGGCAAGTGAAACACCCAGGAGAGTGGGCCTGAGCAGGCCAACTGTCCCTGGGTACCTCCTGATGCTTGGGATGAATTGGTACTCTGGGGAATCAAACACTTAGAACCAATAGACCTTTGGTATGTTCTGGCATCACCAGGGAAATATTAAGATTCCATTGAGTTGGCTGGTATGCAGAGCCCTGATGGGGAGAGTGGAAGGCAGGTGAAAGGCTTCACCCATGCACTGGGGGCAGTGTTATGTGGCCTCTCTAACCAAAGGTGACTACAAGGGTTCAAGGAGTTGAGCCTTTGATGTGTCCACCCTTTGCTAGGAAGTCTGAGGCCTCAAGGTTCAACTGATTGTAACCCTGATCCCAAGCCCCCCATGTTGGTGGAAGACAGTCATTACACCCAGAGGGGATGGTCTGAGTTCAGAGGATTCCCTGACACCTTGGGATGTCGGGGAGAGCTTAGGCAGACCTGCTGCATGCTTGGCTGACCACAAGCCAGCCAGGAATGTCATCCCTCTCGTGGTCAGCTTCAGGGAACTGGCGGGGGGTGGGGGGCAGTGGCAGAGAGTCATCCTGAGTGGAGTAGCAGCAGTGCCTCTGCCCCACCACATGCTGTGCAGTAAACACTGGGCCAAAAGCCTTCATGTCTGAGGACCCCCAGGGACCCCTGGGCTCCTGGTTTGCTTTTTTGCTGAGTCACAAATGTTAGTCCAGAAACACATATGGAGCCCGTATATTGGGCTCTAATATATAGTTTGCGTATATACCTATAAACTTTGAAGTTTGGGGAAATAGTTTTCAACCTTTACAAAATCAAAAGGCTCCACATAAAAACATGGGCCTCATATACCCGGAGAAAACCATAATTCAAAAAGATACATGTACCATAATGTTCCTTGCAGCACTATTTACCATAGCCAGGACATGGAAGCAACCTAAATGTCCATTGACAGATGAATGGATAAAGAAGATGTGGCACATATATACAATGGAATATTAATCAGCCATAAAAAGGAATGAAATTGAGTTATTTGTAGTGAGGTGGATGGACCTAGAGTCTGTCATACAGAGCAAAGTAAGTCAGAAAGAGAAAAACAAATATCATGTGCTTATGCATATATATGGAATCTAAAAAAATGGTACTGATGAACTCAGTGGCAGAGGAAGAACAAAGACACAGATGTAGAGAACAAACTTGAGGACACGGGAAGTAGGGGGAAGGAGAAGCTGGGACAAAGTGAAAGAGTAGTATTGACATTTATACACTACCAAATGTAAAATAGATGACGAGTGGGAAGCAACTGCATAAGACAGGGAGATCAACTCTATGACTGGTGATGACTTAGAGGGGTGGGATAGGGAGGGTAGAAGGGAGGCTCAAGGGGGAGGGGACACGGGGATATATGTATGAATGCAGCTGATTCTGTTTGTGGTACAGCGGAAACTGGCACAACAGTGTAAAGCAATTATATGCCAATAAAGATTGAAGAAGAAAACAAACATGGATCTCTCACTCCTCTTGGAAACCCAGAAAATGGGGCAACCACGTGTTGACTCCACCATCTCTGACCCCTATACCTGGGAACAGCCCTGCCTCAGTGGCAGCAGCAAACAGGAGATGATGAGGCCAGCAGCTACCATACTCACCTGGAATACCTACTGGGCCACTAAAATCCTGGACTGTGGCCCTTTTCTCAGTCCCAGCGTTCTTGCCTATACAGTGATGGCCTGGAAGTGAGCAGCCCAGGGAGGCTATAGGAATCCACACCACCTCTAGATTATTGCCTGGCAGTGAGCAGCACACCACTGGCTATGCGCATTCTCAAAGGGCATCTGCACTTGTTCGGAGGACAAGGCGAGAGTGTGCAGGACTCCCCTGCAGAGATAAGTCTTTCCTGTGGCCAGGGTCACCATCAGCAAGTTTGGCAAACTCTACAGATCAGGTTTTCTCAAGTGGTTGTTGTTGTTTTTCCCCAGAGAGGTAACACTTGCTAATTTCTGTGGTATAAATTCCACCATGGCTATTTCAGGCTGCCTGCATGATGCTGAACACACTCAGCTCTGGTGAGTGGGATGATGTGCGTGGTCCAGGCACAGCATTGGCCACATCTCCTCCATTTGCCATAGTCTTCCTGAACTCAAATCCAGTGTGTCCACACCCATTCGTGGTTCCACCTGGCCCCTGTGGATCTTAAATCCAGAGATACCTACCTACAGATTCTGGACATCAGGGGCCTTACTGGACCCATGGGGAGGTTCCAGGAGACAGTGGCCCCTCAACACTTTTGAGAGATGTAGGACATTCCCATGAATGCTACTCAGGAATTACTGGATATCCCCACACCAATACTCAAAACCCAAAGCTCTGGGCCCAGTAGGTATTCCTGTATTCCAAAGATACAAGATTTGGCCTAGAGACCTTCAGTCTGTCCCAGGAGGCCTTGGGCCACAAGGCAGATTAGGTTAAACTAGACTGCAAGCTATTCCTTGCTGCCCTACTCTCAAAGTCAGGGCCCCCACAAAAGCTCTCCCCTCCCTTTTCACCATTAGAGCCCAGTTCTGTTCTCAATCTCTCCCCGTACACAATGGGTGGAGTCTGAGGATTAAAGATGGCTTCATCAATAAGGTCTTTATTATGCTCTGGAGGCAGGCAGTTCCAGGGTTGGGTGATTTGGAGGCTGGACCAGTCCATTGCAGGTATCATCTGTAGACTCAACAATGTCCACGAAGAAGGGAAGCCTCCTCTGGACATCCTCAGACTCCAGTTCAGATCCTCCTGGAGAGAACTATGTCAGGGCAACACCCGAGCCACTGGGGACAGGGGAGAAGTGCAAAATGAGGCCACCCCAACAGGTTCCCAACATTCATGGCTCCCTGCAGGGAATGAGAACACAAGCCTGCATTCCCTGAGTATGCTGAGATGACAGGCACATGCTCTGGCGACCTGTCGGCTGGTAGAGATAAGAGGGCATCTGGCAGTGACATAATCTGGCAAGGCACCTGGACAGATTAGAAAGTGCAGTATAGCTCCCGAAAGCTTCCCACTTACCTGGCACTACAGCCAATCTGGGACATGCAAGTTTCAAATTTTGGCTGATGGCTTCCTCACAAAGAAAGCTCCTTTCACAGGAGTTTTTCAGAAGTGAGTCCTTTTATGGAACAAGGAGAGGGCCCTCACTAGTGCTCATCCACTCTTGCCACACTCCTAAGGCCTTTCTCTGGTGTGACCTTTCTGGGCTGAGGGAGGCTGGAGCTCTGGCTGAAGGTGATCCTATGTCCACTGCACTCAGACAGCTCTTTTCCAGTGTGACCCTTCTGGCGCTTAGAGAGGTTTGAGCTGTAGAGGAAAGCTTTCCCGCATTTGTTACATGCATAAGGCTCTTCTCCAGTGTGAACTCTCTGGTGCTGACTGAGAATGTAGCTTTCATTGAAGGCCTTCCCACACTGGCAGCACTCATAAGGCTGTTTTCTGGAGTGAACTTTCTGGTGCTTAACAAGGTTAGAGCTGTAGCTGAAAGCTTTCCCACATTCAGTGCACTCATAAGGCCTTTCTCGAGTGTGAACTTTCTGGTGCTGAATGAGGGCAGAGCTTTGACTAAAGGCTTTCCCACATTTGGAGCACTTGTAAGGCTTTTCTCCAGTGTGAATTCACTGGTATGGAACGAGGTTGGAGGGGCAACTGAAGGCCTTCCCACAGTGGTTGCACTTATAAGGTCTTTCTCCAGTATGACTTATTTGATGCAGAATAAGTTTGGACGTTTGCCTGAAGGCTTTCCCACATTTGTTGCACACAAAAGGCTTTTCTGTGTTGTGAACTTTCTGGTGCCGGACAAGATGGAAGGTGTTAATGAAGGTTTTCCCGTACTCACTGCACTCATAAAGCCTTTCTCTGGTGTGTATTTTCTGGTGCTCAGCAATGTTGGAGATACAGCTAAAGACTTGCCGACACTGTCTGCACACATAAGGCCTCTCTGTGTTGTGAACTTTCTGGTGCCAAACAACGTGAAAGCTACAAGTGAAAGCTTTCCCACATTGGTCACACTCATAAGGCCTTTCTCTAGTGTGAACTCTCTGGTGCTGAGTGAGTGTCTGCAGGTAAAGACTCCCACATTCATTGCAACTGAGATGCGCTTTTCCAGTGTGATCTTTCTGATGTGTTCTCAAGTTAAACAGGTGGCTGAACACCTTCCCACATTCCTTACACACATGGGATGTTTCCCCAGTGTAAGTTCTTTGGGGGTGAACCAGGGTTGAGTTCTCCTTGGGGGGCATTTCCACCTGCTGGACACCTGATGGGTCTCTCTTTGGCGTGAGTGATGAGGTGGTCGAGGAGTGTGAAGGCCTTCAGGAAGGCTTGCCCGCAGTCACTACACCTGAAGGACTTCTGTGTGGCGTGGCCTCCCTGCTGTTGCTGGTGAGTGGAGCCGGGTGGGAAGGCCTCCTTGCACTCAGTGTTCCTACGTGGCATCCCCTCTCTGTGGGTGGCCTGGGGCTGGAGGCCATGGCTGTCCAGGACAGCCTTACCACACTCCCCACATGTGAAGGGTTTCTCTTCACTGTGCTCCTTATGGTGCTTGTGAGAGTTTGCACAGAGCCAGAAGCCTCTATCACGTGCATCACACGTGTACAATTTCTGCCTGGGGTATATTCCCTGGTGCTCAGCCAGGTGTAGTATGTCTTTTAACACCAGGACACACACATCACAGGTGTTGGCCTTCTGGGTGGATAGACCTGCCTTGGGGGGTCCCGGACTGGAGCAGTGTTGCATGAACACTCTGCTCAGGAGGCACCTCCTCAGCCTCTGCTCCACACCAACAATCTGAAAGCAGAGAAATGCTGGTGACATGTATGTAGGCTTTGTTGCGAGAGGGCAGTCCCTTCACCGATGTGTGTCTGACACATTCAGTAATAAGTCTGTAGATCAAGTCAGGGTGAGGTAGAGCCACTGGTGCAGGACTTGTCCCAGCACCTGTGAGAACACTGGGGTGGGGTTCAGGCTGGGAGGAGAGGCAGAGATTCCAACTTATTCCTCAGCTTTCATCAGGAGAGGAGAGATCTGACAGGAAAACAGGACACAGAGCCGTGTGCACAAGCCCAGGAAAACCTAGGGCATCCAGTGCTCCAAGTCTACATAGAGACACGTGCACAGGTCATGATACGTGGACTGTAGGCTAACCTGGGACAGCCCTGCAAAGGGAGGAAAGGTGGGGAGTTGGGGAGAAATGGACATCAGAGCAGTGAGGCTGTCCGTCATCAGGGCTTAGGGACAAAAGACAAATGGCAAGGAGGTGGACTGTCCTCGCTGAAGAAGGAAGGTGGGAGTAGAGTGGGGCCATTGGCCCCAGCAACAAGCTCCAGTGGACACAGGGCAAGTGCCCAGTATAATGTGACCCCGCCCCAATGTCCCCTCTGCCCCCAGCTCCCAGTCACCAGAGCCAGGCCCCCTCCCAGCCTCTCTTGATGTGGCTAGAGACATGGACATCCAGGGTCCTTTGCCCTGTTCCTGTGATTGAACAATCATGCAGGATGTGGAAGATACAAGTCCTGGCAGAAAGCCAAGTGGGTAAGGAGCTGGCCTAGCTCAGGGCAACCTATCCAGTGAGAGACCAAAAGGAGTTCATGTCATCTTTGCAACTGGGAAGAAAACCCAGTATTAAAATCAGCCCCAGAGGAGCGTTTCCCAGGAACAGCCCAGTGGTCTGCACAAGCAGTGACTATGTTGGTGTCTGTGGTCCACAGCACAGCCAGGCTCAGAGAGGCCACCGATCTGGACAGATCTGGGCAGCCAGATTGACACTCCAAGCCCTGAGCCTTTCCCTGGAAGGCTTCAGAATCAGGTGTTGAGGCTCCTCGGGGAAAGGAGCAGGCACACAAGGCAGATGGTCCAGGGGAGGAAGCAGCACCCATGCTCAGCTGTGGGAAGACAGAGCTGCTCCTGGGAGAAGAGGAGGGACAGAGCCTAGAAGAGGAGGCTGGGAGGGCCTTACCCAGAGCGGCCACCAGTGCCAAGTTCTCCAGCATCACTTCGTGGTACAGGTGCCTCTGAGCCTCATCAAGGAGCCCCCCACTCCTCGCGGGAGAAGTACATGGCCACGTCCTCAAAGGTCCCCCAGCCCTGCCATGATGAGGACAACTAAGTCTACCAGACCAAAGGGCAGTAGAAAAATGAACAAAAAACAAAAATTGCACAGGTGCGCCCATACAGGCCTAGACCTCTGACCCTGCATCACACCACCCCTAAACCATCCTCCCCAAACACTCCAGGTCACCCACTTCCCCAAGATGCAATGTCATGGGTGCCACTGTCTCATGTCCCATTGGTCACAGTCACCCTGCAAAGAGTAGGCAGGTAGACAGATGCCATCAATACCCTGAGCCTGGCATGTAGGGCCCCACTCCTTCCTGCCAGGTAATTCCTCTCAGTCCCCAGATCCTGCCTCCCAGAAACACGAAACTGGAGGCCCCCTTTCTCCCAGAGGCCCCCTAGTACCAGACTGCAGCCCACTGACTCAGTTCCCCCGCATGCACCCATCAGGCTTTGTATTCCACATCTCCACACCTCACACCATCCCCCGGCCCACAAAGGCCACTCTGCAAATGGTGTCAGAGCCTGGCTGCTTGGGGAGGTCAACCAGGAGCCCTTCCTGACCCAGACTTCAAAAGATCCCAACTGTCAGGGGTGGCACCCAGATTTTCCTTCATTGTTTCTCCAACGCAGCCTACTCCTACCTTCGACCCGTAGCCACCAAGGCTGGACACGGACCTCTGACATGTCCTAGCCTGTGCCTTTCTGCATGCTGTCCCCTCCCTAAGCCACTGTATTCTTTCCTAAGATACATTCAAAGCCCAGCCCCACCACCTCCCGCCCCAGGCCTGCAACATTCCCAGCTGCCTGCCCACCACTAAGCTAACCTGCCACCCTACTGAAACTCACAGGTCCCACGGAGGGTGGCCAAGAAAGCCTGGTGAGCCACAGAGAGGTGAGCGGACACCAGCCCCGGTCCCTCTGTCATCCACCTCTGCCCTGGGGACCAGGGTCACCTCTGGACCCTCCTCTCCCACACACCCCTTCCCTTGTGGCTGCTACCTCCCTTCATCTGACCTTGTGACACCCACCACCCCTGCCCAGGTACCCGAGCAACCACCCAGTCCTCAGCTGCCCCAGTGCGGCATCCATCACCATGCCCTAAAGTTGCTCCCTCCGAAATCTGCACCTGCGTTCCACCTCAGTTCACAGGCCGGCCACTGCCAACTGGACGTCTGCAAGCGGAGTCCCTCAGCATAACTTAGACCCGCACTCAGAAGGCTCGGGGAGGGACATCCCTGGCTTCCAATGTAGGGGGTGTGGGTTCCATCCCTGGTTGGGGAACTAAAATCCTACATGCTGCGTGGAACAGGAGCGGGGGGGGGGGGGGGGGAGGGGCAGTCTCTGGGACATCTCAGCCTCAACATGGTCAAAACGCACCTCCTGAACTTCTGAACTTCCCTGATGTACGTCTACCTCCTAATCACTGAGGCCAGCACCTGCGGGGACATCCGCACCTCCTCAGCCTCTCTCTCTCTACCCCTCCACATAAAATCAGGCTTAACTTAGATCCAAGCTCCAACCACTTCTCCCAACTACACTCACCGCTCTGGCCAAGCCACTGGTCACTCAACTAGTATATTAAGGTAGCACCCTTGTATGCCTCCTTTTCTCTTTCCTCACCCTCACCTTCCTGTCTTCTGCTCTGCAGCCGGAGGGAGCCTGTGAACACCTAAGTCAGATCACCTCCCTCTTCTGCTCCAAACCTTCCGTGGCTCCCACCACCCTCAGGTGACAGGCCAAGCTCCTGTCCACCAGACACCAGGGAGACCTTCAGTGCCCTGAACACTCCCAGCTGAGCTTCATCTCCAAGCATTTACACATCCTGGTACCTGTGCCTGAAACAGCTTTGCACACCTCGTCCCGCTGGATTCCAGAAATGAGAACCTTTCCACAAGACCCCTGGCCAGACTGGGACCTTGGGCTTGTAGTAACCCCAGGGTCCGGGTAGCGAAGGTGGAGGGGCAGAGTCCAGGGGCACCCCCTCCCCTCTGTCGGGGGTCCTGGGCCACATGGGTAGGGGTCCGAGTGAGTGGGGGCTGCGGGGACCTTCCACTCACCCGCACCGGGTCCCTCAGCGCCGCCGCCATCAGACCCGGGCGGGCCCTGCTGATCCCCACCCCCACCCCAGGCTGGGGGCCGCCCACCGCCCGTTGCACGCGGGGCCTCTGGCCCCAGGGTATAAACGCCGCCTCCGGGGGCCGTGGGGACGCAGGCACCCCGTTACAGGACACTGCGGCTCCTACGGAGCTTGGAGGCCAGTCCCATCCTCCTCACTGTCCACTTCGGCCAGATCCCGAGGAGGGTCCTAGAAAGAGGCCCCGGCCCAACACGCGGGTCCCCAAGGGCGGCGGAAAACGACCTGTCAAGAGCAAAAGGAACGCCAACAATGGCGACGCCGGAAGTCCCGCCCTCTCCGACTGAGCAGCAGGAAGCTGATCTTGTTCTGGGTTATGATTGGTCCCGAACCCACCGACCCCGATGCCTTGTGGTCAATGTAGTTTCCGCCCTGAATCCACCTCTGTGGGGCGTGCCCTCACATTACCCCTGGCAACGCTCAAGCAGCCCGGCGAGGGGCGCTGGGAAATGGAGAGCCAAGAAAAGAGACTGCTGGGGCGAGTCTTTTCTTCCTCTTAAAGGGGCTGCTCCCTGGCTTCTTCTCGCAGAGATAACTGTCCAGAAAGTGACACGTGTCCGGGGCCTCGGACAACCAGCCCTGAGGAGGCCCCTGGGGAAACATTTCTTGCCTCTGAGGGTGTCAAGTGAAAATACTGGAGACTTTGTTTATTAACCTTAATGTCTCTAATTCAGTGGTCCCCAAACTGGTCCCTGAATCAGGAGCATCAGCATCACTGGGAAACTTGCTAGAAATGCAGGTTCTTGCCCCCGCCCCCCACAGAGATGAGCCTGACAAGCCCTCCTGGGGATTCCGATGCTCACTCAGAATCAGCTTTACTTCAAAGTCCTGTGACAAAATTTGGAAAATACAACTTTCTTCATGAGAGGTGATATGAAAAGTGCTTAGAGCAGGGCAGGCACGTGGTGCTATATATATGAGAGAGTTAGTATTGTTATTGTCTTTATTGTCACCACCACCATCATCCCAAGCCTCTTACATACACCTGTCTACAGAATGGTTGCTGACACTGTCGCTGGAAGTAATGCGCAGTCTCTGCTAGGGATAGAAGACAGTTTTATTTGAGCCAAATTGAGGACTACAGCCCAGAAGGCATCCTCTCAGGTAACTGAGGAAGTGCTCTTCAGAAACATGGCGCCTTTTTATATCTTGTCAGAAAAAAAAGAACATCGAACAGGTCAAGGATGCATTCCTTCAAGTTTAACAACAACAACAAAAAGGTCAGCATGCATACAGTGAGTCAGTATGGCCTTGAGAAAAAGATAGCCTTATCATTGAAGGAATACAAGCATTGGTGTCCCAGGAATGGAAATGGAGGCATTTAGACTTTATTTTTAACATGGACATTCTTTACTTCTGGTCAGTGCCCCCTTTTCTTTAATGATTACAGCAGATGTACCATGTATTTTTTTTTTGAGGGATTCCAGCTTTTTTATTTTTCCCCTTTTACACAAAACAAAGTAGAAGAAATAATACAGGATTAAAATTGCAAAAGTAGTTAATTGGTAGACCACACAAACATGAAAATCTGGATAGGCAGACAAGCTTATTTACAACGAGGAAATGTAAATTACAGTAGTTTGTATACAAAACATTAAAAAAGAAAAGTCAAACATATGCTCCGCAGGTGCCACTGTTTACAGCAATATTGAAGGGGAGAAAACAACACTTTATTTAGGGACAGATATACCACAAGGTCCAAGTTTTATAGCATCAGTGCAATAAATTCACAAAACTATGTTATAGCTAGTTAATCAGTCTAAGAATTGTTCCCAAATATGTCATATTTCCAGCCCTCAGACGTTCATTCCTACAGATTTCAACTATTCCATTTATGGGGACCAAAAGCAGCCAGTGTTACCATAAAATGAGACTCTTGAGACTTACCTTTAAAGGCTTATTCTGGTCTTGAAAAATTAGTAGGATAAGATTATTTTCTACTGAAATCAATCTTGACTAAACACAGAAAGAGTTTTGTCCTTTATTGGCTGGTCTTGGAGTGAAGGTCATAGACATGACTCTTAACCTATTACATACTTTAGTTTCAGTTAGCTGAAAATCTGAAATTAAAAGTTGCTAAAAATCCTAAATACCAACTTGTGTAAGCCTGCTACTAAAAAGCCTTTAAGGATGTACTAACTTCAAATTTAAGTACAAGCGAACAAGAGTTCTTCCCCATTTAGGAGGAAGGATCAATGTTTCCTACAAATTGCTAAATTCTGCACAAGGGAGAAATCAGCACATATTAGGCCATGGAGTTAGTTTCATTTTATTCCATGAGGATTCTTCTCCCATAGTATCGAAACAGAATGAGGAATGAATCTTAACTGGTCTCTTCATCAGAAGTGGGAAACTTGGTCTCTATATTCACGAAGCCAGATAGTTTTGGAAGCAGACTATGGAAGCAGATGATAGAACCAGCTTCCTGTAGTCACAGACCACTCATCTTGTAGCCAGCTACAGCAACGATCTACTTGAACAGTTATCCCACATCACTGTTAACTGTACTAAAGGGTGAAGTTCACCACTGTATTATTTTTAAAAGAGTTCAATTAAACCTGGTGAGAAAAACAAGACAAGTGGTGCTGATGAATGAGCTGTCCATATAAGGCCAGCTGATGAGAACACACCCATGAAGACACTGGGCATACAGCCTTACTTGGCAAGTTGGAATTTCTACTAACTAAAGGCAGAGTAAGGGACAGCAAAGAGCTACTTCTGCAACGTTTTAGTATCCAGACAGCAAAACAGACACTGTTCCCAAAGACAATGTACATGCCATTCATCACACTGAATAAAGCAGATGCATTATTCATTTTTCTTTCCTTTTTGTTTGAGAAGCTTGTTTATCTCTCTTTTGGCCATTCCAATGTACTTCGAAATGATTCCATGTTGGTTTAGTCCAGGAAGCAAGAGTAAGAAAGTCACTATCAGGTAGGTGAGAAGGAGGCTGTGGACTTGCTGTCCCACCCAGGCAACCGCAGCAAGAGAAATGATCATGGTCATGAAGTACATTTTAGGCTTTTCTTCCTTTAGCGTAAAGAGGCTTTTCCACCAGCCCACAGCTCTGCGTCGAGTTTTTACTAGATTGCTGCAAATTTCATGGAATCTTTGCTGTTGCTCAGTGGTCCATTTATTGGAGCCAAAAATTCTAGGCGCTAGAATGGGAACAAGGTAGTCAGCCAAGCACAAAAACATAACAAAACAGGAAACACCTGACAGAACGGATGGATCTAGATAGTAGATAGTCAGAAACACCAAAGAAACCACACCCATGATGGCAGGTGGAAACCTGGCTCTTTCCCATCGAAGGACTTTATCTGCCATGAGCATCACTTCTCCCCATCCTTGCAGCTGCTCTTCCAGACTTGCAGTCTCTGCAGCCAGCAGGTTGGTGCTGCGATTATCCCCTTCCGCCATCGCTCCGGAGGTGTCATCTCACCCAGCGCAAAACAACCCCCAAAACCGGCCTCCCTCACAGCCACTAACTGCAACCGTCTGTACCATGTATTTTTGATAGGCCACAAACAGGCTCTTTTAGTGAGCATAAAAGTCGTTACTTTTTTTTTTCCAGCAAGTGGGCTGAGGTTGACCTCTAAATATGGTTCGCTATTCACTTGCCCCAGAAAACCCCACAAAATCATGCAAGTCAAGAGGTTCGAATCTTCCTGTTCACTTTAAGAACACTTGTGAAACTGCCCAGGCCATTAAGGGTATGCATATCCGAAAAGCCACCAACTATCTGAAGGATGTCACTTTAAAGAAACAATGTGTGCAAGAGATAGGATTAAGATGGTGGAGTAGGAGGAGGTGTGCTCACTTGCTCTTGCAAGAGCACCAGAATTACAACTAACTACTGAACAATCATCGACAGAAAGACACTGGAACTCACCAAAAAAGACACCCCACATCCAGAGACAAAGGAGAAGCCGCAATGAGACGGTAGGAGGGGCGCAATCGCGTTAAAATCAAATCCCATAAATGCTGGGTGGGTGACTCACAAACTGGAGAACAGTTATACTGCAGAAGTCCACCCACTAAAGTGAGGGTTCTGAGCCCCCCATGTCAGGCTTCCCAACCTGGGAGTCCAGCAACAGGAGGAGGAATCCGCAGAGAATCAGACTCTGAAAGCCAGCAGGATTTGATTGCAGGACCGCCACAGAACTGGGGGAAACAGAGACTCCACTCTTGGAGGGCACACAAAAAAATGTGCTCACCAGGACCCAGGGGGAAGGAGCAGTGACCCCATAGGAGACTGGACCAGACCTACCTGCTGGTGTTGGAGGGTTCCCTGCAGAGGTGGGGGGTGGCTGTGGCTCACAGAGAAGAAGGGGGCACTGGCGGCAGGGGTTCTGGGAAGTGCTCATTGGAGTGAGCCCTCCCAGAGTCCACCATTAGCCCCACCAAAGAGCCTGTGGGCTCCAGTGCTAGGTAGCCTCAGGCCAAACAACCAACAAGGTGTGAACACAGCCCCACCCATTAGCAGACAAGCAGATTAAAGTTTTACTGAGCTCCACCCACCAAATCTGCCCACCAAATCGGATTAAAGCTTTACTGAGCTCCACCCACCCAGCCCTACCGACCATCATTCCCTCCCATCAGGAAGTACACAGGAGGCTCCTTGATAGCTTCCTCCACAAGAGGGCAGACAGCAGTATCAAGCAGTATCAGCAGTATTTCATCTTGTGGAACTGAAAACCACAGCCACAGAAAGATAGAGAAAATGAAAAAGCAGAGGACTTTGTACCAGATGAAGGGACAGGATAAAGCCCCAGAAAAACAACTAAATGAAGAGGAGATAGGCACCCTTCCAGAAAAAGAATTCAGAATAATGATAGCGAAGATGATCCAGGACTTTGAAAAAAGACTGGATGCAAAGATCAAAAAGTTTACCAAAGACCTAGAAGAATTAAAGAGCAAACAAACAGAGATATGCAACACAATAACTGAAATGAAAAATACACTAGAAGGAACCAATAGCAGATTAATGGAGGCAGAAGGACGAATAAGTGACCTGGAAGACAGAATGGTGATCATCACTGATGCAGAAAAGAATAAAGAAAAAAGAATGAAAAGAACTGAAGACAGCATAAGATACCTCTGGGACAATGTTAAACACACCAACATGCGCATTATAGGGGTCCCAGAAGGAGACGAGAGAGAGAAAGGACCCGAGAAAATACTGGAAGAGATTATAGTTGAAAACTTCCCTAACATGGGAAAGGAAATAGCTGCCCAAGTCCAGGAAGCACAGAGAGTCCCAGGCAGGATAAATCCAAGGAGAAACACGCCAAGACATATAGTAGTCAAATTGACAAAAATTAAAGACAGAGAAAAGTTATTAAAAGCAACAAGGGAAAAATGACAAATAACATACAAGGGAACTCCGTAAGGTTAACAGCTGATTTCTCAGCAGAAACTCTGCAAGCCAGAAGGGAGTGGCATGATATATTTCAAGTGATGAAAGGGAAGAACCTACAACCAAGAATATTCTACCCAGCAAGGATCTCATTCAGATTCGATGGAGAAATCAAAAGCTTTGCAGACAAGCAACAGCTAAGAGAATTCGGCACCACCAAACCAGCCCTACAACAAATGCTAAAGGAACTTCTCTAAGCGGGAAACATAAGAGAAGAAAAGGACCTACAAAAACAACAACAAAACAATTAAGAAAATGGTAATAGGAATATACATATTGACAATTACCTTGAATGTAAATGGACTAAATGCACCAACCAGAAGACACAGACTGGCTGAATGGATACAGAAACAAGACCCATGTATATGCTGTCTACAAGAGACCCACTTCAGACCAGGGACACATACAGACTGAAAGTGTGGGGATGGCAAAAGATATTCCATGCAAATGAAAATCAAAAGAAAGCAGGAGTAGCAATACTCATATCAGATAAAATAGACTTTAAAATAAAAAGTTACAAGAGACAAGAAAGGACATTACATAAAGATCAAGGGATCCATCCAAGAAGAAGAGAAGAAGCGATAACAATTATAAATATATATGCACCCAATATAGGAGCACCTCAATACATAAGACAAATGCTAACAACTATGAGGGAGGAAATGCAAGGCAGAAATGGAGACACAGGTGTGGAAAGCAAACACATGACACCAAGTGGGGGAAGCGGGGAGGGTTGGGGGGGAATGAATTGGGAGATTGGGACACCAAACTGTGCACTCTAAATGTATGCTGTTTATTGTCTGTTAACTGTATGTCAATAAAAGTTCTTAAAAAAAAAAAAAGAAAGAAACAATGTGTGCCATTCCGTCGTTACAATGGTGGAGTTGGTAGGTGTGCCCAGGCCAAACAGTGGGGCTGGACCCAGGGTCGGTGGCCCAAAAAGAGTGCTGAATTGTTACTGCACATGCTCAAAAATGAAGAGAGTAATGCTGAACTTAAGGGCTTAGAGGTAGATTCTCTGGCCATTGAGCACATCCAGGTGAACAAGGCCCACAAGATTCGGCGAAGGACTTACAGAGCTCATGGTCATATCAACCCATACATGAGCTCTCCCTGCCACATTGAGATGATCCTTACTGAGAAAGAACAGATTGTTCCTAAACCAGAAGAGGAGGTTGTACAGAAGAAAAAGACATCCCAGAAGAAACAAAAACTTATGGCCCGGAAATAAATGCCACAAAAAATAAATTCAAATGTAAAAGCAAAAAAAAAAAAAAAAGTCAAGTTAAATCCTGTATACCAGAATGACTTCCTCATCCCTCAATATGTGAATATAAAATGCACTCATTCTTGACTTAACAAGTAGCCAGGCAGGCAATGTTTAATTCTTTTTTAAAGTATGCTAGTGGTAGGCAGAATAATGCCCCCCAACCAAAGGTGCCCAGGACCTAATCTCCAGAACATGTAAATATGTTATGTTACAGGGCAAGGAGGAACTAAAATGGTAGGTGGAATTAAGGTTGATAATCAGTTGACCTTGAAATGATCATTCTGAATTATCTGAGGTTGAGAGGGTGGGAGGAAGCAATGTAATCACAAGTGTTCTTAAAAAATAGAAGAGGGAGGGGGTAGAGATGGAGAGTGACTGAGTCAGGGTGATGCAATGTGAGAAAGACTCAAGTTGCCATTGCTGACTTTGAAGACAGAAAGACCAACGACTCAAGAAATGCTGGCAGACTCTGGAGTCTGGAACAGGCAAGGGAACCCATTCTTCCCCAGAGTCTCCAGAAGCAATGCATCCCTGCTGATGCCTTGATTTTTTAAAATTAATTAATTTACTCATTGGCTGTGTTGGATCTTTGTTGCTGCCCTCGGGCTTTCTCTAGTTGTGGTGAGAGGGGACTACTCTTCGTTGCGGTGCACAGGCTTTTCAGGGTGGTGGCATCTCTTGTTGCAGAGCACAGGCTCTAGGTGTGTGGGCTTCTGTAGTTGCAGCACATGGGCTCAGTAGTTGTGGCTCGCAGGCTTAGTTGCTCCATGACATGTGGGATCTTCCCAGATCAGGGATCGAACCCACATCCCCTGCATTGGCAGGTGGATTCTTAACCACTATGCCACCTGAGAAGTCCCAGACCACATTCTATTTATGGAAAATGTATCTCTAAATAAATCCATCTCTTACCTATCACTTTGTATCTCACTGAATTCTTTCTGTGATGAGACACAAAGAACCTGAACTTCAGTAAGTCCTAAAATCAGGTGTGTAATCTCAAAATACCAGGGGTTGGGACTTCCCTGGAGGTCCAATGGTTAAGACTCCAAGCTTTCACAGCAGGGGGCCAGGGTTCCATCTCTGATGGGCAACTAGGTTCCTGCATGCTGGGTGGCATGGCCTAAAAAAAAGACCGTGGGTTCAAGTCGCAATCTGGGTTTAGGCTGGGTTCGAGCCCCAGTACGTGGGTTCAAGGTGCACCTCAGATGGGACTTGTATATTCTTTGTTTACTGTAATTGCAGGAAACATTCCCTACCTACAAATACATTAGATTTTCTTCAATTATTTCAAAGTGAGCAAAATTTACATACAAATACTCCAAAACTGATACTATCTCTTGCATTACAAAGATGTACAAACAGTATTAATACTACAGACAGGGCTGATATAGATGCTACAAAGATCACCTATAACTTACCTAGAGAGGTAAGCAGGGAGGCAGACAGAAAGAATGAATAAACTTGACACAGATTCGTTCCATATTAACTTACAATAGCCCTATATGGTGGGTACCACTGTTGTTCCATTTTATGTATGAGGACAAAGGACCCTGAAAAAGAGACCCTCAGAGTGGAACAACAAAGAGAAAACCTTTTATTCTCTGCCAGCAGTAGCCAGGCTGCATTGAGACCGCCCTTCCTTTTGATTTTATGTGTCTTACCAACATAGGCTCCCCCCGCCCCCGAAAAATAGGAACGTCAACTTGACATGCTCGGCAAGGCAAGACCTAGACCACCTAGGCACAAGTGAGTCTGGGAAAGCACTTTTTGCGTGGCCCAGTAGAGCAAGGAAAACTCAGAGAAGTTTGAGGAGGTCTCAGAGAATGATTTCAGACGCTAGAAAAACAGACTAGGGGCTTGCAACTCTGCGTGGGGGCTATTCCCAACCCTAACGGGACGCTGACAAGCGGAGGTCACACACCGCTCTGGTACGAAGCCCCAGGAGCCGGGCATGGGATGGGACTCCCGTCGTGCTTCGTCCCCGGTGCTGCGCTGGGGCGGGGGCCTCCCGGGGCCTCAGCAATTCAGCTTTTACCCGCAGCGCTCGCGGACCAGCCGGGACCCCACCGCACGCGCAGCCCGCCACCCTGGCGCGGCTGCAGACGTCACCTCCCAGGGCCCCCACCGGCGGCGCTTGGCCGTAGCCGTGGAGACGAAGAGGGCTCCGCCTACCGCGCTGGCAGGCGGGCGGGAACCACGCCTCCCAGGAGGCACTGCGCGTGCGTCCGCGGCGCGCCACGGGCCAATGAGAGCTCGCGAGATGGGACTTCCGGCGTCCGGGACTGTCACTTGGCTGCCGGCGTCAGGCCACGCCGGTGACGGCCGGAGAGCGCCGGCTCTGGGCCGGTTTTGCGGGAGGGCCTGGAGACCCGAGGTGCGGGCAGCGAGTCCGTGCGAGCGGAGACCCGAGGCGCGGGCAGCGGAGCCCGCGGGCCCCCGGCCCGCCGCCGGCCTCAGTTTCCCGGGGTGCGGCGTGGGCAGCCCCCGAGCCACGTGCTCTCCGGCCTCCACGCAGCCCAGACGCGGCGCCCTTGACAGACCGGGAGAGTGAGGCCCGGCATCTGGGCGCCTGCACTTTTCTGCAGGTTCCGATGGCGGCGGCGGCGGCGCAGACAGACCCGGCGCAGGTGAGGAGTGGGAGCCCCGGGCCCCCACCCGCCCGGGTGCCTCCTTCATGGACCCAAGTCCCGATCGAGGGAGGCACTTTACCTGGAAGTCTTGTCTTCCCCTCGCGCTTCTTCCTCGGTGTTCCTGTCCCGGCCGATTAGACGTGCACCCGTGGGATCCCCCCTTCTGGCAGCTAAGGGGGTGAGGCGTGGAAGTTGCAAGGGGAGGGTCCCCCGTCTACAAAAGCTGGGAGGGAAGCCTGAGGGTAGATGCTTCCGAAACTGAGTTGCTCGGCGGAGAGAGGATATGTATGTCTGAAAGGGCAGGCCGAGGAGTTAAGACTATCCCGAGGGCAGCGGGAATTTTAAGGTATCCCACCGTTTGCTGAGTGGAGAACAGAAGCACGGGGTGGCGGTGTGCAGGGGGGAGGCTATTGCCACAGTCCGGGCAGTGGGGATGGGAAAAACCGTTGGATTGTGGGAAGATCTGCTGAGGCATCAAGTGCGGCGCGGTGGGGGGGTTGGGGGGGGGGAGGTCAGCGTGAGTGTCCTGCGTGAAGGGCTCGTCTAAGGTTTTCCGCCCTAGCACCCGAAGGAATGGAGCTGCCCAGCACTTTCACAGGTCCTCCCCCAGGCAGTGGGGCCAGGATTTGGTAGCTGGTGCTGAAATTGAAAACCCTTGGTTACATCCTTGCCCTGGGACTGTGCCAGTGGCAACTGTCACTCAATGGGACAGAAGGAAAAAAAAAGGACGGAGCTGATGTAGACAAAATTAGGAATTTGAGGGAAAGTAGGTTTCTGGGAGAAATTGGGAAGAGTCTGTGGTGTCACAGAGTAGGGGTGTCACATGGGCCTGGAATTGTACTTATCCAAGGACAGAGTCCTGGTGTCCTGAGCAAGGGAGAGCCTGGGAATCAAACTTAGGAGTAGGAGGGGGTCCCAGGGACTCAGCCAGGGACAGGCATGGGCAGTTAGGGCTCTAGGTTGATGAGGAAAGGCTGGCAGTCCCTGGGGCTCTCAGGGGAAGTCTGGCAGTTGGCTGAAGGAAGGGAGGGTGGCAGCCAAGTGAGGAGGAAATAGAGGGCGCCTGGCTATGGAGGGAGGTGGGAAATGGCTTCTTGTGTGCCCACCAGATTCTTGTGGCCACCCCAGTGGTGACTGGAGAGTTCAAAGAGCAGCCTTGAAATGTCACACCAAGTTCAGCAGGAAAGGGCATCCCTACAGGGATGGGCATGTCATGAGGGCTCTGCAGCTGCGACTTGCACGGTTACTTATACAAGAGTAATGGGGCCACCTTTGGGGAGGCTCTGCTTGTGCAAAGGCTGGAGGATGAGTGGACACCAGGGGCTGTCCTTGGGGTGGCAGCCTGCTGAAGGCCAGGCGCTTCCTCTGGCTGCCTTGTGTAGAGTGACCAGGCCGGTTAAAGAGGCATCTGTGGCTTAGAGGGGGAAGGTGGAAGGGAGGGGCCCAGACAGGTAAGAGAAGTTCCGTCTGTAGAGCCTTGGGGGAGGAGGGTGAGCCTCTGAGGGGCATGAGCCGAGGTAGCCTTTGGGGCGGGGAGCTGGGTCTTGGGTCACACGGCCATAGCTTAGATCATGTCCATCTTCCAACTCTTGTAGGGCCTGATGGCCTTTGACGACGTGGCCGTGTACTTCTCTCAGGAGGAGTGGGGGCTCCTGGATGCAGCGCAGAGGGCTCTGTACCGCCGTGTGATGCTGGAGAACTTCGCCCTCCTGGCCTCGCTGGGTAAGCCCTGAGCCCTCCACGGGGAGCTCAGTTGTTGCCAGGCTGGGCTGCCAGCACGAAGCTCTTAGCACCTGGTAGCCTATGAGCAGCCACGTGCCGGCCAGGCTGAGTGTCCCTGTTAGCTGTGGCGCCTCAGTGCTCAGTCCCCTCCCTCGGTGTTGCCAACATGGTTCTTCTCACAGGAACCACTGAGCTGCTCCATGAGCCCTGCCCTGTGGTGCGATCTCGGGTTTTCATGGTTGCACAGATGATGCTGTCCGTGTCCCACGAGGCCCTGTCTCCTGCCATCTGCCAGGGTCGGCCCCTCACTTGCTTGTGTTCTCCCACAGGACTCTCTGTCTCCCGACCCCATGTGGTCATCCAGCTCGAGCGTGGCGAGGAGCCCTGGGTTCTCAATGGGACAGATGTGACTCTGGCCAGGAATGCCCAGGGGAGGCCCAGCCCTGGTGAGTGGGGACTCAGGGGTGTGAGCTTGGGGCCATCCTGTGGCCAAGCTTCTGTCCACTTTCCCTCCTGGACGCTCTCCTCTCCGGCTTCCCACCAAACTGACTCCTTTTACCATCAGCCTCTTCTGGAGGCTCCAGCTTTGGCTGCCCTTGAAGGGAGCTCCAGGAGCCACCCCCAGGCCGTGGGGAGACCTGCTTAGAATCCTACCCTCAGCCAGTCTGTGTGGCCTCAGACCCTCCCCGTCTTCCCTTGCTGCCTCATCTGTGGGGTCATTCATGCACATGTTCATCGTTGAGCGTTTGCAGTGGCCATTGCCGTTCCAGGCACTGGGGACACGGCCTTACGCGGATGGCTTCTGGTCCTGCCTTGTGGGGTTGACCCTGCTAGGGGAGAGGCAGTCAGTCACCAGAGCTGGCGAGTAAGATCTGTCACGTCAGGGAGCCATGCGTGTAAGGAGCGAAGGCTGCCTGCGGAGTGCCCCAGGGCCGGACTCCGTGCAGGAGGGGAGCCAGGCCCCTGCTCCCCCGCCGCCGCCATGCGCGGTCCTGGGGGCCCCCTCGCCCCCCCGTGCGACTTCTCCAGGGTGACCCCCATGTCCTCTGTTGCTGCACCTTCAGGTTCCCCTCATCTGCCAGAGGACAGAGATGTTTCTGGAGAAGCAGCACTGCCAGGGGCCTGCGGGGATGGCCCCCCTCTGGCACCTCCTAGGGTCCTCCCCGGCGGTGGTGCCTGCGAGCGTCGGAAAAGGCT
This sequence comes from Hippopotamus amphibius kiboko, assembly GCF_030028045.1. Classification (NCBI taxonomy): domain Eukaryota; kingdom Metazoa; phylum Chordata; class Mammalia; order Artiodactyla; family Hippopotamidae; genus Hippopotamus; species Hippopotamus amphibius. Next base: position 2,820,380 of record NW_026648280.1, read on the forward strand.
GGAAGGTCGGCTCGGCGTCTCCCCTTCTCGGGAGAGGAAACCCACCGGGGTCTCTGTGATCTACTGGGAAAGGCTGCGGCTTGGCCCGGGCAGTGGCGAGGCCAGCGTCAGCCTGCGGCTGACCTCTTCTCTGCGGGCCCCACCCAGGGAGAAGGCCCTCGCAGACCATCCAGCGCCAGGCAAGCAGCCGAGGGCGCCGGAGCAGCAGAAGCCGTATGCACGCGAGGCCCCCGGGAGAGCCTTTCCGAGCGCCCCAGAGGCTCAGTGGGGACGAGGAATGGGTGCGGCTTGGCCCGAGCCTCAGAGACTGCCCGCCAGCCCGGAGCCCCCAACGTGGGCCGAACTGGGCGAGGCCCTACACGCTGGCCCCGGCCTCCTCTCTGGGGAGAAGCCCTTCGAGTGCAGGGCTTGCAGCAAAGTGTTTGTGAAAAGCTCGGACCTGCTGAAGCACCTGCGCACCCACACCGGGGAGCGGCCGTACGAGTGTGCGCAGTGCGGCAAGGCCTTTAGCCAGACATCGCACCTGACGCAGCACCAGCGCATCCACAGCGGGGAGACGCCTTACACCTGCCCGGCCTGCGGCCAGGCCTTCCGGCACAGCTCCTCCCTCGTGCGGCATCAGCGCATCCACACGGCAGAGAAGGCCTTCCGCTGCGCCGAGTGCGGCAAGGCCTTCAGCCACCGCTCCAACCTCAGCCAGCACCGCAAGATCCACGCGGGGGGCCGGCCGTACGCGTGTGCGCGCTGCGGCCGTAGCTTCTGCCGCAACTCGCACCTGATCCAGCACGAGCGCACGCACACGGGCGAGAAGCCCTTCGCCTGCGCGCTCTGCGGGGCCGCCTTCAGCCAGGGCTCGTCGCTCTTCAAGCACCGGCGCGTGCACACGGGCGAGAAGCCCTTCGCCTGCGCGCAGTGCGGCCGCGCCTTCAGCCACAGCTCCAACCTCAGGCAGCACCGGCTGCTGCACACGGGCGAGCGGCCGTTCCGCTGCACGGACTGCGGCAAGGCCTTCGCCAAGGGCGCCGTGCTGCTCAGCCACCGTCGCATCCACACGGGCGAGAAGCCCTTTGTGTGCGCGCAGTGCGGCCGCGCCTTCCGCGAGCGGCCGGCCCTCTTCCACCACCAGAGGCTGCACACCGGCGAGAAGCCAGCGCGGCGGGCCCGGGCCGGCCCGCCACCGCTGGCCAGGCCTCCGTCGGGGGCATCGTGCGAAGGCGCGCTGGGGATGGACACCGGGCCCACGGCCGCCTCGGGCCCAGCCACGGTTCCGAAGATGGCTGAGGCTTGAGGTCGCAGCCAGGACCTTCCCCGGCGTGTGCTGAGTCCCTCCCGTGGATACGGGGCCCCTGCCCTCTGCAGAGCCAGGCTTTGGAGAAGCTCTGCGCGTGAACTGCGCTTCCACCTGCACGTGGTGGCAAGATTCGCCTCTTGTCCGCCACAGCTCACTCTTCCATCCGCAAGAGGGCACGCCGCAGAAGGGTCAGGGGGAGGCCAGCATGGTGCCGCCGGTGTGCGTGTGTTTAGACTGTGGGCGCGAACAAGAAGGGCTGGGGTGGGGGGGAGGCGGTCCTGAGAAGTTTCCAAGGTTTCCACCCAAGACGTAGGGTTTGCATGGAACCCCTCCACCGCCACCGCCACCCCCAGGATATTCCCCCAGGCCTCCGTTCATCCAGGGCTTCCTGGGAGCAGGCCCAGTAGATAGAAAGTCACGTGAGGGGCGGGTGCTGGCTTTGGACAAGTGGCGGGACTCTAAGCCTCAGCTCCCTCCTCTGGGGAAGAGCAAAGACTCAGGCCTGCAGAGGGTGTTGGCAGCACCCTGACAGGCTGCATCCTGGTAAGGGCCAGCAAGTGCCAACTGCCAGCCCCCGTTCTGAGTGCTGCCGTTTCTCCTGACAGCTCTGTGGGTGGCTGCCGGGGCTGGTGTCCCCACGTCTCAGATGAGGAAACTGAGGCACAGAGAGGGGCCGTGAGTGGCACACAGCAGAGTCACTGGCACGGCACCAGGGAGTTCCCCGCTTTTCCCCCACACGTAGCCTGCCAGCTCTGAAGGCCAGGTGAAGCCTGCCTGGCTCCCTGCTCAGGCAGACCTTCAGGAAGTGGAGGAGGTGGAGGTGGGAGGTCCCCGGGGGAAGCACAGAGATCGCGAGTGATGGTTCCCCAGCTGTGCTGGTTCATTCAGATTCTGCTGGTCCAAGCCTCAGCTTCGGTTGTGTCCTGTTGTTACCAAAGTCAGCGTTACAGGAGCCTTTCTGTCCCCATTGCCTTGACGAGAGGTGACCATAACAACTGGTTCAGAGGAGACAAGATGGAGCTGCTTGGCTCTGGGGTCCAGTGGCCATGTGCCTGCCATTATCTGAGGCTGTGTGTGGTGCTCTCCCAAGATCCCCTCCTCAGTGTGACATTACCCACACGGTGGGGACCTGGTTGACTTCTTGTGGCCTTCAGCAGACCAGCACCATCTCCACCTTGGGCTTTACCCCCCAGGGAATTTATTGGTGTTTTTACTGGGGGAGAAAAACGACTAGTAGAAGTTACAGCTTGAAATGGATGTACATTGTAAATTCTTGCACGGCACTGTGTAGGTCCACAGCCTCAGCCTCCAGGTCATGGTTCAGAAAGTTTTAACAAGACAGAGTCCAGAGATGTTCTCTAATAAAGGTTTCTTTTTAAAAACATGTGAATGGTAACAGCCTGAAGCTTGTTTCACCCTAGCACAATGCAAACGTGTCATCACACAGCTGCAAGGACTTGGCTTCAACCCTGGTCTCTTTGAGAGGCCACAGGGTAGAGGTGCAGCCTGTCTGTGGCCCACTGAGGAGCTGTGTGCCCTTGGCCGCCGGGAGACCTGGGCAGGGTGGGGTTGCCCCAAGCAGCGGCTCTACTGGGAGATGAGCCTTTGTGGACCCAGGCCTTGGAATCTGAGGCAGGGGCCACATGTTGCGACCCAAAAGGTTGACCCCAACTCAGTGGGTGCTCCAGGTCCGTGACCTCAGAGACCTTGCAGGCATCTGCCATTACCAAAGGGCAGAGACATGACGGCTCAACTCCCCACCTGCCAGCAGGGCTCCACCCCTGAACCCTCAAGTTCCTGCAAAGAAGGGAGACATGGGTGTAGGGAGAGGAGTCACACAGGGCTGGGCACCCCAGGACTTCTCAAAGGCAGGGCCTCTGAGCCACTGCCCCTCCTGGGTCCATCCTCTCTCTGCCCTGGTCCATGCCCTGGCCTCCCCCTACCTCACCTTCCCCCAGGCTGGCCTCCACGAGGGATCCTTGAGCAGGTCACTTCCGGGTCAGTCTGGATGTCTACTAGATGCATACAAACCCCACAGAGCTTACAGAGGGCTCTTGTAGGGAGCCCATGAGATTCAGGAGCAAAGAAATGTTGAACAGCAAGTGGATGCCCAGAGACTCAAATGCAACCTTTTTTGCATCTTGGACAGAAGCTCCTGGAGCCTGGTTCCTACCCTGAGCCCTGCTGAGCCCTCAAGCTGGGCTTGGTGCCCTATCCTGTCTTCCCAGCAGCCTCTTCCCCACTTCACTGAGCTTTTCCTGCCTGTGTGCTTGTCCCCTCCTATCCCTGCATTCGTCCACCCTCCAGCACTCAGGGCTGGTCAGAGGCTCCAGCCCTGTTCCTATGGGAACAGCAGCCATGAGGACCCACCTGCCCCCCATGCCTTGGCCTCTAAGTTGTCCTCCCCCAAACCTTTTTGGTCATGTTGGGCCACGTCCTGCCAACCTGACCCTTCCACTCAACCCTGAACATGTCGTGACTGTAAGTGTTCCTGGGCTTTCTGGATCAGAATGACGGGCTGAACACATACATCTCACTTAGTCCAAAAGCCCACTGAAACCACAGAGTGTTTAAAACAAACCCTTGGGAATTCCCTAGCGGTCCAGTGGTTAGGACTCCCGGCTTCCACTGCAGGAGGCCCGGGTTTGCTCCCTGGTTGGGGCACTAGGATTCCACAAGCCACATGAGGGTATACATCATGGAACAGTCTCCTCATCGGTAGATGGGTGCCTGCTGTCCCCTCGTGTCTGCAGGGCGCTCAGTGGTGGTCGAATGAAGGACCCCAGCACCATCCTTGCTGGAGAAATTCCCTGGGATGGTGGAGAAAACCCATGGGTTAGGCTAGACTTCCCAGGAGGTCCCTGCTTCCTCCTAGGAACACCGGGAGGCGAGTCTCGGCGAAAGACATTCCCCCAGGCCGCCCCTTCCTGCTTCCGGCGAGGGCAGCGCAGTACTCGGGCCGTTGTCTTGGAAACAGCTGGAGCGTGGCAGTCTTGCTCTAGGGGTTACCAAGGCGACCGCCGGGCGACCTGAAAGAAGCCTCAGGTAGGGCTCTGGGGGAAGAGCCTAGGCGGAGCGCCAACGCTGATTGGCCGGAAGGTCACGTTCCTCCCCACCCGTCACCTCTTGCCAATAGGCGCCGGGCCTGTTGTGCACATGCGCAGGATTCGAGGGTCCGTCCATCTCTGCTGTTGGTGAGTCCTAGGGCGCGGATGCAAAGGAAGAGCGGCTGCCGGGAAGGGAAGGAGACCCCCAAACCCTGCGAGTCTGCAGATCCCTCTCGGAGGAACGGGGCGCCTCTCAGTCGTGAGAGGCCCCCGAAAAGGATCATCTGCCGGCAGAGGCCGCGCCTGTCCTTGTTTGCTGAGGCTCATGGGAAACGTAGTCCGAAGGGAGGGGGCGGGGCCTTTCGGAGTAGGCGCGTGATTGGCCAGGGCGGCGTCGCCAGGGCAACGCTCGAGGGGCGGGCCGGCGGGTCTCGTGGGAGGAGGGCGGGGCCGCGCGGGGCCACTTACCAGAAGTGGCCTCGGGTGGCGGAGGTGAGCGCTGGCCCAGCTGGGTGGGCGAGGCCTTTCCACTACCTCCCGACGTGCCCTGCGCGCCCCGCCTCCGAGCCTTTGCCCGGGCCCTCCCCCCACGCGGAGCCGCGTTCCCCTCGCTGGGGAGACCTGCCTCCCGCTCCTCTGGGGAGACCTGCCTGCCGCTCCTCTGGGGAGGGCGCGCTCCGGGAGCTGGCCTGGTCCGGCCCGTCGGGAAGGCCCCCAAGTGGGCGTGTTTCACTCCAGGATCCCCCGCAGGGCCGGGACCCAGTTGCCCGCTGACCGCCCCACACACCTCGTGATTCCGTCGTGCTTTGCTTCTGCTTTTCCAGCGCGCGGGCCGTACCGTGGGTTGCGCACGGCTCTCCGCAGTCAGCGAGCGCGGTGTCTCGCGGTCCACATCAGCCCCTGCCTCGAGCCGTGGCGCAGGCCAGCCCCGCAGGGTGCCCCACTTGAGTCACTCACGATGCCCGAGGTGGTGGGGACAGGCAGCCTGGCCCAGTACTCCCCGTGCATCACGGGCCCCCGCCTCCCTGGCCACCCCCTCCCTCCGCCGCGGGGGCGCGTGCCGGGGCTCCCCGGCCTGACCCCGGAAGCCTGTGCCAACGCCGCTTGCCTCCTCTGCAGCGTCATCTGCGAACAGTTCCCAGGAAGCTCCATCGACAGCTTGCCTGCGAGTGTTGGCTCACGAGGCTTCCTTCTACTCTCAGTTCCAGCTCCGTGACCCCTCCCTCCATGAAGCTTTCCCCAGTTCAGCCTCAAGCATACCCACACCAGGGTCCTCTCTGTCGTGGCCTCAGCCCCCTGGGCTGGGGCTGTCTGCCCACAGCTGCCCTACCTTGGCTGTGGCCTTGTGGCTGGCACCCTGACCCATCCTTTCCTGCAGGTCCTCTTGGTGGCTCCAAGAAGATTCCCGGCACAACAATGCCATCCCCACTGGGCCCCCCGAGTCTGCCCTCTGTGGACCCCGAGGCCAGCCCGGAGTATCCCGAGGCAGCACGCCAGCGCTTCCGGGGCTTCTGCTACCAGGAGGCGGCAGGGCCCCGTGAAGCCCTGGCCCGGCTCCGGGAGCTGTGCCGCCAGTGGCTGCGGCCCGAGGTGCACTCCAAGGAGCAGATGCTGGAGCTGCTGGTGCTGGAGCAGTTCCTGGGCGCGCTGCCCCCTGAGATCCAGGCCTGGGTGCGGGGCCAGCAGCCAGGCAGCCCCGAGGAGGCCGCTGCCCTGGTCGAGGGGCTGCAGCATGACCCTGGGCAGCTGCTGGGCTGGGTGAGTGTGGGGTGTCGGCTTCTGGGAAGGACAGAGTGAGACTAGCTCGCGGATGACTTGCTTCTTCCCCTCAGATAACAACACATGTCCTGAAGCGAGCGCTGCTTCCGGCCACACAGAAGACAGAGGAGTCTTTGGGGAGATCCCACCCTTCAGGGCCAGTGGAGCCCCTCAGGGCAGCCTCTGGGGAGGGGTCGAAGGATGTGCAGATGGAGGGGAATGCCCAGCTCAGCTGCAGCGTGAAGGAGGAGCCTGATGGCTATGGGCAGGAGATGGGTGAGAGTGGGGGTGCATGAGGGCTGGGGGCTCCTTGAGAGAGTGCGAACGTCCCCAGCTAGGGCAGCGAACCCAGGAGAGGTTGTGCTGGAGCTGGGGGCTCCTGGAGGGCGTGTGGGTGTCCCCAGCTGGGAGGGGGACCCATGAGGGACCACAGACTGCAGACCTGGGAGCCCAGGAAGCGGGAGGGAAGGGTTGGCTGCCTGCCCGCCTGCTGTGTCCCTGGCACACACAGGACTCCTCCCTGCTGCAGAGAAGGCCCAGGCTGCAGCGACAGTGCCAGCGCCTCACCTGTGCTGGCTAACGTGGCAGCCCCTGACCCTGTCTGCCTCGCCTCCTAGCACCCTCCAGCCCCCCACATCCAGCCCAGTCCCGCGACAGGCGCCCTGAACAACAGGACCCGACCTCTGTGCCCTTCCGGCCACCCAGGATTCAGGTGAGCAGCCCCTGGTGGCAGGTGCAGGCCCACCGTGGAATAAGAGTGTCCAAGGTGGCTACTCACGGTCCTGCCCGTTGTCCAGGCTCCCTGGCCAGCACTCCCTGTGCTCTCTGCTGCCCCAAAGTGGAGTTGGTATCAGGACACCCCCTGAAGGTCCTGGGGGACAGGGGGACAGGCCAGTGCTTGGAAAGGATTTTGGCCTCAGGTCACTGGGAATCTGGTTTAGAGTGACTGGGACGGGCAGGGGCTGGCTTCCCACTTACAGAGGCGCTGGTCAGGGGCTTGGCAGCCCCCAGCATTCCCGAGCTGGCACCTGGGGGTCTGAACCCTCGTGTACGTGTGGGGAGGGACAGGGTGACCCAGTGTGGTGGGAAAGCCCTAGTGCCACCCAGCAGTCTGGCCTCCCCCGCACGCCTGAGATGAGAATGGAGACGCTCTTCCCAGGAAATGCCTGCAGCTCCCCTTCTGCCTGGGCTTTCCTCCAAGGCCGGCCAGCCTTCAGCTGCGGCCAGCTGGACACGGAAGCCCCTGCCACCTGGAGGACTTGGTTCCTGCATGTGTGCGGTGTCCTCTCCCAGCGACACTGCTCCTAATCCGCTCCACACCGAGAAGTCCCTGGGGACTCAGCCGCAGCCTGAAGGCGCCGTCGCGTCCGCCTCTGGCACCCAGGAGCTGGCCCGGCCATGTCCTGAGGTGCGAGGCTGAGCCGGCCCTCTGCCCCGCCTGCCTCGCCTGCCTCGCTGCAGCCGGGCCCCCACATCCGGGGATGCTGAGGCCCTCGGCACTTCCCCGAGGAGGATCTCTGTTACTCTGGAAACCAGAGGCCTGGGGGAGGTGGCTGGGGTCCCTGCCATTCCCTGGCCTCTTGCTCTCCACGCAGCACACGCTGTTCAAGGCCATCCAGAGGTCCGCAGCTTCCATCTGTGCGGCCAGAGCGTGGGGTGGGGCTGCTGAGAGGGAATGATGCTGGCAGCGTCTGCCAGGTGAGCCAAAAGGCAGCTCCCTTCCTGGCCCTGCGTCCCCAGCACTCACAGGTTCCCATCTCAGCTTCCCCTTTAGCCTCACCCCCGGGGCAGGTGAGGTGGGGCAGGTGAGGCGGAGGTAACCTGCCGCCCCTCAGGTGATTCGCAAGGCTGCGACCATGGGATCGGCCGGGTCGGGTGCTGGGGAGACGGGCCTCCTGTGGGTGATGGGCCGCGTCCCTGCAGGAGGAGTGGGGGCTCCTGGACCCGTCACAGAAGGAGGTGTACTGGGACGCGATGCTGGAGAAGTACGGCACGGTGGTCTCCCTGGGTGAGGACCCCTCTCCTGCGGGTCCTTGCGCGGCCCCTTGCCTCCCAGCGCTTCCCGAGAGGCACCCTGGCCGCCCGCCGGGGCCCCCAGCCCCGTCCCTCATTCGTGCCAACCCCTCCCGCCCCGGTGCCAGGGCTGGCTCCTGATGGGCCCCCGACCCCAGCAGGGTTGCCGCGCCCTCTGCCGGAGGCGCGCGCCGAGTCGGAGCCGGAGGCGCTGAGCCCCGAGGATCCCAGCAGCCTCCGCGCGGGTGAGCGGCCTCCGGCTCCCCGGTGGGGGGGGGGGGGTTGGGGGGGGAGGGGCGGAGGATGGGGGGGGAGGGGGCACGGCCTGGGGGTGCGGGCGGAGTCAGCAGGCCGCCTGGCTCTGCCGCCCCTGCTCCCCAGGAGGAGGTGAGAGCGGGAGCTCTCGGGAGGCGCCGCGGCCGGCGCGGAGCAGGCCCTACACGTGCGCGCAGTGCGGCCGCGCCTTCGGCTGGAAGTCGGTGTTCGTGATCCACCGCCGGGCGCACGCGGGCGGCGCGGCCGCCGAGAAGCCGCCGGCGGGGCCGCCCAGGCGCGCGCTGCCGGGCCCGCGCAGCTACGCCTGCGAGGAGTGCGGCCGCAGCTTCAGCTGGAAGTCGCAGCTGGTCATCCACCGCAAGGGCCACGCCGGCCAGCGGCGCCACGTCTGCGGCGAGTGCGGCCACGGCTTCGACTGGAAGTCGCAGCTGGTCATCCACCGCAAGAGCCACCGGCCCGAGGCCCCGTGAGCGCGGCCGGCGCGGCCCTGCCCGGCCCGGGGCCCGCCCGCCCTGCTGCGCCGCCGCGGCCTGGAGGCAGCGCAGAGCCCGCGAGGGTCCCCGCCGCTCAGCCTCGCCTCCGAAGCCGCTGCTCGCCCCTCGCCGGCCTCCCGCACCCCGCCTTTCGCAGAGAGAGCTCGGGGCGCCAGCCCGCGGCCGGCCCAGCTTTGGCCAGGGGACTTGCAAGCCCCCGCCTGTGACGTGGTGCTGCCCGCGGCTCTCCCTAGCGCCGGGACAGCGTGGCTCTGGTGACCAGGGCCCTTCCCGCTCCTCCTGCAGCAGCCGGGCCTGAGGTCTCCGCGTGGACGGTGTAGAAAGCCCAGGAGAGCGCGGCCGCCTTCTGTTTGCAGGCAGGTGGAAGGCTAACGTCTGTCCACTTGCGGTTTAGATTTTTAACAAGTTCCAGTCTCGTACGGGAGACGCTTCTGCATGAGAACCCTGGTTTCTGGTCCCTGCTGATCAGAGGAGTGCACCTGCCCCTCTGGCCGGCAGCGGGAGCTGCAGAGCAGCTGTGCCCACGAGCCGGGTCGGTGTCTGGCCTACCCTGGCCACACACACCACTCCCTGGCCTTGTTGTCCTTCAAGCTCTCACGTTCCAGCCAGGATGGACTTCAAGGGAACGTCTTTCCAAGTATGGATGGATGCACATGGGCTCCAAGAACAGATGTCACTTAGGCCATGCATGCTGGCAGGTCAGGGTTGCGTCCCCACAGCCCACACGGTTGGTCACTGGGTCGTAAAGCAAGAGGGCGGAGGATCAGCCGCCCGCTGCCCGTAGCCGTCCGTCTGGGTCCTGGGCGGTCACTCAGCACTTTGGCCAGTGCACTGTAGTACTTTCCTGTTGTCGCTCTCACAAACTCAGTGGCTTGGAACAACAGAAGTGTCTTGTCTAAGGACTCTGAGTCGAGTCTCCCTGGGCCCAATCACGGTGTCCGCAGGGCTGCTGTCTCCTCAAGGCTCCAAGGGGGAATCCACGTTAAGGCTTTCTCTGGTCCGTAGACGCTGCTGCATTCCCTGGTCTCTGGTCCCTTCTCGCATCTTCAAAGCCAGCAGTGGCTGGTTGAGTCTTGTGCTGCCGCCTCCTTGTCAGGACCCTCAGGGTTCTGTCTAGAGCTTCCCTGGTAACCCATGATGATCCCCCCCATCTCAGGACCGTGTCTCCTCCACGCCCCACCTACACGCCTGGTCTCATCTGCAAAATCCCTTTTACCCGTGAGATAACATTCCCAGGATCCCGGGATTAGGACATGGATGTGTTTTGAGGGTGTTTTCGTGGGAGGTGGTTTCGGGGAAACAGTTGCACCCAAGGAAGGAGCCCTCTGCAGACTTAGGCACGTGCAGGGGTGGCAGGTGGGTGTTGAGTGTGGCTGTGATCATGCTTACTGGGCAGAGGTAGGGGGACATCTAGGCTGGAGGGGGGAGCCTTGCTGCAGCCGAAACTGGGAGAGAGAAGCCTCCATCTCGGGGGGACCCGTCGTCTCCGTCCCCGGTCTTCTGAGGACCTTTGACCTGTTGACCACACTCAGGCCCGGGGAAGCAAAGCCAGGCAGGACGTGGAATTGGGCACAGGTGATCGTATTACCGAGTCCAGTTTATACTGCTCGCAACACCACAGGCCAGTAAATCAGGAGCCGAGTTGTTGGGGCAAAGAGTAGCCGCTTTATTCAGAAAGCCCGCAGATTGAGCAGGTGGTGCACTCGTGCCCCAAAGAACCATCTTGCCTGAGTTAAAATTCAGGCTTCTTTTATGTTAAAAGGGGAGGAGTAAAGTCAAACATTTCCCGGTTCAGGTCAGCCTCCAGAGAGGACGTGTTCATTTCTTCCTCCCTGCGGTCCTTCACAGGTGGGCCTGGTCAGGATGTTCCGTGTGAGCTAAACAAAGGTATTTTAGCGAATGCTCGTTTCCCGGGAGGCAGGGCTCCCAGAGATGAGTCATTATATGTAATTGAAGCTTATAGGTAACATCCCTTTAGTGATTAACTTGTAATAGAAGACAAAGCTGCGTCCCTGCTACAACCTGGTTGGCAGGCGGGAGACGAGATCTGTGCTGGGGACACTGAGGAAGAGGACAGAGCAGGGCCGAGCGCTCCAGCCGGGCCAAGGGCCCACCACGTGGGGACGGCCAGGTGCGGAGGGAGAGCGGGCTGGCGGTCTTCTCATGCAATTTTCCACGTTTAATAGTAGTTTACGTTCACTTAGAAAAATCTGAAACATACAAGAGGGCGAAGGAGCTCAGGAAACGGTCCCTAACGCTGCCGTCTTATTCTCGGTGTCCACCCACGGGGGCTCGTGTTGCACAGCTTGTGAGGCGGCTGTATGTTGTGAATCGTGTGCTCTTCCCTCACAGCGCCTGTGTTATTAGAAAAGCCTGGGGAAGCTGTTTGCTGGCTGGCAGTGTCTTTTCCCCCAAGCGCAGGCAGTCCCTTGCTGCCGCCTCGGCAGCACCCAGTGCTGTGCTGGACACTCCTGAGCAGGCACCCGGCTGCAGCCTGGCTGTTTCCGCAACACAGACCCCCCGGCAGCGGGAGTGGGGAGTTTTCGGGAGCATGGGATTTCTGTTCTTGTTTTTTTCTTTTTCTTTGTGTATTAAGACCAATTATTTTATAGTTCTGGAGGTCAGGAGTTAAGCCCAGGGTCACTAAGCTAAACTCCAGGTGCGGCAGGGTGGCGTCCCTCCTGTGAGCCCTGGGAGGACCCACTGCTGGACGTTCCCGCCCTAGAGGCGGCCCGCGCGCCGCTCACCGCCCTTCCCCGCCTTCTGGGCCAGCGTGGCCAGTCAGCTCTCTCCCAGGGCGTTGCCCTGACGCTCTCCTCTGCCGCCCTCTCCACGTCGAAGGGCCTTTGTGAGGACGCTGGGCCCACCTGTGTCGTCCAGAACAGCGTCCCGGCTCAAGGTCAGCTGATAGGGCGTGGGATTTTTAAGTTCTCAGTGCATTCATCGGTGTCTTCTGGAAACGTGGGGCCCCTCTGCCTTTCCTGCAGGAGGGCGCCCCAGCAGCTAGATCGCCCTGGACTCTCGTTTTCTACGTCCTGCTCCATCCTGTAGGCAGAACCCAAGGGCGCTGTGTTTCTGTGAATGCCAGGCAGGCTGCACCCTCCTCCCCACACGCACTCATGTGGGCCTCCTCTCCCATGAGCACAGGCCACCCCTTGGGTCACCTCCTCATGCATCTGGTCATCGTTTAAATCCTCACGTCACCCGATCCGTCGTAGTCTTCCATCGCTTTTCTATGTTTGTTGTTGTTAAATATTTATTTATTTGGTTGTACCGGGTCTTAGTTGTGGCACATGGGCTCCTTAGTTGTGACACGCAGGCTCCTTAGTTGTGGCAAGGGAACTCGTCGTTGCGGCATGCATGTGGGATCTAGTTCCCTGACCAGGGATGGGACCCGGGCCCCCTGCACTGGGAGCGTGGAGTCTTATCCACTGCACCACCAGAGAAGTCTCTTCTATCACGTTTCTTAGACCGCTTGCCCCAGCCCGTTCAGCAGGGCAGGTTCCAGAACCTACCACTTTACGTTAGAAACCGGGCCAGACGCCCCCTCCTGTGGCAGCCCCCACTGCTGCCAGCCGCTGGGCTCCCTCTGGGCTGAGACTGGGGAGGTGTCTTCCTGCCCAGTTCCATCTGCGTGCCCCGCCCCCAGTCTCCTCTGATCCTTGCGACCACCCCGAAGGCCCCTCCTCCTCACCCGGTCTCCCTCCAGCCCCTCCTCCTGAATGAAGCCTACTCGAGGTGCCCCTGTGATGGGCAGAGCCAAACTCTGACACGGGTCTGTCTGACTCGGGAGGCATCTGTGGATGTAGGGTCAAGGCCGACAGCGAGGCCCGATTCTAGGTGCCTCCCTAGCACCTGAAACCAGCAGAGCCTCCGAGGGCAGGTGGCACATCCGCCTCCCTGTGCTACTCCTGTGGTAAGAGCCCCAAGTCACAGAGCCCTCCCCACCACGTGGCTGACCCCGCCAAGCCTGCAGAATTATCCCAGCCGGCCAGGGACATCCTGCAGCAGGGGCCACCCAAGGGCCCGTGACCCTGCGTGGCGTGAGGGTCATCTACCCAGTGTATCTCCGCACGTTGTGCGTTCAGCCACCCCCCGTAGCCCTAGGGCTGGTCGAACAGAAGATGATTAAGACGGTGGGCCCCCGGGTGCAGGCTGCCCACCATGGGAGCTATGGTACTCGGTGAGGATGCTCAGAGGTAGGTAGGACACCACACCCCAGAGCTGCTGAGCAAGGCTGAAGCAGGGCCAGGAGAGCACGACTTTGAAGGGACACCACACACTCAGCCATCAAGACAGGTGATAGCTTCATGTTCTACAAAATGAAGATGAATTCAGGGACGTCCCTGGGGGTCCCGTGGGTAAGACTCCACACTCCCAATGCAGGGGCCCGGGTTCCATCCCTCCTCAGGGAACTAGACCCCGCGTGCTGCAACTAAAGGTCCTGCATGCCTCAACGAAAGATCCCGCGTGCCACGACCGAGACCTGGTGCAGCCAAATAAGTCAATAGTTTTTTAAAAATGAATGCAAATTTTGTAAAATGTTAAATTTCAGTGTAGAGATTTTTCACAGCTTTATGGAGATTTTCACATACCATGGAATTCACTCCTTGAAGGTACACAGTTCAGTGGTTTCAGTCTATTCACAGAGCTGTGCCTCCACCATCACAAATTTAAACGTTTTCTCACATTTTCCAAAGACACACACTGTGAGTAGTCATCCCCCGACTCCTCCTCCCCCCGCCCCGGCAATCACCAGTCTCCTTTCTGCCTCTGTGGAGCTATCAGAGCTTGTTTTTTTTGCTGCCGAGTAACATTTCATTGTATGCATGCAGCACACTTTGTTTATCCATTCCTAAGTTGTTGGGACAGTTTGGTTTGTTTGCACTTTTTGGTACTGTGAGTAATGCCGCTGTGAACAGGCACGTGTGAGGGGGTGTGTGACAGACGTTTTTATCTCTCTCGGGTGTAAGATTATGTTAGAGCTGGAATTGCTGATCACATGGTAACAACATGTACCCTTGAGATGACTGTTTTCTAAAGCAGCTGCACCGTTTTGCATACTCACTAGCAGTGTACAGGGTTCCAATTTCTCCACGTCTTCCCCAGCACTCATGATTGTCTTTTCATTATAATTACGCTAAAGGCTGTGAAGTGTGATAAAGAGGTGTTATAGGATCCATCTTTCTAATCATAATCAAATACATTCAGAAATAAGACCGAAAGGGCAAACTATTTTCAATTGAGATATTCTCCTGAAAAGACCTCTGGATCAAAGAAGGAATCACTATTTCACAGCACATTGACTCTTGCCCGCTGAATTGGCCAGGCCAAGAAGGGAGTCCCAACCAAATCAGACTGTGTCTTGCTGTACAATCTATTTGCTGGCATCTAAAAGGGAAAGAGTCTTTGCAGGGGAGAGGGGGAGGGGGGAGAGTACGATAGAACTTGCTTTTTCTCTATTGCGAAATGTGTGTTAGGGCCCTCAGGCCCAAGTCCGTTTGAGGGTGTGGGAGACAAATTTTGGGGTAAAGGCCAGAAGTCACGAAACCATGGCAGAGCAAGGCTCGATGGGGCTCACAGACTCTGCTGCAGGGCCTGCTCACAGGAGTCCTGCTTTCAGGGCTGGGGCGAGGACAGCGTGGCCCTGCGGAGAGGGGACCTCTCGTGCCGGCTCTCCTGGCCATGCCCGCTTGTCACTGCAGACGTTTACACAGGCAGGGACGGTATACAGACTTCAAAGACCAATCCAGAAGAGTGGAACAAATAAATCCAAAATAGAGCTCTCTGCACAGAACACTAAATAAAATAGATTATACCCTTGAACCTGAGCAAAGAAATGAGAGAGGTCACTAAGGTACGTAAGTCTAGTCATGAAAAAGGAGTAATATGTACACACTGAATAGCCTTCTATCAGAGACATAAAGAAATATAAATTTATATGAGCAACGCCATGGCCACACATTTAAAAATCCAGTGGAAGTGGATTTTTTAAAACAGAAGCCCAAGGGATACAGAAATCTATCTAGTTATTTTATGGAACTGGCTTAATCTTATGTGACTACATAAAACTCTAGTTCCTGTATAGCAAAGAGAGAGAGAAACAAGATTAAAAGAGTCTGCACTGAATCTGTGCCACCCAGTACAGATAAAAGGTTAATATCCCGAAAAGACAAAGAGCACCTTTAAATTGATAAGAACAAGGCAAACATCCAAAGGAAAGTTAGCAAAACACACAAATGGACAAGTCACGAGGAGGAACAGGCAATGTCCCTGTCATTTGAAGCCTAGACACGGGATTTAAAGTGGCTACAACTTGTGACTCTGCCTGGCAAGGCAGCAGAAAACAACCAAAGCAAGCCTCCTTGCTGGGTGCAGCAGCCTTTGAGAAAGCAAGCTGGGGACAACAGCAACATTTTAAAATAGCTGACCCTTTCACCTGGGAACACGACTTCTTGGACTTTGCCTTTTTTTTTTGAAATACAGTTGATTTACAATGTTGTGTTAGTTTCAGGTGTACAGCAAAGTGATTCAGTTATACGTATACATATATTGATTCTTCATATGTTTTCTCATATAGGTTATTACAAAATGTTGCGTAGAGTTCCCTGTGCTATACAGTAGGTCCTTGTTGTCTGTCTAATTTATAGTAGCATGTATCTGTTAACCCCAAACTCCCGGTTTATGCCTCCCCCACTTTCCCCTTTGGTAACCATAAGTTTGTTTTCTGCGTCTGTGAGTCTGTGTATGTTTTGTATACAAGTTCATGTATATCATGTCTTTTAAGATGCCACATATAAGCAATATCATATGATATTGTCTCTGGCTTACCTCGCTTAGTATGATATTCTCTAGGTCCACCTATGTTGCTGCAAATGACATTATTTCATTCTTTTTATGGCTGAGTAATATTCCATTGTATATATGTACCACATCTCTTGTCCAATCATCTGTGGATGGACGTGTAGGTTGCTTCCATGTGTTGGCTATTGTAAATAGTGCTGCGATGAACATGGGAGTGTGCGTGTATCTTTTTAAACCATAGTTTTTTCTGGGTATATGCCCAGGACTGAGATTGCACACAGCATGGCCAAAACAAATAAACAAACCCATGGAATTTCAGAGTCCACACTGTGTGTTTACATGAAGCTTAGAAATGGGCAAAGCGAATGCATGGTCAGAGGAGTGTTTACCTTCGGGGGATGCTGACCAGGAGGGCCCTGCGAAGTCTGGAAGTGGACTGGGGCCTGGGAAGGTGCTATGTCTTGTTCCTGGGGTTGGGAGATGCCTCTGGGATTGGACACAGGACAGAGGTGATGAGGTGGTGCCGTCAGTGGGTGGGAGTGAAGGCAGGAGGCTGCCAGGGAGAGAGGCACCAAGGGGCTGGACACCATCTCAGCCAAAAGAAGAGGCCAGACTTCAAGCTCCGGAGCCTCCGTCTCTTTCTTCAGATGTATTTCCTGCACTCGCTCTGTCTCTGTTGAACAGTGTTTGCTCTTGTAATGGGTGAGCCTGCCCTCTCTACCTTTATGTACAGTCAGTAGACCAGACTTACACTGTCTCAGTTTGGGCATCTCATTCTACCCCAGTTCCTCAATTCTGACACACACTGTGCCACACTTTAACATCTCTCTCCAGGATCCGGGTGTGGTTTTGGACTGAGTATGTGTCCTAGTTGGCAGGCAGTGTTCTACTCTCTCCCAAGTGCCTGAAGGGGCAGCTAGCCCTCCAGCCAGCGCGTCTCACTGTGGCCGGAGGGTGAGCTTGCTTTCTGGCCGTGAGGCAGCCTGCGCTACTTTCTATTTTGTGACCTGCGTTGTGTTCTGTGCTTCCCGTTCTGCGTTTGGGTTTTCCTCGCGGTAATGTGGAAGATACACGGCCCGGTTCTCCAAGTGGGTAGCAGCACAGGCTCTCAGCAGCAGGGACAGTGGTACCATATGGGGAGTGGATGCTGAGGACAGGGAGACCGCAGGCCAGCAGCTTCCCCAGGGTGCCAGGGCCTCCAAGGCCATCCTCAGTTTGCTGGAAGGAGTCACAGGACTCGGAAAAGCTCTGGGACTCGGTGACACCATTTATTACCAATACAATGTATATATAAAATCAGCAAAGGGCAAGGTGTATGGGGCAAGCTGCCAGGTGTCCCCTCCCAGTGGAATCTCACAAAAAGCGCTGAATCCTCCCAGCCCTGATGTGGGAAGACTGCAAAGTGCTGCTGTGCAGGGAAGCTCACCTGAGCTTGTTTCCAGGTGCTACTGGGACTCGGTCCTGCAGGCATGGAGCCCCACATAACTGACCTTAGCTACACAGACTCCAGCTCCCAGGCCCAAGAGGCCAAGCTGATACAGCCCAAGGCCTCAGGACAAAAGCACTCTTCTCAGGAGGTCACCAGGGATGGTGGTGTGGCTGGCAAGTGGAGAGAACAGCATATGCAAAGGCCCAGTGGCATGTGGCGGTGCTGTGAGCCTGGAGCCTGGGTGAGGGCCCAAGGCGGCCAGCAGGCTGAGACGGGCGGCCAGGTCAGCGTGGCGCTTCTGTCCTCCACCTCGGGCCCACCGAGGAGCCCACAAAGCCCCCCGACCTGCATAGCCAGCTGCTCGGCCACCTCTTGGTTGGCAGACCAGGAAAGCGGTGGGTTTCTATACCCACAAGGCACAAAACGTCTCCCTTGTCAGTAAGAGGCATTCATCAGACCTGGGAGAGATGACGATACCAACACGACGGACAGAAGAGGGAGCCCAGCTTCAGACACTCTCACAAGTGGACGGCTGACCTAAGCCAGGGCAACCCTGCAGAGCTTGAGGAAGGAGGGGCCTTTCCATAAAAGGGGTATCCACATGGAGACATATGATCTCGACCTCCTGCCGTAACATGAAGGTCTAGTGTGAAAGGCAAAGCAAGGAAGGTAGTTACGTGCCAACGCAGGTGACCACCTTCAAGATCTTGAGGCACAAAAGAGTTTTCCCCGACAAGCTAAACACTACG
This sequence comes from Hippopotamus amphibius kiboko, assembly GCF_030028045.1. Classification (NCBI taxonomy): domain Eukaryota; kingdom Metazoa; phylum Chordata; class Mammalia; order Artiodactyla; family Hippopotamidae; genus Hippopotamus; species Hippopotamus amphibius. The sequence goes on from NW_026648280.1 coordinate 2,838,241, forward strand.
CAGAACGGGAACACAGGACACAACGCAGTGTCATCGTCAGACATCGTAAACACAGCAGACAGGCTCGCTACAAAGAGGGGGAAGATGTGCCCAGCGACCAGCATCCGGAATAAACAGGAATTTCCACCAGCCTATGAGAAAAGGCACGACCTACGGCGTAATACGGACAGCCGCGCAGAGGAGCAGCCTCTAGCCTCACGTGGCCGCACGGAGGCACTCCACAAAGGACGCTTAACAGATAGGGGAGACGGGGAAGAAAGCAGTGTGCTTATAGACACGTTCAGAAAGAAGCAGTAGCAAACTACGTGGTTACGGCTGGGCTTTCTATAAGGGAAGGCAACGACGTGATTATCGCTGTGATGGGACATCTCATCTTCTGCCCCTGGGCTGGGTTTACACAAACAGCTCCCCTGGTTCTCAGGCCTTCAGACGTGGACTGAATCGAACCGCAGGCTCTCCTGGGCCCCCAGCCCACAGACAGCTGAGCGTGGGCCTTCTCAGACACCACAATCCGGTGAGCCAACCCCTCGTAATAAAGCTCCTTTTATATGTAACCTGACTGCATGCTATGTGGCGGGCGTGATTCTTTTTTTGTTTTTTTGAAGTTTTTTTGGGACCATTTTTAAAGTGTTTATTGAATTTGTTACAATATTGCTTCTGTTTTATGTTTTGGTTTTTTGGCCACGAGCCATGTGGGATCTTAGCTCCTCGACCAGGGAATCGAACCTACACCCCCTGCATTGAAAGGGGAAGTCTTAACCACTGGACCACCAGGGAAGCCTCGGGAGTGATTCATTCTCTGGGCCAACTGGGCTGTCGCTCGTGGGACCCGCCGGTGTCCTACAAGGGCATCTACCACACACCGCGGGGACCCCGCACCAGCAGCCTCCCTGCGGGGATACCACCTTTCGCGTCTCTCCCTAACCAGTGGAATTTTGGGGTGGCCGGGTGGAAGGCTAAGCTGGGTCTTCGCTGCTGAACGTGGGCTTTCCCTAGTTGTGGCGCTCAGGCTTCGTTGCTCTGCGGCACGTGGGATCTTCCCGGACCACGGCTTGAACCCGTGTCCCCTGCATTGGCAGGCAGGTTCTTAACCACTGTGCCACCACGGAAGTCCCCATAGTGAGATCTTTTTATAACGTCCATGCTATGATACCTGCGCTGATCGGGCTGACTAAATAACTCACAGCCGAAGCACCCTCTCAGCCGGGGTATCCTTGACCATAAAGTGGGAACAGTGCTACCACCACCCAGGGAGATGGGATGAGGGTGAGACAGACTGTTGAGTGAGATGTACCCGCACTGGCCTGCTTCCAAGGGCACCCTCGAGGGCTCTTAGGTGCAATTCACTCCTGTTGTTGCTGACCGTGGCCCCTCCCAGCGACACTGCTGACGAAGACACAGGCCCACGGCGACAGCCAAGACAGGATGCCGATATCAGAGACAACAGCAGCCCTTGTGGGGGACGTTCCCTGCACGTCAATCTTCTTTTAACCCCACAAACATATGTTGAGGTGGACATGCTCACCCGTCCCATTTCACAGTGAAGGAAGCCAATTCCCGGGAGGCGAGCGGTCTAGGCATTGCCCTGCTGCCCAGCCTGTGAGTGGCCAGCTCTCAATCCACACGGCAAGCTCTGGGATCCACAGACCCAGGTTCGCGTCCAGCACACGCCCCCCTGCGCAGCTCTCCAGGCATCCCAGCCCTGGCTCTCTGTTGCCTGAGGGTGTCTCTTTGGCCTACATCCCAGATGCTAGCCTCTTCTGTCAAGTGGAAATGCAGTGACACAGCCTCACCAGTCAGGACCCCTTGAATTTGGCGCAGGATTGCAGCATTCCTCATCGGGGGGATGGCCACAGCTTAACCCCCCTCGCAGCATGGTACACGCAAGAGAAGTGGACATCGGCTCAGGCTGGCACAGGCGACAGGCAGCTCGGCACAGGAGCCCAGGGAAGCCTGGAGAGCAGGCCCAGCAGGTCTTAAGGGATGGTCACAAGACATGGCCGGAGCATCTGCTCACAGTGGGGTGGCCAGCGCCAGTCTCTACCACTTCATCCATATACTCCAAGCTCCCTTCGGGCTGGTTTCTGGTCCCAGAGGGTACCAGGGCCTTAAGGTAACGGGGCAGCAGACTGGGCCTCAAGGTGCATCAGCCCAGCCTCTGCTGCTATGCGCCAGCTGTCTAACAATATTGGACCTACTGTGTGCTCCAGGAGGAAGCAGACCTGGGCCAGAGCAGAGGTAGCCAGCCTGGGGCTCTGCTGCCGTGAGCACACAGCTCCCACTCCCTTGTTAGCCCGGGCTCTCCTGGAGGGAACAGGTGTGTGCACGCACCTGACAACCTAGTGTGTGCAGGGAGGTGGGCTGGACCACAGTGGGCCTGGATCGAGTCCAGCTGTGTGCACCAGTGCCAAGAAAGGGCTGTGGTTCCATGGGGGACACACAGGGCTTGCTTGGCCCCAAAAGGCAGAGAAACAGTCAGTGGCAACAGGAACAGCCACATCCTGGAAGATAAGCACAGGCACGGCCCGCCACGCCTGGTCTGCTGTGCTCAGGATGCACACAGCACTGGCCGCCACCACGGAGGAGAAGATTCTCACACGAACCCACCCTAAAACGCCCAGGGACCCGTGGGGCCACGATACTGCCTCGGGGACGTCACCCAGCCAAAACTGCTCCTGCTAGCATCACCCTGCCTGCTGCTCCCACAATGCCCCCGAAGACACTGCGTACTCCATGCTCCAGAAGTCTCTGCATCTGCTCCCCACAGAAAAACTTGCCCCAGGGCCTTTGCACATGCACTCCGCCAGACACACTCCTCCCCCCAGTCACACCCTTCCTGCCTCAGTCGAACGCCCTCTGGCCCTTGTCAGATGGCCCATCACGGCACGTCCCCCCACATCCTCCAGACCACGTCCACATGCGCTGGCCCGGCCCAGCCCCAGCCCCATCAGAGGCCACACATGGCCCACAGATAGAATCATCTCTCTACCTGGAGTGGCTGCGGGGCTGCTGGCTCCTCCCACACCCCTGGCCTTGCCCAGACAGGGCCACTCCTCGAGGGGGGGACTCTGAAGTAAGGTGTCTGGAGGGCACGGGGCCCTGTTCTCCCTGCTTGCTCCCCACCCACGCAGACATCTGTGTACACAGCCAAGTTTATTGTCCCTCTGCTGTGGGGTCAGGGTCACCTGCACTGTGCACCTGGGGAGAAGGCCAGGCTGGGATCCCTGACAGCCCCGTGCAGGTCCGAGCTGTGGTGACAGAACAAGCATCGGGGGTGACCAGCGCCTTCAGGTGCCCCGCGGGCCGCCCTGGCCGTCAGAGCCTCCAGGCTCCCTCACACACCGCCCGGTATATGTCTGGCGTCATGGGCCGGAAGGCGCGGGCCTGGTTGTCCAGCACGAACAGGGGGTCGGCGACCATGCCCACGTCGAAGCCCTCGCGCACCAACCGGGACTTCACCAGTTTGAACGTGCTCGTGGTCTCCAAGGCGTCCTGCAGGGGCAGCGGCTGTCACTGACGGTGACGGCCCCGCCAAGACCGCCCACCCACCTGCGCCAGCCACGCTGAGCTCACCTGGACACGAATGAAATGAGGGGCAGCGTAGGCAGGCAGCCAGGTGTGCACGTACTGGTACAGCCTCTGCCCGTCGAAGGCCTGACCAGGGGCCAGCCGCACGGCGGCCATGCCCACCTTGCCCTCACACCCTGTGGAGCACACGCATGCAGCCCGTGGCTGGCCCTCCTCCCTGGGCCTCAGCAGCCCCCGCCCGCCAACAAAGCTCCCGCACCTCCCACACGCAGCTGGAGGGTTAGAGTAAGGTGACCCCTCCGTACCTGGCACTGCTACGCCATAGACGTTCACCTCCTGCAGGAAGTCCACGAGAGACAGCACGCCCTCCACCTCCCGCGTGGACACGTTCTCACCCTTCCACCTGCGGGGTCGGAGGGGTGGCTGGGACCCGGGCCCCCCGGGAAAGGAGGCCCCGCCCCTGGCCAAGCCCCGCCTCCTGGCCCCCAGGCCCCGTCCCCTCCGAAGCCACCAGCCCCGCCCCCGGAAAGGAGAGGCCCTGCATCCAATCAGCCAGGCTCCGCCCCCCGGAATCCACAAGCCCCGCCCCTGGATAGGAGAGGCCCCGCCTCCCATCCACCAAGTCCAGACACCCCCCCCCCCCCGCTCCACTCCGCGGGCCGAAATCCACAAGTCCCGCCTGAGAAACCCCACGGGACCGGAAGGTGTCCCCGAGGCGGTCGCGGAAGTAGAGGAAGCCTTCTTCGTCCATGGCCAGCACGTCCCCGGTGTTGTAGTAAACGTCGTTCGGGCGCCGCACGTTCTGCACCAGCTTCCGCTCTGTGTGCTCCCGGGGCCCGCGGTAGCCCAGGAAGGGCTGGTGCCGCAGCACCTGGGTGAGCAGGAGCCCTGCCTGCCCTGCGGGGGCGGAGCGCGGGCCCGGCTTCAGCGGCGGACGAGCGCGTCAGGAGCCCGCCAGGCCGCGGCCAGGACCCTGCCGGGGAGGCGACGGAGAGAGCCCCAGAAACCGATCCAGAGACCCAGAGACAGAGACAGAAAATGAGAGGCAGGAGAGAGAAGGCAGCGTCAGGGAGTCCGCTCCAGGTAGAAGGAGGCTCGCAAGGATGGACAAGGGAGAGAGACACATGGTGGTGCCAAAGGGAGACTCTGCCCGACCTTGCAAGGCCCCAGGTGAGAAGACCTAGGAGAAGGTTCAGGACAAGAGATGGACGCCTGGGAGGATGTGACTTAAAAAGAAAGCTCAAGAGAACAGCTCACATGGACACCCTGAGAGCCAGCAGAGCCGCAGGCTGAGGCAGAGGAGCTGAGCAGAGCTGACGCACGGGGAGGGACAGGGCCCCGGGCCCGGGACTCAGGGTCCGGGTGAGGACTGCAGACACCACCGCTGGGCATCCGCCTCAAGGCTTCGGGGGGCTTGTTCCGGCCACGGGGCAGACGGAGGGTCTGCACCCTTCGCACACCCAGGGAAGGCTCCCCAGCCCCCAGACCTGGCTCCACAGGGATGCAGAGGCCCCTGCTGTCCCTCACGGGCTCCTCTGTCTCCACGCTGTACCGCACAAGCTCAAAGGGGGACAGCACCTGGGTGGAGGGTGGGGAGGTGTCGGCAGGTGTCCCGTGGGCTCAGCCTCCGTCGGGGCCACGGTCACGTCCAACACACTCACTCGAAGGAACCAGCTTATCTTGCCCTGGGCCCCACAGCGCCCTGGGTAGTTGACAAAGCCAGCGTTGCCTTCCGTGGAGCCATAGACTTCCCAGATGCGAATGGGGCCGAAGCGCTGCTGGAAGGTCTCCCACACTTCCGCCCGGAGTCCACTGCCAATCGCCAGACGGACGTTATGTGTCTGATCCTCCGGCCGCTGCAGGGATGTCCCAAGAAGCATGAGGAGGAGGTGCCCTTGGGTGTGCGCAGGAACCCTTCCCTGGGGGGCTGTCTTGGGTCCTTACCTAAGGAGCTACCCGGGAAGTGATGGGGGCCTGTACCTAGAGGATCTACCTGAGTTCTTACTTGAGTTACCTGGAGTCTGTACCTAGAGAGTTACTTGCAGGGGTTACCTGCAGAGGTTACCTGGGAGCCTTACCTGGAGGGATACGTAGGGGTGACTGGAGGCCTCATCTGGGGACTTATATAAGGGTAGTTACCTGAAGCTTCTGCCTGGGGAGGGGGTTAACTGGAGGCCTTACCAGGAGGGGTTACTTGGAAGCCTTTACCTGAAGGTAACCTGGGGAGTGACTTGAAGCTTCATCTTGGGGAGTTATCTGGGGGCCTTACTTGGGGTAGTCACCAGGAGACGTTATTTGGAGGGATACCTGGGGACCTTGCTTAGAGACCGTTCCCTGGGGTCCACACACCATTGATCCATAAGGGTGAGGCTAGCTCACATCTAGAGTCCACCGGAGCCACACCCTGCTCTAGGCACTTTACAGGTTTAATTCTCACAATACCCCCTTGAGGTTTTATTCCTGTTTTCCAAAAGAGGACACTGAGGCTGAGAGAGGTGACGTCACCTGCTCAAGATAGCACAGCTGATCATCAAAGGAGCCAAGACTGGAACCCTTATGTGGACTCACTGTCCGTGCCTCTTGCCTGGGGTGTTTTATTGATACCTGCGTGACCTTGCTTGAGTTCTGGACTGAATCTACCTGAGACATTTACCTGGGATGACTTCACCTTGGGGCCCTAATCTTAGCACCTCACCTGGGGGGTGTTGCACAGGTACCGCAGGACCTCGCCGACGTACTGGATCACAGTCACACCGTGCTGCCGACAGTCGTCCCAGAAGCAGGAGGCAGAGAACTTGGGGGCTAGGACACAGGTCACTCCTGGGAGGGTGGAGAGGAAAGGTGTTCAGGTCATGCTTCCAGGCCACTGTGAGACGCTGCTTTGATCACCTGTCTGCGGCCCCTGAAGCCCAAGATGACATCAGACTCATCTCTGTGTTGCTGGCCCAGCCAGAACTTCCCATGAGAAGAGCACAGCCAAACCTGAGTTTGAATCTTGTCTCCAGAATGTGTGGAAAGCTCGGTGCCTGCTACAATGGGAGCACTTTAAATAAGGGCTGTGAGTAGGAATCACTCTTGATTGTGATAGATGTCTTCGGAATGTCTAGCTGAGCAAATGGGTGGGTGGATGACTGGGTAGGAGGATGGAAAGGTGGGTGGAAGGATGGATGGATATATGGGTGTTCTGAAGGAGGGACGCATGGATTAATACATGTTAGAGGCCACTACACTCACTCCAGGAAAGTGCTGCCTCCTTTCCTGATCCCCTCCTCTGCAGCTGGCTCTGCGGATGGCACTCTCCCCACCTCAACCCTAATCCTCAGCAAGACCCCGCCAGCTAAATATCATCATCCCTGCACCCAGAGAGACGATGGCTCATGTGCTTGGTGAGGTAGCAAGTGTATGTCTTCTTCGAGGCTGTATCTTGACAGAAGTGAAATGGAATGCCCTCTCTGTGAAAATGGATGCTGGCTCCTTGAAAATGACAGCTTTGTAAGCAAACCCTAGTGAAATGCCTGGATTCTGGAAAGGTCTTCAAGAGCTGCTAAAACCAGGGGAGAGATTGATAAGGATTTTTCCAATAAAAGCTTCCCAATTCTTCTTCTTTTTTTAAGATTTATTATTTATTTACTTATTTACTTATTTTTGGCTGCGTTGGGTCTTCATTGCTGCTCTCGGGCTTCCTCTAGTTTTGGCAAGCGGGGGCCACCCCCTGTTGTGGTGCTTCTCCCGTCGTGGAGCACGGGCTCCAGGTGCATAGGCTTCAGTAGTTGCGGCACATGGGCTCAGTATTTGTGGCTCGCAGGCTCTAGAGCACAGGCTCAGTAGTCGTGGCATACAGACCTAATTGCTCTGCAGCACGTGGGATCTTCCTGGCCCAAACCCATGTCCCCTGCATTGGAAAGCGGACTTTCAACCACCGTGCCACCAGGAAAGTTCCCCCCAATTCTTCTTGGCCTAAAGTAGGACCCCAGCTTTGAGCAGCCTCTAATATGACAAGTTAGGAAGCATAATGAACCCCACAAGGGTTCTTGCCAAGAATAATTGAACTGAATCCAAAAACATCTCTAGAGGGAACATCTAGTCTAATAAATAGGAAGTGTGGGAGGGAGAGGAGCAGAGACCAAAGAAGCAAGTACAATGAGAACAGTTTAAAACAGTTTAACTATAGAAAGATAGACGATTGGGGACATTTCAACAGGAAGTGTGCATCACATAGTATGAAAGAGTTACTGTTAATTTTTTCAGGTGTGATGATCACTCTGGTTACAGTTTTATAAGTCCTTACATGTTAGAGGTACATACTGCAATATTTACAAACAGAAAGATCGTGTCTAGATGTGCTCCAAAATAATACAGAAAGAAGGAAGGAGTACATATGAAATAAAATTGGCACCATATTAACAATTGTGGGACTTCCCTGGTGGCACAGTCTTTAAGAATCCGCCGGCCCACGCAGGGCACTTGGGCTCCATTCCTGGTCTGGGAAGATCCCACACGCCTCGGAGCAACGAGGCCCGTGCACCACAACTACTGAGGCTACACTCTAGAGCCTGCGAGCCACAACTGCTGAGCCTGCCTGGCACAATTACTGAAGCCCTCATGCCTAGAGCCCATGCCCCACCACAAGAGAAGCCAGCGCACTGAGAAGCCCACGTACCGTAATGAAGTGTAGTCCCGACTTTCTGCAACCAGAAAAGGCCCACGTGCAGCAATGAAGGCTCAATACAGCCAACAAATAGATCAATACATAAATAAATTTACTCAAAAAATTGTTGTGTCTGGGTGAGGATGTGGGAGGCATCATCAAACGATCTGCTCTGCTTTTGTGTATGTTTGAAATGGTCCACGATTTTAAATGTTTTACATAAAACATGAGTGTAAAAAGACAAGTGGGGGAAGGGGAGGCAATAAGCAAAACAGAGCAGCAGCATGCGGATGGTGGCGGAAGCTGGGTGGCGAGCACGCGACAACTCGTGTAGAAAAGTGTAGACGTTTTTATATTTCAATATTTTCCATGTTAAAATTTCAGAGAAAAAAAGACCCGAGCTGTCTGTTGACTGAATTCACGGTCAGGTGTCTAGGGAGACAGCGCCGTGGGATGTTTGGTGAGAGTTCCCCCACTGGCTCCGCGTGGGACAATGACCGATGAGTGACCGACACTCATAGCCTCTCCTGGCACCTCCTGACCACAGCGCAGCCATTAAGGACTATCTGGGTGTCCAGCCCTCTGTCCAGGTAGCCCTGGGGCTCGCTGTCCTTGTCAAAGGTAAGAACCTGGGGTGCTGGGTAACCTGTGGGGCCTTGTCACCCTGACATCCCGTCTGGCAGTCCTGCGGATTGAGGAGGGGGGTTCCTCAAAGAAGGGCTTACCAAGCTCCAGGCAGCTGAGGACCCCAAGGACAAGCCCCATCGTGTGGTACAGAGGCAAGACTGTGTAGACCACGTCGTCCGCTGTGACCCCACACAGGGTCAGCATCCCACTTATCTGCAGCACCCGCTCATACGTGAGGATGGCTGGCTTCGGCAGCCCTGGGGATGAGGGGATGGAAAGAGGGGGTGGGTGCACGGATGGCGCGAGGGGGACCCGCACCCAGGAGTGGGTCTCCAGGGTCAGGTCTGTAGAGTCAGGGGTTTGAGGCTCTCGAAAGGTGGTCAAGTGTGGGACCTGTTGGTGACTCTGGGGAGGGCAAGCTGGATGGGGGCTCAGAGGCTGAACTCCAAAGTTCAGGGTTTCTGTGGCTGTTTACTGGGCAGAGGCAGGGTTCTGGTGCTGACCGTTCAGATAACACTGCGGGTCAGAGTTCCAGCCAGGTGGCACAGTCAAAGGGCAGGGTGGGTTGCGCAGCTCAAGTCTGAGGCCCAGGTCAGGCTTGGGGTCAAGTCACCTGGAGCGTTCAGAGGGTGAGGGCTGGGGCTGGGGTTGCTGGGCACCCTCACCGGTGGTCCCCGAGGTGTAGATGAACAGAGCTGGGCTTCGCAGCTTGATCTCAGCACGCAGGTCAGCGGGCACGGGGTCTGAGGGGGCAGCATCGAGGGCAGCCCCCAGAGCCCCCACGCCCGGCGTGGGGGAGGAGCGGCTGAGGTAGAAGCAGTGGACGTTCTCTGCCTGCAGCTTGGGAAGGACCTCCTCCAGGTTCTCCCGCAGGTCTGTGGGGTTGGGTCAGAGGAGGAATTTAGGGGAGGCCCACCTTTGTGGTGGGGGGGAACCAAGATGTGGGAGAGGAGCCCACTGCCAGCCATGGAGGAAGCAGCCAGAAGAGAAGAGCATCTGCCTTATCGCTGAAGAACCCCGTCATTAGTATTTGGGGGCAAAACACATTGGAAAATAGCCATGGTGAAGAGAAAACGAAACAAAACTCTGGGGCCCTCAGAATTACTTTCCAGCAACTAAGTTTTGGCCCTAACGGCCAGGGGCGGGTGGGGTGCACGGGGCTCCTGCCCAGGCCCCACCAGGACCCTCTGAACAGCAGTCCTCCCCTCCGCCTCCCGCCCCCTCCAACCTCCGCGGGCCTCCGAGGTCCTCACCTGGGTCCACCACCAGCACCCGAGCCCCAGAGCTCAGCACCGAGTGCACCAGGGGCGCCCCGCGGCCGTGCGGATTGATCCAGGCCACCGGGCAGCCCAGCTTGGCCAGCCCCAGCCACAAGCCCAGGGCCGGGATGGTCTGCGAGGGCAGCACCAGGAGGGCGGTGGGCTCCCGAGTGCGGAGGCCCGAGGCGCCGCCCAGCTCGGCCTTCATGACCCACGCTGCCCGGCAGGCCCTGGCGTCCAGCTCCCCGAAGGTGACCGACCGGCTCCCGGGCCCCGTCCACACCAAGATCGCGCGCCCTGGCTGCGCGCGCACCCGCCGCTCGAAGGAGTCTATGAAGGTGTCGGGCGGCCGGCGGCTCAAGCGCACCCAGATGTTCAGGCCCAGGCGGAGGGCCCTGAAGGTGTAGGCCAGGTCAGCAGGCAGCCATCGCAGCCCTGGGGGCGGCTGCGCGGGCAGAAGAGCCAGCGTGAGGGCCGCGGCCGCCAGACTCAGCCAGTGAGGCATCCAGGGGCCCAGCCAGGGCCAAGACAGCGCGGCCAGGCCCAGCAGCGCCCCGCAGGCGCGGCCTCCCAGGAGCCAGCACAGGGCCAGGGCCGCTGCTGCCGGCCACGTGGGCTGCCCCAGGCCTCGCAGCAGCAACAGCAACAACAGCAAGAAGGCCAGTCGCCCCCAGATGCCCATGTCACCTGCTCCTCTCTCGGGGAAATGTCCAGCAGTGCCCACCTCTGCGGGGGCTGAAGACTCGTCAAGCCCCACCCCCTGGCGGGGACCCAGGCACTGTGGACTGTGGGGCGGCTCCAGGACCACGCGTCCAGCCCTTCTTAACCCTGTCTGTCTGTTTCGTTCTGCCTGGTCCTCTGCCTCTGTCCCAGCCGCGGTGCGCCAGGCACTTGGGAAACAGGCAGAAATCCATCTCTGAGGAAACGGAACTTCCAGCCGCACCAAATGCAAATTCAGCAGGATAGCAAGGCAGCTCTGGCGGCGAGCACTGCCTACCCATCTGCAAACCCCACCAGGAAGCTCTCCTGGGGCACCTCCTTAATCTGAACCTGCGAGATGGGGCCTGGCCGGGATGAGCCCCCAGACTCTCACCAGGTACACAGCAGGTGCTCAGTAAGCCCTTGACCGCCACAGTGCCTGAACTCAAACCCAGCTGGGACCCCCCGACCCGTGTGCCCCACGCTGACTCTGCCGTACCCCTGGCGTCCACAGGCACCACGCCCGGGGTTCGGGAGGCTGAGCTCTGGCAGTCTACGCACGGCTGGACCCAGAAGGCCTCAGCCCTCTCCTCCAGGAGGTGGTTGTGGGGGCCCGTGCAGAGAAACGTTGCCACGGGCCTAGGATCACGACACGTCGGGCCCCTGGAGCACCCTACAGGCCACATCCCCTCACCGGCTCCAAATACTCTGCACACAGTGCCCAGGCCATGTGCCAAGCATGTGACGGAGGCAGGCGAAGAGGAGCCTCGGACTCGCAGAGGCTGGCCATCTTCAGCCCCCAGTGGGCAGCCCATGGGTCCCCACAGCCACGTCCTCCCCCGCCCCCTCCCCAGCACGACCCGGCCCGCCTGACCTCGCCTGCCAGGACAGCTGTCCTGGGGCTCCGACCCCCCCAGGGGCAGCCTCGTCCCCAAAACCCCTGGCCCCCTGCAAGTGACCTGCTCAACCATCATGTCCACCGGGACAGGGGAGGGGAAGTCTGAAGGCCGGAGAGTCTGGCTGGAAGCTCTGGGGGGAGGGGCCTGGAAACCTGCACCTTGGGCAGCAGCCGCTGGGACTGTGGCTGCAAACTTCCCACGTGAGGCCACCCTCTCCAACACTCCCCTCAGATGGGGCTGGCCTGCACCCCTCCCCACAGGGCCGAGGGCTCTAGGAGAGTCAAGTGCCAGTTATATGTGCACCCCACTCCCACCCACAGAGGCACAAGCTGGCAAAGCGGATCATCCTGTCGCAGCCCAGGGAGCAGCGGGGGCGCTGCCCACGGACAGGGGCACTGAGCCCCAACACCCACAGACGGTCTGTGAGGGCGAGGATCGCACGGGCCCCGGAGCTCACGCTTCCGGGTTTGGGCCCCTGGCCCACAGTCCTTTATTACAGAGCAGGGGTCTCAAGACCAGGCCTCAGCCCACGATGGGGCCACCTGCGAAGCCGTAGGCGCCAGATGAGGGAGGGGTAGCTCGGGTCCGGGAGCCAGGGACCTCGCCCGGCCTGACACGGGGGACAAAGGGCAGACCCGACCCCACTCACGGGAGGGGAGGGGTGTGAACCGGCTTCGGAGCCATGAATCCGAGGTCAGGCGCCACGGTTGAGCCCTAGTTCAGGCTGCAGATGATCCAGTTCTCGGAGGTGGTCGGGTGCCTGCCCATCCCCAGCCAGCCACCACCTGGAGGGCCGAGTACTAGGAGGAGAGGAATAAGGCGGCCTGGGCTGGAGGAAAGGGTGGAAGCAGGAGGAGGGCCTGCTCGCAGGAGAAGGCGTGGGCTGGTGGGGGGAACGTGGTCAAGCGGCCGCGGCAGGGGTGACCTCCGCGGTGGGCGGCGGGCAGCGACGGGGCGCGACCAGGCCCCAGGCCCGGATCAGGGCGCGGGGTGCGCGGCCAGGTGGCGCTCCAGCAGCGCGCGGTGAGAGAAGACCTTGCCGCAGGCGGGGCAGGGCGCGCGTTCGGGCCGGTGGGTACGCATGTGCACGTTGAGCGAGCTCTTCTGCGTGAAGCGCTTGGCGCAGACGGTGCACTGGAAGGCGCGCACGCCCGTGTGCGTGACCATGTGCTTGAGCAGGTAGTCGCGCAGCGAGAAGGATCGCCAGCACACGGCGCACTGGTGGGGCTTCTCCCCTGCGGGTGACAGGGCGGGCAGCGCACGCAGGTCAGCTGGGAGAGGGCCCTGGGGCGCCTCTGCCGGGCAGGGACTCCCCCCCGCCCCCCAACCCGGACCAGCCATCAACCTGGAATCCCCCCGCCCCGCAGGGACGCTCCTCTCCCAGACCCTTAGGGTCATACCTGGATATCACTGACTGTCAGTGACCCACAACTCCAACACGTAGCCTCCTGGCAGGGAACCCCGCAGATCTAGGACATCGTTGCCCACCAAGGCTGACCACTCAGGTCTAGCCCGACTTCCAGGGACCTTCCCGCCCCCAAAACGCACAGGGCCTGGCCACCCCTCGCCCATCTCTGCCACGCCCATAGAGCGTTCTGGACTCTGGTCGCTGGCCACCATTCTGGGGACAGTCTGGCAAGGCCCAGCACCCTTCCACTGGGAAAGACCCAGGCATACCTGCCCCCTCCCTGCTGGCCACTATAACATCCCCGGGGTGACAGAGGAGGCTGCCCCCCTCACCCTGAGTCAGAGAGGGGAAGACAGGCTGTGTTGATTCCTAGCGTCATCAAGTATTACCAAAAAGCCTCTCTCCAGTGCTCAAGGGGCTGAGACCCACCCCGGCTCACCCGAGTGGATGAACATGTGCTTGGTGTAGTTTTTCCGAGAGCTGAACGTCTTGTGGCAGTGACTGCACTCGTAGGCGGGAGGCTCGGCGCCCGGCGCGCGCGCAGGGGTGGTCGACGGGGCTGCCGTGGGAGCGGCCGGTGGGGCCGGGGCCTCCCCGGGAGGCGCGCTGGGAGCTGCGTCGGGCTGGAGCGCTGGGTAGAAGGCCGGCGGGGGCGCGGGGGCCGGCCCGGAGGGGGCGGGAGGGGGTTGGGGGGGCGGCCCGGGAGCGCCCAGATGAAAGGGGAAAAGCGAGACGGGCGGCGCGGGGGTCTTCACGCCAGGTGGGCGGGGTCCGGACAGGACACAGTCGGACGGGGCAGGGGTCTCGGCAGGACCGCCTTCAGGGGCGGTTTGGTCTCCGTCTTGCCAAGCGGAGACGTAGCTGTCGGGGAACACGTCCTCGGCCGCCGACGTCCCTCGGAGGAAGTCCCTCCCGGCGCCGCCGTAATCGGAGAGGCCGGCGGGCGCGGGCGGCTCCTCTCGCGCGCTGTCAGCCGCGGCCGGGAGGAAGCCGCCCGCGCAGTCAGGGAAGGACGGGGGCGCCTGGCTGTCACCCGGGCCGCCGCCTTCGCCATCCTCGCCGTCGGTCTCGTCGTCGGTCTCGTCGTCGTCGTCGTCACCGCCGTCGTCTGGGGCCGCGGTTAGGGCAGGGTCGGCATCCGACCCCTCCGCCTTGGGAAGCGCAGGGGGCGCGGGCAGCTGCAGGCGGGCGGGCTGGCGCTGCTTGCGTGTATGCGCGACACCGGGGTGGCCCGGGGGCCGCGCGGCCAGCAAGTGGCGCAGGCGGTGGCGCAGCTGCGCGGGCGCGAGCGGCGGGGGCACGGGCGTGGGCAGGGGCGCCGGCGCGGGGGTGCCTGGGGCAGGGGCGCGGGCGCGGGCGATGATCTGCGTGCACTCGTCGATGACCGTCTGGATGCGCAGCACCGAGGCGGCCGTGAGCACCTGCAGCGCTTCACCCTGCGCCACGACTAGCGAGCCGCTGTAGAGGAACTCGACGAGCTGACGCACTGTCTGCGCGGGCACCACAGGCGGCACACGGATCTCAGAGTGGCCGAGCAGCAACTTGTCCTGGAAGAAGGGCGAGCCGGCGGCCAGCACGCAGCGGTGTGCGCGCAGTGAAGCCTCACGGATGCGTACAGTCACATCACAGAAGTGCCCACCCAGCCGCTGCCCGTTGAGGGTTTCAAGCAGGGATCGGGAGAAGTTCTGCAGGTGAATGTGGTGCACCGCCTCCGCGGCCGCCATCTGCACGGGACGAGGGGATGTGGGCAGAGAGGAAGTCAGCCAGGGACCCCACTCTGCCCTGGCGTTCCCATCCCTTCAGCGGGACAGGGCCCAAGGGTGAACCACACCCCCCGGCTTCAGGAACCTCAACCCTCTCCAATGCCCTGCCCCCTCGAAGTCCTGGTTCCCAACACACACAACACACCAGGACTCCCTGCCCCCACTGCAGGACTTCTGCAGCCCCCTCTACCTCTGCAGCCTCTAGCACACCGCAGGGAGAGGGTTGGGGATACCAAGTTTGTTGCCCTCCCGGTCATGCTCACTGCCAGGGTGGGGAGGTGGTCCAGGGCTTGCTTCCCCTATTTTGGCCCACCTACCCACCCTTCCCCTATCTCGGATATCCATAGCCTTCCCTACATCTTCCTCCGACAGGACACCCCTGTGGAGAAGAGGGCAGGGACCCCTAGCTAGAACAGGGTGCCGTGTCTCCCCCACTCCTCACCCTGCTGTCTGTGACTCCCACCACTAGCGACTTCTTGTTGATCCTCCCTTAACACAGCCCCCAACCTTGGAGCATCCAAATCCCTGTGCAGATCCAGGTTATGTTAACTAGTGTATACAGAGGTCTGGCATGAATTGCCTCTGGGGCTAAGCGATTTGGGTGTGCATAGTCACAGAGTTGAGAGTAGGTTGGGCATTAGCCTAGCAGGTGCCCTACCGGAGGAAAATACATGGTCTCTGGCCAACTCCCGCACAGCTAGGGAGAGATGCCTCCTGCAGCCTGGTGCTTCCTGGAATCTTGATTGGGCCTGTGGGGCACAAGGTGTGGCTGAGGCATAGAGAGGGGGTTTGTGGACTGCGCAGGGGTGTGTGATTGGTTGGGCGCAGGTGGAGCAGAAGAGGCCTCAAGATCAGCACGGCTGAGCAATATGGATGCTTCTTGTCAAACTGTGGCCTCGAAATCCCAGGAACGGGAAACGGGAAGGGGTATCACCCCCCAGGGAATTCTGGGAATCTGAGAAGCTCAGCTACTTCACCATCAAGTAGGCACCATGCTTGCTTAGCCTATAGAACAGGGATGAGATACCTGGCTTGCCACACACACCTCCAGTCTGGGGAGAAGCGTCAGTTGGGACACGGGACCCAGGACACACCCTGAGACCCGCCCACGCTGCTCCAGCCTGGCTCAGGTGAGGCCTCTCTTAACCCTCGGGGTCTCAGATTCACCCCCTCTGGCTCCCGACACCCAAACAGCCTTTCCTTTGCTGGCCCATTCATGGTCCATATCTGAGCCGTCAGACGGCTCTGCCCACCTCCACTGCCCCAGTGACCTCCTCGCGTCCCCCACCCCCCGGCCTATTCCCCACGCGACAGCCAGAGGGAGCCTGTTCACACCTCACAGATCGGGACCCTCCTCGGCTCGGAGTTCTCCGCGGCAATTCCTTAAACAGGCCAAGGCTGCACGTGCCGTTACCTCTGCCTCAAGCACCCTCCACCCTCTTTATTCACCCAGCACGGAAAAGACGTCAAAGCCGTGCCCGGCCGATGGGGGCAGAAACCTGCGCCTCAATCCGTAGGGGCCGAACCCCTCCTCTTCCGATCCGCCTCCGCCCTGCTCTCCAGCGGCCTCCGATTACCGTGCAGGTGCAGCAGAGCCTCTGGGCGCCTCGGAACAAAGGCCCACCTTGAGACGCTGCACTCGGACATCCTCGCCACCGCGCCTGGGCGCACGCCTCGCACTTTGCTCCGAGCACCCTCTCCCGTCCTCTGCGCCACTGCTCGGGCCTCACCCTGAGCCCAGCACCCCCGTCTCCGATCTGCGCGGGCTGCACCCGCCCCGGCTGCGGCCGACTAGGTTTCCCGCCTCCGCGCTCTCGCCCGCGACGTGCCCCCGTCCTGCAGCGCCCCCTCACGTCTGCGGCGCGCGCGCCAAGCCTGGCGCCGGCGCCCTTCGCCCGGCACGCCCCGGCCTCCCCGCCGGCCCTGCGGCAGGGGGATGCCCGCCTGACCCCACCTCCGGCTCCTCCTCAGGCACCAGGCCCGGCGGTGGCCGCCTCCAGCTCACCACCTCCAAGGCCGCACTTCCGGGCCGCAACGCCGGCGGAACCAAAGTCCGCAGCCACAGCGGCGCGGCGAAGCCCTAGGTCAGAGCACGCTTCCGGCGTTTCCATGGAGACTCTTCGCCGCCGCCGCCAAGTCGCACTTCCGGCCAAAATCGCGGGGCCTGGGGCAACCAGGCAGCGCCGCCTTAGAGACGGGGCGGGGGCGGGGGCGGAACGTGCGCTGTCAATCTGCGGGCCACGCCTCCTCTGCGCTGCGGGGAGGGAGGTGAATGCGGGTGAGGGTGGGAGGGCGGTCGGCTCGGAAGCCCGGGGCAGGTCCCGGCGGGTTGAAGGCCCACTGCACCCCCGGCCTTCCACCCGTACGGATGGAAGCAGCAGCATAGCTCGCCCCGTGTGTCGGATTCCTGCCCCGAGTGGGGCCTGGGGGCTGCGAGTGGGCTGTGGGAGCGGACATCACAGGGTGGGACCTGACCCTGTGTCCCAGGGAGAAGGTGGAGGCCGCCAGAGTGGAGGCTCCTGCCCCAGGCCCACCTGCCCCAGGGCGAGTGGTGAGCAAGTAAATGTTCACTGAGTGCTTTCGTCAGGCCACACTCGGCCGGTGCTCAGAAGAGAAAGGGGGTGGGGGAGGTGAGCTGGGTCTGCCTGGAGGGTGGTACGCAGCCAGACTGCAAAGACCGGAAGGCACTTTAGGGGACAGAGTCTGTGGGGAGAGTTGTCAGGGCAGAGGAACAGCCTTGATCTGCAAGGGCCTCGAGACGGGGCTGGCTGTCCGGGGCACCCGTGAACCAGGCCCACTAGATGGTGAGGCTGCAGCAGTGGGCTGCCTGGGCCTTATCCCTACTCATGGGGGCTGAAGGAGGGGGGGGGGTGCCTAGACCTCAGTGGACCCCATGCCTTTTGCAGCAGATGTGGAGTCCAGAGTGGAGGGGCTGACTTCTCAGCTGCCAGTATTAGGACAAGGTCAGAGTGCCTGCCTCCTGCCTCAGGCAGCTGGTGAGCGGCTGTGTTGTAGATGTGTTCAAGGCGGGGGAAGGGAGCATTGCGTGGCCCGTGCCCCGAGGAGCCTCATTAAAATCCCAGTCTCATGGCCTCAGTGCCCTTGTTCAGAATCAGTCCTCTGCGATGGCCTGCCCAGCTCACTGGGTCGCTTCCATCCAACTTCCTCTCCCCAGTTCCTATCACGGCTCATTCCTCTCTGGCTTCACAGGCCCCTTGCTGTGCCCACCTCGACCTGACCTGCGGGGCCAGTACTTCATCTGTGTCCTTTACCTTGACAGACAGCTGTTGCCACTGCAACCCAAACAGGAGTGTAGGTAGCAAAGCTGCCCTGGCCTGGGCCTGATTCCATAGGATTCTGGGGCGTTAAGGAGGTGGTCCTGGATTGTTTGGATGGGCCCAAGGAAATCGTAAGTGTTCTTAAAGGTAGAAACAGATTTGAAGTAGGAGAAGGACTCCAGGGTTTTGAAGGTGGAGGGGCGGTGTGAGGAGGAATACAGGGGTGTGGTGGGGTCTAGAATCTGAGAAGAGCCCTGGGAGACAGGCAGCAAGAAAATAGGGACCTCAGTCCTACAACTGCATGGAACTGGGTTCTGCTAGCAACCTGACCGAGCTGGGAAGTGGACTCTTGCCCAGCACTTCCACATAAGAGCCCAGCCCTGCTTACAACTTGGTGGCAGCCTTTGTGAGACCCAAGCACTCTGCCAGGGCTTCTGACATACAGAGCAGTGAGCTAACAAGTGATGTTGTGAGCCACTGGGTTTGTGGTCATGTGTTAAGTCGCAGCCAGAGACTCAGGGCCTCCATACAGTGTCTGATAGACACCACTGTTTTTCCATCTGATGAGTACCTTCCCATTGCCTCTCTTTTGCCGAATGCTTTCTTTCCTTCTTTTAATGTTTATTTATATGGTCGCGCTGAGCCTTAGTTGCAGCTTGTCATCACCTTAGCTGTTGCATGCGAACTCTTAGTTGCGGCATGTGGGATCTAGTTCCCTGACCAGGGATCGAACCTGGGTCCCCTGCACTGGGAGCGTGGAGTCTTAACCACTGCACCACCAGGGAAGTCCCCCCCAAATGCTTTATTTCTGCCTTACCAGCATTTATCGCCACCTTGGTGGTCTCATTCCCCCGTCCCACAAGCAGAGGGACTCGGGGGTGGAAGGGGGAACCAAACGCCCAGACACATGCCTGGAACAACATCAGGGCAGGTGGAAAGGCATGTGTGTGGGCTCTGAGCAGGGAGGGTGGCCCTCGCTTGGGTGATGGAGGTGAGAGCTGCTGTGGAGCAGTGTGGGGGAGAGGGAGGACGCATGGGGAGCACAGTAGACCTAGTGGGGCAGCACACACAAGAGGCCCAGAAGGCAGCAGTGGTGGCTCAGACCTCAGCAGGAAAGGCGAGGCGGGGGCAGAGTCAGGGTAGGAAGGGGAGGACATGGGTGGCTTCAGGAAAGTGCTCAGCAGATGAGGGTGAGATGGAGGACCTGGCCCTGAAGGAGTGTGGGAGGCAGGAGGGAAAACCCAAACCCCGACCCCTCTCAGGCAGCAAAGGAGGTAGGAGCTGCGGCCTCCAGCGACACAAGCCTTGAGAAAATATCTATTTTGCTTTTCTCTCCAAAGACTTGTCCAGTGATTGTGGGGGCATCTCGAGGAATAAATAGTGTGGCTGAGAACACAGGTTTAAGATGCCGGGGGCGGGCTGATGTCGTCTGCAAATATGGAAAACTCCAGACTCAGTCTGAGAGTCTCGGAGGCCGTGGGAGATGAGAATGTGACACTGGCTGACCATCAAGGGAAGAACCCATAATCTCGAGACAATCACAGACACGTGAAAGGAGCAGAAGAAATTGAATTCCCTCGTGACTGGGCCTCCTGAGCTGGCCGAGGCAGCACCCTCAACCCCAAACACACACACACAGTTTTTGTTTTGTTTATTTAATATTTATGTATTTTTTGTCTGTGCCTCATGGCTTGTGGGATTCTAGTTCCCCTGGCTCCAGGCCCTGGTGGAGCCCGAGGAGGCAGTAGGAGCAATGGGTGGGACCGCTCAAAGTGCCTTCAGACTTTGCAGAAAAGAAACATCCCGAGACTTCGCTGGTGGTCCAGTGGTTAAGACTGGTTAAGACTACTTGCTTCCAATGCAGGGGGCCTGGGTTCAATCCGTGGTCGGGGAATTAGATCCCACATACCACAACTAAAAAAAAAAAAACGACCCCACATGCCACAACTAACAGCTCGCATGCCTCAGTGACGATCCTGCGTGCCACAACTAAGACCTGGTGCAGCCAAATAAATAAATAAATATTAAAAAAAAAAAAAAGATAGAAAAGAAACATCCAGATAGACATCAAAGACTGCCATTGAGGGGGCAGAGGTGGGGGGAGGAATAATTGCAACTTTAATTTGCTTTTATATTTATTTTTAATTTATTCATTTATTTATTGGCTGTGTTGGGTCTTGGTTGCTGTTCACGGCTTTCTCTAGTTGCGGCGAGCAGGGGTTCTCTTCATTGTGGTGCAAGGGCTTCTCATTGCAGAGGCTTCTCTTGTTGCTGCGGAGCTCTAGGTGCGTGGGCTTCGGTAGTTGTGCCTTGTGGGCTCAGTAGTTGTGGCTCACATTCTCAGTAGTTGTGGCGCATGTGGAATCTTCCCAGACCAGGGATTGAGACCCGTGTCCCCTGCATTGGCAGGCTGATTCTTAACTGCTGCGCCTGCCACCAGGGAAGTCCCTGCTTTTATATTTAAAAAGACGAAGAACCTCCTACTGGCCCTATGGCCTGAGGAAACCACATGGGGAGGAGAAGACCTAAACTGAAATAATAATCTTTGTGTGTGTGTGTGTGTGTGTGTGTGTGTGTGTGTGTGTGTGTGTTACATAAAGTAACCCATTTATTATAGTCTAGCAACATATCAAATGATGGTGCTTCTACTGTCCTTCAATTCCTTCAGTCTTCTGATGGCAGACTTTACTGTGACAGCAGGAGTGGTGTTGTAGGTCCAGGCACCACCAGCTACCGTTTTCATGCAGGAGGCACGGTGCCAAATGCCCACAGCTCGTCTCTTCATCTTGGTTTTGCTACGGAAGGAGCAAGTGTACTCGGTGTGCTGGCTGATTTCAATTCTCTTCACCATTTTCCTGAGGGAGGCACCATAATGGGTCCCGTATGTACCCACGATTCTGACCTCCTTGATGCATTTAGCCATGTTGCCGGAACCTAGGTCCGAGCCAGAGAGCTGAAATAATAATCTTAACAACACAACTACCATTGTCCTTTCTCCAGGGTCCCTGCACCTGGGTCACATACCGGGCCCTTGGATTAATTTTCAAAAGTTACAAAACCCAAGAAACACAGAAAACAGTAGAGCGCACACTGGAGCACTCACGTTCTCAAATTAGCAAATATTCTTGTTTTGTCCTTTTTTCTTTTTTTGTCCTTTTTTCAGTACACTAAAAAAGTTTTTGTTGTTTTTAAAGTAAAACTTGTAGGTGAAGGGGAAAGTCCCTGGAGGTGGCACGACGAGGCAGTCCAGCCCTTTTGGCCTCTTGTTCCATCTGGTTTAATGCGTCCCCTGAGGCCAGATTGAAATGTTTCTTTTAATCAATGTTCCTCAATTCCTTCCCCTCCCTTCCATATCTCCTGGTGCCCTGGGGCTGGGAGTTCCTGGCACCCAGGCACAGGGGCCCAGTACCTTTCCTATGTCTGAACAGACACTCTGATACAGTTCTCCCATCGCAAGTGCATATATGATCCAATCATTTTTAGTAACTTTACCATTTTGTGTAACACTTTGCATCCTCCTGTTTTAGGACATTTCTATCATCCCCAGTGAGATCCCTCTGGCCATCCACTGTGAGTCTCTGTTCCCACCCCTGCCCCAGGCCACTGCAAACCTAATGTCACTGTAGATTTGCCTGTGCCAGACATTTCATAGCAGTGAAACCGCACAATATGAGGTCTCCATCACTTTGCCTCAGGATGCTGTGAATTTTGTCTGGTTGGATTGTTCCTTGTTTTCCATTCAGGAGCTGTGCCCTTGGCTTCAGATCTGAACAGCACTTCCCTGCCGGGGTGGGTGACTAACGCGGAACCCTCCCAGGCCTGCTCTTCCAGGCTGTCTTTCTGCTGGGTCTGTGGTAGCTGAGGCCCACCCAGTCCTGGTCCCCTCCACTCTGACCTCTTTGTGTTTAAGATACTGATGAACTCTTCTTATTTTCTTTTATTTTCGTTTATTTTTCTTGAATTATGGTTGATTTACAATGGTGTTAATTTACGCTGTTCAGCACAGTGATTCAATTATACGTATACATATACATCTTTTTCATATTCTTTTCTATTATGGTTTATCACAGGATATTGAATATAGTTCCCTGTGCTCTACAGTACGACCTTGTTGTTTCTCCATGCTATGTATAATAGTTTGCATCTGCTAACCCCAAACTCCCAGTCCTTCCCTCCCCCACCCTCTTCCCCCTTGGCAACCACAAGTCTGTTCTTTATGTCTGTGAGCTGTTTCTGTTTCTTAGGTAAGTTCATTTGTGTCATATTTTAGATTCCACATATAAATGATATCATATGGTACTTGTCTTTCTCTGTCTGGCTTACTTCACTTAGTATGATAATCTCTAGGCCTATCCATGTTGCTGCAAATGGCATTATTTTATTCTTTTTTATGGCTGAGTAATATTCCATTGCGTATATATACCACATCTTCTTTATCCATTCATCTGTTGATGGACATTTAGATTGTTTCCATGTCTTGGCTATTATAAATAGTGCTGCTGTGAACATTGGGGTGCATGTATCTTTCTTTGGCTGTGCTGTGCAGCATGTGGGATCTCAGTTCCCCAACCAGAGATCGAACCTGTGCCCCCTGCAGTGGAAGCACGGAGCCTTAAGCATTGGACCACCAGGAAAGTCCCTGCATATATCTTTTTGAATTATAGTTTTGTCTGGCTATATGCCCAGGAGTGAGATTGCTGGATCATATGGTAGTTCTCTTTTTAATTTTCTGAGGAACTGCCATGCTTTTTTCCATAGTGTCTGTACCAACTTACATTCGCACCAACAGTGTGGGAGGGTTCCTTTTCTCCCCACCCTCTCCAGCATTTATTATTTGTAGACTTTTTAATGATGGCCATTCTGTCAGGTGTGAGGTGGTACCTCACTGTAGTTTTCACTTGCATTTCTCTAAAAATTAGCAACGTTGAGCATCTTTTCACATGCCTGTTGGCCATCCTTATGTCTTCTTTGGTTAATTCTTTTAACCTCAGGATTCATCTTTTGAAAACAAGGATGGTTTCCTAGTTGCCTGTCTTCAGAAGCTTCCTTACTCCTTAGCATGTCTAGTCACACCCCCAGGTGACCAGCTGTCCACAGACAGGCCCTGATGGCTGGTTTGTCCCTGCACAGGACCCATTCAGCATTGCTCAGGCCCTTTGCTCCCTATTGATCTGGAAGCCTGACTTTTTTTAAAATTAAGGTGATTCACATAACACAAAAATTAACCATTTTAAAGTGAACAATTCAGTGGATCTTAGTATAGTTGCAATGTTGTGTAACCACCACCTCCATTTGGTTCCAAAACGTTTTCCTCACTCCAGTAAGCTCCTCATTTTCCCCTCCCTCCAGCCCCTGGCAATGAGTAATCTCTACTATCTGTCTCTATGAATTTACATATTCTGGATATTTCATACAAATGGAATCATACAATATGTAGCCTTTTGTGTCTGATGTTTTCACTTAGCGTCATGTTTTCAACATACATGTTTCATGTATGTTGTGGCACATACCAGTGCTTCGATCCTTTTTACGGCTAAGACTCCACTGTATGGAAATACCACATTGACTTATCCATTCATCAAGTGGCGGACATTTGGGTTGTTTCCACCTTTGGCTGCTATGAATAGTGCTGCTATGAACAGTCCTGAACCAGGATTTGTTTGAACACCTTTTTCAGTTCCTTTGGGTACATACCTAGGAGTTAATTGCTGGATCTAAGAGTTGAATCTATGTTTAGCCATTTGAGGAACTGCCAAACTTTTTTCCAGGATTGCTGCCCTATCTTATGTTCCCACCAGCAACGTAGGAGGGTTCCAATTTCTCCACATTCCTGCCAACATTTGTTACTTTCATTTTTTTGCAAAGCCGTCCTAAGTGGGTGTGAATCAATATTTTTCACTGTGGTTTGGTTCTCATTTCCCTAGCGACTAATGACGTGGAATGTCTTTTCACGTGCTTATTGTCCAGGCCGTTTGTATATCTTCTTTGGACTTCCCCTCGTTTTTCAACAGGAATATTGAAGTAGAATTTATACGCCGTAAAATATACCCACAGCAGGTACCCTTCAAAGATCTTTCGTAAATTAATATTCGATATTATGCAGCCATCACCGCAATCCAGTTTTAGAGCATTTCCCTCTACCTTAAAACTTGCTTTGTAAGGTCTGTGTCCACTTCTGCTCCAGCCCCAGCAGCCACTGCTCCTGTGTCTGGCTAGAGATTTATAGCCCCTCAGTGAGGACTGGGGGGGGACAGTGGACCCTGGTTTCTAGCAGAACACGCCCCATCCAGGTGGCCTCTCTCCCTCCCTCCAACATCCCCTTTAGCTCCGATGGGTGGAAAATTAGATCTAAAGATTCGTTGGGCTTTGGGCCAAGTATTGTTGGCTAGAACGCCTCATGGAGGGTGTTAGATGGGCACCATTGCATCTCATGTGGGATCTCAGTGCTTTTCACCCTGACAAGGGGGCCGTGACTGCCTGACTCTGCTCACTCGTGTGTCCCCTGCCCCAGATGTCTGCATTGACACCCCACCCTTCGTTCACGTCACAGCGTATACAATAGGTAATCCTGGCCTGCACAGGAATCTCATTACCACTTGGGAAAGGATGTTTTATGAACTCTAGCATTCAATTATCTCATCAAGGACTGGAGCCATGTGTTCCCCTGAAATACAGTTTCCTTTGGGAAAGCAGAATCGGTGCTGAATTCTCAGACTGAGGAGCTGCCTTAAAGGCAGCACCATGTTGTGACAGATGGGCTTATTTTTCTGACTCTTCTTTTTGAGAGCCCTTAACTCATGGATAGGGTGGATTCACTGTGTGTCAGTCAATGACAGTCACTGTCTTTTCTGATGCTTGAATCGTATCATCAAGTTTGGCTTCTGTGTCCTACCCTAACAGGTTCCTGTCATTCTTTGGGCACTGACTTTGTGGCATAACAAGGTGCTCCAGGCTCACCTGGGGCTTTCCCTGGAATGCTTTCTTCTGGGACCCCTGGTTCCTAACTGCAGGGAAAGGGCTTAAACTCTGGGCTCTGGATGTCTCCTGTCCTTTCCCTCCCTGACCTCCCTGGGGGCCAGAGATTCCCCAGGACTGCGTCAAACTCACACAGGCTGTGGGGCCCTGGACAACACCTTCTACTCTCTGGGGACTAGTTTTCCCATCTGTGAAACGTGGGCTGTAGGCAGAAAGATGGCCCCAAAGACACATACATCCTAATACTCAGAGCCCGGAAGTGTTACCTTATTAGGAAAGAGGATCTTGGCAATTGTGATCAAGGATCTAGAAATGGGGAAGTTATTCTGAATTATTTGGGTGGGCTCTACGTGTAAAAGCGCGTGCATTCTTACAAGAGCCAGGCAGAGGGAAATTTCAGTCATCTGAGTCGGCTCTGGCCAGAACAAAATACTACAGACTGGGTGACTCAAATGATGAATTTACTTCTCACAGTTCCAGAGGCTGGGGAGTCCAAGGTCAAGGTGCTGGTGGCAAGTTAGGTTTCATTCTGAATCCCCTCTCTTGGCTTGCAGGAGGCTGCTGTGCTGCTGTGCTGCTGTATGCTCAGACCTCTGCTTTGTGATCACAGCAAGCTCTCTGATGTCTCTCTTTCTCTCTCTCTCTCTTTTTAAAACATTTTATTTATTTCTGGCCACTCCATGCGGCTTGCAGGATCTCAGTCCCCCGACCAGGAACTGAACCCTGCCACAGCAGTGGAGGCCCGGCATCCTAACCACTAGGACACCAGGGAGCTCCCTGGTGTCTCTTCTTAATAGGACAGCAATCTCATTATCTGAGCTCCTCCCTTGACCTCATCTAACCCTAATTACCTCCCAAAGGCCCCGTGACCAAATACCATCACACTGTATTTTGGGGTGGACACACTTCAGTCTATAGAAAGACACACAGAGGAGAAGGCAATATGAAGTTGGAACAGAGAGCGATTTGAAGATGTTGAGCTTGAAGATTGACATGATGCAGCCATAAGTCTAGGTACCCCTGGAGTCACCAGAAGCTGGAAGAGGCAAGGGAGGATTCACCCCTAGAGGCTTCAGAGGAAGGTGTGGCCCTGCTGACACGTAGATTTCAGAATTTTGGCCTCTGGAACTGTGAATTAAACTTTTGTGTTAAGGTACCAAGTTTGTAATAATGTGTTACAGTAGCCACAGGAAACTAAGGAGGAACCACAGCTATTTAATTAATTACTTAAGTATTTATTTATTTTTGGCCACACCAGGCAGCTTGCAGGATCGACCTGAGATCAAACCCATAGCCCCTGCAGTGGAAGTGCTAAGTCCTAATCACTGGACCTCCAGGAAATCCCCGAACCCTGGTTATTTTCAAGGGTGACTTTAGGGGATCTAGTGCCTTCTCTGCCTGGCCGGCAAGCATGCTTACGTTCTGCTTTCCAGCTCCCACCATCCATTCCCTACCTGGAACCCTTGCAATGGGCATCCGATCCTGCCATCTTCTCAAACCTTCTGTTAGCCCCTTACAGTGAAAGAGAAGCCCAGCCAAAAGCCATGTACGGGGAGTTCCCTGGTGGTCCAGTGGTTACGAATTGGTGCTTTCACTGCTGTGGCCCAGGTTCAATCCCTGGCTGATCCCGCAAGCTGCCTGGCAAGGGGTGGGGCGAGGTGGGGGTGGAAAGCCACTTGTGGTCTGCTGCAGCCTCCCGGTAACAGCACCAGCAGGACGGAAGCCCAAGCACTGTCCAGAGGAGAGCACGTAAACAAACTGTAGTGTATTTCTGGGCACGGAGGGAATCAAGGCCACACACAGCCACACAAATGTGAACTCCGGGAAAGAAGCCAGAGGCTAACATGCAAACCGTGTGTGGTTCCACCTGTGTACCAGGAAAGCCTGTCCGGGGTGGGAGAAGTCAGGATGGTGGCAACTGTGAGGGGCGTGGAAGGCTTCTGAGAGCCAGAGATGGTCCATGTTTTGCTCTCAGAGCTGGTTACCAAGGGTGCTCACTGTACATACTACGTGTATGCTTTTCTCTACATATCATAGCCTCCGTCAAATGGTTTAAAAGTTCACAGAAACATAAAGCAGATTAGTCATTGCCAGGGCTGGTGGAAGCAGGAACGGGGAGTAAGTGCTGATGGATACAGGGTTTCCTTTTGGGGTGATGAAAATGTTCTGGAATTAGATGAACTGGTGGCTGCACAACACTGTGAGTGTATGAAATACCACTGAACTTACACTTCAAAATAGCAAAATCGATGGATTTGATATTATGTGAATTTTAACACAATGAAAAAAAGTTTAAGAAGTAATAAAACTCAAACCTCATCTTGTAGCCTACACAACTGGCAGGGTCGAGACAGTCATCATCTTCATGCATTTGTTTGTCCTTTCACTCACTGAGTGCCCACTGTGGAGCAGGCCCCCAGCAAGACATGGCAGATGCAGCAGTGACGTAAACAGTTTGGAGCTCATGTCCTTGTGATTCTCTCTAGTTGAAGTGTGACGGAAGAGAAGGAGCAAGCCAGAAAGGGAAGTGGGAAGAACGTCCTGGGTAGAAGGAACAGCAAGTGCAGAGGCTATGAGCAGGAACAACAGGTGGGCCTATGTGTCTTGGAGCTGAGCGGTGAGGTCAGAGGTCAGAAGGGACAGACTTATCAAAATATGATTTTTATGTGTGTGGTAAAATACACACAAAATTGCCATTTCAACTCTTTTTAAGTATACAATTCAGTGGCATTAAGTACATTCATGATGTTGTGCAACTATAACAACCATCTAGTTCCCAAATGAAACCTGTGAAGACAGAGAAAGAGATCCTAGTGATGCAGCTGTAAGGCTTCCCCAGGAAGTGGCTTTGGGCGTGACACCTGAAGGTTGGAGGGAGAGTCCTGTGCAAGCGTGGAGTCTGGGAAGTGAAGAGACAGTAAGGATGGCTGTCTGCAGGTGCGTGCCCACAAAGGGTGGTGGTCTGGCTGGCACCTCCTACACATTGCTTCACCCCTTGAGTCCTGTCTGCAAAGCCAGAATATAGACAGTTTCCAGTGGTGCAGGGTTGGAAAGGGTGAGATGTTGTAAAGGGTGGACAAGGAACAAAGGGGATGAGAGTATACAGTGACGCTGGCCCACTGGGGCAAACTCAATACGTGCCCATGTCCTGTCATTCACCTCTGGACAGGCTCCTCGGAGAGGATCTCTGAGGGAGGGTTCTGGCCTGGCCTTGCCCTCCTGTGTGTCCACTCTGGCTTGGCCAGTCCCAGGATGCCCCCTTGTGCTTCCCTGAGTGTGCCTGAGTCTGACTTACCGTTGAACCTGCCTCCACGGATGCTGTTCTGGAACAGCTGCCAGAGTCTAGTGAAGGGACCCTAAGCAGGGGCAACCGGAGGACCCAACGTATCCCCAGGCAGCTGTCCAGCACCCTCTAGGCACCCCGGCCACTCCTCCTGTCACTGCTCCTGCTCCCCGTGTGCCTGTCTGCCTCAGGGACTTTGCACGTGTTCTGCCAGCTGTTTGGAGGCAGCCCCGACTCCTACGCTTTTTACCATCACCGACTTCCCCTGCCTGCCTGGTCCCTGACACCCCCGCGTCTGCCGGGCGGGGCGGTGCGGCGGGGGGTGAACACCAGCGTAGGTACGGCTCATCCCTGCCCCACGCAGCCCGGTGATTTTGGGGCCCAGCGCAGCGTGCGGCTGGGGTCATGGAAAGTGCTTAGCAAATGTTACTAAAGGATTCCGCACCTCATCTTGTGCGCTATGAGCCACTTCGCTGGCCAGTTTTCGGAGGAAGAAGGTGAGGGTCTGCGGCCTAGGCCTCGGAGGAGGGGTTGCGCGGGGGCGGGTCAGTCGGGGGGGAGGGGCCTCGCGCGGACCCGGCGGGGTGGGCGCCCCTGCAGCTGAAGGGGCGGGGCGGGGGGCGGGGCCCGGATTTGGGGGCCGCATTCGAGCAGGAACAAAGGCAGGCGCAGAGACAAAGCCCCGCGGCCCCCCAGGCCCTGCGGGAACAAAAGCAGCGCCGGACGCGTTTCCACTACCGCCACCGCGTGTTGGGCTCCTGGGGCGGCTGGGGTGGAGGCTGCACCCCGCTCCCCCGAGGCTCTTGCGCGATCGAGCCCGCGAGAGGCGGCGTAGGGTCTGCGCGCTGCAGGTTCCGGCCCTCCAGGGTCTCTGCGTCCTCTCAGAGCTGCCCAAGCCTCCCCCTGGCCTCCCCTCCGGAGACCGGGACGGGAGCCCTGCACAGGGACCCCAGGCAGCAGCTCCAAGGCGCCCATGCCTCACGTTTTCTCCGCACCTAGTGACTGCAGACAGGATTCCCTCCCACTGACCTCGCTTTCCTCTCCGTCAGGGCCCCTCCTCCCGCAGCTCCAGCCTGGGGCCCTGCTTCCCTACTTCCCAGCTCAGGCCGGGCTCCTGTCTCCCCCACGGACCCTGCTCCAGCCCCAGGATTCTCCTCACAGACTCTGCTGCTCCCTCAGACTGGATGCCCACAAAAAGACCGTGCTTCTCTCGCACGGGATTCCCACTCCAGGCCTAGCTTCCCCCATCTGACAGGATTCTCCCCAGACACTCTGCTTCCTTCCTCAGACAGGAACACCCTCCCCCCACGCTGATCCCGCTGCCCACGGAGGCAGGCTTCCCCTCCCTACTGATCCTGCCTCCGCCCTCAGATGGGTCTCCCCGCACAGACCCTGCTTCCCTCCTCAAAATTCCCCCACTGTTGCGCTTCAGTCCGCCCGCTCGAAGAGCATCAACGCCAGCGCAGCGGCTGGCTAAAACATGGCAGGGGGCGCTTGGGGAGCCAGGAGGGACTTCAGTCTCGGTGCTCTGAGCCTGTTGGGATCTCTGTGATGTAGTCAGGTTTCAGTGTTTCTCATGTTAAACAATAAAAAGGTTAAAACCCCAAAGTCTGCGTCCCGGCTTACAAAAGTACTTCCTCTGCGGGTTGCGGACCCGTCGCCCCTCTCTCTGGGCCCAGCATCTTCCCTAGGTCTCGGCCCCGCCCCTTCTTCGGAACTCGGGTTCACGCAGCGACTGGAGACCGCCCCTGGCCGCCAAAGGGGCGGGGATGAGGGGGAGGGCCGGACTGCCGCCGCGCGTGCGCAGTAAGCGGCGTGGAGTGGGGACTACAGTAACGGGCGCGCGCCCGGCCGGCGGACCTGGCTGCGGCGGCGACGACGCAGATGCCCCGCCCCTGCCGCGCGGGCGGTGCTGCGGAGGCTGGAGGCGAGGGTGGGAGGAGCCGGCTCAGGCGCGTGCGTACTCGCCGCCTCACCGGCTGCGGCCCGCCCCGGCCCCGCCCCGGCCCCGCCCCCGGGCCAGAGTTGCCCAGCACGCGTGCGCGACGGCGTCGGCGCCAGTTATTTCTGTCCCGCCCCCCAACCGCGGCTCTTTCTGCGAGCGGGCGCGCGGGCGAGCGGTTCTGCGCGTGCCGCGTGGCGCTGGTCTCCGCGACCGCTGAGGAAGAAGCGTGGGCGGCGGCGGCGGCAGGAGAGAGGGCAGCGGCGGGCCGGGCTCTGCAGCGCCCCGCGCGCAGCGGGCGGCGGCCCAGGCGGCGCGTGGCGGCGCTAGGCCTCGCGGCGGCAGCGGCCCAGCCGTTGGCGGCGAGTGCGTCTGCGCCTGCGCGGCGGGCCCCGCGCCCCTCCTCCCCCGCTGGGCGCCCCCCGGCGGCTTGTGAATGGCGGCCTCGGCGGCGGCGGCGGCGGCCTCGGCGGCGGCAGCGGCGGCCGCCTCCGGTAGCCCGGGCCCGGGTGAGGGCTCGGCAAGCGCCGAGAAGCGCGCCGCCGCCTCCTCGGCCGCGGCCTCGGCTTCGGCCTCAACGGCGGCGGCGGCGGCGGCGTCGGCATCGTCGCCCGCTGGGGGTGGCGGCGAGGCGCTGGAGCTGCTGGAGCACTGCGGCGTGTGTCGGGAGCGCCTGCGGCCCGAGAGGGAACCGCGCCTGCTACCCTGTCTGCACTCGGCCTGCAGCGCCTGCCTCGGGCCCGCGGCGCCTGCCGCCGCCAACAGCTCGGGAGACGGAGGTGCGGCGGGTGACGGCGCTGGTGAGTGCGGTCGGGCCGGGGGCGGCCCCTCCCCCACCCCGCAGCCTTAGGTCTGGACGAGGCTCGGGGATTGGGGTCCGTTCCCAGCGTGACGACAGCTGGGGTCTCCTGGCCGAGAGGATAGGGACCTGGAGAAGAGTCTTTGGCCGAATGGGTGTGGGTAGTGAGCTGTGGGCCGGGCACTGAGATGGGGCGACTGTTTCAAGTTTGGTAAAAGAAGAGTTTGGTTCCTGCTCCGGTGGGGGGGAGGATTTGGTTCCTACTCCCGCATGGGATGGAGGTTGGGGCTCAGTGTGGGGATGGGGTCACAGCCTGGATGAGACCGTGCAGTGGCCTTGTTTTTTCTTGTTATTCGCAGTGGTGGATTGTCCAGTATGTAAGCAGCAGTGTTTCTCCAAAGATATTGTGGAGAATTACTTCATGCGCGATAGTGGCAGCAAGGCTGCCACCGATTCCCAGGATGCGAATCAGGTATGTTCTGCCCAAGCACTCTTGCCATGGGTAGGTGTCAACAGCCCAGAGCATGGTACTAGCTCCAGGTTTACTTTTCCCATATTATAAGGTTCTGGGCAGATTGTTTAGGCCAAATAAAAGCACCACCTTTCTTCAGGTTGTATTTCCTGGTTCTGAATGCAGATCTCTCTGGTGGTTCTGTCTTTTCTGACTCTGCGTTTGCTCAGCAGTGCTGCACCAGCTGTGAGGATAATGCTCCGGCCACCAGTTACTGTGTGGAGTGCTCTGAGCCGCTATGTGAGACGTGTGTGGAGGCGCACCAGCGGGTGAAGTACACCAAGGACCACACTGTGCGCTCCACTGGTATGCAGCGTGGAGGGGGCTGCCCTGGCTGTTCTCCTGTATGTGACTTCAGCTGCTGTGATGCTGGTTGCAGATGGTGGAAGGGTCTTAGGGAGTTTCTTTAGGGGGTGCCAGCTGAAGGGCCTGAGGGCGGAACTCAAAAAGGGGGAGGCTGGGGCTGCAGTGGGCGGTGTCTGCCGGTCCAGGTGGAAGGGGAAGAGCCACAGGCAGGGAGTGGGGGGAGTGCTCAGAGGATCTTATTGTGCCATAGTGGGTGTGTAGAAGATTTGAGGAAGCTCATCAGGGGGACCCCCTTCCCCGCAGGGTGTAAGCCTCTAGTGGTGGAGGGATCAGCGTGTACAGATAGGGACATGCAGGGTGTTGGGGAATGACGTGAGGGACCTCCTGGACCTGAGGTTCTCTGGCGCTTGGTTTAAGGCTCTGTAGGGGAAAGTGAGGTCATTAGGTCTTGTGTCTTAACGAGCAGCTGGGGTCCTCAGACCATCACTGACTGGTGAGTGCTGGAAGTGTTCTTATCATTGGTTGACAGATGTTTCATAGTCTAGCTCAGTATTTTCAGACTTTTATGTGAACGTGCTGGCAGTGCTATGGAGAGGGGCTTGGGCTTGGTTTCTGGTCCAGAACTCCCTGTAAGTGGCGTTTTGATAGTGGCACTGTTTTTCCTCCAGCCCAGAGGACAGTTTTCATGGGAGAACTTGGATGGAGGTGGTTGCTCTGGGGCATGAGGAGCTACAAGAGAAGGCGGGGGTCTCTGGGGTTCCCGGGTTCTAGGCAAAGGTCAGGGTACAAGAGGGGGCAGCTGAGGCTTGGCTTGTCTGTGTCTCAACGTTCTTATGTCTCAAGTTGGATTGGTGTAGCAACAAGACGTGATTGGGGAGGAAAGAGGGATAGCTGTACCCAAACATTTTTCCAGTGGCAGCTCTTTCCAGGCTCTGCGGAGGGATGGGGGTCATGGTGTTGTATTAGTCTTTGGGGAGTGTTGCTCTGAGCACTGGGACCCTTTTCCCAGCGCAGGGGCCTGACACGTCTCTGAGGGTCTTGGTCTGATATGTCTCTCTAGCCTGAGAACACTTTGCAAGGCCTCCTGTGGGTTGTTAAGATGGTGTGGCTTCCTTTTACCAGAGAAGAGAGGGGAGGTCACCAGGCAGGGCTTATGAGGAAAATGTACCTGACGGTGTCTTTAGGCCTTGATTTGCTTTTTGTCTGAGGCAGAAAGCAAATGTTGTGTGTACTGGGATGCCAGAGTAGCCAGAATCCACTCTCCTGCTGGACAAGATCTTCTGTGAGTGGAGGAGAAAGGAAGCCCAGTGGCGGGGGGCGGGGTTCAGAGGTGGAGGAGCTTTCTTGAGTGGCCACCTGGAGGAGGTTTCAGTAGAGGGAACAGCGATGAGGTTTCTTCTATCAGAAGTTATCAGCCTTATACAGAAGCTGAAAGGATGGGGGTGTGGTTCTTTTGGTCAGGCTTAGGGCAGAGGGTTTTGAGAGCAGGGATCTGGGCTCTTCCCTGTCTACTGCTGTAGGCCCTCTGGGTTCTTCCAGAAGATAGCCCGGGGTTGCAGGACAGGCAGGAAGTGAGGCTCCAATCTCTGTCTGCTCCTTGAGTTGGAGGTGGTGAGGATGAGCTCCTGCTTCATAGATCCCATTCCCCAGGACCGGCCAAGTCGAGGGATGGTGAGCGCACGGTGTATTGCAATGTGCACAAGCACGAGCCCCTTGTGCTGTTCTGCGAGAGCTGCGACACCCTCACCTGCCGGGACTGCCAGCTTAACGCCCACAAGGACCACCAGTGAGTCCTGAGGCGTGGTGGGTGGGTGCTGCCTGTTCTGGGCTGGGCGCCTGGGCCCACCTCTGTTTGTTCTCAGGTACCAGTTCCTGGAGGATGCTGTGAGGA
The DNA here is from genome assembly GCF_030028045.1 of Hippopotamus amphibius kiboko. Lineage (NCBI taxonomy): Eukaryota > Metazoa > Chordata > Mammalia > Artiodactyla > Hippopotamidae > Hippopotamus > Hippopotamus amphibius. Next base: position 2,872,057 of record NW_026648280.1, read on the forward strand.
ACCAGCGCAAGCTCCTGGCCTCACTGGTGAAGCGCCTCGGGGATAAGCATGCGACATTGCAGAAGAACACCAAGGAGGTTCGCAGCTCGTAAGTGTGGATGCCGGTGCCAAGTATGGATGCCAGCGCTGTGGGGGGAGGTCCTTGGGTGAGCACCGGACTGACTAGCCCTGACCTCACCCACTCTGCCACCCAGGATCCGCCAAGTGTCTGACGTACAGAAGCGTGTGCAGGTGGACGTTAAGATGGCCATCCTGCAGATCATGAAGGAATTGAACAAGCGGGGCCGTGTGCTGGTCAACGATGCCCAGGTACCCCTGCGAGGTCCTCCTCTGGGGACGTTCACTGTCTCTAGTGGAGGCATCCTGGGGTTTGGCGCCCTCTGCTGGCTGCTGGTGCTCTCCTTGGGTGGGGAGAGGTTTCGTGCTCAGTGTCCTCCTTGACCCCCCCTGCCCTCCACCTGCAGAAGGTGACTGAGGGGCAGCAGGAGCGCCTGGAGCGGCAGCACTGGACCATGACCAAGATCCAGAAGCACCAGGAACACATCCTGCGCTTTGCCTCTTGGGCTCTGGAGAGTGACAACAACACTGCGCTGCTGCTTTCCAAGAAGCTGGTGTGTACTGGTGGGCACCCAGGTGGTGGGGTCCAGGTAGGCACCTCCCAAGACTCTGGAGCCCTGTTCACTGTCCATGTGCTGTCCACCCCCAGATCTACTTCCAGCTGCACCGGGCCCTTAAGATGATTGTGGACCCTGTGGAGCCACATGGCGAGATGAAGTTCCAGTGGGACCTCAACGCCTGGACCAAGAGCGCAGAGGCCTTTGGTGTGTTTCTGTCTTTCTCTTGCTGCACCCTGCCATCCTAGGCCCTGCACCTTCTTACGGTATTTTACCTCCTTACCGCAGGCAAGATCGTGGCAGAACGTCCTGGTACCAACTCCACAGGCCCTGCGCCCATGGCACCTCCTCGGGCTCCAGGGCCTCTGAGCAAGCAGGGCTCTGGCAGTAGCCAGGTGAGCAGAGGAGGGGACCGGGGACCATAGGGGGAGGAGAGGGGCATGGGGTCCTGGGGGATGCCTGCCCACTGAGGTGCACTTGCTTTGCCCACAGCCCATGGAGGTGCAGGAAGGCTATGGCTTCGGGTCAGGTGAGTGACTCTGCCTGGTAGATGGGAGAGTTCCAGTGTCCTCGGTCCACCCCAACCTGTTTTTTCTGTGTTCTGAGCAGATGACCCTTACTCCAGTGCAGAGCCCCACGTGTCGGGGGTGAAGCGGTGAGTGTGGCTGTCCTTTTGTGGACTGAGGGACAGGGTGGTCGTGGGGATGGGGTGCCCACACCAAACCACACCCACAGGTCCCGCCCCGGTGATGGTGAGGTGAGTGGCCTCATGCGCAAGGTGCCCCGCGTGAGCCTCGAACGCTTGGACTTGGATCTCACGGCGGACAGCCAGCCGCCAGTCTTCAAGGTCTTCCCGGGCAGCACCACGGAGGATTACAATCTCATTGTCATTGAGCGAGGTGCTGCGGCGGCTGCTGCTGGACAGCCTGGGACTGCGCCCCCTGGGGCCCCACCCCTGCCTGGCATGGCCATCGTCAAGGTGAGCCTGCCCCCAGTGACCATGGCTGGGACGTGAAGATGTGCTGCCCAGGCGGGCACCCCACTGGACACCTCTCACCTCCTTGCAGGAAGAAGAAACAGAGGCTGCCATTGGAGCCCCGGCTGCTGCCACTGAGGGCCCCGAGACCAAGCCCGTGTTGATGGCCCTGGCAGAGGGCCCTGGCACTGAGGGTCCCCGCCTGGCTTCACCCAGTGGCAGCACCAGCTCAGGCCTGGAGGTGGTGGCTCCAGAGGGCACCTCAGCCCCAGCTGGTGGCCCAGGCGCCCTGGATGACAGTGCCACCATCTGCCGTGTCTGCCAGAAGCCAGGTGACCTGGTCATGTGCAACCAGTGCGAATTCTGCTTTCACCTGGACTGCCACCTGCCTGCCCTGCAGGATGTGCCAGGGTGCGAGGCTCTGTGGGGGTCTGCAGGGTGGCGGGCTGGGCCAGGCCCTGTGCAGCCCCTCATCCTCTGTTCCTTCCAGGGAGGAGTGGAGCTGCTCTCTCTGCCACGTGCTACCCGACCTGAAGGAGGAGGATGGCAGCTTGAACCTGGACAGCGGTGACAGCACTGGGGTGGTGGCTAAGCTCTCGCCAGCCAACCAGCAGGTGAGGGTGGGGCGCACTCCCTTGGTTTGGCCAGCAGCCCCGCAACTCCCCTACAGCGCTGATGTTCGTGTAATATCTGCAGAAGTGTGAGCGCGTCCTGCTGGCCCTCTTCTGCCACGAGCCCTGCCGGCCCTTGCACCAGCTGGCGACTGACTCCACCTTCTCCCTGGTGAGTTCTGGGACTTGGGAGGGTGGGTGGTGCTGGGGCTGTTGGGCCCCACCTTCATTTCACCCTTGGCCTCTGCCTGCAGGATCAGCCCGGCGGCACCCTGGACTTGACCCTGATCCGAGCCCGCCTCCAGGAGAAGTTGTCGCCCCCCTACAGCTCCCCACAGGAGTTTGCCCAGGATGTGGGCCGCATGTTCAAGCAGTTCAACAAGCTGACAGAGGTGAGTCAGTGGGGGTCTGGGGAGGAGAGGCTGGGGGCAGAGAGGTGGGAGAGCTCGGACCCATCCACTGTCATCTGCCCACCAGGACAAGGCCGATGTGCAGTCCATCATTGGCCTGCAGCGCTTCTTTGAGACGCGCATGAACGAGGCCTTCGGTGACACCAAGTTCTCCGCTGTGCTGGTGGAGCCCCCACCGCTGAGCCTGCCTGGTGCTGGCCTGAGTGCCCAGGACCTGTCCAGTGGCCCTGGTGATGGCCCCTGAGGCTGGGCAGTCCCTGAGCCACCCTGACCTGGCTCTGTTCTCTGTCCTGTCACCCCTCTTCCCTCTTCTATTCCTTCTCCCTCCGGTGGCTTGGCTCCCACTCCTTGGTGGCCCATACCCCAGCCCCTCACAATATGGTTTTTACTTCTGTGGATTTAATAAAAACTTCACCAGTTACTTAGGCCTTGGTTGGTGGGGGCAGTGGTTCCGGGGGCTTGGTCTCTGCTTGTTATCAGTTCCTCACCAAAACCCTGTTGGGCTGAAGCGGGGTGGGGCACTTGTCTCCAGCCTCCTGGGTGTCCAGGGAGTGGAAACAGCATCCCTCCTGGGCCCTTTGTGATGTGGGGAGTGTCTGGTGGGCGGGGGGGGGGGGGGGTCACATGGTAGGTAAGCAGACCCAGGCTAATCTGTGGGCAGGCAGGGCACATTCTGCGTGGTGGCTAGTTCCTTCCCAAGTGCTTGCTGGACTTGGGCTGTAACTGTTTCTCATAATCAGACAAGGAATCAAAGTGAGCTGGGTGGGCTGAATGGAGCTGGGCATTGTATCTCTGGGGGACAGGCCTGGACCCCTGGGATTCTACAGGATATCCAGAGGGCCTGCCACCTTGGGAGTGCTGGGCCAGTGTCCACAGCTTACCTTCACCTCCCAAGCCCTGAAGGCCGGGGTGGGCTTGGCCTGTCTACTCCTGGTGAGGTGAAACAATTCCAGCTCTCTCTAGCCCATATCCCGTCTGATCCGGCACACGTTACCAAGCCCCGCCTGAGTGCCTCCTGCCTCAGCCACACTGCTGGACTCCCTAACCTGGCGTGGCTCACATCAGGCTCGTCACACAGGTCCAGAACTATTGTCTAATCTGTTTTATTACAGAAGGTACAATGAAAATGCTGGGCCCTCCACTGGGCTCCTGGGGTGGCATGGTGGGCAGTCAGTCCCTTCGAAGGTTCTTGAGCCGCTCCTCCAGGTCTGCATCTGCATCGACTAGGGCGGAGGCTGCAGCCTCTGCTTTCTTCCCACTGGCAGCCACACTGAGGGAACCTCCGGTGGAGGGGAGGTCTGCAGAGAATGAGGGTTAGGAAGAGAGCCCCTGCAGAAAGGACTGCGGGGAGAGGGAGGGTTGGGCCCGTGGCTGGGCTGCGGGTAGGACAGGGCCCAAGGTCTGAACACTCACTTGACAGCTCATCTGTCAGGCTCAACCCCAGCTCGTCCAGGACCTGGGCTACAACTGCGTCACTAGGTAAGAAAGAGAACTCTGTGAGGGTCAGGTGTACACGGGGGCCAGGCATCCATCCCCACCCCCTGCCCGCTGTCTCCCAACCTCTCCTCTTCATCGTCCTCGTCACCCATGGCGTCGTCAATGGCATCGTTCATCATCTCCTCCTTCATGTCCATAATCTCCGCCTGCCGCTCAAACTCCATCATGATCTTCTGGATCTGGGGCAACTTCAGCTGGAAGTGGGAGGAGGGTGAGTCTGGCCCCTGAGGTTAGCAGGGGCAGGGGGGGGGATCGGGAGAGGCGCACCTGTCTGTTCATGGTGCCCATGGCCTTGGTGACGCCCTTCATGGCTTGTGCCATTGAGTTGTTAGACTTGAGTGTCTGGATCTTGAGGGACACAGCCTGGATGTTGGCCCGCATCAACACAAACTTTCTCACGTACCGCCTCGTGCGCACCAGGTCTTTTGCCATGATACGCACAGCGTCCTGAGGAGTGGACAGAGGTGGCAGGGAGCAATCCTTGGGAATATGCTCACTCCCACTCCACCATGCCCACTGAGGCTTTCAGGGGGCTCCTGTCTGCCTGCTTCCAGTGGTCACTGCTCCCTCTCGCCCTCATGTGTCTGGGGTCACCACTGCACGGACTCCTCTGCAGGCTTCTCACCTCTGATCCAGAAATCAGGAAGAAAGACAGGGCCCACCCTTCAGGAGTCTTTTTCTCTACACATCTAGAGTCAACATCCATTCCTGAATTTCTGTCCTGGCCAAAGAATGTGTCTCTCCCTCGACCTCACACAGGCCCTCACCTCAAGAACGAGATCCTGATTCACACATGAACGTATCCAAAGATCAGCTTTGACTTCCTCCCCAAAGCTCTTCCTTGCTCTGCCCATCCCAAGAAGCGGAACTCCTTAACACAGCTGCTCAGGCCAAAACTCTCACCCAACGAAGGTGCCCCCCCCCTACTGGTTCAGGCCATGTCCATCTCTTTGCTCACGGGCCACCAGGGCCAGTGTATCCCATGCCACATCTCTCTTGAAGTAAATCCTTTAACTCAGCCCTCAGCTCCCACGGTGGTCCACGATTCCATGGGGTCTGGCCCACATCCACTCCTCTGAGCTCACCCATCACTCCCTCATCTACCATCTGCTGTTCTATCTGACAGTTGCCGCTTGGGATCTTCACGGGCTCACTCTCTCGGCTCTGATATCACTTCCACAGAGGCAGCCTTTTCTGGACCCTGAAACTAGGGAAAGCCCCACTCAACTCTTCATTTCCCTAGAAGCACCTCCCTGGTTCTCTTTGTCCAGTTTCGGGCAGTCCCAGTGTCACACCAAGCAACAGCACTGGCCCTGTATTCCAGCCCGTGCCCAATCCAGCTTACCATCTGGCCCTGCTTGGCCATTTTCTTGATGTCTGCAATGATTTTCTTCTCCTGGGTCTCTAGCTTCTGTCGCTCACGGTCCAGCTCTCGCATGGCGCGGTTCAGGGCGCGCTGGTTCTGCCGCAGCAGCTCCTCAGGTGTCTTCCGGCGCCCAAACAACAGGTCCATGGCCGCAGAATCCCACCGGTAGGCCGGGGGGAAGTGTGAAGCCTTGCTGCAGGGTGGTGTGAGGCCCAGAATGAGGGCCTGAGGCAGAGCTGGGGTTGCAGTGTGGATGGGCGGGGACAGATGGGGGCTCTCAAAATGGGAAGGCGGGAGCAGGGAGAAAAGGCGTGAGTGGAAGGCCAGAAGAGTGGCGCCTGGAACCTGGGTAGCCCCAGGGACGTGAGTGCGGACAACGTGCCCACCCCAGCCCCTCCTCCATCACAGTGCCCCCACGGAGGTTCAAGGCGTCCATCTCCTCCAGACCCTGGGAAGAGGCCCTGGAATGTCCGATGGACTGAGACTAGAGACGGCCCTGTGTGGGTGGGCGGCACTTGGAACCCTGGGCGCCAAAAACAGGGTGATTGAGAGGGTCCCTGACAGGAGGAGGTGCCAGAGACAGGGTGGGTGTGGGGGGCTCTGAAGCTGACCGCGCATGGATGGCATTCGGTTTGGGATGGGGGTCCTAGACGCTGAGGGAATGTGGGTGCGGAGAATAAGGTTGGGGGGCGTTGGGGACTCCTGTACGGAGGACGCGATGCTAGGTGCTGCGGTGCCTTGTTCACCCAGGAAGGTCTAGGGGTCTTTTCGGGATCTTGAGCACCGAAGGGAAGACAGCTTGGGGGACCCTGATAACGAGGCAGCGTCCCAGGGAGGGGCGAGGCCCTCGTACGCCGCCGCCCACACGCCCACCCAGGGCCCGCGCCCCAGTAGGGGCCACTCACCGGAGTTGGGATGGGGACTTGCTTCCGTTTCCGGGTCACGCTCCTCTCGCTCCGAGCCCTGGAGCGCCCACCAACGACACCCTGGTTCTGTCGCCTCGGCCTCCGCCGCCGTTTCCGGATTAAACTGCCTGACGTCACACGCCCCGCCGGCGACCGGAATGCTGGGCGGGGACAAGAGCGCGCGTGCGCACTCGCCGGAGACCCGGCCGACACCAGGCGCATGCGCACCAGCTTCCGTTTCTCTGCCGCAGGCTCGGCGTTCCGCACGTTCAAGCCCCCCTTAAAAGAGCCGAGCTGTGGCCGGGGTCCTGGTCCCAGTAGGGTTGGCGCCTTTTGGGGCGCCTTCTGTCCAGCCACCCGGAGGTCCTGCACCCCAGCACGTCACCCACTGTAGGGCCCCGCTCATCTGAGGGACCCAGAGGGCTCGCTGATGTTTCTGGACCTCAGGCATCCCGTGGCACCAGGCAGCGTTCTCCTCTGGCTCACTCATAGCAGAGGGGGATGGAACAGACGGTGCGGCCTTTCGCTTATGCTGCCTTACTGGCCAGAAAGCGAGTGCTTACTGGCTCCTGCCCCTCCGTTGTCCCGGAGTGGGATTCATTCCACCCAGCCCGAGGCCTGGGGCTTGGTGTCCCCCCACCCCCCGCATTCCCAGGGTTGTCCCAGGCACTGGGAAGCCTGCTGACAGGGGAAGGGGGAGCACTCATGCCACCTGTGAGCACATAACTCCCAACACTCTTGCTGCAGGAACGCTGCTGGACATCACCTGCCCCTCCCATCCCACAAAAGGAAGAGGCAGAGGCCATGCAGTAACATTCCCCTTTAATAGCCTGGTGGGTCCTCCAGTGGTGGAGGGGTGGGGTGCCAGGTCCCCAGCCACCCAGTCCCCTTGGCCACCCATCCCAGAGCCCAGAGTAGGGGGGCTGGACAGCACCCAGCGGGGGGCTAGACAAGCCAATTCATTTCCCATCGCTGAGCGGGTCGGGGGGAGGCAGCGCCGACCTTAATCACATGGTGGTTTAAAAAAAAAAAAAAAAAACTAGGAGCGGGTGGCAGGGAGGGGTGGCAGGCCAGGGCATGGGATTGCCCGACCAGCTGCCCCATGCCCCCAACCTGTGGCCCCCAATAAATATTTATTTGCAGGGGACGCCGGGGCTGGTGGCCCTGGCAGGGGTGGGTATGCGCCAGCCCTATTTCAGGCAGCGCTCGAAGTAGGTGGAGCCGATATAGCCACCCCGCATGGAGCGCTGCACGTTCTGCTCAAACAGCCTCCGGTTGTTCTGCAGGACCTCGGCGGCTTCCTTGTTCAGTGGGTCTTCAGGGTTGGGCTCCTGTGGCCAGTATGGGTGGGGGTCAACAAGCTCAAGGGGCAGAGGGCCAACCTCCCCCAGCCCCAGCCCCCCCACCCCTACTCACCAAGAAGAGATACTGCAGGCCATAAATTATGGAGTTTATCGTGAGGACAGGCTTCCAGTCCTCTCTGTGGGCAAAGAGAACCACAGTCAGGGGCTGGTGAGGGGGCAGCCACCACAGGCCCTGCTGGGACCGGACAGGTCAGGCCCGGGGCACGGGACAGTGTGGATGGGACCAGCTAGCAGGAGGGTGCAGAGAAGGACAGGCCAGGGAGAAAGCCAAGGTCAAGCCGCGAGGAAAAAAATGTGGAGATGAAGAGACAGAGGGACACACACACAAGGGGGAAGGAATGGACAAAGACAGGTGTAGTGCAAGGCCACGGGGAGGGCCTGGCAGAGAGGGCTGGGGAGAGCAGTGGAGGGCTAGTGCCCTCACCTGAGGATGTTGAGGCAGACGTTGCCCTCGAGGTCAATGTTGGGGTGATAAACCATCGTCTCACACTTCACCTTGGGGGGGTCATGCGGGTAACCCTGGCCCACCTGGCTCCAGGAAAAGAAAGGGGAGGTGGATAGGTGTCCCAGCAGTACCTGGCTGGGACCTCCGCTGCTGCTTCCTCAGCCTAGGGAGCCACCCCAGCCCACCTGAGACTCACCTTAAAACTGAACACAAACTTCCCGCTCTTGTAGAAGCCCTGTGAAGGAAGAGAAGAGGAGTTAAGACCCTACCCTGCAAGGCCTGGCAGGTGAACCAGGTATCCCTACCTGAGGTGGGGCCACCCGCTGTGCCTGGGAGTCCAGTTGAGTGTGCCCTCACCTCATCAGGACAGATAACCAGCTTGAAGTTGAGGAGGTCGTCTGGATCTGAGAAGCTGATGTCACACGTCTTGGGCAGATTCAGCTCGTTTATGTCTGGATTTTCACAGCAGAAAAGGGAAACAGAGAGGCAAAGGGAGAGAGAGGAGGGTGCTCAGGGCAGGTGCAGGTGCCAGAAGAGCCCCCACAGCCTTCTCCAGGACCCTGGCTCTGTCCTGGGCAGTGGGCCACATCCCCAACCCTCTCTCTGCTCTTTCTGCTCCCCAGCAGGCTCTTCTGGATCTACAGAACACCGCAAATGGTGGCAGTGCTTGAGCTCTTGGCCTAGGGTAAGCTACAACTCTTCTGAATCCACAGCCCTAAGTCCCAGCACCCAACACTTGCGTCCTCCCAACCCAGCTCCTAAATGCCCCAACTGCCATGTGCCCTCCAAGAACCTCTGACTACCCGAAACCCAGGATCTAGAGGAGTCCCCGCTTGTCTGCCCAAACTCAAAGACCTTATCCCCTCTCCAATCTCTGGTCCCCACCGAGCATATACTCCTCTTTCTGCCTGTCATCCCAAACGCAGGTTCCCATCTGACCCCCAGATCTGTGAGTTCCCAGATCTCCTACTCTATACTATTCTGACTATAACATGTTCAGCAGATACAGCATGCTAGTCTAAACCCAACCCAACTCCTATATCTAATCTCCGGCATCCACTATCCCTCCCTCCTCCTCCTGTCACCCCAAATTGCCACGTGACCCCCCCCAGCCCCACGAAACCCAGGCCCCAGAACCTACTTCACCACGCCTGCCTCTGATTCCCAGTGGCCCCAACATAATATACTAAACCTCCCACTCGGATCCTCAGTCCTCGGCCTCCACTATCCATATCTCCTCTGCTTGTCACCCAGGTTCCCGTCTGCTCTCCCAGACTCTAGAGTTCCCGGTCCCCGCCCCCACTGCCACCCTGAGATTCTCGGTCCCTAATATCAGACGTCCTGCTTTCCAAATACCCGTAATGCTCCATTCTCGGCCCCCCATTTCTGACCACGCCAGTGACTGTATTACCCCACCCCTGATCCCTCAATCCCCAGGCCGTGATCTCCGATCCCCACACCCGCAGCCCCCCCCATTTCCGACGCCTCTGACCCCTGGCGACCGCATTACCCTACACCTGACTCCTACATCACCCCAAGCCGGGCCCTGACCTCCGACCTCCACCCCCATCCCGAGTCCCTACCCTTTTGGATCCGCAGCTGCGCCGCCGACGCCTTCTTGCTGCTGCCCTTGGTGCCGCCCGCCGACTCCTCCTCCTTCTTCTGCTGCTTCAGCGAGAACAGCTTGATCATCCTGCCGCCGCCGCCGCCGCTGCCGCCGCTGCGGGGCCCGGGACCCCGGCCACCCGGCCCCCCGCCGCCGCCTCCGCCACTCGGACCCGCCGCCGCGGCCTCTTCAGCTGCTGCCGCCGCCCGCCCGGCCTGCCGCGCCGCTCCGCGCCCACCGCGCGGCCCGCGTCGGCTCCCGTAGTCGGCTCCGGCCTGGCCCGGCGCCTCGGGCTCGCTCGGCGGTGCTCGGACCCACTCGGCTGTTCTCGGGCCCGCTCGGCCACGCCCCCCCCGCCGCTCTCTCTCCCCCCCCCCCCGCCGGCTTGGGTGTCCTCAGGCCCAGCTGCGGCTCCTGACGCGGGGTCCTTAGGCCGCGCAGTTGGTCCGTTCACTCGCTCCCTTAGCGAGGGGGGTGCGGCTCGAGGCGGAAGGGGAGGCGGGGGCTGCAGTGGCGACGGCCGTGTACTGGAAGAGGGTCGGCTTCCGCGGCAGCAGCGGCTTCGGTACTGAGGTCCGCAACGGCCTCGGGTGCCCCACCGCTTCGGATATTTCCGTCGCCTGCCCGCTTCGGCTCTTCCCGCCCGGCCTTCGCTGTGCGCTTGCGCAGCCGCTGCCGCCGCCCCGCGTTGCTCCGCGAAGGGACTTGGGGATCGGGCGCTTTCGGCCAGGCTCGGGTATTTCCGTTCGTGCGGGCCAGGCCGGGCCGGTCACTTCCGGGGACGCCGGCGGGTCCAGGGGAGCGGGGCGGTGTCGCCGCCATCTTTAAGTGGGGCAGATGCGGGCCGCTGCGGTTGCAGTCCAGCCATTTCCACTTGCACTCGTGCGGACGGCAGCGTAGACGGACCAAACCTGGTACTTGCCCCTGGGGGTCACAGACTGAGGCAGGGTCAGGGTCAGCGCCTGAGCAAGGCAGGGGCGTTGCCTAGAGTGTGCGCGGTCCAGCACCTTCGGTGTCCCATCGCAAACCCAAAGAACCCGCTCGCAGGGAGTCTGGTTGAGGTAAACTAACAAATAAAACGTGTATTGTGCCAGAGGGTAGTAAGCACTGTGAGGTTTACGTGGGCTGACACCTTTAGGCGACGGAACTTGGGACGGGGCTGCCCTCCGCGCGGGTCTAGCGTTCCAGCCGGGGTGCCCTACGACCTCCCGCCGTCTGCGGAAGCGATGTGGGCGGGGCCGGCCTCCCCTCCAATCACAGCTTAACGTGCCTGGGGGGCGGGAGGAAGCGGCCCCGAGCAGGTCTGCGACTTCAGGCTGTCACCAAGGGAACCGTCAGGCGGTGAGCGGCGCCGCGAGGGCTGGCCGGGGGGCGGGTCTCTGGGGCGGCCGGAGCTCTGCCCCTCAGCCTTCCGTTGTCCGAATGAGGCTCCTGCCGCACGTCCTATCCCGTCGCTGAGGCGACGTGCCGTCATCGGCCGGAGCACCGAGGCCCAGTCCATGGCCGCCTCTTGGCGAAGGACCCGGCCTCATCCTCACCCCAGGGAGTCGCCTTCACTCCCTCGGGTCTTGTTTTGGCGTCCATCCCGGCCCCAGCCTCTTCAGAGGCTCTGCCCGGGCACCATCGGCGTCTTTGGGCTCCGTGGACTGATCCCAGTCGTGTCTGTGAAGCCGCTCCTCGTTTCACCCCTTTCCATTCTCTTTCCACCATCCCCCTTTCAGCCCTCTAATTGTCCTAGGCTCACACTCCTAACTTCGTTGACTCCCTTGAGAACTGAGTGCTGGAGAGGCGCGGGGGTGAGGATGGGAAGCAGAAGCTGCAAACAGCTGAGGTTTGGGGCCGAGAAGATTGCAACCATCCTAGCGTCCTCAGGCTTCAGACATGGCTGGTCCTGGGACCCACAGGGCTCTTTCCAGACCCAGTTCTCCTCTTCCCCTCCGTTCTGCTCTTGCCGATTATTTATTTTTGTACAGAACATCAGGGTTGATAACCATCCTGTGGTTTCCAGCCAAAGTCTCAGGGGTGGTTTCCGTTGGCCAGCCTGGTTCATGTGTCCATCCCCAGGCCAGTTGCTGAGGCCCTTCAGCTAAGGTCCCATCTGGGGATGGGGTATTGGGTCCCTGGAGAGGTAACAATGGAGCAGCCAAAGGTAGATTAGTGCAATGTCTGATCTCGTGGCGTCCCCACCATCCAGTGGTGAAGACTTGACCATGCAACAAAACGCTGGGCAAAGGGGGCCATGGTGTCTGGACTGGGGAGGAGGGGTTGGCCCAACTGAGGCAGGGGGCTGGGTTGGAAGTGGTGCAGCTAAGCCACATATTCCTTGTCAGCTTCGTGGCCACTCAAGTGGCAGAGAGGCACAGGTGGTTTGGGTGCCAGAGGTGCCTATGGCCCTTGGGTCTGCACTCTCTTAGGAGGTAGGACAGGGCTTAGCACATGCAAAAGTCCAGAGGGAAGCTGGGGCCAGTGCCTTGGAGGGACTGGGCAGAATGTGGCGGGTGAACTGTGAGTGTGGAAGTGTACCTAGGGTTGTTAGCGTAGTCCCTGGGAGCTGACACTGGGAAGAAAGGGTCTGTTTGGGCAACGAGGGAGCAGGAGTAGGCAGGGAAGGGAGACTGAATGCTGTGGGCCTCCAGGCTGGAGATGGATGACTGGGATCAGAACAGTGCTGGGGGTGTGGAGAGAAGTGGACAGATTCAGGAGGCTGGCTTCCGGTGAGAATAACTGGATGGACGTGGCATGGAGAGGCTGGGCTTGGGACTGAATATGGGCTCAGGTACAGACAGTCCAGGAACAGGCTGGCTGGGTACTGTTGTAGCTTTCTTAGATGACCAGTGCTTATATATTCCTCTCCTGGGTTCCTCCTATGGCTCTGGCCAAGTGGGGCCATGTGGGCATTCTGTCTAAGCCCTCAGCCCTGATGATAGTATGGTAACACTTGGGTTCTCCACCTGCAGCCACATGACTGGATTGCAGAGATGTCCCTGGCCAGCTGCAGAAATGACCTTTCATGGGTGGCCCTCACATAGCTGTTCATGTTGATTTCTTCTCAGAGGGCTGTTTTGGCAGGTGGGTCCATGGCTTCTCAAGGCTTTGGTTGTGGGGCCCTGGCCAGATGTCTGCATGCTTTTCATGTTTGTTGTAATTTTTACTGTTTGGAATTTCATGTTTTTATGTAGTTGTATCTGCACAGATTTCCCTTCATGATGAACATGAAGATGATCAAAGATGAGAGCTTTCTTGTTTTGTTTCAGATCATAAAATTCATACAAGTTGTTAAAAAAATCCATGTTACAGGATTTATAAAGTTCCGGCAACATTCCTCCAATCTGAAACCACTAACTACCTCAGTGTTCCTTCATGGGCCTTTCCTGATCTGATTCTCCCAGCCCCTCCCTGCCTTCCTCTCCCCTTTGATTCTGCAGACCCCAGACCAGATTTCTCAGAATCCTCTTTGTGATCAGAGAGAACTATGAGTGCTGTCAAAGGGCCAGGGGACCCTCCACGCCCATCCCTGACTGTGCCACACAGGAGTGTCACTGCATGGGGGAGCTGCTGACTTTGCCAGATGTGGTAGATGCCAGAGTGGCTCTGGTCTTGGCTGGGGCTGGACTAGGGGGGAGGTGGGGGAAGGGGAGGAATAGGTGAGGGAGGAAGGGGGCTGAGGCAGGGAACATGCCTTCTCTAGCATATCTGTAGGAAGCCTCTGGCCCAGGCTGGCTTGTCTTTGCCTGATACCAGGGCCCAAGTCTTGTGGGGATCAGGGTGACTCACAGCAGCAAGGAAAAGTCCAGCTGCACTTCTGGAAGAAGCGTGGACAAACAGGCCTAGAAGGGCTGTTCCTGGAACCCTCTAGGCCAAGGGCAGGCTGACACCTGCCTAGAGTTGGGTTTAAATCCCAAGCCAGACCCTGCTGCATGAAGATCCCCTCTTTGGAACCGCCTCTCACCCACTGTCTCTGGCACTTATGGCACCCATTGGTGGAGTGGGGCTGTATCGAGGCCTGAGCAATAGGATGGAAGGGGAAGTTAGGGCCAAAGAAGTGATGGCACAGGAAGAGGCTGGAGGGTTCCAGAGGTACCCGCCCTCAAGTCTACAGGACACTGAACTGGAACTGGCAGTGTCTGTCCATCTTCATGTACGCTGCTGTCAGCTGTGTTTCCTGTGACTAGTTGCTGAACACACTCATGATAGAGACCTCCCAATGGGGGGAGCCCTTAGGGGTTGTGCACGGGGCCAGGGAGGGAGGAGAATGGGCCATGATGGGAACGGTCACTAGAGGGCTGGGGATTGCAGCCAGCTGTGGTTCTCAGACTGGCTGGAGTCTGCAGGAAGAGGAAAGTCTTGAAAGAATATGGATTCCCAGATAAAGCCTTGTAGCTTTTACACCTAAGAAACGGCTCCCTAGGTTTAAAGTTTCATAAGCACATATCCTCAAGGCCAGCTCTAGCCTGCTGGGCACCAGTTTGATACTTCAGCACCTAATGATCTTGGCTGGCTGGGGAGAACTCTGCCAGTCCAGGTCCTCATCTGGCAGTTGGCTTGGGCAGCAGATGTGTGGGTAGAAGGGAACACGGGCAAACAGTATAGGAACAATGATGCAAGCGGGGCATTCCACAGAGGTGGCCAGGCCGCATCCGCAGGCGGCTCTGGCTCTCACAGGAACCATGTGGTTGCAGCCCAAGTGGCGGACCTGGGGGGTGGGCAGAGAGGGACTCACGCAGGTGGGGAGGCACTGAATGCGTGCAGACCCAGACGCAGGTTCCGTGTCCTGTTTATTGAGCGCCTACTGGGCGCCGGGCCCCAAGAGGGCTGGCTCGTACCCACGCGGTCACAGGCCTCACAGCAACCCCGTGAGGTAGGTGCTCTGCTCCGCCACCCCCACTGCACGGAGGACCGAGGTGAAGGCGGAGAGCGGCTGCAGCAGCGCACTGGCTACTCCGCACTGTGGACGCGCTGGTGCTGGATGAGCTTAGTGCTCTGGTGGAAGCGGCGGCCGCAGTCCTGGCAGGCGAAGGGCTTCTCACGCCGGTGGGTGCGCAGGTGCTGCGTGAGCGTGGGCCGCTGGCGGAAGGCCTTGCCGCACTCAGGGCACGCGTACGGCCGCTCGCCGGTGTGGATGCGCCGGTGCTGCGTGAGGTTGGCGTGCTGCCGGAAGCTCTGGCCGCACTCGGGGCAGGCGAAGGGCCGCTCGCCCGTGTGGATGCGCTGGTGCTCCGTGAGCCGCGAGACTTGCGTGAAGCCCAGGCCGCACTCGCTGCAGTGGTAGGGCTTCTCGCCTGTGTGCGTCCGCTGGTGGCGAGTGAGCTTCAGACGCTGGCTGAAGCGCTGGCCGCACTCCGGGCAGGCGAAGGGCTTCTCCCCCGTGTGCACGCGCAGGTGCTGCGTGAGCGTGGGCCGCTGGCGGAAGGCCTTGCCGCACTCGGCGCAGGCGAAGGGCCGCTCGCCGGTGTGGATGCGCCGGTGCTGCGTGAGGTTGGAGCGCTGCCGGAAGCTCTGGCCGCACTCGGCGCAGGCGAAGGGCCGCTCGCCGCTGTGCACGCGCCGGTGCTGCAGCAGCACCGCACGGCGGCCGAAGCGCTCGCCGCACTCCACGCAGCCGAAGGACTTGTCGCCTGTGTGCACCGCCTGGTGCTCCAGAAGCACGGAGCGCCGCGCGAAGCTCTGGCGACACTCGCTGCACGGGAAGGGGCCTGGGGGTTCGGGCGCGCCCGGAGGGGCGGGGGGCGCCGCGCCGGGGCCCGGGGGGTCACCGTGGATGCGCTGGTGCTGCAGCAGATTGGAGCGCTGCCGGAAGCTCTGGCCGCACTCGGCGCAGCGGAAGGGCTGCTCGCCCGTGTGCACGCGCCGGTGCTCCTCCAGGCGCGCGCTGCGGACGAAGCCCTGGCCACAGTCGCCGCACACGAACGGCCGTTCCTCGGTGTGCGTGAGCTGGTGGCGCAGCAGGTGCGAGCTGCGGCTGAAGCTGCGGCCGCACTCGCCGCACACAAATGGCCGCTCTCCCGTGTGTATTTTCTGGTGCCTCAGCAGGTTGCTGCGCTGGCTGAACACCTTCCCGCACACGTCGCAGCGGCCACCTCGCACAGCTCCAGCGCCCGTGCTGGGGCGACCCCGACCCCGGCTCCGGCCCCTGGGGGCACGCCAGCGAGCGGCGGCCAGCCCAGGCCCCGTGCCCTGGCGGGGATCGTCTGTGGGATCCTGCTCACCTCCCAGGTTGCTGGAGAGCACTAGAGCATGTGAAAAGCCACCTTCGCGGGAGGGTGACGGGAGTCGGCCCGTGAGGCTGGCCACGCCGAGGTCCCAGGGGAGGTGGACGTGGGGCCTTACAGTGTCTGAGCCAACAGAGACGCTGTCCATCTGGAGTGTAAACCCTGCATTGCACAAGGGGGTCCACTCATTCATGACAGAGAACCCACTTGTGCACGGAGCCACTCCAGCCCTGGGGGAACGGTGTGAACTAGAGCGACCTGAGACTGACCAAGGAGGCAGACAGAAGTGACATGGGCGGGGCAGGGATTCTATCTATGTAGACTTCCCGAAGGACCTGACAGTGGCGCAGACCCTTGCAGGAGGTGGAAACCTGGAAAGCTGGGGACAAGCTTTCCAGGTCTGACTTAAGTTTGCAAAAACCACTTTCTGGGGGCTTCCCCGGTGGCAGAGTGGTTAAGAATCCGCCTGCCAATGCAGGGGACACAGGTTTGATCCCTGGGCAGGGAAGATCTCACATGTCTCGAAGCAACCAAGCCTGTGCGCCACAACTACTGAGCCTGTGCTCTAGAGCCCATGCTCTGCAATAAGAGAAGCTACCGCAAGGAGAAGTCTGCAAACGGTAACAAAGAGTAGCCCCGCCCCCCCCCCCCCCCCCCCCGCAACTAGAGAAAGCCTGCACAGCAACGAAGACCCAATGCAGCCAATAAATAAATAAATATTAAAAAACAAAACATAACCAAAAACGCCTTTCTGGAAGGGCTGTAGGGCAAAGATGGGGCAGGTAGCCCTTGCACTGTCCAGGTGAGTGATAATGGTTTCCACAAATGCAGAGCCGTGGGTGGCTCTGCGGGAGGCTGGAAGTGGAGCCAACAGGAGGGGAGCAGGGGAGGGGACAGAGGCAGGGAATACAGGCACCAGGACTTCTGTCTGCTGTGCCTTGCTTGAGATGCCCACGGGACTCCCAAGGGACCACATGCAGGCTGCGAGGCACAGGAGTCGGGCCTGGTCTGCAGGGAAATGTGAACATGGGTGTTGTGGCATATACGTGGTACACAGAGTCCTGGACCTGCATGTGATCAAACAGGAGTGGGTGTCTCTGGATGAAAGGAGCAGGTTCCAGCCATGCTGTGAGCACTCCACCATTAGATGCTGGGGGAGGGAGAAGATGTGAGCACAGGCAGCGGAGAAGAAGGAATTTAAATCAAGGAGGTGGGGAGAGTAGCAAGGGCTTCGGTAGGTGACAGAAAACCTATCAGCTGCCCAAGAAAACTCAGGTAAATTATACTACATCCAAGGAAATCATCTGTGCACAGCAAAACCCTCTGAGTCAAGAGATGAATGACAAACTGAGAAGCTCTCCAGGGACTTCCTTGGTGGTGCAGTAATTAAGAATCTGCCTGCCAATGCAGGGGACATGGGTTCAATCCCTGGGCTGGGAAGATGCTGTGGAGCAACTAAGCCCGTGTGCCACAACTACTGAGCCCATGTGCCGCAAATACGGAAGCCCGAGCACCTAGAGTCCGTGCTCCGCAATAAGAGAAGCCACCACAATGAGAAGCCCGTGCGTGGCAACGAAGAGTAGCCCCCGCTCCCCACAGCTAGAGAAAGGCTGCGCAAAGCAACAAAGGCCCAATGCAGCCAATAAAAAAGAAACTCTCCAGAGGCAAGGGACTGATTAACCAAAGTAGAGAGCACCAACTAGTCAACAAGAAAGACTGACGACCTGACAGATATGGGCAAAGGAGAGGAAAAGGAAAGGAAATGTCACTGATGCTTAAATTCTGTACAATATGCTCAGTCCCCTCCTAATAAGAAAACTGCATATTATGGCCATATTTGTCTACCGTTTCCACACCTTTACTCCAGGAACGCAAGCATCTGTGTGCACTGCTGGTAAGCATACACAGAAGCCAGTGTGGCAAAGTACATCAAAATGACAGATTTCCCACAGTCTGATCCAGCAATTCCACTTCCAGGCACTTCTCCACCAGCTGCGTTCCCCTTGTGTCAAATGACCAGCGTGGGAGGTTCTCACTGAAAAATGACTCGGAGCATGTCAGTAGTGGCCTGGGTGGATAAACAGGTTTGTCCACCGTGAGCCCCACTGGGCGCTGTGCAGCTGTCCAAAGAGCAGGGCATTCGCTGCTGTGTGTTCAAGCGGGAGGATGCACGACAAATATCACGCTTGAAACGGGGTGAAGATACAAGCATCCACGTGTGTTTTACAGACGGGAAGTGAGTACGCGTCTGAATTTGTGCTTGCTCTTCTATGCACAGAATCTTTTTGGAAGTACACACAAAAAACCAGTGATGTTGGCTGTTGGGGCAACAGGCAGGAGAGGGTCATTCCACTGTATGCTCCCTTGTGCCTTCTGAACTTTCTAACATGTGAATGTGTTAGCGATTCAACATGTTCTCCTGATGAAAACACTGGCTGCACAGAAGATGTTTGGTTGAGGGCTAGGGGAGCAGCCAGGAGACCTGATGGTGAGGCCGAGGTGGCTGGGGGGAGCTGCGGTTGTCTGTGGGAGGGTGCAGCCTGAGGACAGAATGGGGCTGCACAGAGAGAACCTGCCGAGGAGCCTCGGGTGGAATGGCCCGTGTGGCTGGAGAGAGCAGAGACTGTGGGGCTGTGGGCTGAGAGAGAAAAGCAGGTCCAGGCTGGAACGTCAGCTACACAGCATGAGCCAAGTCTGGCCAGCCTGCTGAAGACTGAAACAGCAAGTAGGGGAACGTATACCAGATCCTACTCTCGGCTTCAACATGCACACTGACAGACAGGACATAAGAAAAGAGCTTTCAAAATACCTGAGGCAGCTCCAAAGCGAGAGAGGCCACTTAGTGAGGTTCAGGAACCCAGAGCCTGGTGCACTGTGCTGGAAAGTGCCAAGGCTGTGGAGACTGGGGACTAAAGCCAGGCTCTGTCATGACGTTGGGGGCTGGGGACACAGCCTGGGTGAGCCCAGCCCACCCACAGACCTTTTGCTTCTGGTGAGGCTGCAGGCTCCACTGAACGGCTGGGGGCACAGATGCGTCCTCCAGGGCAGCGTTACGATGGGCCCTGCGGCAGCCCCTCACCCAGGATGACACTTAGAGCAGGGACAAACAAGAAGCCCCCAGAGCTGTGAAGGGCAGGCTCCACAGAGTACCCAGGGGGAGCATTCACACCTGAGGAGACCGAGCTAACGAACAAGGCTGGAAATAACATAAGCTATCTCCGAATTCTCAAAGGATGGGTCAGCATCCACAAAACAAGGATGTTGTGAAAAAAGAATGAGTCTGGACCCTTACTGATTGAGAAACAGCAAATGAGGACTTCCGGGTAATAATGGTATCTATTTAAATTTGTTTCATTGTGAAACCTCATTAAAAACCACCATAAAGGTTTTTTTTTTTTTCTTCAAGGCATAAAATCTACAAAGATGAAGAGAAGAGCAAAGGAAACAGACAAACCCCTGATATTTTCTACTCTGGAAAGCAGAATGGGCAAATGGTAACTGTGCAGCAGACCGGAGAAGGTAAATAGTAAATTAGCAGTGGGGAAAATAGAAAAAAAACCAATCTGTTTTACCCCAAAGGTCAAAAAGTTCAGGAGTTGGAGGTACCAGATACCTCTGGCCATGCAGGTGAAGGGGCAAGGGCATCAGGCAGGCTGGGGAAGCTGTTTCAGAAGCTGAAGCTGGGCAGGACTTCTGTCTGCACAGAATTCTGTGGGAACGGTGGGTACTGCTGTAGCTCTGATGTCTGAATCTCTTCTCCCATCCTGGCAAAAGGCTGGGTTGAGGGTGGGAGATGGTACTGAGGAGGTGGACGGAGTAAGTGAAGTCACACTGGGTGCTGAGACACCAGCCTCTCTCCCAGGATGCTGGCAATAGGCTAGAAGTGCCTTCTTAGAACACTCAGAGGAAAGAACTGAAGATCCTCACAGCAAGGGTACCTCCAAGCAGCCCAGCCAGGTTGCCCTACGCCTCCTTCAGTGGCCTCCACCCACCCACTCACGTCTCCCAAGAAGTGGGTCTCCTCGGGGGGTGAACCCCTCATCCCTCCCAGCCCGGATTTGTGGTCCTGGCCAATAAGACCCTCACCCACTTGCTGAGAGCCGCCAGAGGGACCAGAAACCACACTGGGAGAAGAAAGCCTAAAAAAGAAGTTATTGTTATCCTCAGAGAAACAAGGAAAGATGTTACAACTGTAAAAACAACAGGAAGTGGTTAAAGAAGTGAATGGTCAGGGAAGGAAAACATTCCTGGAACTTAAAAACTCTGCTAGCATATACGAAAATCTCAAAGGAGGATCTGGAGGATAAAACTGAAGAAACTTCCTGGAAACTAGAGCAGAAAGAAAGGGATGGAAAATCGCAGTGACAAGAACATTGGAGGATCTGTCCTAGGGTCCAGTAACCAAGTGACAGGAATTCCAGAAACGAGAGAACAGATAATAGAGTGGAAGGAAATCAAAGAGACAATGCAAACCAGCTTCCCACAGTCGAGAAACGTGACATTTCAGACTGAAAGGGCTCACCAACAGGGGTGATAAAAAATGCTTTGACCCAGTTTCACAACAGTTTAAAAATAATGTTTTGAGACTGAGTTAATAAAAAGAATTCTTCATCCAGCCAAAATTCAGTGTAATGTGGAGTGTTAGACAAATGTGTTTCAGATATGGGGCCTATCTCAGAACATTACCTCCCACACCAGGGTTCACGGGAAGGTCCACGAGAACAAGGGAGTAAACCAAGAGAGAGGAGGGGTCCAGGGAACGGGGAGGGAGAGGAGGCAGAGAGCCTGGCTGATGGCAGACCGTCGTAGGCCGTGTGGCTGAGGTGGACAGCACAGGGCGTCCGGCCTGACATGCCTGGAGAATCGAGCAGGCCCAATCCCCACCCTGTGTCAAGGTGCCTCCTGTCTGCCGACGGCGTCTACTGACCTGCTGTCCTTCCCTGCCCCGCCACCCGATCAGTGGGCTGCAAGCCCAGAACCCAGGGGCCATCCAGGATACCCGGGCTGGGAGAGTACCTGGGGAACACAGGCCCGGCTCTCAGGGGTTTTACTGGGGTGAGGAGCAGCAGCTGGAGGGGCCATGAGGTTAGCGGCTTGGCTTTTGAGGGCGGCAGATGCTAGAGCAGGCTGAACACGGCAGGCAAGGGAGGAGAGTAGGGCGATGCTGGAGGAAGAGGGCTGCTGGAGCAGGGCCCGGAGTGGGATGGGCGGGTGTGGCGCTCCCCATGCAGAAGACCCCGTATTACTCACCTGGGGAGAAGATGCCCCCCGCTTCCTGCTGCCACAGGGCCCCAGGGTGCTCCCTCCACGAAGACCCCTCAGGCCCAGTCTCACTATGGGGAGAGGCCTGGTCCAGCTCCATGCCACAGCCCTGAAACCACAGTGGTCACGGCTCGTCTGTGTCTTGCTAGGCCCAGTGAGGGACCTACCCAACCCCCACCCACGGAGGCTCCCAGAGCAGGGGCTCACCTGGGCCTCCTCAGGGAGGAGAGTGGAAGTGGCCTCCTCGGGGCTGGGTAGAGGCCCAGAATCCAGAAGCTCTGGAGAGGAAGAGTGAGGTCAGGCGGCTCCAGGGCGCCCCCGCCCCACTGCCCTCCTCAGTGGCGTGGCAGGTGCTGGGATCCAGGTGGGGTGAGACCTGGCTGTGGACTTGGGGCTGGGCACGGCAGGAGGCTCTAAGCGTCCACACAGGCAGCATGTGGGTGAGCATGTCTGGCGCCTGCCCGGGAGGGGTACGAGAGAAGAGCATCCCCCCAGCGCTCTGGGGTCCTCCCTCAGCTGTGCCCACCCAACTCCAGCCTTCTGTCTGCTCTCCAGCAATCAGCTAATGTCCCCCAGGGCATCTCCTTGGGGAGTGAACCCTGCATGCCTCCCACACACAGAAACTCCAATAGCCAGCTCCATGCCAACGGAGAACATGGAAGGAACCACAGCTGCGACAGTCAGGCTTGCCATGCAAGGGATAACGATGGCCGCTGGCTGGGCGGGACGTGGGGCCCACCAACGCACGAACACATTGCCTGTCCTCACCTGGGTTCTCTGTAACCTCAGGCTCCTCTTTCACCCGCAGGCCCAGCGACGACTCCTGCGCGGCCCCAGGGGGCATCTCAAGCCCGGGTTCTGGAGTCCCAGGTGTGGTTTGAGGGAGTGGCTGGAAGTTGGAGGGCTCCACCTTCTCTGATAGCACCTCCTGGCCTTGTACCTGGACTGTGACCTGGGCAGGTGCCCCCCACCCTCAGGAACTCAGGTAGGGAGTTCACGGGCACCCACCCTATCGTGGGACCCTGGGGCCCTGACTGACCAGGTCCTCTAAGGACCCATGTCCACCATGGGCTAAGCGAGGAGAGAAGGGACCAGCTGCAGCTGCTCTCCTGCTGCGGACATCCACGCTCTCTGCCCACCCTGCATCCATCCCCACGTCCACGACTCCAGGTGATGCAGGGAGGGCCCGGGAGGCTGGCCTGGGGCCGCGTCTGCCCTCGCCCAGGGTCTCCTGCGGGTGACCACCTCCAAACCACAGGGGACCAGTGTCTGGCTGGGCATGGCCGCTGCATGATGAGTCAGAGATTCACACTGTTCCAGCCCTGACCCCAGGGCCACCGACTCACCCATCTCCGGGGCTCTCCCGGCTCCCGGCGCAGCCCCTCGACCAGGGCAGCGGCCTCCTCGGGGCTGCCTGGCTGCTGGCCCCGCACCCGGGCCTGGACCTCAGGGGGCAGCGCGCCCAGGAACTGCTCCAGCACCAGCAGCTCCAGCATCTGCTCCTTGGAGTGCACCTCGGGCCGCAGCCACTGGCGGCACAGCTCCCGGAGCCGGGCCAGCGCCTCGAGGGGCCCCGCCGCCTCCTCGTAGCGGAAGTGCCGGAAACGCTGGCGTGCTGCCTCGGGGCCGGGATCCCATGGGGCGGTTTCGCCCTCCTCCTCAGAGTCCTCCAGCTTCACCGTGACAGGCCCCTCATCTTCTGGGGGTGCGTCGCCTGGGGAGCCCGGAGCTGCGGGCCTCATTGGAAAGATCAGGCTGGGGAGCTGAGGCCAGTGTCCACCCCTGGGGGAGGAATGGGTTGAGGCTGCTGCGAGGAGGACAGTGGCGGTGAACGCTTATTGAGAGCCTACGGTATGCTGTGCTGTTCAATCCCTCGGCCCGCTGAGTAGAAGGCAGATGAGGAAACTGAGTCACAGAGAGGCGGTCATGTACCAAGGATCTGTGGGGCTGGTAAGCCCTCAGTGGGCCTCTCTAGCTGGGCCTGTGTAGAGTCTCTGGTAGCCCCTTGTTCCTGGGCAGCTTCTTAGGCCCAGAAAGTACCTCCTGTCTCCCCCAAATCCCAGCCGCCTTCTACACGCACCACCTAAGCCCTGCCCTCGATTCCCTCCCTACCAGGTGAATGACACCTCCAACACCCACCACCAGAGAATCTGCACCACTGCTACCCCTCCCCCTACCAACACCAGTCCGTCCCTGCACCATCCACTCCCCATCCATGTCTCTCAGACCACTGCCCTCCAGTGTGGTTTCACAGGGAAGCCTCCCTCCCCCTGCCCCACCCCACACTGTGCAAGGTCAACTGCCTGGCCCAGCACCTAGACACCATTCTCCTCCTATTCGGCCCATTCTCTGAGCCTGACCTCTCTCAACACGCAAGGTCGCATTATCTCCTCAATTTCCTGATTTAGGTGGGGCTAGGAGGTAACGGGGAAGTTTTCAGAGGGGGCTACAAAGGCTCCGAGATCACTGGACTCGCAGCCTGCAAGGGAAGTCGGAGATTCTGATCCAGCCTATTTGCCCCGTAACCTTGGCATGCCGCTGTACCACTGTTAACCTCAGTTTCCCCATCTGAGAACGGGCACGACCCCGCGCTCCCACCCCACTCGCGCTGCTCCTTCTGCAGCTGGAGGTATGGCGCGAGCTTTGTGGAGAAATCTTAGTTTATTAAGGAAGTGGATTCGATTTCGAGGACCGCCTGACCCCGGGTGTCTAACCTTCGCCCCTCAAGGTTCCAAGTCAACCTGAAACCCCAGGAGAAAGCCGGGCCTCAGTAATCGGGCCGCCCTGCGGAGCTTTCTGAACTACATGTACCAGAAGCCTAGGCGAGCGACTTCTGCTTTAGGGAGCCTGGGCAGGTCCTGGGGCCGCCATGGCAACTGGGGGCGGGAACTCCAGATTCTGTCGCCGTGGCAACGCGCAGTGATGGACGAGCCGCGCGCGACAGCGCTGCACCCCGCCACAGGCAGCACCCAGGCCCCTGCCCCGCGCTCCGGGTCCAGCTGGGCCGCCGCCCCCGTCCCCACCCGAACCTTCCCGGTTGAGGGCCCCCCGCCCTCACCTCCGCGCACAGCGGGCCGCGCCGCACTCCTGAGCATGCGCACTCGCCGACCTCCCCTCCCCGGCCGTACTATGTCTCCCAGAATGCTCCACGCACCAGCCCGAGCGCCGCCTCGCCGGTCCCTGACCCTTGCCTCAGTTTCCACCCTCCTCCCGCTGTGCCCCGGGGCAGCGTTGTTCGCAACGATCGGGTCACGCTCCGGGCCGCGTCTTCCCGCGCTCCCAGCCTCACATGCAGGCGTCCAGGCGCCCGTCGAAGCGAGCAACCTTCTCAATGGGCAACGGGCAGCAGCACCGCCTTCCCAAGCGCGTATGTCCCGCACCACGTCTCCCTGAATCCTCTACGGGGCTTCCGAGGATTAGCAGGGCTCGGCACCAATCACGGCCCTCGCTAGGACGCCGTCAGCCCCCGTCTCCATGGCAACCCCCTGCGGAGACCGGACCACCCCTTCCACCGCCCTCAGGACAGCAAGCGAGCCTCTCCCCCTTTCGCCCTGGAGAGAGGGTTGGCCGGCTCCTTTCCGAGAGGTGGTCAGCCGGCTCTCTGCGCGCGTGCGCGGCGCGATGACGCTTTTTTGCGTTCGCGGGCGGTAGGCGGGCCCGGGCATCTCCATGGTAACCGGCGGGCAGTGCAGGCGGTTTCCAGGGCAACCCTGGGTACCGGCCGGCGTCTGAAAGAGGATGGGAGAGGTGGGTTGAGGGTAGAAATGCGGAGCGAGAGGGACAGTGAGGACAGACAGACACAGACTCGGGGGCGGGGAGAGTTGTGAGGAAAGACAGTGAAAGTAAGTGAACAGACACAGGGACAGAGACACGGGCAGGACAGAAAGACAACGGCGAGGGATTTCTACTCTTAGAGACCAAGCTTAGAGAGTCAGGGCTGGGCAGACATGTGTGTCAGAACAGTTAACAAGAGGGAGAGAGATCAGGGCGGGATGTGGAGGAAAGGAGAGACAAAGGGAGAATACATTTATTTACAGCGAAAAAGACGTGCAGCTCGAGATTCAAAGGACAGACAAGGATCAGGGGTACAGAAGCAAGAGGGGAGAGAGGGACAGAAATTAGAGATACAGTAAAATGGATCGAGAGTTTTGAAAGACTCAGAGAAGGGTGACAGACGGCAAGAAGAGAGACAGACGGAGAGGGAGGGACACTTAAGAAAATTTATCCAAAACTTGCCAATAAGAGAAAAAAGATGACTTGGAGACCTAACACCGTCTCTACCAAGCCTGCTTCGGGTCATCTGATTCCCTAAGTGAAGCAACTTTTTTTTCACTTAACTGCTTTTGATCAGAGTCCAGATGCTGTGAAGTCAGATGCTAACTTGTAAAAGGTTGATAGGTTGTAAATGCTTTCTGTCCAGTATAGAAGGGTACCCCAAGGTTTTTGTTACCTTGTAGGACACTGAGCAGGACACTAAGATGCCTGCCCACTGCACCATGGGGCACTACTTATCCGACTTGGGCTTTTATTTGTGTTCTTTCTTTCACCCTTTCTGTTGTTCCTTCTCTCTAACCTCCCTAGAACCACCCATGTCATCCTGCTAGTTCCCACCAGAGGAAAATGCATCTTTGACACATGCTCACTGAGTTTGTTCTTGGCTGTTTCGAAAATTATATTTCGACAGTCTGAAGGGAACAATTTCTCCGGTATGGGGGACAGACAGGGAGAAAGAGAGAACAGTGAGACAGACCCTGGAAAGGAAGGAGGTAGGGAGGATGGTGGAAAAGAAAGAGACCAGGCCCAGGTCCGGTGGCCCTCGCGGTGAGCTGGGCCCCAACTCGTCCTACCTGGGGAACGTGAGCCTCAGCTGGGCTTGGGGGTGAGTCCCAGGGCGACTGGTCCAGTCATAGCAGACTACTAGAAGTCACAACCAGAGAAATTCTGTGATTTCCAAGAGGTGCTGGATAGCGGACAATAGGTCTAGTGTTGAATTTCATGAAAGAGGAAAGAATCAAGGAAAATATGGCAAAGAGGATCAGTAAGATTAAATGGAAAAGGCTGGATAAGGCAAAGGAAGAAGAAAAGACATCAAAGGAGTTTGCTGCAATGGAGGCAGCTGCCCTGAAAGCATACCAAGAGGATTCAAAAAGGCTTGGCTTAGAGTCAGAAATTTCAGAGCCAAACATATCACCAGTAACCAGCAGTCTCCCACCCACCTCTGCATCAAATCAGCAGAAAGAAAAGAAAGAAAGGAAAAAAAAAGAAAGAAAAAAAGACCCTTCAAAGGACAGATGGGTAGAAGGCATACCCTCTGAGGGCATAACCATTACTATTATCTTATCACAGGAGCATCTCAGTGGGAGAAACCTGAAGGATTTCAAGGAAACTTAAAAAAGACAGCAGTGAAGATTGTTTGGGTAGAAGGTTTAAGTAAAGATGGTTATTATTATAATACAGAAACAGTGGAATCCAGATGGGAAAAACCTGATGTTTTCATCCCACACTCTGGCGATCTGCTTTCTAGTAAAGTCAATGAAAAGTCATTTGGTACCCTAGAAAAATCCAAATCATCAGACTCACATAATGATTCTGATGGGGAACAGAAAGCAGAAAAAGGGAAAAAAAAGTCTCTGCAGAACTACAAAAGCTGGGGCTTCGCTGGTGGTGGAGTGGTTGGCAATCTGCCTGCCAATGCAGGGGACACGGGTTCGAGCCCTGGTCCGGGAAGATCCCACATGCCACGGAGCAACTAAGCCCGTGTGCCACGTGTTCCACAACGAGAAGTCATCGCAATGAGAAGCCCACACACCACAATGAAGACCCAAAGCAGCCAATAAATAAATAAATTTAAAAAAAAACACAAAAGCTAAAAGTAAAGTTTAAGGGAAAAAAAATAGTGATAAAGGAACTGAACCAAGAAAAAAATACCCAAGGGGAGAATTCATCAGATCCAAATGAAGGAAAATCTAAAGCTCATAAAATATCAAATCCATATTGAGGCACTTCCCTGGTGGTCCAGTTGTTAAGACTCAGTGCTCCCAATGCAGGGGTCCAGGGTTTGATCCCTGGTTGGGGAACTGGATCTCGCATGCATACCACTACTAAGAGTCCACATGTCACAATTGCAAAACTAAAAATAGAGTTGCCATATGACCCAGCAATCCCGCTGCTGGGCATATACCCAGAGAACACCATAATTCAGAAAGACACACTCACTCCAGTGTTCATTGCAGCGCTATTTACAATAGCCAGGACATGGAAGCAACCTAAATGTCCATCAGCAGATGAATGGATAAAAGATGTGGTACATATATACAATGGAATATTACTCAGCTGTAAAAAGCAAGGAAACTGGGACATTTCTAGAGACATGGATGGACTTGGAGACTGTCATACAGAGTGAAGTGAGTCAGAAAGAGAAAAACAAATACCGTATATTAACACATATATGCGGACTATAGAAAAATGGTACAAATCAACTGGTTTGCAAGGCAGAAATAGAGACACAGATGTAGAGAAGAAACATATGGACACCAAGTGGGGAAAGCAGGGAGGGTTGGGGGGCAATGAATTGGGAGATTGGGATACCAAATTGTACACTCTAAATATATGCAGTTTATTGTATGTTAACTGTATCTCAATAACAGTTCTAAAAAAAAAAAAAGTCCGCATACGCAATTAAGACCCGGCACAAACCACACACAAAAAAAAAAAGCTCCTTTGTGTTTGTTTTACGTTACTTACATGCTAAAATTTTAGACTAATTCTAAATGTATTTTATGTGAATTTAAAATAAACATTTTTTCATGTGAAATTGATTTTTGTTCCTAAAATGGAAGCCTACCACATTTCATTGTAATATACTGTATTATGTTGGGTGTCTAAAAATTGCTAATTGTGTCGTAGTATAAGATGCTATGTATTTATTATTAAAAACATGGAAAAGTAAAGTCTTTATTCAATTCTTACTCGTATGAATATATGTGTACTGCAATGAAAATGCATTACTTTTGCACACTGATATTATCTAAGAAATAAGAATCAGACCGCATAAGAGAAGACTCACAACCCGTGATGATTCAGTTCTGAGGATCCTGTCAGAAGGCTGATATAGAAAGTGTATGCATATTGGCTTACCTTACTCAGTGTAAGGTCAAGGGCCAAGGACCAGAACGGCAGCTCAGGTTATGCTTAATATGGAATGAAAATCGGACCAAAGATGTATCTACCTGGTTCAATGCAAAGCGACAACCATTGCTAAAGCATGTTCACCTTGAGCCTGGCACTGTGCTAGGAACTGGCGATGTGAAGGTGAACAAGACGTATCTCTGTTCTTCACCACCTCTCATTCTGACAGAGTCCTTTTTCCCCTAGTCATGCACTCTCTGTGTAGCGGCCTTACGTGTACTGGAAATATTTTTTAGGGTTTATTTAAAACTGTATAGATGACGTTTTGAACAAAAATAGTAAGGTCTCTGACTTCAGTAAAAGGTTTCGTTATTCCTTTAAACAAATTGGAAATTTCCCATTTCCTGGCTAAATTTCTTAAAAAGTGGAATTTTCTTATTTAATCCATTTGAAGTAGGTACCTTCCCTTTATTATTCCAAATTCTTAAAATATTTTAAATAAATTGTACAGTAGTTAATATTTGGTGGTAAATATTTGTGTTTTTAAGGTTACCAGAGTACATGTAAGAAAATTATAGCTTCTTAAAAACTTTATGAAAGAAGAAAAAGGAAGGGAAGAAAGGGAGGGAAGAAAGGAAGGGAGAGGGAGGGAGGAAGGGGGAGAGGGAGTGAGGAAGGGGGAGGGGCAAGGCGGAGGGGGAGGGCGAGAAAGAGACGGAAAGTAGATGGCAGGGAAAGCAGGAGAAATTAGCGGGCGAGAAGGCCAGCCTTGGGCAGAAGCGGCCTTCAGCGCCCCTGCCTGGACCCTGTGCTCGGTGGCCTTGTCGCCGAACTACATTTCCCCGCAGGCCATGGGCGACCAAGCGCAGCACCTAGCGCGCCGTAAGGGGCGGGGTCCATGCGGCCTCCTCCAATCCCGGCTGTCGCCCCGCATCCTCCGCCTCTGTCGGCAAGATGGAGGCTGGGCTCGGCCGCCTCCGGGAAGCGGCACCTGAGGCCGGAGATGGGGAGGGGCCGCAGCCCCGCCGGCCCAGTTGAGGCAGCTGGCCCACGTCGCGGTCCGGAGGTGAGGGAGGCCGGCCGCGCGGGAGCCCGGGCTCCGGGGGAAGAGGTCGAGGCGCTCATACGCTCGGTTCCCGTGGGGGGGAAGGGAACGGACGCGCGCGAGTGGGCCAATCGGAGCCTTCGACGGCCCTGCCGCCTTCTGGGAAATGTAGTCTTGAGCCTTTCCCGGCGGCGGCCTTGGGGACTTCCCGGAGTGGGAGAAAGAGAATGAATGAATGAATGTATTTTAAAATTGTGAGCGAGCAGGTGAAGGCAGGGACGTGGAGACGGAGGGATGGGCGCACGAATGGTTCAGAATTAGGAGCCTCCTTCCAGGCAGGAAGCCTTCCCCATGCCCACCTCCCCTTTAAGACAGGTGCAGCCCGTGGGTCTCTGAAGGTAGCTCTCCTCGGTGCCGTAGACACTCCCCAAACACAAAGACCTGTCAGGCACTTGTCCCTGTTTTTCACACGCATTCCTTCAAAAAAACGTTTACTGTTTTGATCAGGTGCGGCTTTCACATGGTTTGAAATGCAAAAGGGACAAGGCGAGAAGCCTGCCTCCTATCACTCTACTTCTTTTAATAAGTCAGCAGTTGACTATTGGATGCCTCCAAAGTGTTAGACTCTGTTCCTGGGCCTGGGGACCCAACAGAGTGCTCAGTAGGTATGGCTGCTGCCCTCAGGCAGGAGGATGTGATGGATGCATAATAAAATAGAGGTGGTTATGTGTGAGCAGAGACCTGCAAAAGAGGGAATAAGCCATGAAGATTACAGGGAGGGGCCCCCACTGCGGGCCAAAAGCCACAGTAGCAGAGGCCCCGGGTCGGGAGAACCCTTAGTCTGCTCTGAGGATGTGGTCAGGTGTATGCAAAGGACAGAAGGAGGCTTAGAGGCCCTTGACAAAGCTGGTGATGACTGTGGCTTTCACTGAGAGAGCTGGGAGGGCTCTGAGCAGAGGGGCCAGTGTTTTGTTTTTGTTTTTGGCTGCACCAGTGTGGCTTGCTGGGATCTTAGTTCCCCAACCAGGGATCGAAGCTGTGCCCCCTGCAGTGGAAGTCTGGAGGCCTAAACGGTAGGGAATTCCCTGCCCTCTCCCCCCCCCAACTTGGTTTTTACTGAATCATTCTGACTGCTGTGTGGAGAACCACATTCCTCCTGTATCCCCAGGTACTCCATGGTGGTGGCAAGAATTAAGGAGGTTCCCTTCTGTGTTAGTTTCCTGTGACTGCTTTACCATCTTACTACAGACTTATTGGTTTAAAGCAACACAAATTTATTATCTTAGAGTCTTGGGGGTCCAAAATCTGAAATGGGGCTCCTGGGCTAAAGTCAAGGTATTGGCAGGGCTCATTCCTTCTGGAATCTCTAGGCTTCACATTGCCTTCCGAGTGAGTGAAATCTTCTGAGTCCTCTTACAGTTATCCCTCTGATTACATGTTGGGCCTACTCAGATAACCCCAGGTAATCTCCGCCTCTCAAGATGATTAACTTAATCATGCCTGCAGTGTCCCTTTTGCCCTGAAAGGTAATTTACTCATAGATTCCTGGGATTAGAATGTGGATGTGTTTAGGAGCCACACTGATGTTTGACATCTCTTGAGTGAGAAGCATGGAGGTGGGAGATGGGTCAGGATTTCTAGACTCTGTTTGCATCCCCTTGTGGTTGTACGAGGTTTTCTGGGGGAAGAGCAACGTCTCCGAGCAGACCTTTTTTTGGTCTCATAAGCTAAAACTAAGTGAAATGCTCCTCTAGATGTAAAGAATGCTCAGAAGTGTGTATGCAGTGACTTTAGCATGAGGGAGAGAAGGGACTGGGCCTGCCTCTGAAGCAGTGGTCAGCAGGGCTGGGGGCTCTCGTGCAGAGCACGGGAAGGCCAGGCGGTGGTCCAGACTCTCATGTACTCGCACGTTAACGCCCATGTGTTCTCCTCAGGCAGAGGCGGGCGTGGCAGGAGAGGCCCGGAGG
This sequence comes from Hippopotamus amphibius kiboko, assembly GCF_030028045.1. NCBI lineage: Eukaryota > Metazoa > Chordata > Mammalia > Artiodactyla > Hippopotamidae > Hippopotamus > Hippopotamus amphibius. The sequence continues at coordinate 2,903,462 of NW_026648280.1, forward strand.
CCACTGCGGGCACGACAGTAGCTACCGTGCAGAGGCAGTGGGGAGAGCGCCTGTTGAGGTGCACAGCTCGGGGAGGCGGCATGAAGACAACCCCCCACCCGCAGGTGCTGGGGAAGGCGCCCCTTGGGATTGGCCCCCGCCACAATGGCAGACGGGACCGGAAGTCCATCACCCTGCATGTGAAGCTGGAAGTGCTTCGCAGGCTTGAGGAGGGTGAGAAGCTGACGCAGATTGCCCGGGCCCTGGGCCTGGCCGCCTCCACTGTCGCCTCGATCCGTGTCAACAAGGACAGGATCCGGGCCAGTTCTCAGGCAGCCACACCCGTCAGCACCACCCAGCTGACCCGCTGCCGGGGTGTGTTGATGGGCCGCATGGAACGCCTGCTGAGCCTGTGGATCGAGGAGCAGAAGCGGCAGAACCTGCCCGTCAGCACGCTGCTTATTCAGGACAAGGCGCGCCGGCTGTTTGCCCAGCTGCAGCACGAGCAAGGTGGCGGCGCCCAGGCTGAGACCTTCGGGGCCAGCAATGGTTGGTTTGCCCGTTTCAAGGTGCGCCACAATGTGCTGTTGACGGATGAGCCAGCGGTGGCTGACGCCCAGGCCGCTGCGCGCTACCCCCCAGTGCTGCGCGCCATTCTGGAGGAGGGCTGCTACTCGCCTCGGCAGGTCTTCAACGTGGACGAGACGGGCCTGTTCTGGAAGCGGCTGCCTGAGCGCGTGCTTCTGGCGCTGGAGGGGACAGCTGGGCCTGGGCCCAAGGCCTCTAAGGACCACCTGACCCTGCTGCTTGGTGGCAATGCGGCTGGTGACTTCAAGCTGAAGCCCCTGCTGGTGTACCCCTCCGAGAACCCGCGTGCCCTCAGGGGCTGCTCCAAGGCCAGCCTGCCTGTGGTCTGGCGCTCTAATCGCAATGATTGGTTGACACCTAGCATCTTCCAGGAGTGGTTTACTGGCTGTTTCTGCCCCGCTGTGGAAAGCTACTGTGCCAGCCACGGCCTCCCGCACCGCATCCTGCTGCTGCTGGACAGCGCGCCCTGCCACCCTGTCCACTTGGGTGGCCTCTCGGCCCATGTGCGTGTGGAGTTCCTGCCCAAGAACACATCAGCCCTGATCCAGCCCATGAACCAGGGTGTCATCGCCGCCTTCAAGGCCCATTATCTGCGCCGCACGCTCAGCCAGCTGGTCCAGGAGACGGCGGGTGCAGACCGGCCTTCTGTGCGGGAGTTCTGGCGCAGCTATACTGTCATGACTGCTGTGGACAACATCGCCGAGGCCTGGGCAGAGCTGCAGCCCGCTACCATGAACAGTGCCTGGAGGAAGCTCTGGCCTGACTGTGTGCCTGCTGGTGCCCCTGAGCCCAGCGCCGCTCCCCAGCTCCGCCACAGCGTTGTGGCACTAGCCAGCCACGCAGGCCTCGGGGACGTCGCCGAGGCCGATGTTGCCCACTTGCTGCAGGCCCGTGGGGAGCCCTCACCCGGCAGCATCCCCCGCCAGGATGTGGAGGGTGGGGATGTCAGTGGCTCTGGGCTGCCCTGTGAGGCAGGGAAAGGCCTGGCTTCCAGAAGACCAGAGTCAGATCTCATGGGGGCCACGGGGGATGTGGAGACGGAGGGAGCGGGTGTGGGTGCGCTGCGCCCTGAGCACCTGGCCCAGGCACTGTCCCACTTTGCTGCTGGCCTGCGAGTCCTCATAGAGAATGATCCCAACCGGGAACGCAGCCTGCGGGTGTCCCGGGGTGTCCAGTGTGCCCTCGCCCACCTCCGGGAGCTGCACCGTGAGAGGAGGCGACAGGCCCGGGCAGCTGTGGGATCTCGAGAGGCCCCGTGATGGTGGCAACCAAGGAGTTGGCAGGAAGCCTGCACTCACCCCAGGTGGGGCCCAGAGTGGGTGGGTGAGTGGCCAAGGGCACAGACCCTGAAGGAAAGACCTCTTTGGCTGTTCTGTGTGATTTGGGGCTTGGGTCTGACCTCAGGTGAGGTTTGCCTGATGATTTTTTGTTTCTGGAGGGTAGACATTGCTAGTTGTCACCCATGGGTCTCATACCTCATGCACTGCCATCTTTGTACAGTGGCACCCAGAGTGCCAGGCTTGGGGAACAAGAAGGTGGCGTTCTCTGATTTGCAGACGAGCTGTGGGACCCTGAAGTGCCCGTCCGTGTCAGAGACATACCCTGTAGAACAGAAGTTGCCAAGCACCACCCCCCAGGGTAGCCTTCCTTATGGTGGGGGCCACGGTTGAGACGAGCCTCTCCTATCTGTCAGCCCTGTCCGTGCACTGCTGTGACTCTTCCTAGCCAGCTCTAGACAGGGATTTCTTACTCTCCTTGCTCACCTTCCATGCCATCCTGACCCCTTCTGGCTTCCACTGCTTGTGTTGTCTGAGGGTTCTGGTAACCTCCCAGTGCCCAAGCCTGGGCATGTGTAGCGTTCCTTGGTTGGGAGATGTTTTCTTCCCTGGGTTTCTATGCCGTGGTTGTCTTGGCTTCCTTCCAGGCTCTGAAGCTGACACTTGGATGGCCTCTCAGATCTAGAGATTTTTGGAGAACCTCAGCCACTCCTGAGGGCTCACTGGCCACCTCAGGGTCGGCTCCCACGATGTTGGCTGCAGCCCAGCCTCTCCCTAAGGTTAGAAACATGGCTCTGATTCCAGTGGATTGGCTCCCTGGATGGTCTTGCTCTCCTGTCCCCCTAGACGGTAACAGCAAGCACACTGGGGTATCCACCTGACTCTGCAGACATACCAAATGGGCCACCAAAACCTAGAGAGTCAGCAAGGGAAGGAGTTCTTGTACTACAGCTAGATGAGCCACAGGTGGTGAGACAGGGCTGTCTGGCCTCCGGGACTCCTTTCCACACAGGTACCTGCGTGTGCCTACACACCCGTACACACACACCCTGTCTCTCTCTGACATGCCAAGACTAAAGTTGGGAGAAAGAATTCCTGCCACCTCTGTCCCAGCTGACACTTGCAGTGATGGGTCTGCTGTTAACGTGTAAAAGGTGCCAGGGGCCAGGGAGGGGCTCCAGGGTCCAGCCTTGCTGGGAGAAAGGTCAGATGAGGTCCCTTCCTTGCTTTCTTGGGGAGCGTGGCAAAAGGGATGGCAAGGAGAAGGAGCTTTTCTTAGGAGCCTGGAGACTGACTGGATTAATAAATTGCACAAATTATGAGCACTTGTAGCTTGCTAGGTGTTGGGGACTGGGGTGGGAGAGACTGGCTTCAGGAGGTGCCAGTCCAGAGGCTGTTACACTGTCTGTGGCAACGGCTATGACGGGCGATTCGTGAGGGACCCAGACCTGGCGGGGGGCAGAGGAGAGGACAAGACAGGGAAGACTTTCTGGGGAGGTGCTGCCCCAGCTTTTGAAAACCGGTCATTTCAAAATGCCAGGCATGAGAAAGGGGCCTATTTGAGGCTTTCTGGCACGGTGTGGTTGGTGAAGGCCTGAGGACGGAGAAGCAGGAGCAGCCCCGATGGCGGCGGAGCGCGGCAGAGCAGCTGAAGGAGGCAGGTGACCAGGTGGTAGGAGATGCCGCGTCCCAACGGGCGGGAGGAGTAGAAAGGCAGCTGAGCGGCACCTGGCACAGGCGAGCGCACGGAAAGGGACGGGACCTGAGGTTGAGCAGGCAGGGTGTGGCGCAGCAACGCGCGAATGGGCCCATCTGACTCCACGGCCAGTTTCCCCGGAACCGGAGACACCGCCGGGACCTCAGCGAAGGCGCAGCCGAGCGTCGGGACTTGCACCACTCGCGCCCCCTCTCAGGCCACTGAGGTACTCCATTGCCCGGCGCGGAGCGCTGGTGCCCTCTGCCTTCTGGGAAATGTAGTGTTTGTAGCTCGGCTGGGTCGGTCCGGTGGTGGGCCAAGGACTACATTTCCCAGACAGCCCCGTGGACAGGGCCGGGCTTGCGCACTTTCCACTTCCGGGTACCGGACGTCGCTAAAGTGTTGCAGAAGCATCCTGTTACCTCCCCCGCACCTCCGCGCGCTAGAGTGCAAGGTCGTAGGGAGGCGGGTGGTTGCTTGGAAAGCGAGGGAAGGGGAGGGGTGGGCACAAGGCACCGGAAGTAGTCCGTGGGGCGGTCGGAAGCTCCTGGTCCTTGGGCCCTAGAGTCTTTGTTCCTGTACGGTGTTGTCCGACACCGATTCGCGTGGCTCCGCGGGGCGGTGAGTCCGGGCAGCATAGGTATCAGAAAAGCCCGGGGTATGCTGTGCAGCTTGGCCAGAGGGCGGCAGGAGAAGGGAGGCGGAGGAGAACCACCCGGTTGCCGAGGACCGCAGCGAGTCCGCGGGAAGGGCTACGCGGGGACTGCTGGGACATGGAGTCTGGCGGGGCTAGGTCTGCCCCGGAAGTGATTTGGGCCGAGCTGGGCTCTCGCCACGCCTCCGGGGCTGTGCACGTGCAGCCGCGCCGGGCTCTTCCTCCCGCGGAATTCCTGGGCCTCCGTCCGCTCTTCTACCCAGCTTCCCCCTAAACTTCTCACTTCCCCTGGAAAACCTTCCTGGATTTCTGCAGCTCAGGCCACCTCTTTGCTCCCGCTGCGCCTGCTCGCGTCCCTCTGCAGAGTGAGAGTGCGGGCGGGGGGTTGGGGTGGGGGGGGGGGGGACACGCTCCCGGCACACGGGGATCAAAATCCAGATCTTTCCCTGGCCGAAGGCCCTTCGGGATCGCCCTGGCCACACGGCCTTTGCGTTTGCTGATTCCGCTGCGCAGACTGTCCTCCCCTCTAGCTGTTACCTCAGGGTATCTGGGAATGAGAGCCGGGGGTCGGGGGCTGTTGGATGATGGGGCGGCCTGGTTCAGGGGAGCCGTGACCAGCGCTTTAAAGACGTGCATCGGTGTTGAAAACGACCTGTGTTCTTTAAAAAAAAAAAGTTTATTTTCATTTTTGTCTGCATGGGATCTTAGTTGTGGCACGCAGGATCTTCGTTGGGGTGCGCGGGCTTCTCTCTAGTTGCTGGTCCTGTGCTCAGTAGTTGTGGCACGGGCTTAGTTGCCCCGAGGCATGTGGGATATTAGTTCCTGGACCAGGGACTGAACCCATGTCCCCTGCATTGAAAGGCGGGTTCTTAACCACTGCACCACCAGGGAAGTTCGGATCTGTGTTCTTTTCTGAAGTTCCGGTGGTAGCAAATGGCCATTGCAAAAAAAAATGCGGATGTTCTGCAGACATTACAAAGGAAAAAGCAGATGTTCTCTTCCAATTTCTTTCCCCAGAATTGTCAGCTGAGGGGTTTCTGGTTTTCAGTATCCTTTTATGAACACTTGTAGCAGTAACTCCTGTTTTTTGTTTTGAAGTTTTAGCATTAATGCAATCATGTCAAGTGAGGAGGGCTACAGCTTGTTTTCTTGTTTAGCATCGTAGAGTGGACGTCTCTTCCGGTCTGTTGTTGACCTTGACTAGTTGAGTTGGGCCGAGCCTCTCAGGCCCCTAGTTGTGCCACGAGGGGAGGAAGGCCTTCCAGTGTAGGGTCAGGTTTTGCCGTCCTTGTGTGGCTGCGCTGCAGCTGTCCCCAGCTGCCGTCTTGGCCTTTCACCCTGTCCCCCACATCACTCTGTTTAGTGCCCCACAGACTGCATCCTTCACTTGTGCAGAGCCCCCTTGGGCTTGGACCCTCCCTGGGCACTGAGCCTCTGCTGGTTCCTGCCAGCACCTCTGCTTGGCTGCTGATGGGGTTCTCTCCGTCACTGAGACACTGGACGTGTCCACGCCCCACCCTCAGTGAGCAGCCCTCTCACCTTGGCCCAGTCTGGCCTGAACTCCCGAAGGCTTACCTGCAGGAAGCTCTCCCTCACTGTCCTAATCAGCTTCCCAGTGTGAGGCATCCTCTTGAAGGCACAGATAGGGAGGTCGAGGCTGGAGGTGTCCCCTGCCAGGTTGCCAGCTGGCCAGGTTTCGGGACCATCTGCCCCACAGCAAGTGGCTTTGCAGGGTGTGGGTGGGTGGAGGGGTATGGGTGGTCCATGACCCTGATTGGGTGGGTGTGTGTCCCAGGAAGACGGTGTGTGTGGCCTGAGTGAAGGTGGAGAGGCCAGCTTCCCCAGGTCTTGCCATGGCAGCCGACCCAGCACCCATCGGTCAGGAAGAGCTCGTGATCATCAAGATGGAGGAGGATGAGACCGCACTGTGGGATCCTGAACCGTTCTTCAAACCTGAGCCCCAAACCCTGTTGCCTGGGCTTGGTGGGGACCCCCGGCAGCGCTTTCGCAGCTTCCGCTATGAGGAGGCGGCAGGGCCCCGCGAGGCGCTGGCCCGGCTCCGGGAGCTGTGCCGCCAGTGGCTGCGGCCCGAGGTGCACTCCAAGGAGCAGATGCTGGAGCTGCTGGTGCTGGAGCAGTTCCTGGGCGTGCTGCCGCCTGACACCCGGGTCTGGGTGGAGTCCCAGTGTCCCGAGAGTGGCGAGGAGGCTGTGGCACTCGTGGAGGACCTCGCTCAGATGTTGCAGGAGACTGGTGAGCTGTGGGGCACCGGGCTTGGGGGCAGGGAAAGTGCAGGGGGACACAGCCCGTGACGCCAGGTCCTGAGTGTCTGCCCGTTCTGCCCAGGCCCTCTGTGTCCTCATCTCTGGGGAAAAGACTCAGAAGCTGTGACGTGTTTGGAGACTTTCCTAGCCTTTGAGCTTCCCAGAGATGTGAGCCTGAGGTTGGCGTGGCATTTCCCCCTCTCAGGGTGCACCAGTCTTTATTTCTCTTCCCTTTCTCCTCCCTGGCGAATGCACTAAATGTGTGCCACGTGCCATGCTGGTCCTGTGGACCCAGCAGGAAAGGGAAGAGGCCAGGTCCTTGGCCTGTTGGAGTCGTCTCGTTTGAGAGCTGGGCAGTGAAACCTCCAGTCACAAGCAAGGTGCCCCTTTCTTTGGAAGGGGTGGAGGCAGGAGGAGGTGGACACAGAGGTTGGCTCGGCCAGGGGTGGGCTTGCAGTTCGTGCTATGTGACGTCTTCACCTTGGGCTGTGGATGCGCCTGTGTGCCTGTGAGGAGGTGACAGCCATGCAGCAGGCAGGGCAGATGGTTGGTTTTGGCCTCCGTTCACCTTGGCATTGGCGTTTTTTTACTCATTTACTCACACATATGTGTGTCGTTCCTTTTACCTGCTTGGCCCCTTGTATCAAGGGGTGGAAACCATAGCACTTAAACAAGCAAACAAAAACCCAAGTTTATTAAACTGTAACCCACGTATCGAAACATTGTACAGTTTGTGGGTTTTAGTATAGTCGCAGGTTTGTACAGCCGTCACCTGAGTTCGACACTGTAAGGTGATGATCTTCAGGGAAACGGGGCCCGTCCGCAGTCACTCCCCATCCTTCCCTCTGCTAGCGCCTTGGCAGCCATGAAGCTGCTCGGTGTCTCTGTGCACTTTCTCATTCTGGACGTTTTATTACACGGAGCCACATGCTATGGCTTTTTATGATGAGCTTCTCTAATTGTAACGTTTTCAGTGTTCACCCACAGTGCAGTGTGTCAGCACCTCAGGCGTTTCTATGCTTAGTCCTAGCCCGTTGTGTGGTTACACCACATGCTGTTTATTCATTTATCTGTTAATGGATATTTGGGTTGTGTGTACCTTTTGGCTGTTATGATTAATGCTGATGTGAACCTAATGTATACTTTATTTGTGCAGACAAGTGTTTTCATTTCTCTTGGTTATAAACTCAGGAGTGGAGTTGCTGGGCCACGTGGCAACTCTGGCCTCTTCAGGAACTGCTAACATGCGGCTTGTTTTAAGAGAGGGGATTTAACGTAGAGAGTGTAACCTAGGCGTTGAAGGAGTGAAAAAGTACAAAAAGCACTCTAAGGTGTCGTGGCAGTAGGAACTGCAGGGAACTGTGTCCATCCCTAGAGCTGTGGGAACAAAGGGGAGAGGTTGGAGTTACGATGGTTAGAGATGCAGAGGAGGGGCTGGATACTGCTGGCGGGGGCTTCCCAGGGGGACAGGGTGAAGCCTGTGCTGCACACGTTGGAAAAGTTGCAAACTGGATGCAGCTGCTGCTAAGGAAAACCTTGATAAGGTAGGACTGGTTTTCACCCAGGCATGACCGTGAGGTGCAGGTGAGACACCTTGGATGTGTGGGTCCGCAGTCCTGCTGGGGTGTTTGGTTGTCCTGCAGGGCTCTCCTCTGAGCCGTGGCCAGCGTTCGTCTCCTCAGGGGTCGGTTCCCTGGTGCTGGTTCCCTCCACTGAACGGAGGCTTCAGGGACGCACGCTACTAAAAGATTTTGCATCGTAACAGTGGATGTTGGAGCGGCAGCCTGCTGGCATGGGATGGACTCAGGCCTGGTGCTCCCGGGGACCCTGTGGGGCATGCGTGGTCACGTTCACTCGGGCCTGAAGCTGCATGGTTTCACGTTTGCATGAAAGCTCCTGCCCTTGCTCTGGGCCCTTACCTGCCCTCAGCCTGTTGTGGCCCCTTCGCTGCTCCCACACGGGAGAGGCTAGGGGGCTGGCCCTGGCCTTCTCTGGGTGGTCCTGGAGATGAACTGCGCTGATGCTGTAAGGGAAACCATGATGATGTCCCAAGTTCTTCCTTGGCTGTCAGCTCTGCTGTGTGTTTGGGGGTCCCCAAGACTGCCCTTAGGCTCAATGATTTGCTAGAAGGAGTTGCAGAATTCAACAAGGGTATTGCGCTCAGGGTTGTAGTTTATTACAGTAAAAGGATGCAGATTAAAGTCAGCCGTGGAAAAGGTGCCTAGTCTGGGAGATAGAGGCCGGAGATTCCGGGTGTCCTTTCCTGTGGGGCTCGTGTGGGTCGTGCAGTGATACACACAGGGTGCTCTCCACTGGGGGCCTCACCTGAGTGAGGTCTAGGGTTTCTGCTGAGGGTCAGGCACCGAGGTATGGACCATGACTGGCCTTAGGTACTCAGCCTGAACTCCCCCCAGAGGTCAGACCTGTACAGTGTGGCCCACGGTCACTACCCTGTGACATTGTTAGCGCGAACTCTCTGGTATGACTCAAGAACTTAGGTAAACAAAGATGTTCTTATCAGGCGGAATCTTCCAAGGGCTTAGAGGTCCCCTCCCAGGAGCAGGTCAAGGGCGAGACTTTTGTTTGGCGTGTGAAGCGTGTGGACCACTCAGTGCATTACGGACCACCCAGGTGCAGCCGAAGGAAGCTCCTAATGACCGTTTCCTTGGTGTTCCAGTGACTCGGGTCTCAGGGGCCTTGGGTGTGCTCTCGAGGTATGTACGTGTGTGTTGGTCAGAAAGGGCTGCCTGTCAGCCAGGGCAGGGTGTTCTGTGTGAATCAGAGGGCAGGCGACCTCCGTCCGGCCCAGAGCCCCAGGCCGGGGGGACGTGCTGACTTCCGGATTGATGGCTGGGCCTGGGTGCCTCCCCGCTCTGTTCCCCAGGGTGGGGCTGCGGACACTAACACTCCCCTTTCCCCTCAGCACTGGCCCAGGCCCCTCCCGAGGACCAGCGGTTTGGAGACCTGGCAGAGCCGGCCAAGCCCTTCGCTGATGGAGCTCAGGTGAGCTGCGAGTCCTCCAGAGTCAGAAGTGCCGCGTCCTGCTGAACCCCCCGCCCCCCCCGCCCCCCCCCCCCCGCCCCAGGCTGTCACACGCCGCAGCTGCCCAGCCCCCACTCCACTGCCCCTCTCCCTCAGGCTGGGCCCAGCACCTGCCCTGCTGCCTTGCTCAGCTCCTGGGTCTGAGGGTGGCGCCTCCCCAGGCTCACACCATTTGGGTACAGAGTACAGTAAGTCCCCTACACACAGACCTCCAAGTTGCAAACTTTCAAAGATGCGAACGTGCGTTCGCATGTCCAATCACGTAAGTTAGTTCACGTGTCTGGCGTACGTTGTCACGTGTGTGCATCCTCTACAGGTGGTTGTGCTTTTGTGTACTTTGCAGTGCTGTATAGAGTACAGTAGTACAGTATCTTTATTTCAAGCCCAGGATGTCCGGAAGCAAGCGTAAAAGCAGCGGTGATGTCGCTGGTACTGCTAAGAAGCGCCACGCGATAACGATGGAGACAAAAGTGAAAATAATTGAGAGAGTGGAGCGAGGCGAAAAGATGGTCGATGTTGCTCAGTCTTACAACCTGAATCGTTCAACCATCGGCTCGATTGTGAAGAACAAGGACAAGATCATGGAGCACGTGAAGTCTGCTATGCCGATGACCTCGACGATAATAACGAAGAAGCGTGGGAAGGTGATGGAGGAGATGGAGAAGCTTCTCAGCGTGTGGATGCAGGACCAGAGGCAGCGTCGCGTCCCGCTCAGCTTAATCCTGATCCAAGAGAAGGCTAAGAGCCTGTATGAAGACCTGAAAAAGAAGCATGGCGAAGAATCGGAGGGCAAGTCTTTTAATGCCAGCCGTAGCTGGGTTCATCGGTTCAAGGCTAGAGCCAAACTTCGTGCTGTGAAAGTAAGTGACAGGGCAGCGAGCGCAGATGCAGTAGCTGCCCGGGAGTTTCCTGAAACACTTAGAGAAATTATCGATGAAGGTGCATATTTACCAGAGCAGGTTTTTAATGTGGATGAGACAGGACTGTACTGGAAGAGGATGCCAGACCGAAGTTACATCAGTAAGGAGGAGAAGTTGACGCCAGGCTATAAAGCAGCAAAGGACAGGCTAACTCTGTTGTTTGGTGGCAATGCTTCCGGCGACATGAAGCTGAAGCCTCTCTTAGTTTATCACTCAGAGAACCCAAGAGCCCTTAAAAACATAGCCAAGGGCTCTCTTCCTGTTGTGTGGAAGAGTAACCCCAGAGCCTGGGTTACACAGGCCATTTTCCAGGACTGGTTTTTCCACCACTTTATCCCGGAGGTAGAGAAGTATTGCCTGGAGAAGGACATCCCATTCAACGTTCTTTTGCTGCTCGACAGCGCTCCGGGCCACCCCCCGTTCATGGACGACTTTCACCCCAGCGTGAAGGTCGTGCACCTGCCGCCGGATACCACGTCGCTCATCCAGCCCATGGACCAGGGAGTCATAGCGACTTTCAAGAAATATTACTTACGTCACACTTTTCGTCAGGCAGTGAAGGCAAGTGACGAGTCGGGAACAACCTTGCGACAGTTTTGGAAGGACTATGACATCTACAAGGCTATAAAAAACATTGACTTTGCTTGGCGTGAAGTTACAGCCGTCACCATGAATGGGGTTTGGAAGAACCTTTGCCCACAGTTTGTTCACGATTTTCGTGGATTAGAGAAGGTGGATGAGGAGTCCAAAGAGGTCTTCAGCAACTTAGTGACCCTCAGCGAGAAGCTGGAGCTGGATCTACAAGAGGACGACTTCATTGAACTCCTTGCTGTGCAACACGAGGAGCTGACTAATGAAGACCTGATGGAATTGGAGGCCCAGAGAAAGGATGAGGAGAGACAAAAGGAAGAAGAAGCAACTGAAGAACCGAAGAGGTTCACAACGCAGGAGATGGCAAGGGGCTTTTCTTTATTTGAGGCGGCGCTGTTAGTTTTTGAGGCACAGGACCCGAACGTAGAACGGTACACAAAGGTCGCGGCAGCCGTTCAGAATGCAATCCAGTGCTACCGTGTCATCTATGACGAGAAAAAAAGAGCTACTACCCAGACATCCCTGGATCGCTTTTTTGAGAGGGTAGATAGAATTAAATCCAGCAAGGGAGCAGAACCTGTGCCGTCCATGTCAGGCCTGAGTGAAATCGCAGCCGGCCCTCCGTCTCCTAGTGCTGACCATCCTTCATCTCTACCGTCTCCCACCTCCTCTTCCTCCTCCAGCCAGTAACTCTTCTTGCCTGTTCACTCAGTGCCAGCCCCTGTATGCCCGCTGTTGTACTGTACTACGGTACTTTCCAAGGTACTGTACTGTAAGATTAAAAATGTTTTCTTTATTTTTCGTGTCTGTTTTTTATGTATTATTTGTGTGAAAAGTATTATAAACCTATTACATTACAGTACTGTATAACCGATTGTGTTAGTTGGGTGCCTGGGCTAACTTTGTTGGACTTACGAACGTGTTCTTGAAACAGAACTTGTTCATACGTAGGGGACTTACTGTAGTTGTAGTTTCTGTTGCACAGGGATAGAAAGAAATACAGCAGTCATTATCTTTCCATTTTAAAGAAAATATAAAAATGTAATGAATGGAAAAAATGTATGTGCATTATAAAGTAATTCAAACCTTAACAAAAGCATATGAAGTTCAAGCCCCACATCTAGTCTGCCTCTCCGGAGATGGCCATTGTCACCCATTGTGCATCCTTCCTCCCTCACGTTCACAGGTGCAGTGCACACGTGGGTGTGTGTGTGAACATGGGCACATAGACATTTCCAAAGAGAGTCCCATTAACGCCCTGCACCCCACTGATTTCACTTCGTCTCATGTTGGGGTCCCCTCCAATGGCACAGGCAGCTCCAGCCTTTCTTTTTAGTGGCTCTCATGGAGTCATGTGCCCAGCGTCGCTAGGGCCTGTGGGTCGCTGTCCGTTTCTCATCCCAGAACACACATCCTCATCCTGGCCCCTGCCCCTCTGGCTCTTCTGCCCTGGGCCTGCCTGTCCTTTGGATGGCCTTGAGACACAGGGATGAAAGCTCATCTCTGTGTCACGGGGTGCCTGCATGTCTGTGATCCTGGTGGGTAACCCAGGGGCTTTCCCAGGAGGAGAGAGAGACTTGCTTACACCTGGGTAGGAGGGCAGACCAGCCAAGGAGCATGGCTGGGGTCTCCTGCCAGTTGAGGGGGGAGAGTGGACCTCGCCCTGGCCTTCCCCACCCTTGACTGCCATTCCTGGGTCTTCCTGAGACAGTGTAAGACCTGGGAACGCCTGCAGTGGCCCTGCCCGGATCTGCCCAAGTCAGGCTCAGCCAGTGTCCTGCCGGCAACTCTCAGAGAACAGCCAGCGCTGCTTTACTGTCAAACCCCTGTCACCAGTCAGGAGTGCAGGGCGGGGCTCTGAAGATGCTCTCCTGGAAGAAACAAGGCGCTCAGCCCGCACCACTGTGGAAGGACCTGGGAAGTGGGTCTCCTTGACCGCCTCCAGGCCCCAGGCGGGAGGCCGACTTGTGCCTCACCTGGTTCTCCAGTAGCCCATCTGGGTAGCTTTACCCTGCACAAGTATTTCAAAAACGGACTTCCCTGGTGGTCCAGTGTTTAGGACTCTGCTCTTCCATGGCAGGGGGCGCGGGTTGGATCCCTGGTTGGGGAGCTAAGATCCCACATGCCGCGCGGTGTGCCACACAAACACGTCAACACACAGAAACAGTAAAAACCTTGAGTCCTGACACCCTTAACGACATTGCTCAAGGTCTGCAAGCGCAGGGCCATGAACTGTGTTGGCTGTAACTGGACAGCTTGCTCCCCTCCTTTCCTCGGCTGCCGCCAAGCTCGGGAGCTGAGGTTCATATGCTGTAGCCGCCTGTTCCTGGGCCAGCTGTGAGGTGCTGGTTAATTTCTGGGTTTTATATTTGGTCTGACATCAGTTTGTGGTGTATCATGCCACCCTGGATGCTTCAGGAAGCCAGCGGTAGGTGACTTGGGATGGTGGTGTCAGTGGGGCCATCCTCGGAAAGTGGTAGTCGGTTTTTAGAGGCTTGCTGCAGTCCTGAGGGTGAAGTTTATTTAGTCGATGGGGCCAGAATTCAGCGGGTAGGACGGGAGCTCTGGCCGGATGTGGCCCCTAATCGCCTACCTGAGGAAAGAGACTAGTCAGTGATCTCTAAGGGTTTTACCCAGGTCTCAAAGCACTTCCTACCTGTAAACGTTGTCTCCCCACTTTACAGCGGGTCAGGGCTGGGGCGGTAGCGGCCCTGAAGTCAGCGGGCGCAGGGCGGGAACGTAAGTGTTCTCTTGTGGTGTCCGGAGAGAGTGATGCGGACCCGAGGCTCCCCCTGAAGAGGCCCCCGGTTGTGGGCCAGCGAGGAAGTGCCAAGCGGGACCGTAAGGCCATCAACCTGCAGATGAAACTGGAGGTGCTGCGGCGCTTCGAAGCTGGAGAGAAGCTCAGCCGGATCGGGAGGGCGCTGGGGCTCTCCACCTCCACTGTGGCCACCATACGTGATAACAAGGACAAGATCCGCGCGAGCTCCCAGGCGGCCACCCCGCGCGCGGCGGCCACGCTGACGCGCAGCCGCAGCCTGGTGATGGAGAACATGGAGCGGCTGCTGGGCCTGTGGATCGAGGACCAGCACCGGCGCCACGTGCCGGTCAGCGTGGTGCTCGTGCAGGAGAAGGCCCGCAGCCTGTTTGAGGAGCTCAAGCGGGCGCAGGGCGAGGGTGCCAAGGCGGAGACCTTTGGGGCCAGCCGCGGCTGGTTCGCGCGCTTCAAGGCGCGGCACGGGCTGCTCGGCCTGGGCGCCGCTGGCGAGGCGGTGCGCGCGGACGCGGGGCCTGCGCGCCGGTACCCGGCGCTGCTGCGGCGGGTGATCCAGGAGGGCGGCTACACGGCCCGGCAGGTGTTCAAGGTGGACGAGACCCGGCTCTTCTGGAGGCGGCTGCCGGGCAGCACGGCCCCTTCCCCGGGGGAGAAGCCCGGCCCCGGGCTCCCAGCCGCCCGAGATCTCCTGACCCTGCTGCTCGGCAGCAACGCCGCCGGCGACTTCAAGCTGAAGCCGCTGCTGGTGTACCCCTCGGAGAGCCCGCGCGCCCTCGGGGGCTTCTCCAAGCCCAACCTGCCTGTGCTGTGGCGCTCGCACAGGAAGGCCCGGGTCACTGTGAGCCTCTTCCAGGAGTGGTTCGTGCACTTCTTCTGCCCCGCCGTGGAGAGGTACTGCGCCGGGCACGGGCTCCCGTATAAAGCTCTGCTTGTCCTGGACCGCGCTCCCGGCCGCCCCGGCAATCTGGACGACCTCTCCGACCACGTGCGCGTGGAGTACCTGCCCAAGGACACCACGACCCTCATCCAGCCCATGACCCAGGACGTGGTCGCCACGTTCAAGGCCTGCTACCTGCGGAGGGTCTTCTGCCTCTTGGCGGCGAGGGCGGGAGGCGCAGGCGAGCAGTCAGCGGCCCTGGACTTCTGGCGGGACTACAGCATCCTGGACGCCGTGTACAACATCTCCGAGTCCTGGGAGGAGGTCCCGTCCGCGACATTGAACGGGGGCTGGAGGAAGCTGTGGCCTGAGTGCCTCCAGCATGATGCCTGCGGCCCGCACGTGGAGAGCCTCCCACAGATCCGGCGGGAAGTCGTGTCGCTGGCGCACCGCCTGGGTTTCAGGGAGGTGGCAGAGGTGGATGTGGTGGAGCTGCTGCAGAGCCAGGGCGCAGACCTGTCCAACGAGGAGCTGGTGGGGCTGGAGCAGCAGCGGGCAGCCGGGGCGGAGGGCGAGGACAGCTCGACGGTCTACCGCCAGCTCACCGCCAGGCACCTGGCCGAGGCCTTAGCACATTTCGATGCTGGCCTGCAGATCGTCAGGGACAACGACCCCAACTTGGAGCGCAGCCTCCGCGTCTGCCGGGGCGTGAACAGCGTGATCAGCTGCTATCGGGAGCTCTTCAAGGAGAAGAGAGGCCCCAGCTAGTGTGTGCTGGAGGGGAGGGAGTGTTGGGAGTTCTGAGGCCTCTGGCTGTTGGGGAGAGGGGGTCCTCCCTCCCCATCTTTCCCATGGACGTGACACTGGTCTGCATGTTTCCATTTCATTATATTAATCCCTGAAATTTTTTTTGTCAGCAAATAATTTATTATCTCAAGTGAACTTCTCAAATACATGGTTTCAGAAGCCTCGATGCATTCTCAGGTGACTTTATTGCATCCTGGGCCCTTCAGAGCAGCGCATCCTCGGTTTCCTAGTGGAAGCCCATGAGGAGGCCAGCATCCCTGGGCAGCACCCTTGGCACGGTGTTCCTGCCACCTTGCTCACTGCACTGAGCTCCCCCTGGATTCTGAGGTGAGGCTCACGGAGCAGAGAGGGGTTCTGCTTGTTTTCTGGCCTGCTGATCCTTCAGCTGGGCTTCAGGACCTGCAGGCGCCAAAGGCTGACCCCAGACAAGCACCCAAAGAGACTCAGGGATCCAGAGAGTGGGCCTGGATGGGAAGAGTGTCCGACCACACACCACCCATCTATGTTCCCCCCGGACACTGGATGCCTCTTGTCACCTTGTTCTGTCCTCTGAAATGACGCTGTGCCCCTGCTGCTGGGGTGGGCGTGGGGGACGACAGCCTGTTGTGGGGAGCTGGTGAGGCAGCACGCCAGCAGGCCCCCTGCCTCCAGTGCGGGCGTCCTCATGGCTGCAGGCACCCCTCAGGCCTGCTGCTAATCTCCCTCTCTTCTTGTCTCTCTCCTCCCGGGCTCCCTCTCTCCACCGGTTTCCATTTGACTCCTGCCATGCCCCTTTGACTCTTCTTCCCGTGGACACGGGCTCATTCCAGGCAGTGGTGGCATTTGGAGACAAGGCCCCGGATGCCATGTGGGAAGACTGGGAGGCACCCGATGCCCCACAGAAGGAGGGGTAAGGATGCGTGTTTTGGAGTAGGGTTGGCCTTATTGCAGCACATGCGGGTCCTCAGGTGAGTGGTCCCTGTCTCCAGCCAAGGGGCCCTGTTAGAGGAAGCCTCCCCTGAGCGTGCAGGAGGTGGGGGTGGAGGGTGGGTAGGCGGACTAGCCGAAGTGATTGGTTGGGGGCTAAATGTGGCCTGGAGGTTTTGCTGGGGAGCCCAGGTGCCCTCACATCTCCAATCTGCTGTCCGAACACACCTGTGCACACCTGGCTGAGGTATGCCCAGACCTGACCTCAGATCACATGCACAAAACAAGCACTTCCTGCTGGCTGGACCTCTTACATCCGAGCAGGTAACACTTCTGCCCCAATTCCTGGGCCATCATGGGTACCCTCTTCTGGGAGTGGCTACTGTGTGTCCCTGACCAGGGATGCTGATCTGCTCCTCCTGCATGGCTGTCTGCACCATTCCGTGTAGAATCAGAGCCAGGGGGGAGACTGACTTTAAAGGCCACCTTTGGGCATAGTAATCAGGTAAGGGTGTGCATGGGTCTTCTCTTCCTGGCTGGGGTCTGGCTGGACGCGGGGTAGTTTCCAGCCATGCCGGGGCGGGGTGGGTGGGGTGGCGAGCCCTGGGAGCGGAGCTGGCGGCGGACGGAGTCGGGTGCTGGCCAGCAAAGAGCAGCCCAGATGCCCATGCCCGTCGCTGGGCCTGCTGGGCTCTCCATCCTCCCGTCGGGCACAGTGTTCCCCTTCCCCTGCTGCCTGGCTGGCCTGTCTCCTGCCAGGTGGTAAGTTCTTCCTCCCCAGTGCCATCACCCCCAGCTCCAGTCTCTGTGCAGCCTCAGGGCTGAACCCAGGACCATCTCCTGGGCTCCCCCGCCTGCCCACCCTTGGTGAATGGCCTCAGTCCACCTGTGGTGACAGCTGAGCGTTCCCTCCGGAAGCTCCCAAACACTTCACCCCAGCATCCTCGCCAGGGTCGGTCCCGTGTCCCATTGGGATGTTCCATTGTCACTAAGCCCTGACTACATGCCTGCTGCATGCACTGCTGTGCGTCGTGCTGTATGCACAGGCATAACCCTGCCCCAGGACGCAGGAAGGGCAGCCGTACTGCGGGATATGGGGACACAGGCTGACCACAGGGTGGATGTCAGCTCTCCGCTCACCAGGCAAGGGCAGCCGGGTTTTCAGTTCTTGGGCCCTTTCTCACCCAGCCTGACCGTGACCCGGCTTTGTTCCCACCCCTTTTGTCCCTCCACTGGCCTCGCTCTTGTGAGCAGACAGGACAGTGTGGTCAGTGGTCACAGGCTGAGGCACACGGGCAATGGCGGACCTGCGTGCACCCATGCTGACCACACGGAACGGGCGTTGCACCGGGGCCTGTGTGGGGTGGGTTCACCTGCCCCCAGAGAGGCCGGGCCTCTGCTCCTGGCTCCGGAAGGTCACGTTGAGTCTGATGCGAGTGTCCGCGCTCCGCGGGCCTTGCTCCAGGCCGGTGTGTGCTGATGGCGTGATGCCTGGTGGGGCTTCCTGAGTCCCCCACAGGGGCTGAAAGTCGAGGTGCATACGGTGGCCCCCATGTTGACCTGACAGACCCCAATAAACCCTGCACCTCAGGACTCACTTCCTTGGGTGGCCACACCCGAGGGACCCCTGACCCTGCTCCTGACCTCTGCCCTCGACTGATTTTCATCTGCATCCTAAGCAACTCTGCCAGCTGTAAAGAGAGGGAGCTTGTTCACCCGCCCCTCCCAGCGCGCGGGGCTCTCGTGGGCAGGCCCCTCCCAGGACACGGAGCTCCCCTGGGCAGGCACCCGGGCGGGGCTCGGCGGACAGGACCTGTGCACACAGCCCTCGCTGCAGAGCGCCCCCGGCCCACCTGTTGGTCAGCGCTGACCCTGAGCACCTCAGAGCAGGACCTGAGCTAACAAACAGCAGCTCCTGGACAGGTCTGTGACCCTGGGCTTTACTCTGTGTGGCCTCCCTCCACTGGGTCTTCCAGAGGCTTCTACTGTACCTAGGGTAGCAGGCCCCTGTCTCCAC
Organism: Hippopotamus amphibius kiboko; assembly: GCF_030028045.1. Classification (NCBI taxonomy): domain Eukaryota; kingdom Metazoa; phylum Chordata; class Mammalia; order Artiodactyla; family Hippopotamidae; genus Hippopotamus; species Hippopotamus amphibius. The sequence continues at coordinate 2,921,857 of NW_026648280.1, forward strand.
CCAACACCCCTCCTCTCCCTGACTCCTGGAGTCCTCTTGTGAGGAGAGGGTGTTCTAGAAATTGTCTCCCACTCATGGGCCCGTGTGATTAGAAAACAAGCCAGAGCTGCAGCCCCATGTCCATCCTGACCCTCAGGCCCCACACCTGTTCCTTGCACCAGGCCAGTGCAGCAAGGCCCATTTTCTCAACGATGAGCCCCTAATGGGCGAGGATTGGCTGGCCCGGGCAGCCTGACCCAGCCAGCCAGGCCTCCCCAGGTGTGCCTGGGTTGAGGTCTACATAAACACCCCCTCCCGGCAGCAAGCGCACCTGCTGCTGTACCGGACGCCGTGTTCTCTGCTCCGTCAGTAGCCGCGGGGCTGGGCTGGTGGGAGGCAGTGAGGGGCCACGGCTTTGTGGGTGGCCGGTCTGAGTGGGGCTCTGTTGGACTTTCTGCAGGAGTTGCCAGGCTGCCACCTGCTAAGGAAGAGGATGTGTCACCCATACCTGCCGTTGGAACGTCTCCCCGGGCAGAGGTGAGGAAGTGAGAAAAAAGGCAGGGAGGGCCAGGCCAGGAGGGGTAAGTCAGGTAGGGAAATGGAAAGCTTCCAGCAGAGGCCCCGGGGCCAGGACCATCCCGCATGGCCTGCAGCAGCCAGCTCAGCAAGCGTGCTGTCACGGGAGTGGCTCCGAGCCCTTTCCTCCAGCCTGTAAGGTCCTTGCACATATCCAGGGGTTTCACCTGGGGAGGGTGGATAAGGTTCAGGAGCAGCTGGCCTGGGGGTCAGGTAATGTTTACTCCGAGGCACCTCCGCATGGTCCACCAGGTTTCCAATGCGGACGCTGCTCGTGGGGGGCTGCTGGCTGGTGAGAAAGTCCCCACCTCTGACCAACTTCAGGCTTGTTCATCCGTGTAGCAAGTGTCCTGATAGGGTTTTCACCTGTGTAACTGGCGGGTTCTTAAGTATCACCGTGAATGGTGACAGCAAAGGTCCTGAATCAGGATGGAAATACCCCACATGCACAGGTGTAAGAACCCGGGGAGGCCGTGTGCAGCCGGCACCCTTAGGGATGGGCTTCAGACTTGACCCCTCAATGTTCTGGTGTCCAGCCAGCACTTTAGAATTTCTGGGGGCCCAATGCTGACTCTAGGGGTTCCGCAATCTGGCTTCTGTCTGCCTTTAGCGAGACCCGCACTTCCAGGGTCCTACAGAGCAGGGCCTGTGTGACTGTTCTGTGGTTTCTGTAACAAAGGACCGCAAGCTGGGTGGTTTAAAGCAACAGGAATTCATTCTTCCCCAGTCCTGGAGACCAGACATCTGAGATCAAGGTGTTGCAGGGCTGAGGTCCCTGCAGAGGCTCCAGGATAGGGTTCTTCCTGCCTTTTCCAGCTTCTGGGGGCTCCAGGCATCTGTCCCATCTTTGCCTTCATCTTCATGTGGCTTCTCCTCTGTGTATAACTTCTCTCGGTTTAACTTTTTCCTGAGAGTGGCATTATTTCATTCTTCTACATGCCTGAGTCATGTTCCATCACGTACATGTATCACTTCTTGATCCATTCATCTGTCTATGGATATTTTGTTGGACTCCATGTCTTGGCTATTATAAATGGTGCTGCCGTGCACTGTTGGGTGCGTTTTGTTTTCAGATTCTGGTTTTCTCCACACGCACTCTGAGGGGTGGGACTATTGATTCACGTGGTAGGTCTCTTTTTAGCTTTTAAAGGCAATTCCATAATGTTCTGTATTGTAGCCAGTTCATATGGTAGCCCGAGTTTTACCTTTTAAAGTAACTTCCCTATGGTATTCTATAATGGCTTTTACAAATTTACATCACACCAGCAGTATAAGAGTATTCTCTTTTCTCCAAGATTTCTGCAGCATTTATTGTTTTTAGAATTTCTGATGATGGGCATCCTGTCTCGGGCAAGGTGACACCTCTGCAGTCGTGATGTTGAACATCTTTTCATGTGCATTTACTTATTTATTTTATTGGCTGTGTTGGGTCTTTTTTGCTGTGCGTGGGCTTCCTTTTAGTTGCAGTGAGTGGGGGCTACTCTTCGTTGTGGTGCACGGGCTCCTCATTGCCATGGCTTCTCTTGTTGCGGAGCGCAGGCTCTAGGTGCGTGGGCTTCAGTAGTTGCAGCACATGGGCTCAATAGTTGTGGCTCACGGGCTCTAAAGTGCAGACTCAATAGTTGTGGCACATGGGCTTAGTTGCTCCGCAGCATGTGGGGTCTTCCTGGAGCAGGGATTGAACTCGTGTCCCCTGCATTGGCAGGTGGATTCTTAACCACTGTGCCACCTAGGAAGCCCCTCATGTGCTTTTTTTTTGAAACTGCATGAGTAAAATTTAGCTGTTGACATTGGCTTCTCGAAAGTCTACCCTGTTCTGAATTTTTTTGCGATTATCTACCCCAGATCATTTATTAAGGGCAGGGGTCATTTACAGACCTGCAGTCTTTGTGAATATTAAGTGCCCATAGGTGCTGGTTTTAAAGTTGCTGTTATGGAAAATGTCCACAAGAGGGCAGGATTTCCCATGCCCAACTCTGGTTACTATGGTAACCAGAGCCTTAATTGAAGTCATGTTTCTGCGTTGTATATTAGAGACGAGTGTGCCAGAAAAAATACCCCAAAACTTGTCTCATTACTTTTTGTTTTTAATTTAATTTTTATTTTTTATTGAAGTTAAGCTGAGTTACAATGCTGTGGTTGTAGGTGTACAGAATCTTGTTCAGTTATACATATACATATGTCTATTTGTCTGTGGTTTCTTTTCAGATATGTTATTATAGAGTGTATAGTACACCTCCCTTGCTATACAGTAGGTCCTTGTTGATTATCTATTTTATATGTATTTATGTGATTAAGTTCATCCCAACCTTCTAATTTATCCCTTACACCCTCTTTCCCCTTTGGTAACCATATGCTTGTTTTCTAAGGCTGTGCGTCTGTTTCATTTTTGTAAATTAGTTCATTGGTATCAATTTTTATGTTCCACCTGTAAGTGATATCATATGATATTTCTCTACTGTTTCTGACTTCACGTAGTATGATGATATGATGATCTCTAGGCTCATCTAAGGTGCTGCAAATGACATTGTTTCATTCTTTTTTCATGGCTAATATTCTATTGTGTACATGTACCAGTTCTTGTTTGTCCATTCATTTGTTGATGGCCGTATTGGTTGCTTCCATGGCTTGGCTATTGTAAATCTTGCTGCAGTAGATGTTTGGGTGCCTGTGTCTTCTTTTTTTTTAAATAAATAAATAAATTTATTTTTATTTATTTATTGGCTGCATTGGGTCTTCGTTGCTGCACTTGGGCTTTCTCTAGTTGCTGCAAGTGTGGGCTCCTCATTGTAGTGGCTTCTCTTGTTGTGGAGCACAGGCTCTAGGTGCTTGGGCTTCAAGAGTTGTGGCACATGGGATCAATAGTTGTGGCTCATGGGCTCTAGAGCACAGGCTCATTAGTTGTGGTGAATGGGCTTAGTTGATCCGTGGCATGTGAAATCTTCCCAGAGTAGGGCTCAAACCCATGTCCCCTGCATTGTCAGGTGGATTCTTAACCAGTATACCACCTAGGAAGTCCCTGCCTGTGTCTTTTTGATTCTGGTCTTCTCAGGTTATAGGTCCAGTAGTGGGTCAGCCCGAATATATGGTAGCTCAATTTTTGCCTTTTAAAGGCACCTGCATTCTGTTTTCATTAGTGGCTTTTAAGAATTTACATCCTGATCTCTGCACTCGGCCACCACCCCTGTCTTGAATCACAGTGTGTGCGCAGTGCTTGGGAACACGGCCTCTGGAGCTGAAGTGTCCTGTGCAGCCAGTTTGCACAGGAAACTCAGGTCTGAAGGGCTGGGTATAAGGCCTCTACATTTGGCACCCTAAGAGCAAGTGAAACTAGAGGAAGCACAAAGGAAAAGGAAAAAAATGGGAGGGAAGATGGTGGTGAAGTAGAAGGATGTGGAGTGCATCTCTCTCCACAGATGCATCAGGAATACATCAAAAGAAGCAATAATTCCTGCAGAAAAGCAGCTGAATGCTAGCAGAGAGCCTTGGACACCAGAAAGGACTACAAAGATCCAGGTATAACTGGGCATCTGCAGATAAACAATAAAGGAAACCCTCACTGAGGCAGACCCAAGAGCTCCAAGGTAGCCTCAGGACCAGACTCCGGTGGTTGGACCACATGCAGAAGTGGGGACAAAGCCAAAGCTGAACACCAGGGACAGGGGGACTAAGGAAGAGGTTCTAAGATCTTTCCATCAGATATACAAGCTGCAGACTAAAACAACGTGATCAGCTAGGTAGACCCTATGTGTTTGGAATATCTAAGTAGGCAATGAATGTTCCCACAAATGAAAAAGGTCTAGCTGTGGCAGCTGTGGACTTTGGGAGCAAGCACACACAGGAATTGGGCCAGATGAGAGCTCAAGTGCACGCTAAAGGACCCACAGAAGGTCCAGAGTCCAACCCAGAGGCAGAAGAGGGCCTCCTGGGGAGGTGAAGGTGGCCTGAGGCTCAAGGTGTGTACAAGGACAGTTACAGCTGAGATCTCAAGGAAACAGAATTATTACTATTAATTACATAGATTTGACCCATTCTGTTGTCACTTCTGGCTTTTTTAAAATTACAATCTTAGTCCTAAGGGATCTTCATGTTTTATAACATAGCTTTTAGAGTTTATTTTTAACTTTTCATTTTTATCCTTTTTATGTATTTCTCTCTCTAGTTAGCTTTTCTGTAGAGCTGAGTTTATCTCCCCTATCTTATTTTCTCCTTTATCTTTAATACATTTCTATTTTTTTCTTTTCCTTTTTGTATTTCCAGGTATACTATGCTTTTCTGTTGCTCTGTGTTTTATCCCTTTTTATTTTATTTTGTTTAGTTTATCTTATTATACTTTTAATCGATATTATTGGTCTGCTCTGTTTCCTTGCTTTATTCTTGAGACGACACACTGCATTAGTTTTTGTTTTTAGGTTTTGTCTTTATCTTGGTTCTAATGTTAATTGTTTGATTTCGTTTTGAGGCTCTTCAGTCTATCTGGTCGTTCTCTTGCTCTATGTTATATTTGGTCCTTGTTTCTATTTGGTCCCTGTTATATTTTGTCCTTGTTTTCACAATTCCTCTGTTCTTTTTTTTTTTTTTTTTTTTTTTTTTTACCATGGTTGTCAGTTTGTTTTGTTTCTTTGCATCAGTCTTTAGTTGGCACTGTGCTTAGGTTATGTTTTTTACTGGTTTTGAATTTTGCTGGTCTTAAATTTTCTGATTGTGTTCTGGGGTTCTTCTGTCTGGTTGTTCTAGTGCTTTATGTTTTATTGGGTTCTTTTTTTTTGTTTTTCTTATGCATATACATGTTTCCTTGATTCAGTATTTGTTTGTTTGACTTAACCTTTTACCATTATTCTGGGGCTTGGATAGTCCTTTTTAATCCTCTTTATTGCCGTGATGAGCGACCTGTGGAGTCTGGATTCCTCAAGCAGAAGTCAAGTCTGAGGCTCTGGGGAGGGAGCACTGAGTTCAGGATGCTAGAGCACTAGGAAGTCCTCAGCCACAGGGAATATTAATTGAGAGAACTCTCTTGGAGGCTTCTATCAGAGTCTAAGACCTGGCTTCACCCCTGCCTGCAATTGCCAGTGCTGGATACGTCGCACCAAATTACAAACAAGACAGGAACACAAACCCATCCATCAGCACACAGACTACCTAAAGCCATACTAAGCTCACAGATACCCTAAAACACACCACCTGACATGGCCCTGCTCATCAGAGGGAAAAGACTCTGATCCACACACCAGAAAGCAGGCACCAGACCCTCCCATCAGGAAGCCTACTCAATACACTGGACCAACCCCACCACAGGGGACAGAGAAAAGAAAGAAGAGCAATTACTACTAGGCAGCATAGGGAAAGGAGCCATCAAATACTATAAATTAGACAAAATGAGAAAACAAACACCTTGCAGGCAAAGAAGCAAGATAAAACCCCACAAGACCAAATAAATGAAGAAGAAATAGGCAAATTGCCTGAAAAAGAATTCAGAGTAATGATAGTAAAGATGATCCAAAATCTTGAAAACAGCATAGAGAAAATACAAGAAACATTTAATAAGGACCTGGAAAAACTAAAGAGCAAAGAGACAGTAGTGAACAACACAGTAACTGAAATTAAAAATACTCTATATGGATTCAACAGCAGAATAACTGAAGCAGAAGAACGAGTAAGTGAGCTGGAAGATAGAATGGTGGAAATAACTGCCACAGAGCAGGAAAAAAGAAAAAAAATAAAAATAATGGAAAACAGTCTTAGAGACCTCAGGGACAACATTAAGCACACCAACATTCAAATCATAGGCATCCCAGAAGAAGGAGAAAAGAAAGGTTCAGAGAAAATATTTAAAGAGGTTATAGTAGAAAACTTCCCCAACATGGGAAAGGAAATAATCAAGTCCAAGAAGCACAGAGAGTCCCATACAGAATAAACCCAAGGAGAAACACACCAAGACACATATTAATCAAACTAAAAAAAATTAAACACAAAGAAAAAATATTAAAAGCAACAAGAGAAAAGCAACAAATAACATATAAAGGAAAACCCATAAGGATAACAGCTGTTCTTTCTGCAGAAACTCTGCAGGCCAGAAGGGAGTGGCAGGACATGCTTAAAGTCTTGAGAGAGAAAAACCTACAGCCAAGAATACTCTACCCAGCAAGAATCTTATTCAGATTTGACAGAGAAATCAAAAGCTTTCCAGACAAGCAAAAGTTAAGAGAATTCAGCACCACCAAACCAGCCTTACAACAACTGCTAAAGGAACTTCTCTAGGGAGGAAACACAAGAGAAGGAAAAGACCTACAAAAACAAAGCCAAAACAATTAAGAAAATGATAATAGGAACATACATTTCAATAATCACCTTAAATGTAAGTGGATTAAATTCTCCAACCAAAAGACACAGACTGGCTGAGTGGATACAAAAACAAGACCCTTATATATGCTGTCTACAACAAACCCATTTCAGACCTAGGGATACATACAGACTGAAAGTAAGGGGATGGAAAAAGATATTCCATGCAGGTGGAAGTCAAAAGAAAGCCAGAGTAGCAATACTCATATCAGACAAATTAGACTTTAAAGACTATTACAAGAGACAAGGAAGGACACTACATAATGATTAAGAGATCAATCCAAGAAGAAAATAAAACAATGGTAAATATCTATGCACCCAACATAGGAGCACTGCAATACATAAGGCAAATGCTAACAGCCGTAAAAGGGGACATTGACAGTAACACAATAATAGTGGGAGACTTTAACATCCCACTTACACCAATGGATAGCTCATCCAAACAGAAAATAAATAATGAAACACAAACTTTAAATGACACATTAGACCATCTCAACTTAATTGATATTTATAGGACATTCCATTCAAAAATTACAGAATACACTTTCTTAAGTGCACATGGAATATTCTCCAGGATAGGTCACATCTTGGGTCACAAATCAAGTCTTACAAACACATGGAGGCTAAACAATACACTATTAAACAACCAAAAAATCACTGAAGAAATCAAAGTGGAAACCAGAAAATACTTAGAAACAAATGACAATGAAAACATGACCCAAAACCTATGAGATGCAGCAAAAGCAGTTCTAAGAGGGAAGTTTATAGCAATACAGTCCTACCTCAAGAAACAAGAAAAGCCTTGAATAAACAACCTAACCTTACACCTAAAACAATTAGAGAAAGAAGAACTAAAAAACCCCAAAGTGAGCAGAAGGAAAGAAATCCTAAAGATCAGATCAGAAATACATGAAAAAGAAATCAAGGAAACAATAGAAAAGATCAATAAAACTAAAAGCTGGTTCTTTGAGAAGATAAACAAAATTGATAAACCATTAACCAGACTAATAAGGAAAAAAAGAAGATGCAAATCAACATAATTAGAACTGAAAAAGGAGAAGTAACAACTGACACAACAGAAATACAAAAGATCATGAGAGACTACTACAAGCAACTATATGCCAATAAATTGGATAACCTGGAATAAACAGACAAATTCTTAGAAAAGTACAATTTTCCAAGACTGAACCAGGAAGAAATAGCAAACATGAGCAGACCAATCACAAACCCTGAAATTGAGAGTGTTATTAAAAATCTCCCAACAAACAAAAGCCCAGGGCCAGATGGCTTCACAGGCAAATTCTATCAAACATTTAGAGAAGAGCTGACACCTATGCTTCTCAAACTCTTCCAAAATATAGCAGAAGGAGGAACACTTCCAAACTTGTTCTACGAGGCCACCACCACCCTGATACCGAAACCAGACAAAGATGTCACAAAAAGAAAAAATTACAGGCCAATATCACTGACGAATATAGATGCAGAAATCCTCAACAAAATACTAGCAAACAGAATCCAACAGCACATTAAAAGGATCATACACCATGATCAAGTGGGCTTTATCCCTGGAATGCAAGGATTCTTCAATATATGCAAATCAATCAATGTGATACATCACATTAACAAATTGAAGGATAAAAACCACGATAATTCAATATATGCAGAAAAAGATTTTGACAAAATTCAACATCCATTTATGATAAAAACTCTCCAGAAGCTGGGCATAGAAGGAAATTACCTCAACATAATAAAAGCCACATATGACAAAGCGGCAGCCAACATGATTCTAAATGGTGAATAACTGAAAGCATTCCCTCTAAGAACAGGAACAAGACGAGGGTGCCCACTCACACCACTATTATTCAATATAGTTTTGGAAGTTTTAACCACCACAGTCAGAGAAGAAAAAGGAATAAAAGGAATCCAAATTGGAAAAGAAGAAATGAAATTGTCACTCTTTGCAGATGACATGATATTATATATAGAAAACCCTAAAGATGCTAGCACAAAATTGCTAGCACTAATCAATGAATTTAGTAAAGTAGCAGCATACAAAATTAATGCACAAAAATCTCTTGCATTCCTATATACTAACAATGAAGGATCAGAAAGAGAAATAAAGGAAACACTCCCATTTACCATTGCAACAAAAAGAATAAAATACCTAGGAATAAACCTGCCTAAGGTGGCAAAAGACCTGTATGCAGAAAGCTATAAGACACTGATGAAAGAAATCAAAGATGATATAAATAGATGGAGGGACATACCATGTTCTTGGATTGGAAGAATCAACATTGTGTGAATGATTATCCTACCCAAAACAATTTACAGATTCAGTGCAATCCCTATCAAATTACCAATGGCATTTTTCACAGAACTAGAACAAGACATCTTATGATTTGTATGGAAATACAAAAGACTGCAAACAGCCAAAGCAATCTTGAGAAGGAAAGCTGGAGCTGGAGGAATCAGGCTCCCTGACTACAAACTATAATACAAGGCTACAGTGATCAAGACAGTATGGTACTGGCACAAAAACAGAAATGTAGATCAATGGAACAGAATAGAGAGCCCAGAGATAAACCCATGCACATATTGGCACCTTATCTTTGACAAAGGAGGTAAGAATATACAATGGAAAAAAGACAGCCTCTTCAATAAGTGGTGCTGAGAAAATTAGACAGCTACATGTAAAAGAATGAAATTAGAACACTCCCTAATGCCATACACAGAAATAAACTCAAAATGGATTAAAAAGCTAAGTGTAAGGGCAGACACTATAGAACTCTTAGAGGAAAACATAGGCAGAACACTCTATGACATACATCAAAGCCAGATCCTTTTTGACCCACCTCCTAGAATAATGGAAATAAAAACAAAAATAAACCAAGGGACCTAATGAAACTTAAAAGCTTTTGCACAGCAAATGAAACCATAAGACAAGAAGACAACCATCAGAATGGAAGAAAATATTTGCCAATGAAACAACTGACAAAGGATTAATCTCCAAAATATACAAGCAGCTTGTGCAGCTCAATATCAAAAAAGCAAATAACCCCATCCAAAAATGGGTGGAAGACCTAAATAGCCAGTTCTCCAAAGAAGACATGAAGGTGGCTAACAAAGACATGAAAAGATGCTCAACATCACTAATCATTAGAGAAATGCAAGTCAAAGCCACAATGAGGTATCACCTCACACCGGTCAGAATGGCCATCACCAAAAAAGCTAGAAACAATAAATGCTGGAGAGGGTGTGGAGAAAAGGGAACCCTCCTGCACTGTTGGTGGGGATGTAAATTGGTACAGGCACTATGGAAAACAGTATGGAGGTTCCTTAAAAAACTAAAAATAGAACTACCATATGACCCAGCAATCCCACTCCTGGGCATATACCCTGAGAAAACCATAATCCAAAAAGAAACATGTACCACAATGTTCATTGCAGCACTGTTGACAATAGCCAGGACATGGAAGCAACCTAAATGCCCAGCAACAGATGAATGGATAAAGAACATGTGGCACATAGATACAATGTGTTTGTGTTTGTGTATAGCCAAGGGTGGAGTAGGAGCTGGTTGTCCTACTCCAGAGGGGTCAAAATGTTGACTGAAAGCAGGCTGGTGCTTCCTGGATACATTTATCTCCATTATTTTCTTTAAAATAAGATTTAATTTTTTTAGAGCAGTTTTAGGTTTATAGCGTAATTGTTGGGGGAGGGGGAAGGGCAGCGGTATCCCATGTACCTACTGACTCCCACACATGCACAGCCTCCCCCATTATCAGTGCCCTCGGACGGCACATCTCTTACAGCTGATGAACCGTCATGACACAGTGCAATCACCTCAAGTCCATAGCTTCCCTTAGGGTTCAGTCTTGTTGGACGTTTCACGGGGTTTTACAAATGTATGACAGTTGTCCAGTTTTACGGAATCATAAGGGGTATTTCCCTGTCCTAAAAATCCTCTGAAGTCACCGGTTCATCCATCTCCCTCTTCCCAAACTCCACACAATCACTGATCTTTTTATTGGCTCCATAGTTTTGTGTTTTCCAGAATATCACAAAGTTAAAAGCATACAATATGAAGCTTTTCAGATTGGCTTCTTTTACTTAGTAATATGCATGCCTCTTCCATGTCTTCATTCTTTTATTGCCAAATAATATTCTATTGTTTGGATACATCATAGTTTGTTTATCTGTTCACTTACTGCAGCACATCTTGGTGGCTTCCAAGTTTTGTCAACCATGAATAAGGCTGATATAAACGTTTGTGTGCACGCTGTCATGTGGACCTGTGTTTTCTATGACTTTGGGTAAATACCAAGGTATATGATTGCTGGATCATATGGTAAGAGCATGTTTACTTTCATAGAAACTGCAGAAATGTTTCCCAAAGAGGATGCACTGTTTTGCATTACAACCAGCAATGCATGAGTTCCTTTCCTCCGACAGCCTTGCCAGCATGTAGTGTGGTCTGTGTTCCAGATTGTGGCTGTTTGAATACTTGCATACAGTTATCACATCGTGGTTTTACTGTGCGTTTCCCTGATCACGTGTGAAGCCGGGCTGCTTCTCATGTGCTCATTTACCATCTGTTTGTCTCCACTGGGGAAGTTTCTGTTCAGGTCTTTGGCCCATTTTTCAGCCAGGTTTTCCGTTTTCATATCGCTGAGTTTCAAGTGTTCTTTGTATAACTGGGTAGCACTACTTTACCAGTTGAACCCATTACAAACAATGTATCCTAGTCTGTGGCTTGTATTCTCATTGTCTGGCTGTTGCATTCCACAGAGCAGAAGTTTCTACACTTAATAGGATCTAGGTCATCAATGATTTATTTTGTGGATCGTGCTCTTGGTATTGTGTCTAAAAAGTCTTTGTTCATTCTATCCAAAATCATCTAGTTTTTCTCCTGTGGTATCTCATAGGAGTTTTAGAATTCTGAATTTTACATTCAGCTCTGTGAACCATTTTCAGTAAAGTTCTGCGAAGACTATAAGGTCTTTGCCAAGATTCACATTTTTGCATGTGGATGTCCAGCTGTTCCATTTGCTAAAAAGCCCCATTAATGTTCAGAATGGCACAGACAGGAGTAACCTCTTCCAGATTCTGCTTTAATCTTGGGAAAACCAAGGTGTACATTTTGGCAGAGAGCAAGGATTATACCAGGGTTGTGGGCTAAGCAGAGGGCGAGCCCAAATACGTAACAGAAATCCCAATATCAAAAGAAGGAAAGCAGTAATGTTACGTGCTCATCATTTGTGTCTTAGGAGGGGCCGTCCACAAGCTTGACGGGGGCTCAGGATTTAGCATCCGGGATGAAGTCATCACCAGTGGGAAGGTCTTGAGTTGCAGGGGTGTCATCTGGGATGTGGACTGGAGAACCTCCGCGTGAGTTCCTGCTGCAGTGGATGTGGGTCTCAGCATTTGCCACGGTGTGTGAAGCAGTGTCTTTGTGGCAGAGTGGGCTTCCGGTTATAATTGGATGAACGCAGCTAGGCCATTACCAATTACATCAGCAATCAGCAGGCTGGTGTGCTTGGCCAGTCTCTTTGCTCTGGTTGTGGACATACAGGGTCCCGTATCAAATGAGCCACCTGCCCTGCAGGACAGGTTATGGCTAATGCTTCCAGGAGACTATGTGTCCTAGATGCGGTGTCCAACCCTTTTGGTGTGGGGGAAAGACAGTAAAATACATCAAAAAATAAATAAATCCATGGGGAGAGGGAGAGAAGCATTCAGGGGGTTACGTGCCAGACTGGAATTCGGAAAGGAGTTATTGGAGAAGACGTGTGTCTAGGACCTATCAGGGACATGATGGTCCTACTGAGCGATACTCCAAGGCCCTACACTGTGTGTACTGAAAATGAAACGTGTGGTTTACTATTAGTAACGTCTATAACTCCAAAGGAAATACGTAGTGCCCTAGTAGGGCATTGTAGGTCTTAGTGTACACGGAAATATGTGTCATTTTGATTTACATTTCGGGTATCTGTGAACAAGAGATTCCCAGATACTTTTACACTGAAGGGGACAATTTTTGGACAATGGCCCAACAGTTTATTATAAATGTGAAGATGGGGTTCCTTGTTGTCCAGGGTGTCCACTGCTCAGCCCCCTGCACCCACCCTGTCCCTGGGAATAACCTCGTGCTCCTGAGTCCAGAGCACTCTTTGGTGTCCTGATTACACCCCGCAGCCCAGCCCCTTCTGTCTCCCTGCAGGGCTCACACTGATTTCCCTTCACGGTGTCTCTCACACAGTAATGCATGGTCCTGTCCACGGTGCTGAGGCTGTCCCTTTGCAGATACAGTGTGTTCTTGGCACCGTCTCTGGAGGTCACGAGTCGGTCCTTCACAGAGGCTGCATAGGTAGTGCTACCACTACCAGTACTAATGGATGAGATGCGTGCCTGCCCCTTCCCTGGTGCCTGGCAGACGGACCCGGCTCATCCAGGAGCTACTGAAGGTGGCTCCAGGGGCTGCTCAGGAGCGTCTCAGCGGCCCCCCAGGCTGCACCAAGCCTCCCCCAGACTCCCCCAGCAGCACCTCACACGGGACACCTGCACACACAGAGACATCCTGGTCGGGAGACGGTCACATATCCACCGATTCCCTCACGCACATCCACTCACATCCTCAGCATCTCTTGCTCTCCACAAATGACCTTGGAACATAACAGCAAGGACAACCCAGCTCAGCACAAACTCCATGGTGAACTGTCTGCACTCAGTTCTCACGCAGCCGATGCCGAGGCAGGGCCATCACAGAGAGGCGTGGCGTCCTCCGAAGGACGACCTGGGCTCAAAGACGCTCCAGCGGGCCCTTCCTTGGACGGAAGGACACGTGATGTCCCACCCAACCTTACGTCTCTCTCATCACTCAGGGTCAGAGCTGCATCGGGGCCGACGTCACTCTCAGCATCACACACACACTTTCCTAAAAACAAATTCTGTGCAATCGGAGCCCATGTGTGATGTCTGCTTTCTAGGTGACCTGCGATACCTGAACAACATCGTAGCACAGCTGTGGATAATGTGAACCTGCTTCTTGTGTCACATATAAAATATGGAATAACAATGGCAGTGGTCCGCTTGACGTGTCCGCCTGCCTGGGCTCTGCTTTCCAGTTATTTAGTCAAACGCGAATCCAGGCGTTACCCTGGAGGTATTGTGCAGGCGTTGTTACATTCTACCATCTTTCTACTCTAAGGTAGGAAGATTGTCCCAGATAACCTGGATGGGCTTGATTCCATCACAGCAGACCTGAAGAAGACGAAATTCCACAGTGGACAGCAGCTTCATCTGACTCGAGATTTCCAGCCTGGCCCTCCTGACGTCTGGCCCCGTGAGGACTGCAGGTCTCCCGCCGCCCCCACAGTCTCCGTCCTCCAGAGCTCCCAGCACAGCGGGGTGTCCATCAGGCTCTTCTCGAAGCCCCAGGTCAGGGTGCTGACCCCACAGTAGTCTGATCAGCACGCGTTCAAACTCCACTTCCCACCGTGTCTAAACAAACACCACTCCTTTGAGTACTTGTGTCCACTTACCTTCCCTGGCGAGCGCATGCGCAGCAGACAGCAGGCACGTCCGGGTCCACAGCGAGTCCGAAAGTCCCATCACACCTTCCCAGGTGCCTGCAGGAGCCACAGCCTGGGCCACACCTGAGCTCCAGGTAAAGGGTCTGCCCCTGGGGTTTAGACCACAGAAAGGACGTGGCCCCTTTTCAGAGAGCGGAAGGAGGAAGGGTTTGGGGACAGAGAGATGAAGGAGAAAGAAAACTGATTCACAGAAGAAGAGACAACCTGATCGGTGTTCATTGTTCAGCGTTGAGTCTGGGCGAGAGGAGGGTTAGATTTAAAATCCATCAGCTTCTCTCAGGGACTGGTTCAGGGTTAGACTGTCTGGCTGGGACCAGGACAGCAAAGACTGTCCTTGTCTAGGATTTCTATTGAGGGCTCTTCTTCCAGTCTGATAGGAAGCCAGCAACCAGGTTCCTTAGGCTTCCTCACAGCCCTGCTCCTGGTGGCCATCGGCAGTCATTTCTGGCTCTGTAAGTGGCACTCTGCACTGGTGCATGTGAGACTGTATGCTTGTGTTATAGCAGAAGTTTCTAATCAGAAATCTATAGCTGGCAAGGAATTATGAATGTAGAGAGGGTCTACGAGAAATGGTGAGACGCAGATTGAAGCACAGGCTCTGGCAGGAAACCTCCACCTTCCTCTGCACCTGCTTGTGGGGCTGGTCTTTGTGCTCAGTGGGTCCTGAGCATCCCCTGGTGGCCTCAGCCCTGCCTGGTGGTCCTCGTGAAACCTGCAGCCCAGCCCCTCCTGTCTCCCTGCAGGGAAGTTCCTGTCTGGGCTCACCTGGACCTCCCCTCCCCATGTCCCTCGAGCAGTCGGCAGCCGTGCCCTCGGTGGTCACAGAGCTCAGCTGCAGGGAGAACTGGTTCCTGGAGGTGTCTCTGGAGTTGGGGAGTTAACTCCTAGGGGCTGGGGCTGGGGCTGGGGCTGGGTCGTCATTCTAGCATATGGCTGACGACCGGTGCAGCCCCTTCCCCGAGGGCTGGTGGGTCCCAGCTCCAGCAATAACCGCTGGTTAGGATGAGGACTCCAGAGACAGCCCAGCTGAGAGAGAGGGTCTGCAAGGTTCTGTGCTGGGCCGGACTCCTGCACCTGGGACAGGACTCCGGGGACAAGGAGAATCCGTCCCTGTCAGTCACCTTCGGCCACAACCACCCCCACAGACCCATGTCAGACTCCCGAGACCCTCACCTTGGGGAGGTGTCACCAGGCAGAGGAGAAGAGCCAACCGTCTCATCTTCTGCTGCACCAGGGCTCTGCCTTCCCCAGAGACCTCAGCCCTGTCTGCGGAGGGAGCTGTGAGCTCCCACAGCCCAGCGCTGGGTTTCATCCTAGAGCTTGAAGGGGAATTTTCATACTGGAAGCCTTGTGCTTAGAAGTGGGGAGAGACCGAAGAACTCCTTTTCTATTGTTATTTCTGATGATTGTTGACCTGCATATACTCATTCTCCCCACTTTCTGAGAACTCAGATTGTTTTCTATCCGTAATGGCCCTTTTCTCCTTTCTTTGCAGTTAATTTTTACAGGGGTTAAGTGGAAGAAATAGTCCTACTCTATTTTCGGATGTTTGAGAGCTGACACAAAGTTCATTCCCCTCTTCTTCCTCTGCCCACTGCTGGGAAACCTGGTAAGAAGCACAGACAGCTTCTCCCTCCTTCGATGCAGGTGGGAGATCAAAACCACATGAGCCCCGTCTGTGAGCGCAGCACGCGTCCCTCCCACACGCCGGAACCACAGTAAAAACCCTCATCTGTCTCCATTGCTGCTGCTATCAAACCATTTCCGATGTGCTTGAGAGGCCTGCCCTGCTCTCAGGAGACACCTCAATCATGGAGGTGATACATTTTTCAAATTCCTTTCTTGTGTACCTGTGGCATCTTCAGACGGAACGTGTCTCTCAAGCTTTGGTGGGGGTGGGGGTCCCTATGGACGGCCTTGGTGCCCACGATGAATACTGCTGGTGCTGTGAGTGTGGTGTCAAGGCAGTAACCGCCACTGCCACCGCCACCAGCACCAGCACCAGCACCGCCACCAGCACCACCACCGCCGGCACCGCCACCACGACCACCAGCACCAGCACCACCACCGCCACCAGGGCTTGCTTCTCTCGCCCTGGGTGTGTGATGCTGAGGCGGCCCGGTACCCACCGCGCACTTTACGGTGCTGCTTGCTGGCAGCTTGTGCTCGGAGCTGTGCGTGTAGTGCTGCTTCGGTGACGGCATGGATTTAGCGGACTTGCTTCAGAAGTTGTGGTAATTAATCGGTATGTACGGACAGGAGTTAGCAACGGTGAGGGACTCCCTGCCTTCCGTGCCTGGGACAGTGTTTTCCTCCGATGGCCGCCAGCATATCTTCCTAGTTCAGGTTTTAGAGTGACGCATAGAATCATGAGGCAGAGCTGGGCTGGGGCACACTGCTCTCAGGGGAGGAAGCCCCAGACCCTGGCAGGGAACAGCCTTGTGTTGGCAGCGCCGACCTCCCTCTGGAGGTCCCGAGATCTCCTGGGAGGTCCTGATTGTTACCTGCAGGCCACACGCCTCCCCCTGTGAGGAGGTTTGGGTCTGGCTCACCGTGCCCTTGGACGGCAGCATCTTGGGCACAGTCGTACGTGCCTGCATGCCTGGCCTTGGCACTGCACAGCGGTGACAGCACCTGGAGATGCTGACGCAGGACTGGAGGCCAGGCAGTCCTGAGGGTGCCCCTGAGCCCAGACCACACTGACTGCTCCAGTCCCTTCCCTGGGTGCATGCGGAGCCACCACAGGAAAGATTCTGAAACTGGGAACACATAGGTGACACAGGTGAGGCTGAGCCTCTCCAAGGAGACTGCCTCTTCCTCACACCTTTGTACAATGTGGTTCTCAGCCTGGGTACCTGGGAAGAGAGAAAACTCCTGAGTCACACAGACACGTGGCCTCATCCCATCATCCCATTTCTGAAAGAAAAGTCTGATTCTCTTCAAGTGGTTTACGATATGCAGTTGAGTCAGACTTCTCATCATGATGTGTAGGCAGACAGAAGGGCTTGTGGCCTCTGGATTCTGAAGGGGGAATTAGTGCACGTGCGTAGAACTGTGCCTATGAAACTGGGCCTGAGGAAAGCATTTCATGCTGTAGAAAGTACTTTAATGGAAGGCATAGTATGAAAAAACAAGTTAGAGTCCATGGTCAGCTGACAGGCACCAAAGATTGTGAAATATAACTTTACAGTAAAATGAAAATGGACCCAGATAGAAGATGGGAGAAGAAGAAAGAAATGGAAGGCAAACAGGTAACAGCCATGTGTGTAAGCATAATTCAGTGGTGACTGGAGGAAAGGAGTACATTGTCTTGTAAGGGTATACATTAAAAGAGTAGAATTAACATTCAGAAGGTCCGTGGGAATTCGTTTGAGAGAGCAGAGCTGTGGGCACTTAGAGTGAAGCTCTGGGCCTGCACAGAACCAGGGGGTGAGGGAAACATCATTAGATGTGTATGGGCCCATTGTCCTCATCCTCCGCTCTGTGAAGACCCTCACGTGGACGTGGACGCGCGTGTAGCTCTCTCGCTCTCAGAGGGAGACGTATCCAGGGTGTAGGTCCGTCCGGGACGAGCGGGCGCATGAGGACGGGGAGGGACTTGGAGCAGCAGGCAGAGGGCACGGGGTACACGTCCTGCCCTGGGAGCTCATCCCCGAGCACAGTCAGTTTAAGTGACGGGACTGTTTGTGAATGAAGAGGGAAATATTCAGTTTGGAGGTCAGTGAATTGTTTTCTTCTGCTCATGATCTGGTACTGGATTTTTTTCCTCCCCTCAAAACAAGCACAAAATTTCACAAGAGTGAAATATTTGTGTTCTTACCTTGGGCACAGTGGAGAGACGGGATCAGCACACGCATAGGAGGAACCTGCCGCCGTCCAGGAAAGAACCACAGAAAAGGACTAGAGGAACACCCCCTGCGGCTCTCACGTGGTCAGGAGCCGTGTCTCTCCTCACCCGCGGGGGCAAGGAAAATAAAATGTGACAATGAAGGCAGCATCAGAGCACTGGGGAAAGATGACTCCTGCCCTACACGCTGACCCAGAAAGCCCTCAAGTCCACGGTAGCACTCGTGGGCGCAGCCTCCCGCTCTCCCACTGCAGCCCTGGCTGAGCTCACATCCAGGCCCACCCACTGCCACGCCCTGGGACTGTTACCTAATCCCATTAGGAGGCCCACCCAGCAACCCCTTTTTCTCTGCCACTGTCTCCTTGGTCGGACGTGGCCACAGCAGAGGGTGTAGACCGGGCTCCTCTGGTTTCCTGCTCTTAACTGTTCTCATTGGCAGATGTCCGTGAGCAGGGCCCCAAGGCTGGCAGACGACCAGGTCCCCCTGAGGGCAGCCCTCCGGCTGCTTGGGCTCTGGGCGGTGCTGGCTCCAGCCCTGTGCTCTCAAGGCCGTCCCTCATGGCGCTACATCTCTTCGGAGGTGGTGATACCCAGGAAGGAGCTGCACCGAGGCAAAGGCGTTCGGGTGCCAGGCTGGCTCTCCTACAGCCTGTGCTTCGGGGGCCAGAGGCACGTTATCCACATGCGGTGCAAGAAGTTATTTTGGCCCGGACACCTGCTGCTGCTGACTCAGGATGAACAAGAGGCCTTGCAGGTGGACTAGCCCTTCGTCCCTTCAGACTCTTACTACCTCGGCTACCTGGAGGAGATTCCTTTCTCCATGGTCGCTGTGGACACGTGCGATGGGGGTCTCGAAGGTATTATGAAGTTGGATGACCTTGCCTACGAAATCAAACCCCTCAAGTATTCGGAAAGGTTTGAACATGTGGTTTCTCAGATAGTGGCAGACACCGGTGCAACAGGACCTGCGTATGGACCGGGACACAAGGAGGATAGGCACCCACTGTTCCCTGAAGCAGACGTCAGCGTAGCCCCCAGGGTGGGTGCTAGGGTGTTTGCCGCACATCAGGGATTTATGAAAGGATTTGGTCAATATTCTAATTCAGTGTATCGTGTGTACAAAAATGTAACTGTGTGGCAAACCTAGTACATATCGTTAATTTAATGGACTCCATGTACCAAGGCCTTGCTGTAAGGTTCTATCTCATTGCAGTCCTTCTATATAATGAAGGAGACCCAACTGTCATGAATGAGTATAGAGTACCAGATGGTGCATATGCTCGTTATTGTAACAGGAACTTGAGACTAGCTATAAATCCCACTTCAACCTTCATCATAACTCGTGAGGGATCACCACAAGGTCTCTTCCAGCCAGAGATGCATACTTTATGTGAGCCAAGAAGTCTAGTCTTCGTTGGTTATCTAGGCAGACATAATTTCCTGTTAGCTGTTGTAACAACGCAAGTCTCTGGGAGAAGTTTTGGTCTGTGGTGTGACAAGGATGAGTGCTACTGCGTGAGAAGGAGCGCCTGCCTTATGGCAACATACCGCGCTATGACAGATGCCTTCAGTAACTGTTCCATTGCGCACCTGCGGAACATCGTAGAATGTTGGGCCATTGTATCTTTAACACAACGGTGCGCTTTTTGTATGAAAGCATGACAAGAATGCGTTGTGGAAACTATCGAGTGGAGGGTTTGGAGCAATGTGACTGTGGCTCCTTCAAGCAGTGTTATAGCAACAAATGCTGTAAACAAGACTGTAAGTTTGAGGAAGGATCTACTTGCAATGAAGGACTATGCTGCACAAACTGTACCTACTCTGAACCTGGAACACTCTGCAGACCAATTAAAAATAGATGTGATCTTCCCGAGTACTGTTTTGGAAAAACTTATCAATGCCCGGAAGATTTTCATTTGCAGGATGGGACGCCCTGTACTGAAGAAAGCTACTGCTATCACGGAAACTGCACTGACCGCACTCTGCACTGCAGAGAAATCTCTGGAACGCCGTCTATAAATGCTGATGGTGTCTGCTATACAATAAACAAAAGAGGCAGTCGGTTTGGACACTGTTCAAGATTTGAGGAAAAATTCGAATATCATGCTTGTAAAGACACAGATATGAAGTGTGGAAGGCTGCAGTGTAGCAATGTCACTCATGTTCCCCGGTTGCAGGAGCGTGTTTCGTTCCATCAGTCAGAGATCTCAGGGGTCTGGTGTTGGGGAGTAGACAGACACTATTCCCCAGAAACAGGTGATGTTGGTCATGTGAGAAATGGTACCCCCTGTGCTCCTGGGAAGTTCTGCAACAATAACATCTGCAGTGCTAGTATAGAGGCAATAGTTTATGACTGTCTCCCTACGAAATGCAGTCGTAGAGGAATTTGCAACAACAGAAGGAACTGCCTTTGCCATGTAGGCTGGGAGCCTCCACTGTGCTTAAATAGAGCTGCTGGAGGGAGCATTGACAGCGGACCCAGTTCCAGAAGAGTTTGCTCCATTAAAACAAGTGTAGAATCAGTCGTATATTTGAGAGTAGTCTTTGGTCGCATTTATGCCTTCATAGCTGCACTCCTCTTTGGTTTGGCCTCCAGTGTTAAAAGTGTCAAGACTTCCAGAGTTCAGGAAGGCACAGTAGGTAATTAGTGAATTATAAAGCAGATTCCCGACCCCTGTACAACCATTGGTAATACAGACGTAATATCAATGTATGTGATGAAATCAGCAACGAGAGGGCAGAGCTGAAGGTCATGTTCCAGAAGTCTGCAGGGGATGATGGGGGACTTCCACACACCAGGGGCGGTCGAGGGGCGTGGACGGTCTCACGTCCGGTCTCCTTGATAGGGTGCCAATCAGTGCTCTGAAATAAACCTTGAAAAACCGCTTGCTGGTGTCCTCTAATATGTTGTAAACTCTAAGGGAGCAAGCTGAGCCTGAAACTTTGGCCAGGAGAGAGGACCTGAGTCAGCAGCTGGATCTTGACCTGAGTTCACAGGTCCCAGTAATGATGAACGTTTTCATGGGCTTCTTCAGGGGCAGATTCAAGACATTTCTCCAAATTAGTGCTCTTGAGCACTGGGTTTTTCCTATTCTATGTCATCTCTCCTTCTCTAAACCCAAAGTGGGTTCAGGGCAATAGAGGGCTCGTGCCACCAGCACTGGCTCTCTCCTCCTGGGCTGGCTGCGGTCTGCGGGGTGAGCGTGACGCGGGCTCAGTTCCCGCTGCTCCCAGTGAATGTGAGGTTCTTGCCTCATCGCAAAAGCGTCCGTGGACGAAGCAGGGAGGTTAGGAGAGTACAGTGAGAAGGTGTTTCAGCAAGAACATGCTCTCAGCGGGAGAGCAGGTGGGCGGACGAGGAGCTGCTGTGCTGGGTCTCTGGCGAGCTGGCTGTGAGAGGCACCGATGAAGGGGGCACTAGTCCCTGCGGGAGGAGGAGTTTGCAGTCGTATCCTCTGATTTTCCTTCCAGCTCCAGCTCCCCACGGGAAGGAGGGATTTTTGTCCGTATTTAGCTCAGGTCAGAAGGGTCCTGGCGTCGGTGCACGCTGGGCACTGCTTGTCTGGGAGGCTGATGTCATTGTAACGAGACCATGATGAGCAGCAGGTTACGTGCAGATGCAGGCCGGGCTCCGGTGGGGCCGCTCGCTGACCATCCCCTTGCCCACCCCCCGTCCTAGGCCCACCCCCGTCCGTGTTTACCCCGTCCCTGTCCGGCTCCCTGAGGTCTTGTCCCGCAGGAAACCTTCCTCTCTCGGCTCCAGGCGCCCACACTTGCCCCCCGCAACCCCATCACCGTGCAGTTCAATGTGCGGGTTTCTTGCGGGGTGAAGACGAGCGTGAACGCCCCCCTCGGGTGTTCTCAGCCGTGTATACGGGGCTTCCCTTCCTCTCCTGCCTGGGGTCTGGCGGGACACCGGGTGGTTTCCAGCCATGCTGGGGCGGGGGGCGGGGTGGGGGCAGAACCAGGGGGGAGCAGGGTTCGGGTGCTGGGGGCAGAACCGGGTTCTGGGGCGCTGGGGGCGGGGCGGGGCGGGGCGGGGCGGGGCGAGGCTCTGCTGCTGCGGGCGGAGCCGGGTAGCAGCCGGCAAAGAGCAGCCCAGATACGCTCGCCGCCTGCTGTTCTCTCCGTCCTCCCATCGGGCACGGTGTCCACCTCCCCCTGCTGCCTTTCTCCTGTTGGGTGGTAAGTTCTTGGTCCCAACCGCGATCACCCCCAGCTCCAGGGCCTCTGTGCAGCCTCAGGGCTGACCCGGGACCATCTCCTGGGCTCTTGTGGCTGCCACACCTGCCCACCCTTGGTCAGTGTCCTCAGTCCCCTTGTGCAGACAGGCGAGTGTTACTTCCAGAAGCTCCCAAACGCTTCATCCAGGCATGACCCTGCCCCAGGACCCAGGAAAGGAAGGCCTACGGTGGGATGCGTGGAGGTGTGACTGACAAGAGGGTGGACGTCGTCAGCTCACCAGGCAAGGGCAGCCGCGTTCTTGCTCCTTGGACCCTTTCTCAGCTGACTGTGACCCGGCTTTGTCCCCAGGCCCCCACTGTCCCTCCACTGGCCTCGCTCTTGTGAGCAGACAGGACAGTGTGGTCAGTGGTCACAGGCTGAGGCACACGGGCAATGGCGGACCTGCGTGCACCCATGCTGACCACACGGAACGGGCATTGCACCGGGGCCTGTGTGGGGTGGGTTCACCTGCCCCCAGAGAGGCCGGGCCTCTGCTCCTGGCTCCGGAAGGTCACGTTGAGTCTGATGCGAGTGTCCGTGCTCTGCGGGCTTTGCTCCAGGCTGGTGTGTGCTGACGGCGTGATGCCTGGTGGGGCTTCCTGAGTCCCCCACAGGGGCTGAAAGTCGAGGTGCATACGGTGGCCCCCATGTTGACCTGACAGACCCCAATAAACCCTGCACCTCAGGACTCACTTCCTTGGGTGGCCACACCCGAGGGACCCCTGACCCTGCTCCTGACCTCTGCCCTCGACTGATTTTCATCTGCATCCTAAGCAACTCTGCCAGCTGTAAAGAGAGGGAGCTCGTCCACCCGCCCCTCCCAGCGCACGGGGCTCTCGTGGGCAGGCCCCTCCCAGGACACGGAGCTCCCCTGGGCGGGCACCCGGGCGGGGCTCGGCGGACAGGACCTGTGCACACGGCCCTCGCTGCAGAGCGCCCCCGGCCCACCTGCTGGTCAGCGCTGACCCTGAGCACCTCAGAGCAGGACCTGAGCTAACAAACAGCAGCTCCTGGACAGGGCTGTGACCCTGGGCTTTACTCTGTGTGGCCTCCCTCCACTGGGTCTTCCAGAGGCTTCTACTGTACCTAGGGTAGCAGGCCCCTGTCTCCACCCAACACCCCTCCTCTCCCTGACTCCTGGAGTCCTCTTGTGAGGAGAGGGTGTTCTAGAAATTGTCTCCCACTCATGGGCCCGTGTGATTAGAAAACAAGCCAGAGCTGCAGCCCCATGTCCATCCTGACCCTCAGGGCCCACATCTGTTCCTTGCACCTGGCCCATTTTCTCAACTGTCGGGAGCCGTCTGGACAAGCCAATGCTGTGACAAGGTCACCAGGCTCCAAGGAGGACCACAAGGCGAAAACTCCTTGGAAGGGCATTTCGGAACAGGAGAATCGCAAGGCGACCACTCTCCACCCATTTTACATTCTTTTCTTTGTTGATTTGTAATACTATGCTTACTAGGAATCTTGATTAGCCCAGCATGTTCTTTCCCTCTGAAGCAAGGTCCCCTGGAAGAACATCCCCTGAAGGAAACTCAGAAATATTTCTAGGAAGAGGGGCACCATTTGGGGAACCAGGAATGAGAGGAGTGTTTAGGTTATTACCACCCACTTCCCCTCCCTGTTTCTATGTCCCCAGGAAAGAACCAGGGGACACATTCTCTCTCCGTGTCTGCCCCACCAAGTCCCCTCCCACCACTCCTTGGTGGGAAAGGCAGGCACCTCAGGTTACTAATTGCTGGAGAAAAGAGAGGTTTGGCTTTTATTGTATACTCTTTAAACTTAGGAATGCTCATGGTTGCAGCAGGCATAAGTATAGACACAGACATTAGGCATAGGTATGGGTGCTAAGGGCTATAGTTTGCTTAAGATATAAGATTGAGAAGCTATTTACACATGCTTACCTCAGAGTCACAGGGTCTGCAAGGTACGTGAGAACAATGTCGCCTTTTGTAATAATAGCAATGCAATTGTTAGGCCCATGGGGGCAAGAAGATGTTGTGACTTCATGGGATGATTTCAGAGTAAAATGTTCCCCCTGACCCATAACGAAATGTTCCAGATCTGAGATTTGAGAAGTTGGGTACACGGGAGGGGTCCATAATGAAAGAAAGAAACTGGTAGATGCTGAGGAAAGATATGCTCTGTCATAAAAGATTTTTTCTGAGATATGCTTACTATATAAACACACAAAGCTCTGACAATAAAAAAGAGATCCTGCATAGCTGACACAGGCCTCCTGGTCTCTTCCTTGCGCCGATGCCACTCATCCCTTGGGTACTCCTGGACCTGCCGGAGCTGGACTTGGGCACTCAACTATGAGCCCCTGATGGGCGAGGATTGGCTGGCCCGGGCAGCCTGACCCAGCCAGCCAGGCCTCCCCAGGTGTGCCTGGGTTGAGGTCTACATAAACACCCTCTCCCGGCAGCATGCGCACCTGCCGCTGTACCTGACGCCTTATTCTCTGCTCCGTCAGTAGCCGCGGGGCTGGGCTGGTGGGTGGCCGGTCTGAGTGGGGCTCTGTTGGACTTTCTGCAGGAGTTGCCAGGCTGCCCCCTGCTAAGGAAGAGGATGTGTCACCCATACCTGCCGTTGGAACGTCTTCCCGGGCAGAGGTGAGGAAGTGAGAAAAAAGGCAGGGAGGGCCAGGCCAGGAGGGGTAACTCAGGTAGGGAAATGGAAAGCTTCCAGCAGAGGCCCTGGGGCCAGGACCATCCCGCATGGCCTGCAGCAGCCAGCTCAGCAAGCGTGCTGTCACTGGAGTGGCTCCGAGCCCTTTCCTCCAGCCTGTAAGGTCCTTGCACATATCCAGGGGTTTTACCTGGGAAGGGTGGATAAGGTTCAGGAGCAGCTGGCCTGGGGGTCAGGTAATGTTTACTCCGAGGCACCTCCGCACGGTCCGCCAGGTTTCCAATGAGGACGCTGCTCGTGGGGGGCTGCTGGCTGCATGTGAGAAAGTCCCCACCTCTGACCAACTTCAGGCTTGTTCATCCGTGTAGCAAGTGTCCTGATAGGGTTTTCACCTGTGTAACTGGCGGGTTCTTAAGTATCACCGTGAATGGTGACAGCAAAGGTCCTGAATCAGGATGGAAATACCCCACATGCACAGGTGTAAGAACCCGGGGAGGCCGTGTGCAGCCGGCACCCTTAGGGATGGGCTTCAGACTTGACCCCTCAACATTCTGGTGTCCAGCCAGCACTTTAGAATTTCTGGGGGCCCAATGCTGACTCTAGGGGTTCCACAATCTGGCCTCTGTCTGCCTTTAGTGAGACCCACACTTCCAGGGTCCTACAGAGCAGGGCCTGTGTGACTGTTCTGTGGTTTCTGTAACAAAGGACCACAAGCTGGGTGGTTTAAAACAACAGGAATTCATTCTTCCCCAGTCCTGGAGACCAGACATCTGAGATCAAGGTGTTGCAGGGCTGAGGTCCCTGCAGAGGCTCCAGGATAGGGTTCTTCCTGCCTTTTCCAGCCTCTGGGGGCTCCAGGCGTCCCCAGGCTTGTGGCTGCATCCCTCCCATCTCTGCCTTCATCTTCACTTGGCTTGTACTCTGTGTCTGTGTCTCTCCTCTTTTGTCTCTTCTAAGGATGCTGTCACTGGATTGAGGGTCACCCTAACCCAAGATGGCCTCACCTTGAGATCCCTAAGTACATATACAAAGACCCTTTTCGCAGATATGGTCCTGTTCAGGTGTTTTGGGGGGACACATCTTTTGGGGCCACCATTCAAGCCATTATCAGTACATAAAATCACCCTCATTTTAGATTACCAAGGTCCCATATAGATTGGCACAGAGAGCAGCCATGGGGGTGGGGGTCTGGGAAGAATGAGGACCCTGGAATCACCTGGAAAGGATCAAGCCCTGGCTTCATCAGGTGAGCTCTTCCACCACGGGGCCTGTGGAAACAGACACTCCATCCTGTCTGTGGAAAGGGGCCCAGTGTTAAGTCCAGAAGCAGTTACCTCACAAAGTTGGCTCATCTGGGATTTCACCATCAGCAGCGTCACGTAACCAATAACTGAGGCCTTGGAGGAGCTGCTTTCTGGCACATGGTGACAGCACTGTCACTTTAGGCTCAGGAAGCCTAGAATAGGAGTGTTTGAAGGAAAAGAGTTTGGGAGATGGCGAAGCTTGACTGTCAAGCAGGTGTGTCAAGGTTGTCAAGGAAATTTCTCCTTTAAGCCGAAGGCAGACCTGGAGGAGCTGAACTCCAG
The DNA here is from genome assembly GCF_030028045.1 of Hippopotamus amphibius kiboko. NCBI lineage: Eukaryota > Metazoa > Chordata > Mammalia > Artiodactyla > Hippopotamidae > Hippopotamus > Hippopotamus amphibius. The sequence goes on from NW_026648280.1 coordinate 2,948,631, forward strand.
GGATCTTTTAAGGGGGCTGCCCTGAAGCACCGTCACCTGCATGGTGGTCTCAGCATGAGCTGTGGTTTGAGAAAAGTGTGATGTAATTAGGCTTTATTTTCTGTTATAGTTGGGGAGGGATTTGTAAAGCACCTTGGCTTTTAGGACCAAGGTTTGTTACTGGAACATAATGTCCTCCCCACATGGACTGAGGCTCAAGGTGTCTTTGTCCCCTTCATGTGAGAGTCCAGGGCTGGTGGGTGTCGGAGCCTAGCTCTGCCCATCTTGTTTCTCCTCCCTGCTTCTGGGTGGAGAGCTGCAACCATCAGGGTGGGGTGACCACGTGGGCATCATGACTTTTAGGGTTCAGGCTGGCCCAGCCCCTCACCACCTCCACCACGTCCCCTTGGTAACAAGGGAAACTGTGCCAAAGATCTGCAGTTCAGACTGAAGGTGCTGATGGGGGTGCACATATGGGACGAAAGCATCTCATGTGGATGTAGTTCAGGCATAATTAACATGAATGCAGTCATGTTATGCCTCGTATCTGTCGTGTGCCTCTCCTCGGGGGCCCCTTCTCCGTTCCTGAGGCTCCTGTAACTCACGTACAGGGGAAGGGGGAGGGGGCCCGTCCCGTCGGAGCCCTGACGTACCCTGTGTGTGAGTCTGCTCGGGGCTGCCGTAACAAACACCAGACAGGCTCGTTCAAACAGGGACCTGTCCTCTAGTTCTGGGTGCTGTCTGAGATCAAGGTGTTTCTCCTGAGGCCTCTCTCCTTGGCGTGTGGACAGCCATATTCTCCCTGTGTCCTCACGTGGTCTCCCCTGTGCCTGTGTCCTAATCTCTTCTTGTAGGACATGAGTTCTATATTTGGATTAGGGTCCACCCTAGGGCCTCATGTTTACCTTGATCATCTCTTTCAAACCCCCATCTCCAAATACAGCTACGTCCTGAGGTCCAAATTGAGCATGTGAATTTGGGGGACACGACGGATCTCACACCATCCTGCTTAGGGACCAGTGTGTACCTCGGTCCTTCCTTCCCTCGAGTCACACTAGGGGATGTAATGGCCCAGGGAGAGACCACTTGAGGAGGGTTTGTGTGCCAGTGGGGGGGCCCTTCTCTGCTCTCTTTGCTCAGGCAGGGGGAGCGCAGTGCCCGCCCCCTGCAGAGGTGAGCAGTTCTGGGGCTTCGTGCCGTGTCGCCTGGCCTGCGGAGGGGCTCCGTGTCAGGGGACCCGGGAGCCAGCAGCCTCGTGGGGATGCCGGGGACTCTCAGGGCCTTGGCAGCTGTCTCTCCCAGCAGATACCGCAGTGACGGTGGGGAAACATTTGGGGATTACAGGTGGGAGAGAGTCACAGTCTTCTTTATGCTTCAGAGAGACCACTCTGGGGGGGGACGTGAGATGCACGGTGGAGGCAGCGGTCTGTGTCCGGGCCTGATGGACAAACCAGGCCCAAGACCAGGCCCGGGCCAGGGCTGTGGCTGTAGAGGGGAGTTCGTGTGGGGCCTGGCCACAGACTCTGGAGGAGGGGCTGACAGTCACTGGGGCACAAGGAGAGGGGGAGCCTGGGAGGGCCCACTGTTACCAAAGCAAACGTGGGTCTCCTTGCCCATGTGCAGTAAAGCCAATCTACTGACGCTGGGTTGTGGTCAGGGAAAGTGCAGCTTTAATTGCAAAAGCACCGATACCAGGAGGACAGGTGGCTTGTGATCTAAAACCCAGAACTCCCTGAAGGATTTCAGCAAAGCACTTTTAAAGGCCAGGTGAGGGAGGGGGGCCGCAGGGTGTGTGATCAGCGGGTGCACAGTTCTCTGGTTGATGGTGAGGTGACAGGCGGTTAACATTAGAAATCCTTATGCACCAGAAGCTCTGGGGTTATGTGTTTATGAGCATCAAGTAGTTGTTTCTTCCATTTGGTGGTCGTTTTAGCATCTATAAAACACCTGGAAGTGTGTATCCGATACTATTATCCAGGTGCTTCTGAGAGGAGCCACAGCAGAGCATGTGGGGGAGGGCTCTGTCCGGGGAGGCTCCCATAGGGTCCTGCTCGGTCCCAGCAGGTGTCTGGGCTCAGCCACCAGGGAGGCGGGGCTGCCTCCTGGGCGTGGGGAGCAGCAGGGTCGCCGTCCCCGGAGGGGCCTGTTGGCCCCAAGGTGAGATGGGGATGCGGTGGCTGGACAGAGGCGCCTGGCCTGGGCGAGGGGTCCAGGCTGGAAGGGTCACTGGAATCATCACAGGGAGGAAGAGGAGAGGCCAGGCGGGGGTCGGTGGGTCACAGCAGACTAGGTGCAGGTGACTGTGGTCCTGCTGGAAGCAACTCGGAGCCAGAAAGGAGTGGCCGTCAGGGGCTCAGCTTCCCTCTCTGGTTCCTCTGCTTATCTGAAGCTTCCACTCCCACAGCGAGGAGCCAGGCTCCCACCATCTGCCATTTATCTATGCATTGCTCCTTTCCAGGTTACGTGTACAGAGGTTTCAGCAATGTTGGCTACGTCACCCTGGAAAGAACGTCATGAAATAAAGCCCACTGTTTATGTACAGTCCACTTTGCCTTTAGCCTACAGGTTCCATTCATTTGCAAAGTTTACTTAGGTTAGCACCTTTTACCCCATCCCCTAGAGTAAGTTTTCTCCATACATTTGTAAAGCAGTTAGATTCTGTCGCATTGTGTATTCCATCCTGCAACACTCCTGCATTGTAAATAACTACATTTGAATAGGTTATGATTGACCCTTGGACTGTACAATTCTGTGGGCTTAGACAAATGTGTAGTTGTGGCAGAAAAAAACCGATCCCACCAGAAACCACGCACAACACTCGGAGAGTTGGAGAACTCAGGTTTATTGAGCCGGCAGACCCAGACGAGCTAACGCTCCAAAATTCTGGGGGCCCGTTTCAGGGGAGTCTTCTCCTTATATAGGTTAAAACATAACTGGTACAAACTGATTGGCTGCAAATTACTATAGGTCACGGGCAGTTACAGAGCGTGGGAGTTGCCATGGGTTACACACACGGTAGGGGGTCCTAACAGGAACTTGTAGGAGCCGGACATTCCATTCCTATCAGGACTAAGGTCCCAATTTGCATTCTCACATTGGCTGCAGGTTGACGTTAATGGTCACTTAACAAGTCTGTGTGCAAAAGGTCTCAAACAAAGGCTTGGGGTGGGTGCCTGAGAGCAAGACATTCTTCCCTTATCTGATCACTCTTAGCAATTCATTTTACTGTTTCACTGAGAGTGGCGAGTAAGCCTTTGCAAGATAGAGTAAGCAATTACAAGTATGGAAGTTTCAATTTCCTCATCATAGTGACACGTCTCCATCCTAAAGTGTCACAGGGAACACTTCCACCCCCACCCCATGATCTGCTCATCATCTGTGTAGCTTTGCCTTTCCTAGAATGTCATAAATGGGGTCACACCGTGTGCAGCCTCCTCAGACTGGGTTCTTTCCGTTAGCAATGTGCGTGTAAGGTTTACCCACGTCTTTCCATAGACGGATGGTTCATTCCTTTCTACTGATGGGTAGTATTCCACGGCACGTGTCTGGGAGGAAAAACATTTTTCCCTCTACTTCACAAGGTTCTTGGTTGAGACTCCCCCACCCCTGTAATAAATGATTACCAGGAGGAAAACAAGTTTAACAGCATGTATACCTCCTCTATACAGGGGTGATACCAAGGAAAACTGAGTCACTCCCTGACAGGACCAAAGGCATCACCTTAAATACCAGCTTCAGCTAAAAACAGAAGACATGTGTTGGGGAAGGGGGGAAGCCCGTTATGGCAGGCTGTCATGCAAAGCACCCTAAACAAGGGTATGATTGTTTGCAGATTTGTCAGGACTTCTCCATGGATAAGTTACTTGAGATTTAATTATCCTAGTTCTGATGCAAAGAGGGACATATCGTTACAAATGGAGATTTCTCTATTGTATGTGTCTTTCACAAATGGGCAATCATAGTGTTCAGAGATTCTCTCGCTCTCTTTTTTTTAAAGCAGACTGAATTCTTCTGCTAGAGAGGCATATTTCGGGGTGACAGTTTCTATTTGCCTTGACATGGATGTACCCTAATTTGCTTATGCATTGATCTGTTGTGGGACATTCTGATTTCTTCAAGGTTTTAGCCATATGAGTAGAGCTGCTGTGCATAATTGCATCTTTGTTTGCATTTGGATACGGATGTTCAAAGCAGTTGCCTAAATCCTGGAAGCACGATTGTTTGGATCCCAAGATGAGACTTGTTTAGCTTAGGAAAAAACTGCTAAGCTGTCTTACAAAGTGGCTGAAGTGCGTCCCACCAGCAATGAGGGAGAGTGCCTGCTGTTCCTCACTGTCTGCAGCTGGTGCTGTCATATTTTGAGTTTAGCAGTCCTAACAGGTGTGCTGTGATATCTCATGATTTTAATTTGTGATTCCCTAACAGTATATGATGTTGAGCATGTTTTTGTATGATTTTTACTGTCTGTATATCTTTTTTTTTTTGCCTAGGTGTATGCTCAGATACTTACCCCCACCCCGCCTTTTTTTTTTAAATGGGGTTGTTTTAGAGGTCTTTGTATATTTTGAATCCAAATCCTTTATCAGATACGAGTTTTGCAAGCATATTTATCGCCGTTGTGGTTTGTCTGTTGATTTTCTGAATAAGGTCTTTAAGAGTAGAAATCTTTAATTTTATAAACTTCCCAATATTCCTTTTTTCTTTTGTGGATTGGCTTTCTGTGTTGTATGTTAAAACTCAACGTTCATCATCTACAGACCAAACCCAAGGTCATGTAGATTTTCTATGTTCCTCTGCATCATTTTGATAGTTTTGCATTTTAAATGTCTTTATAAATCTGAGTGAATTTGGTCTCTACATTCATTTCATTTTATACTGTTTCAAGGTAATTATTCATTAACTATTTAGGAGAAGTCATGGGATATTTGACTGTATTTCAATTTGAATTTCTGCAGTACAGTTGATTCCGCAGAACTGCCCTCAGGGGGCGGGGCCTCCGCTGACCTGTGAGGGCGGCTTGGGCTCCCCTCTCCCATTGGCTGGCAGGGAACGCAAAGCCCGCCTCTCTGGTCCGCGGGGAATGCGAGTTCTTCCTGGGACCTGGCTCCCAGCGCAGCTGACGGGAGCCCCGTCTCCTCAGGAGCTGCTGGGGGTGGAGGTGGGGTCTTTGGCTTCTGGATCCTGTGGGGCTGAGTCCGCGCTGACGCCCGGGCTTCGGGCAACCCAGGGTCGAGTCCCCGCTGACAGGAGCCCGGTCTCCTCAGGACCTGCCGGGGCTTCAGCTTTGGGACACGGTGGGGTCCGTTTCTCCCTGACAGGACCCCGTCTCCTCAGGAGCTGCTGGGGGTGGAGGTGGGGCCTTTGGCGTCTGGATCCTGTGGGGCTGAGTCCGCGCTGACGCCCGGGCTTCGGGGCACCCCGGGGTGGCGTCCCCGCTGACGGGAGCCGGGTCTCCTCAGGACCTGCCGGGAGGCGGCGCCGCTGAAGGAACAGGTGAGGAGACGTGGGGAGCAGCGTCCTGCGCGGGGCTGAGCGCGGAGGGCGTCTGTCCTCAGGGGACCCGGGAGAGGACAGGCCTGATGGGGAGAGCTGGGGGCTTTCAGTCCGCTCTTGTGTGTGGTAACACGACGGTGTCCAGTGTTGTGCTGGGGTGTGTGGGGTCCAGGGTTCCCAGCGCCGTGTATGGAGGGGACTGTCCTTTCCCCGGTGTATGTTCTTGGCACCGTTCTTATGAATTAACGGACCACATACCTGTAGGTTTATTTCTGGGCTTTCAGTTCTGTTCTTCTGGTCTGTGTGCCCATTCCTGTGCCAATTCCACAGTGTTTTTTAGTGACTGTAGCTTCGTAATGTTGCTTGAAGTCAGGGAGGGAGATGCCTCCAGCTTGTTGTCCTTTCTCATTGTCGGTTGGGCCATTGTGGGTCCTTTTTTTTTTTTTTTAATGTTTGTTTTGGCTGCACTGTGTCTTTGTGGTGACGTGCAGGATCTAGTTCCCTGAGCAGGGATTGAACCTGGGCCCCCTGCATTGGGAGCACAGCGTCTTACCCACGGGACCACCAGGGAAGTCCCTATTCTAGGTCCTTTGTGGCTCCACACAAGTTTTAAGACTGTTTGTTTTGTTTCTGTGAAATATCTTTGGAATTTTGGTAGTGCTTGTGTAAATGTGTACATTGATTTGGGTAGAATGCACATTTTAACAATATTTTCACCCATGAGCATGGGATATTTTCCCATTTTTTTCTGTGTCTGTTCAGCTTCTTTCATCAATGTCTTACAGTTTTCAGTGTGCAGGTCCTTCAAGTCCTTGGTTACATTTATTCCTAGTTTTTTTGGGGGGATGCAATTTTAAATGGAATTAATTTCTCTTTCTGGTACTTTATTATTAGTATATAGAATTGCAAATGATCCTGCAGTTTTATTGAACTCATTTTTCAGTTCTGACAGTTTTTTGGTGGCTTTATGTGGAAAACTAGAATTCAGAAACCCCACTCTTTCAACTACATACGCGACATCCACAGCATTCCAGACATAGCGGCTACTAATCTTTCCTTGGTGCCTCTTAATACCGTGTGGACTCCTACAAGGGCGATTAGCATCCCCACTTTGGTTGAATTTGGTCTGGGTGAGTCTTGACCCCTATAGCAATGTTTGATGTAATCTCTGATTTTCTGGCATGCTGCTGACATGGTTGTATTAAAGTAATTTTCTAGTAAATTTCAAATCTTTACACTGTAAATAGCAGTAGACAGTTTTCTACATTTACACCAAATACAGCAGTGTGTTTTACCCAAAACAGGGCCACTCTGCCAGGAACCAACACATAACCCAAAATTAGGAATAATTATGGTTTCCACAGTATAATCCACAGGACCACTTCAACTTTCACCAGCTGCCCCAACTTTGTGAGCATGTCTTTTTCCATTCTAGTCCAGTTTTCTTTTCCTGGAACCATCATTGGGGCTTTCCCTCATTTTCAAAAACTTCATGGATTTAAAGTGCGCAAGATGAGCATGATCTGGGTGGCTTTTTCTGTGTGGCTTCTTTCCCTTAGGACGTTTTCCATGTTTTCCAATGTTGTAACATCATTTTTTTCATTGTGATTGAGAACATATAACATTTATTGTTTAAATCATTTTAAGTATACACTTCTATAGCATTCATTACATTCACATTGTTGTAAAAATATCCCCACCATTCATCTCCAGAACTTTTTCGTTTTTCCTAAGTGAAGCTGTAACCAGTAACCACTAACTCTCCTCAACCTCTGGCAATCTTCTACTTTGTCTTTGAATGTGACTTATCTGGATACCTCATGCTCGTGGAATCATAGAATGTTTTTCCTTTTGTGTCTGGCTTGTTTCACTTACATGATGACTTCAAGGTTCATCCACATTGTAGCCTGTGTGAGAATTACCTTAGTCTAATACTTCGGGTGTACATCTGGAGTGGAATTGAGGGATTCTACATTAATTCTATGTTAAAGTTTTTGAGGAGCCCCTACTGTTTTCCACAGCGGCTGCACCATTTTACTCTATTCCTTTATATGGCAGAAGAATGCAGCTTATGTGTCTACCTATTTGCTTATCCATTCACCCGTCGTTGGACATTTTAATTGTTTTTACCTTGGGTTGTTGTGAACAGTGTTGCTATGAATATTGGTGTACAAGTTTTTATTTGAGCACCTGGTTTCAATTCTTTGGGCATGTATCTAGAAGTGGAGTTGTTGCAACATACGATAATTACATTTTTTATATTATTGAGAAAATGCCAAAGTTTTGCACACATAGATTACACCATTTTACATTTCCACAAGTAAAGTTTAAGTGTTCCAATCTCTCTACATTGCTGCCAACAGTTGTTATTTTTATTTGTTTTTAATACAACCATTCTAATGTGTGTGAAGGTTGTGGTTTTAATTTGCATTTTCATCGTAACTACTCCTGTTTGACATCTTTTCATGTCCTTTGTCCATTTGAAAAAATGGGGTTGCTCTTTTGTTGAGTGGTAAAAGTTCTTGATATATTATGGATAAAGACTCTTATCAGATACAACGTGCCAATATTTTCTTCCATTCTGTGGGCCGTTTTTTAACTTTCCGAATAGCCTCTTTTGATGTACAAAGGTTTGTAATTTTGAGGAAATTCAATTTATCTATTTTTTCTTTCATTGCTTGAGCTTTAGTGTTAGATGTAAGAAACTATTGCTAACTGCAAGGTCATGAATCCGTTGGTTTATTCCAGAGTACATACCCTTGGTGTCCACTAGGCTAGGGTTAAGGTCTGGGGTGCTAGTCAGTGTCATGGTTTAGGGGTCAGGGGTCAGGGTTGGAGGGTCAGGGTTGGAGGGTCTAGGGGTCTGGGGTTAGGGTGTTAGGGTTTGAGGTTAGGGTTCTTTATGGTTGGAGTGAGAGTTAGGTTTAAGCCTAACTGGCCCCCATTGCATTTCCCTTCTCCTCTCTGAGGTCTCTAGGATGGATAGGAGTTGTCCAGGGTCACACATGAGTCAGGGAGTTATGCTGGGCCACTGTTGTTCTACCCCCTAGATGTGGACTCAGAGAGAAGAATGAAATGTCTGTACTTTCTGAGTGTTTAAGATCGAACTCGATGTCAGTCAAGAGTTGTGGAGGGGGTAACGTCACACATGGTTTCTTCCTGCCGTCCCATCTAGGAAAGGTGGCACTAGCCATACTTTGACTGGGCAGCCTCAGGTTTTAGCACAGCCCAGACAGGAGGGCACTCAGTGTGCACGTGTGCGTTTATTCAGGACTGGGTGTGGTAACCTGCCAGTCCCCCGTGCTACCTTCTTGAGGGCTGGTGGGGCCCTTCTGGGACTGCAGGCATCCTTTGTCCCATCTGAGTGGGCATCAATCGATAATCAAGCCTCAGGACAGTCCTTGACCTTTGACCATCTAGACAGGCGTCTGTGGTCCTCTCGCTCAGTCCATCCTGGGCCATGTCAAGACCCCATGGACAGTGACTGAGCTGAGCATGCTGCTGTGTAGTAGAACAGCTGCCTGGGCGGTGTGGGCATGCCCTGGAGATGTTTCAACCACCAACATCCATGTGGTTGAGAAAAGGTCTCCCCTCACAAAGCCTCGTAGCCTGGCAAGAAAGGTACTAACCCTCCAAGCATTCGAGTGTGACCCTGACACAACAACCATACAGCAGACCATCGCCCTGCAATCCTTTGTCCTTCCAGTTGTTCGAAACTTGTGACTTTCATATTCATTAAGAATCAAAGATATGGGAGTCACTGGGCCTCCCTGTGGGGGGTTCCCAGTGAGACTGTGTTGTCTTGGAGAGCCATATGCATCCCTGTGGCCTCTGGAAAGCCTTCCAATCATGGGTTCCGTGGCATGGAGTCATTCTTGAGCCTCTCATTACTTCATTGCACAAGAATTTCCTTACCATCCTAGCATTTGGTTTCTTCCTTTATTTATTTTATTTTATTTTTTTTTATTTTTATTTATTTATTTATTTATTTATTTTATTTTTTTTGGGGGTACACCAGGTTCAATCATCTGTTTCCATACACACATCCCCTTACTCCCTCCCTTCCCCGACCCCCCCACCTCGAGTCCCCCCCACCCTCCCTGCCCCAGTCCTCCAAGGCATCTTCCATCCTCAAGCTGGACTCCCTTTGTTATACAACAACTTCCCACTGACTATTTTACAGTTGGTAGTATATATGTCTGTGCTACTCTCTCGCTTCGTCTCAGTTTCCCCTTCACCCCCCGCCCCCTCCCATACCTCAAGTTCTCCAGTCCATTCTCTGTATCTGCATCCTTATTCTTGTCACTGAGTTCACCAGTACCATTTTCAGATTCCGTATATGTGAGTTAGCATACAATATTTGTCCTTCTCTTTGGTTTCTTCCTTTAGTAAAGGAGAGAGAAGAAAGTAGAGAATGAGCGATAATGTTCCTCAAGGTTGGGTAATAAATATGGCCAGGGAGCTGGCATGACCCAAGGGTTCCCACCTCTCAGGGGCATGAATGAGGTTTGTGTGCCTTCTGATGGCAGATGGGCTCTTCTGGACCAACCTGTGAGATGTGAGGACCTGATACCCAAGGCAGGAGACTTGAGTTGTCCACCAACAGTGATCCTGCTTTTGTAGCAAGTGAAAGAGCTGCTTGTGGTCTTGGCAGGACGGTGAGAGCACTGGGTGAGTAGCTGCAGCCCCTGTCCCTAAGTGACCCCCTTTCTTCCTTTCCTGTTAGAATCTGTGCTGTGCAGTGAGCTGTCATTGACGTAGAATCTGCTGCTTTTTCCAGCTAGCATCTGTTCTCATGCCCAAGTCTATGCCTCAGGTTTCCTTTGGGAATTACATCCCACCTGCTTCCAGTCCAGACCGTTCCAGAAGGATGACCCCATGTTCCACCCAGCTTGGAGATGGGTGTGCAACCCACATGTAGCCAGTCCCATTTTCCATCTTCTGGTTCCTATGATGGGTCAAGGATGAGAATGCAACCCAAGCCAGGCCAAAGACCTTTAAAATCACGACTTTTCTTGGAACCCAAGAAAAGGAGAAAGTCTTTCTCAGAAAATGAATGGTGAGTGGTTGTCAGCCTAGAGTTGCCGTTGGCCTAAGAGGCAGTGAGAGAGACTGTGCCTGTGAATGGGGTCCCCCAAAGGCACTGAGCAGGACAAAGCTTTGGAGAGGAGCAGGGTCACACAGAGAGAGTGTGAGCCACTGGACCTGCCATGTCCAAACCCATTCTTAAACTTGCCACGTGCATGTATTAATTTATTGCTGCCATTACAATACATACTAATGTGTTTAATTTCAGGAAGTGTGTCCAGTCGCCGGGAATAAAAAAAATGTCCTAGTTGACACATCGGAATCAATGATCCCTGATCCTTTCTCAGGTGTCCTGCCTGAGTGGGCATGGCTGGGGGACATGAAGGCACTGGAGGGGTCACATATTAGGGGAGCTGTAAACAGTTCTGTCCCTGTTCCTTCCCTGTCTTGGGAGAGGGAAACCCGGGAACAGCGATCACCAGTAGGGGGAAGAGGTTCCTCAGTGGTTTATTGGTCTTTTTGTATTTTCCTTACTTTAGGGTCCTTTTTGGTCATGGGTTTTTACAAAGAAATCACCTGTTTCCTCTAGATTTCCAGTTTGTTATGATAGGTTTCTCTTATTTGACTTTTAATTTTTCCTGTGTAATTTTCAACAGAATCATCACAAATAATGAACAAACATTGACACTTTATTATTAACTGAAGTCTATATTCATAGTCCCTTTGTTATCCCTTTCCTTGTTCCAGGACCACAGAGGCCAGGGGGTCATCATGTTTGTTTAGTCTCCTCTGGGTTTTGACAGTTGCTCAGACTCTCCTTGTCTCTATGACCTTGACCATGTGGAGGAGGACTGGTGAGGTATTTGGTAGACTGCCTTGCACTGGGATTTGCTTGATGTTTTTGTCGTGAGTAGACTTGGCTTTGCAAAAGCAGATCACTCTTCACTATGTATCAAGAGAACAGGCTCTCAAGGGAACTTCTGACTTATATTCTTAACCCTGGTCATGTAGCTGAGGTAGAGGTTGTCAAGTTTTCCCACAGTGAGGTTAATTTTTTCCATGTCCATACTGTATGTCTTCTTTGGGAGAAAGTCATAACGCAGAACCCACACTTGAGGAGAGAGGAGTTCACTTCACATACTTGATGGACAGCTGAGTGTCTTCCTTTTATTAGAGAATAGGATTAAAACCTTACATGTGGAAGCTAAATATGCTCCGCTGACAACACATGGAAACACATGCATGTATCCCAGCCTTTGCATGTACACATACAGATCTCTACATGGAAGTGTGTGTATGTATATTAGGCTAAAGATGCTTTATACTCATGTCTCCAACCTGATCTGTTAAGACATGGCTATTGTACCGTTTTCCCTTTGTTTGTCTGTAACTTCCCACTCCAGTGGTTAGAAACCTAGCTTCTACCATTTGTCATTTATCGAATTCAGTGCTTCTTCATTCGATTCCTGATATACTGATTCCAGTACTGTTAGCTACTACCCGCCATGGGAAAGAACTTACAGAGTCAGCTGCTTATGTATGGTACCTTTTGCCTCTGGCCTACAGATTTTGTTCATTTCCAAAGGTAACTTAGGTCCCACCACCAACAGTGAGTTTTCTCATACATTTCTAAATCAGTTAGATTCTTTGCTACATTTTCTGTATTCCAATGTTTGACATTCCCATATCGTAAGTAACTAAATTTGAAAAGGTTATAATTGTTGGGTTGCTAAAAAATCTATGGGTGTAGACACATGCATAGTGGCAGGTATTCCTCACTAAAGTATGATATGGAATATTTTAACCATATAATCCATACACTGTTTCCAAAATATATGTGTTCCACCTTTTCTACAATATTATATACATGAGGTCATTAGGTGTGTAGCACTTCAGACTGGGTTCTTTCATGTAGCAATAAAGTGTTAGAGTAATTCTTTTTTTATTTCTGTGAAGGAGTTGATTCATTCCTTCATATCTCTGAATACTATTGCATTGCCTTATATGAGAGGAAAAATCATTGCCCCTCTACCCTTCTACATTCTTCATGGAGTCCCACCTTGTAATGAAAGGGAGGTGAACTGGAGAAAAATAGTCGAAAGTGTTATATACACCATGCGTACCTCCTGAGTACTTGAAAGATACCCAGAAAAACTGAGTCACTCCCTGAAATACTGTCCTCAGCTAAGAAGAAACTAGGGACGTTAGGGAATGCAGGAAGCTGTTTAACGGAGGTTATTAGGCAAAGTCCAGTAAACAAGGGTGTGTTGTTTATGCAGATTTACACCCAGGCCCATTCCACTGACAAGGTATTCTTTTCTTTTTTAAATTCATTCATTTATGTATGTATTGACTATGTTGGGTCTTCATTGCTGCACTTGGGCTCTCTCTAGTTGCAGAGAGTGGGGGCTACTCTTCCCTGTGGTGCGTGGGCTCCTCATTCCTGTGGCTTCTCTTGTTGCGGAGCACAGGCTCTAGGCATGCGGGCTTCCGTCGTTGAGGCACACGGGTTCAATAGTTGCGGCTCACAGGATCTAGAGTGCAGCCTCAATAGCTGTGGGAAACGGGCTTCGTTGCTCCACAGCATGTGGGATCGTCTTGGAGCAGGGATCAAACCTGTGTCCCCTGCAGTGGCAGGTGCATTCTGAAGCACTGTGCTACCAGGGAAGTCCTGACAAGCATTTTCTGATATTTAGTCATCATTCATTTCCTGGTCCAGAGAGGGACACATCCTTACACATGGAGAAATCCTTAATACGTGTAAATTTACTTCATAAAAAGGCATTTTTTTACTTGTTTTTCGAAGATCCTCCTGGGTCGGCTGTTTTTAAATCAGTCAAAAATAATCCTTTCGTCAAACGGGCATATCTTGGGGTAGTGTGTTCTCCCCTTGACATGTTTGTGCCCTAATTTGCTTGTGAATTCATCTACAGAAGAACATTCTACTATCTTTAAGTTTTTAGCCATTATAAATAGAGCTGGTGTGCATTACTTGATGGTATTTTTTTTCTGAACACAGTTTTTCAAAGCAGTTGTGTAAATAGAAGAGGTACACATTTTGGATCCTGAGGTGAGACTATATAGATTTGGAAAAAACTGCCAACCTGTCTTCCAAAGTCAGTTGTACATACATTCCAGCAGCATGTTGAGTATATGCTTGTATGCTTAGTTACTACCTGTTTCTCTTCTTTGGCCCGGTGTGTGTTTCCATCTGTAGCAAGTTTTAATGGGGTTGTTTGTTATAATTTGAGTACAAACTCTTTATCACATATATGTTTTGGAAATAGTTTCTTCCAGTTCATGGTTTGTCTTTTGGTTTTCTGAATAAGGTCTTTCATAGAGTAGACATTTTTAAGTTTATAAAGCCCACATTATTAATTATTTTTCTTTAGTTGATAGACTTTTGGTGTTGTGTGTTTAAAACGCATCACCAGACCCAAGGTCATGTAGGTTTTCTTTTATCTTCCAGAAATTTTATAGTTTGGTAATTTAAATTTCTGTATGGGCCATTTTGAGTGAATTTTGGTGAAGTTGTAAAGTTTGTGTCTACATTAATTTAATTACATATGGTTTCTGATTAATTGTTCCCTCACCATGTTTTTTAGAAGATACAGTGAGATACTTGGGTCCATTTTAGTTTGGATTTCCAGACTCCGTATGTGCAGCAGACCTGCATTTGGGGTGAAGCCTTTGGGTTTGTGAGTGTGGTGCTCCCGGTGCTTCTCTGACGTCCCACAGGGGGCACTGAACCCACCTTTCTGACCCTCTGGGCCCAGGTGCACCCTGCCCACAGACGTTGCTCTGTGACAAGTGGACAGGAGCTTTGTCTCCTCAGGACCTGTCAGGGCTTAGGTTTGTGCACCGTGGGGCAGTGTCCACACTGACAGGAGCTGGGTTGCTCAGGACTCACTGGTGAGGACACAGCACAAGAGGAAAAAATGAGGAAGTGGGGAGAAGTGTCCTGGGTGCAGATGACTGTTGGGTGGGTGGGGTGCATCTCCAGGGGACTCAGGAGATAAATGGTTTCACGGGGAATATTGTGCATTTTTAGGTAGTTTCATGTGCAGTGTAGATGGTGACCAGTGTCCTTCTCTGGAGTGTGGTGTCTAGTTTTCCTGGCACCTGTTGTTGGTGGTTTTGGGTAGAATAAACATTTTAATAGGAATTGTTCTGATGCATGATCATGGACTATTTTTTTCTATTTTATCTTCACTTTATCAATGCTGTATAATTTTCTGAGCATAGGTCTTTTATGTGCTTGCTTAAATTTATTCCTAAATAGTTTGTTCTTTTTGATGGAATTGTCAATGGGATTTTTTTCTTAATGTTTCTTTCTGATGGTTCGTTATTAGTATATAGAAACAAAACTAATTTGTGTATATTTATTCCATATTTTGAAACTGTACTGAATGTATTTTTGAACATATTTTTTGAAGTAATCTGAAAAATTGTAATGCTAAAATCTCACTCTTTCTACTGCATCGCAGGTAATCCACAGGACCTAAGACATGGTGGCTACTAACATACTCCTCCCACAGTGCCTCAATACCATGTGGACTCCTACAAGGAAAATAAGAATCACAACTTCGGTTGAACTTGGTCTGGGTAAGTCTTGGCCTCTATAACAAAGTTTGATGGCTGTCCTATCTGATTTTCTGGTATGGTATTGACGTGCTTGCTTTGAAACGTAATTCAGTTTCCAGTCATTTACAATGTACAGAAAAGTTTCCATAATGACAAAAAGTGCACACTTACCCAAGGAGCCAGCACATAACCCCTCAATGAGGACATCGTGATATCCGCATTATTAATTACTACACAGGCCCCCTTCAACTGTCACCCACTGTCCCAACAGTATTTAAATGTCTTTTTCCATCCTGATTCAGTTTTATTTTTCTGGAACCATTACTGATTTTTCCCCTCATGTGGACAACCTTGATGGATTTAAAGCAAACAAGATAAGTATGGGATCTGGGTGACGTTTTTTGTATGGCTTCTTTCACTGAGGATGTTTTTAATGTTCATTTATGTTGTAACAAATATCAGCACAATACTTTTTTTTCATTGTCCTTAAAAATATAAAACATGACACTAATTCATTTTAAATGCACAGTTTTGTGGTATTCACTAGCTTTACATCGTTGCACAAACAAGTTAAATAATGTGTAGCTCCCGTGTGTGTGTGAGATACCCAGGAAACTGAGTTCCTGAAGTGGCCCAAGATCTCACCTTAAACACCATCTTCATCCAAAAAGAAAAAAGGAAGGGTATAGTTGTTTCTGTCTACATTTGATTGCATATGGTTTCCAGTTCATTGTTGTGTCACTCGTTTTGGAGAAGTCATGGGATGTTTGGCTCCATTTCAGCTGGAATCTAATTTCAGAGGGTTCTGCAGGCTTGATTGAAGGTTTACAACCTTGATATTGGATCAGGACATCCCGATGGTGTAACTAGTATTCATGGCTTGTTCCACAATTGAAGTTCTGTGTGATATGAGTTCAGACCGGATAAATTCAGGATACTTTCTATCTATTAAACATTTGTCCCAGTACGAAAGGACAAGAGAAATAAGGCCTACTGTATAAACGTGCGTTCAAAGTAATTGATGGTATAATGCCAACCTCATTTTTAAAAAATTTAGTTTATTGAAGTATCGTTGACACAATTTTGTGTTAATTTCTGTTGTACACCAAAGTGATTCAGATATATAGACACCCATGCACACACATACACAGTCTTTATCATATTCTCATTTCCATCGAGGTTTATTGCAGAATATTGAATATAGTTCCCTGTGCTGCACAGGCAGACTTTGTTGTTTCTCCATTCTATGTATAATAGTTTGCATCTGCTCACCCCAAACTTGCTATGCAACCTTACCGCTGCCTTCCCCTTGGCGACGACAAGTTTGTTTTCTGTATCTGTGAGTTTGTTTGTTTTGTAGATGTGTTCACTCCTGTCTCATTTTCGATTCCACATGTAAGTGATGTCACATGGTATTTTTCATTCTCTGACTTACGTCACTTAGTGTGATGATCTCTAGGTCCATCCCTGTTGCTGCAAATGGAATTATATCATTCCTGTTTATGGCTGAGTAGCATTACAGTGTGTGTGTGTGTGTGTGTGTGTGTGTGTATAAACACACACTACATCTTCTTTATCCATTCGTTTGTTGATAGTCATTCAGGTTGCTTTCATGTCTTGGCAATTGTGAATAGTGCTGCTGTGAAGATGGTGGTGCATGTATCTTTTCTGTTTTTTTTAAAAAGGTCAGTTTCAAGTTCAATCATTAGGGCAGATGTAATGAAGAAGTCTTTATTTATGTAATTATATACATATTTATTGGCTGTGTTGGGTCTTTGTTGCTGCACATGGGCTTTCTCTAGTTGTGGCAAGTAGGGGCCTACTCTTCACGGTGGCGTGCGGGCTCCTCATTTTGGTGGCTTCTCTTGTTGTGGAGCACAGGCTCTAGGTGCGTGGGCTTCAGTAGTTGTGGCACAAGGGCTCAGTAGTTGTGGCTCACAGACTCCAGAGCACAGGCTCAGTAGTTGTGGCGCACGGGCTTTGTTGCTTCACGGCTTGTGGGATCTTCCTGGAGCAGGGATCGAACTAGTGTCCCCTGCATTGGCAGGCAGATTCTTAACCACTGTGCCACCTAGGAAGTCCCTGCATGTATCTTTTTTAACTATAGTTTTGCATATATGCTCAGGAGTGGTATTGCTGGTTCCTATGGCAATTCTACGTTTAGTTTTTTGAGGAACTTGCATATTGTTTTCCATAGTGACGGTGCCAATTTACATTCGCACCAACAGTGTACCACAGTTTCTTTTCCTCCAAACCCCCTCCAGCATTTGTTATTTGTAGATTATTTTCTTGATGGCCACTCTGACCCCTGTGAGGTGGTATCTCATAGTAGTTTTGATGTGCATGGCTCTAGTAATTAGCGATGTGGAGCATCTTTTCATGTGCCTATTGTCCATCTATATCTCTTTGGAGAAATGTTTATTTAGGCCTTCTGCCCATTTTTTGATTTTTTTTTCCATTGTATGAGCTGTTGGTATGTTTTGGAAATTAGGCTGTTGTCAGACACATCATTTGGAAACATTTTCTCCCAAACAATTAGCACAGGTGCTAGGACCACAGGATACCGACATGCACAAGAATACAGTTGGACTCTTACCTCCCCCATATGCAAAATCAACTGAAAATGGTTCAAAGACCTAGATGCAAGAACAAACATTATAAAAAAGAAACAAACCGAAAACTCATATAATAAAACAGGAGGATACATCTTTATGACCTTGGATTTGGCCATAATGTCTTAGATCTGCTACCCAAAGCACAAGCAACAAAAGAAAAAATAGATGAATTGGGCTTC